>NC_136067.1:2060570287-2061771537 GCF_964261635.1 Lissotriton helveticus | reverse complement strand
AAGGTATACTTGGGGAGGCAGGCTTACTAGACAGCTGGAGGTTTACACATCCAGGGACTAGAGAAGGCACGCATTTCACAACACATGCGCGCACTTGGGCGCGTCTTGATTACTGCTTTGTGTCTCGAGGTCTTGGAAATGGCCTGCATAAGGTCGAGCATTTACCCAGATCTTACTCGGACCACTGCCCGGTTCTGACGACACTGACCATGCCAGGATTGAACAGGGTTAGGCCACCCTGGAGCCTGCTCCCGTCGGCTCTGCTAGACCCTGTCTTTAAATTAGAACTCGGAGAAGAAATAGAGGCCTTTTTTCCCCAGGAATAAGGGGTTGGTAGATAGTGTGGAAACGATTCGGGAAGCATTTGAGGTCACCATTAGAGGAGTTACCATCGCTAAAAGCTGCGGGGTGCTGCGGGACATAGGGCGTACCCTGACCAGGCTGGAATCGGAACTTAAGGCGCTGGAGAATGAGATGGTGGGAGGTAACAACCCTGCATTGAGTCAGGAATTCAGGAATAAGCTGTCAGAATTCGAATAGGAGGCAGCCAGGGAAGTGAAATTTAGTGGTAAATACTGGGCTGCTAGGAGGTATTGCGAAGGGGAACGACCGGGTAAAGTTGTCGCTGCCATTACGAGACACCAACGCTTTGGCACTCATATCCTGGAAATCAACACTAAGGAGGGTGAGAGATGTCAGGACACTGGGGGGATACGGGAGGCTTTCCTTCAACATTATAGGCAACTGTACTCCACACAGCAGGAGGGCGAAGTGGAGTTTGAGGACTTCCTGATTGACATAGCACTATGCTGGCTCACTGATGGTCACCGGGCCTTTCTTGGGGGTCCTCTAGAGGTGGAGGAAATACGGGACGCCATCATGTCCCTGAGCAATGGTAAAGCGACAGGATTATATGGTCTTCCGGCTGAGTTCTACAAGTGTTATATAGACACGATGGCGCCTGTACTGAAGGAAGTCTTTGAGGAGTCCCTGGAGGTGGGGAAGCAGCCGGGGTCGATGAGAGAAGTGGCAATTACTTCTCTTTTGAAGCCAGGCAAAGACCCCCTGGATACTGATTCCTATAGACCCCTGTCTCTCCTTAATTGTGATGCAAAGATCCTGGCGAAAGTGCTGGCGACGAGACTGTCTTTACTCATGACCACTATAGTACTCCCAGGTCAGTCTGGGTTTGTGCCGGGGCGGGCCACATCGCACAATCTTCGCACGCTATTCTCACTCATTCCCACCATAGCCCCTGAGATACCAGTTGCTGCTATATTTCTTGATGCCACTAAGGCGTTTGATTTGGTGGAATGGAAGTACCTCATGACCGTACTCTGCAGGATGGGGTTTCCCAAAATTTTCATCGCATGGGTGGAGCTGCTGTACACCGCTCCGGTGGCTAGGGTTGTTGTTAATGGGGTACTGTCCTCCCAAATGCCGATCACGAGAGGGATCAGGCAGGGCTGCCCCCTATCCCCCCTGCTTTTCGCCATAGCGGTCGAGCCGCTGGCATGTAGGATCCGGCAGTTGCATAAAGCTAGTGCGTTTAACTGCTTTCAACGGCAGATAGGGGTATCGCTCTACGCGGATGACGTCACGCTTTATGTGAAGGACCCACAGCAGAATCTTAATCCACTACTGAGGGACTTTCTTGTCTTCGGGAGAATTTCCGGAGTACATATTAACTGGAAAAAGTCACCATTTTTTCCTCTCACGGCGGCGGTGCAGCCATTCCAATTGGACTACCCCCTGGAGTGGTGCAGCACGGATCTTCGATATTTGGGCATTGCGATCTCACTTAATAGAGAGGAAACAATTAGACTGAACCAACGGAGTGGCTATCTCTCAACTGGCCGACAATGTGAAGCGGTGGATGACCGTGCCGCTTTCCATGGCAGGCAGGGCCTCGTTGATAAAGATGGTGGTCCTCCCACGATTTTTATATATCTTCCAAAACGTCCCCTACTATCCGGGTTCGTATTTTTTCAAAAGATTACGGTCAGAACTCCTTCGCTTGTTCTGGGGGGGTAAACAGCCACGGCTCAACTGGTCCACTTTAACTCAACCGTATGACAAAGGAGGGTTTGACGTACCGGATTTGGAAACCTATTATCTGAGCGCGCAGGCGCAACATGCTTACCACTGGGTTCACCCCACGCCCTTTATGCCACAGATTGCGGCTGAGGAATGGATCGTGCATCCCCTCCCGCTCAATGGTATGCTGCAGGGAAAAGTAGTAGACATTGAGACACCGGCTACCACGGTCACGTGTACTATAGATGCATGGCGGAGAGTGTCTAAAGCGCTAGACGCCCCCATGCTATACTCGCCGGCCTTGCCGCTCACGTACCACCCACGGTTGTCCCTATTACAGGAGCCTGGCTTCCTTTCCATGTGCAAACGCATCAAGTTGAACACGTGGGGTGATATGTTTATCAACGGGCTGTATCGCACTAAAGACCAGATGTTTCAGAACGTGTCCCCGACTCCGCTGGAGGTCTTCTATTACATTAGACTTAGACAGGGGATGCGGGAGATACTCCCTCATTTTCCGGATGAGCCGGGGGTGGTCTTACCGTTGCACGTGATGCTGGTGTCGGATGGACGACATTTAGTGTCGAAACTATATAACAACATTAGATCGCAGCGACTGCCCATCACCCCTCGAGCACGGGGCAGTTGGAGCTTGGAACTGGGCACTGACATAACTGAGGAACAGTGGCATTACTGCTGCTGCTCTATCACAGCAAATATATCATCCAGCTGCAGGCTCAAAATCATACACTACAAATTTGTGCAGCGATTTTACTTTACACCGGTTAGGAAACTGAGGCTACAATTGGCAGACAACGACAGGTGTGCTTGTTGCCGTGCGGAGGGCGCTGGGTTCCTCCACCTGGCTTGGGAATGTAGCGCGATACAGGAATACTGGACTTCAAGTCATGACTGATGGAGCGGTCCCACTAGACCCCGTAACGATGCTACTGGTCTATACTAAGGATATTCCTAAAGCGATCCGTAGATTTGTGGATGTTGCGCTTTTATTGGCAAAAAGGAGAGTGGCTTGCAGTTGGGGAAGGGGCAGAGCTCCGAAGTTCAAGGAGTGGATGGACGATATTACATACTGTCAGGAACAGAATAATATCTATGCCGATCTGATGCCAGTGCGCTGTAGGCCTAAGGACATTTGGGGCCCGCTGCAGCACTACTGGATGTCTCAAGCGTCCCAGAGAGAAGTTTCCGACAGTGACAGTCAGGGAGGGGGGCCTTGATCTGAGCGCGGCCTGGTAAATGTTGTGGAGCCTGCTGGGAGGGCAGGCGGGGGACTACTAGTACTGCTGACGGACCTAGGAAGCATTTCTGATACTGATAGATGGCTGCTACACGACATTTGGGGACCACACTGGGGATTCAAAAATCTGCGCTGTTACAGAAAGTAGTTTCCTAAGGGCCCTGGGAATCAATGCACATGGGTAGAATCCATCACTGTTGATTCACACTTGGGAAGTGTAGTCATGTCCACCGCACTGCTCTGTCCACGTCTCAACATGGCTGTTTTGGGTTGCACTGTGCTCTATGCATACTATTGGGGTATGTGATCAAGACATCCGTATTATGATAGCTGAGAGACCCTGCTGCTACCATCGCGACTAGTGGAGCTTCGGAGTTGTATATCCGGGGTCTTCTGCAGCGGGAAATGTTGTGCCTACCTGATTGCCGGATGTTATCACTAGGATTCAGTGATCAACTATGTACGTGTTATGCTGTGTGTGGGACCTGAGGCCGGTCCGACAAATCCTTAGCATTATGAGGTGGGCACTTCGATATGCAGTACATATTGCAAATACTTTTGACCTATTGCGATGTGACATAGATGGCTAGCCCGCGGGAAAGAGCTACCAACCTTGACAAACTATTGCTGATTTGTACAATGTATGGTTGTGTATGACATGTATGTGGTGTATCATTCCTGATTGTTCAATAAAGGTTTAAAAAAAAAAAAAAAAAAAAAAAGTCCCCTGCGACCAGGACATGAGAACTGTTAGTACCCTGCCTAAGCATGGATTCCAACTCTGTCACTATGGGCGAACATGAACCTCCCTTCATGCTCCTAGCATAGATGTTGTAAATATCTAGGGTCAGTCCTCTCCTGAGTCCCTTAAGTGATCTAATCAGAAGGTCAAATGAGTTTGAAACTTGCTGAGTAACTTGGCAACCAAGTGAAATGGCGACCCATATGAGGAGGCCTCCTGAGGGGCGGCCCTTCCCGGAAGGAGGTGACAGTGCTGGTAGGAAAAAAGACGAATAGCCTACCTTGTGGCAAGGCTCCCTACTCCAAGTTTCCATGGAAAATACAAATAGAGTAGCCTTCCACAAAGGTATTCCATTCCGGTACATCCAGGTTCCTTGAAATACCCGCAACGTTCCAGCTGAGAATCCTTATTACTGGATCCGCCACAGCAGGCTCGCTGTAAGGTACGAGGTTGGGGACCCACTCCCCCTCAGGGAGTATCTGAGGTGCACTTACTCCTTGCTTGATCCCAACACCCTGATTGGCATCCCGTACTTGAGGACTGCATACGACTGGAAGGGATATCAGACTGGTATTAGTAGTCTCCAAGACGTAAGGCTCCGTCCAAAGTCCCGAACCCGGGGACAGGGGAACCACCCTGGGGAAAGTTTCGTATCAGTATCCTGGCAACCTCCCATATGACCGCAGCCATGCAGCTGGCTGGTAAGGCATAGGGTAGGAATCATTCCCGGGTAGGGTAAACTTACACCTCCCTCTTCCAACCGAGTTAATGCTATAAAAATTGCCTGCTGATCTCGGGTAGAAGTAGGACAAATCTACTACTCCAATGCCAGCACCACCAATCCCTAGGTTCTGATTGCAAATTATCTGGGCAACCCTATCATCCTTAAAATTTACCACCACACAGTCCCCCTCGAAGCGCTTATGCCCATGACCCACCCACCCTACCCTTCTAACGCCCAGAATCAACCCATCTAATTTCCTGGGCAGGGGTCTATTTATCCTTAACCAGTGCATAGTTTTGTTTTTTAACATCTGGTAGGATTCTGGCTGCCCAGCCAACAAGGGTGGTACGTTAGTAAGAACAGCAACGTAAGGGTGACAGTCAGGGGGCAAATTCATAGGTGGAATTCTGGAGGCCTCTTTGGGGGGGGGTGCATCGGGCTGGATAATGAGAGGAGGAATGGGACTAGTTCTTCTAGATTGGACTAGCTCAGGACCTTTACCAGTTCCAGAGCTTCTTGGATTAACAGAGCCCTTTTTGCCAGTAGCCTCGGAACGTGCAGGCTTCTTAGGGTCGGTATTTGTAGCCCTTGGAGGATCTGGGTATTTAGTAGTATTTTTTGTAGCCAGCCCAATTACATTTCTATAAATTATCTGACACCAGAACAACAAAAGACAGGGTCCAGGAGCGGGATCAAGATAGTGGGAGCCTGTTATTTCCCTTTAGCTCTGAACAGGAGCCCAGCAACCAACCCTTGGAGTCAGTTCCGGTAGTCCTGGGTGCAGATGAAGATGCAGGGCTCAACAGCGGGGCTGACCTCTGAGGTTATAAGGCAGGATCCAGACACAAAAGCAGTCCTTCCAGGTACAGCAGCAGTCTGTCAGAGTGCACAGCAGATCATAGCAGCATGCAGTCCTCTCAGAGTCTATCTGCAGGCCCAGTAGTGAACTGAAGAGTAGGTCTGAATGTCAGTTACACCTAGCCATGTGCCCCAGGCCAGCCTACAGGAAGAATTAAGGACTACCCAATGTTATCCTACGGTAGGTGTAGGCCTCAGAGTAGTTAAAAATGACATTGGGAGCTTTTTACCACCAGAACATATCCAACCTTTTAATTACAGAGCTCCCTGCCCTATGGGCTACCAAGGACCTGCTTTAGGGGTGACCTATAACTAGGCCTGGGCGGTAAATTCCGTTCCGCTCGCGGAATTAGCAGAATTTGGGTAATTTCGCATTCCGCGGAGAAAGCGAAAGTGGCCAAAATTCTGCGTTCTGCGACATCGCGAAATTTTTTGCTTGTTCGCATTCTCAAAATGCGTGTTTTTTTTAGATATTTCCCCCCCGAGCACACAAACAGCAATTGCGAACAGGAAAAAAGCATCGCAAACAAGCAATTCCATGTGTTCGTGGAATTTCTGCGTGTTCGCTGAGATTTTTTGCCGTTTCGCAGAGATTTGCGTAACGTGATTACGCAAATTCTGCCCACCCCTACCTATAACCATTAAAAGGGAACTTCAAATGTCAAGTCGACATGGCATTGGGACACTGCATTCAAACTGGGGTTAACAAAAACGAATTTCAGAAAACAATGGAAGGTAGAGAGCAAAGGCTTAGGGGTGACCTGTAGGAAGGGCCAGGTTCAACAGATGGTAATTTGCTCTGAGACAGGGGCATGTAAATGTTGCACTGCATGGCATGACAAAGAGGGAGAGGGAAGAGGAGAGAGCCTGTGTACCAGAGTCTACCATAGGTTTTGTACTGGAAGGCTACCCTTCCAGTACAAAATCCTACACACAGACTCACTTTATAAATTTTCCAACCTTGCATGTATGCTGCATAGTGTACCACACTTCAAAGTTAAAAAAGAAAGGAGAAATAAATACATTTCTCCTCTTAATGCCTCCTTTTAAATGGCATCACATTTTGGTACTATACCCAGTGTGTCTTTGTTTGTAGATAGGGTATTTCATCAAACAGCATGGGTGCTAGAATGGGAACGCTCATGTACTACCCCCTTGGCACTAAGTAATGCAAAGCAGTGTTTTGCGCTGCTTTGCAATACTTTTAGGTTACTTTCCAGAGAAAACAAGTTTTAAACCGGAAAGTAAATTAGCAAAACACATTTTCCTGGCAGTTTCCAAGAGGCACGTGCGCTTATTGGGATGAGACGTAAAACAAGAGTAGGAGTGAAAGGATGAGTTGGAAACTACTGTCCCATGTACAGTTATGTGCAAGAATGGTGACAACCTCCTTTAGGAAATTAAATTAAATTATGGCAATCAACAGCCATGGAAAGTTTATCTAGACGCATCATAAAAGAGAGCTAATTTCATGCCTGGGTGGTAACTAGTTCTGAATTCCATTTGGCGAGACTGTATAGAAATCACATGCCCACCTCCCCTTCAGGCATTACACCAGTGTTTTTTTTTTTAATCAACTTTATTGAATTTTAGAAAAGAGACATGATGATGCATGATAGAGCAATACATATTGCTTTCTGCTTTGGTTGCTTGGTGCTCGGAGAACAACCTCCCTTTACACACAAAATACCAAGTGTTATCAGGTACAGGAAGACATTAGAACCAGGTATATATTTTACCCAACAAGCCCCTGCCATTTGCCCTATACATGCTCATACTTGGCAGAACAACCTCTTGCATCATATTCAGGTTTTTCCTGCATTGCGCACCAGTCCACCCCTTTGATTCATTGTGACACTGTGGGGGGTTGGGGGGGCAGAGTACTTCCACTTGCCCGCTATGTCTATTTTGGCCGCCATGGTGGCAATACCAAAAAGCTCTGCCTGACTCGGATCCACCCAAGCCATCCAATACCCGTAAAATATGGACCTGGGGAGTGAATGGGATCTCCCATCCTTGGACTGAGCTGAGCTCATTCACTACAACTGACCAGAACTTGTTTAAGCTGGTGCAGGACCAGCTCATGTGGTAAAACTCAGCCAGAGCTTCCGCATATCAATGACAATTAGGTGTCAGGAGGAGGCCAGCATGATGCTCTCTGACCATGGTGAGATAAGCGCAGTGCAGATAAAACATCTGGATTAATCTCATCCTGGAAAAGATCGTCATCACTCGAGGGGCCATTAGAGCGTCTTGAAAGTCCTCATCTACAAAAGGGCCTAGCCACTGCTCCCAACGTGCTCGCAAGAAGTTTAGTGAGGTTGGAACGTTACTAATAAGGTAGCAGTAATTTTAGAATACCCCTCTTTCCCCAGACTTCCCACCAGGAGTTTGGCTTCCAATGGGATGAACTCAGGGAGTGTAGTGTTGGTGGGAACATGTAGAGTGAGTGCATGTCTGAGTTGTAGATATTTATAAAATTGAGTGGAGTTGAGGGAGTAGGTGCCCTGTAGGTCTGGGAATGTGCGTAGGCGACTCCCTGCCCAGACATCTTCAAGTTGTGTGATAACGATAAGATCCCATTTCTGGAATCCCTCTTGTGTTGGGACATCTTTCAGCCAGGAGCAATGCCAAAAAAGTGTCTGAAGGTTGGAACGCCATGCCATGAACGCCGTGCAGGTCACTGTGGAAATGGTACGGGGAACCAGGGAGCCATAAAGTATTGATTTTATTTGGGAGAACCCCATAAATAGCAGTTCCAACCTACAGGCCGGGTCTTTCCAGCCCCCAGAAAACCAGTCAACAGTCACCAAAAGTTAGATAGTAGAGGAAGAGGTTTTGTCATCCCCAGCCCACTATCGTATGGGGCCAATTGACAGTGAGCAAGTGCCAGACGTGGCCGTGAGCCAACCCAGAGAAATGTAGTGACCAACCTGACCAAAGTGTGGAACCACTCGCGTGGAAGGTGAAGCGGCAGGTTCTGCAGCACATACAAGAATAGGGGAAGCATCATCATTTTATTCAGGGCAATCTTGCCCATTGGGTTCAATGGGTGGAGTGTCCAGTCGCAAAGGTCCTCCTTCGTCTTCTTTACTAATGGGTTGAGATTAAGAGATCAAGTGAGCTCTGGGTATAGTGCCAACCAGATCCCCAAACAGTGAAAACTAAGCTATCAGATTGGTATGTCGGAATGCCTCTCCACACAGGTGCGAAAGATGTGAAGGGGTACTGGTGTTGATTTGATAGGGTTAACTCGCAGACCAGATACGTCACCAAACAGCTTCAGGATGCACAGTCAGTGGGCGCTGGTCCAAGTGGGGTCCGCAATGAGGAGAAGGACATCGTCCGCATAAAGGGCAATGGGGTTCTTATGGGAATCACTCCATTGCCACCCTCGTATCTGGGCTTCACATCTAAATAAGCAGGCAAGATGTTTGATCACCAGGGCAAAGGGGAGGGACAAGACAGGGCAGCCCTGTCTTGTTCTGCAACCAATGGGAAAAATGCCAGTGAGGTAGCTGAAGGGCTAGAGTAGACCAAACAGATAAATCCCAGGAATTGCTGGCCAAGCCTGATCTCAGAAGCTCCTCCTCAAAGTATTGGCAGTCCACCATGACAAAGGCCTTTTCAAAGTCAATCAATGGCAGGGCCTTGTAAGTTGGGAGGAGATGATGATGGGCCATTGCCATGCGGATTAACCAAAGGCAGTGTCTTGTGTTGCGGCAGGATGGGAATCCACACTGGCCCGGGTGGATCAGGGTGTGGATCACCTGTTTAAGGCAAGTTGCTAGGACCATGGCATGAATTTTAATCTCGGTGTTGATGAGGGAGATCGGACAGTAGTCGAAGCATGAGGACGATACAGGGTGTATTTTGTGAATCATCACAATGGTGGCAATGTCAGTATCTACTGGAAAAGTGCAGTTCTTCGCTGCTTTCATGTACAGGGTGTGGAGTAGTTGAGATAGAGTATCCTAAGAGGCTTTGTAGTACTCTTTCAGGTACCCATCAGGGCCTGGGGTCTTCCTAGACACAATGGCAGAAATAGCCACCTCTATCTCATCTAAGAAGATAGGTTGATCAAGTAATTGGACATTGGCGCCCAAGAGTTGTGGGAACGGTATCTCCCATATCAAATGAGGACAGGATCCCAGTTCCACAAATTAGGCCGCCGTATAGTGGTGATGGTAGTATTCAGTGAAGGTCTGTGCAAAGGAGGCTGTGACGTCCTGAGCCTGACCCTCAGCTTCTACAATCTCTGGTATTATTAGATTTTCTTAGGGGCGGGTGGAATGTCAATAAAGAAGTTTGCAATTTTTGTCTCCCTACCCGTAGACTAGGGTTGTGGAAGCTCTCCACATCTTTTTGGCGATGTCCAGAGTGATATGAAGGAGTTCTTCCCACAGGAGCTCAAATTGCCAAGGTGTGTCACCTCGGCCATCCATGGCCTTAGTGTGCTCCAGACGGATGATCTGAGCCTCCAGCCTGGAGAGATGGTCCTGTCAGCCCAATGCTTTTTTTTAGGTAGCCTTTATCGAAACCCCCTGATGGTGGTCTTACCCACTGGCCACAGGGTACCGGGGCAAAGAACCATTCATTTAACTTGCTGAAAGTAAAGCTTAAGTTTGTTTCCCTGGGCCTACTTATAGTCTGTGTCTTGGAGAAACCAGGCGTTCAGCCACCAGCTAGGGCGGGGAGCTCCAGTGGGGCCTCCCAACCAGAGGAGGAGGGGAACATGGTCATAGATTCCCTAGCAAGGATTTGAATATCAGTAACTGCACAGTATTCAAGGGCAGGCATGCATGTATTAAGTCAATGCAGGATTGAGTGCGGTGAGCATGCAGAAATGTGATTAAATTGGAGCAGGCGGAGGTTCCACGTTCTCTACACATCAATTACGCCAAACCTGGAGGCCCATGCTAAGAGACGTTTAGCGTTTGTGCAGCGTTGATGGGAGGGGGATCCATGTGGAATCACTGCCTGGAGCTAAGACTGCGTTAATGTCTCCCCCTAGTGCAGTCAACCCTTATGGATGGGCCGACAATAGTGTCGAGAGTTCTCAAAGAGAACACTTGGCAATTGCTGCGTTCACATATGTTGAAAGAAGATTAAGGGTATGACCACTCAGTGTTCCTGTGAAGGCCAAAAACTACGCCATGGAAGCCACGTGTAAACCGTGTATGGAAAACCCTATCATACCCTAGATGCAGGGGGAACAGTGAGTGATTTCCCAGAAGACATGTTTCTTGCAGCAGTAAAGCATTGAGAACAGTTTAGAGTATTTTAGAACTTTGGTGCATTTGACACAGTCTATATGCCCGTTAATGTTCCACAAAAGGATATTTAGAGGCTTAAATTCAAGGTAAGGCACTGTCATGGCTGTGATTGGTAAGGAGGTTGGGTGTATCTGTCTGGGGCATGGGTAGGCTACCAGGCGTCCGGCTTACAGAATAGGAAGGGAGGTGCCTCTGGGCCAAGCGACCTGTAAGTACACAGTGGAAAAGTGTTCTGTCACAAGCTGAAATCAGAGAAAGGAAAGGCAAGCACATAAAACCTGAGCCCCCAACACCAACCCCAACCCCATACTTCATTCCCTGAAGCATATGTGGCCCTAAAAAGAAAATTAAAAGCCAACACTGTGACCCTCGGAGTGGAGTGGTGGCATCTCAATGGCATCTTGATCAGGCAATTATGGACGGTAACCTGTCGTCTTAGGGGCTTCGTGGTACTCAGGGGGCCACGAGGCCTCAAGGCCGATGCACCGGAAGGATTCACAGCCCAACACTTCCAGGGAAGGAAAGGAGTATAGGGACATCAAAGTCTGTCATGGCTGCCAGGTGCCCTGTGTGTGATCCACTCCAAGGCCGCTTCCACCCAGTCCATGGGGTCTAATCCTTGTATGGGGAGCAAGATCTTAGCACTTGGATGGAAGTCCACACATCAGGAGCTGAGTACCCGGGGCCAGAGCATGCAACCAGGAAGTCCCCCCATCTTCTTCAAATCAGCAGGTTGTGTGTGGAAAGTGATCCCGGCAGTTCAGGTGTTAAGGGGCTAGTGTGGGCACAAAATTAAGGAGGCTTTACTCCATCCACCCCGTGCCCCCAGTAGGGCGTCACCCTCCAGAGAATCCAGTCCCTGGATCCACCGCTGGGGTGGTCCTTGATGAGTGGCAAGTCTCTTACTGTGCCCCACTTCTCTCAGGGATTTAACACTGTTACCAGCTCCCCACGCAGCCTTCTCACCTGCTCAATCACCACCTTGCAGAGAGCCTCCTGGAGATCAGCTCCCCAAAGGCCATCGCGGAGCCAGGCAGGACAAGGGCAAGAAGGCCACTTCAGAATGGCCCGGCCTCAAAGGCTGTCCCGCTCATGGGTCTAGCGGGAGCCCTGACATCGCAGGCAGGTACAGTCAGCAAAGCGGGTGGCCTGAGATCCTCCAACCTGACCCCCGCTCCACCAATAAGGATCTGTGTGACTAAGGCCACACCCTGCCCCCTCCGCAGCCTATCATCTGGAGTCTGAGGTTGTGGCAGGAAGCAGCCAATCAAGGCCTGTGCTGCGATAAGGGCAGCAGACCAGTAGGCCACAATAGACCTCTATGGCAAGCAGGTTGGCGGCAGACCAGTGGGCTCCACACCTGTCCCGGGCCAGAAGGTCACAGAGGCAGCACAGCTGGGGGCCATGGAAATGTTCAACCGACCACACAAGCCCTCCTCAGAGCCCCAGTGGTCCTGGGTCATAGACCCTTAGTGTAGCCTTTCCATATGGCAGCCATCTTGTGTGTGGGCAGGCCAGATGCCACAGACCCAGGAGACAATAGTGGTGTCCAGCAGAAACAGGATTTCTGCGAGGCAGCCACAGGCCGGTACAGGAGTAGTTTGCGGTGTCCAGTGCTCCTGAGACTAGCAGCGATATGAGTGAATGATGTAAGGGTCCAGAGCACACTTAGAGTGGGACCACCATCCTGACACTCGTAGCCACACACCATTACACCTGTTTGATTGACAACATACATACAAGACAAAAAGGCACTCACAAAGAGGAAAGAGAAAGGGCCTATGGAGATCAAAATACCTAGGATCACAATGGAAAGGATTAGAGAGGTTAAGAGAAAATGTATTAAATCTATTTTGAAAATATTTGTACAGTTACATGCAATATCAACTAAAGCTACTCCAAAAAAGTGAAGAGTGGTGAATACTCTCACGGCTGAAAAGATTAACAGCAAATGTTGTGTTGAATCTATTGAATCTATTACATTGACAGCAGAAATTATCCACAGAGAGTTTTGAAGTATAAGGCATTCCATGAATACAATATTTTATTGTATTATTGTAACAAACGATAGGGTGTTTCTACCTGGGACTGTGATGAATGGAGGATGAGATGTACACATCGCTTTAGTTACTATGTTAATATTTTCAACCATGGATTGAAACTGGTAAGTCCTGATTTAAAAGGTATTCTGAAATCTATGTGCGACCACATTGTGCCATTCTCATATGCAATTCACGGTTGGTTATGGATTTTTCTGCTGGTGATTACTTTGCTTCATTAGCTCATTTAATATTTCTGCAAACGTTTTACTAACAGAGAAGCCAGGTGAATGCCCTAAGGTAAAATATACCTGCCTAATCGATCCTCCACCCAGAACTTGCAACAATGACGAGGAGTGTGGTGGGATCCAGAAGTGCTGCCAGCAATCCTGTGGCTTTGATTGTACAGACCCAGTGAACCCAGGTAAGAGTGCTTGACTGTCTATGAACAAGACACAGATTCAGTGCTCAGACCCAATCACGGTTTGTTAGATAATGCAATGTTTTGATGTGCACACCCTAGAGATCTGTTTGGAAGATGAAAGCTGAATCTCAGTGGTCAGTAGTCCGACCTTTGAATTTACAAACATTGTAACACAGTTAGCAAATGTATTCCTAATTGTAGCCCTGGTGCAAGTTTTGGAAAGCACCTAGACACTGTACATAGAGTATTGCTCGATTTTAAAATGCACACTCTGCCATTCCAAACTATTTATCAGTAGAAGCTCTGCATCAAGTGGAAAGCTCTTGTAAGATGCAATCAAACTTGTTCTTTGATGTACCTCGTAGATTTGCATCCTGCATGGGATTCTTCTGTTAGCTCTGAACCGGATCATAGAGCTGCACTTTGCAAGGAAGAAAGAAGAGAAAACTGCCATTATAAGAAACGATGCCCATTCCTACACTACAGTGTTCCCAAAGGCGCGTGCATTACACACCAGCCCGCCGCACTGCGAAGTGAGGGATTTTCCCCTAACATTAACCAATATCTCATCCACCAAGTTCAACAATCGATACTCCAATGTGTTCATTAATCATCGAACTGTTTAGTACACTTGCTAGAAGTCACTCAAAATCACTGCTAGGGCAGCGGATTTCTCATTGGTGTTTTATTGTTTAATGTTCAACTGCCTTCAGCGTGCCCATCCGAGCTTCAACTTAAGCATGTAGAGATATATAATTCATATTCCAGAACCGCAAAAAATTCCACCCAATGCATTTCAGCCTCTCTTTAGACCTTAGTCAGGGGTAACTGAAAGAAACAGAAAAAGAACATTTAAACCTGTTGTTGAAAACATAATTGAATCAGACCCTTCTATACTTGTGCCTTTGAAATCATACGTTTTCGATCATTGCACCCCTCCCAGTTTGTGAAACAACATGCCCAACAACATTTTCTCCATTTTCCTTTAAATAATACCTGAAACCAGTACATTCGAGACAAACAATATAATCATTTAAACTAATCAATAAATACTACAAACCAATCCGTCTAGTGCAAAAAGTCCTTGCTTCTGCCAAACAATACCTCCTTCCCACCTCCCGGTTACCAGTCTAAATCCTAATGACAACCTGTCTTTCCCAAACCCGTAATAATGACCACTCTGCCTTGAATGCCGCGGTCGGTGACCTTATTGCCTCCTCTACGTTACCTCCCTCTACGATAACTGCATGTTCTCTTTCTCTTATCTTCACATCAGCTGCTAAGCTAACCCACCTGAATCATTTCTAATTATAGCCAATTGAACGGATCTTATCCTGACCATTCCCACACCACAGCATGAGTAACGTTACACTCTTCTACACCCATAAAGCAGTAATCCCATCTCAAAAGCATGCAGCAGCCTGCAGAACCCACCTAAGTTAAGACATACTGCTCAGCAATAAAATTATACCCCCAATCTAGGCTGCAACAGAGTTATTTCATATTAAGAACAGGCGTGCAGGGGTCGTGGCTTGCAGCCGCTGAGTATGGCCGCAGCCTGACCGAGCTCCGGCCTTCCCGCTACTAATTCTGCCCCATCCTGAGTCCTTCACAAATTTATATGGCACAGCTGTTTAGATGAACTCATCCCTACCGCCCTAGAAGTAATTTGGTCCCTCTGGCAACACTAGTGAGGCTTGGTGTCGCCCTTGCAGAAGAGTGCCCGGATCCCTGCTGGCGGCTCCGAGTCGGAGAGCGGAGTGCAGACGGGCTCTGACACGCGGCCCTAACTGTATTCTGTGCCCTCTGAGGCTAGGTGAGAGGTGCCCCCGCGGTGCGGTACGAGAAAGGAGCGCCGAGGATGAAGCCGGGTCGGGAGACGGCCCGACAAGGACTGCAAGGGTGAGGACTCCCAGCGGTGTGGCAAGATTACCTGAGGCCCTGGCTTTGGGGCCTGGGCCTTGAGCGTCTGGTGACGTGCTCCGGGACCGGGAGCAATTGGCGCTGGGGCTCCCTGCCACTGCAGCGGAAGAGTGCCGGGCCAGATCTTCGACCGGACGTAGATGATTACCCTGGACCGAGGTGGTTGGTCCCAGAAAGGGGAGGAGCCTGATATCAACCTAAGACCATTGTCAGGGCTGTAAATCGAGGCCCCGGTTTGCGGCCTTTCTAGAGTCGGAATTCAGGCGATTGGCAAGGTATGGACTGTGGTGCCTGAGGTGAGGGAGTGATTTGGGGATCTCTGGCAGAGTGCAGCCTGAGGAGGAAGGGAGGGCTGGGGGCGCCCGGGGACCTGCACACGCCTTGGTGGCTGCTACCGACGCTGAGGCAAGCTCCGGGGGATAGTGACGAGGCCTGGCTGGAGCCCTGGGTGGTGAAGAGGTGCAGCGGAGGCCCGGCGGATGTACCACAGTGGACGGGCCTGAGAGGTGTGGTGCTGGGGCCTGTGCATAGCTCCCAGGCTGGACATGGAGTGAAGACGGTGGGTGGTGTGTCACTTTGCCCACGGTGGTGCCCTGCAAACTGTACGGCCTCTGGAGGGTTGAGTGTATGGGAGTGCAGCAGATTTTCTCCAAAGCACTGCAATGAAGTAAGGGGTAGGGCTGGTCTACGTTGGACAGGCAAAGTTGTGGCAGAGTGCCCCTTGCCCACCATCTGACTGATCTGTGGCTGTGGCAACTGGAGTGTGGAGAGGAGTGAGCAGCCTTCTGACCCCAAAGAGACGGGTGTGGCCTGCACGGTGGGCAGTAGTCCTTCCAGCCAAACGGTGGTGGAGGAATCAATTATATTGAAGGCTGCAGCTGCTCGCTGAGGGATCAGGCCTATACAGCTAACATCTAACAGCAGAGATACGGAAATGACGGCTCCAGGGGAGGCGGAGCACACTGGTAGTCGCTCCCACGGGCGCCCCAGCCCCCTGGACTACTACCCGAAGCCCTTGCTTGGGAGACCGCCTGTTGTAGTGGAGGCATGGCGACAGGAGGAAGAGGTCCTAAGGCCGCAATGCTCAAAATCAGCTCGCTAAATTTGTGAGGTTCAAGGCCGGAGAGAGAGGAGACTCGCCGCAATCTGATAAGGATGGTGGGGCGGCTGCCGCTAAGCAGAGCCCGGAGCGCACCCTACATGATGTCATGGCGGCTATCAGTGGAGTGCGTGCCTCTGTGAACTCGGACACCGTGGAGGTTTCGCTAATTAGGGCGGACTTTCGGAAAATGGACGAAAGGGTCAAAGAGCTCAAAATAGTCACCAGTGCCCTACAATCGGATATGTCGGACCTTCAAATGCAAATGCTCGACATGCTAAAAAAGCAGGAAAGGATGTTGCAACAACTTGACGACTACAAAGGTTGCGCCCGCCGCAATAACGATCGTATTTTAGGGGTTCCGGAACGGACGGAAGTGCCAGCGGGAGACCTGTATGTAGAGGAGCTTATCATGAAGCACCTAAAGCCTAAGACCTTGTCCAGCTATTTTTCTATTGAAAGGGCTTACAGAGTACCGGTGGGTAGACCTAAACCGGGAGTTCCCCTGAGGCCTCTTATTGCTAGGGTATTCAACTACCGGGATAGAGACGCTATTCTGCAGACTGCACGTTCTGCTCCACCCTTGAAGATGGATAACTAGGAGGTGGCTTTCTTCCCGGATTTCACGGCCAAGGTTCAGGCCCAACGTCGCAGTTTTCAGGCGGTGAAAAGAGAGCTGCGCGATCGGGAGGTGAAGTACGCGATGCTCTTTCCATCGAGGTTGCGAGTGAAGTCGGACGGCAAGTTGTGGTTTTTTGACTCTCTGGAGGCGGTGTGGGAATGGATAGAGGGCTGGAGCACGGTGGGAAGTCAGCGACGAGACAGAGCGGATAGACGGGGAAGAAACGGAGAGCTTCAGAAGGAACTAGGTCATGACGAATTTGCAGAGGAGGTCGACCAGCGGGGGAAGAAATACTGACTGACAGAGGCGCCTGAAGGGGGCATTTGAGCCCACCAGTCATCGCAAGTAAGAGGAGTAGGAGAGGGATGACCATGCTCATCAAGGAGAGACATTTGATCAAGAGAGGACTCCTTACAGTATGGTAGATTGATGAGGTCAATTGCTGTGACCTGAATATGTGTAAGAAAACTTTGGAAGTGAACGGCTATATTTTGATTCTAGTGTAAGGTGTACATGTGGGGAGGGGCACAGGATCACCCCGGGCATTTTCAGCATTTCAGGGGGGGAGAGAGGCTCTCTGCCATGTTGGGGCGTGGGTAGTTTTGAATCCATGAGCAGGGGAGCAGGGAGGGGGGTGGGGGGTCTGAGGAGGGGAGGAGGGAGGTTAGAGTTACAAAGTATGTATGTGCAGATGGAATTTTTGTTACTGGACACGTTGTTTTTATCTCTCGATGGCCTCAATGACATGCTCAAATGTTGCTTTTTGTGGTTACTTGGGATGGGGGGGATAGAGATAGGGCACTTTCTATGTTGACGTGGGATGGGGAACAAGAGAAAGAGGGGAATAGTGCAACAATATTTGAAATGACACTCTCCCGATGTTGTACTGCTCCAGGAAACACACTTAGTGGGACATAAGACAAAGGCCCTGACTAGGTGGGGATACCAACTTTTGGTTCATGCTGATTACACTTCCGGGTCGAGGGGAACGGCAATCCTGTTAAAGAGGTCTGTGCCCCTTGTGGTTCACAAAGTATGGGCGGACTCGTCAGGGAGGTTTGCAGGTGTGGAGGCCCAAAGGGATGGCAGGGACCTTAACATAATTTCTGTCTATCTGCCGCCTGCCCTGGGCAAACAGGCTCTGGAGGATCTGGGTGGGAGGTTGACAGGACTACAAGAAGGCATGCTGATAATAGGGAGTGACTACAATATGACACTAGACGACACAGTTGACCGCCATCCACCGAGGCCAAAAGCAAAACACACTACCCTAATGTCCGATTTTACGGAGGCGCTGGGACTAGTGGACCTGGGACGGGAGCTGCAACCCACAGACAAGCTGTTCACATTTTTCTCTAACATGCATCACAGCTTATCACGAATAGACTATTTCCTCACCCACCTATCGGCGGTAGGGAACTTTGTCAACTCCCGGGTGTAACCGAGGGGTATATATGATCATTCCCCGGTTTGGGTGGAGTACACACACTGGGAACGACAGGCATGCACTAATATTATTCTTAACCTATGGCTGTTACACATCCCGGACATTAGAGAAGAACTTCGCACACAAACGGAGAATTACTTTGTCGAAAATGTGGGGTCGGTTACATCCGCTCACACAATATGGGAGGCATATAAGGTGGTTTTGAAGGGACAGGCCCAGTCTTTGAAGATGGGATATATTGCAAAAAAACGCGAACTTTTGGTGCAAGCAGAAACAGACCTTCTCGGTCTCGAGAGGTATCATGCACACAACCCCTCGAATGAAACCGCTCATAGGCTTACGTTAAAGCAGGATGAATATCGTATAAAAACTAGGGAGCACATGCTGGGTAAATACTGCCATACCCAGCACAGAGTGTACGAAATGGTTGATAGGGCGGGTAGGACGCTTGCTTGGCTGGAGAGGTGAGAACAGGGAACGAGGTGGGTGCACAGGTTGCTACAGCCAGGAGGAGATACCATAACACATCCGAGGGACATAGCAGATGAATTTGCCTCTCATTTAGAGTAGGTTTATTCTCCCTCTACTCTCTATACGGCGGAGGACTCACATCAGCTCCTCTGGGATAGCGATCTTCCGACCCTATTGGAGGCAGACAGGAAATCCCTAGAGGAAGATATTTCAAGTGAAGAACTCGGGAAGGCTATAGGGCGACTGACCTGACAGAGGTGGAACAGCAGTTTATTACGCTCGGCTATACGATGATTAAACGAGAAATAGCGAAAGGATGGGGAGGATTAGCTATTCCGAGTGTCCATGTGTGGGTGAAAGAACTTGACAAATGTATGCTGGTGGAAACTGAGGTCTTTGTAGCGAGGGGTTGCCCCAAGAAATGGGACCGCAAATGGTCCAGCTGGAATAATTATCGGGGGATATAGTTGTGTCCCCCACAGTGGAATTGGAAATGCGTAGAAACACATAAGGTGTGAATACTATGTAATGTATAAATGCTGTTTTAATTATTGTTCAGTACTGACAGATGTATATGAATAACGTATTGTCCTCAAATGCACATGACTGGTTGTAACTAATAAAAAGATTTAAATAAAAAAAAAAAGAACAGGCGTGCAACCGTAACTAAAGAAAAAAAGTGTGGTACGATGAAAAGAGATTTATTGTCAGGGCCTTGTAAGTTGGGAGGAGATGATTATGGGCCAATGCTATGTGGAGAAACCAAAGGCAGTGTTTCATGTTGCAGCATGAAGACACACTGGTCCGGGTGGATCAGGGTGTGGATCACCTGTTCAGGGTATGCTCCTAGGACTGTGGCATAAATGTTAACCTCGGTGTTGATGAGGGAGATCGGACGGTAGTCAAAGCAGGAGGACGATGCAGGGTGTATTTTGTGAATCATCACAATGGTGGCAATGTCAATATCTACTGGGAAAGTACAGTTCTTAGCTACTTTCATATACAGGGTGTGGAGTAGTAGAGATAGACTATCCTAAATGGCGGAAATAGCCCCCTCTATATCATCTAACAAGATAGGTTGATCAAGTAATTGGACATCGGCGCCCGAGAGTTGGGGGAGCGGTATCTCCCATATCAAATGGGGACTGAGTCCCAGGTCCACAAATGAGGCCGCCATATAGCTGTGAGGGTAGTATTCAGTGAAGGTCTGTGCAATGGAGGCTGTGAAGCCCTGAGAATGACCCTCAGCATCTACAATCTGTGGGATTATTCGATTTGCTAAGGGGTAGGAGGCAAGACAATTAAGGAGTTTACCATTTTTGTCTCCCTACCCGTAGACTCGGGTTGTGGAAGCTCTCCACATCTTTTTGGCCATGTCCAGATGGATATGAAGGATTTCTTCCCACAGGAGCTCAAATTGCCAAGGTGTGTCACCTCAGCCATCCGTGGCCTTGGTGTGCTCCAGACGGATGATCTGAGCCTCCAGCTTGGAGAGATGGTCTTCTCTGCCCTATGCTTCTTTTTTGAGGTAGCCTTTATCAAACCCCCCTGATGGTGGTCTTACCCACTGACCACAGGGTACTGGGGCACCGAACCAAGCATTTATCTTGCTGAAAGTAAACCTTAAGTTTGTTTCCCGGGGCCTGCTTATAGTCCCTGTCTTGGAGAAACCAGGCGTTCAGCCACCAGCTAGGGCGGAGAGCTCCAGTTGGGCCTCTCAAATGGAGGAGGAGGGGAACATGGTCATAGATTCCCTAGCAAGGATTTGAATATCAGTGCCGACTGCACGGTATTCAAGGTCAGGCATGAATGTATTGAGTCAATGCAGGAGTTGAAGTACTATAAAAATAACATAAAGGGCTATACCTACCAATAGCCTCAATCCCATTACCAAATAATCAGTCGGTTGGCAGTGAAGAATATTTCAATCATTTATTAAGCAAAATACTCTATAGAGGAGCCTCTCCAACCCTCACCCATCAGGTGCGCGGAAAAGACTGTTGGCTCGTATTCCAACATGAGGTTATATACTTTTCGGTTCAACTCATATAATCACAGTAAAAGAAAAACCACCAGTTGGCCCTCGCACTCCAGGGAAGGACCATATATGGCACACCTGATTAGTTCAAAACGTAACTATTTATTACTGGGACGGTCAGGAGGGGTGACTCCCTTTCGTCTTGGTGCCCGGGAGTGTAGGCACCGCGCCTCCAGGAATGCGCTTATCACACTCAAAGCCAGATGCGACCTTGAGTCTCAGGACAGTCGAGTAGACAGCCTATGTTCAGCTGCTTCCAGTAATTCAGATGAACTGGGGCTTGACAACTGCCGGAGACTAACTTGTGATCACAGCCCGTGTTCGGGCATAGATTCGGAAAATGGCGTCTGTATGTTTTCTCGGCATACTCTGTTAGCAATAGATTAAGGGTGGGCGTAAAATCCGTTTCGCGGGCGAATTTGCGGATTTTCCGTGATTTTGCGATCCGCGAATCTCGCGAAATCGCGGTAAAATCCGCTAATCAGCGGGGACGAATTTTCAGCCAAGCAAGGGTTACAGCAGCAGGTGCAAAAGTTGAACCTAATTTCTTTGTAACCTTTTACAAAAGGGTTACAAAGAAATTAACTTCAACTTGGGCACCTGCTGCTAAGTGCTTCCTGGCGCCTCGTTGCCTACTTGCAACTATTCTCTGACCCTGCTCTGACCCTTGAAGCAGGGTCAGAGAATAGTTACAAGAAGGCAACGAGGCACCTGTCCCAGGAATTAAACCTCATCAGGAAGCACTTACAGATATAAAAAACAGGAAGAAGGGAGAGGATGGCAAATACACCCATTTTGAGTTGTCAGGAGGGGTTAAACTAAAAGAGACCTTTACAGCACAATTTTCATATGCATTTTGCTAAAAATAAAAAGCTGTGTGTTCTGTAGGGGCAACTCAGGAATCTGGCCCTTCAGAGATCCGGCCTCTCTTTCTTTCTCTTGTTCTCTCTCTCTCTCCCTCTCTTTCTCTCTCTTTCTCTCTCTTTCTCTCTATCTATCTCTCTCTCCCTCTCCTTTCTTGCTCTATTTATCTCTTTCTCTCTTTCAAGTTCTTCCTCTTTCTCTGCTTATCTCTTTCTTTCTCCGTTGTTCTCTCTCTCTTTCTCTCTATCTCCCTCTCTTTCTTTTTCTCTCTCACATCCTCTCTTTCTCGCTCTCTCTTTCTCTCTCTTTCTTTCTCTCTCACTCTCCCTCTTTCTCTCTCTCTTTCTCTTTCTCTCTCTCATCCTCTCTCTCTCTCTCCCTCTCTGTGTGTCTTTCTTTCTCTCTCTCTTTCTCTCTCTCTTTTACTTTCTTGCTCTTTGTCTGTCTCTTTCTTTCTTTCTCTCTCGTTCTCTCTTTCTCTCTCACTCTCTTTCTCTCTCTCGACCCCTCTCTCCTCTTCTCTCTCCCTCTCTCTCTCCCTTTCTCCCTTTCTCCCTCTCTTTCTCTCTTTCACTTTCTTGCTCTTTCGCTGTCTCTCTCTTTCTTTCTCTCTCTCATTCTCTCTCTCCCTGTTTGTTCGTTTCTTTCTTTCTTTCTTTCTCTCCCCTCTCTCTCTTACTCTCTCTTTCTCTTTCTCTCCCTCTCTTTCCCTTTCTCTCCCTTTCACTTTCACTTTCTTGCTCTTTCTCTGTCTGTCTGTTTCTTTCTTTCTTTCTCTCTCTTTCTTTCTTTCTTTCTTTCTTTCGTTCTTTCTTTCTTTCACTCTCTCTCTCCCTCCCTCTCTCTCTCTATCTCTCTCTCTTTCTCTCTTTTGAAACATTGCAAAGATCTCGTAGATGACAAAGTACAAACAAGCATTTGCAATGCAATAGGTCTCGCATGTGTTGTATTTACGTGACTTAGCTGTATTGATATTACAAATTACAATGGCTTTTAATTTTTTTAAATAATTAATACTTAAATAAACGTGATTTTAATTTATAATGGCAATAGCTTAAACTTTTGTAAATAACATTTGTGAAGATTGTTCAGTGTATTTTATTGTGACGAAAATCCAAGAACAGAAGTGAAATATTAACATCTTTTTGTGGCCTTTGTAATAAAGTTTGAAATATTGAGAGAACATATTTGAACCAGTTGTTGTTGAATGGTTGTGCAGATTGATGCTGGGGTGGCGCTGAGTGGTGCTGTGGTGGTGCTGAGTGGTGCTGTGGTGATGCTGAGTGGTGCTGTGGTGGTGCTGAGTGATGCTGGGATGTTGCTGAGTGATGCTGGGGTGGTGCTGAGTGGTGCTGTGGTGGTGTTGAGTGATGCTGTGGTGGTGCTGAGTGATGCTGTGGTGGTGCTGAGTGGTGCTGTGGTGGAGCTGAGTGATGCTGGGGTAGCGCTGAGTGATGATGTGGTGATGCAGAGGGCAGAAAGGCACAAAAAGCAGTCTAACAAAGGGCAGAAGGGCAGAAAAACAAGGAAAAAACGAGTCTAACAGAGGGCAGAAGGGCACAAAAAACGAGTCTAACGGGGCAGAAAGGCACAAAAACGAGTCTAACAGAGGGCAGAAGGGCACAAAAAACGAGTCTAACAGAGGGCAGAAGGGCACAAAAACAAGGGAATAACAGAGGGCAGAATGGCACAAAAAACGATTATAACAGAGGGCAGAAGGGCAGAAAAACAAGGGAAAAATGAGTCTAACAGAGGGCACAAGGGCACACAAAACGAGTCTAATAGGGGGCAGAAGGGCAGAAAAACAAGGGAAAACGAGTCTAACAGAGGGCAGAAGAGCAGAAAAACAAGGGAAAAACGAATCTAACAGAGGGCAGAAGGGCACAAAAAACGAGTCTAACAGGGGGCAGAATGAATCCCGCCCTGCGTGTTTTTTCACGAAGATGCCACCTTTTTGTGCAATACCTCTACTCAACTGGAATACTTTCTACTGTCTAATCAGTAAGTGCTCCCTCGTTGGCTAAATGTATAGGGGCAGATTTACAATAACTGGCGCATCCCCAGGGATGCGCCAGTTATTGTGCGCCACAGCTCCGCCACCCATGGTGCGCCGCATTTACAATGTGGCACACCATGTGGCAAAAACGGCACAGATGCGTCACGCATCTGTGCCGTAAAAGCAGCGCATTGCTGGAGCTGCGTGGCGCTTGCGACGCAGCTCCAGCAATGCTCGGGGGGCCCTATCTCCCCAATGCTGCATCAAGCCTTGCGCCTGCTTCAAGCAGGCGCAGGGTTTTGACGCAGCATTGGCCTAAAAGTGACTGAGTGAAATCTTGTAGATTTCACTCAGCCACTTTTAGGAGGCTGAGTCGGAACGCCTCCTGATGGCGCAGGGCTTTACAACGTGACGCATCTCACAGAGAGATGCGTCACGTTGTTAATACCCAGCACCATGGCGCATCTTTTGTGCTGCCGCTGCGTCACAAAAGGTCTCGGTAGAGGGTGGCAGTGGTGAACCAGAGGGTGGCAGTGATGAACCAGAGGGTGACAGTGATGAACCAGAGGGTGGCAAGGGTAAACCAGAGGGTGACAGTGCTGAACCAGAGGGTGGCAGTGCTGAACCAGAGGGTGGCAGGGGTGAACCAGAGGGTGGCAGGGGTGAACCAGAGGGTGACAGTGCTGAACCAGAGGGTGGCAGTGCTGAACCAGAGGGTGGCAGGGGTGAACCAGAGGGTGGCAGGGGTGAACCAGAGGGTGGCAGTGATGAACCAGTTGGTGGCAGGGGTGAACCAGAGGGTGGCAGTGGGGAACCAGAGGGTGACATGGGTGAACCAGAGTGTGGCAGTGGTGAACCAGAGAGTGGCAGTGGTGAACCAGAGGGTGGCAGTGCTGAACCTGAGGGTGACAGTGGTTAACCAGAGGGTGGCAGTGGTGAACCAGAGGTGCTGTGATGAACCAAAGGGTGGCAGTGGTGAACCAGAGGGTGGCAGTGGTGAACCAGAGGGTGACAGTGCTGAACCAGAGGGTGGCAGGGGTGAACCAGAGAGTGCTGTGAGGAACCAGAGGGTGGCAGTGGTGAACCAGAGGGTGGCAGGGGTGAACCAGAGGGTGGCAGTGGTGAACCAGAGGGTGGCAGTGCTGAACCAGAGGGTGGCAGTGGTTAACCAGAGGGTGGCAGTGGTTAACCAGAGGTGCTGTGATGAACCAGAGGGTGGCAGGCGTGAACCAGAGGGTGGCAGTGGTGAACCAGAGGGTGACAGTGCTGAACCAGAGGGTGGCAGTGCTGAACCAGAGGGTGACAGTGGTTAACCAGAGGGTGGCAGTGGTGAACCAGAGGTGCTGTGATGAACCAGAGGGTGACAGTGGTTAACCAGAGGGTGGCAGTGGTAAACCAGAGGGTGACAGTGCTGAACCAGAGGGTGGCATGGGTGAACCAGAGAGTGCTGTGAGAAACCAGAGGGTGGCAGTGGTGAACCAGAGGGTGGCAGGGGTGAACCAGAGGGTGGCAGTGGTGAACCAGAGGGTGGCAGTGCTGAACCAGAGGGTGACAGTGGTTAACCAGAGGGTGGCAGTGGTGAACCAGAGGTGCTGTGATGAACCAGAGGGTGGCAGGCGTGAACCAGAGGGTGGCAGGGGTGAAACAGAGAGTGACAGTGCTGAACCAGAGGGTGGCAGTGGTGAACCAGAGGGTGGCAGGGGTGAACCAGAGAGTGGCAGTGCTGAACCAGAGGGTGGCAGTGGTGAACCAGAGGGTGGCAGGGGTGAACCAGAGGGTGGCAGGGGTGAACCAGAGGGTGGCAGTGGGGAACCAGAGGGTGGCATGGGTGAACCAGAGGGTGGCAGTGGTGAACCAAAGAATGGCAATGGTGAACCAGAGGGTGGCAGTGCTGAACCATAGGGTGACATTGGTTAACCGGAGGGTGGCAGTGGTGAACCAGAGGTGCTGTGATGAACCAGAGGGTGGCAGTCGTGAACCAGAGGGTGGCAGTGGTGAACCAGAGGGTGACAGTGCTGAACCAGAGGGTGGCAGTGCTGAACCAGAGGGTGACAGTGGTTAACCAGAGGGTGGCAGTGGTGAACCAGAGGTGCTGTGATGAACCATAGGGTGACAGTGGTTAACCAGAGGGTGGCAGTGGTGAACCAGAGGGTGACAGTGCTGAACTAGAGGGTGGCAGGGGTGAACCAGAGGGTGCTGTGAGGAACCAGAGGGTGGCAGTGGTGAACCAGAGGGTGGCAGGGGTGAACCAGAGGGTGTTAGTGGTGAACCAGAGAGTGGCAGTGCTGAACCAGAGGGTGACAGTGGTTAACCAGAGGGTGGCAGTGGTGAACCAGAGGTGCTGTGATGAACCAGAGGGTGGCAGGCGTGAACCAGAGGGTGGCAGTGGTGAACCAGAGGGTGACAGTGCTGAACCAGAGGGTGGCAGGGGTGAACCAAAGAGTGGCAGGGGTGAACCAGAGAGTGACAGTGCTGAACCAGATGGTGGCAGTGGTGAACCAGAGGGTGGCAGTGGTGAACCAGAGGGTGGCAGGGGTGAACCAGAGGGTGGCAGTGCTGAACCAGAGGGTGGCAGTGGTGAACCAGAGGGTGGCAGGGGTGAACCAGAGGGTGGCAGGGGTGAACCAGAGGGTGGCAGTGGGGAACCAGAGGGTGGCATGGGTGAACCAGAGGGTGGCAGTGGTGAACCAAAGAATGGCAATGGTGAACCAGAGGGTGACAGTGATGAACCATAGGGTGACAGTGGTTAACTGGAGGGTGGCAGTGGTGAACCAGAGGTGCTGTGATGAACCAGAGGGTGGTAGTCGTGAACCAGAGGGTGGCAGTGGTGAACCAGAGGGTGACAGTGCTGAACCAGAGGGTGGCAGGGGTGAACCAGAGGGTGCTGTGACAAACCAGAGGGTGGCAGTGGTGAACCAGAGGGTGGCAGGGGTGAAACAGAGGGTGGCAGTGGTGAACCACAGGGTAGCAGTGCTGAACCAGAGGGTGACAGTGGTTAACCAGAGGGTGGCAGTGGTGAACCAGAGGGGCTGTGATGAATCAGAGGGTGGCAGTCGTGAACAAGAGGGTGGCAGTGGTGAACCAGGGGGGGACAGTGCTGACCCAGAGGGTGGCAGGGGTGAACCAGAGAGTGGCAGTGCTGAACCAGCGGGTGGCAGTGGTGAACCAGAGGGTGGCAGGGATGAACCAGAGGGTGGCAGGGGTGAACCAGAGGGTGGCAGTGGTGAACCAGAGGGTGGCAGTGATGAACCAGAGGGTGGCAGTGGTGAACCTGAGGGTGCTGTGCCCATAAACGACTGCATGGGTAACTTCGCAATGCAAGCGGCCCGCGAACACGCAAAAAGCTCCGCGAACACTCAAAAAAAAAATCCGCAAATTCGCACGAACTCGCGGATTGCGAATTCGATTTCGCCCATACTTACAATAGATACGCATGGAGCAAATAAACGTTTTCTCCCTTGTAAGCGCATATAAATATATATATATATATATATTTTTTTTTTTTTAAGCAAAAGAGGGTACGTAAAGATGCATCATACTAACATAATATAGGTCAGATACTCCTTATGCATGGAAAATCTATTTTTTATCCCTCAGAACGGCCCTTTTAGCATGATGTTGCTAACTTAAACATCTTAATCTTCAAATATTCCCTCATCATTTATCAGTAAATCTTTGAGCTCCTGCTGAACTAACTGAGCCTTTACTGCTGCTGGGGATGGACCGGCCACGGTGGAGGCGAGTTTAGTTGCGCAATAAGAGCAACATGTAGGTCCGCATTGTACACAAAGGCAGCACGGGAATATGATACCGGCTATACATGCCAGCACTATCAGAATTTTCAATCACCAAGAACACAACAGACCCCAGAACCAACCAGAGAGGGACCATGTACCAGTCTCTACATGTATTTCGGAAGCCAAATGATGTAGCTTCTGGATAGTCAAATGAACGGAGGGGGCGGAGTCAGGAATATAAACACAGCAAGAACTGTCGATCACACGGCATGCTCCTCCTCGATCTGCCAAGACAACGTCTAAAACCGTACGATTTTGAAGCAAAACAAATCTGGTCGCTTGCAGCTCTACGGTTATATTAGTCAATATTCCTGCAGTAGTGTTAATTACATCTTCAACTATTCTGGACAAACACCGTACTTCTTTGCTGGTTATTATAGGACCCCAAATGGGAAACACTCCTTTTATAATGTCGGTAAAATGCTGCAGTGGAGTATCTGTCTGATTTACATCGGTAGTATCTATCTCTCTTTTATTCCTCCTTATAAGCACACTTCGTTTATCTAAGCGGTGATCCTTGTGATAATTAGAAGGGGCAATATGTACCGAAGGGTACAGGAAGGACAGGTAGCAACGTCCAGCCCAACCTCGTGGAATCCAAGTATAGGCATTTTCTCCACAAACAAAATATACATTAGGAGGGGTTAACAACGGCGGGCTGCTAAAAGTACGCAACTGATAAGTGTAATTACATCGGCTTTCTCCTACTGATATGTACCCTACTCCCTGAATACAGAACGCAGAAGTACTATTTAGTATAGGCACTGGAATAGCCTATCTTCAGTAACATTATGGTCTTGAAATTGTCGATAATACTGAGTGATATTAAACACAACAAAAACCAAAATCTAATTTTTCAACCAAGTGGTATTTTCATGTGTTGTATACATATTCATACATGCATTCGGATTTACGGTTCCCTCTCCATTATTCCCCTCGGGTTCGAATCCTTGATGAACCTCAATATATGCTAAAATCCTTTCATAATCCTTTTCTGAAAACCTTTGAGTGTCCACAGTATAATGCATATACATCATTGAAAGTAATTTAAACCAAGCCTCACAACTCCCCAGATGAGACAAGGGTAGGAATATGAATAAGTCGTGCTTGTGCATAACAGATGGTAAAAGACCACAAACCCAACAATTTGTAGTATTGGTGGCACTGTGTGTTTGGTGAAGCATTTCAACAAATACATTTTTCACATAAGTCTGATGATGCCTTTCCTTATGTGGGGCTAAAGTATGAAACACATGTTCCGGAGATGGGGCAGTTGTTCCTAAAACAGTATGCATAGGGTGGCGAAATTCTAAATAGATGAATACTCCCATCAATGTGATTAGTCATATTGCTATAATAACTATAAATGCAATTTTAACTTGTTGGGTCCAACTAGAAAAGACAGGCAGATATGCAGGGATTTAACGGGGTACAAAAGGACGTTCCTCTTCAGGAACAAAACGAGAAAAGGGATACATACTAACTAAAAGTCCAAAAATAAACTCGGGCGATGCAGTCCAACCTGCCAGAGGGTGCTTCTTTCCTGGGTCCATTTAGAGCCTCACAGGCAGGCTCCTACCGTTCATCACAAATATTATCAAATCAAGCTTCTCACGTTGGAGTTATGTTCTCACACAACCCTTGAAGATAACACAACCTGGGCCTCTTTAAACAAGAAATTCAGTCTTTCTTTCTGAACAGAGCAAGTAATTGTTCAAGGCTCTCAGCGGATTGGTGTCACTACAACGCATGCTTTTACCACGCATGCCTTTACAACGCGGTTTTTACCACGCAGTCCATTACAACGCATAATGCTTTTAGGCGCTGGATAGTGAATTATTTAATTTACTATTCCAACTCCAGTCCCCGTGGATAGCAGGGAAGGTGTTGGATAGTATATTAAATACATTCCCTATCCTAGAGCGCTCCCCAGCGCATTGCGTTGTAATGGTTTGCGTGGTAAAAGTTGCGATGTAATGGTAGTGCGTTGTAAAAAATTTGTTGTAACCGTGCTACACCCTCTCAGCGCATTCAGTCCAGTGTCTCGCTCAGTACCCCAGAAGCGCATCTAACAGACATTCCTGGAACAGGTTTGTACCCTGTCATTCAAATCTCTCCCTACCTCCTACCATATTCACCTGGGGTACCGCGTGTTTTTTTGGGCTGCAGGTTATATCGAGCACGGCCAGGTACTTCTTGATCAAAGAACAAAACAGAGGATGATGAATGCAGTGAAACAAGGGTACTGCGAGCCTCTCGTTCAACTGTAGGGGCAACAGAATCTGGGGCAATCACTTGTGCTAATGACAGAGCCCCTTCCGAGCCTCAAACACCTTCTCCTTGCCCTTCTCCAATTACCTGGGCATCAGAAAAAGGGGCAAAATTAGGAACTCACTCACTTTACTGGGTCAGAACCCCTTCCTGGATTCGCTGATCATATGGAAGCGGGAGGGGTAGTTTTTTCAGATGTGACAGATGGATCCAGTGTCGCCTGCCGTTCACCTTTACCGCCGCCCGCGTGGCCAAAAAAACTTGTAACGGTTGATAATTACGGACCAGAACCCACTGTCCTGGCTCCAAGCTATGTCTGGGATCCTCCGACAGGGGCTGCAAGACCTGTTGATGAATGGAACGGAGATCTTTAGTCAACATAGGATACTCTACATCATGAAATGTTCTTGGTCTCGGGACGCCAGAAACTTTAGCAGGGTGCCCAAAAATGACCTCATACGGAGATAAGCCAGAACGAGAATGTTGGGTAACCTGTATTGACATTAATGCCAGAGGTAGAGCATCTGGCCACTTCAATCCGGTACTTTCTTGAATTTTAGCTAATTTGAGCTTCAGTATCCCATTATACTTCTCGACCAACCCAGTGGACTGGGGGTGTCGAGCTGCATGGAATTTCTGTTTAATCTGCAGTCCATTGCAAATGTGACTGATGAATCCTGCATTAAAATGTCCCCTGTTATCACTCCAGATCATCCGAGGCAATCCATAGCGTGGGAAGTATTCCTTTACCAACACCTTTGTCGTTGCCAAAGCAGTATTTTCTTTGGTCGGGTAGGCTTCCACCCATTTACTGAAAGCGCACACCATGGCCAGGACATACTTTAAATTATTTACGCGCTCCAACTGGATATAATCCACTTGGAGCACCTCAATAGGCAAAGATGGTGGTGCAAAGTTTCCACTCAGAACAGGTTCCCTTCCCCCAGGATTATGTCGTAAGCAAACCATGCAATATTGCACCACATGAGCAGCGGTCCTTGGAATATTGGGATTGTACCATACAGAATCTAATAATGCACAAATACCCTTTGTCCCAATATGAGCTGAACCATGTGCCATTGTCACCGCCGCATTCACTAATGCATTAGGCAACAACCACCGCCGTTTTTCTGTCAAATCAATCCAACAATCGTCTGCATCTAATTTCCCCACTTTCTCTTTCCAGTGAGCCAGCTCAATAGGGGTAGCTTCTTTCTGTATTTCTTGGACACTCTCCATGGTGTTATTAAACATCTCTGTTTCAGCCACCCACCTAGCAGAGCTAGTCACAAACATTGAGGTCAATTTGGATTTTGCAGTTTCCATAGCTACTTGATCAGCAAAGGCATTAATTTCACTCACTGCATCAACCACTGCCTTGTGTGCACTGCATTTAACTACAGCCACTATCTCCGGTAATGTCAATGCTGTCAGCAATCGCAAAATCAAGGGGCCATGCTGTATTCGCTGACCACGGGAAGTGAGAAAACCTCTTTCGGCCAAAAGTCGGCCAAAACTATGAGCCACGCTGAAGACGTACTGGCTGTCGGTGTAAATATTTCTTCTCAATCCTTCACTTAGCTCACAGGCCCGAAGCAATGCCACTAACTCAGCTGCCTGTGCTGATTAAAAGGGTACTCGAGAAGCTTCAATTACAGTGTGAAGAGTAGTTATCGTATATGCAGCAGTTGTCGTGCCATCTGGTAATTTGAAACAAGAGCCATCGACATACAACTCCCCTTGAGGGTCAGATAGAGGAGTGTCTGTCAGGTCTACCCATCCCTTTGTCTCTTCCTCCGTCCATAATATACAGTCATGAACATCATTGTTCCTTTCGTTCGAAGGGAGGGGTAGTAACATAGCAGGGTTCAGAGTGGCACATCGTTTAATCGTAATGTGGGGAGCAAACAAAGTCAATGCGTACCCTGTAAGACGCGCACTCGTAAGGTGCTGGGTCTTCGTTTTGTTCAATAATGTATCCACAGGGCGCGGTACCATCACTGTGAGATCAGTGTTCAGAACGAGCCCTTCTGACTGTCGAATAGCCACTGCGACAGCAGCAGTAGCCCTTAAACAGCTAGGGAGTGCTCTGGCGACGTTATCCAACACCGCCGAAAAATAGGCACAAGGTCTCTGCTTACCACCAAATCCTTGTGTTAACACAGAAAGCGAGCAACTGTCCACCTCGTGTACATAAAGCACAAAAGGTTTTTGGTAGTCAGGGGTACCAAGAACGGGTGCAGAGCAAAGCGCAGATTTCAAAGAGTCAAAAGCATTTTTGCATGTATCAGTCCAGGGTAAAGGTTCATGCACATCTTTAGTGGTTAAATACAGGAAAGGTTTAGTGAGAAGGGAAAAATTTGAGATTCATTGGCAACAGTAAGAAGTTATGCCGAGAAGTACACAAACATCACGCTGAGTACGAGGTACAGACATATTAAAAATGGTAGTCACACGCTCAGGGGTTAGTCTCCTCCCCTCTTTCGACAGCAGGATCTAGGTAGGTCACCTCCTGTCGACAATATTGGATTTTAAAAAGTGATGCCTTATTGTCATTAGCCACCGAATGAGACAATAATCATACAGTGGCTTCCTTACAACCCTCCTCAGTATCGGAGGCCACTAACAGATCATAAACATATTGCAAAAGCACATTACCAGGGGGCAGGACGAAATCATCCAACAATGTCTTCAAAGCTTGACTATAAATACTAGGACTCTCCGTGTACCCCTGGGGAGCACAACAAAACCGGAAGCTGCGACCAGATAATGAGAAGCCGAAAATATGGTGGCTATCAGGATGTATCGGAATGCTAAAGAAAGCATTCTTTAAATCGATCACAGAGAAATATTTAGCAGTGGGAGGAATCATAGTGAGAATAGTAGTGATGTCAGAAACCACAGGGTATTGGGGCACCACTATTTAATTAATTTCACGCAAATCAATCACAAAACGATAAGTATCAACATAGTCAGGATCACTTCCAACAGGGGCCTTTTTTAAGATCGGTAAAATGAGGGTGTTGCATATATTAGCAGCTGTCTCTTCCACCACACCCTTTTTGATCAAATCTTGTATGATGGAGAGCAAAGCTTTCTCGTCTATCGGAGAAATTTTGTACTGAGGTATACGTGGAAGCCGAGCATTTTGCTTCAAAGTAATAGAAATGGGTGAAATCCTTAATAATCCTACATCTGTGTCTCCAGTTATGTTACGTTATGTTATGTTAAAAGAAATTTCTTAAGCGCACTAACACCGATTGGTTTCTTGGCGCTGTCAATGATAGAGGGAGTGACCAAGGAGACAGGTGGCCGAGATTTATTGGAATGCTTGCTGGATAAGCCAGGTCTTTAAGGATTTCCTGAATGACAGAAGGTCAGAGCAGAGCCGGATCTCCAGAGGAAGGGTGTTCCACAGCCGTGGGGCCAGTGAGCCAAATCTACAACCTCCCGCACGTTTGCGCTTAAAAGATGGTATCTGAAGAAGACCCTGATTGACCGAGCGCAGGTTTCTAGCCGGGGCATACTTTATAATAAGTCTCTCAATGAATTTGGGACATTTGCAGTGTAAGGCTTTGAAAATCATGCAGCCTACCTTGAAGGTACTGCGCTGAGCCACGGGGAGTCAATGGAGTTTTTCCAGGAGTGGAGTGGCAGATTGCCATCTGGGCTGATTTAAAACTAGTCTAGCTGCATGGTTCTGTACCATCTGGAGCCGTTTCAGAAGGTACAGAGGCAGGCCCAGATAAATCGAATTCGCATAGTCTAGATGGGAGATCACAGTGACAATCACCACCTGTGTTAGGGCCTCCCGGGTAAGAAGACGGCGGACCTTCCGAATTTTCCTCAGTTGGAAAAAGCCTTTAGAGACTACCTGACCAACTTGTGCTTTGAGAGATAAGTCACTGTTCACAATGACTCCCAGTGTTCTTGCTGAGATAGAGGGAGTTGGTGCTTGGCCCATTTCTGGCGGCCAATAATGCGGGCCCCAATATTTAGCACTGTCACCCGTGAGGACCAGCTCCGTTTTACCTGGATTCAATTTCAGGTGATTTTGGTCCATCCATGCTTGAATGAACCTCAAGGTGGACAGAAAGGTGGATATAGAGGCGTCAGAGTTGTCCATTGTGAACAGTAATTGCAGGTCGTCCGCATAGTTGAGCACCGTCACCTGTCTATCTCTAAGAGCTTGAATGAGTGGAAAAATATAGAGATTGAACAGGTGGTGTGACAGGGAAGAACCCTGGGGTACACCACATGTGATGGTCTGAGTAGTGCCCACCAGGTCACCCATGCGGACTGCCTGAGTGCGGCCCTCAAGGAAGGACTTCAGCCAGCTGGCTGCCGTGCCCCGGATGCCGGCCCGCATGACACGGTCGATCAAGATAGTATGGTCAACCGTGTCAAACGCGGCCGACAAATCCAGGAGTACCAGAGCCTGAGGGGAACGTTTGTCTGCACAGTCACGGAGCGAGTCGAGTACCGAGACTACTACTGCCTCCGTCGAGTGGGCGGGGCGGAAGCCCGCCTGATGTGGATCAAGGCACTCAGCTTCTTCTATAAAGTTAGAGAGGCATTTGGCCACATGGGCCTCCAGTACCTTTGCCAGGAATGGCAATAAGGAGATCGGTCGATAATTTGCATTACAGGTAGGATCCGCGCCAGGTTTTTTCAGGAGAGGGACAATCGTAGCTACCTTAAATGCACGGGGAACCAAGCCGGAAGTCAGTGAGTCATTTAGAAGGGTACATGCCGGGGCCGGGATGACTGAAAGGCATTCTTTTAAAATATGGGGCGGGCACTTATCCGATGGGGCACCAGATTTTACTCTCACCAGCAGCTCCTGAAATTGGGTCGGACTAATGAGAGGAAAGCTATTTAATAAGCAGATAGGGTTAGGCCTAGTAAAGGCATCTAAAGTGGGGTGTGGGTTTTGCGGAATAGTAGCTTTTATAGTTGCAATCTTCTCGATGAAGAAGAGATTCAAAGAGTCACAGAGCGTCTGGGACGGGGCTGCTTTTGGGTGAACATTGTCAAGACTTGTTAACTCATTGAGAATAGCAAAGATGTCTTTTGATCTATTCGTAGAGTTGGTGATGCGGGAGGAAAAATAAGCCGCTTTAGTGGCTAAGACGTTTTTCATATACTCTTTCCTGGCCTTAATATAACTGACTTTTAGATCAGGGGCGTAGCTGCGTTGCCAATGACGTTCAAGTTGGCGCAAGGCCAATTTCTTGGCTTTGAGGTCCAGTGAGAACCATTTTTGTGCATCCGCACGTTGGGCCCATTTGACCTTTTTAAATGGGGCATGGATGTCGCTAGCTACTTGCAGCCATTCAGAGATATTGATTTCCGCTACGTTAATATCGGGATGGTAGGATGGAGTGGACATAGCCAGTGTGTTTAAAAATTCCGATCCATCTAAGGAGGTCCATTTCCTTGCCAGCCCCCCTACCGTCACGGCGGTGGGTCTTTTAAAGGCATGAACGAGGTTAAATCTAAGGAGAAAGTGGTCCGACCAAACGCACAGGGTGGTACCGGGTGGTGTAATCAGTTGGGAATTAGACCAGACCTGGTCCAGCACATGGCCTTTAAAATGAGTGGGTGAATGCAGATATTGTGCAAAATTCAGATTGGTAAGGAGCTCGATGAGTTCACGAGAGTGGGGGCCCTGCAACGGGTCGTTAAACCAATAATTAAAATCTCCAATCAGGAGAATCCTAGCATGTTCTACAACCAAATTGGCGATAAGTTCGCTAAACATAAGAGGGAAATTCGGCATGTTTGTTGGGGGTCTATACAGTAAAACACACACCACTGTAGCGTGAGACATTTCTAATTTTAGAACTAAGTTTTCGGTATCTGGGAGATTCAAGCCAGTCAGGGCAGTGATTCTTAAGTTAGAGCGGAATATAGCCGCCCGCAACCCCCCACCCAGTTTGCTCGATCCACGGTCAGCATGGATGATACAATAATTTGGCGGAAGAGCCGCGATTATATCTGGGGCCGAGTCAGGGGTCAACCACGTCTCCGTCAGTAACAAGATGTCTGGATTGTCCATTTCCAACAAAAGAAAGAGGTCCAGCTGGTGTTTGACCATCGATCGAGTGTTCAGGTAACATATGGACAAAGGTGGAGACTGTAAACCAGGCTCCAGCCGGTTGAGAGAACCAGAGGACGACTGGTTAAAGTTGTCTGTGGGGGGAGAGAGATTAGCTGAAATTCCCAGTCTGTGGCTCCGGTTACGTGAATCCCAAGGCAGGAAACCCAGGCCATTGTTAAAGGACAGCAAGTCCTCGCGGGCATAAGAGATCAGACCGTCAGCATGCCCAGTCCCGGGACCTGGCAGGGTGCGGACGGGCGCAGACGGGCGCAGACGGGCTTGCCTTTGGCGCGCCGCCGGCGCACCACCGGCGCGCCCGCTGCGCTCCCTAGGTGTAGTGGCCATTTTATACCCCAGAGGGCGGGAGGGGCCGAGCACTAGACCGCTCGCCTACTCCTCGTCCAAGATGTCAGCGTGTGAGGCATCTAAGGCGCTAATCCAGCCAGTGCATAGTCTGCTGCAATGGGGCGATTTGCGGATCAGAGAGCGGAGAAACCACCCAGCTGCGCAGTGAAAATAAAAACAATTTTTCAGTTTGTCAAGCACACACTTTTCTTGTCCCGGCTTCCGCCTCAGGACACACACACTCTATCAATCAGAGCGCGCGAGGGACAGGAATGGATTTTATACCCCCGAGGGCGGGAGGGGCCGAGCACTAGACCGCTCGCCTACTCCTCGCCCAAGATGTCAGCGTGTGAGGCGTCTAAGGCGCTAATCCAGCCAGTGCCTAGTCTGCTGCAATGGGGCGATTTGCGGATCAGAGAGCGGAGAAACCACCCAGCTGCTCCTTCAATCGAGCACAGGACCGTGGTGACTTTAGTTTAGGTCAGTGAGGAATTTTATAAAAACAAGAGGCGCAGTGAAAATAAAAACAATTCAGTGGCCTACAGCGTCGCTGGGATAGCAGCCAACTCGGGAGGGAGGGGTTAATTTTTAGTGAAACACTGCAAAGTATGCTTGCCAAGGGGATTGATAGTCAAATAAACACCATCAGGTGAACAATACATTTTTGCATGTAATTTCTTCAACAATCCAAGCCCAATAAATTTTCACCACAATGGGAAGTCAAAAGAAACGGGGAGTCTATTGTAACTGGACAAATTGTAAACGGAATAGGTTTGGAAATGGGGATAACCACCGGAATTCCCGTGAATCCCACCAAAACATTATTTTGCCCGGACAGAGCAGCCCCTGGGACCAGAGAACGATAAATAGAACTATTCATCGCACCCGTATCAACTAAAATCTTTTCAGATGCCCCATAAAATGCACCTTTACATAAGGACCTTGCTGATCAACGGCTACTGACACCTGGCCCCCACTCTGTCCTTGGCTGTCCTATGTATAGGCATACCCTTCGGTTGAATCCATCGCTCAGTCCTCATTATAATACTGCCTACCTTTCGGATTATCGAAATATTTATTTTATGCTCCGACGTGCGTCGCCTCCTCTCGTCGCATATCACTGCGATCCACACCACCTCGACCTCTTCCTCCTCCCCTCATAGCCCCATTCTGACCCAGCAACAATGGGCACTGAAATCGCCAATGCCCCTCCTCCTTACAGTAAGCACACTGGTTTATTCCCAAAACAACAGGCCCTCTGCTTCATACGGTTCCCGCCCCCTCTGGACGAACCCTCTACCACCTCCCTCTTTGCCTCGTCCTCAAACAACTTGTTGTAAGAACACCAGTGTCTTAAGATCTTTCGTTTTCTTTTCCGTCCTATCCTTACTCTCATTTTCTCTAAGTTCGTAATATTGGGCCATACTCAATATGACCGAGGGTGTAGACGTGGTCCAGGTACTCTCAGCGGCTTGTAGCCGCGCAGAAACTTCCGGCAACAAATTGGTCACAAAGCGATTAAAAAATAATCGTATACCCCCTTCCAATGATAAATCCTGTCCACTAAAATCAATGAATACGCCTTCAAATCTAGTGAAGAAATCAGAAACACTTTCGTCTTTCTTCTGCTTACATGCTGTCAATTTATCCCAATCCACCTTACGAGGCGGAATGAAGGAATGCATGTAAGTAACAATGCAGCCAGATAACGCCAATTGTTCAGGTTTTGGTTTATCACCAGGCTTACGTTCCTTATCCCAATCTTTTATCTGTTCTTATGTTCTGCCCAACTCCTGAACATGGTCCTGACCATGCACCTGACGCCATACATCAACAGGGACTAATAACGCAAAACATAGCTCTATGTCAGCTAGGGTCATAACGGCTGAGGAAGCCGCTTCTGTGACTTCTTTATAAAAATAAACGTGGGAATCTTACGGGGGTCAGGTAGTTGTGATTTTAGCGAGAGGACTTCACTCCTCTTCCATTGTTGTATAGCTCCTATATATCCTTATATCGTGTTAAGTTAGCATAGGTACATTTGAGATTTAAACGCCATTTTTCCTTTCTTGCAACTTCTGCACACGACCCTTAATTGTTGACTTAGCTTTCAACCTAGTGGTTTGCCGTGGTGTATGTGAGAATAATATGTTATTGCTCTGATATCAGTTTTGTTTAATAAACCATGTCTGCACGGAGAGTGCTGAAGTTTCAGGAGCAACACGATATGGAATTGTTATGAGGTCTGATCTCCACGCCTTCATAGTCATAACACAAGTGCAGCCTTTGCCAACTTGGGCTTGAGGCGGGATTGATATTGCTTTGCACGAGAGTTGTTAACACACTTGATGCGGTGCACATGCAGAGAGAGCTGGTGTATGCTGATGTGATTCCTTCATGCTAGGACACTAAGGTATGGGCCCGCCCTAAAACAACCCAAAGAGACCTTCTTAGCTAATAATATAATATATGTGTCAGGGAGGGTGAGATATAAGTGTTGTTAACTCTTATTCATTACAGCATGTTAACATGCTGTCACCATTCGCTTTTTATGTCTTAGTAACTATGCTGATAATTTTGCTACTGATAATAAGTATACTTGTATTATCAAAGATACTGCGCCTGAGAAGACGGCATTAGTAAATAAACATTTCAAATGCACATGTGTCTTCTTTACTCCATGTTCTGGTTTGTAATGATAATATAACGAAAGAGTGTTCATGAGTCCCACGTACCCTGAGGTACTGTAAGTTCATGTTCTGGTTTGTCTAAACATTGGGTGTTTGATATGTCCAATGAGACACTGTAGCTAGCTCGGTAAGGGGTGAGTTGGTTGCTAAGGTAAGTTTTGGGACATCCTAATTTGCCGAGGTTCCACTCCTCTGTGCACAGTTCTGTGTGAGTACAGAAACCCTGCAACATGGCGCCCAACGGTTTCGGTGGTCTTATATCATGACACTCGAGTAGTTTATCGTCCATGCCTTAACCCCTTCACGTCCGTTTCCGGAAAACGGGGTGTTGGTGAAACCTACCTATTTTTTGAAATAGGTCTTTATTCAAGCTTGATTCTTACTTAAACGGTTTCTTTGAATTACTACCCAGTTGTGCTACAAAGTATTCTTTGTGTTTTCTTGTTTCCGATTCTGTGATGGCGGCTGCGGTGGCTATTGCACAGCATAGTCGCGTAGCGGTACGCAACCATCTTCAGACGTACCAGGTCCCAGTAGATGGGATGGCTGTGATTTTCGTGGTAAGTGCAGATCCGGCGTTTCCTTACGAGTTGTTTTACTCTTGGGTTACGTTTCCGGCTGTGGACGCTAATTCTGGTTTGTACCACTCCTACACCGCCTCGGATGTCCCGGCTGAATATACGCCATACAGGGCATTGGAAATACCTATTGATCATTGGCAGCATCGAGTTTGGTTTGATGGCGCCCTCCCCCACTCTTTGTCCCGTGCGAGGTTAGGTCCACTCTCAATTCCAGGTACTAATTGGCCTGCATTGGGTGGCTTTACCCCGCACCCGAATCACGGGGCTTGTACCCTGGCAGAAATTCGCAGGCTACATGTAGTTTCCATTTCCGTGATTCGTGCTTTAGTGCAATACATTGGTCGACATCTTCCTGGTGGTCCCCAGGGGGGTGCGGCCGCTCCCATGGAACGAGGCGGAATGCGTCTCAATCCAGTGATGGTAAATTCGGTTTTTGGTGCGCGTCCTGTTGACAACGATGACTTCCCATTCTGGCTAGCAGAGAAGTTTGATCAACTGGAGGCGGTTTTTCCGAATTCTACTCCTGCTGATAAACATAGAATGTTGACGATTACTCTACCGAAGGATATTACTCCTGAACTAGCTGACTGTGAAAGCTGGGGAAAAACTTTTGCGGCAGTTTATACGAGGTGCTTCGGCACCCCGTCTATGAATGCCCTGCCTGAAATCATTAGACGTGTTCAGAATGATCACGGTCCAGAGGCAGCTGTGGAATTGGGTATGCGCCTGTGTGGTTCTTTTGAGATTGTAAGTGATCTCATTCTCTCCAATGTTAAAGGAGATGCAGTTAACTTTCAGGTGTCGAATGCTTTGGCTGCTCTGCCCGATGCCGACAAACCCCGCCAGTTAGCAAAGATTGTGGTGGCCGCTTATAAAACTATTGGCCGCACAAGTAGAGGTCTGAAATATTTTCCAGTGAAGGATAAAAAACAACCTCAGGGACAATCTGCAGTGACAGATGCCCAGCCCAAGTCCAAGAAATCGAATTGGCCTAAAAAACAGACACAGGGGAAGCAGACAATGCAGACTCAGGGTACTTTTCCTGCAATACAAGCTCCTGCGCCATCCGAAAAAGTTTATGATTTGCGCGACCGCGCGATGATTAAATCACCTGATCGTTTTCAGGGTTCTGATCAACGCTCTCCTCGTTCCTTTCAGGACACATCGGCCCCGAAGACCGGTGGAGGAGGAGGGGGTGGACGTGGACGTGGTGGCCAACAAGGACGTGGTCAGTCCCGCCAGACGGACGGCGCAGTGAAGCAGGAGGATTCTACGCCTAGGCGTCCGCAGTTTGCGAAAAAGAAAGTCGCAGCCTTAACAGCGCATCGATATGCCACAGATAGTGAGAACGCGGCTTCGGAATCTGACGTGGGCTCTGACCTTGCTGGACAGCGCGGCGGAGATAACCATAGTCAGAGAGGCGCTGCGTCCACTACTGAGGGTGACAGCGACTGATGTCTACGTTGTGATAGAAACAGCGGATACGAGACTTGCTCCCCCTGAAAGACTATATGAAATTGTCCTGTTAATTGAAGGTGACATACAGCGTACCGTTAAAGGTGTATTTTGGGAGAATCTGTCTTCTACATATGATATTTTGCTTTCGGAGGCTGACTGGCCCCCACCTTTTGTGCTCGCGGCGCCGCGAGGGGAGGAGGTGATCCTACCCAGTTTCGCGAACACTGTCTCGAAAGAGCATGCGCAGCATTTTGCAGAAGAGTGGGCTCGGGCTCTCGCGCCGGCTCTGTACCGTAACCAATGTGGTTGGGATAAATTGTCGCCTTGCCACGAAATTCCGTTGCGGTCTCAGCCGCAGCCTCAACCTCAATATCCCATTCGGCGTGAAGCGAAATCTTCCGTCGCGGAAATCCTTGAACAATTGGAATATCAGGGAGTTATTGAAACGTGTGTGTCACCGATGAATAATCCCCTTTTTACTGTGAACAAACCTGACGGATCATATCGTTTGGTTTTGGATTACCGGCATTTAAACTCGCATTGCCGTAACTGTGCAGTACAGAATACCCACGGCTCTGCCCTAGTGGATAGTCTCGTGCGTAAGCGTTTCAAGACAACGCTTGACATATCCAATGGTTTTTATGCCCACAGATTGGACAGCTTTAGCTCCCAATGGACCAGTTTTACGAGCGCTGGAGTCCAAAAGCAATTCCGGCGTCTTCCAATGGGCTACAAGAATAGTCCTGGTATATTTACCGCTCGAATTGTCTCTATTCTGGAGGCACTCGACCCTGATGCTTTTTCGTATGTGGATGACATATATCTCACTGACGACGATATTTGGGAGCATCTGTGTCGTGTAAATTCTGTTGTTTGCAACTTCGCAGACATGGGTTACAAATTTAACTTTGCAAAATCGCACATTGCTGAACACACAGTGTTGTTTTTGGGCTATGAGCTCAACAATGAAGGTAGAGGTTTGGCTCCTCACTTCTTGGAGAAGTGCGCACAATTGCGCGCTCCAACAACACTGAAAAAATTACAATCTTTACTGGGCTTTTTGAATTTCGGCAGGACTTACATTCCGGAATATGCCCAGCGTATCAAGCCTTTGTATGCTTTGATACAACCAACTTTCTCAAAATCATGCTGGCTGCCTGAGCATTCAGCCATTTTGCAATCCTTGCAGGCTGATCTGCTCGCTTCTAAATATTTACTGACTCGTGATAACCACACCAACCTGGTCATAAGAATAATTCCTGGGACGGTGGGTTTCACGTACCTCACTTTTAATGAAGGTGACACGGTACCTATTGCTTACAAGTCACACTTGTACACTTCGGCTGAGATGCGGTTTCCCACAGTGGAAAAGGTTTTAACTGCTGTACAGATGGCAATTCTAAAAGAACGTGCTCTGTCACAGGGGAAGCGCATGCTAGTGGTAACACCCTGTCCTCATTTGGAGGCAGTCACGAAAGCCAGTGTACCAAATTCAAAGGCTTTGCACCCTCGGTGGATTCAGTGGGCTGCGTCATTGTCATCCGCGGATGTCATGTTTATTTTTGACGCTTCCTTACGGTCGCAGGAGTACTTGCAGTATGAATTCGTTCATCCTGCTCCTCTGGCGATGCGACCTTTGGAGGACTTCCATTGCATCATTTACACTGATGGGTCGGCGCAGGTTGCGCATGGCTCTAAACATGCCTACGTTTCCGCATGCGCCATTGTGGTCGGTGCTATGTTGAATGATGAGTTCATTTCCAGGGAGGTACACACGTTGCCCTTGGGCGATTGCACCGCACAATTGGCAGAGCTTCGTGCTCTCTTACTAGCTTTGGAGTACGCAGATCCAAGTGTTACTACTCTGATTGTAAGTGATTCTTACTACTGTGTCCAGTCTTACAATGAAAACTTGTTCTTTTGGATTCAAAATGATTTTCATGATTCCAAGGGTAGCACAATAAAACATAAAATGATCTGGGTTCGAGTGGCAGAGCTTAAGGCTATGTTGCCGCTCGTTTATGTGATTCATACTCTCGGTCATCAGCGCGTGGGAGTACACGCTGTTGGCAACTCGCTTGCTGATGAAGCGGCGAAATCAGCAGTATCTACATACTTAGTTGCAGCAGTTACTAGGTCTAAAACCAAGATTGATAGCGACATCTTGGCAGCGATTGCTGCCTCTGAGAAGGGAAGTAAACATCCTGCGGGATTCCCTTCGAAGTATAAATACCACTTAAGTCCCGAAAAGGTTCCTTTTGTGACAATTCCTGATGTTGGAGAACGGCTGATTCCCAACTCGGATCGCAGAGCAGACTTGATTACAGCGGCTCATGAAGGTGTGGCGTCTGCGCATGCGGGCGTCTCGGCAACTGTAACTCTATTACAATTACGTTTCTGGTGGCGGGGACTGTACAAACAGACGCGTGATTATGTCCTTCTTTGTGACATATGCCAGCAGATTAAACCTTCAACTGCTACGCGTCCGCCTCAGACTCAGTTGTACATTTCTAATAAACCGCTAGGCTGTGTTTATTTAGATCACTGCGGTCCATTTTCATCTGATACTGCGTATAAATACATCTTAGTAGCAGTTGACTCATGCACACGCTTTGTGTGGGTATGGCCACATCGCAGCGCTGATTCACGGACTGTCATTAGAGATTTGCGTATCTTTATAGGGATTTTTGCCTGTGGTACCTTCCATTCGGATCAGGGTCCGGCTTTCGCCTCTAAGGCGTATAAGGATGCCATGACTTCGATGGGGGTCCAAGTCAAGTTTTCGTCACCCTACAGACCTGAGGGTAATAGTGTAGTTGAACGAATGAACCGTGATTTAAAGCAATCTTTGACAGCCCGAGTTATAGGCACTGGCAGAAACTGGCTGGCTCACCTCTATGGCGTGCAGCGTGCTCTTAATAATCTCCCTAGAAGGTCTCTGGGTGGGCGGACCCCATACGAAATGCTCTTTGGCATCAAGATGTACGTCCCTGACCTTGACGGTCTAGACTCAGTGGTTCGCGACACTTCCTTTGACGCAGTTGAACATTGCAATGTTTTACAGAATCTACAAAAGACCAGAGACACTCTTGCAAAGGAACATTTGCCCTCCACATCGGATGATGCGTTGCAGATCCCGGTAGTTGGCTGGCTACCCCAAGTTGGCGAACTGGTTCGAGAGAAGATCGACAACAAGAAAGAGTTTGGTCCCTCCTATCGAGCTCCAGTCCCAGTGCTTGGAGTGAAGGGCACAAGAACAGTCATTCTACCACCACTTCCAGGTCGTAAGGAAAACAGGTTTATTTCTATTGACAATGTCAAGATACACAGAGTGGCCGATTCTTCTTAGCATGACACCGGCTGTTTCCTGTCCTTCCATTGTGAGAAATTCAATTATGCCCACTGCTTCTAATAATGAACCTGAGGTGGCCATCGAATTACCTGCTGTTTCCAGTCCATTATTGAATAATTTACCAGGAACTAACCTTGATGAGACAGACTATACATACCCCACTGATTTGTCCATGCCTGACCTGCAAGCTCGTTTAGCCACGGAATCCAGATTTTCATTTGACTCTGCTTCCCTTGCCTTCGAAAAAACCCTCTAAAATTGCAGTATATGCTAGCCTGTTTAAAAAACATTTTTTGATACCTCCTTGGATATACATTTGGCTGGTCCTTTTTTCAGTTTACCTTTTTATGTCAATTGGTTTTGTGTTTTATTTTTTTCGGATTATGAATGGACACTATGTCGAGGAGAGAACTTGCATTACTCATTTAAATGGAACATTGGCCCCACTTTCCTCTTCACATTCTACACACAGATTAAAAAGAGACTTGACTTTGGTTAACATCACAGCATGGCCTGTTCTGGATGGAATCGCGTGGGATGCAGTTCGTTTTCAGATTCATGGTCCAACGGAAGTCGTTAATGTTCCTAATGTACTGAGAGTTAATATGGGGGATGTGGTGAAACAAAACATTCGTTCTGATGATTGGGATGTTAATGCTGTGGAAAGTTTGTTTTCTGATTTGAAATACTATGCTGCTTTTGATGCTGAGGATTTATATTTAGAATCTGCTAATTATGGTGAATTGTTCTGTTACCAACATTATGGCAATCACTTCTTACACAAGACATCTTCCCGAAGGGATGCAGTTAATTTTACTCAATGGGAACATTGCCCAGCACCTACACAAGGGAGTTCAGAAACGTTTCTTAAAAAGTATACTTATTTCACTGACTTTAATCAGTCCAATCCTGAGTCATTTTATTTTAAATTTAACAAACAGCCACTGTCCAAGGTTCGACTTACAAATACAAAATTGTTGTATTCGAAGGCCTTCCTAGATCAATTAGTTACTGGGGGGTATGAGTTATGGAAGGATACCATAGACCTTAAATCAGTTTGGGGCTCAAGGGCCTGGCAGGTACGAGGCACTGAGGCTTTGCACCGTGCGTGTCTCATCCCAAATCATATGTGGTTTTTAAATGAAACCATTTCCCAGACCACATGCTTTGGATTGGCTACATCTAAAAGGTTGAACACCCCGTCTTTCCCGGAGTTGGAGGAATATGAGAATTGGAGTAATTTTACTAAATTGTCCATTAGAGAAATACAGGCTCTGCTTCTGAATTCCTCCTTTAACATTTCCAGTATGAATCCCAAGGGTTGGCTGCTTTGGCACCGTAGTGCTGATTCTTGCCAAAAAAGATTTTTAAATATAACTGACGGTTTTAAGACTGTTAGATCTGATCCCCGTTTTGATTTGAGTCATACTGTCACCTCTTACTCTGTGGGCAAGTTGTGTCAAGCTTGGCTGAAACATTCAACTTTACCTGCGGTTAAGTATCACCTTTCCAAACTGAATGCAGACGTGGATTTGAATGATTTCATTAAAGGCCCAGCTAGTGGCAGGTCGAAAAGATGGTTATATGGGGTTTACAATGAAATTTGGAAACTCTCACAGATTGAGGCTGCTTCACGCCTTAGGGCTATTGATCAGGCGAATCTTGAGAAAGTGCTTGCAGTTGTTGACAATAGCATTAACGTGCTTTCCTCTAGAATTTACACATTAGATAATATTGTGTCGTCTGTTGTTGATATTGTGCATGATGAAGTGTCTGTATTATACCATGGTCAAAATCAATTACGGTCAATCATGCAGTTTGCATGGACACTTCAGACTCTGAAAATGGGTAAAGTTCCCTGGGGATACATGAACGTTTCCTCTTTATTTGCACCGTTTAATTTGACAGACAAACAACGCTTGCTTTCAATGCGTGATGCTTCCTTTTCTATGCTACATATTGAAAGGTTGGAATCTTTACCTTTTTCTGTGGCAGAAGCCACTGCTGCTACGTGGCTTATCCACGGTTTAATAACGCTGCCTTTTGCTTTATATAAGTTTTCAAATTGTATGAAATATGTGCCAATAGGTCGTTTTGAACCCTTAGGTAGCGGTTTTCTTCATGAGGTCTGGTCACTCCCATACACATACAGATGTTTCAAGGATGAACAAGAAGTTTATCTAACAGGGGATGAGTGTACTGAGACGCCAGATCATTCTTTAATGTGTAGACACATACAGTTACACGGTTCATGTAACAAGGACAGACCGAATATGGCTTGCGTTTTACAGGGCACGCCAGTTCCTGCTATCATCCCCACGTTTAAATTGTTAGAGAATGGTAGTTATTTAATGCTCAATAATGAAAACTGTTGTGGTTTAATTAAAGGTATAGCTTTCATAGTAACGGTTAGTGAGCGAGTTATTTGCTGCAGAAATGTTCTTTATCCTCCCACACGTGAACATAGGGAGTCTTCCATTTGGCCACAGATACCGACCTTGGGAGCAGAATTCAGCGGCATGGCTAGAATAAGAGCTCTATTGTCCCAGAAAGAGGTGGCCTTGAGCTCGGCCCGTGAAACTTTCGTGCTTCACATTGCTAACACCCGTACGGAGGTTCAGGCTCTATTAAACACTGATTTGCCTTTGCATTTCGGAGCCATGGTCCGTTCTATCTTTAACGCATCCTCCACAACGGGCCTAGCACATTTTTTTAAAGTTGTGAGCGGTGGTCTTGTGACTTCCTTTGAGAAGATTTTTGGAGTCATCCCTGCCTTCTTCCATTCTATTTTTTCGTCCTTATTTGGAGGGTTCCCATTTTTACTTGCATTAGCGGCTGGCGCATTGGTGGTTTTCTGCCTTTTTAAATATGGATGCCCTTCCTGTGCAAGACCACGCACAGCTGCTACTGACGCGGTTTCGCAACCGCATGCTTGATTATTATGGCACACTGCCGTTAGCGACTCTAAGCACGGCGTTTGGATTATCTTTTCGGTTCTCCTATTTCACCTGTGTCCAGCCTGTATTTCGCTGCCTGACCTGTGATTTCCTTTGGGCCATTGATTTGTGTCTCTGCGGACCAGTATCTTCTGACGTCGATTTTGATCAACTGATGAGTCCTATCATTGCTCACGAGTTGGTTTGTTCTGACGAAAGGATTATGGCCTTGGCGGTGGCACATGGACTAATGGGTCCCTGGGATGTGTTGTCGGCAGCGCAACATTTCTTGGAACTAAGTTTTCTTGAGAACCCACCGAGCTGTCCTCTGATGGTTATAGAGGATCCGGTGCTGGAGGATCACGTATGTTCCTTTCATCTTTTAAATTGGATGGCTGAACTGTTTTCGGATGAGGACAGTGACTTCCTCCTGGAGGCTGTTGCAGCTTACTTTTCATATACAGTCTTATCATAGACACTGCCTCAAATTGACATGCTGATTGATAGCATTTCCTTGATTTTATTGACTTTTGGTCAAGACATTTTATTTTTGCTTGCCTATTGGCTTGAGCCACATTATATTGGCTATTTTTTAGCATTAGTTTTTATAATTGAATTTTTATTCATGCTCGTTTATAAATGGATTCTGCTCTCATGTGATGGCACTTCTGTTACCTTATTTAGTCCGTTCTCGGATCATGGGGGGGTGTTGTATAGCTCCTATATATCCTTATATCGTGTTAAGTTAGCATAGGTACATTTGAGATTTAAACGCCATTTTTCCTTTCTTGCAACTTCTGCACACGACCCTTAATTGTTGACTTAGCTTTCAACCTAGTGGTTTGCCGTGGTGTATGTGAGAATAATATGTTATTGCTCTGATATCAGTTTTGTTTAATAAACCATGTCTGCACGGAGAGTGCTGAAGTTTCAGGAGCAACACGATATGGAATTGTTATGAGGTCTGATCTCCACGCCTTCATAGTCATAACACAAGTGCAGCCTTTGCCAACTTGGGCTTGAGGCGGGATTGATATTGCTTTGCACGAGAGTTGTTAACACACTTGATGCGGTGCACATGCAGAGAGAGCTGGTGTATGCTGATGTGATTCCTTCATGCTAGGACACTAAGGTATGGGCCCGCCCTAAAACAACCCAAAGAGACCTTCTTAGCTAATAATATAATATATGTGTCAGGGAGGGTGAGATATAAGTGTTGTTAACTCTTATTCATTACAGCATGTTAACATGCTGTCACCATTCGCTTTTTATGTCTTAGTAACTATGCTGATAATTTTGCTACTGATAATAAGTATACTTGTATTATCAAAGATACTGCGCCTGAGAAGACGGCATTAGTAAATAAACATTTCAAATGCACATGTGTCTTCTTTACTCCATGTTCTGGTTTGTAATGATAATATAACGAAAGAGTGTTCATGAGTCCCACGTACCCTGAGGTACTGTAAGTTCATGTTCTGGTTTGTCTAAACATTGGGTGTTTGATATGTCCAATGAGACACTGTAGCTAGCTCGGTAAGGGGTGAGTTGGTTGCTAAGGTAAGTTTTGGGACATCCTAATTTGCCGAGGTTCCACTCCTCTGTGCACAGTTCTGTGTGAGTACAGAAACCCTGCAACACCATGGGGTGTAAACCCATTGTTCCTGCACTCGTGCCTCTACACGAGGTCTAGTCACCTCATTCTGATGATTCTTTAATTCCGGTATTTCAGAATGAAAGATAGGATGGTCTTCTCGCATAGGGTGCTGAGAGTCCCATGAGGAACATTTTTGGTGCATCAGCCCTCAATAACTTAATAAAACCTCAACATTTTTGTACACTTCCTCTGGTCTAAGTTCAGAATTATGAGCCCTGTCCCGAATATCATACATCACTTGGGGGGCCATCCCTCCGGCAAAATACTGTTCCCATAAAGTAAGAAGACATGTGTTTCCGGGCATGTTGCTGCATAACAGGCTCAAAGTCTCGAAGCGTGTTCCATATATCAGTTATAGTATAAATAGGCTGTCGCATCCACTGGGATGACTGATTTTCAATCATCTGCTTCTCATTTAGTCCTACAGTTGAACGAGTAAACAACTTTCGTGTGCCGAAATCCCCCTGAGAACGAGATGGAGTTGAAACAGCTAGGGATGGGGTCGTGCTTGCGGAATGGGAAGCCTACGCAAGGGTAGGGGGAGACAAAACAGCTCTGGACAGAACAGAAGACGGCGATGTAACAGACCATAAAGTAGCCGACTCAGACACAGAGGGAGATAAAACAGAGGATGTTCCTGGAGGGATAGGGGAAGAGGAAACAACAGGGGCAGAGGATGAAGGGACCTGTACTGGAGTTGGGGGAACAACAGGATATATACGTTGTGGGGCATAAGGTGGAGGTGGACGAGTATCCAATAAATCCTCCATTTCATCTTCCACTTCAGTCCTAGCCACATAGGTCTTATCCACTTGCAATCTAAATTGCCTATCTACACAATCAATTCCATGTTCGGTTTGAGCTTTATCATAAGCAATGGCTTTCTGCGTAATTGTCTGACCTCCCTTAAATTCTGCATACTTTCTCCTCCCGTATACGTCTACGCTTTGCTTCCTTCTGCGATAGGTTTAGGGAATCAAACATTGACTGTCAACTACGTTTAGAAAACAATCGATCCTGCAGAAAATGTATCTTGTTCTCATCAAAAGACCCTTTTATGGGCCATTGCATCTCTACATTATCCCTAGTATATTTATGCCATATTGTATTAAACAAGAGAGGTGTAATACCATGCTTTACATACATATCATAACTCGGGCTGCCCTCAGGTGTGGCAGGTTGACTTTCAGCCAAGCGCGTATCATTAGAGTGGCAACAACATCCAAAACAACTCAATTTGCTAACACACGGCATAGTGATTGTTGTCAAGTATTTCTCATTCAATCATAAAAACATACTTCCAAACATGGCCATGTTGAAACATTCACAATATATTCAACCTCACTTCTTATTCAAACATACACCGAACAATAATATATGTACATACAAAGATATTCAAAACTACATGTCTCTTTTCTGTCTTTCCAAACAAAGAACAGAGCCCTTCGACTCCTGTTCATGGAGAATCAATCAATTCAAATTCCAGACCAACAGATACCAAAATCAAGCAGTCCAAAGACTACCAAGAGACCGTCAGACAGGTATAACCACAGACTGTCCTACAGACCATCCTGCAGTCTTCCTGGTGCACCCTTGGGACTATTCTGACTAAGCCCGCTTCCTTAGCATCGCTTCAGATATGTTCCCAAGGCTACCCAGTTACAACCACAGGCCTTTCCGAGACCAGTCCGGCCGGGTGTGAACCACATGAGTCACACCAGGGCGTCCGATCGGCCCCTCTATTGTTCACAAAACAAGTCCTTGGAGCATCTACCCGTGCAGCCACAATGCTGCCCCGTCAGACCCACAAGATTCCTCATGGTACACTGACCACCAAATCCTACACCAACTCCTGAAGACCAACGCGTTCAGCTCCTGGGTTACGTCAGTAGGACTCCGGCGAAGGGTCACTAGCAGCTGGGGCACTCTGATCGCGAGAGCGGAGTAAGTAAAAAATATGTCGGTCCGTCCACCCGCTCGACCACAGCTCCCTTTCTTTTGCCCTTTCCACCCGGTTAAGGGAAGGACGACCCTATCATTGAGTCCCACCAGAGTCGCCAACTGAAGTACTATAAAAATAACATAAAGGGCTATACCTACCAATAGCCCCAATCCCATTACCAAATAATCAGTCGGTTGGCAGTGAAGAATAGTTCAATCATTTATTAAGCAAAATACTCCTTAGAGGAGCCTCTCCAACCCTCACACATCAGGTGCGCGGAAAAGACTGTTGGCTCGTATTCAAACATGAGGTTATATACTTTTCGGTTCAACACATATAATCACAGTAAAAGGAAAAACACCTGTTGGCCCTCGAGCTCCAGGGAAGGACCATATATGGCACACATGATTAGTTCAAAGCTTAACTATTTATTACTGGGAAGGTCAGGAGGGGTGACTCCCTTTTGTCTTGGTGCCTGGGAGTGTAGGCACGGCACCTCCAGGAATGCGCTTATCGCACCCAAAGCCAGATGCGACCTTGAGTCTCAGGACAGTCGAGTAGACAGCCTACTTTCAGCTGCTTCCAGTAATTCAGATGAACTGAGGCTTGACAATTGCCTGAGACTAACACGTGATCACAGCCCGTGTTCGAGCATAGATTCTGAAAATGGCATCTGTATGGTTTCTTGGCCTACTCTGTTAGCAATAGATACCCAAGGAGCAAATAAACGTTTTCCCCCTTGCAAGCGCATATAAATATATATAATTATATTTTTAAGCAAAAGAGGGTACTTATAGATGCATCATGCTAACATAATATAGGTCAGATACTCCTTATGCATTGGAAATCTATTTTTTATCCCTCAGAGTGAGTGCGGTGAGCATGCAGAAATGTGGTTGTATTGGAGCAGGCGGGAGTTCCAAGTTCTCTACACATCAAACATGACAAACCTGATGGCCCATTGTAAGACATGTTTAGCATTTGTGCAGCATTGATGGGAGGGGAACCCTGTGGAATCACTGTCGGGAGCTAAGACAGCGTTTAAGTCTCCCCCTATTATCGTCAAACCTTATGGAAGGGCCGACAATAGTGTCGAGAGGTCCCGAAGGGAAGACTTGCCAGTTGCCGGGTGCACATATGTTAAAACAAGATTAAGGTTATGAGCACTCAGTGTTCCTGTGGGGGTCAAAAACTTCCCCTGGGGAACTATAGGCAGGAATGGTATAAGAGGATTGGTACGCCATGAAAGCCTCGTGTAAACCATGTGTGGAAAACCTTATCATACCCTAGATGCACCAGGAACAGGCAGTGATTCCTCAGAAGACATCCTTCTTGCAGCAGTAAAGAATTGTGAAGTAACAGTTGAGAGTATCTTAGAACTGAGGTGCCTTTGGCACAGTCTATAGGCCCGTTAAAGTTCCACAAAAGGATATGGAGAGGCTTAAAGTCAAGTTTAGGCAATGTCATGGCTGTGATTGGTGAGGAGGTTTAGTTTTAGTTTAGTTTTAGTTTTTAGTATACCAACCTCCCATGCCATACTTTATTCCCTGAAGCATCAGTGGCCCTAAAAAGAAAACTAAAAGCCAACACTGTGAACTTCGGAGTGGAGTGGTGGACCACTCCTAGATGCAGGATCGTGAAAGTTCAGGAGTTTGGGACAGTCCATACATGTGCTGCCTGCAAGAGGTGTCCTCCATAGTCAGGGTGGCCTCAGTCTCCGATCACTGGGCTCCGTTAGAGGTCAGTGTTATCCAGGCGAGTGACAAGCAGGGCGCCAGACCATCTGCCCAGCTTACCCGAACTGGATTTCGGGTCCTGCATCGGCTGAGGCAGAGTGTTGGACACAGAAGACCTGCGTGCCCTCTGTACAGCAAGGGCAGGTAATGAGGAAGCCACTCTCCTGGCATTGTGGCCTCTGCAGGAGTGAGTACACCTCCTCTGAGTCCTGGGAGTCTCATCCGCTGCGGAGCCCGTACATGTTTGTGAGAGGGAGGTGTATGCGGCCACCTGTTGGTTTAGAGGCTGCTCCTCTGTGGCCGAGGTTCAGGACTCCTCCAGGGTGTCAAAGAAGTAGGTGTTATTGTAGAAAACCACTTTGAGTCAAGCCGGATACAGGAGCCTATTTTGAAGGTTGAGATCCCAGAGCTTTTGCATTGCTTCTGTATAAGAGCGATGTTGGGCTTGCACCTCTTTGCTGTAGTCAAGAAAGATCAATATGTTGTTCCCTTGGTAGGAGAGGGTGGGAAGAGAATGGGCTCCTGCAGGATGGTGTCTCTGTCTTTCAAGTTGAGTACTCAGCCGATCATTGGTCTGTGTCTGGCCCCCAGGAGAGGTCTGGGCACGCGAGTCCAGTGAGCCTGCTCCACAACAAACCATGCTGAGAAGCGATCCTAGGGCACCTAGGATCTAATCCAGCTCTCCAAGAAGCTCACAGCTTGCGTTGGTTACACACTCTCTGGAATGCCAATGTAGCCTAGAATGTTCCTGCAGGAGTGATTTTCAGTAAGGGTGGGCGTAGTTCGCGAAGTAGCGCTACGCGAAGCTACGCGAAGCTACGCGAAGTGCACTTCGCACTACGCGAACTTCACGTAGCACTACGCGAGCTGCGTAGTAGCATGTTCGGACTGTGCAAGATGCGTTTTCAATGATTGCACAGTGCGGACAAGCATCCGGCACTGTGCAAGCATTGAAAACGGCATCTTGCACAGTGCGAGCTGTAGTTTTCTGCTGCTCGAGGAGATTATTACTCGAGCGGCAGCTTTCTCAACGCGAACAGGTAGTTTCTCATTGAGAGCGGTTGCGAGCATGCGCAACCACTCACAATGGGAAACCTGACCTCCTCGCGTTGAGAATCTCGCCGGGATGTCATTTTGCTTGCTCGCGGTCGCGAACATGACGTTCAGGACCGCGAACAAGCAAAAAATGAGCGCTGCACTACGCATGTTCGCACTGTGCTACGTGCCGCTCGCGTAGTGCGAAGTTGCAAAAACTTCGCAAACTCCGCGAGCGGAGTGTAGTGCTTCGCCCAGGGTTAATTTTCAGTATCCTCAGCCCGTCAATGGAGCTCAGCGGTGTGAGTCAGTAGCCTGGAGACCTGCACCTTCAGTTTCCCAACATCATCTTCCACCAAGGATATGCAGGATTCCACATCAGAGATCCTGGCTGTAGTGTTTCGGGGGTCTTGTCTGGTGAGAACCAATGTCGAAAAGTAATTCAACAGAGTCCTGAGAGGAATGGATAGCCTGGAGGATGGTGGACAGATCTCACTACATTAAAGGATTTATAGCCGCTATGGCGTCTTCAGAGGTGGAGCAACCTGTGATATACTTGTCTATGCAGGTTTGAGATGGAGGAAGTGTTAATAGTTTATCCTTGCCCATGGTGAGCACGTGGGGAGGGAGATGTTCCCTATTGAGGTAGACCAATTCAAAGAGGAGGTAACACCTCTTGGTCAGGAGACCATTGCATAGGCTAGGGAGGGCAGGGTCAATACCCCTCTTACACTCCACCAGCTATCCAGCAGGAAGCTTCCCAACCAGGAACCAGTTCCGCTATACGTGGCCGCAGGGAAGGCAATGGCGTCTTGATGGCATCTCGATCAGGCAAATATGGACGGTAACCTGTGGTCTTAGGGGCTTTGTGCTCCTATGGGGGCCACGGGGCCTCAAGAGCGATGCACATGAAGAATCCACAATCCAAAACCTCAAAGTCTGTCATGGCTGCCAGGTGTCCTGTGCGTGATACACTACCAGGCAGCCTTCCTCTCAGTCCACGGGGTCTAATCCTTGTATGGGGAGCAAGACCTTAGCACTTGGATTGAAGTCCACACATCAGGAGCCACGTGAGGGTATAGCTGAGTACCCGGGCCCGGGGATGCAACCAGGAAGTCCCCCCAGCATCTTCAAATCAGCAGGTTGTGTGTGGAAAGTGACCCCGGCAGTTCAGGTGTTATGGGACTAGTGTGGGCCCAGGAATAAGTAGGCTTCACTCCATCCACCCGTGCCCCCAGTTCTGCACAACCCCCAGGCAATCCAGTCCCTGGATCCACTGGAGGAGTGGTCCTTGATGAGTGGCAATTCTCTTACAGTGCCCCACTTCTCTCAGGGATTTAAGACTGTTAACCCGCTCCCCCATGCAGCCTCCTCACCTGCTCAATCACCACCGCTACTGCAGCCTGAGTGAGGTGGTGCATGCACCCCTTACTGAGATATAGGTTCACTATATCTCACCCTATCACTGCACATATAACCTATCAGTCTCCTCTTTGGCAGGCCTTATCAATACTGAAGGCAGGGTGCTTGGTTTTAGAGAGGGTGCCCATGCATGAGCTGAGCCCTTCTGCAGCCTTCTGAATCCGATTCTCTGGGGTTGTCTGTGATGCAGCTTGACCATATACTCTTAAGTGTATTATTACGCTCGCGGTAAATGCTAACTTTGGGATGGCTGCACGGAAACATGCTGTGTTTCGTGTCAAACACCTTGGAATCATACCCCTGCACCAGTAACTGGTGTGGGAGTATGATCCCACCCTTCTAGAGGGAGAGACATGACAGCACCGGTATACCCTGTACCAGCTAACAGAGCCCTGGCATCACAAAAGTCTGGCCTCCTGCTGCTGACTGAAACTCCAGCAGGGGAGGGCTGGACAATAGGTTTCCTGTCACAGGGAGGAGGTGGTGACACCTCCCTGTCAGGCTTAGTGTATTGGGGCTGTGTGGGTGCACTCCAAGAGGGGTTTTAATGCTCCATTGGGGGCACATTTGGTGTCCCCGTGCATAGTCCAGTTCAAACCGATTACAGGGGCTACCAGCTCCTGCTCCAGCGCAAAACTGGACAAAGGAAATGGATGATGCCACCCCTCTTTCCAAACCCTCCCATACCCCAACCCCAACCCCTTCGTTTAGTATAAAGAAGGAACCACTGTCCTTAGGACTTTAGATTACACTTGGACGAAACTCTGCTACAAAAATCCCAGAACTTCGACGATCTACACGACTAGATGACTGAAGAAAATCCCTTTGAGTAAAGGAGTTACTCCCGTGGTCATAGAGGTCGATCAGTGCCAACAGCAAGTCTGAGGCCTGTATCCCTTGTGATGACGTGCAACCCAAACCACTGGCCACCGCGTCACTTTGCAGCTGCACATGCTTCCCGGCATCCCCGAGGCTGTGCATTGGACTACATAAAGTTGAGACCCCGAGCAGCGATTCCACTGAAGATCCCCGGCCTGAGTGTCCCTTGGGCTGATTTCAAGTATTTCCTCTTGAGGTACCTTTGCGATCCCTTGTCCGTCGACTTGTGGGTCCCTGAGAAGACAACTTTAACTTTCTTCGGGCTTCCCTGGTTGCTCCATACGTGCCATGACTCTCCATCGCTTGGTGAGTCCCCCGGACCTTGCTGGTTCACACCACAGCCATTGTTCTCTTTCTGCATGGGTTGAGGTTACCAAGGCTTGTTGTGTCCAATCCGGGCACCGACGCTGCAGCTCTCAACACCCTTTGTGGTACAGCTCAAATCCAGCTCGTGGTCATCGTCTATGACTCCTGATCCTCGTGGCTGAATAGTCAAGCTTTCCCTCATCTCACCTGAAGCACCCAACATCGGGGGCATTTGTCTATCGTGCCCCTGGTCACTGGCTAGTGATCCAGACTCTGTCCCCTCTGCTTTCAGGTACTTCACATCTTCCATCCAGGCTTGGATCCCTTCGGACACTTCTCTTCCCTGCAGCAGCACTTTGCAGCAACTCGCCATTGAAAACGACGATGCGAACCGACACCACTTGACACCTATGCAACTGGCTTCCCTGGGTCAGGTAACACGAGTACTCTGGTGCTCCCGTGGAACCATCTAAATCCAAAAGGGTTTGTTACTAGTCCACCTCTAAGTGTCCTTAAACTTTAAATTTCCAACAGCGACTTTCCCCATAGAAGCTAACGGCTCTCACGCTGGTGTGTTCTCACAATGCACGTGTCTCCCGTTGGTTCCCTGTGTCACTACCTTGGGTGGTTCCATGGGGTCCCAGCAATTCTACAGGCTTTAGGCCTTGTGTCTAGTCAAGTCGTGTTTCTTGTACCACTTTCTTAGTATATGGTTTGGTCCAACCCTGGGGCCTATTGTGTGTTGTGCTATTTTCTGTTGATTGATTGCTTGTAACTTGTGCACTGTCGCAGGGATTCCGTTGTCCTACAGAACTGTGCATAGAGACTTGGAACCTCAGTGAGTTAGGGTGTGCCAAAACTCACCTTAGTACCCAAAATCCCCTACCAGACTAGCTACAGTGTCTAATTGGTCATTACAAACTCCCAATGCTTAGACAAACCAGAACATGGACTTAGAATACCTCAGGTAACGTGGAACACATGAACACTCTTTTGGAATACAATCAGTTCAAGCCAGAACAAGGAGAAAAAGAGGACGCGTGCACTTTTGAAATGTTTATTTACTAATGCAGTGTTCTCAAATGCAGTATCTTAGCTAATACAAGCAAACATATTATAAGAAACAAAGTAACCAGCATAGTTACTAGTCCATAGAATACAAAAGGTGAAAGCATGTTAAAATGCTAAAATGAATAGGGTTAAACAACACCTAATTCTCACCCGCCCTAGCTAGTATATTATATTATCTCTAAGAAGGTCTCTTTGGGTTTTAGCAGGGCGGGCCCATACCTCAGATCCTAGTGGTAAGGGATCACATCATCTTCCAACAGCTCTCTGCATGCGAAGCACCATCAAGTGTGTGTGTATGCTCTGTGCAAAGCAATATAAAACGCGCCTAAAGCCTGCATGTATGTTATGTCTTGGAAGGTGCGAAGATCAGACCTCACAACAACTGTGTTGAGATATCCTTGAAGGCTTCAGCACTCACTGTACAGACACGGCTCACTAAGCAAAGCTGATATCAGAGTAACAACATATTATTTGTGTGTGAATCAAAACCCTCTACTAGGCTCAAAGCTACAATAACAGTTATGTGTCATGTGCAGAAGCAGCAGAAAGGTAAAATGGCGTTTAAACTCCAAATAAGCTCATGCTAACTTAACACAGCATATAGGCAAAGCATATCTATTTGACAGTACTTTGACCTCTAGCCTCATAAAGAGACTAGTGGGGTGTGTTTTAGAATAAATACATATGTTTTATATATACCTGGTGTGGATCTCCTTTCATTTGGTCATTCAAGAGATTATAGACTGGTAAAACAAGCTGCTTTACATTCCTTTGAGGCTTTGCCGCTGCTCTCCATAGCTACCACTAGGATAGCTTTCAATAAAGGTTGTCTTTAACCTAACATCAATAAGGGGTTGTTTGGACCGGTGCAAGGGGCCCACTATAACTAGTGGACAGCATATACCAGGCCAACTATCACAATCTTTAAAACATGTTATACATAAACTGCCATTCTGTCCTATGGGGCAGGATAACCTTTCAATAGTGAAAAACGGAATTGGCAGCATTTCACTATCAGGACATGCTACACACACTAATACATGTCCTTCCTTTCACATACACTGCACCCTGCCCAGGGGGGACCTTGGGCCTTCAATAGGGGTGCCTTATATGAAAGAAAAGGGAAGGTTGGGGCATGGCAAGTGGGTGCACTTGCCAGGTCAACATGGCAGTTTACAAACTGCACACAGACACTGCACTGGCAGGTCTGAGAGATTTTCAGGGCTACTTATGTGGGTGGCACAATCAATGCTGCAGAACCACTAGTAGCATTTGATATACACACTCAGTACAATTTATCAGGGGCGCACCAGTGAATCAAATAAGCTAATCATGGATAGCAAATCATGTTCACAATTTACACAGTGAGCATATGCACTTTAGCACTGATTAGCAGACCAGAGTCCTAAAATCAAGAATAACAGGTCAAGAAAAAATAGGAGGAAGAAGCAAAAAGTTTGGGAATATCAAAGGGCCAAGTCCAGCAAGACCGATGAAAGGTAGGGGAAGGAGTAGTAGAGAGAGTACTGGTGGAGAAGAAAAATAAGAATAGTAGAAGAGAGAACAGGGTTGGAAATGAATGAAATGAAATGAAAAAGACATTTATATAGCGCCTGGCTACACGGGGGCATCCCAGCGCTGGGTGTGACTATTGACCAGTGACAGAGAGACTTAGGGAAACAGTAGTGTTTTCAGTTGCTTTCGAAAGGCAAGATGGCTGGATTCCCTGCGGAGATACAGTGGCATTGCGTTCCAGAGTTTGGCCGCATTATGAGAAAAGAGTCGGCCGCCGCTTCTGGCCCTTTTAATCCTTGGTACTTCAACCAAGTGAAGTCCATCCGAGCGCAGTTTCCTGTTGGCCTTGTGGGAGCAGATCATGGTCGATCTTATCAGTGGCTCGTTCCCTTGTAGTGACTTATAGATGACACAGAGGGCCTTACAACTAATTCTTTCTTTCACCGGAAGCCAATGAAGAGAGCGAAGGGCAGGTTTAGCCGAGAGGCAACTGTCTGGCAGCTCAGTTTTGCACCATTTGAAGTTTCGTAATTACTGTGATTGGATCCCCCAAGTAAAGTGCATTTCCATAATCTATCCTCGAGAGAATCAGTGATTGGACCAATATTTTGTTGGCCTGGGAAGAAAGAAGAGGAAGCACTTTGCGCGCCATTCTTAGCAGGCCATAACAAGTGGCCACCGTCTTCCTTGCTTGCCAGAACTTGACTTTAAATGTCAAATTCTGGTCTAACCAGATGTCCAGACTCTTTATCTCGGTCTTAGGGCCTGGGACTAGGCCCTTACATGCTGGCCACATAGTGCTCAATATAAAGCTTGAGGGATTGCCCAGGATCATGATCTCTGTTTTTTCACCATTAAGTTTAAGGTGGGACGCCCCCATCCACCTAGAAATTCTCTCTAGACATGAGTAAAGGCCATTAGACAACTGCTTTGCTTGATTAAGCGCAATGACCAAATGGGTGTCGTCGGCGTAGGTCACCATATGGATTCCAAAAGGGGCCACGATAGCCGCCAGCAGGGGCATATACACATTAAAAAGGGTCAGGCTCAGCGAGGGACACACAGCAAAGGCAAGGGTTTAGAAACTGTTTCCCCTTCCAGTATCTGGAAGAATCTTCCCTCCAGAAAAGAGCGCAACCATTGCAATGCAGTGCCAGTTACTCCTATATTCCTGAGACGGTGAATCAAGATACGGTGATTCACCGTATCAAATGCCGAACTCAAGTTGAGGAGTATAATCGGTGATGACGTTCCTGTGTCCAGGTTCTTTCTGCTTTCTTCCACCACTGCTAACAGAGCAGTTTCCGTACTTTGACGTGGGCAAAATCCCGTTTGGGAGGGTTTAGCAAATGATGGGATTCTAGAAAATTCATAGAGGGCATGGTTAACATAGTTCTCAGCAATCTTGGCAATCCTAGGAAGAAAAGAGATGGGGCGATGATTTCGGCTGGGGTTCAGATTGGGTTTTTTCAGAAGTGTCTTTACCATGGCCCCGTTCCAATTGGAGGGGACTATTCCTGTGGCAAGTAAGGCATTAAACAGGTCTGTGATGATAGGTGCAATTATGGGTGTTACCCTTTTCAGGACATTCATAGGTGCGGGATCCCTGGCCGAACCATTTTTCTCAAGGGACAGTAAACTCAAAAAGTGTTTCCTAGGGGAGAAGAGGAATAACCTCCAACAAGTGTTTGGTTGTAAGTGGACCCCGGCCTATGTGTTCATTTAGGGTGTCACATTTGTCATCTATTTGGGGCAGAAGTTTAAGAATATTCTATATTTTAGTGGTACAGAACTCTGCCTGTTTATTGCATCATTGACCCGAGGTGTCGGGGGCAACAGGCGGGGCAGGGATTTTGAGAAGTTTTTTTATGATAAGAAAGTTTCCCTGGGGGAGTTGGCGGCTGACAGGATTTTTTTACTCATGATAGGACGCCTGCCCCTTTGTATGTTCAGCTCTGTAAGTGCCGATGGCTCTCCTATATTCCAGCTTTTTTCTTGGTGTAAAGACTTTCTCCAGCTTCTTTCCAGTACTTTGCAATGCTGTTTTAAAACGCGTAATTCAGAGGAGTACCAGGGAGATTTATGGGGATCATCATTCTTTTTTATCAATGTTTTTGGAAGGACCACATTCAGCGAGTCCTCTATCCAGCTGCAGAAGTCATCATTGGCTACCAATGGACTGGGATCAGACTTTGGTCTGGTCTTTTCCAGTTTGTGGGCCCACTTGTCCAGAAAGAGCTTGGGCCAGGGCCGGTTCAGGGTCAGTGAGGATTGAACATAAGAAGTGGGGACCCGGGGACACCAAGAAAGTGGAAATGAGGAAGTAGTCGGACCATGGGATGGGGATGGGGTCATTCCCTTTAAGGTTCTCCAAATTAGAAAACACAGGTTCAAGGCAACGTCCTTTGACATGGGTAGTTCGTGAAACCTTTTGAGCAGCTGAAAGGCCGCGAGATCTCACGCTAATTCATGTGCTGTTGCTGCTCCCGAATCGTCAAAGTGCAAGTTAAGATCTCCAAGGAGAGTAAAATTCGCTGCAGTACTGCCTAGGTTGATAACTACTTCTAACAGAGCTTTACAGAAAGTACCTGTCGCTCCTGGGGGCCGATAAATTAGGATGCCTGTAAGGGAGAGGAGTGAAGTGAATTCTATCAAGAAATGAACATTCTCACAGTCTAGGAATGGATTCCCAAGCAGACAATAGGTGAGAAGGCCTTTATATATGATGGCAATCCCACTGCCCTTGCCTGTCTTTCTGTCCAATCTGTATCTGGTACCCCTGGGGGAGTGCTTAAACAATATCAGGCTCTGAATTAGGGTTGAGCCACGTTTCTGTTAGGAAGATGTGATACTATGTGATACACCTTAATGAGATCTACAAGACTCAGATGTTTGATAAAGATCCATCTGTTTGCAGTCTCTGTGAAGATCTTTGATGCTATGTCAATCTCCTGAAATCCAAAGGAGTTAACCCATCTATATAGAATATTCAGTGTGAAGATGTGTAAACAGCCTGTGACAATTGTGCTGGTAACCCAGGAGTGCTGTGATTCTAATTCAGAATGCTAATAATCGTGATTGTGTGTTTCAGATGCACCGCGCCCGGGCACATGCCCCATCATAGATGTCATGTGCAGGTTTCCAATGCCTCCACCAGAGTGCCAGAGAGACAGCGAGTGCCCACAGGCTCAGAAGTGCTGCAACTTGTGTGGGAACAAGTGCTTAGATGCTGTGATTGGTAAAGTATCCTCAGAGTCCTACCTTCTTGGGTGTGAGGGTTTAATTACAATGCTCTGCTGTTTTCCACACACAGCAGCCAAAACCATGATGGAATTTAGAAGAGCAAACATAACATAATGCTACATAAGACAGCATAACAAAGCATAACATAGCATTACATAACATTACATAAAATTGGATGATATGACATGACATAGAACAAAATAACATTACATAAGATACAATGACATGACATAGCATTTTTATAACATGACATAAGATAGTATAACACGATATGACACAGCATTATTTAAGATTACATAAAATAGGATAGCAGGGCATGCCATAGCATAAAAGAACATTACATACGATAACATAACACAACATTACACAGCATAATATAACATAAGATAGCATAATACAATATGACATAGAATAGCACTTCCTTACATAAGATAGCATAATACGACATGACATTACATAACAATTTTATTGACCACACAAAGTCTGATTACTTCTTCCTGATGATCTTTTTCTTGCTTTCCACCTCCTACAAAGTATATAATCATGTCACTAAATCCAAGTGCACTTTCAAAACACACATCAACATACTTGAATATTACTCTACTGATTCACCACAGCTTCTTCCCTGAGTTTGAAAAACAAAAGCATTCTATTCCATATCATCGTGCATTATGCAAAGGCAGTGCCAGTAATGTAGTTATGAATCACTCACACTTTCCACAGAAAAGCATAATTGTTGCCCATAAGTCTGGTCTACTTGGTTGAATAAAGAAAAACCAAAGGTGATGATGGACGGAACGTTGACAATACAAACACTCACCCCCAGTCAACTGATCTGGGTTTAATCCATCACCGTTCTTTAGCTCACTACGCCACCCCAGTTCAGACATGGCCATATGCCAATCAGTCTGACCCTGTGCCTCATGGGAACAGTCCAGCCCGAACTGCCAAGACATGTCTTCCCTGGACCGGAATCAACCTTCCCAGGACCGGTTTCTGGCATTACAGCCGTCTTCAGCCGGGCTTGCTTGACTCCAGTGGCAAAGTGAGCAAGGGACTCACGTCTGAGCATACCCTGCCAACTTAGGGCGAACAAAGAAAAACCAAAGGTGATGATGGACGGAGCGTTGACAATACAAACACTCACCCCCAGTCAACTGATATGGGTTTAATCCATCACCGTTCTTTAGCTCACTCCGCCACCCCAGTTCAGACATGGCCATATGCAAATCAGTCTGACCCTGTGCCCTTGTACGAATTATTACTCGTGTCCTTCCCTTTGGCAAAGACCATTTTCACTGCCAAGGTTAGTGACAGGTCAAGTAGATCTTTGTCAGAATAATTTCTCAAGTTTGTGCTTATACAGGACGTGGGCAATTTCAAGGACTCTCTGACCATAGTACTTTTAAACTTGTAGGTATCAAGGACCCCCTGATGAGGATGAGACTCCTGGGTCAGGGACAACAATTTTTTGTGAAGGTAAAAACCCAGGCAGGCTACAAATACAAGAGCTAGCTGATTATACAAAACAACATTCAAAAAACACAGGAAATTGATAAAAATGATTAAAGCAATGGACTGAATTGATATCAAAAAGAGATACTCTTTAATATAGTTATAAAAGATAAATGTATACATAGATTAAAAAAATTACACAATAAACATATTAAATCATGAAGTTCATGTGATTATTTTCAGAATATATAAACAGACTTCATAACATATAAAATTGATTCTTTATCTTCCAAAGTATTCTCTAGTTGTAGAGAATGAGGCTGCGTGTCGTGTGTCTACGCGTTTCGACAAAAACATTTGTCTTCATCAGGACAATATTGGATGGTCAGCCAAAATTTTTTTTTTTTTTCTTTCTCTTCTAGACAAAAAGATACAATGATAACATTTAAAATAAATTTAGATTTAAGATCACAGTGCATTGCTTCTCATAAAACATAGATTTGCTCCTAGATTGATCAAGTTCATCAGCCTAGCTCATGTAAAGATGCGAAACATATTTGAGAAAAAGTAGTAGGAACAACCACATATACATATTTCATCTTTCATAATTATCATATACTGGACATAATCATTAACGTTTCAAATACAGACATATATCAAAACCTCATAGAGGTTGGTGTATCATCCATATTATTTAATATCCTAGGAAAGTCACCCTACCTATTGCTAGGAAATAAATATTTTATTTATTAAAAAACACACAAAAATCTATCGTTATTATTTCCTACGTTTTTTGTCTGGGACTCTAATTGGGTTAGTTTGAACAGATATAGAGGGAGGCCTGTATTTATAGATTGGTTTACACTAAAGGGTTGAATTGCATATTAACGGATTCAAAAACTTTAACTGTAAGGGGTAAGCAAAGGATACACAATGTTTAGTCTTGGAGATTCTAAAAGGGATGTATCTCAGTCTTTCAGAATTTCTACAACCTTAATAGCTCACTAGTTCCATAAAAGATCATAGCTGATATCTGATGGAGCAAAGAAGGATATTTATTCAAACTGTGCCCTTTTCAATGAATTTTTCTTACCTAAAAATGATTGGTAACCAGAAAGATATGGAGTAGTTGTAGGGAGTAAGGCACCTTTACTTCTTTTATTCAAAAAACCGGACTTGGTATGTGATAACTATATAAAGAATAGGAATAAGCAACCCATTAAAATATTTAGTTCATATTGTCGTTTTTTTATGTATGATCCATTCTTTTTTAATTTATTAATTGTACCAGATACCAATCTTACCTGTCTATACAGTATTCACTGCCTCCATCTTACTGTCACCTATCAAAACCTTTCATTCGTCTTTTTTGGAGCGGAGGAAGGAAATCCAAGGCTTACAAGTTTTATTTCATCAGTACGTAGCAGTCAATGAGCAGCGGTATTTGTAACTAAAATGGAGACATAATCATAAAATGGTGCGCTCTAATATTAATTCTATTTATCTATTGATTTTAGTTAAAGTGTTCATGTTTACGCTTCGTCCTTACATTTGTTATTTATCCAAGATAGCCGTGTTCTTGCAACGTTGTTGCGAGTCGTTTGCAAGACGCGGCGGTGGAAGCCTTTGTTTATTTTTCCAAAGTGCTCGTATTTCTCGGGGACTGCTGTTGGCGTATCTGATGTCTGAAATGGTCGTAGAAACGCCCCTGCATACAGAAAGGGAGGAATACCCACAGGGGAGCCAAGATTAGCGGGTGCAAGGCGATCTTTTTTACTTACAGAATATTTAACAAAAACGGCTAAAGATTCAACGGTTAACACACTGATTTTATAAACGGGTTTAGAAAAACGGCGCGAAAGATCACACCGGGAAGTTCCATTCGGTCGCATACAGAATGCAGAGTTACGAGCAAACTGATGCGGAGTTTTCGCATGGTGTGCAAGGCTCTTACCTTCGCTACGGGTCTGCGGCGCCTCGACCTTCCTCTACTGCTCCTGTCAGCAAAAACGATCAGATCTAGTGCAACCTTCGAGACTCTTTTATTTCGTCAATTGGCTACGCCCTTTTTGAAAAAATTCCAAAAAGTGTACCGCCCAATTAAAGCGATACAGAGTAGAACGATGGTTTGTCAATAAATGACCTAATCTGTGACCTTCGGGAAGAAATGCTATATGTACATAAACCAATGCGACTGCTATGGGTTATGAACAGAAAAAGGCACAACAGAAGCCCTCTGCTGCGTAGTCCTTAAAAGGGGGCAGTTTAGTATAAAGCTGTTAGTTCATCAGACGAGATATATTCATCAGACAGAGTTTGCTCATGATTATTAAGATCATGTTAGCATTATATTATTGCATTTTCCCATGGTAAGTCATGGTTCAGTCCATGATTGAAAGTTCCGAGAGTAAAAATCCAAAAGACCTCTCTTTTTTTGCGGATTTTATCTCCACCTTGATTTTTTTGTAACTGTATTCTCTCTAAGATTCGCCATTTAAGTTCTTCAGGTTTATGATTATATTCTAAAAAATGGTTTACTAGAGGTGCAGTGGTTTTCCTAGTTTTAATGGCGGACCTGTGTTCCGTTAATCTAGTTTTTACTGAACGGGACGTCTCTCCCACATATCCAAGATTGCAGGGGCAGACAAGTAAATACACAACGTTCTTTGTGTTACAGGTCCATAATTCATTGGCTCTAATTTTTGTTTTATTAAATTCCATTGTTTCACCTGTAATAATGGTGTCGCAGGATTGACAGGAACCACAACGAGAGGTCCCTTTGATGGCATTCGCACCATCAATTGATTTTTGGATGAAGGGGGCATCCCTGGTCTTGCTTTTGTGGCGGGAGTGAACAATCTGATCTTTTAGGTTCTTGTTTCGCTTATGGGCAACCATAGGTTTCTGTAGTTTTTGTTCATTCTCATTGACATTTAGTAAGTGCCAGTTCGAGTTAATTATCTGCCTGACCATGGAGTCCATAGTGGAGTATTTAGTGATGCACACTAATTTTGGATCTGTTTTTTGTTTTTGTGAGTGTAACAGAGTATCCCGATCATAGAATCGGGCCCTCTTATACGCTCCTCTAATGAGCCTATGCGGATATCCTCTCTCAATGAACTTGCGTTTCATGATTTCAGCTTGAGTGTCAAAATCTTGTATGTTGGTACAGTTCCGCCTTACTCTCAAGAACTGAGAGAAAGGGATACTGTCTTTTTGACAGCGGGGATGATAACTATTGAAATGCAAAAGAGTGTTACGAGCAGTGGGCTTAGTGTACAGATCCACCTCAAGCAACCCTTCCTTATTTCTGATGTTTATGTCGAGAAACTCAACTTTTGATTCACTTATGTGTGCAGTGAATTTAAGGTTCACATCTGTTAGATTTAACCATATAAGAAAATTATCCAGAGTCTGTATCCCATCGGTCCACTGGAAGAAAATATCATCAATATAGCGATACCAATGGGAAACAGACTCAAAAAATGGTGCAATCTCATTAAAGATGAACTTACTTTCAAATGAGATCATGTAAATATTGGCTATTGATGGGGCCATTGAAGCCCCCATACTTACGCCCTTTATTTGCAGAAATAGTTCTTCGCCAAATTCGAAGAAGTTTTCTTTTAACACCAAAGTTAAACAATCTTTAACGAATGGCTTAGAACAGGGAATTTTGTGCTGATCTATAAACCACATTGTGGCATCTATTGCTTCTGCCTGAGGTATATTACTGTATAGAGATTCCACGTCTAAAGTTACGAGGATATCATTGCCTTCAATGAACGCTAGATTCTCAACTTTCGCGATCATATCTCCAGTGTCTTTAACATATGATTTTGATAGTGAGATGTAAGGGCGTAATATTTGATCCAAATATCTCGACAAGGCTTCCAGAGGAGTGCCAATCGTGGAGACGATTGGTCGATATGGTGGATTTTTTTGGTCCTTATGGATCTTGGGCAGACCATAAATACACGAAATCTTTTTCTCTGAGTTATTCAGGAAGTCAAACTCTTTTTTATTTATTATACCTTCATTCAATGCTTTTGTAGTTAGCCTATTTATCGTTTTCACTATTTTCTCCGTTGGGTTAGTTTTGATCTTTTTATAAAATGAAGGATCATTGAGCATTTTGTTCATATTCTCCTCATATATGTTACAGTCCACTAGGACTATTCCTCCACCTTTGTCACTACTCTTAATTACAATGGTGTCATTGTTTTTTAGCCTTTGAAGGGATTCGTATTCTTCTCTGGATATATTGTACCTTGGTTTTGGTATAAAGTCTAAAGCCTGGTCTAGTCTTTTCAAGACGACTTTTTCAAATATGCCTACTTCTGGTCCCACCTGCTGTAGAGACGGGGTGAATGTTGACGGTAGGGCCACAATGTTGTTACTTATATTATCTAGATCTAATGGGTCATTTTGTAGAAAAAACTTCTTTAGTCTTATTTTTCTTAGGAAGGAATGGATATCTTGGTAAAGTTCAAAGATGTTTACTCTTGCATGGGGAACGAAAGATAAGCCCTTGGAGAGGAGGGACACATCAGAGGGCTCTAGGTTGTAGGTGGACAGATTGAAAATGGGGATTACATCCCGTTCCTCCAGTATTGCTTGTTCCTCGTCTCCAAATACTGTTGAGGTTCCTGGGCATATTGGTTGGTTTGATAGTTGCCCCTTGTATGGTTCTGGAACCGAACTTTCTGACGACCTCCTCTCCCCCCCCGTTGGCCTAAAAAAGGTTGACGCATATTCCTTTGTCCATTCCTGGGATTAAAGGGTCTATCATCTTGATATCCCATATTATCTTCACCCTCAGAATCTGAGTTCGATGCTGAGGAATGAGAAAAATTATTGATCCTATGTTGGAAAGTATGATTGTTGGTTCCCGGTTGTGACTCAGTTTTATAAAAACCGTCCACAATGTAGGGGTATGTTTTCTCTACTGAATAGAATCTCTTGTCTTTCACGAACTTGTCTTCCTTCCTTTTCTTTAAATATTCTGTAAATGATAGAATGTCTTTTTTGATTGTTTCTAATTGTTTCTCTGCTTCTTCCATAGTTGTAGCTTTTTTCAATTTATCTTCAAGTTCTGCTATTTCTTTTCTTATGTCGACCGCTATCCCTTTAGATGTGGAGATGATCAGCATCATCAGATCCCTTGAGCATCGGCTCGCGATCATGCTCCACTTTATTAAAAAGTCTTTTATGTCTACAAAGAGGCCGGGAATGTTACGAATCCTCAGCCCCATGGGGATTATACCATTTTTAAGGTAGCTAAGCATAAACTCTCCATGTGCCTCTACTCTAATTAGTTTCTTTTGTAAGTTTATTAATTGATTGTAGTCACTATTATTTTGTGGATTCCCCGTTTGGTTAGTACCAAATTCTACATTGGTACCTACAAGGGTAGCGAAGTCGTCATCTGAGAAACCAAAGGTTTGGAAGTTAGACATATTTTTAGCGGAGTGACTTTAGAAGGTACAGTGATTTTGTTACACCAAATTCTAGGAGAGAACAACAGTACACAAGTCTTACTGTGAAAAGAGAATATTCATAGAGATGATAGTTCCCAACTACAATGTATAGATAAGAGAAAAAGGCCCCGCACGGATAACCGTGGGTAGTAACTTGTAGGTATCAAGGACCCCCTGATGAGGATGAGACTCCTGGGTCAGGGACAACAATTTTTTGTGAAGGTAAAAACCCAGGCAGGCTACAAATACAAGAGCTAGCTGATTATACAAAACAACATTCAAAAAACACAGGAAATTGATAAAAATGATTAAAGCAATGGACTGAATTGATATCAAAAAGAGATACTCTTTAATATAGTTATAAAAGATAAATGTATACATAGATTAAAAAAATTACACAATAAACATATTAAATCATGAAGTTCATGTGATTATTTTCAGAATATATAAACAGACTTCATAACATATAAAATTGATTCTTTATCTTCCAAAGTATTCTCTAGTTGTAGAGAATGAGGCTGCGTGTCGTGTGTCTACGCGTTTCGACAAAAACATTTGTCTTCATCAGGACAATATTGGATGGTCAGCCAAAATTTTTTTTTTTTTTCTTTCTCTTCTAGACAAAAAGATACAATGATAACATTTAAAATAAATTTAGATTTAAGATCACAGTGCATTGCTTCTCATAAAACATAGATTTGCTCCTAGATTGATCAAGTTCATCAGCCTAGCTCATGTAAAGATGCGAAACATATTTGAGAAAAAGTAGTAGGAACAACCACATATACATATTTCATCTTTCATAATTATCATATACTGGACATAATCATTAACGTTTCAAATACAGACATATATCAAAACCTCATAGAGGTTGGTGTATCATCCATATTATTTAATATCCTAGGAAAGTCACCCTACCTATTGCTAGGAAATAAATATTTTATTTATTAAAAAACACACAAAAATCTATCGTTATTATTTCCTACGTTTTTTGTCTGGGACTCTAATTGGGTTAGTTTGAACAGATATAGAGGGAGGCCTGTATTTATAGATTGGTTTACACTAAAGGGTTGAATTGCATATTAACGGATTCAAAAACTTTAACTGTAAGGGGTAAGCAAAGGATACACAATGTTTAGTCTTGGAGATTCTAAAAGGGATGTATCTCAGTCTTTCAGAATTTCTACAACCTTAATAGCTCACTAGTTCCATAAAAGATCATAGCTGATATCTGATGGAGCAAAGAAGGATATTTATTCAAACTGTGCCCTTTTCAATGAATTTTTCTTACCTAAAAATGATTGGTAACCAGAAAGATATGGAGTAGTTGTAGGGAGTAAGGCACCTTTACTTCTTTTATTCAAAAAACCGGACTTGGTATGTGATAACTATATAAAGAATAGGAATAAGCAACCCATTAAAATATTTAGTTCATATTGTCGTTTTTTTATGTATGATCCATTCTTTTTTAATTTATTAATTGTACCAGATACCAATCTTACCTGTCTATACAGTATTCACTGCCTCCATCTTACTGTCACCTATCAAAACCTTTCATTCGTCTTTTTTGGAGCGGAGGAAGGAAATCCAAGGCTTACAAGTTTTATTTCATCAGTACGTAGCAGTCAATGAGCAGCGGTATTTGTAACTAAAATGGAGACATAATCATAAAATGGTGCGCTCTAATATTAATTCTATTTATCTATTGATTTTAGTTAAAGTGTTCATGTTTACGCTTCGTCCTTACATTTGTTATTTATCCAAGATAGCCGTGTTCTTGCAACGTTGTTGCGAGTCGTTTGCAAGACGCGGCGGTGGAAGCCTTTGTTTATTTTTCCAAAGTGCTCGTATTTCTCGGGGACTGCTGTTGGCGTATCTGATGTCTGAAATGGTCGTAGAAACGCCCCTGCATACAGAAAGGGAGGAATACCCACAGGGGAGCCAAGATTAGCGGGTGCAAGGCGATCTTTTTTACTTACAGAATATTTAACAAAAACGGCTAAAGATTCAACGGTTAACACACTGATTTTATAAACGGGTTTAGAAAAACGGCGCGAAAGATCACACCGGGAAGTTCCATTCGGTCGCATACAGAATGCAGAGTTACGAGCAAACTGATGCGGAGTTTTCGCATGGTGTGCAAGGCTCTTACCTTCGCTACGGGTCTGCGGCGCCTCGACCTTCCTCTACTGCTCCTGTCAGCAAAAACGATCAGATCTAGTGCAACCTTCGAGACTCTTTTATTTCGTCAATTGGCTACGCCCTTTTTGAAAAAATTCCAAAAAGTGTACCGCCCAATTAAAGCGATACAGAGTAGAACGATGGTTTGTCAATAAATGACCTAATCTGTGACCTTCGGGAAGAAATGCTATATGTACATAAACCAATGCGACTGCTATGGGTTATGAACAGAAAAAGGCACAACAGAAGCCCTCTGCTGCGTAGTCCTTAAAAGGGGGCAGTTTAGTATAAAGCTGTTAGTTCATCAGACGAGATATATTCATCAGACAGAGTTTGCTCATGATTATTAAGATCATGTTAGCATTATATTATTGCATTTTCCCATGGTAAGTCATGGTTCAGTCCATGATTGAAAGTTCCGAGAGTAAAAATCCAAAAGACCTCTCTTTTTTTGCGGATTTTATCTCCACCTTGATTTTTTTGTAACTGTATTCTCTCTAAGATTCGCCATTTAAGTTCTTCAGGTTTATGATTATATTCTAAAAAATGGTTTACTAGAGGTGCAGTGGTTTTCCTAGTTTTAATGGCGGACCTGTGTTCCGTTAATCTAGTTTTTACTGAACGGGACGTCTCTCCCACATATCCAAGATTGCAGGGGCAGACAAGTAAATACACAACGTTCTTTGTGTTACAGGTCCATAATTCATTGGCTCTAATTTTTGTTTTATTAAATTCCATTGTTTCACCTGTAATAATGGTGTCGCAGGATTGACAGGAACCACAACGAGAGGTCCCTTTGATGGCATTCGCACCATCAATTGATTTTTGGATGAAGGGGGCATCCCTGGTCTTGCTTTTGTGGCGGGAGTGAACAATCTGATCTTTTAGGTTCTTGTTTCGCTTATGGGCAACCATAGGTTTCTGTAGTTTTTGTTCATTCTCATTGACATTTAGTAAGTGCCAGTTCGAGTTAATTATCTGCCTGACCATGGAGTCCATAGTGGAGTATTTAGTGATGCACACTAATTTTGGATCTGTTTTTTGTTTTTGTGAGTGTAACAGAGTATCCCGATCATAGAATCGGGCCCTCTTATACGCTCCTCTAATGAGCCTATGCGGATATCCTCTCTCAATGAACTTGCGTTTCATGATTTCAGCTTGAGTGTCAAAATCTTGTATGTTGGTACAGTTCCGCCTTACTCTCAAGAACTGAGAGAAAGGGATACTGTCTTTTTGACAGCGGGGATGATAACTATTGAAATGCAAAAGAGTGTTACGAGCAGTGGGCTTAGTGTACAGATCCACCTCAAGCAACCCTTCCTTATTTCTGATGTTTATGTCGAGAAACTCAACTTTTGATTCACTTATGTGTGCAGTGAATTTAAGGTTCACATCTGTTAGATTTAACCATATAAGAAAATTATCCAGAGTCTGTATCCCATCGGTCCACTGGAAGAAAATATCATCAATATAGCGATACCAATGGGAAACAGACTCAAAAAATGGTGCAATCTCATTAAAGATGAACTTACTTTCAAATGAGATCATGTAAATATTGGCTATTGATGGGGCCATTGAAGCCCCCATACTTACGCCCTTTATTTGCAGAAATAGTTCTTCGCCAAATTCGAAGAAGTTTTCTTTTAACACCAAAGTTAAACAATCTTTAACGAATGGCTTAGAACAGGGAATTTTGTGCTGATCTATAAACCACATTGTGGCATCTATTGCTTCTGCCTGAGGTATATTACTGTATAGAGATTCCACGTCTAAAGTTACGAGGATATCATTGCCTTCAATGAACGCTAGATTCTCAACTTTCGCGATCATATCTCCAGTGTCTTTAACATATGATTTTGATAGTGAGATGTAAGGGCGTAATATTTGATCCAAATATCTCGACAAGGCTTCCAGAGGAGTGCCAATCGTGGAGACGATTGGTCGATATGGTGGATTTTTTTGGTCCTTATGGATCTTGGGCAGACCATAAATACACGAAATCTTTTTCTCTGAGTTATTCAGGAAGTCAAACTCTTTTTTATTTATTATACCTTCATTCAATGCTTTTGTAGTTAGCCTATTTATCGTTTTCACTATTTTCTCCGTTGGGTTAGTTTTGATCTTTTTATAAAATGAAGGATCATTGAGCATTTTGTTCATATTCTCCTCATATATGTTACAGTCCACTAGGACTATTCCTCCACCTTTGTCACTACTCTTAATTACAATGGTGTCATTGTTTTTTAGCCTTTGAAGGGATTCGTATTCTTCTCTGGATATATTGTACCTTGGTTTTGGTATAAAGTCTAAAGCCTGGTCTAGTCTTTTCAAGACGACTTTTTCAAATATGCCTACTTCTGGTCCCACCTGCTGTAGAGACGGGGTGAATGTTGACGGTAGGGCCACAATGTTGTTACTTATATTATCTAGATCTAATGGGTCATTTTGTAGAAAAAACTTCTTTAGTCTTATTTTTCTTAGGAAGGAATGGATATCTTGGTAAAGTTCAAAGATGTTTACTCTTGCATGGGGAACGAAAGATAAGCCCTTGGAGAGGAGGGACACATCAGAGGGCTCTAGGTTGTAGGTGGACAGATTGAAAATGGGGATTACATCCCGTTCCTCCAGTATTGCTTGTTCCTCGTCTCCAAATACTGTTGAGGTTCCTGGGCATATTGGTTGGTTTGATAGTTGCCCCTTGTATGGTTCTGGAACCGAACTTTCTGACGACCTCCTCTCCCCCCCCGTTGGCCTAAAAAAGGTTGACGCATATTCCTTTGTCCATTCCTGGGATTAAAGGGTCTATCATCTTGATATCCCATATTATCTTCACCCTCAGAATCTGAGTTCGATGCTGAGGAATGAGAAAAATTATTGATCCTATGTTGGAAAGTATGATTGTTGGTTCCCGGTTGTGACTCAGTTTTATAAAAACCGTCCACAATGTAGGGGTATGTTTTCTCTACTGAATAGAATCTCTTGTCTTTCACGAACTTGTCTTCCTTCCTTTTCTTTAAATATTCTGTAAATGATAGAATGTCTTTTTTGATTGTTTCTAATTGTTTCTCTGCTTCTTCCATAGTTGTAGCTTTTTTCAATTTATCTTCAAGTTCTGCTATTTCTTTTCTTATGTCGACCGCTATCCCTTTAGATGTGGAGATGATCAGCATCATCAGATCCCTTGAGCATCGGCTCGCGATCATGCTCCACTTTATTAAAAAGTCTTTTATGTCTACAAAGAGGCCGGGAATGTTACGAATCCTCAGCCCCATGGGGATTATACCATTTTTAAGGTAGCTAAGCATAAACTCTCCATGTGCCTCTACTCTAATTAGTTTCTTTTGTAAGTTTATTAATTGATTGTAGTCACTATTATTTTGTGGATTCCCCGTTTGGTTAGTACCAAATTCTACATTGGTACCTACAAGGGTAGCGAAGTCGTCATCTGAGAAACCAAAGGTTTGGAAGTTAGACATATTTTTAGCGGAGTGACTTTAGAAGGTACAGTGATTTTGTTACACCAAATTCTAGGAGAGAACAACAGTACACAAGTCTTACTGTGAAAAGAGAATATTCATAGAGATGATAGTTCCCAACTACAATGTATAGATAAGAGAAAAAGGCCCCGCACGGATAACCGTGGGTAGTAACTTGTAGGTATCAAGGACCCCCTGATGAGGATGAGACTCCTGGGTCAGGGACAACAATTCTTTGTGAAGGTAAAAACCCAGGCAGGCTACAAATACAAGAGCTAGCTGATTATACAAAACAACATTAAAAAAACACAGGAAATTGATAAAAATGATTAAAGCAATGGACTGAATTGATATCAAAAAGAGATACTCTTTAATATAGTTATAAAAGATAAATGTATACATAGATTAAAAAAATTACACAATAAACATATTAAATCATGAAGTTCATGTGATTATTTTCAGAATATATAAACAGACTTCATAACATATAAAATTGATTCTTTATCTTCCAAAGTATTCTCTAGTTGTAGAGAATGAGGCTGCGTGTCGTGTGTCTACGCGTTTCGACAAAAACATTTGTCTTCATCAGGACAATATTGGATGGTCAGCCCAATTTTTTTTTCTTCTAGACAAAAAGATACAATGATAACATTTAAAATAAATTTAGATTTAAGATCACAGTGCATTGCTTCTCATAAAACATAGATTTGCTCCTAGATTGATCAAGTTCATCAGCCTAGCTCATGTAAAGATGCGAAACATATTTGAGAAAAAGTAGTAGGAACAACCACATATACATATTTCATCTTTCATAATTATCATATACTGGACATAATCATTAACGTTTCAAATACAGACATATATCAAAACCTCATAGAGGTTGGTGTATCATCCATATTATTTAATATCCTAGGAAAGTCACCCTACCTATTGCTAGGAAATAAATATTTTATTTATTAAAAAACACACAAAAACCTATCGTTATTATTTCCTACGTTTTTTGTCTGGGACTCTAATTGGGTTAGTTTGAACAGATATAGAGGGAGGCCTGTATTTATAGATTGGTTTACACTAAAGGGTTGAATTGCATATTAACGGATTCAAAAACTTTAACTGTAAGGGGTAAGCAAAGGATACACAATGTTTAGTCTTGGAGATTCTAAAAGGGATGTATCTCAGTCTTTCAGAATTTCTACAACCTTAATAGCTCACTAGTTCCATAAAAGATCATAGCTGATATCTGATGGAGCAAAGAAGGATATTTATTCAAACTGTGCCCTTTTCAATAAATTTTTCTTACCTAAAAATGATTGGTAACCAGAAAGATATGGAGTAGTTGTAGGGAGTAAGGCACCTTTACTTCTTTTATTAAAAAAACCGGACTTGGTATGTGATAACTATATAAAGAATAGGAATAAGCAACCCATTAAAATATTTAGTTCATATTGTCGTTTTTTTATGTATGATCCATTCTTTTTTAATTTATTAATTGTTCCAGATACCAATCTTACCTGTCTATACAGTATTCACTGCCTCCATCTTACTGTCACCTATCAAAACCTTTCATTCGTCTTTTTTGGAGCGGAGGAAGGAAATCCAAGGCTTACAAGTTTTATTTCATCAGTACGTAGCAGTCAATGAGCAGCGGTATTTGTAACTAAAATGGAGACATAATCATAAAATGGTGCGCTCTAATATTAATTCTATTTATCTATTGATTTTAGTTAAAGTGTTCATGTTTACGCTTCGTCCTTACATTTGTTATTTATCCAAGATAGCCGTGTTCTTGCAACGTTGTTGCGAGTCGTTTGCAAGACGCGGCGGTGGAAGCCTTTGTTTATTTTTCCAAAGTGCTCGTATTTCTTGGGGACTGCTGTTGGCGTATCTGATGTCTGAAATGGTCGTAGAAATGCCCCTGCATACAGAAAGGGAGGAATACCCACAGGGGAGCCAAGATTAGCGGGTGCAAGGCGATCTTTTTTACTTACAGAATATTTAACAAAAACGGCTAAAGATTCAACGGTTAACACACTGATTTTATAAACGGGTTTAGAAAAACGGCGCGAAAGATCACACCGGGAAGTTCCATTCGGTCGCATACAGAATGCAGAGTTACGAGCAAACTGATGCGGAGTTTTCGCATGGTGTGCAAGGCTCTTACCTTCGCTACGGGTCTGCGGCGCCTCGACCTTCCTCTACTGCTCCTGTCAGCAAAAACGATCAGATCTAGTGCAACCTTCGAGCCTCTTTTATTTCGTCAATTGGCTACGCCCTTTTTGAAAAAATTCCAAAAAGTGTACCGCCCAATTAAAGCGATACAGAGTAGAACGATGCTTTGTCAATAAATGACCTAATCTGTGACCTTCGGGAAGAAATGCTATATGTACATAAACCAATGCGACTGCTATGGGTTATGAACAGAAAAAGGCACAACAGAAGCCCTCTGCTGCGTAGTCCTTAAAAGGGGGCAGTTTAGTATAAAGCTGTTAGTTCATCAGATGAGATATATTCATCAGACAGAGTTTGCTCATGATTATTAAGATCATGTTAGCATTATATTATTGCATTTTCCCATGGTAAGTCATGGTTCAGTCCATGATTGAAAGTTCCGAGAGTAAAAATCCAAAAGACCTCTCTTTTTTTGCGGATTTTATCTCCACCTTGATTTTTTTGTAACTGTATTCTCTCTAAGATTCGCCATTTAAGTTCTTCAGGTTTATGATTATATTCTAAAAAATGGTTTACTAGAGGTGCAGTGGTTTTCCTAGTTTTAATGGCGGACCTGTGTTCCGTTAATCTAGTTTTTACTGAACGGGATGTCTCTCCCACATATCCAAGATTGCAGGGGCAGACAAGTAATTACACAACGTTCTTTGTGTTACAGGTCCATAATTCATTGGCTCTAATTTTTGTTTTATTAAATTCCATTGTTTCACCTGTAATAATGGTGTCGCAGGATTGACAGGAACCACAACGAGAGGTCCCTTTGATGGCATTCGCACCATCAATTGATTTTTGGATGAAGGGGGCATCCCTGGTCTTGCTTTTGTGGCGGGAGTGAACAATCTGATCTTTTAGGTTCTTGTTTCGCTTATGGGCAACTAGAGAATACTTTGGAAGATAAAGAATCAATTTTATATGTTATGAAGTCTGTTTATATATTCTGAAAATAATCACATGAACTTCATGATTTAATATGTTTATTGTGTAATTTTTTAAATCTATGTATACATTTATCTTTTATAACTATATTAAAGAGTATCTCTTTTTGATATCAATTCAGTCCATTGCTTTAATCATTTTTATCAATTTCCTGTGTTTTTTGAATGTTGTTTTGTATAATCAGCTAGCTCTTGTATTTGTAGCCTGCCTGGGTTTTTACCTTCACACAAAAAAAAAAAACACAAAAAAAAAAAACATAGTACTTTTAAACACACCATTTATGAAGGGGAAGATTTTGTCTCAAAACAATTTACGTAAAGTACATTGAAAGATAAGGTGGGCTAGGTCCCCCGTTTCCCGATTACAGTTCCAGCATGTTGCATCGTTTCAGAGCCCTAATGCAAATAAACATGCAGGGGTCCAAAATGCCCTGTGTAGTAGCCAGTATGTGGTTTGGGAGAGAACAGGGGAGATCTTATTTCGTGAGACATGTCTCCATAGTGAGGGCCATTCCTGTTCCTTTGGTGGTTCTGGAGGTAGTTGCCCCCAAAATGCTATAACCTTATCATTAAGTTTAGAAGATTTTGGGCAGAGGAGTTTGTATATCTGCGAGACCTGGTGGCCCAGTTGGTTAATGTTTGTCACAAATAAGGAGATTGATGGTTGGGTGGTGGATAATTTGGATTTTGTAAGGGATGATTTAATTTTTAGGAAGTTGTAGAATTCAATGTCAGCTAGGCCATACCTCGCTTGAAGGTCTGAAAATGTAATTGGATATGTGGTGTTTTCTAGTTGATAAGGGAAGAGGATTCCTTTATTAATCCATGTTCTAGGGATAGGCTTTTGCCTGTTTACCTTATCTTGGTATTGGCCCAGAGTGATTCCAATTTAGACCCTTTAATACTATTCTCCAGCTTTTTATCAGCCCTAAGTAGTGCAATTTTTGTGTTTTTAAAATGGACTTTGAGGTATGTGGGTATAGTCTATTTGTTGTTAGAAGTGCAAGGGTGTTTAGGTTATTGAGAATGGACCTCTCTACCTCTAGCCATGCCGGGCTGTAGCCGGTAGGTGGTGTGATCCAGTATGAGCCTTGTTTCGCCAGGAAAGCCAGCTGATAAACTCTGAAATCCGCTAAGTTCACCCCTCCTAATGTTTTATCTAGTCTTAACTTTTTGATTCTGATCCTTGCTTTTTTCCTGCGCCAAAGGAAGTTAGAGATGAGGATATCTAGTTTGCGGTGGAAGTCGTCGGTAAGGAGGAGCGGGAGCATACTGATGAGGTAGTTAACCATCAGGATGATCATCATTTTGATAGTCTCGATTCTGCCCCACCACGTAATGAATTTTGGTGACCAAGATTCCAAAAACTTCTTTATTTTCCCTAGTAATGTTTTCTCATTCTGGTGTAGGGTATCTATCATGTTGCTACAAAATTCGATGCCTAAGTATTCGATGTAGCCTGTTTGCCATGTTAGCCCAGACTCTCCCAGAATATCCCTCGTACAGTAGATGTTTAATGGTTTGAGTTCTGATTTCTCTCTATTGAGTTTGTACCCTGATAGGTTGGAATATCTAGGTATTGTGTCCATCAGGGCAGCGAGTGATGTCCTTGGTTGTTCTGTTACAATTAGTATGTCGTCTGCATAAGCGGCTAGTTTTATTTGGAAGCCATTGATATCCACCCCCTTAATGTTAGCATTCAAATTGATGTCCCTGATTAGGGGTTCCAGTGCTAGTAAAAACAAGGATGGAGATAGTGGCCATCCCTGTCTAGTACCTTGTTGTAACGTGAATGGCTCGGAGAGCAAGCCATTAACGACAAAACGAGATGATGGGTTTCCATAAAGGGCCATAACCATACATATGTAGTCCTCACCTAGATTGCAAGATTGCATGCAGCGTTCCAAGAAAGCCCAGGAAACCCTATCAAAGGCCTGCTCGGTGTCTAGGTTGATAGCTACTGCCGGTTCTGCCTTAACGGCGGCATGCTCTATGATGTGGCACAGTAGGCGGGTGTTATCGTTATCATCAAATCAAAATAGAGAGAGAGGACTAGATAAGCTAGTCCGGATCCCCTAGGTTATATGTAAATTATCAGGGAGGACTAGCTAAGTTGTGTTAAGAGACTCAATGGGTACGTATGTTGGCAAACCATTTGGTTTGATCATGAAGCCCTCACCCACCAACCTAGTCGGTGGCATGCTTCATCATCGGGCCCACCACAGTGACCCCGAATGTGTCCCGGGTGTGCTTCGACTCCAGAGCTGGTATACTTGCTGAGTGTGCAAGTGAAGATTTAAAAGCTATACAGTGTCTTAAGGACAGAATCTCTGTTTTAACACGCTAAACTTTGATTTATGTTTTATTGAATCCTTTTTGATTTATATTGTAAAGGTTTTAAATAACCATGCACAATAAAGTATTACCTTACCTATACAGTGGGTCCCAGTACCCAAGGGTGTATGGATAAACTTTAATTACTGGGCCCCTGTTAGCAACTTAAAAGGCAAGCGGACGTGTTGGAGTGAATTATGACCTCCTACGTCCTGTGTGGTCTACATGTTTCAGCCAGGCCTTTTATTTACAACTGGCTTTCCTCAGGATCAATGAGTATGTGAAGGTGTAAATAAATATTGTAAGTGATTTGTGATGTAATTAAAAGTGTCGCACTCGCTAAGGTGCGTTACGTGTTAGAGGGGGATTCCCTCTGCTTTACTGTACACATAACATAAATGACATAGACAGACGTACAGGGTAGAGTCAATTAGTATTATAATTTAAGAACACAACGTATTTCCGGCTACTAAGGTGTGTGAACGACTTAAAACCGGCAGAAAAACGTGGCCATGCTGGTTGCATGACTAGTGTGGTTTTTAAGCGTAAAACCGGGGTGGGGGTGGTGGGCTAAACAGCGGGGTAAGTGCCGGGTGAGGTACAGGTAAGTATAATACATTATCCTCACACTTGCTGTTTGCTGTTTAAAGCTTCCTTGGGTCACCTGGCAGGGAGAAAAGACCCTAGATATTGTAGAAAGGCAGAGATTAGCGCCAAACCTGTAGGGAGAAAGATGCTGCTGCTTACCTAGATCGTAGCGGTAGAACAGTGTGTTTACTCACTGAATTGCCGATTTGCGTGCTCCTTGGACCTGTCGTCCTGCTGCGGTGTCCCGGGTGAATGAGTGGAGCCCCTGGTCGGGTTTAAATAGCCTGTATGATTCGCAGCACCTGGAGCAAGAGTGAAGATAGAAGAAGGTGCGGTCGCGCTAGAAGCGCTGAGTCATTTGGCGCCCTGCGCATGCGTTCGGGATCAGTGTAGCATGCGCAGTAAACTCATGGTAGTGTTATCGTTAGACATGTGAGTGCGGCATCCAACCTTATCTGTCTTTTTACCTGTCAAACTATGATAGATATGTTTTAACTAGGTTTCGATTTGATTTATTTTATCGTCTTGTTTCACTTCCTGAGCCCTCTGATTGGTCACGTGAATTAGCTAGCTGTCCCTGTGATGGATGTACTCGCCAGTCTACCTTGCATGTAACCTTTTTTTGCAGCTTTTATGAGACCCCGCGTAAACGCTGGTTGGTCCCACTTCTCCGACAATTAGGTCTGAGAAGATGCAGACCTGCTCTTTTGGCACTTCAGTACTTAGACACCCCGTTTGCTGCCAAATCTGTAGCTTGCTTCTTTAAAGCATGCTTGAAAATTCATTCCCAACTATTGGTTACTGCACCATAGGACTCTACTCAGTTTGTATGAATAACTTGCTATCTCATCCCTGTACAGAGTGATACTGTACAGACGATTTTTTTAATGATTTCTTAACGCATTGATTCATAGTGTCATGTATCCTTCACCCAAAATTTTTTAAATGAAAACTTTTTATAAATTGTTGTAAATATTTGTCTCTAATGTACTTTTATGATTGTAAATTCAATAGAAATAAAGTTTCTTTTGACTTTCACTTTGAGTGCAGAGGAAGCCTACTAGGGAGGTACCTATTAGTTTTGGTAGGGCAGAGTTAAGTCTGACCACTAAGATCTTAGCGTATATTTTGCAGTCTACGTTAATCAGTGATATAGGCCTATCGTTTTTCGGTGAGAGTTGGTCCTTCCCCTCCTTTGCAGTGACTATTATGTTAGCTTCCAACATAGTGTATGGCGTTGTCCCTTTAGATGCTGTGTGATTAAAAACTTGTTTCATGGTTGGTTTTAGTTGGTCTAAGAAGGTTCTGTAGAAAGAGGCTGTAAACCCGTCTTGGCCAGGGGCTTTGTTGTCTTTTAGGGATTTGACTGCCATTTCAATCTCTGTGTAGTTAATTTCCCGTCCTAGCCTAGCTTTCTCTTCTATGTTTAGTTGTGGCAAGTTGAGTTTTTCGAGGTATTTGGTACAATCTTCAAAGTTTAGGAGCTGTTATTCTTATAGAGTTCCTGATAGAATTATTTGAAGGTCCTAAGGATGTCTTAGTGTTTGGTGTGGGTTTTATTGTTAGAGTCTGCAATGGATGAGATAACAAACTGGTTCCCTTTGTGTTTGAGATAGGAAGCAAGCGGTTTCCCCGCTTTGTTAGCTTCGCATAGGTTAATAGCTTTATATTTATTAATCCATAACCCTGCCCTCTCACTTAGGATTTTGTTGTATTCATAATTTTTTTGTGTTAGTGAGGCGAGGAGCTTGCTACTGTGTAAGGAAGTAGCGTGGGACTGCTCCAAATTTTTACTCTTCTATTCAAGCTGGGTTAATCTCAGGTTGGTACTCTTGTTGACTTTTGTCTTTATTCCAATTTTTGTACCCCTGATGGTAGCTTTCAGTGCATCCCAGAGCGTGTTAGTGCTAGTCTTCGGATTGTTGGTATGTTTAAGGTAGTCTATTATAGCCTTCTCAATCTTTTTTTTATCCGCATGATCCGAAAGTACATCACTATTAAAGAGCCATCTCTTTGGCACAGCCTCTTTGTGACATAGATCGGATACATTTCCCATGTGCCTCAAATACAGTCTAAGCAGCTTTTTAGGTTGCACTTGCGTGCCATACCTCACTGCTCGGTCATACAGCAAGAAGTGCCCAACACCGTTTTAGAAGAAAAAGAGGTGAAAAAGGGAAAAGAAACTAGAAAATAGAGAAAATTAAGACTGAGGAACCCCAAGGTGGGTATCCAATCACTACAGGCAGCATTCTGCAATCTCTTGGGTAACTCCCTCCCCCCTCCTCTCCCACCCTCCCCACCCTGCATACCTCGTTTGTAGGAAGTGCAATGGCAGGATTCAACATCCCGTCTCTCGGAGATCAACTGTTGTGATAAAACTATATCGTAAATCTCTCTATGAAAACCATTGGCGTAGTTACATGCAAGGCATGTAACTACACCAATCTCGATTATAGTGTCCACAGCAGAGTCTCACTGTAACAAATTTAAGGGATATGAGTATTAGACCCTGGGAAATTTGAAAACGTCACTTGTCGTGATGCCAGCATCTTAGGGTGTATGTTAGCATGAGGTAGATAATGAGATAAAAAATGAGGTAAATAATGAGATAGGTATTGGTTCAGTTTCCTTATTAGTTTTGAAAGTGGTTAAGGGGAGCTTAGCCTGCCCAAAGGAGGTACTGGCTACCTCTTCAACCAGTGCAAGGGTCTGGCGATGATCTTCTCTTGCTAGAGGCAGGTTGGGAAGCCTCCATGTCATGAACTGTTGGGCCTTCCAGAAATGACGCAAGCTCCTTGGGGTCATTGAAGAAGTGCTGTCTGTCGCCATCGGTTACCCTGAATTTGGTTGGGCCAATGAAGGAGAACTGCATGTTCCTTCATGTGAGTTTGTCACGGAGGGCAAGAGATCCATTCCTGGTGTCGACCATAGGCTTAGAGTAGTCTTGTGTAAAAATGATCTTATGTCCATTCCATTCGATATGGTGATTTTTCCATGCGTGAGGAAGGATATTTTCCGTGTGTTGGGAACTCAACGGTTTGCAGATAATAGGTTGGGCCGCTTGTCTTGCCATGCGTTTGAAGTTGGGTGCCCTGTGTGCCCGGTCTAGTTCAAACTGGCGGCCAAACTTTACATTGATAAGTTTTAGTATCCAATCCTCAAGGAAGACAAGACATGAGCCTGCTGGGTTTTCTGCCCCCTCCAGGACCCCAAGTATTCGAATGTTTCCACACCAACGTCGGTCATCCTGCTCTGCTGTTTGCCTTTGTAGTGTTGAGGTAAGTTTTGTTAATGCCTTCACCTCCTGGCTTGAGTTGATGGTGGTGTCCTCTATAGCACTGATTCTTTGCTCGGCCACTGCTAGCCTGTTATTCCCTATGTTTAGGTCAGCCCTGACAGCCGCTATTTCAAGTTGAATAGTGTCAGTGGTCTGTTTTGTAGATTTCGCTAAATCGTGGACATCTGCTAGCTTTTTCAGTATCATGTCCAGGGTGCTGTTAATGTTCGGCTTCAGTTTGAGCGGGGAGTCCGATACTGCTGGCTCCCCCTTTCTTTTTTTGTTGTTGTTAGTGTAATCTAGATTCTCTGTCAGACATTTTTTGCTTTCCGTGGGATTTAGTTGGTGTTCCTTTAGTGCTCCTGGGCTCTCCCGATAACTCCTGCAGATAACTTCCTCCTGGTCTCTTCCCTCTGGCCCCCTTGGCTCTCTTGTGATGGCTTGTGTTCCATTTGCTTAGGTCTTGGCGGCTTTGTCTGCGGGTCACTACCTTTTAACCCCTGCACGACCCGGACTGCTGCAGCTTGTTGCTCTTGGCGGAGAAACCTCTGGCTATGCTTAATCTAGGGCCTTCTGACCTCTGTAAGAAGCGTCAGTTTTTATAGCCTGGATAGTGTTGGGAAAAGTCAAGCCAACCCACTATTTTGGCATTTCCACTTTTGCCTTTGGTGCTCAGGTTCTTGCATGGTGCTGGTTCTCTGATGTGCTTTGCGGTTAGAGAGGCATATATGCTGCCCTTTTGGTAACAAGCATCACGCATTCATGCTCGGAAGGCTACTGAGTGGCCAGTAAACTGGGTCTTGCCAGCGCGTTCACACCGCTCAGGGGTGTATAGGGTGTCTGCCTAGTCTTGCTTTATTGGATTGCCATATCAGATTCCAAACTCCTAGCACTTCGATGAGCTGTCGGTGAGCAGACAGTCGTTTGCTTGGCTGCTGTGACAGGGAGCCCTGCGTTTGTCCGTGTCTATGTTCGTGTTTTTGTTATGCAGGCACCATTTTGTTTCGGCACGGGTCTGTGCACTTTCGGTTTCGGTACTATAATCGATCCGTGATATTCTGACCCACGTTAATTATTAATCTCAGACATTTCCGGGGTTACAGACTTGGGTACTCAGCTCATTCATGTCCAGCTATGGTCCTGATTAATCTAGCACCATTAACAGCTTCCAGACCGAGTTTCATTATAGTACAGGCTGGTACCTGCACTCGACCCTCGGCACACTCTCAGACTCTCCGTAAATCCCAGTGAATCTGGCGGACACTTCTTCAGCACCAGGCTGTCTTTGGTGAGCGAGCTCTCTATTAGTCGCCGTTGCTGTGGCAGTTGCTGGGCCCACTCCTTCCCTCGCCTCACACTCGAGCACTCGAGCACCCCAGTCCCCCACCAAAATGAGCTACTAGGCCTAGCGTGCCTTAATGCTCCCTTTGGCTGCTGCTGGTGGTGTTTTTGTTGGTGCTGTAGCGAGCCATTCGGATGCGCTTTTCCTTGGTTCCAGCTGTGGGATGCCGTGTTCCCACCATTTTGTTCTCCGTGTCTCTCTCCTTCCTCCCGGGCATAAGTTTGATTTCTTCTATTCTTGGGCACTGGGGGTCGTCGTGGTTTCAATCACATTGGCAGTGATCTTTCCAATGGCCAAATCATCGATTGATGTGTCACTGGAGTTTGTGTACTCGTCGGGGATCCATGTTCATTTCTACGATCTGATGGAGCAGCGAGCTCAGGCAGCCATTAACTTTGCCGTCCAAGCCACTCCCCAGAAAGCACTTTTAATTGTGCTTTTGAGATCCTCTAATGATACCTGATGAAGAAAGTTAATAAAGATGAAAAAGTCATGTTACAAGTGAATTTATATTATTTTACTTACATTTCCCTTTAAAATTACTTTGGCCTTTTACAGACTCTTCCACAACAAATGGCCCTTCTTTTTCTCTTGGAAGGGTGGCAACCCTACTTTCCGGATAGGTTCTGACATTAACATCTTGCCTTAAATACATGGACGTTATTTAGGGATCGGCAGGGATGAATCTGAAAATCATAATACATTCATCAATCGATCCCCCTCCTGAAATGATTCTATGTGAAATAGCTGAATTAGGCCATGTTCATCCTTTTACTAAATGTGTCCCTTTGTGGAAAGTCAAGTGGTAGATTGACTCAATATTATAAACATCATTAATGTCTAAGTATACAGAGAACTTTTAATCATGACTTAATAATAAAATACTCTTATGGCTGTCACATTATGCCTGTAGTTTAAGGGCAAAGGTTTCTCCAAAAGAGGGTGAGAGATTTGAACTTTAACTACAAGTTTCTTTTATGTCATTTGTAGATTATATTAATGCCAGCACTAGCGTTACTTTGGCTCTAGGGCGAGTCAAAACAATGAACTATGGGCAAGTATTGGCTGGCTGACTTGCAAGCAACAGTGCAACTTTAGAAGCAAAAGTATTTCACTGACTCTTGAGTGAAAATTCACTGCAAGGAACATAAGGCATTTTTGTTGTCCCCAGGCAAAGATGTTTAGCAAATATACCAAGCAAACATTTATTTTCAGACAAATTTGAGAGTAGGTCGGAGTTGTTTTCCTTTTTCTGCAATGATTGAACTGTACCACTTTTTTTGCCTTTCTTGTAGACAGCTTTTGGGCAGAGGTTTACTTAAATTTTTTGATGGGGTTGCATTACTTTTATGAAACAGCCCTGATGAAGAAATAATTCAGGAATTACTGAGCCAAGCAAAGCACGATTTGTGTGACATACTAAAAGAAAATAGTAACGCAGTGCATAGCGCTGATGTGCATTACCTTGTATCGGAGAGGCTTTCCTTGGGTGGGGCATGGGGGTTCCCTGCATCAACCCATGTATTTTGATAAAAAGCCAGATTTAATAAAGTCCGTAAAACTGGCCTAGCAAGAAAATGTTGCAACTACCAAATCTTGGCTTAATGAGGAGAAATATACTAATATCTCCTTGTTTCGTCGCTCTTTTCATATGCGCTTCACCTTTGCAGCACACATACAAAGAGGAATATGCTTCTAAGGATTGCTTTTGTGCAGGAAGGTATCTCTCCCCACACAAAAACAATCCTACCTACAATACAGGCAGTATTATCCTCCTATACCACTCGCACCGTTGCACTATGGTGCAGGGGAGTCTACATTGGATCTAATGAGCCAACAGTGTGACAGTAGAGGGACGGAGCTGAACCGCTCTAAATCTTTGTAAATATGGCCCAGTTCAGCGCTCTCCCTTTCACACAAAGAAGCCCAGCATCTCCACTTGCTGCCTTGTTTGATTGATTAGTAAATCTGGCCACAAGCTCATTTATTCCAATATGTTGCATGAATGACATTTCGCTGCTCCTGAGCGTAGTTTCAGCGACAACAATGACCGACCAACTAACGATCTGCTTCGTGTGGTTTGGCTGGCAGATAGATCTCAGTCTTCTGAGGGTTCTCCAGCAATTTTTATGGCGAGCATTTTCTAGCTCCCAAATTTTGAAGAAGTACCCTAAACACCACTACCAAGGGTCTAGGACCTGGGAGGCAAATGTACAGATTTACAATAAAATACACAGCGCTGTACTAGAGATAGGGCCCTCAATAGCGACTATGTGGTGGCTGCCCACTTTCTCTTCTACCCTGACCCAATCCATCGTAATCTGGATTTCCTCTCAGCCCAAAAATGAGATAGAGTTAAAGCATGCAGAGAAGGCAAACAAAGCCCAGGTTGCAAAAGGCATGTGGGCAAGCTTTGTGAGACTCTGGGGAACTATGGCATTGCAGAAGGGGCCGCAAATGTTTGTTGGGCCCCTTCGGTTATATAGATATCACTGGTGCACATTTAGTGCCAGCCCTATTTCAAGATGGAGCTTCCTCAATTGCATGGGGGCGTGGCTCAAAGCAAAGGAGGGAATCTCTTTACCTATGTGCCTGCACCGTATTATGAATGTTGGTTCAAAGGCAAAGAAAAGCTGATCAGGAGCAGCCCTACCAGTGTGCCACAAAAAGGTCACTGTCATTGCACCCTCTGATTGCTGCCTTCTGGAGGAATAAAGAGGATCCCAAGGACTCTACCCAGAGATGTCCTGGCAGGCGGGTGCAAGGGGATCTCTCTTCCCTCATAAAGGTGCAGGCCGCCTGCACAATTAAACATGGAGTGCATTTGAAAAAGCCACTCTGTATTTCACTTGAGTGGAATGCCCCAGGGGCGTACAAGTTTAGAGGTGCCCGGAGTGCAGTGCATTCAACACAATAGGGCACACTTTCCTTGTTTGCACAGGATACAGCTGTTTGGTGTATCCGAAACAGGGAAAGGCTGCCCTACATGGCACAGGGTCCTTGTTTAGAGGAACTATTGCATCAATTGAGGAATGTACGCAAACGTACGATATGGAGGAACAAGAGTTGATATTACCATTTGAGTCATTGGATGCAAAACAGACTGAAAAAAGTAGTAATGCTAGAACTGCAATTGATGAATTCATCACCATCCACCGGGGGCAAGAATGGACTCACTTTTTATAAATTCTTCTAGTTTTAGTAAAAAGTCAGTCGTATATATGGAATCTTTGAAGAATATTATCGATAAGGCACATGAAATGGGGACTATAAATGACAGGACTAAAAACTTTCTAACTAAAACATATCCTTAAAGTCCAGTGCTATATATGATACCAAAGATTCATAAAAATCTCAGAGACCCTCCACTTCGACCTATTGTCTCCACTTGTGGGAGCCTACACAAACCAATTGGTCAACTGATAGATAGATATCTTCAACCATCAGTTAAAAACATGACAACGTATATCAAAGATACAACTGGCTTTTTACTAAAACTAGAAGCAATAGTTATTGAACCGGGAGAGAATCTAATCCTTTGTACAGCTGACATTCGATCATTGTACACATCGACCCCTCGTTCTTTGGGTATAGAGGCGGTGGAGAAAGCTATATTGAACACTGATTTACAACTTCCATTTCAAACATTCCTAATGAAACTCATGATATTCACTTTATACCAGAGCTATTTTCGCTATAAGGACGAATGGTACCAACAATTGGTAGGAACTGCTATGGGAAATTCGGCGGCTCCGTCGTATGCGAACATATTCATGAACGAATATGAGACACTCAACATTTTAGAGAAAACTGAATGGCGCAACAACCTAAAATTCATTGTTAGATATATTGATGATATCTTTATCATTTGGAAGAACACAAAAGAGAAATTGGAAACAGCACTAATTGAACTTAACAAAGTAGATGAACGTATACAATTGACGTGGGACATCTCTGATAAACAAGTGACATTTTTAGATGTAAAAGTTTCACTAACAGAAACTAAAATTGAGATTGATATCTATAGAAAACCTACGGATAAGAACAACATGCTGCACTTCTCAAGTTTCCATCAGACAAGTTTGAAACAATATCTCCCTTTCTCTCAAATGACCAGAGTAAAAAGAATCATATCAGATGAATCTCAAGTTGAAAACAGAATTAAAGAGATGGGAATAAGATTTGTTAACAGAGGATATCCGGAAAAAACTTATTGAGGACTCCATAAAACGTGTGGAGAAAATCAAGAGAGAGGACCTTCTAAAGACCAAAAAAGTAAAGGATGAAACAAGAATTGTGGCAGTTTCTAAATATTCTACTTTAAGTTACAAATTCAGAAAGATCATCATGAAACATTGGGAAATATTGAATCTTGAACCTGATTTTACCACAGCCTTTGCAAAGCCACCTTTGTTTGCTTACACACAAGCAAAAACTATAGGTGAAATATTGAAACAGGAAGCACCTAAGACTTTAACACATAAAGGCACAAGAGCTTGTTTAAACTGTGGGAACTGTAACAGCATTATCAAAGGGAACAAGATCAACCATCCCATGAAGGGTCATGAAATAAAACTTAAGGTAACAGCCACCTGTGACACAGCTAATGTCATATTTCTCCTCAAATGTCATTGTGGAAAGGTATATGGCGGAAAGACGGAGAGAAGAATGAAAATTAGACTAACAGAACATAAGTCTAACATACGCACGAAGAACACTAAGTCCACAATTGCAGTACATTTCAATGAGGAACATCATAGTGTATCCCAACCCAAATTTTGCATCTTGGAATGTGTGGAGAAGAAAGAAGGAAGGGATAACACAAAATATCTTCTACAACGAGAAAACATATGGATCCAAAAATTATCGTCACATAAACCTAACGGTTTAAATGACCGTATGGAACTATCATGTGATCTGTAAGGAATGAATCATGTAAGGAGTGCTCCTTGGTCACCAGTGTGACCCCTGTGATTCCATTTTGTTCATTATTATGTTTATTTTGACTCTGTGAACATGTATGTGATTGTTTCCAAGATATGTATATCCATAGGACAGCACACTGTGTCTTTCACTTTCATCTCTAACCCACTGATCAGGGTTCGTATCACTTTCATGCGCGTCAATTTTTATTTTTATTTTCAATTCTCAATATTATTTTCTTAGCTTTTGGACGCATGGGGTCCCGTAATTTTCATTACTATTTTTATTACACGTTTTTTGACTATCGTCCGTAAGATCTAGATATCCGTTTTATAACATTGATGAGCCGCTGCAGGCCGAACAGTCTATTCTTAGTTTCTATTAGTCACATGATCGGAGTTATATCCAATCAGGACTTGTCTACCAAGATATACGGAAACGCGTTCAGCGTGCCGTTTTTTCAGACAAAACATTGGGAAGAATTTGAATATCGAAGCAGGATGCTGGGAATTCACAGGTTCGTTTTTGGCGACATAACAGGAACAGAGCAGTTAAACCATCAGCATCATTGAGTTAGTTGACAGGGTTGTATTTATATCTTCGTTATTTTTGTTTTAACGACCATTAGTGTGCCTAGCAACAGACTATGTTTAAGTTATGTTTAAGACGCGCTTTCTATTGACGTGTTTGTTGACGTTTTTGATCACGATGCGGGCATTAAGGTTATAAGATGACACCATCAAGACACTGATTCATTCGACACGACATATCACTTTTAATAGCGTGTATTGATAACCGGAATCGCATGTTCACTCATAGTACATTGGTCATGACAAACAACAATTGTATACATGATGTTTTTTTGCTTTAATTTGTAGTATTGTTCCCTGATGAAGGGCCAAAAGAAGCCCGAAATGCATTGGAATTCGATTTTGCTTCAGTAATGCCATTTTGAATCTGAATGAAAAAAAGAAAAATTCAAAGAAATGTATGTGAAAACATTAAATGAAGTACCTCATGAACGAGTATGGAATCCTCATTTCATGAAGAGGGATTAAGTGTGCCTACAGGGATGTGCCTAATGTTTCATTAGGAACACGGATCTCATGTAGACTTTAGACGTCCACAGACGAAGGACGCCACCTGCAGAGCACCTACAAAGCTGTATGAACACTGTATATAAATAACAAGGTAAATTACGCTGTGCACCTGGTCCATCGCTTTTGTTCCTTTTAAATGGCATCACATTTTGGTACTATACCCTGTCTGTCTTTGTTTGTAGATAGGGTATTTCATCAAACAGCATGGGTGTTAGCATGGGAACGCCCATGTACTACCCCCTTGGCACTAAGTAATGCAAAGCAGTGCTTTGCACTGCTTTGCAATACTTTTAGGATACTTTCCAGAGAAAACAAGTTTTAAACCGGAAAATAAATTAGCAAAACACATTTTCCTGGCAGTTTCCAAGAGACACATAGCAATTTTGGGATGAGACGTAAAACAAGAGTAGGAGTGAAAGGATGAGTTGGAAACTACTGTCCCATGTACTGTTATGTGCAAGAACGGTGACAGCCTCTTTTAGGAAATTAAATAAAATTATGGGAATCAATAGCCATGGAAAATGTATCTAGACACATCGTAAAAGAGAGCTAATTTCATGCCTGGGTGATAACTAGTTCTGAATTCCACTAGCCTTCAGGCATTACACCAGTTTTTTTTTAATAATCAAATTTATTGAATTTTAGAAAAGAGACACGATGATGCATAATAGAGCAATACATATTGCTATCTGCTTCGGTTGCTTGGTGCTCGGAGAACTACCTCCCTTTCCACACAAAATACCAAGTGTTATCAGGTACAGGAAAACATTAGAACCAGGTATACATTTTACCCTGCAATTTGCCCTATACATGCTCATACTTGGCAGAACAGCCTCTTGCATCATATTCAGGCTTTTCCTGCATTGCACTCCAGTCCACCCCCTGGATCCATTGTGACACTGTGTGGGGGGCAGAGTACTTCCACTTGGCCGCTATGTCTCTTTTGGCCACCATGGTGTAAATACCAACAATCTCTGCCTGACTGGGATCCACCCAAGCCATCCAATACTCGTAAAATAAGGACCTGGGGAGTGAATGGGATCTCCCATCCTAGGACTGAGCTGAGCTTGTTCACTACAGCTGACTAGAACTTGTTTAAGCTGGTGCAGGACCAGCTCATGTGGTAAAAGTTAGCCAGAGCTTCCGCATTTCAAGGGCAATTAGGTGTCAGGAGGTGGCCAGTCCTCATGTACAAAAGGGCCTAGCCATTGCTCCGAACGCACTCGCAAGAAGTCTAGTGAGGTTGGAACGTTACTAATAAGGTAGCAGTAATTTTAGAATACCCCTCTTTCCCCAGACTTCCCACCAGGACTTTGGCTTCCAATGGGATGAACTCAGGGAGTGTAGTGTTGGTGGGATCATGTTGAGTGAGTGCATGTCTGAGTTGTAGATATTTATAAAATTGAGTGGAGTTGAGGGAGTAGGTGCCCTGTAGGTCTGGGAATGTGCATAGGCGACTCCCTGCCCAGACATCTTCAAGTTGTGTGATACCGATAAGATCCCATTTCTGGAATCCCTCTAGTGTTGGGATATATTTCAGCCAGGAGCAATGCCAAAAAAGTGTCTGAAGTGTGAAACGCCATGCCATGAACGCCGTGCAGGTCACTGCGGGAATGGTACGGGGAACCAGGGAGCCATAAAGCATTGCTTGGATTTGGGCGAACCCCAGAAATAGCAGTTCCAACCTACAGTCACAGTGTAGTGACCAACCTGACCAAAGTGTGGAACCACTAGCGTGGAAGGTGAAGCGGCAGGTTCTGCAGCACATACAAGAATAGGGGGAGCATCATCATTTTATTCAGGGCAATCCTGACCAATTGGTTCAATGGGAGGAGTGTCCACTGGCGGAGGTCCTCCTTTGTCTTCTTTTCTAGTGGGTTGAGATTAAGAGATCAAGGGCGCTCTGGGTATAGTGTCAACCAGACCCCCAAACAGTGAAAACTAAGGCATCAGATTGGTATGTTGGATTGCCTCTCCACACAGGTGCAAGAGATGTGAAGGGGTCCTGGTGTTGATTTGATAGGGTTAACTCGCAGACCAGATACGTCATCAAACAGCTGCAGAATGAACAGTCAGTGGGCGATGGTTCAAGTGGGGTCCGCCATGAAGAGAAGGACATCGTCCGCATAAAGGGAAATGTGGTCTTTATGGGATTCACTCCATTGCCACCCTCGTATCTGGGCTTCACATCTAAAGAAGCAGGCAAGGTGTTTGATCACCAGGGCAAAGGGGAGGGGCAATAGAGGGCAGCCCTGTCTTGTTTTTCAACTAATGGGAAAAATGCCAGAGAGGTAGCTGAAGGGCTAGAGTAGACCAAACGGATAAATCCCTGGAATTGCTGGCCAAGCCTGATCTCAGAAGCTCCTCCTCAAAGTATTGGCAGTCCATCATGACAAAGGCCTTTTCGCAGTCAATCAATGGCAGGGCCTTGTAAGTTGGGAGGAGATGATGATGGGCCTTTGCCATGCGGATTAACCAAAGGCAGTGTCTTGTGTTGCAGCAGGGTTGGAAGCCACACTCGCCCGGGTGGATCAGGGTGTGGATCATCTGTTTAGGATGAGTTGCTAGGACCGAATGTCTGACAAAACATTGATTACAAAACTATCTACCTACAAAAATATCGCAACAAAAATGTCGATTACAAAAATATCGACATGCTATCTCTAACAAGGTAAGTACAACAATATCGAAAAAAATATATAGATGTCAACAAATATCGTTAAAAAAATATTGCTTTTTTGTAATTAAAAAAATATGTAATGTAAATAACATTATACTTATAAATGTAATAAACATAGTTAAAATATGTTATAATATTTAAAATGAATAAATATTACATCATTTATTAAAAAAATAATTATTAATATACATATAATACATAGTATATACGTCCTTATTAATAAATTACAAAATAATTTTAATAGCTTATAAATAAATAACAATATTATAAATTACAAATAAATGTATACACATGAAATAAAAATATAAATACAAATTAATAGAAATGTAAAACACATTTTAAAAAGTAAGTAAATGTTGGATAGCGTGATTAATAAAAACATGATTGGCAATAAATAATTAAGTACAAATAAATTAATAATAAATACCAACTATTAATAATTAATTACCAATTATTAATTAATTAACAATAATATAATTAACAAAACAATTAATTAAAATACATTATTACTTAATTACATTTAAATTACTTCCCACCCTATTGCCCTATAAACCCATAACTCGCTAAACAACATAATTATCAATTAATCAATTAATTAAAGTTATTTACCAATTAATAAAAAATATTTACCAATTAATTTAAATATTTTATAATTACTACAAATTAATAAGTAATTTAGTATAATTAAATTACTTCCCACCCTATTCCCCTATAAACCCATAACCCGCTACAGAACATAATTATCAATACATCAATTAATACAAATTAATTACCAATTAATACAAATTAATTACCAATTAATTAAAATTAATGTATAATAAACCCACAACCCGCTACAGTACTAAAATACAAAATTTACTTAAATTACATAAATAAAAATTAAACACATAATAAATACATAATAATATACACAAAAATCATATAAAAATCGATATTAGTAACATCGAAATTACTAACATCGATATTACTAACATCGATATTAGTAACATCGATATTACTAACATCGATATTAAATATATCGATATAACTTACCTTCTATATTAAGTCCCTTCGATATTTAAACATCGACATTATTGTATGTCGATATTTAAAAATCAATATTTTGTCTTCCTACCGCTAGGACCAAAGCATGAATTTTTATCTCGTTGTGGATGAGGGAGATCGGACGGGCCTGACACAATGGCAGAAATAGGCACCTCTATCTCATCTAACAAGATAGGTTGATCAAGTAATTGGACATTGGCGCCCTAGAGTTGTGGGAGCGGTATCTCCCATATCAAATGGGGACCGGATCCCCGGTCCACAAATAAGGCCGCCGTATAGCGGTGATGGTAGTATTCTGTGAAGGTCTGTGCAATGGAGGCTGTGACGCCCTGAGCCTGACCCTCAGCTTCTACAATCTCTGGGATTATACGATTTTCTTAGGGGCGGGAGGCAAGTCAATAAAGGAGTTTGCCATTTTTGCCTCCCCACCTGTAGACTAGGGTTGTGGAAGCTCTCCACATCTTTTTGGCGATGTCCAGAGTGATATGAAGGATTTCTTCCCAAAGGAACACAATTTGCAGAGGTGTGTCACCTCGGCCATCCGTGGCCTTGGTGTGCTCCAGACGGATGATCTGAGCCTCCAGCCGGGAGAGATGGTCCTCTCAGCCCAATGCTTTTTTGAGGTAGCTTTTATCGAAACCCTGGTCTTACCAACTGGCCACAAGGTACCGAACCATTCATTTAACTTGCTGAAAGTAAAGCTTAAGCTTGTTTCCCTGGGCCTGCTTATAGTCCCTGTCTTGGAAAAACCAGGCATTCAGCTAGGGCGGAGAGCCCCAGTGGGGCCTCCCAACCGGAGGAAGAGGGGAACATGGTCATAGATTCCCTAGCAAGGATTTGAATATCAGTGACTGCACAGTATTCAAGGGCAGGCATGAATGTATTAAGTCAATGCAGAAGTGAGTGCGGTGAGCATGCAGAAATATGATTGTATTGGAGCAGGCGGGGGTTCCGCGTTCTCTTCACATTGATTACGTCAAATCTAGAGGCCCATGCTAAGAGACGTTGAGCGTTTGTGCAGCGTTGATGGGGGGATCCCTGTGGAATCACTGTCGGGAGGTACGACTGCGTTAATGTCTCCCCCTGGTACAGTTAACCGTTATGGATGGGCGGACAATAGACAATAGTGCCAAGAGTTCTCGAAGGGAAAACTTGGTAGTTGCTGCGTGCACATATGTTGAAACAAGATTAAGGGTATGACCACTCAGTGTTCCTGTGAGTTCCAAAAACTTCCCCTGGGGATCTTTAGGTAGGTATGGTATAAGAGGAGTGCTACGCCATGGAAGCCACGCGTAACCCATGTGTGGAAAACCCTATCATACCCTAGATGCAGGGGGAACATTGAGAGATTCCCCAGAAGACATGTTTCTTGCAGCAGTAAAGCAGTGGGAAGGAACAGTTGAGAGTATTTTAGAACTTTGGTGCATTTGACACAGTCTATATGCCCGTTAATGTTTCACAGAAGGATATTTAGAGGCTTAAAGTAAATTTCTACTTCATCTATCACCTCTCCTATCCTGTCAACTAGGATTTCCATTGTGACAAAGAAAACCATCGTCGAGGATCCGTCGACGACAGCCTCATCGTCGAAGTCAAAACACTCGTCGATGAAGGTACCGTCGACGAAGACATCTACGGTGCCGTCGACGACTGCCCTGTCGAGAAAGAAGTCAAGCCCGTCGACGATGGTTCCGTCGATGCCGAATTCGTCGACGACAGCCCCGTCGATGTCGAGTCCGTCGATGAGAGTCTCGTCGACGTCGAGTCCGTCAACGATGATCAAGTTGACGTCGAGTCCGTTGACGAGGGTCCAGTCGACGTCGAGTCCGTTGACGATGATTCCGTCGACGTCGAGTCCGTTGACGATGATTCCGTCGACATCGACTCCGTCGACGATGACTCCGTCGAGATGCCATCAAATACGACTACAATCAAGATCCCATTGACATCAGCTCTGTCTCCACTGCCTCCATGTCTACCATACCATCTACGACAATAGATACTGCTTCTACAAAGTCTTTAGTAGCAATACAAACATTTTCTATGCCTGTCACCTCGAAGGCTTTTCCACCTAGATCTTTCCAAAGACAAGAATGTTCTTACATCTCACCACTTACGCCATCTCACTTCCTCGACACTTATGCTCATTAAGAGGAGGATGACTATGATGATGATGACAATGAAGGAGCTTTTGGAATAGCTCATCATCCTTCGGAATTGAACATTAAGTGTCAAGATGATGAGGAAGATGAAGACTACACTGAACATTACTATCAGGAGGACATTGTTGTTCCTCATCGTTCAGGATACCAGAGGCAGTCTTGGGCTTCAGAGTCCAGCCATCTGCCCCCGAACCTCATTCAGGACTTACAGGCCCTGTTGGCAGATTATAGGCAACGTTTTCCAGCACAGCAGGTCACTTCACCACCTCCGCCTGCGGCAGTTCCAGACCCTAATCCTCAACCTGAGATTCCAGCACCTATGTCTCTGGTCACGGAACCTCAACAGCCTGTTCTGCCTACTCAAACTCTGGTTACATCTTCTGATGAAGAAGTAGAAGAAGGCGAATTACCAGGAAATCCTCCTTTGGATCCGTGGGATTCTTATGTTATCCCGATGCCGTTTCCACCAACTCCACAACCATCGGACTCACCACCAAAAGACATAGGTGGGTTTTATAACCTTATGCAGCGAGCCGCAGATAGGTTTCAACTGCCAGTAACAGTGGAACAATGGGAGTGTTTTCTACACGATTTCAAAGAGGAAACTAGAGAGGTTTCTTTAGCCATTCCAATAATAGACTACATATGGAAGGAGGGCATTAAAATAATGAAAAATCCTGCTTCTGTGTCTGCCGTGCTTCCACGGATTGATAAAAAATATCGTGCTCCGATCAATAGCCCCTCCTGCCTTATTGGTCACTCGCGGCCAGATTCGGTAATTTCACAGGCCGCACAACAAAGATCAAAAAACCCAGCCACTCCCATCACTACGCCACCAGATAAAGAAGGACGTTGTCTGGACCTTATTGGTAAGAAATTCTCTACCATGGCTGCCGCTTCCATCAGGGCAGCAAATTCTTTAGCGATCATAGGACCTTATGATCGCCAAATGTGGTCAGACATGGCTGGTCTGATTGACCTAATCCCAGAGGATAAACGTCAAGAAGCTCAGAAGATCTTGATTAGGGCTCCCGGTTTTATGGTATTTATTTTTTTACCATTTCCGTCTGTATTTATCCATATTTATTTTTATGTTGTTTTATCTGTATATATCTGTATTTATTTTTGTCGCAAGCAAAAAAAGACGTTGCATCTAGTATTTTTCCACATTTATTTAAATAGACAGTGCATATGGTTGTCACGGGTTTAGCTATCTGCTTTAATTTAATTATTAAATTAAAACAGTGTTTTAAATGGATTTTTTTTAAATAAAGTACTGCTCTCGTTTTAAATGCCTTGAATAATGCCATGCACAGGCATCTTAAAAAAAAAAAGTTTCTCCTGACAACAATCCTGATGCCTTTCTGGTTGTGCCTAAGGTGGCAAGCGCTGCATCTCCTGTGGTGCGGAATGTAGAGCCAATTGTACATTCAAGGCTGTGGCTCTAGATGCCAAATCACACAGGATCATAGTCATAGCTGCTAAGGTCCTGCTTTGTTTATGGGTGATAATTACAGGTTTTCTGTGGACATTCCAAAGTATTATGTCTGACACTTTGAGTGACAGTTTGTTACCAGGATAACGAAGTTTGAATGTCAGAAATGACCCATTTTTCCCAAAAATATTAGTGTTCTTTTAAATTCTGGGGAGAATTGAAAGGCAAAAAATTACAAAAAGGTTTGCGCTTTCAAACTCGAGATTATCTGGATTATTCTGCCCACTTCATCTCTCTTACTCTTTATGTTATGTTATGTTATGTTAATTTCGATTTATATAGCGCCAAATCACCGACAGGTCTCTTAGCGCTTGCTTTGGGAACCCGTCCTGGCTTTCCCTGCGAGATTACCCCTACTGGGTATCCCCAAGGTGAAGACCAGGCATCCCGCCGCAGGGGGGCCGTAGTGGAGATTAAGCAAGCTATTGCCCAGAGCTGCAGAGTGTGAACCCATGATTCGAGTAGGCACCGAGGCGAGAATTATCGAGTCCGTGGACATTTTGGGCTCAAGACCCTGCCGCGTCGGGAATTGAACCCTGGTCCCGGCCTGACCTCTGCATCAGGGTCTGCCTCCTCTAACCAGTGAGCCACACTTCTCCACAATGGACACATGTGGTGTCCTATTGTCCTGCAAAGCGATATGAGCCTGTTGTTTGGGGCAGTCTTGTGGAGCGTGTTCCCTGCCTCTAATCGGCGATTTCTTAATTCAGGAGTATCAAAGTCACTGCTGGGGAAGGCAACATAGAGTTTGCGCAGCACACGAGATTGCCAACACATGAATTTAGTGCAAGCAAAGGGGAGCTGCTGGCCCAGTGCCCTCCAGGGGTCAGAGAGTCTGTCGGATTCATCCCAGGAGTATAAATAACACCTCAGCCTGCCACTTGCATGAGGCAGAAGAAAGGGTTTTACCGGGAGAGTTTTATTAGCTGTTTAGCCCTGCCAAGTTGACAATGTACAGTCCTTGCGGGAATGTGCATATTTCACTAATATTCTTAAATTAGAGACTAAGTACTGTACTACCACACAGAGTAGCTGCGCCCACAGTTCTTCCTCCCACATTGAAAAAAAAAAAACGATTTAACTTGCAAAGGGGCTGTCTCTGTCTCAGGAATGGTTTGTTTCTTCCTGCCGCACCAAGTCACGGACGAACATTTCAATTTAAGGCCTGAATGTATATGAAAACGAATGCGGCCTAATTTCCCTAATGTGTTTATACAGCCGGTCTTTCTGACCTTTTTGGGTCACACATTTCTGCCGGTCTTACGTTAGTGTCAAGTACTCACGCTATTAACCACTCCCCACCTCCTCAAATGTGTACAGCTGTAGTGGTGCAAATAGCGAAGTAGAAGTCCACCCCCACCCTTTCACTTACCAGTGACCTAAAACTGAATGGGGTGCTGGTGCAGTGCTCACTAGACAGCCAGCGCTCCAAAGATGTCGAAGAAACAGCTGATTGCTGGGCAGGCGGCAAGTCCGAGGGGTGAAAGCAAGTGACATAAGTCGTCCGGCAAATGTATTTTCTCAAGCAGGGTGAGCCGATGGGGGGGTCGTAGTGAAGGCAAAAAGGTGAGAGTAAGGGGATGAGGCCCATAATTTCCCGTGCCTACGAGAGATTAATTGCCCAGCAGGTGTTAATGTGACCGGGCAAACACCGCAATCAGGAAGAGGGGAGTGGCAGGCAACCCTGGGCTGCAGCACGGACTGCCGAACAACTCTTGGAATCAGAGAATCCAATTTGGTTGTATTTTTCCACTTCTATTTATAAATACAGACGGAAGAAAAATATTTTTCCGTCTGTATTTATATGTAAAAATCCGTTTAAATGGAAAATCGGGAGCCCTAATCTTGATGGAGGGAGAGCGCGCAGCTGCAGAAACTATCGACTGCGCTTTGGATATTGTAAACACAAATTTTAGGCAAATTGCTGGGGCTGCAGTTCTCGGGTGTCAGGGTTGGTTGAAGGCTTCCACCTTCCGGCCAGAAGGTTGAACTAAAGATTTTGGATATGGCCTACGATGGCGAGTCTTTGTTTGGAAAACATATAGATGAAACCCTCCAGGCAATCAAGACGGACACTGATACTGCAAGGTCTTTGGGTTCCCTGCAGTACAAGCAAGGATCTTTTAGAGGTTCTAGAGGGCGTGGCTACTCCTCTAGAGGAAGTTACCATCAGCAAAACAGACAATATCAGCCTCAATACCGGCAAAATTATCAATCTTCGTACTGCCAATCTAATACGGCTGGTTTCTCTCGCCAAGGAGGCCGAAAACGCTCCAACAATCAAGGGCGAGATGCTCACAGAAAGCAGTGAGATCAGCTGGGCGCCAACCATATTTCCTCCCCTCCCTGGGGCCGCGAAAATATCTTGTTTCCTACACCAGTGGCAACAGATTACCTCTGACCAATGGGTGCTAGACCTCGTTCAACATGGACACACCATAGAGTTTGTCACCGAACCACCAACTACTCCGCCCAAGGGACCCCCTCCCCCTCGTCTTCACTTATTGTTCAAGGAGGTTTATTCAATGTTCCTCAAGAACGCTATAGAAAAAGTCCCAATTCATCAGAGGCGGACAGGTTTCTATTCCCGTTTTTTCCTCATAAAGAAGAAATCAGGGGAATGGCGACCGATTCTGGACCTGCGCAACCTCAACAGGTATCTCAAGAAACAGGGTTTTTGCATGGTCACCCTTTCAGAGATTCTAAGCTGCCTGAACGAGGGAGATTTTATGGCTTCCTTGGACATGAAAGACGCATACTTCCACATCCCAATCCATCCAAAACATCGAAAGTACCTCCGATTCACTGTGGCTGGCACCCACTATCAGTTCAAAGTGCTTCCTTTTGGCCTCAAATCGGCTCCAAGGATCTTCACGAAGTGCCTGGCTCCGGTAGCGGCGAGGTTACGTTCTTGGGGAATCCAGGTCTTCCTGTACTTGGACGATTGGCTAATAAAAAAGGTCCTTCAAAGAACAGTGTACAGAACGCCATGACAACATGTCACAATCTCTTTACATCCCTGGGTCTCACTGTGAAACAAGCAAATCCCAATTGCTTCCGAAAAAGATCCTGCCTTTCTTAGGTGCTTGTCTAGACAAAATGCAAAGCATTCTTGTCTCAAGAAAGACAACTCTGCCTGCAGAAATTAGCAATTCAAATGTCAAAAAGAAAGTCACTTTTGGTTCGCCTGTTCGCTTCACTCCTGGGAATGTGTTCCTCAGCCATAAATCTCTTCCCACTGGCGCGTCTGAAAATGCGGCCTTTACAGGAAGAGCTACATGTTCAATGGGAACAAGCAACAGGCTCCTTCGATGACATCATCAAAGTCACCCCGCGCATGGTAGATGCTCTTCAATGGTGGTCGCAACTACACAATCTGAAGCAAGGGCTCACGTTCATGCAGATTCCTCCGGACTTCGTTCTGACAACGGATGCGTCCATGGAAGGATGGGTCATCTCCAAGATTTACAAGTACAAGGCAAATGGTCTCAGAAATACAGACAATGTCACATCAACAGTCTGGAATTGAGAGCCATCTTTCTATCCTTGCAGGCGTCCTTCCCAGAATCGCAGGATCGTCAGTTACTCCAGTATTGGAACTTTCATAGATTCAAATGCCTGAATCATTCCCCGTCTTCGAGACGGGAGTCTCTGATACATACAAAAGCAATGCTTAGTAGTATTGCAAACTGAAAAGAGGCCTAGGCCCATTTCCCTTTTGCAACCCATAGCCTTTATTATGTAAAAAATGCCCAAACTTTTCCCTGAACCAATCAGAGCTCCTCACCCTCGAGAACACTCCTGAGAGAACCTTTTGTCCCTCAGATTTTCTACCGCACGTTGTGCTAGGGAGTCTCCTTTGAGCTCTGCTCAAACTCTTCAAATATACTCTCTTTGATTGGAATTTGAGTTCTCTCTTTTTCCAGTTTTTCCACATTTGAAGTTCCTTACTCTCCTACCATGGCTGACAAGGAGAAAAAAGGATTTTTTAGAGCTTGTGCCACCTGCTCTAAGAAAAGGCTTTATACAGATTCTTTATGTAAAATTGCTAAAGTGGAGCACGTTAATATCACCATTCTTGAAGCAAAAAATCGCCCTAAAGCTCTCTTTAAGGTAGTTCAGAATTTGTCGGGCGCTCTGTGTCAACCCAAACAACCTAGCCTAGATGCTGCGCAGTGTAATTCACTGGCCGAATTTTTCGTAGCCAAAATAGATACCATCTATTCCAATTTCGAGAAATTCCCTTCCCCTTCCATGTCTTACCCATCCACTCCTAGCTCACTCACTGAACAGCCGACACCAGAGGGCTCATCTTCTACTTCAGCTCTATATACTCCCTACACTCCCCCAGTACACACGATCTCCAGTGATTCCAGAACTCATCTTGACACCAGTTCTCCTTTCTCTCCCCTGATCGACACTTGGGAGCCATTTAACATCACGACTCTCTCTGATATCATTCGTAAAATTAAATCCGGCTCTCCTCGGGACCCCCTTCCTCCTCATATACTAAACAAACTAGACCATTCCTCTCTTGCACCGATTGTGGATCTTCTTAACACCTCCCTTAACACAGCTTCAGTACCCGCTGCATGGAAACATGCAATGATAGTACCCCTGCTAAAAAAAACTAATGCAGACCCTAGTATCCCTTCTAACTTTCGCCCAATCTCACTTCTTCCAGTCTTTTCCAAAATTATGGAAAAACACATCAACTCCCAATTGACAACCCATGTTGAGGCTAGTGGACTTCTACATCCATCTCAATCTGGGTTCAGACGTGGCTTCTCGACTGAATCCACTCTGTTAGGTGTCTCGGAAAACATCAGGGGCCGAGTTGATAAGGGTGAAACCGTGGCACTCATTTTACTTGATCTGAGTGCCGCATTTGATACGGTTTCCCATGCCATCCTTATCAATGCCCTCAGATCATCGGGTATTATCGGCACAGCTCTCAATTGGTTTGTTAGTTTTCTTTCAGACCGCACCTTTCAAGTTTTCTCCTCGTCCTCTGCTTCTCAAACTTTTACATCGGCGTACGGTGTACCGCAGGGTTCCATCTTGAGCCCCTTGCTCTTCAATTTGTATGTCAGACCTTTGGCTACTATTGCAGAGCAAGCTGGGCTCACCATTTACTCGTACGCCGATGATACCCAGATCATCTACTCCCTTTCCTCTGACTCTCATTCCTCATCCTCTTCCCTTCGTACAGGTCTGAGCAACATCGCAGTCTGGATGTTGGATAACAAACTTCAACTAAATGGGGGCAAAACTGAGGTTCTTCTATTCGGTCCCAACACCACCTTATGGGGACCCCAGCAATGGCCTTCACAAATGGGCCCTTTACCCACTCCATCCATAACCGCTCGCAACCTTGGCGGCACCTTTGATAACCAACTATCTATGAAGAACCATGTGGTTAAAACTTCATCCACTTGTATCACTATCATCAAGTGGTTGCGAAAAATCATTTGGATGCTTCCCTTGGACACTCAGAAGACAGTGGTCCAGGCTCTTATTACTTCAAGACTGGACTACGGGAACATCCTTCTTCTGGGAGCCTGTAAAGAGGTGACGCGTAAGTTGCAGACAGTTCAAAACATGGCTGTGCGACTTCTCTGCAAATTACCCAACACTTCTCCTACCTCCAATGCCCTTCGTTCCCTGCACTGGCTCCGAATTGAAAATCGGATAAAATTCAAGGCCCTCTGTATCATCCACAGAATAAACTCTGGCTTAGCCCCCCCTTATCTCAACTCCTTAGCACAATCATACCATCCCCCTCGTAATCTCCGATCTTCTAATCAAAACCTACTGTCAGTTCCTAGAATCAAGAAAGCCAGAATGGGTGGCCGCTCATTTGCTTGGCTGGCCCCCTCACTCTGGAATTCTCTCCCCCTTCAGATACGAACTGAACCTAACTACCTCAGGTTCCGTGGACAGATAAAGACCTGGCTATTTGACATCTAAACAGTTCACTTCTGACTCTCCCCTCTCACCTTTTGGTTTTAGCGCCGGGAAACCTACGGGTAGCTGAGCGCTTTAGAAATTTAATTATAATAATAATAATAATACAGATGACCCTCATAAAGACTGCATATACTGCCTCTATCCAGAACATCAAGCTAAGGTATGTCGAACCTTCTCAAATAAGACCATGATAGATCGTGAGGGAAGACTACTACTCTGGCTTCAGAAGGTTAAATTCAGGAAGGAAATCCTCTCAAGTGAGAGTGAGGAGGAGTCATCTTCGTCTAGGAGATCTCAAAAAAGGAGCAGATCTCCTCAGGCTCATACCTCAGGCGAGAGACCTGAGAAGGCCCCAAAAAAGACCACTCCAGGGTCTTCATGGCGCAGTCCCTCAAAATCTCCTTCAGACAAAACTAAGGAGAAGAAGGGTTCTGCTTCAAAATGAAGAAAGCTACCTCAGAGCTTTCAAAATCTCCTCCCAGGGTCAAAATTACCATCAAGAAATCATCTTCTACACCTTCTGAGGAGAAGGAGAAGAGATCTGTGTTATCGTCGAGAAAAATCACATCATCGTCGACGAAGACGGCCTCGTCGTTGACAAAATCTGAGGTAAAAGCTGTATCTAAAGCTGTATCGCTGTCAGCACTTCCACCGTCGACGACGGTGTCGACGACGATGTCGACGACGATGTCGACGACTAGTCCTTTGACGACGATGGCACTGACGACGACCATGACTACACTCGCATCGGCGACGACCACGGGCCCGTCGTTGATGACAACAGTGACTACAACGTCGACGGTAGCGTCGACGAGGGAAAAAAACCCGGAAAAGCGGTTTTTGGCCTGGAAAAGAACATTTACGCCGGAAATTACGTCTCCGAGTAAGGTGTCGCCATTAGTTCCATGTCCCCTGCTAGAAGAGGAAGATTCAGAGGACGAAGATGATGGTGATCCTTTTGGATATGCTAGTAGCCCATCCCAACTAAGGGTAAAATACCAGGAAGAGGACTCGCAGGATGAGTATGAAGATTTTCAGGATCATACCCAACAACAACACCACCAGGAACAACGCGAGGAGATGACAAGTGTACCATTTTTTTTATTAAAGGATCTTCAATTCATGCTTGAAGATTATAAGAAAAGATATCCTGCACCTCAGGCCTCTAAGGAAATTCCTGAGAGTACACCTCGACCACGCTTTGTACCAAGTACGCCAGTACGTAGGTGGGAGATCTTGCCAGAACCTCTCCCTAAATCTCTGCCACCAAGACCTCAGCAGGATCCTGACACTACTGATGATGATCAGGAAGAGGGGAGATTACGGATCCTAGTAAGGAGAGGGACGATTACCTCATCCCTTCACCTTCTTCTCCCTCACCAAAACCAGTGGATTCCCCACCAGAGGACATTGGTGGTTTTCCTAACCTGATGGAAAGGGCCACTAAGAGATTCGCACTTTCCATGGTGGAGGATAAAGCTGAGTGTTTCCTATATGACTTTAAAGAAGCACATCGTAGATCTGTTCGGGCCTTGCCGATTGTAAGTCATATTTGGGAAGAGGGCCTAAAGGTGATGTAATACCGGCTACAATAACTCCAGTGCTTGCAAGACTGGATAAAAAATATAAAGCACCTGCAGATGCTCCGGACTGTCTTTTGAGTCACCCAAAACCGGACTTGGTTATTACACAAGGGGCGCAGCAGAAGTCGAGAAATCTGTCGGCTCCGATTATGGCGCCCCCAGACAGAGAGGGAAGGAGGCTGGACAACGCGGGTAAAAGATTCTCCTCGATGTCAGCTCTGCTAGTGAAGCCTGCGAATGCCCTGGCTATCCTAGCAAGATACGACTGGCAAATGTGGTGCGACCTGTCACCATATATTAACCGGGTGCCAGAAGCGGAGAGGCATGAAGCCATGAAGATTCTTCAAGAAGGTGAAAGGACTTCGGCGGAAGTCATAGATTGCGCTATGGATATAGCGACAACGGCTTTCAGGTCTCTAGGAGGACAGTAGTGCTGCGCAGACAGGATGGCTGAGAGCAAAGCTTTTAGACCAGAGGTCCAGAATAAAATCTTGGATCTTCCTTTCAACGGGGAAGACTTGTTTGGCAAGCATGTGGATGACACGCTTCAAAGTATCAAAGAAGATACTGATACTGCTAAAGCTTTAGGAACTCTACAATATAGAAAAGTTCCTTTTTGAGGCTCTAAGTGTAGGGGTCAACCATCTTACAGAGGAGGATATCAACAAGGGAGATATTCCTCTTATACCACCTCTTCCCAGCCCTACGGTCAGCAGTACATGCAGCAACAATCTGGAGGTTATACCAAATCCACTCCAAGAGGTAGAGGAGGTCGTCAGGGGAAAGACAACACCCGATGACAATGACAACCTTCAAATTCCGGCTACACCGATTCTACTGGGATCATATGTTCCCCTGGGGGGAAAGATTGCTCATTTACTTCAAAATTGGCAGGAAATAACTACGGACCAGTGCGTCTTACAACATTATTTAATTCCACCACACACTAGAATTTTTACAAACACCCCCTTGTACGCCACCGGTGCATCTCAAGGTCAACCATTTGTATCAAATCCGGAAGGAGATTCGGACAATGCTACAAAAGGGAGCAATAGAACCGGTGCCAAACTCCGAAAGAGGAAAGGGGTTTTATTCCCGATTCTTTTTAGTCAGAAAAAATATCTTCAAATGGCATCCTATTCTAGATCTCAGATCACTGAACGCCTATCTCAAGAAGTAATCTTTCAGGATGTTTTCTCTTCAGGACATCCTTCTACTATTGAACCCGGGGGATCATATGACTACCTTAGACCTACAGGATGCGTACTTTCATGTCCCCATCCATCCTTCCCACAGGCAGTACCTTCGGTTCATGGTAGCCGGAGAACATTACCAATTCAAGGTACTGCCATTCGGCCTGAAATCAGCCCCAAGTGTTCACAAAATGCCTGGCTCCAGTTGCGACTGTCTTAAGGAAACAGAAACATCAAGTGTTTCCTTACTTATACGACTGGTTAGTCAAGGCACCATCGGAAGCACTAGCCAGAGCGTCAACAAGGGCTTGCATAGATTTGTTCACCAGGCTGGGATTGACTCTACACAAGGAAAAATCCACTCTTCATCCAAACAAACGGATCACTTTTCTGGGAACAATTTTGGACACAGAGAGAAACAAGGCATTTGCCTCCAAAGTAACGCAGCTAAAGATTGTATATCACTTCCAGGAGTTTCAAAAAAGGAAGTATCTTTCAGTACACAGGTACAAATCATTACTGGGGATAATTTCACCTTGCATCCCCCTCGTACCTCACTGCAGACTAAGAAAGCACCCATTGCAAGAGCAACTCGACCTTCAATGGCGTCAAGCGGAGGGATCCTTTGAAGATGTGATCCAAGTGACATCGGTCATGAGAAAGGCAGCAGCATGATGGACACAACAACTAAATGTCTCTCAAGGGCTCTCGTTCCTCGCAGCACCAGCCCCATCGGTAGTTACTACAGATGCGTCCCTAGAAGGGTGGGGAGCATTTTTTCGGGACCTTCAAGTCAGCGGTCGCTGGAAGTTGCACGAGCAGCAATTACACATAAACTTGCGTTTTCAGAACATGGGGGAAACCAACAGTAGACCTTTTGCCACAAGGGAGAACAAGAAACGCCTGTTCTTGGCAAGCTGGCTTCCCCAGTGGGGGTCCTGGGGGAATGCGTTTTCGATGGCATGGTCCGGCGTCTTTGTCTACGTTTTTCCTCCGATTCCCCTCCTGCCGCGAGTGATTACGAAGATCAAGAGAGAACCGTGCAGGCTCATCCTGATAGCCCCATGGTGGCCCAGGCAACACTGGTTCATGGAGCTTCTGCTACTGTCGGAGAGTCAACCAATCTGCCTCCAATCGATGCCATCACTTCTGACTATGTCCCGGGGACAAGTGCTCCATCCGGACCCGAAATCCTTGCGCTTAGCAGCCTTTCTCCTGAGCACTGTGAGTTTCGACACCTGAATATTTCAACAGAATGTAGAAAGATCCTCTCTAAGGCTAGGGCAGATAGCACAATCAAAACCTACAAGATGAAGTGGAAGAGATTTTGTTTCTAGTGTCAACGGAATAAGATCCATCCTCTGACTGCGGCACCTCATGAAATTATACCATACATCTTACTGTTGGCTAAGTCTGGATTGGCTCATGCATCTCTAAAGGTGAATTTAGCCGCAATATCCCATTACAGGAGGTCTGCCTCAGGTCCGACCTTATGGTCTTCAAGGATCATCAAACAGTTTATGAAGGGATTATTCTGAGTTTTTCCTCCAATAAAGCCTCCACCACCGCTCTGGAATCTCAACATAGTGTTGTCACAATTGATGAAGCATCCTTTCGAGCCTATCCACAGGGCGGACCTTAAGTTCCTATCATGGAAGGTGGCGCTTCTCATGGCTCTAACTTCAGCGAGAAGAGTAGAAGAGCTGCAGGCTCTAACAATTCAAGATCCTTTTCTACAGTTTAAAGAAGACAGACTGATTCTTAGGACGTATCCTAAATTTATTACTAAAGTGCCAACTGACTTTCATTTGAATGAACCATTGGTTTTAAAGCGTTTCTTTCCTCAACCAACGACGGCAGCGGAAAGAGTTTTGCATTTGCTAGACGTTCAAAGATGCCTCAAATTCTATTTGAAAGAGACAAAGAGTTTTCGCAAATCTTCACAGCTCTTCGTCACTTTCAGTGCACCCAGGAAAGGTTTCCCTTTATTAAAACGAGGGATTGCAGGTGGATTTCCAGTGCGATTGTCTACTGTCATTAAGCTGCTGGAAAACCTCTAGGCACACAAGTTCTTGCCCATTCGACGAGAGCAGTGTCCACATCCACTGCATTATTTGGAGGAGTGCCAATCCAGGATATCTGCAGAGCAGCGACCTGGGCATCTACGCACACCTTCACCAAGCACTACTGCTTGGAGGCGGCCGCTGAGGCAGAGACGGCTGTGGGAGAGGTGGTGCTGAGAAATATCATCCAAGGACGGTGAGCCTTTCTTTTTTCATCCCTCCATCCTTTTATCTTGTTTGCAAAGACGCGTATTTTGCTATGCTTGATTTTATTCTTAATATGTTACATGATGAGAAAATGTAAGAGACAAATGTGCTTTGTGATATCACTGCTCGCTGTTCTGATTCAGGCATGTGAATCTATGAAAGTTCCAAGACTGGAGTAAGAAAACAAGTTACTTACCTGTAACTGTAGTTCTCCAGTATTGGAAGCTTTCATAGATTCACATGCACCCACCCTCCTCTCCTGAGAGGCTCACCTTGGATTTAGATGAAAAGTGTTCTTTATGCACAAGTGTGCGAAAATCTGAGGAGCAAAAGGTTCTCTCAGGAGTGTTCTAGAGGGTGAGGAGCTCTGATTGGTTCAGGGAAATGTTTGGGCCTATTTTACATAACAAAGGCTATGGGTTGCAAAAGGAAAATGGGCCTAGCCTCTTTTCAGTTTGCTATACTACTAAGCATTGCTTTTTTATGTACCGGAGACTCCCGTCTCTACGACGGGGAATGATTCAGGCATGTGAATCTATGAAAGCTTCCAATACTGGAGAACTACAGTTACAGGTGTGTAATTTGTTTTCTTCTAGTCTGCACAGACAATACTATCAGCTTGTTTTATGTGAACAAGCAAGGAGAAACAAGATCGACTACACTATCAAAGGAAGCTCAGGAGTTATGGGAATGGCTTACACTTCACAACATAACTCTCAAAGCAGAGCATGTCAAGGGCCTCCACAATACTCTAGCGGACAAGCTCAGCAGATCCCTATCAGACTGCCACGAGTGGGAATTAGACCACATTCAATTAAACAGAGTATTACAGGCTTGGGGCAACATTGGACTTGTATGCAACACAGCAGAACAAAAAATGCCGGTATTACGCCAGCAGATACCCTCAACAGGGATCAAGAGGGAATGCTCTGTCCATGCGATGGTCAGGGATTTGTGCTTACGCTTTTCCTCCGATCCCGTTGATTCCAAGGGTGTTCCACAAGATGAAGTTGGAGAGTTGCCGTCTCATCCTGAATGCCCCCAGTTGGCCGCACCAGTATTGGTTCCAGGAGCTCATGTTACTATCCCAGGATCCTCCAATTCGTCTTCTTCCGACTCCAACGCTGCTATTGCGCAACGAGGGACAGATACTTCACCCAGATCCTCAATCTCTGAAATTACATGCATGGCTCCTGACTTCTTAGAATTTCAGGACCTTCATATTCCTCAGAATTTCCGTGACATTTTACGAAAGTCGCGACCCCAAAGCACATTGAATACTTATCGTCTTAAATGGAAGCGATTTTGCTCTTGGTGTGTCTCCTGATTAAAGCTCCTGCAGAAAAAAATTCTTCATTATCTATTACCTTTGGCTCGCTCTGGTCTTTCCTTTTCATCAATAAAGGTCCATCTAGCGGCTCTATCCAGGTTCAGGAAAGTGGCTAACAATCCCTCACTGGGTTCTTCATCTTTAATAAAACAGTTCATGAGAGGTCTTTTCCGAGCTTATCCTCCGGTTAGACCTTCCCCACTGGACTGGGAACTCAATACGGTTCTCTCACAACTGATGAAGCACCCATTCGAACCTATTCACAAAGCCGACCTCAAGTATCCCACATGGAAGGTCGCCCTACTTCTGGCCTTAACATCTGCCAGAAGAGTAAGTGAAATTGAAGCATTCACTATAAGAGAACCTTTCTTGCATTTCTCACAGGATTATGTCACTCTACGAACTAATCCAACATTTATACCCAAAGTACCATCACAATTCCTTTTAAATGAACCAGTGAAGTTAAGAGCTTTCTTTACCAATCCTACGACACCGGCGGAAAGAACACTGCATTCTTTGGACCTCAAGCGATGTTTGAAGTTTTACCTACAAAGGACAGAAACCTTCAGAAAATCAGATCAGTTATTCGTGGCTTATGGCAAAACTACGCTGGGGAAAGCGGTCACTAAAGCCACAATTTCCAGGTGGATAGCCTCCGCAATCCATTTCTGACATATCAAATCTAACAGACCACTACGGAGAAATGTCAGGTCTCATTCTACAAGAGCTGTTGCATCGTCTACAGCGTTATTTGCATGAGTGATGTTGGAAAATATTTGCCGTGCTGCGACATGGAAGAATGTCCACACTTTTACAAGACATTACTGCCTTCAATCGACAAGTCAAGAAGATGCGGCAGTTGGTCAAGCGGTCTTATGTCATTATTTCCATAGAAACAACTTCAGGTAACCCGTGTTCCTTCATTTTGTGGTTAAAATATATTTTTAAGATATATATAAACGTGAACAAGGGCTTTCGGGCTTGAAACGCGTTGTGTTGGGTCACTCGAAATAAACCATACTTTTGCCCATAAGAAAACCTCGGAGGTCTGTGTCTCTTTCCTCGCCTAATCCGCCGTCGGCGGAATCAGGAAGTGGTTCGAGTTTCCAGGATATATATATATATATATATATTTTTTTTTCCACTCAGCAAGTTCCCGCTACTCACAGGAACCCCTCGGACACTCCAGATGCTTGCAAGTAATTTATTTAGGCAAGAAAAAAATGACGCGTTTCGGTATTAAACCTTGATCACGCTCGCAAATTCATGTAAACGCCATGTTTAAATACACTCCAAACATTACGTGATGAGACGCTCACCCCCATGTGATTCAAAAGCAACTTATAGCGGCCATATTTAGATGTGCAAAAGTACATTGTAGAATCACTCTTTGATCTACATAATATATATATATTGTAAAATACACAGTTCATTACTCAATATTTGATCATGTACTATTTACACACATTATGAATTATATTTGATAAATATTATTTACATTTGTCAACCAACGCAAAAACGGCATTACCGGACATTATGGGCAAATACATTTCTGATAATGCGGTTAAATGCCCCAATTTCATTCCATGGCAATTCAGATATTGGCACCATTGCATGTTCGAGTACACAGCCTTGATATAACATGTCTCAATGTATAACTTTATTGAGACTGGCTGTTGCACCCAAGACGATCATTGCACACCATTATATTGCTGTAGTTCCAAACATCCAAGTCTCGTCCAAGTGGGCAAAGTAGATCTTGTATGTATATGCTGCCCTGTATATCTCATATATATATATATATGTACAAACGTATTTATAGATGAACTGTGTATTATGTGTATATAGACATACTTCAATTTGCCTACTTATTATGTGTGATGTTACTCATCCTGGTTGATACTCTATGACTGCTCCTTTTGAATCTAGTGATGTTTTACCTTTGACGATGTACTAGCTTCACACCTGTTGGTTGTTAAATATAGTGTATCTGGGAGTGTATCAGTATAAGTCTCCCACCATCCGCAACCGACTCTTACCTGGCATATTGCTTGCTACTCTGATTCGGGCATGTGAGTCTATGAATGATACCCCAATACTGGATAAGAAAACAAGTTACTTACCTGTAACTTCAGTTATCCAGTATTGGTATCTTTCATAGATTCACATGCACCCACCCTCCTCCCCGAAGAGTCAGTTCTCTATTTTGGGATACTCATTTCCCACTTGTGCTAACGAAAATCTGAGGAGAACTGGCTCTGCAGAGAGTGTTCTAGAGAGTGCTGTAATCTGATTAGTTGGGACAAAGTATTTGGTCCTTTTGGCATACTGAGGTAGATAGGCTACTAGAGTTTAGGCCTCAGGGCTTTCTCTTAGGCCTACTACTGTAATTTACCTTTGGCACTGCTTTTTTATATACCGTGGGACTCCCGCCTCGGCGACGGGGAATGGTTCAGGCATGTGAATCTATGAAAGATACCCCAATACTGGATAACTGGAGTTACAGGTAAGTAACTTGTTTTCTTATCCTTGCCCATGGTGAGCACATGGGAAAGGGAGATGTTCTCCATTGAGGTAGACCAATTCAAAGAGTAGGTAACACCTCTTGGTCAGGGGACCATTGCATAGGCCAGAGAGGGCAGGGTCAATACCCCTCTTACACTCCACCAGCTATCCAGAAGGAAGCTTCCCAACCAGTAATCAGTTCCACCAGGCGGGGCCACAGGGAAGGCAATGGCGTCTCAATGGCATCTCGATCAGGCAATTATGGATGGTAACCTGTCGTCTTAGGGGCTTTGTGGTGCTCAGGGGGCCACGAGGCCTCAAGGCCGATGCACCGGAAGGATCCACAGCCCAACACCTCCAGGGAAGGAAAGGAGTGTAGGGACATTAAAGTCTGTCATGGCTGCCAGGTGTCCTGTGTGTGATCCACTCCCAGGCCGACTTCCACCCACTCCATGGAGTCTAATCCTTGTATGGGGCGCAAGAGCTTAGCATTTGGATGGAAGTCCACACATCAGGAGCCACGTGAGGGTATAGCTGAGTACCCGGTATTGGTATCTTTCATAGATGCTGCCCCATGGAAAGGCTGCACTGAGGGTGTATTACCCAGGACCACTGGGGCTCTGAGGAGGGCTTGTGTGATCGGTTGAACATTTCCATGGCCCGCAGCTGTGCTGCCTCTCTGACCTTCTGGCCTGGGACGGGTGTGGAGCCCACTGGTCTGCCGCCAACCTGCTTGCCATAGAGGTCTATGGTGGCCAGATGGTCTGCTGCCCGTATTGCAGCACAGGCCTTGATTGGTTGCTTCTGGCCATGACCTCAGACTCCAGATGATAGCCTTCGGAGGGGGCAGGGTGTGGCCTGTTGAGTCACACAGATCCTTATTGGTGGAGCGGGCGTCAGGTTGGAGGATCTCAGGCCCCCTCCTTTGCTGACTGTACCTGCCTGCGATTACTGGGCTCCCGCTAGAACCATGACCGGGCCAGCCTTTGAGGGCGGGCCATTCTGAAGAGGCCCTCTTGCCCTTGTCCTGCCTGGCTCCGCGATGGCCTGTTGTTAGTTGATCCCCAGGAGGCCCTTTGCAGGGCAGTGATTGGCAGGTGAGAAGGCTGCGTGGGGAGCGGGTAACAGTGTTAAATCCTGAAAGATGTGTCGCACAGTAAGAGACTTGCCACTCGTCAAGGACCACACCTGCGGTGGATCCAGGGACTGGATTCTCTGGGGGGTGGTGCCCAACTGGGAGCACGGGGTGGATGGAATAAAGCCTCCTTATTTTTGTGCCCACACTAGCCCCTTAACACCTGAACTGCCGGGATCACTTTCCACACTCAACCTGCTGATTTGAAGAAGATGGGGGGACTTCCTGGTTGCATGCCCTTGTTAGAGTGGGTCCACCATCCTAACGCTCGTTGCCACACACCATTGCACCTGTTTGATTGACAAAATACATACAGGACAAAAAGGCACTCACAAAGATGAAAGAGAAAGGACTTAAGGAATTCAAAATAACTAGGATCACAATCGTAAGGATTAGAGAGGTTGGGAGAAAATGTATTAAATCTATTTTGAAAATATTTGTACAGTTACATGCAATATCAACTAAAGCTACTCGAAAAGTGAATTCTCTCATGGCTGAAAAGATTAATAGCAAATGTTGTGTCTAATCTACTGTATTTATTACATTGACAGTAGAAATTATCTACAGAGAGTGTTGAAGTATAAGGCATTCCATGAATACAATATTTTATTGTACTATTGTACCAACGATAGGGGTGTTTCTACCTGGGACTGTGATGAATGGAGGATGAGATGTACATAACTCTTTAGTTACTATGTTAATAATTTCAACCAGGGATTGAAACTGGTAAGTCCTGATTTAAAAGGTATTCTGAGGCTTATAGGATGTGTTTTGCTACTGAAAATCTATGTGGACGACATTGTGCTGTTCTCATATGCAATTCACGGTTGGTTATGTATTTTTCTGCTGGTGATTACTTTGCTTCATTAGCTCATTTAATATTTTTGCAAATGTTTTACTGACAGAGAAGCCAGGTGAATGCCCTAAGGTAAAATATACCTGCCTAATCGATCCTCCGCCCAGAACTTGCAACAATGACGAGGAGTGTGATGGAATCCAGAAGTGCTGCCAGCAATCCTGTGGCTTTGATTGTACAGACCCCGTGCACCCAGGTAAGAGTGCTTGACTGTCTACGAACAAGACACAGATTCAGTGCTCAGACCCTATCACGGGTGGTTAGATAAAGCAATGTTTTGATGTGCACACCCTACAGATCTGTTTGGAAGCTGAAAGCTGAATCTAAGTGGTCAGTAGTCCGACCTTTGAATTTACAAACATTGTAACACAGTTACCAAATGTATTCCTAATTGTGGCCCTGGTGCAAGTTTTGGAAAGCTCTTAGACACTGTACATAGAGTATTGCTCAATCTTAAAATGCACACTCTGCCATTCCAAACAGTAGAATCTCTGCATCAAGTGAAAGGCTCTTGTAGGATGCAATCAAACTTGTTCTTTGATGTACCTCGTAGAATTGCATCCTGCATGGGATTCTCCTGTTACCTCTGAACCGGATCATAGAGCTGCACTTTGCAAGGAAGAAAGAAGAGAAAAACTGCCATTATAAGAAAAGATGCCCATTCCTACACTACAGTGTTCCCAAAGGAGCGTGCATTACGCGCCAGCCGGTCGAAGTGAGGGATTTCCCAATAACATTTAACCAATATCTCGTTCACCAAGTTAAACAATCGATACTAGAATTTGTTCATTAATAATCAAAATGTTTAGTGCACTTGCCGCTCGTAGCCGCTACCAGTGAGGACACTTTGCCGCTTTCACTCACAGCCCTGCTCACCTTCTTTTATTGAATTTTTACTAACTCTTGGCAGCGTGGATCAGCCTGGACCCTGGGAGCACCGCCGATTGTGGGCGTGAGGTAACGACCGCGGGTGGGACTGCGAGGCCCAGCCTGCACAGCGCTCACCACCTATGCTGCAGCTGGGGCCTCTTCCCGCTTCTTCCTCCGTCCAGCCTTATTACGACTCGCGGCCCCTGCTCCGCGGGTGCCACTCGTAGCCGCTACCAGTGAGGACACATTGCCGCTTTCACTCACAGCCCTGCTCACCTTCTTTTATTGAATTTTTACTGATTTTTGGCAGCGTGGATTAGCCTGGACCCTGGGAGCACAGCCGATTGTGGGCGTGAGGTAACGACCGCAGGTGGGACTGCGAGGCCCAGCCTGCACAGCGCTCTCCACCTACGCTGCAGCTGGGGCCTCTTCCCGCCTCTTCCTCCCACCAGCCTTATTACGGCTCGCGGCCCCCGCTCTGCGGGAGACGCTCGTAGCCGCTACCAGTGAGGAGACTTTGCCGCTTTCACTCACAGCCCTGCTCACCTTCTTTTATTGAATTTTTACTGACTCTTGGCAGCGTGGATCAGCCTGGACCCTGGGAGCACAGCCAATTGTGGGCGTGAGGTAATGACCGCGGGTGGGACTGCGAGGCCCAGCCTGCACAGCGCTCTCCACCTATGCTGCAGCTGGGACCTCTTTCCGCCTCTTCCTCCCAGTATTTAAATCATGACTATTCCCGCGTTAGCGTGACGTGCGCGGGCGGGTGCCAGGCTAAGCCCGGGCAAAGGGCGGGCCGTCTAAGGCCGTCCAAGGACGATCAAGGCCGGGCTGGGCCCCCCCTCTTACACCTGCCTCCTGCCCATATTCGGTAGATATTCATCTATTTAGTGAAAAATTGTTGTGATCAGGTACGATTGTGACATTCATTGTAAACTGTTGGTTAGTAGTGTCTGAAGTCAATATGCCATTGCGCTCTGGGAAAATTCGCCATACCACTACCTTAGCAACCTCTAATGGGGTGGCCACGGGCACTCTGGACCACTTTTTCAAGAGAGCTTCTAACATACTTGAAAAGGAAATTGCCTTTGCAGAGAAGCGTTTATACTTGGATTTAATAACAGGGAAGAGATCATCACTGGGGCGAATTAGGTCGGTACCTTCCCCGGTGCCTATAAATGCTGTACGGGAGGGATCTAGGCTGGTGGAGGATGAGGAAGACTCAGATAGCTCTAGTATTATTCTAACCCCTTTGAGTTTGTCTTCCAGTAGCACTAACACCGGTCTATCAGACTCTCCAAGGTTACCTATTTCATCCTCGTCTAATTTGAACCAGAGAACTCCAGTGAAGACTAATCCCGTCAGTAAGAAAATAGGGGGTGGTTCTCCGATACCCCCCCAAGCTAAAATAGCAAAATTACCAAAGAAGACTCTGATCTCGGCCCCGTCAGTTGTTGTCCAGCCCTCTATTTTTCCCAGGATAAGCACACACTGCCCTGATTGTCCCACTGAGGAGGGTGACCTCTTGGGAAAAATTGAAATCCTGGTCAAATCCCTGATGCTTCCACTCCTAGAGAGAACCAGAATGATCAATACAAAGCTAGATCAGATCGAGAAACAGGTCGAAGGTAATTCTTTTTTACTTGTCGACTTGGTAAAAGGTCTGGTCATCACTAATCCCCTGGTTACTAATATAAATTCGACATCATCCACTAAACAAAGTCCTTCCTGTCCCACTGTACCTACAAAGGTTAAAAATATTACACAAAAATTATCACGTAAATCTCCCAATAAAGTACAGACATCTTCTTTATCACAGAAGATGTTATCCACTAAAGCCGTCCTTGAACGAGACACTAGTAATCAAAAGGGGGAGAAAATAGGACCAGGGAAAAAACTGGAACTTTCCAAAAATAAGGTCGAAAAGGCCGACAAGGAAAATGGAGTGACTGCCTCCCAATATACATATAGAGCACCCAACAGAAGAATAGACTTGCCACCAGAATCTGCCCCTTATGTAATTGTCATGGCAGGGGTTCCCGTGCTCCCTATGGGAATAAAGGAAGATCATCGAGCCCTAAGAAACAAAGTAATATACTGGCTGTGTAACAATAGACCTCTGCCGGCCCATGTGAATGGAGAAATTCTTAATGTAAGGCGTGTAAACTGGGTCGGATCGAGGCCTAAAGATAAAAACGGGGACGCCATCATTATTAATTTTAACGACCATAGAGCTGTGAGGCATATTGGCGACTGGTATGATACGAGAGGAAGTGAATCCATCTCTACGCATTATCTCAGTTACTTTTATCCCCAGATGCCGGCCCCATATTCTAAAGATTATACATTAGGAGGGCAGAGTTTAGATAGGCATGCCATAGAACATCATGGTTTTAATCAAAGACTTTTTTTACCCACAAAGATTACCTTTAAACCAGGGCTTCCACAACTTTGATATAGAACAACAAGGTTTTAATATTCCGACTTTCAATCATTTTTCGATGCTCTACGGGATGGAAGGTGTGGATTGACTCCACCCTAGGAAAACTGGTACTCCTGCTAAGCCCGTAGTCTCCAAAATCCCAATGGCAGGGGGTCGAGAGGCACAGGAGAAGGACAATATGATTAAACCTCTATTAACGCAGCTCAACCAGAGAGTAAATAACATGGTAGAACAAAATGATGCTGGAACTCCTATGGGAGGAGCAATCCAACACCTAAAAGAAAGTATCGTGGAGACATGCGCAGATGAGGGACAACTGGGCACTTATTATACCCCTACCAATGATAGCCTACCAGTAAACGAAGGGCAATCATTTAAGCTCATGTCCTGGAATGTAGCGGGCCTTCACACAAAGGTTGACGATGGAAGTGCCCTGAATTTTGTTCAAAATTATACTGTTATTTGTCTCCAGGAGACATGGGCCATGACGGAATTGCATTTGGTTGGGTATAAGACTTATTTTACTCCTGCAGTGGCAGCCACTTCGGGTAGGGCGAAGGGAGGTTTGTCGGTTTTTATAGCAAACACAATCCATGGATTGGAAACAAAAGTTCTTTACTTGGATCCAAATTAACAGTTGCTTAGCTTATCGTTTTATAACAAAGAGACCATCCTTCTGCTTAATCTCTATAATAATCTTACGGAAGGACAGATTCTGAACGTTTTGGGTTCCCTACGTCAAAAGCTCTCCATTTGAAACATGAGGTAGGAGGTAGAGCTAGTGTAAATATAGTATGGGGGTGATTTTAACTTGCACCCCTGCGCACGTAGTAATAGTAATATTTGTGGGTTGGTGGATGAACATGAAGAACCAACTGTCCATTTCACCCATACTCCTATGGGGGCATATTTGAATGATGTCCTTTCAGATCTGGGGCTTACGATGGTGAACAAATTAAATATGATATCCCATCAGTTAGATCCAACCTTTTTGGAAAGGGGCTGTGAGACCACAGTAGATTATATCCTAGTATCAAATACTCTGGTTAATAGAATCATGAGTTCTGATCTACTGGTGAACACACTAAGTGACCATTGTGCCGTTACCCTAGAACTTTATTTGGACCAAGCCCAGGTCACCCAACAGATTTTATCTAGCGCATTAACCCAGAATACCTTACACTTAGCTAAGAAAAATGGATATTCCCTAAGATGGGATAAGGTAGATGCAAGGGAATTAACAAGAAAAGTGATACGTGCAGTCTATCCTTTTATAGTCAAGTGTCTAGATTTGGGAACCTCGGAGGATGAAGTCCTACATAATTTTGAGGTAATCCTGGAGAAAACAAATGAACTATTAACGGTCAAAATAAAAAGTGACCGTCCCAGGAAAACAGGATGGTTCAATCATAATTGCACAGCGGCACGTAAGAAATTGAAATTGGCCCTTAAAAAAACAAATAGGGATCAAGAAGAAATAAGAACTCTAAGAAAGGACTATAACAGAGCATGTAAAGAAAGGAAAGCCGAACTAAAACAAGCCTTATGGGACCAATTGCATGAAAGCTCTCTAGATAAGAATAGTGAGGCATTCTGGAGGGTGGTAAAAGTTTCATTACTATCAGATCGCAAAACCCTTCCAACCATTGAAGTGGCCATTAAGGGATCAGTTTGGGTGGACCACTTCTCAAAAATATTCATGAAGGGTCAGGAACCAGAAGGGGTTGATGTAGTATATAGTGATAGCCCCAAGACGGTGGCCTACCCCATATTCCTAGAAGTAACCATAACTGAGGTCCTCCAAGCGTTAAATGCGAGTAGAAACGGTAAAGCCCCGGGCCCAGACGGTGTTCCCGTAGATTTTTTTAAATATAAAGTAGATCTCTGGGTCCCCATATTGACTAGGGTGCTCAGGGCAGCATTGAAAAACGGTTTGCTGCCATCTTGGACCAAATCCATCATGGTCCCTATATTTAAGAAAGGAGATAGGCAAGAGGTCTCCTGCTATCGTCCGACCTCCCTGCTGGACTTGCTTGGCAAGGTGGTGGGGAGAGTAGTGCTTGAGCGTTTACAGCGGTGGGCGGATGATGATGGGATTCTGTCTGATCTCCAGTTTGGATTTCGGGAGGGCTTTGGGACGACTGAGCAGGCCTCAAATTTATCTATGCTGTTGGGTAAATACGTTTGTGCAAAGCAGGGCAGGTTATATATGGTGTATGTTGACCTGTCCGCTGCTTTTGACTGCGTTTCCCATGCAAAATTGTGGTCCGTTCTTTTAAAATTGGGCATTGAGGTCTCTTTAATTGGTTTTCTGAGGGAACTATTCTCGAACGCCTCTGCAAGGTTATGTTATGTTATGTTACTTTATTTCTTTTATAGCGCACGGCAACTCCAAAGGAGCGTCCCGGCGCTTTGGCAAAGAAAGACAGCATAGAAAGCAACCACACAACAGAAAAAACAGAAAGAAAGACTATTTCCTAAAAAGCCATGTCTTCAGATCCTTTCTAAAAGTCAGAAGACAGGGAGCCGATCTCAGGGACACTGGTAATTCGTTCCATGCCTTGGGTGTCAGATAGCGGAAAGAACGACCTCCCAATCGTGCACGACGAATTACAGGAACATTAAGCAAAGACAGACCAGATGACCTGAGATTCCTGCTTGGCACATACCGGAAAATGCGTTTCCCAATATATTTGGGGCCAATACCATGAAGGGCCTTGAAGGCCACAGTCAGGCATTTAAAAAGGACACGCTTGGAGATAGGTAGCCAATGAAGAGTGTTCAATAAGGCCGTGGCGCCAGCTCTCCTTGGGAGTCCAAAAATGGCACGGGCTGCCGAATTCTGGACTACTTGCAAACGGGTCATGAGATATTTTGGTAGACCCAGAAAGAGAGCGTTTGCGTAGTCCAGTCGCGACCCGATTAATGCCTGTACGACTGTTTTCCTGTGATTGAGTGACAGTAGAGGGAGAAATTTCCTCAACATCCGTAAGATGCCGAAGCACTTCCCAACAATGGACAAGATGTGGGGTCCAAAGGATAAATCACAGTCCACTATCACTCCCAGATTCTTCGCCTTCACAGCAAGGGTACGTTTTGGTGTAAAAGGCCAGCTGTCGGAGTCGTTTGGGGTAGAGCGTGGTGTCCGGCAGGGTTGTGTCCTGGCCCCCTTTCTTTTTTCACTCTATACAAATGGACTGGAGGTGGCAATGTTGAAGGGGGGCCAGGACTTACCGCAAGTTAGAGACCGCCCGATACCCGCTCTGCTCTAAGCGGACGACACCGTGATACTGGCCCGCACCCCACGCGAATTACAGAAGGCCCTGGATAGGTACGCTACTTTTATGGGGAACCTTGATCTGCGAATAAACATAAAAAAACATACATAATGGCAGGAGGATCAGGGAAAAAAGGGGGAAAGCTATATTCCTTGACAAGGAAAGACTCAAAGTTACTGGCCAATACCCCTACTTAGGTATCATAATTGATGACAGACTAAACTTGATACCTGCAGTTGAGGCCAGGAAACATCATCTTATGCGGGCAATTGCTGCGCTTATATGTTTTTCACAAAAGTTGGGAAAAAGGCCACCCGTAGAATTATTACATATCTATAGAGCCAAAGTCAAACGGTGCCTTGTATGGGGATGGATTGTGGGGATATACTAATACTAGTTCCTTACAAGTAGCAGAGAATTCTTTCTTAAGATTTTTATTAGCAGCACCCAAAAGTGTTTCTACGTTTGCGTGCCATGCGGAACTGGGGATCCCGCATTTGGCGGACCTAGCAAAAATACAACCGCTTTTATTGTGGCGACGAATATGGACATCGACAGAAAATTCACTTACCAAGCAAATAGTGGCGGATTGTATGTCATTAGACCACTCAGTTAAAATCAGTTGGCTTAGGTATGTGAAAAAGTTTCTGACTGACATAGGGCTCGGAGATTATTACTCCGCTCCTGATAGGATCTCGGAAATATCTAGAAAAGAATTGAAACTGAGGGCATTGAGCCATGTAGAAGAGCTGCGTATTGCCACAGAAGCAAGAAAAGCTTCTGTACAACACTCGATGGCGATACAGACTACCCTTTCAATTGAGCCATACCTAAGCTATGTTTCGTCACAATTTGAGCGATACTTGTTGGTAAGATTCAGATTTAACATCTTCCATCGACTGGTGGCATTCCCAGCTCAAAATAGTAGGGACCAAATTCTATTACCCTGTCCATGTGATAGAACATCAGCACAGTCAACAATTCATACTGTCCTGTTTTGTAAATTTTATGATGATCACCGTAGGCTTTGGTTGTTGCCGATGCTAAAAAAAATGGGTTTTAGAAGATGTCGCCCAGCCATGCTGCGACTCCAGTTTTTAGAATCCGAATGGATCTGTAAATACATTGTGACATTTCTGAAATGTATTTTTAAGTTCTGCTCCATGAAAAATATGTGAATTTCAGAAATTAGTATTACTAATGTATTAGTCAGCAAGAAAAAGGGTTGCTTAATTTTCCGCATGGATATCATGTATTTCATGAATTGTAATAACTTTTTATACTGATGTACAATGTTGTTTTTATTGATACTGCTTTTATGTTTTTTTATGTACTTTGAAAACCGAATAAAGAATTAACTAACTAACTAGTACACTTGCTAGAAGTCACTCAAAATCACTGCTAGCACAGCAGCTTTCTCATTGGGGTTTTATTGTTTAATTTTCAAATGCCTTCAGCATACCTATCCGGGCTTCAACTTAAGCATGTAGAGATATATAATTCATATTCCAGAACCGCACAAAATTCCAACTAATGCATTTCAGCCATCTTTACACCTTTGTCAGGGATAACTGAATGAAACAGAAAAAGAACAGCTAAACCTATTGTTCAAAACATAATTAAATCAGACCCTTCTATACTTGTGCCTTTGAAATCATACGTTTTCGATCATTGCACCCCTCCCAGTTTGTGAAAAAACATGCCCAACAACATTTTCTCCATTTTCCTTTAAAAAATATCTGAAACCAGTGCATTCGAGACAAACAATATCAGCATTTAAACTACTCAATAAATACAACAGACCAATCCGTCTAAGTGCAAAAAGTCCTTGCTTCTGCCAAACAATCACCCCTTCCCACCTCCCCGTTACCAGTCTAAATCCTAATGACAACCTGTCTTTCCCAAACCCGTAATAGTGACCACTCTGCCTTGAATGTCGCGGTCTGTGACCTTATCGCCTCCTCTACATTCTCTCCCTCTTCCATAACTGCGTGTTCTCTTTCTCTTATCTTCACATCAGCTGCCAAGCTCACCCACCTGACTCCTTTCTATTTATAGCCAATTGAACCGATCTTATCCTGACCATTCCCACACCACAGCATGAGTACCGTTACACTCTTCAACGCTCATGAAGCAGTAATCCCATCTCAAAAGCATGCAGAAGCCTGCAAAACCCACCTAAGTTAAGACATACTACTTAGCATTAAAATTATACCCCAAATCCAGGCTGCAACACAGATTTATTTCACTCAGTCAACAGAAGAGATGAGTTGCCATCTTAAGAACAGGCGAGCAACCGTAACTAAAGAAACAAAGTGTCGTACGATGAAAAGAGATTTAATGGCAGGGCCTTGTAAGTTGGGAGGAGACAATGATGGGTCATTGCCACGCTTAGGAACCGAAGGCAGTGCCTTGTGTTGCAGCGGGGCAGGAAGCCATACTGGTCCGGGTGGATCAGGGTGTGGATCACCTGTTTAAGATGAGTTGCTAGGACCGTGGTATACATTTTAGCCTCGGTGTTGATGAGGGAGATCAGACCGTAGTCAAAGCAGGAGGACAGTGCAGGGTGTATTTTGTGAATCACCACAATGGTGGCAATGTCAATATCTACTGGGAAAGTACAGTTCTTAGCTACTTTCATATACAGGGTGTGGAGTAATTGAGATAGAGTATCCTAAAAGGCTTTGTATTACTCTTTCAGGTACCCATCAGGGCCTTGGGTCTTCCTAGACACAGTGGCGGAAATAGCCCCCTCTATCTCATCTAAGAAGATAGGTTTATCAAGTAACTGGGCATCGGCGCCCGAGAGTTGTGGGAGCGGTATCGCCCATATCAAATGGGGACTGAGTCCCAGGTCCTCAAATAAGGCCGCCATATAGCGGTGATGGTAATATTCAGTGAAGGTCTGTGCAATGGAGGCTGTGACGCCCTGAGAATGACCCTCAGCGTCCACAATTTCTAGGATTATTAAGGGGCAGGAGGCAAGACACTAAAGGAGTTTGCCATTTTTATCTCCCTACCCATAGACTCGGGTTGTGGAAGCTCTCCGCATCTTTTTGGCCATGTCTAGAGTGATATGAAGGATTTCTTCCCACAGGAGCTCAAATTGCCAAGGTGTGTCACCTCAGCCATCCATGGCCTTGGTGTGCTCCAGACGGATGATCTGAGCCTCAGCTTGGAGAGATGGTCCTCTTGGCCCTATGCTTTTTTTTGAGGCAGCCTTTATCGAACCCCCCTAATGGTGGTCTTACCCACTGGCCACAGGGTACTGGGGCACGATCCATGCATTTATCTTGCTGAAAGTAAAGCTTAAGTTTGTTTCCCGGGGCCTGCTTATAGTCCCTGTCTTGGAGAAACCAGGCGTTCAGCCACCAGCTAGGGCAGAGAGCTCCAGTGGGGCCTCCCAAATGGAGGAGGAAGGGAACATGGTCATAGATTCGCTAGCAAGGATTTGAATATCAGTGATTGCACAGTATTCAAGGGCAGGCATGAATGTATTAAGTCAATGCAGGAGTGAGTGCTGTGAGCATGCAGAAATGTGGTTGTATTGGAGCAGGCGAGAGTTCCACATTCTCTACACATCGAATATGACAAACCTGGAGGCCCATTGTAAGAGATGTTTTGCGTTTGTGCAGCGTTGATGGGATGGGATCTCTGTGGAATCACTGTTGGGAGCTAAGACTGCGTTAAAGCCTTCCCCTATTATCGTCAACCCTTAGTGATGGGCCGACAATAATGTCGAGAGGTCTCGAAGGGAATACTTGCCAGTTGCCGGGTGCACATATGTTGAAACAAGATTAAGGGTATGACCACTCAGTGTTACTGTGAGGGCAAAAACTTCCCCAGAGGAACTTTAGGTAGGAATGGTATAAGAGGATTGCTACGCCATGGAAGCCTCGTGTAAATCGTGTGTGGAAAACCCTATCATACCCTAGATGCATCAGGAACAGGCAGTGATTCCCCAGAAGACATGTGTTCGAGGCATATGAGCTGCAGATTACACACTATGCATAGATGGCTACCTAGTGTTGGGCCCGGATGTTTGCAGTTTGTTTTGTTGTAGAAAAGTCTTTGGAAGTCACGGGATAGGTGACTCCTCCTTTGGATGATACTGTGCATGGGCATCAGCTCCATCCCCAGGGATGCGCTGGAGGTAACTTGGAGCGCCGGAGAGGGCTCACGCTGAATATTTTTTTAAAAAGCACGAGGGTAAAATCGCCGCTGTTTTAAAAAGGCACTTACTGTATTTTTACTGTTAGTCCATACTCCCCGGTCCACCACCAATTGTTTGGGTTGCGTGGAGGGAGGCGGGACAAAGACCCGAGCTACAGGAAGTGATTCACAACTTCCTGGCCGGGCGACCAATCAGCTGCCTGCAGCTGTTAGCCCACCCTCTATATCATCCCCTGCACTCCCAGAGGCGAGTGGAAGCGCTGGAGGTAACTTGGAGCGCCGCAAAGGGCTCACACTGATTTTTTTTTAAAAAAAGCACAAGGGTAAAATCGCCGCTGTTTTAAAAAGGCACTCACTGTATTTTTACTGTTAGTCCAATTGTTTGGTTTGTGTGGAGGGAGGCGGGACAAAGACCCGAGCTACAGGAAGTGATTCACAACTTCCTGGCCCGGGCGACCAATCAGCTGCCTGCAGCTGTTAGCCCACCCACTATATCATCCCATGCACTCCCAGACGCGCGCAGCGGGCGCGTCTAATGCAAGCCTGTCTGCGGCTGTCCGCGCCTTTCCGTCGCCAGGAGCCAGGACCCCTTGTCATTTTAAACCCTGATAATCCTGATAGCTCGGCTCGAGCCTTACCTATGCTCACCTATACTAGAGAATTCCTGTTGAAGCTTAGACCGGCCCCCCAATCATGTCCCTTCGGAGGATGGCCCAAAGGACCTTTTTCTTGCTATAAGTGTAAGTACCAGCCCAGCCCCCTGCAGAACATAAAAACTACAGCTAATTCTATTACTACCAGATCACCTTCTACCGCCGAGACACGGCCCTACACGAACCCCCCTGCCGAGCCACCTCACCATACTACATGGATAGGCCACTTAGCAAACGTTCGATCTCTCCCCCGACATCACACTGCCATCTGGGATCTCTTAGAGGATACTAACCCAGATCTGGGCTTTCTCACGGAAACCTGGATTAAACCCTCTGCGGTTCCTGCGATAGCTCTAGCTCTCCCACCCAGCTTTCGCATTCAAAGACTTGATAGGCTAGAACGAGCGGGCGGAGGTATAGCCATAATTTATAAAGAACATATACCAGTTACCATACTTGACCAGTTCTGTTCGAAATTATTCGAATGTCTTATTTTTAAAATTGAACTACACCCCCAACAGAGTTGGAAATGAGCACTGGTTTATAGACCCCCTGGACCAATAAACGACTTTAATGGTCGTCTTTTTGAATTTATCGCCCCCCATATTGCTGCTACCCGAAATTTCCTACTTCTAGGAGATTTTAATATTCATAGTGAGGATTTAAACAACTTAGACGCCAAAACTTGTCTAGAGGACTGGGCTTCCCATGGGCTTCTCAAGCTCAACAGCGATCCCACTCATCTAGCAGGACACACCCTTGATTTAATTCTTTCCAACTCTCAATTCATTGAATATAGAGATACTTTACCGCTCACTTGGTTGGATCACTCTGTAGTTAATTTCCATCTGACAAGCCCCCCCATCTCACCTTATCCCATACCCCTCACAGATAGGTGGTACAGACCCTGGCATAAAATCAAAGCTCATCACCTTGCCTCTTCTTTTTCGACATGGGACATCGACGCAATTTCAATGTCGAACAACAACTAAGCCATTTTAACAACACTATCTCCAGTGTACTGGATGAAGCAGCACCTTTAAAACCGGCCACTCACCCCCCCAAAAGCTCTACTGCTACTACAGAATGGTACTCCCTGGCCCTACGTATTAAAAAGAGTGAATGTAAAAAACTGGAGCGCACCTGGTGACTCACACACTTAGAACAAGACAGAACTAAATACAAATGCGCCTTAGCAGCTTACCACAATAACATTAAAACAGTGCGCAAAATGCACATTACTCATCAATTGGAGAAGACTGGATCCAATTCCAGGGAGCTATTTAAAATAGTAATAGCCTACTCTAGCCCATCAGCATGTGACACTGTGGAATCCCCCTCACAGTCCATATGCAATGATGACGCGGAGCATCTTATCCTCAAAATTGATACAATCTACCAGAAAATCATTGCTGCTAACACTTCTTCCCTTCCCCCCACGGTCTGCCCTCCTGACAGTTATACCACATCTTTCCAACTCCACACCTTTCCCCAGATTCATATGAAGGAAGTTATATAACTTATAGAAGCAATGAAATCTGGCTCACCCTTGGACACCATTCCGGCCAGGATTTCTGCTAAATTTGCGGAACAACTAGCTCTCCCGATCTGCTCTATTCTGAATTGCTCCCTTAGGGAGGGCCGCCTTCCATCGGCTTGGAAAGATGCGCAAATCAAACCCGTACGTAAAGACCCCAAGGTCACAACCTCCGAAATCACTAATTATCGACCCATATCTCTTCTACCCTTACAGTCTAAACTCATTGAAAAACACATTAATAGACACTTGTCCAATTATTTGGAAACTCACCAACTACTGGATATTTCTCAATCTGGGTTTTGGGCTAAACATAATACCGAGTCCGCCCTTATTGAGGTTACTGACAATTTACGCATGGCTGCTGACAACGGTCAAGAAGCGCTTTTTGGTGCTGCTTGACCTGTCAGCAGCATTTGACACCATTTCACATCACATCCTTCTGGAAAGGCTCCAAGACATAGGCATTCAGGGGCCAGCACTGAGGAGGACCACCAACTTTCTTACTACAATCTCATACGCAGATGACACCCAGCTCCTTTTAATATTTGATAAACATACACCCAAAATTGATCTGTTGTTTTCCGAAGGCATGAAATCTATCGCTGCCTGGATGCGTAACAACTTTTGCAACTCAACGGGGGAAAATCAGAGATCATGTTGTTTGGAGGAGCTAACACTCTCTGGTCACCTACTTGGTGGCCAGAGGAGCTGGGAACAGCCCCACTCCCAAAGAAGTGGCAACACCACCGCAGGTTCCTGCTACTATGTTCTTGGCCTCCTGCGTAGGATTTTTCCACTCTTACCCTCCTCTACAAAAAAAACCACTCATGCAGGCCCTAATATTCAGTAGGCTTGACTATTGTAATGCCCTCCTGTTTTCGGATAACAAAAGTGCCATTAATAAACTCCGGGTAGTGCAGAATACTGCTGCCCGACTCACCAACAATGCCCCATCTAGAACACCCTCTGGACCCCGACTCAATCAACTTTACTGGCTCCCCATAAAGAAAAGGGTAAAGTTCAAAATAGGCTGTATTATTCACAAAGCCCGTAATGGCAAGGGCCCCATGTATCTCACCAACAAGCTCTCCTCCTATATCCCATCACAAACTCTCAGGTCTAGCACAGAACATTTGTTCACCATTCCCAGAATCAAAAAGGCTCACAGTGGTGGCAAGGCATTTTCTTATCTTGCCCCCGATTCTGGAATAGCCTGCCTCCTCAGTTACGCTCAGGACTCAATCTGATTCAATTTAGAAAGATGTTAAAAACCCACCTCTTCTAAATTTCTTCCCTCCTGTTCTGATGTTCCTCCGTCCCCAGCGCCGAGATACCCTCATGGGTGATTCAGCGCTATACAAATCAATAAATATCAAATATCAAATATCAGATTGTTTTTTTCCGCCACAGGGCTCGGATGTGTTTTCAGCGCTCCGTGTTGAAACTGATTTCCTCACCAACTTACAAAACTTAGTTTCGAACGCTTTCCAGTCGACACAACTCTTCAACATCGAGTATCTCGATGCGGTCGTCATCGACGGCCTTTGGGCCGAGCTACGCCTTGACTCCTGCTCATGGAAAGGACGCCTTCTAAAAAGTGTCCTCAATGTGGGTCGAAGTTTCCCCACACCGACCTTCATGAAGTGTGCAACCTCTGCCTCTCTCCAGGGCACGAGGCGAAAGACTGTTCAGCTTGTGGCTCTTTCCGCTCCAAAAAGACTATCCAGGACCGAAGAGCGAGGAGAACAATGGCTCAAAGATCTTCAGCTCTGATTCCGGACGACATCTTCGAGGAAGGCGTCAACATTCCAGAACAACATGACGTTGACAGCAACTCCAAGGCTGAAGATTTTGATGTCGAGGACATCACTCCAGCGCAGCGGGTCGTAAGTAAGACCGTCGACCCCGACCCTTCCTCGACACACCCAAAGGCGGCCCCGATCACACCCCCGCCCTCGGGCTCGGGTGCACAACAACACTCTGCTTCTACTGCCCCACCTTCAGGCCCGGCTACAAAGCCAATTAAGCCTTTAGGCGACTCGGGCTCGAGTATGCCTTCACACAGTTCCGGCGCACATCTACCAGCACCGAAAAAGACAACGGCACCGACTACGCCTACATCCAAACCATCGGCGCCGAAACATACTCCTTCGGCACTGAAACCCAGGTCGGAACCAAGCAAACCCGCTTTGGATTCAAAAAAACAATCGAAACCGAAAAAGCCATCGGATCCGAAGAAACCGTCGGATCCAAAAACCATACCGGAACCAAAAAAAACCTCGGAACCGAAAAAAGCTTCGGAGCCGAAAAACACTCCTACTTCCCCGGTAAAAGACATTGTCAAGACACAAAAACAAGCCGCTTCTCTGCCGAAACCTTCCTCCACACCAAAAGATCGACCTCCTGCGGAGGATTTGCCTTATCTAGACCCTGCTCAAAAGACTCTCGCTAAGGATCCAATTACTGGACACTTAATTTTGGCTTCAAAAAAGCGACCACTGGACACACCAGCTCCAGCTCCGCATTCAAAGAAGAAGGACATGGCTACCTCTCCCTTAAGACTGCCTTCCCCTTCTCTTTCACCTGTACCATCACCACAGCCTCCCATACCACAGCATTCCCCAGCATCCTCTATCATACCAGACAGGGATGATAGCTCTGACGATATGGGGAGTAACATACCTGATCCAGCCCGCCTACAGGATCCCCTTACCCGTGGGATGATTATACCACCCCAGATGTCCCAAATGTCCCTCAGGATGACATATACCCCTCAAGGCCTTCCCCACCAAAAGACACTATAAGATTTAATGAATTAATTTACAGGGTTCCACAATATCATTGGAGTAGACATACATACAGACCCTGTTGAGGAAGACTTCCTAATGGATACGTTTGAAAACGCACAAAGGTTCTCATCCATTTTACCGATGCTTAAAGGAGTGATCAAGCATGCTCCTGAAGTCTTTAAGGACCCAGTCAGAACTCGAGCCATTTACCCTGGTATAGAGAAAAAATATAAAGCTGCCCCCTGAGACCCGGCATATATTAAAGGTCCAGTACCACTAGACTCACTTGTAGTTTCCAATGCACACAGTGAGAGCAAACTCACAAACATCAGGTGACGCTGCACCACCAGAAAAGGAGTCTCAGCTACTTGACGCATCAGGAAAAAGAACAGCGTTTCAAGCAGCAAACATGTGGCGTATCGCCAGTACACAGGCATTATTAGCCAGATATGACAGGGCACATTATGATGAGCTAGAGTCATTAATGAGGCACCTCCCTGACAGGTACAAGGATAGAGCAAACGAGCTTATCCAAGAGGGGAAAAACATCACGAACATCTCTATTCGGAGTGCCCTCGATGCAGCAGATACTGCCTCTAGGGCAGTTAACACCAGCGTTTTACTACGCAGACACGCCTGGCTACGTATATCAGGGTTCAAACCTGAGGTACAAAGTGCCATTCTTAATCAACCCTTTGATGAGCAACACCTATTTGGACCCAACGTAGATGTATCACTAGAGAAAATGAAAAAGGATACAGACACTGCCAAATCTATGGGAGCCCTGCAGTCGCATGCTCCCAGACGTTCATTTCTTCGCTCATCCTATCGAGGTACCACCAGGGGATATACTTCAGACACAGCTTTTACCTCGTACAAAGCCCCTACACAGTCCACCTACAGTAAAGGCTACCAAAGTACACAAACTTTTCGTAAAACAAAACAACTTTTTGTGTCTTTTTCACCGCCACATAAAGGCAACCCTATATCAAAATCAGGGATCGCCCGATGGATTGTTAAATGTATACAAATATGTTACCAAAAGGCAAAACATACTTCAACAATTTCTCCAAAAGCCCACTCAACAAGAAAAATAGGGGCTTCAATGGCATTCTTAGGGAACAAGATGACATATGCAGAGAAGCTACATGGCTTACACCGCACACATTCACAGAGCATTGCTGTGTAGATGTGCAAACTAAACAACAAGCCACTGTGGGCCAGGCTGTAATAAAAACACTGTGTCAAACAACTGCAACAGATAGGGGTGGTCGCCGCTAGGTGTGGGTACTTCTCTACAATCTATGCATAGTGTGTAATCTGCAGCTGGAACGGAAAATGCTACTTACCAGTATGCTTCTGTTCTTGGCATGTAGAGCTGCAGAGTTACACACGCCCACCCGCGTCCCCAGCTACCTTTATCTGTTCCAGTATTATCTTAATTAGATACAAATTACATGGACATCACTTCTTCTAGTACAGCTCCATCACTTCCCTAATAGCGAAAAACAATCTGGGGATGGAGCCGATGCCCATGCGCAGTATCATCCAAAGGAGGAGTCACCTATCCCGTGACTTCCAAAGACTTTTCTACAACAAAACAAACTGCAAACATCTGGGCCCAACACTAGGTGGCCATCTATGCATAGTGTGTAACTCTGCAGCTCTACATGCAAAGAACAGATGCATACTGGTAAGTAGCATTTTCCTTCTTGAAGCAGTAAAGCATTAGGAAGGAACAGTTGAGAGTATTTTAGTACTGTGGTGCATTTGGCACAGTCTATGTGCATGTTAAAGTTCCACAAAAGGATATGGAGAGGCTTAAAGTCAAGTTAAGGCACTGCAATGGGCCTCCTGCAGGATAGTGTCTCTGTTTTTAAAGTTGAGCACTCAGCCGATCATTGGTCTGAGTGGGGCCCCCAGGAGTGGTCTGGGCACGAGAGCCCTGTGAGCGTGCTCCACAACAAACCATTCTGAGAAGCGATCCTAGGGCATCCACGATCTAATCCAGCTCTCCAAGAAGGTCACAGCTAGCGTTGGTTCCACTCTCTCCGTAATGCCAATGAAGCCTAGAATGTTCTGGCAGGAGTGATTTTCATTATCCACAGCCAGTCAATGGAGCTCTGCACCTTCAGTTTCCCAACATCATCTTCCACCAAGGATGTGCAGGATTCCACATCAGAGATCCTGGCCGTCGTGTTTTTTGGGGTCTTGTCTGGTGAGAACCAATGTCGACAAGCAATTCCCCTATCTTGGTCTCGACAAAGTCCTGAGAAGAATGGATACCCTGGAGGATGGTGGACAGATCTCACTCCATTGAAGGATTTTTAGCCGGGATGGCGTCTTCAGAGGTGGAGCAACCTGTGATATACTGGTCTTTGCAGGTTTGAGATGGAGGAAGTTTTAATAGTTTATCCTTGCCCATGGTGAGCACGTGGGGAGGTAGATGTTCCCCATTGAGGTAAACCAATTCAAAGAGGAGGTAACACCTCTTGGTCAGGAGACCATTGCATAGGCTAGGCAGGGCAGGGTCAATACTCCTCTTACACTCCACCAGCTACCCAGCAGGAAGCTTCCCAACCAGGAACCAGTTCCACTATACGTGCCGCAGGGAAGGCAATGGCGTCTCGATGGCATCTCAATCAGGCAAATATGGACGGTAACCTGTCGTCTTAGGGTCTTCGTGGTGCTATGGAGGCCACGAGGCCTCAAGAGCGATGCACCGGAAGGATCCTCAGTCCAACACCTCGAAGTCTGTCATGGCTGCCAGGTGTCTTGTGCATGATCCACTACCAGGCTGCCTTCCTCTCAGTCCATGGGGTCTAATCCTTGTATGGGGAGCAAGACTTTAGCACTTGGATGGAAGTCTACACATCAGGAGCCACGTGAGGGTATAGCTGAGTACCGGGGGCCAGGGGATGCAACCAGGAAGTCCCCCCAGCATCTTCAAATCAGCAGGTTATGGGGCTTTTGTGGGCCCAGGAATAAGTAGGCTTCACTCCATCCACCCCAAGCCCCCAGGTCAGCGCCAGCCCCTAGGGAATCTAGTACCTGTATCTACTACAGAAGGGGTCCTTGACGACTAGCAAGTGTCTTACTGTGCCCCAGTTCTCTCAGGGATTTACCACTGTTACCAGCTCCACCATGCAGCCTACTCACCTGCTCAATCAACGCCCTGCCGAGAACCTCCTGGGGATCAGCTACCAGCAGGCCATCGCGGAGCAACGTAGGACAAGGGCAAGAAGGCCTATTTAGAATGGCCCGCCCCCAAAGGCTGGCCCGGTCATGCGTCTAGCGGGAGCCCAGACATCGCAGGCAGGTATAGTCAGCAAAGGGTGGGGCCTGAGATCCTCCTATTGGACCCCCGCTCCAACAATAAGGATCTGTGCGACTCACCAGGCCACAGCCCGCCCTCTCCCCAGGCTATCATCTGGAGTCTGAGGTCGTGGCCAGAAGCAGCCAATAGAGGCTTGTGCTGTGATACGAGCAGCAGACCAGCAGGCCACGGATAGACCTCAATGGCAAGCAGGTTTGTGGCAGTCCTGTGGGCTTCACATCCGTCCCGGGCCACAAAGTCAGAGGCAGCACATCTGGGGGCCATGGAAGCGTTAAGCAGACCACACAAGCCCTCCTCTGAGCCCCAGTGGTCCTGGGTCACAGACCCTCAGTGCAGCCTTTCCATGGGGCAGCCATCTTGTGTGTGGGCAGGCCAGATGACACAGCCCCAGGAGACAATGGTGGTGTCCAGCAGAAGCAGGATTTCTGCGAGGCAGCCGCAGGCAGGTACAGGAGTAGTTGTGGTGTCCAGTGCTCCTGAGACTAGCAGGGATATGAGTGAATGATATAAGGGTCCAAAGCACACTTGGAGTGGGACCACCATCTCGACGCTCGTAGCCACACTCCATTACACCTGTTTGATTGACAACATACATACAAGACAAAAAGGCACTCACAAAGAGGAAAGAGAAAGGGCCTACAGAGATCAAAATACCTAGGATCACAAAGGAAAGGATTAGAGAGGTTGAGAGTGTGAGACGTTGGCCTGATATATGATGCTCACTAGTTCTAGTGATCACCTTGTATCAGTCCAAACAACCCTTATGGTGATTGGTTGTAAGTCGATCTTATAGACCAGCTATCCTAATGGTAGCATGGACAAAGCAGTCTTAGGCTAAACTCTTTTGGCATGTGAAGCCAGCTGTTTTACCACAATATAACCCCTTGAATACCAGATGAAAGGACACCACACAGGTTGTTCTGAAAATAAACAATATATTTATTATTAACAAACACCTCTGAACTCTTTATGAGGTCAGAGGGCTAAGCACATGACAATCTCTTAGGAAAAATACGATAAGTTGCACAAAATTACAATGGTGCCCTAGGGGCACGGCAAACCATATACTAAGTAAGTGGAATGTGAAAGTCGATAGAAGGAATGGAGCTGTCCAGAGGCTGTAAGATCGCTGGGACTACGCTATCCTAACTTTAGGTAAGTAATAGGAGGCCCACGGAACGCGTGTGCAGAGTGTGAACTCACACGCGAGGAGCGTAACAACGTCTATGGACAGTACAGTTCAAGAAAAAAGTAAGTACGGACAATCCTGACTAGTTAGGACTAAAACGACTGTGGAACTGGACACTAGGAGAGTCAATCTACCCTTGAGCACTGAAATGCTCTTGTTACCTCACCCACGGGCTGCGGGTGCATAGGTGCAAAGTCGTGTCGGGTTCTGGCGTTGAAGTCTATGGAGCCTGGAAGAAAAGATGCTGCAGGCGACCAGGAGGAAGATGTCCGGTGTGATCCAAGGATGGATCAGAGATGCTGAAGACCTGAAAGCAGAGGGGACAATGTTCACAGTCACTAGCCAGTGACTGGAGTGGAACCAGGAAGGAACCAGATGTCGTCGTCGCGATCAAGTGAAGAGTGGACGCTTGACTCAGCAGCCACGTGGACCAGGAGGTGTCTTCGACAACCAGGATGGAGGCACGAGCTGTCCCACACAGGCTCTCGCTGTCGGCAGTGTCAGATCCGGGATTGGAGTCAACAGGCCTTGGCAAAGGCAACCGACGCGGTGAGTGGATAAGGCGTCTGGTGCGGACTAGGAGAGTCCGGGGTGCCCCTCTTTTGGAAGGGAGCAAGGGCCAGTCTGGAGCAACCAGACCAGCAGTGAAGATTTCAAGGTTTGTCGTCTTGGAGGCCACTAGCCAGCCGGCAAATGACCAGACAACACGTCGAGCAGCAAACAAGCAGAAGGGCCCCACGCAGATCTCGTGGAAGCTGGAGGGCTGACCTTCGGTGCAGGAGCTGCTCGGGGATGGGGCTTCTCAATCCCCAAAGCACTGGGTCGAGTTTACCTCGGGAGCCGTGCTGGAAGCGAAGTGCAGTTTCTTTCAAGATGGCCGGTCCCACGTGTCTCGTCGCACCCACGGGTCTCAGCTTTGCTGCAGATGTGAGTTGAGGTCGGAGAGTTCTGGGAATCCAGGTCTCGTCAGGCTCTGAAGTCTGGATCCTCGAGGGAAGACGACAAAGTGAAGCCGCTGGACGCTTGTTGGTGCCTGCAGTTGCAGGGTGACGATACAGAAAAGGGGGTGGTGATGAACAGAGTGTCTGAATTAAGCAGACCACTCTTACCCAGTCCAAAGATCAGGGCTTGATCCATCACCGTTATTTATCTCACTGCCCCATCCCAGCTCAGAACCTGGCTATATGCAAATTAGTCTGACCCTGGCCCAGTGCATCATGGGAACAGGGCAGACCAAACTACCAAGCCAATTCTTCACCAGAAAGGAGACAAGCTACCGGGGACCGGTTTCTGGCATTTCAGCCTCTTCGGCCCGGCTTGCTTGAGTCCTGATGGAGCAGTGAGAAAGGGACTCATGTCTGAGTATACCCTGCCACACCTATAGTGGCCAAAAACGATACAGAAAAGGGGGTGGTGATGAACAGAGTGTCTGAATTAAGCAGACCACTCTTACCCAGTCCAAAGATCAGGGCTTGATCCATCACCGTTATTTATCTCACTGCCCCATCCCAGCTCAGAACCTGGCTATATGCAAATTAGTCTGACCCTGGCCCAGTGCATCATGGGAACAGGGCAGACCAAACTACCAAGCCAATTCTTCACCAGAAAGGAGACAAGCTACCGGGGACCGGTTTCTGGCATTTCAGCCTCTTCGGCCCGGCTTGCTTGAATCCTGATGGAGCAGTGAGAAAGGGACTCATGTCTGAGTATACCCTGCCACACCTATAGTGGCCAAAAACGATACAGAAAAGGGGGTGGTGATGAACAGAGTGTCTGAATTAAGCAGACCACTCTTACCCAGTCCAAAGATCAGGGCTTGATCCATCACCGTTATTTATCTCACTGCCCCATCCCAGCTCAGAACCTGGCTATATGCAAATTAGTCTGACCCTGGCCCAGTGCATCATGGGAACAGGGCAGACCAAACTACCAAGCCAATTCTTCACCAGAAAGGAGACAAGCTACCGGGGACCGGTTTCTGGCATATCAGCCTCTTCGGCCCGGCTTGCTTGAATCCTGATGGAGCAGTGAGAAAGGGACTCATGTCTGAGTATACCCTGCCACACCTATAGTGGCCAAAAACGATACAGAAAAGGGGGTGGTGATGAACAGAGTGTCTGAATTAAGCAGACCACTCTTACCCAGTCCAAAGATCAGGGCTTGATCCATCACCGTTATTTATCTCACTGCCCCATCCCAGCTCAGAACCTGGCTATATGCAAATTAGTCTGACCCTGGCCCAGTGCATCATGGGAACAGGGCAGACCAAACTACCAAGCCAATTCTTCACCAGAAAGGAGACAAGCTACCGGGGACCGGTTTCTGGCATTTCAGCCTCTTCGGCCCGGCTTGCTTGAATCCTGATGGAGCAGTGAGAAAGGGACTCATGTCTGAGTATACCCTGCCACACCTATAGTGGTCAAAAACGATACAGAAAAGGGGGTGGTGATGAACAGAGTGTCTGAATTAAGCAGACCACTCTTACCCAGTCCAAAGATCAGGGCTTGATCCATCACCGTTATTTATCTCACTGCCCCATCCCAGCTCAGAACCTGGCTATATGCAAATTAGTCTGACCCTGGCCCAGTGCATCATGGGAACAGGGCAGACCAAACTACCAATACAGAAAAGGGGGTGGTGATGAACAGAGTGTCTGAATAAAGCAGACCACTCTTACCCAGTCCAAAGATCAGGGCTTGATCCATCACCGTTATTTATCTCACTGCCCCATCCCAGCTCAGAACCTGGCTATATGCAAATTAGTCTGTCCCTGGCCCAGTGCATCATGGGAACAGGGCAGACCAAACTACCAAGCCAATTCTTCACCAGAAAGGAGACAAGCTACCGGGGACCGGTTTCTGGCATTTCAGCCTCTTCGGCCCGGCTTGCTTGAATCCTGATGGAGCAGTGAGAAAGGGACTCATGTCTGAGTATACCCTGCCACACCTATAGTGGCCAAAAACGATACAGAAAAGGGGGTGGTGATGAACAGAGTGTCTGAATTAAGCAGACCACTCTTACCCAGTCCAAAGATCAGGGCTTGATCCATCACCGTTATTTATCTCACTGCCCCATCCCAGCTCAGAACCTGGCTATATGCAAATTAGTCTGACCCTGGCACAGTGCATCATGGGAACAGGGCAGACCAAACTACCAAGCCAATTCTTCACCAGAAAGGAGACAAGCTACCGGGGACCGGTTTCTGGCATTTCAGCCTCTTCGGCCCGGCTTGCTTGAATCCTGATGGAGCAGTGAGAAAGGGACTCATGTCTGAGTATACCCTGCCACACCTATAGTGGCCAAAAACGATACAGAAAAGGGGGTGGTGATGAACAGAGTGTCTGAATAAAGCAGACCACTCTTACCCAGTCCAAAGATCAGGGCTTGATCCATCACCGTTATTTATCTCACTGCCCCATCCCAGCTCAGAACCTGGCTATATGCAAATTAGTCTGACCCTGGCCCAGTGCATCATGGGAACAGGGCAGACCAAACTACCAAGCCAATTCTTCACCAGAAAGGAGACAAGCTACCGGGGACCGGTTTCTGGCATTTCAGCCTCTTCGGCCCGGCTTGCTTGAATCCTGATGGAGCAGTGAGAAAGGGACTCATGTCTGAGTATACCCTGCCACACCTATAGTGGCCAAAAACGATACAGAAAAGGGGGTGGTGATGAACAGAGTGTCTGAATTAAGCAGACCACTCTTACCCAGTCCAAAGATCAGGGCTTGATCCATCACCGTCTTTTAGCTCACTGCACCATCCCAGCTCAGAACTTGGCTATATGCAAATTAGTCTGTTCCTGTCCCGGTGCATGATGGGAACAGGGCAGACCAAACTACCAAGCCAATTCTTCACCAGAAAGGAGACAAGCTACCGGGGACCGGTTTCTGGCATTTCAGCCTCTTCGGCCCGGCTTGCTTGAATCCTGATGGAGCAGTGAGAAAGGGACTCATGTCTGAGTATACCCTGCCACACCTATAGTGGCCAAAAACGATACAGAAAAGGGGGTGGTGATGAACAGAGTGTCTGAATTAAGCAGACCACTCTTACCCAGTCCAAAGATCAGGGCTTGATCCATCACCGTTATTTATCTCACTGCCCCATCCCAGCTCAGAACCTGGCTATATGCAAATTAGTCTGACCCTGGCCCAGTGCATCATGGGAACAGGGCAGACCAAACTACCAAGCCAATTCTTCACCAGAAAGGAGACAAGCTACCGGGGACCGGTTTCTGGCATTTCAGCCTCTTCGGCCCGGCTTGCTTGAATCCTGATGGAGCAGTGAGAAAGGGACTCATGTCTGAGTATACCCTGCCACACCTATAGTGGCCAAAAACGATACAGAAAAGGGGGTGGTGATGAACAGAGTGTCTGAATTAAGCAGACCACTCTTACCCAGTCCAAAGATCAGGGCTTGATCCATCACCGTTATTTATCTCACTGCCCCATCCCAGCTCAGAACCTGGCTATATGCAAATTAGTCTGACCCTGGCCCAGTGCATCATGGGAACAGGGCAGACCAAACTACCAAGCCAATTCTTCACCAGAAAGGAGACAAGCTACCGGGGACCGGTTTCTGGCATTTCAGCCTCTTCGGCCCGGCTTGCTTGAATCCTGATGGAGCAGTGAGAAAGGGACTCATGTCTGAGTATACCCTGCCACACCTATAGTGGTCAAAAACGATACAGAAAAGGGGGTGGTGATTAACAGAGTGTCTGAATTAAGCAGACCACTCTTACCCAGTCCAAAGATCAGGGCTTGATCCATCACCGTTATTTATCTCACTGCCCCATCCCAGCTCAGAACCTGGCTATATGCAAATTAGTCTGACCCTGGCCCAGTGCATCATGGGAACAGGGCAGACCAAACTACCAATACAGAAAAGGGGGTGGTGATGAACAGAGTGTCTGAATAAAGCAGACCACTCTTACCCAGTCCAAAGATCAGGGCTTGATCCATCACCGTTATTTATCTCACTGCCCCATCCCAGCTCAGAACCTGGCTATATGCAAATTAGTCTGACCCTGGCCCAGTGCATCATGGGAACAGGGCAGACCAAACTACCAAGCCAATTCTTCACCAGAAAGGAGACAAGCTACCGGGGACCGGTTTCTGGCATTTCAGCCTCTTCGGCCCGGCTTGCTTGAATCCTGATGGAGCAGTGAGAAAGGGACTCATGTCTGAGTATACCCTGCCACACCTATAGTGGCCAAAAACGATACAGAAAAGGGGGTGGTGATGAACAGAGTGTCTGAATTAAGCAGACCACTCTTACCCAGTCCAAAGATCAGGGCTTGATCCATCACCGTTATTTATCTCACTGCCCCATCCCAGCTCAGAACCTGGCTATATGCAAATTAGTCTGACCCTGGCACAGTGCATCATGGGAACAGGGCAGACCAAACTACCAAGCCAATTCTTCACCAGAAAGGAGACAAGCTACCGGGGACCGGTTTCTGGCATTTCAGCCTCTTCGGCCCGGCTTGCTTGAATCCTGATGGAGCAGTGAGAAAGGGACTCATGTCTGAGTATACCCTGCCACACCTATAGTGGCCAAAAACGATACAGAAAAGGGGGTGGTGATGAACAGAGTGTCTGAATAAAGCAGACCACTCTTACCCAGTCCAAAGATCAGGGCTTGATCCATCACCGTTATTTATCTCACTGCCCCATCCCAGCTCAGAACCTGGCTATATGCAAATTAGTCTGACCCTGGCCCAGTGCATCATGGGAACAGGGCAGACCAAACTACCAAGCCAATTCTTCACCAGAAAGGAGACAAGCTACCGGGGACCGGTTTCTGGCATTTCAGCCTCTTCGGCCCGGCTTGCTTGAATCCTGATGGAGCAGTGAGAAAGGGACTCATGTCTGAGTATACCCTGCCACACCTATAGTGGCCAAAAACGATACAGAAAAGGGGGTGGTGATGAACAGAGTGTCTGAATTAAGCAGACCACTCTTACCCAGTCCAAAGATCAGGGCTTGATCCATCACCGTTATTTATCTCACTGCCCCATCCCAGCTCAGAACCTGGCTATATGCAAATTAGTCTGACCCTGGCCCAGTGCATCATGGGAACAGGGCAGACCAAACTACCAAGCCAATTCTTCACCAGAAAGGAGACAAGCTACCGGGGACCGGTTTCTGGCATTTCAGCCTCTTCGGCCCGGCTTGCTTGAATCCTGATGGAGCAGTGAGAAAGGGACTCATGTCTGAGTATACCCTGCCACACCTATAGTGGCCAAAAACGATACAGAAAAGGGGGTGGTGATGAACAGAGTGTCTGAATTAAGCAGACCACTCTTACCCAGTCCAAAGATCAGGGCTTGATCCATCACCGTTATTTATCTCACTGCCCCATCCCAGCTCAGAACCTGGCTATATGCAAATTAGTCTGACCCTGGCCCAGTGCATCATGGGAACAGGGCAGACCAAACTACCAAGCCAATTCTTCACCAGAAAGGAGACAAGCTACCGGGGACCGGTTTCTGGCATTTCAGCCTCTTCGGCCCGGCTTGCTTGAATCCTGATGGAGCAGTGAGAAAGGGACTCATGTCTGAGTATACCCTGCCACACCTATAGTGGCCAAAAACGATACAGAAAAGGGGGTGGTGATGAACAGAGTGTCTGAATTAAGCAGACCACTCTTACCCAGTCCAAAGATCAGGGCTTGATCCATCACCGTTATTTATCTCACTGCCCCATCCCAGCTCAGAACCTGGCTATATGCAAATTAGTCTGACCCTGGCCCAGTGCATCATGGGAACAGGGCAGACCAAACTACCAAGCCAATTCTTCACCAGAAAGGAGACAAGCTACCGGGGACCGGTTTCTGGCATTTCAGCCTCTTCGGCCCGGCTTGCTTGAATCCTGATGGAGCAGTGAGAAAGGGACTCATGTCTGAGTATACCCTGCCACACCTATAGTGGCCAAAAACGATACAGAAAAGGGGGTGGTGATGAACAGAGTGTCTGAATTAAGCAGACCACTCTTACCCAGTCCAAAGATCAGGGCTTGATCCATCACCGTTATTTATCTCACTGCCCCATCCCAGCTCAGAACCTGGCTATATGCAAATTAGTCTGACCCTGGCCCAGTGCATCATGGGAACAGGGCAGACCAAACTACCAAGCCAATTCTTCACCAGAAAGGAGACAAGCTACCGGGGACCGGTTTCTGGCATTTCAGCCTCTTCGGCCCGGCTTGCTTGAATCCTGATGGAGCAGTGAGAAAGGGACTCATGTCTGAGTATACCCTGCCACACCTATAGTGGTCAAAAACGATACAGAAAAGGGGGTGGTGATTAACAGAGTGTCTGAATTAAGCAGACCACTCTTACCCAGTCCAAAGATCAGGGCTTGATCCATCCTTCGCTGCAACGAGCAAACCCCTGAAAAACAATTTCCCGCCGCCATTTACGGCGAGGAAGCCAGGCCACGCCTACCTGAGGCCACGCCCACCCCCCTCAGCATATATACGCGATCTGAAGCGTGTAACTGACAGAATCTAGAAACTCCTGAGGCGGAAAGCCGGGAGAACGCTGAAAACCTTTTTAAAACTATCACCATTGTATTTTGTGTCACTTTACCTAAATTGTACTTTTAAAAGCGCACTCACCCGGCAAACTGTCATAGCGGGCTAGAGACACGCTGAAACAGCGACTCCTTCGCTGCAACGAGCAAACCCCTGAAAAACAATTTCCCGCCGCCATTTACGGCGAGGAAGCCAGGCCACGCCTACCTGAGGCCACGCCCACCCCCCTCAGCATATATACGCGATCTGAAGCGTGTAACTGACAGAATCTAGAAACTCCTGAGGCGGAAAGCCGGGAGAACGCTGAAAACCTTTTTAAAACTATCACCATTGTATTTTGTGTCACTTTACCTAAATTGTACTTTTAAAAGCGCACTCACCCGGCAAACTGTCATAGCGGGCTAGAGACACGCTGAAACAGCGACTCCTTCGCTGCAACGAGCAAACCCCTGAAAAACAATTTCCCGCCGCCATTTACGGCGAGGAAGCCAGGCCACGCCTACCTGAGGCCACGCCCACCCCCCTCCTTAACCCCTTAAAACAATGTGCAATTACCGGACGCGCAGCGGACGGGCGCAGCGGGCGCGCCGTCAGCGCGCCGAAGGCGCGCCAAAGGCAAGCCCGTCTGGGCCCGTCCGGACCCGGATGGCCCTTGGCCCCGTTACTCTGCCAGGTGACCCTCAGGAGCGAGTGACGTATACAGCTGACACATTACGAGCCCTACGTCCAAAAACCACCCTGACCTGCTACCACACGGTTACAGAAGGTAAGGTCTTTACGACTTGTCCATACTGCAATCCGGTCCCCCCCCCTAAAAACACTACACCGGCTTTGAAAGCCGGACTTCTCAATTGCCGCTCCCTTCCGAAACACGCCACCGAAATAAACCTCCTAATCCATGATCAGGATTACGACTTAATGTTCCTAACAGAGACATGGCTCTCTGATTGCACCGATCCGGATGTTGTTACTGCTCTCCCCACGGGCTATCTCTGCCAAACGCTAAATAGACCTAAAGGGAGGGGAGGTGGGATAGCCATAATCCACAGACAACGATACGTCTGTAGGATGACGAACGCTGACATTAAGGATTGTGAGTGCGGCCAGTTTTCCATCCAAATCACTCCAGCCCTCACTGTAGCGGGGCTTCTGACCTATCGTCCCCCTGGGGCCCCAGGCAATTTCTCCAACTCTTTAGTTGAAGCCATTTCCCAACTAGCCTCCGCCACCTCCAACTTCCTGCTACTAGGCGATCTTAATCTCCACTTTCTTGACCCAACGGATCGTGTGGCAGTAGACATTAGACATGACCTTACAGCTTTAGAGGTATGTCTGGTTAATAACGAGCCCACCCACGAGAAGGGCCATCTATTGGATCCCATCTTTACCAATATTCCAACGATGACCACCGACCCTCCGGTGACCCTTCCATGGACTGACCACTTCCTGGTCCCCTTTTTCTGGGAAACTCCCATGTCTAATCACTCTATTCCTAAAACCCAGGTTACTGATCGCCAATGGCATAAATTGTCATCTGATATGTGGGCCCGCTCTCTTACCGATTCCACTCCCGAGCTTTCCTCGGACCCAAATGTGGCCGATAAACAATTCAGTGACTGGATTACGTCATCTCTTGACACTCTGCTTCCAAAAATCACTACCCTTAAACAACCTAAAAAGATATCCCCTGCTCCGTGGTACACTCCAGAGCTTAAAGCCTTACGGCAAGAATGTAAAAAGACCGAACGTTCGTGGAGACGTGATAAAACAGGAGCGAACAAAAATATCTACTCCATCTCTCTTCTCAATTATAAAACAGCTATCCGGAATACCAAAAGCGTGTTTTTCCAGGAGAGAATAGAGAGAGCAGGTGGCTCCGGGAAGGAAGCATTTGCTATCCTAAAAGAACTCTCAAAACCACCAGAACAAGATCGTGGACCCCCCTCTGACCCTAAAGCTGATCAAGAGAAATGCCAACAACTGGCTAACTTTTTCCAGGACAAAATCCGATTAATCCTGGATTCAATTCCTCCCCTGTGCCCGAGGGAAGAAACCGTTTTTCCATATCCGACTTCTCCCACCGGCCTATCCACATGGGGCCAGGTCACCCCAGATGAAGTGCGGACGACGCTTAACTCTATGAAGAGTGGTTCCCCCAGAGATCCTGCTCCTCTTCGGATTCTTAAAGAGGTAGCCCCTTCTATCATCCCGGCCCTTACTCAGTTGATTAATACGTCACTTCAACAGGGAGTTGTGCCCCAGAGTTGGAAGAAGGCGGTGGTAAAGGCCTTACTGAAGAAACCCACTCTGGACCCCGAAAACCTGGCGAACTATCGGCCCATTTCCTTACTCCCAGGAGTAAGTAAAATTGCGGAAAAACTCATCAACAAGAAACTTTCGCAATATCTAGAGGCTAACAACAAACTGAAAAACTCCCAGACGGGCTTTCGACCTGGACAGGGCACGGACATCGCCCTCCTGGCGGCGGTAGAGGAAGCCAGAACGCTGCTAGATGGTGGAGGATCAGTGGCAGTGATCCTCCTCGACCTTAGTGCAGCGTTCGACACTGTTGACCACCAGCTCCTCATCGAAAGGCTTGCAAGAGTTGGTCTAGAAGGCACAGCCATATCCTGGCTCTCATCCTTCTTGACACAACGATCTTATCAGATCTGGGAGAAGAACGCCCGTTCCTCCGAAATGCCCCTCCAATGTGGTGTGCCTCAGGGCTCCTCCCTGAGCCCTACATTATTCAACATCTATATGTCCACATTGGAGGAGGTCATCACCCCTTTCGGAGTGAGTGTCATCAGCTATGCTGATGACACACAATTAGTGGTATCATTGTCCCATCCTAAACAACAGAAAGCCGATCTTTTTAACTGCCTCACGCAGGTCCATCACTGGATGAACATTTCAATGCTAAAATTAAACGGGGCAAAAACCGAGGTCCTTGTACTCGGCCCAAAAGGAACCTCACTTCCTCTAGACATGTGGCCAACATGTCTAGGACCTCCCCCAGACCCAAAGACAGAGGTGAAAAGTTTGGGTGTCTGGATCGACTCGGAACTTTCATTCGCCCCACAAGCGAAAAAGGTCGTAGGGACCTGTTTCGGTCTGCTAAAATCCCTGAGGAAAGTCCTGCCCCTCCTTCCTCCGAAATCGCAAAAACTATTAGTCCAGGGTCTTATCATATCTAGACTGGACTATAGTAATGCGATCTATTTGGGTGCACCGGAAGCAACATTGAATAAACTGCAGAGGATCCAGAATACTGCTGCCCGGATCATTACCAACACCCCGGCCAGATCATCGGCCAAGCCTGCCCTCAAACTCCTGCATTGGCTCCCCATAAGGGAGAGAATTAAATTTAAGGCCCTGTGTCTGGTGCACAAAACCTTGAACAATCAAGGCCCTCCAATTCTCCGGAATTTCATTACCCCCTATATAGCCACAAGATCCCTTCGCTCTAATGCAGAAAATCTTATCAATGCCCCAAGGTTTAGGAAAGCACGATCAGGAGGAAGACGGTTCTCGGTCCATGCGGCCCGTCTTTGGAACTCCCTCCCTCGGGATCTTCGTCTGGATCCCCAATACCTCCGTTTTAGGAAACGATTAAAGACACATCTTTTCCCCTAACCCCTATGTTCTTCTCGTAAACTCAGCCTTAGTCCTCAGTTTCCTGTCTTCTAGGTTCCTCAGCGCTGGGATACTTCCGGGTGACGACGCGCTTTACAAAAATAAATAATAATAATACAAAAATAAATAATAATAATCACCGTTATTTATCTCACTGCCCCATCCCAGCTCAGAACCTGGCTATATGCAAATTAGTCTGACCCTGGCCCAGTGCATCATGGGAACAGGGCAGACCAAACTACCAAGCCAATTCTTCACCAGAAAGGAGACAAGCTTCCGGGGACCGGTTTCTGGCATTTCAGCCTCTTCGGCCCGGCTTGCTTGAATCCTGATGGAGCAGTGAGAAAGGGACTCATGTCTGAGTATACCCTGCCACACCTATAGTGGCCAAAAACGATACAGAAAAGGGGGTGGTGATGAACAGAGTGTCTGAATTAAGCAGACCACTCTTACCCAGTCCAAAGATCAGGGCTTGATCCATCACCGTTATTTATCTCACTGCCCCATCCCAGCTCAGAACCTGGCTATATGCAAATTAGTCTGACCCTGGCCCAGTGCATCATGGGAACAGGGCAGACCAAACTACCAAGCCAATTCTTCACCAGAAAGGAGACAAGCTACCGGGGACCGGTTTCTGGCATTTCAGCCTCTTCGGCCCGGCTTGCTTGAATCCTGATGGAGCAGTGAGAAAGGGACTCATGTCTGAGTATACCCTGCCACACCTATAGTGGCCAAAAACGATACAGAAAAGGGGGTGGTGATGAACAGAGTGTCTGAATAAAGCAGACCACTCTTACCCAGTTCAAAGATCAGGGCTTGATCCATCACCGTTATTTATCTCACTGCCCCATCCCAGCTCAGAACCTGGCTATATGCAAATTAGTCTGACCCTGGCCCAGTGCATCATGGGAACAGGGCAGACCAAACTACCAAGCCAATTCTTCACCAGAAAGGAGACAAGCTACCGGGGACCGGTTTCTGGCATTTCAGCCTCTTCGGCCCGGCTTGCTTGAATCCTGATGGAGCAGTGAGAAAGGGACTCATGTCTGAGTATACCCTGCCACACCTATAGTGGCCAAAAACGATACAGAAAAGGGGGTGGTGATGAACAGAGTGTCTGAATTAAGCAGACCACTCTTACCCAGTCCAAAGATCAGGGCTTGATCCATCACCATTATTTATCTCACTGCCCCATCCCAGCTCAGAACCTGGCTATATGCAAATTAGTCTGACCCTGGCCCAGTGCATCATGGGAACAGGGCAGACCAAACTACCAAGCCAATTCTTCACCAGAAAGGAGACAAGCTACCGGGGACCGGTTTCTGGCATTTCAGCCTCTTCGGCCCGGCTTGCTTGAATCCTGATGGAGCAGTGAGAAAGGGACTCATGTCTGAGTATACCCTGCCACACCTATAGTGGCCAAAAACGATACAGAAAAGGGGGTGGTGATGAACAGAGTGTCTGAATTAAGCAGACCACTCTTACCCAGTCCAAAGATCAGGGCTTGATCCATCACCGTTATTTATCTCACTGCCCCATCCCAGCTCAGAACCTGGCTATATGCAAATTAGTCTGACCCTGGCCCAGTGCATCATGGGAACAGGGCAGACCAAACTACCAAGCCAATTCTTCACCAGAAAGGAGACAAGCTACCGGGGACCGGTTTCTGGCATTTCAGCCTCTTCGGCCCGGCTTGCTTGAATCCTGATGGAGCAGTGAGAAAGGGACTCATGTCTGAGTATACCCTGCCACACCTATAGTGGCCAAAAACGATACAGAAAAGGGGGTGGTGATGAACAGAGTGTCTGAATTAAGCAGACCACTCTTACCCAGTCCAAAGATCAGGGCTTGATCCATCACCGTTATTTATCTCACTGCCCCATCCCAGCTCAGAACCTGGCTATATGCAAATTAGTCTGACCCTGGCCCAGTGCATCATGGGAACAGGGCAGACCAAACTACCAAGCCAATTCTTCACCAAAAAGGAGACAAGCTACCGGGGACCGGTTTCTGGCATTTCAGCCTCTTCGGCCCAGCTTGCTTGAATCCTGATGGAGCAGTGAGAAAGGGACTCATGTCTGAGTATACCCTGCCACACCTATAGTGGCCAAAAACGATACAGAAAAGGGGGTGGTGATGAACAGAGTGTCTGAATTAAGCAGACCACTCTTACCCAGTCCAAAGATCAGGGCTTGATCCATCACCGTTATTTATCTCACTGCCCCATCCCAGCTCAGAACCTGGCTATATGCAAATTAGTCTGACCCTGGCCCAGTGCATCATGGGAACAGGGCAGACCAAACTACCAAGCCAATTCTTCACCAGAAAGGAGACAAGCTACCGGGGACCGGTTTCTGGCATTTCAGCCTCTTCCGCCCGGCTTGCTTGAATCCTGATGGAGCAGTGAGAAAGGGACTCATGTCTGAGTATACCCTGCCACACCTATAGTGGCCAAAAACGATACAGAAAAGGGGGTGGTGATGAACAGAGTGTCTGAATTAAGCAGACCACTCTTACCCAGTCCAAAGATCAGGGCTTGATCCATCACCGTTATTTATCTCACTGCCCCATCCCAGCTCAGAACCTGGCTATATGCAAATTAGTCTGACCCTGGCCCAGTGCATCATGGGAACAGGGCAGACCAAACTACCAAGCCAATTCTTCACCAGAAAGGAGACAAGCTACCGGGGACCGGTTTCTGGCATTTCAGCCTCTTCGGCCCGGCTTGCTTGAATCCTGATGGAGCAGTGAGAAAGGGACTCATGTCTGAGTATACCCTGCCACACCTATAGTGGCCAAAAACGATACAGAAAAGGGGGTGGTGATGAACAGAGTGTCTGAATTAAGCAGACCACTCTTACCCAGTCCAAAGATCAGGGCTTGATCCATCACCGTTATTTATCTCACTGCCCCATCCCAGCTCAGAACCTGGCTATATGCAAATTAGTCTGACCCTGGCCCAGTGCATCATGGGAACAGGGCAGACCAAACTACCAAGCCAATTCTTCACCAGAAAGGAGACAAGCTACCGGGGACCGGTTTCTGGCATTTCAGCCTCTTCCGCCCGGCTTGCTTGAATCCTGATGGAGCAGTGAGAAAGGGACTCATGTCTGAGTATACCCTGCCACACCTATAGTGGCCAAAAACGATACAGAAAAGGGGGTGGTGATGAACAGAGTGTCTGAATTAAGCAGACCACTCTTACCCAGTCCAAAGATCAGGGCTTGATCCATCACCGTTATTTATCTCACTGCCCCATCCCAGCTCAGAACCTGGCTATATGCAAATTAGTCTGACCCTGGCCCAGTGCATCATGGGAACAGGGCAGACCAAACTACCAAGCCAATTCTTCACCAGAAAGGAGACAAGCTACCGGGGACCGGTTTCTGGCATTTCAGCCTCTTCGGCCCGGCTTGCTTGAATCCTGATGGAGCAGTGAGAAAGGGACTCATGTCTGAGTATACCCTGCCACACCTATAGTGGCCAAAAACGATACAGAAAAGGGGGTGGTGATGAACAGAGTGTCTGAATTAAGCAGACCACTCTTACCCAGTCCAAAGATCAGGGCTTGATCCATCACCGTTATTTATCTCACTGCCCCATCCCAGCTCAGAACCTGGCTATATGCAAATTAGTCTGACCCTGGCCCACCAGTTGCAGGGTGGACACTCCTTGTCCACAAGGGAGATTTCTTCATTCTTCTGTGGAGCAGAACGTCGAAGCCGAGAGTTTCTTCTTGTAGAGTAGTTCAGGATTAATCTAATCTGGAATGGGACCAGCTGCTACCTTTATCCTGCTGAAGGGGGCTGTACTGGTGACTAGGTCCCTCCCCTGGGTGGGACCAGGAAGGGGGGTGGTTACACCCCCTATCCTTTGTTCGGCTTCGCGCCAGAGCTGGGGCAGGGATGCCCCAGCAACTGGTTTGAACCGGTGTATGCACAGGACACCTTGTGTGCCCCAGGCATGTCTCATTCCTTTCAGGCTTATCCTACCCAATACACAAAATCCTGTCTGGGGTGGTGCTAGCACCTCCCAAGGCAGGAAACCGTTTGTCCAAGCCTCCCTCGCTGGAAGGACTCCCAGCAGCAGGAGGTCAGACTTGTGTCTGTGGTGGCAGCATCCGTTTTGTGATGCCAAGGCTCGAGTTAACTTTAACCGGGGTTCACAGTTACATACATGTCATGTCCCTCTAGAAGGGTGGAATGCTACCCCCGTCGCCAGAATTGGCGAGGGGGTAGTAGTCCAATTCGTATGACACCTTACTCGACATGTTTTGATAATGTTATACCAGAGTTAGCATTCAACCGCGAGGATTATAATGCACTTAAGAGTATATGGTATAGCGTTATCATGGAAACAGCTAAAGGACTTGGTTCCGAAAGCTGTAGACAGGCTCAGCTCATGCTTGAGCACCATCTCACATACTTCCAAGCACGCTGCCTTCAGGATTGATAAGGCCTGCCATAGGAGTGACTGATAGGAGTATATGTGTCCATTTTGGGGTTAGATATAGGTATACTATATCTACAGCAAAGGGTGTTTACACCACCTTGCCCCAGCTGTCTTAGCAGCCAGTTGTGTCTATTTAGATGGCCAGCCAGGGGTGGCATAATACATGCTTCAGCCCCTGGTAGGCCCTGGGTACACCTATGCCCTGGATACCTAAGGTACACTGTACAGGGACTGATAAGGGGGCCTAGTACCAATTGGTAAATGCACCTAAAGTACATGGTTGTCAATTTAGAGAGAGAGCAGCTAGGCTGTGGGTCTGATTAGCAGGCCCACAGCCAGGGAAAGTCGTAAACCAGTGAAGCAAAAAGCAAAAATCTGGGGTGACCATAGGATTGCAGACCCCACTCTCCTACATAACCCCCCCCCCCCAACTTAGGGACATTAAACTAACCTTGACCAGGTGAGTCTTCCTGTTCTAAGTGGAAATACCTGGAGAGACCATCTGCATTGCCATGGTCAGTCCCTGGTCTGTGCTCCACTGCAAAGTCCATCCCCTGTAGGGAAATGGACCACCTAAGAAGTTTGGGGTTTTCACCCTTCATCTGATTTAGCCATAAGAGGGGCTTATGGTCGGTCTGAATCTTGAAGTGAGTTCCAAATAAGTATGGCCTCAACTTCTTAAGGGCCCAAACCACAGCAAAGGCCTCCCTCTCTATAGCTGACCAACGTTTCTCTCTAGGGGTCAGCCTTCTGCTTATGAAAGCAATGGGCTGGTCATGACCATCAATATTCAGTTGAGATAGAACAGCTCCCACACCCAACTCAGATGCATCTGTTTGGACAATGAAGGTTGTGGAGTAGTCAGGACTCTTGAGAATAGGTGCAGTACACATGGCCTGCTTTAGGTCATCGAATGCCTTCTGACAGCTAACTGTCCACTGAACTTTCTTTGGCATTTTCTTGCTTGTCAAGTCATTAAGTGGTGTCACAATGGACCCATAATTTTTGACAAACTTCCTATAGTAACCAGACAGGCCCAAGAAAGCTCTGACCTGTGTCTGGGTGGTTGGAGGAGCCCAGTCCTTTATGGCCCTTATCTTGCTCTCCAAGGGTTAAACCTGGCCTCCACCTACAAGGTGGCCCAGGTACACAACCTGACTCTGCCCTATCCGGCACTTGGTAGCCTTGACAGTGAGGCCTGCCTTTTGCAGGGCCTCCAAAACTTTCCTCATGTGGATCAGGTGATCCTCCCAGGTGGAGCTAAAGACATCAATATCATCAAGATATGCTGCACAAAAGTCATCAAACCCAGTGAGAACTTGGTTCACCAACCTTTGAAAAGTGGCAGGTGCATTTTTCAAACCAAAGGGCATCACCACAAATTGGTAATGACCTCCTGGGGTAGAAAATGCTGTTTTGGCCTTGGCTAACCTGATCTGCCAATAACGAGCTGTTAGGTTAAATGTACTCAAGAAAGTTGCAGAAGCCAACTTGTCTATAAGTTCATCTGCCCTAGGTATTGGATGGGCATCTGTCTTAGTGACAGCATTGAGGCCCCTGTAGTCTACACAAAACCTCATCTCTCTCTTACCATCCTGGGTGTGAGGTTTTGGCACTAGAACTACAGGACTAGCCCAAGGGCTCTCTGAGGGTTCAATGACTCCCAATTCCAACATCTTTTGGACTTCTTTCTTTATGCAGTCCCTGACGTGGTCAGGTTGCCTGTAGATTTTACTCTTGACAGGCAGACTGTCACCAGTGTCCACCTCATGGGTGCACCAGTTTGTCTGACTGGGGGTCAGTGAGAACATTTGTCTAAAGGATTGAAGAACCTGTTTGCAATCCATTTGTTGATGCTCAGAGAGGCTGTCAGAAAAGACTATACCATCTACTGACCCATCATCAGGGTTCTGAGTGAGCAGGTCTGGGAGAGGGTCACTCTCTTCCTCCTGCCCCTCATCTGTGGCCATGAGCAAGCCCATGTCCCCCCTGTCGACAAATGCCTTGAGCCTGTTTACATGAAGCAGCCTGTGGGGGCTCCTTGGAGTTCCCATGTCCACCAAGTAGGTGACCTCTCTCTTTTGCTCAATGATGGTATGGGGTCCAGACCACTTGTCTTAGAGAGCTGCTGGGACCACTGGCTCTAACACCCACACCTTCTGTCCTGCATTATACACAGTTAGGACAGCCTTTTGGTCATGCCAAGCTTTTTGAAGTTCTTGGCTGGCCTCAAGGTTTTTGGATGCCTTCTCCATGTACTCTGCCATCCTGGAGCGGAGACCAAGTACATAGTCCACTATGTCAAGTTTAGGCTTTTTGAGAGGTAACTCCCATCCTTCCTTCACAAGACATAGGGGTCCTCTTACAGGATGCCCAAACAGAAGTTAAAAAGGGCTGTAGCCAACCCCCTTCTGGCGGACCTCTCTGTAAGCAAACAGGAGGCAGGGTAAAAGGATGTTCCATCTTCGCCTAAGCTTTTCAGGTAACCCTTTTATCATCCTTTTTAGGGTCTTGTTGAATCTTTCAACAAGCCCATTGCACTGTGGGTGATAGGGTGTGGTAAATTTGTAATTTACACCACACTCCTTCCACATTGCAGTCAAGTATCCTGACATGAAGTTTGCACCCCTGTCAGAGACAACCTCCTTAGGAAACCCCACTCTGGAGAAAACTCCAAGTAGGGCCCTGGCCACAACAGGAGCTGTAGTGGTCCTAAGGGGAATAGCTTCTGGATACCTGGTGGCATGATCCACTACCACCAGTATAAATCTATGCCCAGATGCTGTTGGGGGGTCCATTGGTCCAACAATGTCTATCTCCACTCTTTCAAAGGGTACCCCCACCACAGGTAGTGGTATCAGGGGGGCCTTTGTTGTGCCACCTGATTTGCCACTGGCTTGACAGGTGACACATGAGCGAAAAACTCTTTACTGTCTTCAGACACTGAGGCCAGTGAAAGTGTGGGGCAAGCCTGTCCCAAGTCTGGCCTAAGTGACCTGCAAGGGGAATCTCATGGGCTAAGGTGAGAAGGAAACCTCTAAGAGACAAGGGGATGACCAGCCTCCTGGTAGCACCAGGCTTGAGGTCTCTTGCCTCAGAGTATAGGAGTCCTTCATCCCAATATACCTTATGGGCACCTGTAGCATTCCCTGCAGCCTCAGCAGCAGCCTGCTGTCTGAGGGGTTCGAGGGAGGAACAGTCTAACTGTGCCTGTCTCAAGTCTGCCCTGGAAGGTCCCCCTGTCCCAAGAAACTCAACCTGTTCAGGTTCAAGCTCTTCTAGGACAGTTCCTTCTGGGGTCTTTGGGTCAGCCTCCTGAGAGGGCTGATTCTCAACCTGAGTCAGGGGGAAAGGCTCTGCCTTAACCCTACTGTTCTTCCTCTTGGGTAGTGTCTGGTCCATTCTTCCAGGATCCAGGACTTGTTCAGCTGGGCATTTCTTGGCCTGTGACCTGGTCACAGCAAGGACATGTGAGGAGAGACCTAGCATTTCTACATGAGTCCTGTACTCCACATCTGACCACAGTGAGGATTCCAAATCATTGCCCAAAAGACAATCTACTGGGAGGTCTGAACTAACTACAACCCTTTTGAGGCCAGTTACCCCTCCCCAGGAGAAATTAACAACTGCCATACTGTGATTGGCAGTGACATTGCTAGCATTGGTCACTAGGTAGTCTGAACCTAGCATGATCTGGTCAGGGTCCACAAATGTTGGTGTCACCATGGTGACACTGGCACATGTGTCCCTGTAGGCCTGAGCCATTTTTCTATTGATTAAAGGTGTTTGCCTGTATTTGCCCAGAGTACTAGGACTTACAGTAGGGGGTCATACCATGTCCCAGTACAAACAAGAACTGCCTGAGTAGGTATTCTGACTAAGTCAGAACCCACCTGAGTTCCCAGGGTTAACCCAACTATAGCCTTGGGAGGTACACTACCACTACTAACTGTACTAGGGGGTGCAGGTGTCTTAGGGACAGTAGTGGTAGGAGTTTGGCCTTTCTTGGTGCACTCACTAAACCAGTGAGTTTTACTTTTACAGTATTGGCACCATGGTTTCTTAGGACCATCATTCTTCTTCTTTTGGGAATTCTGGGATCCACCCTCCTTAGATTGTTGGGGCCCTGTTGAAGACTTATGGTCATTTTGCTTATTCTCATTATTACCCTTCTGGTCTGCTTTCTTCAGGCCACCACCCTGGTTCTCGTTCTGCTGCTTGACCCTTGTCCTGACCCATCTGTCTGCCTTCTTTCCCAATTCTTGGGGAGAGGTCAGATCTGAGTCAATCAAGTGCTGATGCAACAACTGGTTCTGACAATTATTTAAGATTTGCTCTCTCATAATTAGATTATACAATCCTGTGTAATCAGTAACTTTACTTCCCAGTAACCAGCCTTCCAAAGCCTTAGTGGCACAATCAACAAAGTCAGTCCAATCTTGAGCCTGAGTTTTCTGGGTGTCTCTGAACATTAACCTGTACTTTTCAGTTGTTAGGCCAAACCCATCAAATCAGTGCAGTTTTCAAGACTTGGTAATCATTAGGCATCCTCATCTAACAGTGAGGAGCTTATCTCTACCTTTACCTTCAAAGGAGAGCCACAATATAGCTGCCCACTGACTCTGGGGTACCTGCTGTACTTTACAGGCCCTCTCCAGAGCAGTTATCCACTTGCGGATATCATCTCCTGTCTTATAGGAGGGCACTATTTTACTCGGGTTTCTAGTATCAAAACCCCTTTCTCTATCCCTAGGGATATTGCTGCCACCAGTGGGGACTACCCCACTCAATTGTTGATCTCTGGCAAAGGCAAGTTTCTCTTTGGCTAGGGCAAGTTCTTCCCTTTCAATCCTCAGATTCACTTCCCTCATCTTAGCTTCATGCTCTCTTCTCTGAGGGGATGTCATCCCTCTCTGAGAAGATGCCTGAGAGACATGGGTGTGAATAGATCTGTTAGAGCCTCTGGAGTGAGATCTAACTTGTTTATTCCCAAGGTTAGGCCTGCTTGAGGCTGGTCTTGGGTCTCCTCCAATTCCACCTTCATGTAGGCTTAAGTTGGCCCTGGTGAGTCTGCTGACTACTACTGGACCTTTGTCTGCCTCATCCCCAGAGGACTCTTCCTCTTCCTCCTCCTCCTCCTCATCTACATTCTCTGTTTCAGGGGGGTTGGAGTCAGGATTACCTTCTAAGGGGGGCATGCTCCCATCTGGATTAGAGGGGCCTGGGTTAGAAGCCCTTCTAGCATCATATGTCTCTAAGAGACCTAATAGAAAAGGAGTGGTAGGGTTAGAACCCTGTTTCAATTTCCTGGAGGTACACAATTGTCTCATCTCCTGGAAACTGAGAGCTGCATATCTGGAATGGACCTGTGGAGGGTCACTAACCACTAGGGGAGTCTCTGAAGTCTCTCCATGGGTAGACATGCTTTCTAGTGAGGTGTAAGTGATGCACCTACCTACACTATGGGCTTTCCTACTGATCCCTTGCTAAGAGTTGTAGTCAGGGTGTTCTAGGCCCTTTCTACTACAACAGCTGGTTCAGTAGAACTCAGAGTATTTCTAAGCTTGTTATATGTACCTATGGTACCTTATGTGATCTTTCAAATGATATTTCAAGATTATACGTGGTAAAAACAACAGCAAGCTCAAATCTCACCGCTGCCACCAATGTGAGAAGTTGGCCTGATATATGATGCTCACTAGTTCTAGTGATCACCTTGTATCAGTCCAAACAACCCTTATGGTGATTGGTTGTAAGTCAACCTTATAGACCAGCTATCCTAATGGTAGCATGGACAAAGCAGTCTTAGGCTAAACTCTTTTGGCATGTGAAGCCAGCTGTTTTACCACAATATAACCCCTTGAATACCAGATGAAAGGACACCACACAGGTTGTTATGAAAATAAACAATATATTTATTAATAACAAACACATCTGAACTCTTTATGAGGTCAGATGGCTAAGCACATGACAATCTCTTAGGAAAAATACGATAAGTTGCACAAAATTACAATGGTGCCCTAGGGGCACGGCAAACCATATACTAAGTAAGTGGAATGTGAAAGTCAATAGAAGGAATGGAGCTGTCCAGAGGCTGTAAGATCGCTGGGACTACGCTATCCTAACTTTAGGTAAGTAATAGGAGGCCCACGGAACGCGTGTGCAGAGTGTGAACTCACACGCGAGATGTGTATCAACGTCTATGGACAGTACAGTTCAAGAAAAAGGTAAGTACGGACAATCCTGACTAGTTAGGACTAAAACGACTGTGGAACTGGACACTAGGAGAGTCAATCTACCCTTGAGCACCGAAATGCTCTTGTTACCTCACCCACGGGCTGTGGGTGCATAGGTGCAAAGTCGTGTCGGGTTCCGGCGTTGAAGTCTATGGAGCCTGGAAGAGAAGATGCTGCAGGCGACCAGGAGGAAGATGTCCGGTGTGATCCAAGGATGGATCAGAGATGCTGAAGACCTGAAAGCAGAGGGGACAATGTTCACAGTCACTAGCCAGTGACTGGAGTGGAACCAGGAAGGAACCAGATGTCGTCGTCGCGATCAAGTGAAGAGTGGACGCTTGACTCGGCAGTCACGTGGACCAGGAGGTGTCTTTGACAACCAGGATTTAGGGACTAGCTGTCCCACGCAGGTTCTCGCTGTCGGCGGTGTCGGATCCGGGATTGGAGTCAACAGGCCTTGGCAAAGCATCCGACGCGGTGAGTGGAAAAGGCGTCTGGTGCGGACTAGGAGAGTCCGGGTTACCCCTCTTTTGGAAGGGAGCAAGGGCCAGTCTGGAGCAACCAGACCAGCAGTGAAGATTTCAAGGTTCGTCATCTAGGAGGCCACTAGCCAGCCGGCAAGTGACCAGACAACGCGTCGAGCAGCAAACAAGCAGAAGGGCCCCATGCAGATCTCGTGGAAGCTGGAGGGCTGATCTTCGGTGCAGGAGCTGCTCGGGGCTGGGGCTTCTCAATCCACAAACCAATGGGTCGAGTTTACCTCGGGAGTTGTGCTGGAAGCGAAGTGCAGTTTCTTTCAAGATGGCTGGTCCCACGTGTCTCGTCGCACCCACGGGTCTCAGCTTTGCTGCAGATGTGAGTTGAGGTCGGAGAGGACTGGGAATCCGGGTCTCGTTGGGCTCTGAAGTCTGGATCCTCGAGGGAAGACGACAAAGTGAAGCCGCTGGACGCTTGATGGTGCCTGCAGTTGCAGGGTGGACACTCCTTGTCCACAAGGGAGATTTCTTCAGTCTTCTGTGGAGCAGAGCGTCGAAGTCCAGAGTTTCTTCTTGTAGAGTAGTTCAGGATTAATCTAATCTGGAATGGGACCAGCTCCTACCTTTATCCTGCTAAAGGGGGCTGTACTGGTGACTAGGTCCCTCCCCTGGGTGGGACCAGGAAGGGGGGTGGTTACACCCCCTATCCTTTGTTCGGATTTGCGCCATATCTGGGGCAGGGATGCCCCAGCAACTGGTTTGAACCGGTGTATGCACAGGACACCTTGTGTGCCCCAGGCATGTCTCATTCCTTTTAGGCCTATCCTACCCAATACACAAAATCCTGTCTGGGGGGTGCTAGCTCCTCCCAAGGCAGCAAACCCTTTGTCCAAGCCTCCCTCGCTGGAAGGACTCCCAGCAGCAGGAGGTCAGACTTGTGTCTGTAGTGGCAGCATCCATTTTGTGATGCCAAGGCTCGAGTTAACTTTAACCGGGGTTCACAGTTACATACATGTCGTGTCCCTCTAGAAGGGTGGAATGCTACCCCCGTCGCCAGAATTGGCGAGGGGGTAGTATTCCAATTCGTATGACACCTTACTCGACATGTTTTGATAATGTTATACCAGAGTTAGCATTCAACCGCGAGGATTATAATGCACTTAAGAGTATATGGTATAGCATTATCATGGAAACAGCTAAAGGACTTCGTTCCGAAAGCTATAGACAGGCTCAGCTCATGCTAGAGCACCATCTCACATAATTCCAAGCACTCTGCCTTCAGGATTGATAAGGCCTGCCATAGGAGTGACTGATAGGAGTATATGTGTCCATTTTGGGGTTAGATATAGGTATACTATATCTACAGCAAAGGGTGTTTACACCACCTTGCCACAGCTGTACTAGCAGCCAGTTGTGTCTATTTAGATGGCCAGCCAGGGGTGGCATAATACATGCTTCAGCCCCTGGTGGGCCCTGGGTACACCTATGCCCTGGGTACCTAAGGTACACTGTACAGGGACTGATAAGGGGGCCCAGTACCAATTGGTAAATGCACCTAAAGTACATGGTTGTCAATTTAGAGAGAGAACAGCTAGGCTGTGGGTCTGATTAGCAGGCCCACAGCCAGGGAAAGTCGTAAACCAGTGAAGCAAAAAGCAAAAATCTGGGGTGACCATAGGATTGCAGACCCCACTCTTCTACAGAGAGTAAATCTATTAAATCTATTTTGAAAATATTTGTACAGTTACATGCAATATCAACTCAAGCTAATCGAAAAGTGAGGAGTGGTGAATACTCTCATGGTTGAAAACATTAATAGTAATTGTTGTGTGCAATCTACTGTATTTATTACATTGACAGTAGAAATTATCCACAGAAAGTGTTGAAGTATAAGGCATTCCATGAATAGAATATTTTATTGTATTATTGTAACAAACGATTGGGGGGGGGGGTTTCTAACTGGACTGTGATGAATGGAGGATGTGATGTACACATCTCTTTTATTTCCTATGTTAATAATTTCAACCAGGGATTGAAACTGGTAAGTCCTGATTTCATAAGGTGTTCTGAGACTTATAGTATGCTTTTTGCTACTGAAAATCTATGTGCGACAACATTATGCCATTTTCATATGCAATTTAAGGTTGGTTATGTATTTTTCTGCTGGTGATTAATTTGCATCATAAGCTCATTTAATATTTCTGCAAATGTTTTACTGACAGAGAAGCCAGGTGACTGCCCTGAGGTAAATTATACCTGCCTAATCGATCCTCTGCCCAGACATTGCAACAATGACGGGGAGTGTGGTGGGATCCAGAAGTGCTGCCAGCAATCCTGTGGCTTTGATTGTACAGACCCCGTGGCCCCAGGTACAGTACGAGTGATTGACTGTCTACGAACAAGACAAAGATTCAGTGCTCAGACCCTATCACAGATTGTTAGATTATGCAATGTTTTGATGTGCACACCTGTAACCTTGTGATAACCCCGGGGTTGAGTGTTGTGCAGCCGTCTGGCCTGGCTCTTTATACAAACTCACAAAGACGTGGAATGCTGAGATTAACCAGGGTTTAATCAAACAAGTGCGCAAACGAAATAACGCTAAGCAGGTGTTACAGAGCGTGTCAGGGATAAGCCGATGTTATGGGCGTCCAACCGTCCTCTGCACGACTGCCGGTCCCGACAGCCACCCAACAGAGGACACCGTGCTAAGCAGTGGCCGACAATGCCACTCGATCAGGGTATGAGGTGATAAGGACAGCTTAATCCCTAGTTCGTCCCCTGCAACGACGCCGGTCCCGACGTCATCCAACAGAGGGCAAACGGAAAGGAATCCTGGAAACAAAGAGTGTCTTTGCCCACACGTTCGATAACTCCTCGAACGGGGATTGGTTGTTCTTTATACTCTTTGGGACGAGTTCTTTAGTCACTCGATACCCTCGAGCGGGGACTAGGGCTGAGGCGCTTCTATGCGCGAAGTCAGTGCTCGAACCCTCGAGCGGGGACTGGGGACGGAGGCGCTGCAAAGCGCGAAGTCAAAGCTCGAACCCTCGAGCGGGGACTGGGGACGGAGGCGCTGCAAAGCGCGAAGTCAAAGCTCGAACCCTCGAGCGGGGACTGGGGACGGAGGCGCTGCAAAGCGCGAAGTCAAAGCTCGAACCCTCGAGCGGGGACTGGGGACGGAGGCGCTGAAAAGCGCAAAGGCAGAGCTCGAACCCTCGAGCGGGGACCGGGGACGGAGGCGCTGCAAAGCGCGAAGTTAGAGCTCAAACCCTCGAGCGGGGACTAGGGGCGGAGGCGCTGCAAAGCGCGAGGAACCAGAGTCGGGTAACCGTTTCTCCAGAGTTACGGCTCACCTGGTAGTGGCACAGATTCCGACTGTGTTTTCGAAATATCCGACGTCTGTCTCTGCCTCCCGACTCGTTTTATGCCGGCTCTTCCGCTTGCATGTCTCGCGCATGCGCCGCGCATAGCATTATGGGTGGTGTAGTTCCCGCCGGGTTTTGTATGGGGGTTGTAGTACTGTGATCGAAGAGGCAGCTCTTGTCTGTCCGTTCGCCACGGCTTGTGTCCTAACAACACCCTAGATATCTGTTTGGAAGCCCAAAGCTGAATCTCAATGGTCAGTAGTCCGACCTTTGAATTTACTAACATTGTAACACAGTTACCAAATGCACTCCTAATTGTAGCCCTGTTGAAAGTTTTGGAAAGCACATAGATACTGTACATAGAGTATTGCTCGATTTTAAAATGCACGCTCTTCTATTCCAAACTAGATATAAGTAGAAGCTCTGCATCAAGTGTGAGGCTCTTATAAGATGCAATCAAACTTGTTCTTTGATGTACCTCGTAGCATTGCATCCTGCATGGGATTCTTCTGTTAGCTCTGAACCGGATCATAGAGCTGCACTTTGTAAGGAGTAAAGAAGAGAAAAACTTCCATTATAAGAAACGATGCCCATTCCTACACTACAGTGTTTCCAAAGGCGTGTGCATTACGCGCCAGCTCGTCGCACTGCGAAGTGAGGGATTTACCCCTAACATTTAACCAATATCTCTTCACCAAGTTCAACAATTGATACTCCAATTTGTTCATTAATCATCGAAATGTTTAGTACACTTGCTAGAAGTCACTCAAAATCATGACGAGTACAGCAGCTTTCTCATTGGTGTTTTATTGGTTAATTTTCAACTGCCTTCAGCGTGCCTATCCGGGCTTCAACTCAAGCATGTAGAGATATATGATTCATATTCCAGAACCAAACAAAATTCCACCCAATGCATTTCAGCCTCTCTTTAGACCTTTGTCAGGGGTAACTGAAAGAAAAGAACATCTAAACCTGTTGTTCAAAACATAATTGAATCAGACTCTTCTATACTTGTGCCTTTGAAATCATATGTTTTGGTTCATTGCACCCCTCCCAGTTTGTGAAACAACATGCCCAACAACATTTTCTCAATTTTCCTTTAAAAAATACCTGAAACCAGTCCATTCGAGACAAACAATATCAGCATTTAAACTAATCAATAAATACAACAGACCAATCCGTCAAAGTGCAAAAAGTACTTGCTTCTGCCAAACATTACCCCCTTCCTACCTTCTGGTTACCAGTCTAAATCCTAATGACAACCTGTCTTTCCCAAACCTGTAACAGTGACCACTCTGCCTTGAATGCCGTGGTCTGTGACCCTATCGCCTGCTCTACGTTCCCTCCCTCTAAGATAACTGCGTGTTCTCTTTCTCTTATCTTTACATCAGCTGCTAAGCTCACCCACCTGAATCCTTTCTATTTATAGCCAATTGAGCCGATTTTATCCTGACCATTCCCACACCACAGCTTGAGTACCATTACACTCTTCGACACTCATAAAGCAGTAATACCACCTCAAAAGCATGCAGCAGCCTGCAGAACCCACCTAAGTTAAGGCATACTGCTCAGCAATAAAATTATACCCCCAATCCAGGCTGCAACAAAGAGTTATTTCATTCAGTCAACAGAAGAGATGAATTGCCATCTTAAGAACAGGTGAGCAACCGTAACTAAGAAAGAAAGTGTGGTACGATGAAAAGAGATTTAATGGCAGGGCCTTGTAAGTTGGGAGGAGACAATGACGGGTCATTGCCACGCGTAGGAACCGAAGGCAGTGCCTTGTGTTGCAGCGGGGCAGGAAGCCATACTGGTCCAGTTGGATCAAGGTGTGGATCACCTGTTTAGGTTGAGTTGCTAGGACCGTGGCATAAATTTTAGCCTCGGTGTTGATGAGGGAGATCGGACCGTAGTCAAAGCAGGAGGACAGTGCAGGGTGTATTTTGTGAATCACCACAATGGTGGCAATGTCAATATCTACTGGGAAAGTACAGTTCTTAGCTACTTTCATATACAGGGTGTGGAGTAATTGAGATAGAGTATCCTAAAAGGCTTTGTATTACTCTTTCAGGTACCCATCAGGGCCTTGGGTCTTCCTAGACACAGTGGCGGAAATAGCCCCCTCTATCTCATCTAACAAGATAGGTTGATCAAGTCATTGGACATCGGCGCCCGAGAGTTGTCGGAGCGTTATCGCCCATATCAAATGGGGACTGAGTCCCAGGTCCACAAATGAGGCCGCCATATAGCGGTGATGGTAGTATTCAGTGAAGGTCTGTGCAATGGATGCTGTGACGCCCTGAGAATGACCCTCAGCGTCCACAATTTCTAGGATTATTAAGGGGCAGGAGGCAAGACACTAAAGGAGTTTGCCATTTTTATCTCCCTACCCATAGACTCTGGTTGTGGAAGCTTTTCACATCTTTGTGGCCATGTCTAGAGTGATATGAAGGATTTCTTCCCACAGAAGCTCAAATTGCCAAGGTGTGTCACCTCAGCCATCCATGGCCTTGGTGTGCTCCAGACGGATGATCTGAGCCTCCAGCTTGGAGAGATGGTCCTCTTGGCCCTATGCTTTTTTTTTTAGGTAGCCTTTATCGAACCCCCCTGATGGTGGTCTTACCCACTGGCTACAGGGTACTGGGGCACCGAACCATACATTTATCTTGCTGAAAGTAAAGCTTAAGTTTGTTTCCCGGGGCCTGCTTATAGTCCCTGTCTTGGAGAAACCAGGCGTTCAGCCACCAGCTAGGGCAGAGAGCTCCATTGGGACCTTCCAAATGGAGGAGGAAGGGAACATGGTCATAGATTCGCTTGCAAGGATTTGAATATCAGTGATTGCACAGTATTCAAGGGCAGGCATGAATGTATTAATTCAATGCAGGAGTCAGTGCTGTGAGCATGCAGAAATGTAGTTGTATTGGAGCAGGCGAGAGTTCACATTCTCTACACATGGAATATGACAAACCTGAAGGCCCATTGTAAGAGAAGTTTAGCGTTTGTGCAGCGTTGATGGGAGGGGATCTCTGTGGAATCACTGTCGGGAGCTAAGACTGCGTTAAAGCCTCCACCTATTACCGTCACCCCTTAGTGACGGGCCGTTCATAATGTCGAGAGGTCTTGAAGGGAATACTTGCCAGTTGCCGGGTGCACATATGTTGAAACAATAATAAGGGTATGACCACTCAGTGTTACTGTGAGGGCCAAAAACTTCCCCAGGGGAACTTTAGGTAGGAATGGTATAAGAGGATTGCTATGCCATGGAAGCTTCGTGTAAACCGTGTGTGGAAAACCCTATCATACCCTAGATGCATCAGGAACAGGCAGTGATTCCCCAGAAGACATGTGTTCGAGGCATATGACCTGCAGATTACACACTATGCATAGATGGCCACCTAGTGTTGGGCCCGGATGTTTGCAATTTGTTTTGTTGTAGAAAAGTCTTTGGAAGTCACGGGATAGGTGACTCCTCCTTTAGATGAGACTGTGCATGGGCATCGGCTCCATCCCCAGATTGTTTTTTTTACGCCACCGGGCTAGGATGTGTTTCCAGCGCTCCGTGTTGAAACCGATTTCCTTCGGCGCGCAATCCTCACCAACTTACAAAACTTAGTTTTGAACGCTTTCCAGTCGACACTACTCTTTAACATCGAGTATCTCGATTCCGGTCGTCGTCGACGGGCTTTGGGCCTAGCTAGGCCTCGACTCCAGCTCATGGAAAGGACGCCTTTTAAAAAGTGGCCTCAATGTGGGTCGAAGTTTCCCCACACCGACCTTCATGAAGTGTGCAACCTCTGCCTCTCTCCAGGGAACGAGGCGAAAGAATGTTCAGCTTGTGGCTCTTTACGCTCCAAAAAGACTATCCGGGACCGAAGAGCGAGGAGAACAATGGCTTAAAGATCTTCAGCTCTGATTCCGGACGACATCTTCGAGGAAGGCGTCAACATTCCAGAACAACATGACGTTGACAGCAACTCCGAGGCAGAAGATTCCGATGTTGAGGACATCACTCCAGCGCAGCGGGCCGTAAGTAAGACCGTCGACCCTGACCCTTCCTCGACACACTCAAAGAAGGCCCCGGTCACACCCCGGCCGTCGGGTGCACACCAAACACTCTGTTTCTACTGCCCCACCTTGGGGCCCGGCTACAAAGCCAATTAAGCCTTCAGGCGACTCGGGCTCGAGTACGCCTTCACACAGTGCCGGCACACATCTACCGGCACCGAAAAAGACAACGGCACCAACTACGGCTACATCCAAACCATCGGCGCCGAAACATACTCCTTCTGCACCGAAACCCAGGTCGGAACCAATCAAACCCACTTTGGATTCAAAAAAACAATCGGAACCGAAAAAGCCATCGGATCTGAAGAAACCGTCGGATACAAAAACCATACCGGAACCGAAAAAATCCTCGGGAACCGAAAAAAGCTTCCGAGCCGAAAAAGACTCCTGCTTCCCCGGTAAAAGACATTGTCAAGAAACAAAAACAAGCCGCTTCGGTGCCGAAACCTTCCTCCACACCAAATGATCGACCTCCTGCGGAGGATTTGCCTTATCCAGACCCTGCTCAAAAGACTCTAGCTAAGGATCCAAGAACTGGACACTTAATTTTGGCTTCAAAAAAGCGACCACTGGACACACCAGCTCCAGCTCCGCATTCAAAGAAGAAGGACATGGCTACCTCTCCCTTAAGACTGCCTTCCCCTTCTCTTTCACCTGTACCATCACCACAGCCTCCCATACCACAGCATTCCCCAGCATCCTCTATCATACCAGACAGGGATGATAGCTATGACGATATGGGGGGAAACATACCTGATCCTGCCAAGCCTACAGGATCCCCTGACCCGTGGGATGATGTTACCACCCCAGATGTCCCAAATGTCCCTCAGGATGACATATACCCCTCAAGGCCTTCTCCACCAGAAGACACTATAGGATTTAATGAATTAATTTACAGGGTTGCACAATATCATGGGGTAGACATACATACAGACCCTGTTGAGGAAGACTTCCTAATGGATACATTTGATAACGCACAACGGTCCTCATCCATTTTACCGTTGCTTAAAGGAGTGATCAAGCGTGCTCCTGAAGTCTTTAAGGACCCAGTCAGAACTCGAGCCATTAACCCTCGTATAGAGAAAAAATATAAAGCTGCCCCCTGAGACCCTGCATATATTAAAGGTCCAGTACCACTAGACTCAATTGTAGTTTCCAATGCACACAAGAGAGCAAACTCACAAACATCAGGTGACGCTGGACCACCAGATAAGGAGTCTAAGCTACTTGACGCATCAGGAAAAAAACCAGCGTCTCAAGCAGCAAACAAATGGCGTATCGCCAATACACAGGCATTATTAGCCAGATATGACAGGGCACATTATGATAAGCTAGAGTCATTAATGAGGCACCTCCCTGACAGGAACAAGGATAGAGCAAACAAGCTTATCCAAGAGGGGAAAAACATCACAAACACCTCTATTCGGTGTGCCCTCGATGCAGCAGATACTGCCTCTAGGGCAGTTAACACCAGCGTTTTACTACGCAGACATGCCTGGTTACATATATCAGGGTTCAAACCTGAGGTACAAAGTGCCATTCTTAATCAACCCTTTGATGAGCAAAACCTATGTGGACCCAACGTAGATGTATCACTAGAGAAAAGGAAAAAGGATACAGACACTGCCAAATGTATGGGAGCCCTGCAGTCGCATGCTCCCAGACGTTCATTTCTTCGCTCATCCTATCGAGGTGCCACCAGGGGATATACTTCAGACACAGCTTTTACCTCGTACAAAGTCCCTACCCAGTCCACCTACAGTAAAGGCTACCAAAGGGGTGGTTACAGGGGTAACAATAACAAAGGCAGAGGTAAAAATAACAACTCACGCTCTGCCTCAACCCCTGCCCAATGACTCCCTTCCCCTTCCCCTGTCCCATTCCACTCCTGTCGGGGGAAGACTCCAACAATACCTGCCAGCCTGGGAAAACATCACATCAGACAGGTGGGTGCTCCAAATAATTCAATCACGTTATTGTCTGGAACTAACATCTACCCCCCCAAACATACCACCCAAGCAGCGTCCAATGTCACAGGAACATTTACGTTTAACATGCACAAAAATGCAATAGAAATAGTTCCAGAGCATCTGAAAAACAAAGGAGTATGCTCCCTATATTTCCTAATACCAAAGAAGGATGGATCTCTAAGACCCATCCCAGACCTCAGACCTCTTAACATTTACATACAGTCGGATCATTTTCATATGGTCACACTACAATACGTCCTTCCATTGCTGGTACTAAACGACTTCCTTGTCACTCTAGATCTCAAGGACGCCTACTTCCATATTCCCATCCACACAGCGCACAGAAAATATCTCAGATTTGTGCTAGACGGGCAGCACTACTAGTTCAAGGTGCTCCCATTCGGAGTTACAACAGCGCCAAGGGTGTTTAGCAAATGCCTGTTGTAGCACACTTAAGAAGACAACACATTCATGTCTTCCCATACCTGGACAACTGGCTCATAAAAGCCAGCTCATACAGCCAGTGTGTGTAACACACTCACGCTACTATTCAACTGCTTCACAACTTGGGATTCACGGTAAATCACACCAAATCGCATCTGCAACCCTCGCACATACAACAGTATCTCGGCGCTACAATAAACACCCAACTAACACTAGCTTATCCCTCTCCAGCCAGGATAACAAGTGTACAAACTCTCCTAACAAAATTCCAACCGCAACACTCGCTACCAGCTCGAGTGTTCATGCAGCTACTAGAGATGATGGCATCTTGCATATTTGAACTACCTCATGCAAGACTGCAAATGCGTCCACTTCAAGAGTGCCTAGCAAGCCAATGGAACCAGGCTCAATGTCAACTGACAGACCTAGTGTTGGTAGACGGTCGGACTCATCATTCTCTGCAATGGTGGAACACCAAAAACCTTTCCAAAGGACGACCGTTTCTAGAGCCAGTTCCTCAAATAGTCATGACAGCGGACGCATCGCTCTCCGGCTGGGGAGCTCCTCTACTGCATCACACCATGCAAGGTAGGTGGACACCACAACAAAAGCTACTCCACATCAACCACTTGGAGTTGCTTGCTGTGTTTCTAGCTTTAAAAGCATTTCAAACTCAAGTGTCAGGCAAAGCTGTCTTAGTCCGCACGGACAATATGACAGCTATGTACTACATAAACAAACAAGGAGTGACACACTCTCTGCAGCTCTCTCAGTTAGCACAGCAGATATGGAGATGGGCTATACCGCTAAAGATCTTCCTCTTAGCCCAACATGTCCCAGGAGTACAAAACACTATCGCAGATCTGCTGAGTCGACAAACACAGCAGATCCACGAGTGGGAACTTCATCCGCAAGTTCTTCATCCGTTCTTTCAAATGTGGGGACAACCTCAGATAGACCTCTTTGCCACCCACGAAAACGCAAAATGCCCATGATTTGCCGCCAGATACCCACACACATTGTCCAAAAGCAATGCGATATGGATGAACTGGTCAAAACTATTTGCGTACGCTTTTACTCCTCTCCCACTACTTCCATTAGTGGTACGCAAACTACAACAACATTCCCTAATGCTCATTCTAGTCGCTCCAGCTTGTGCCAGACAACCGTGGTACACCACACTATTGCAGATGTCTGTAGTACCACACCAAAAACTAAACCTATCTCCACACCTTTTAACACAGAACCATGGAGAGATCAGACACCCGGACCCAGCTCAGCTCAACCTAGCGATCTGGCTCCAGAGGTCTTAGAGTTTGGTTACCTCAAACTTCCTCGAGAATGCATGAACATCATTAAAGAAACTAGACGTCCCACTACTAGAGCATGTTATGCTGCTAAGTGAAACGCTTTGTCAAATACTGCCAAAACAACCAAATCAATCCCTTAGACGTGTCTATTCAACACATTATAGGATATCTATTACACCTTCTAAAGTGTAATTTAGCCTATGCATCTATCAGACTACACCTTGCTGCCATTGCAGCATACTTACAAAATATACAACATCTATCTCTTTTTAGAGTACCAGCTATTAAAGCTTTCATGGAAGGACTCAAAAGAATAATTCCTCACAGAACGCCACCGGCACCAGTGTGGAACTTGAACATGTTATTACAAGGCTATTGGGTCCTTCCTTCGAACCATTACATAAATGTGAATTTCAATTCCTAACCTGGAAAGTAGCTTTCCTAGCAGCAATTACTTCTCTCAGAAGGGCTAGTGAACTACAAGCATTTACCATTCAAGAACCTTTTTTGCAAATGCATCATAACAAAGTAGTTCTTCATAATAATCCTAAATTCCTTCCTAAAGTCATTTCACCATTCCATATAAATCAATCTGTTGAGCTGTCTGTATTTTTCTCGCAGCCTCAAACAGTCGCAGAAAGAGCTCTACACACCTTATATGTCAAAAGAGCACTACTGTACTATATCAAAAGGACACAAACTTTTCATAAAACAAAACAACTTTTTGTGTCTTTTTCACTGCCACATAAAAGCAACCCTATATCAAAATCAGGGATCGCCAGATGGATTGTTAAATGCATACAAATATGCTACCAAAAGGCAAAACGTACTTCAACAATTCCTCCAAAAGCCCACTCAACAAGAAAAATAGGGGCTTCAATGGCATTCTTAGGGAACATTCCCTTAGATGACATATGCAGAGTAGCTACATGGCTTACACCGCACACATTCACAAAGCATTACTGTGAAGATGTGCAAACTAAACAACAAGCCACTGTGGGCCAGGCTGTAATAAAAACACTGTGTCAAACACCTGCAACAGATAGGGGTGGTCACCGCTAGGTGTGGGTACTGCTATACAATCTATGCATAGTTTGTAATTTGCAGCTCATATGCCTCGAACGGAAAATGCTACTTACCAGTATGCTTCTGTTCTTGGCATATAGAGCTGCAGAGTTACACACGCCCACCCGCGTCCCCAGCTACCTCTATCTGTTCCAGTATTATCTAAATTAGATACAAATTACATGGACATCACTATTTCTTGTACAGCTCCATCACTTCCCTAATGGCGAAAAACAATCTGGGGATGGAGCCGATGCCCATGCGCAGTTTCATCCAAAGGAGGAGTCACCTATCCCGTGACTTCCAAAGACTTTTCTACAACAAAACAAACTGCAAACATCTGGGCCCAACACTAGGTGGTCATTAATGCATAGTGTGTAACTCTGCAGCTCTACATGCCAAGAACAGATGTATACTGGTAAGTAGCATTTTCCTTCTTGCAGCAGTAAAGCATTGGGAAGGAACAGTTGGGAGTATTTTAGAACTGTGGTGCATTTGGCACAGTCGATGTGCCCATTAAAGTTCCACAAAAGGATATGGAGAGGCTTAAAGTCAAGTTAAGGCACTGGCATGGCTGAGATTGGTGAGGAGGTTGGGTGTATCCGTCTGGGGCATGGGTAGGCTACCAGGCCTTGGGCTCACGGACTAGGAAGGGAGATGCCTCTGGGCCAAGCGACCTGTAAGTGCGCAGTGGAAAAGTGTTGTGTCACAAGCTGAACTAAGACAGAAGAAAGGCAGGAACATACAACCTGAGTGCCCAGCATTCCCCTATACCACCCTCCCACCCCATACTTTATTCCCTGAAGCATCTATGGCCCTAAAAAAAAAACTAAAAGCCAACACTGTGAACTTCGAAGTGGAGTGATGGACCCCTCCTAGCTGCAGGATCGTGAAAGCTCAGGAGTTTGGGACAGCCAATACGTGTACTGCCTGCGAGAGGTTTCTTCCATAGTCAGTGTGGCCTCAGTCTCCGATTACCGGGCTCCGTGACAGGTTAGTGTTATCCAGGCGAGTGACAGGCAGGGCGTCAGACCATCTGCCCAGCTCACCCGAACTGGATTCCGGGTCCTGCATCCGCTGTGGTAGAGCTGTGGACACCGAAGACCTGCATGCCCCCTGTACTACAGGAGCAGGTAATGTGGAAGTAACTTTCCTGGCATTGTGGCCTCTTGCAGGAGCAAGTACACCTCCTCTGAGGCCTGGGAGTCTCATCTGCTGCAGCGCACGTGCATGTTCATGAGGGGGAGGTGTATGCGGCCACTTGTTGGTTGACAGGCTGCTCTCCTGTGGCCCAGGTTCAGTACTCCTACAGGGATTCAAAGAAGTAAGAGACAGGAGCCTGTATGGAAGGTTGATATCCCAGAGCTTTTGCATTGCTTCTGTATAATAGCAATATTGGGCTTGCACCTCTTTGATGTAGTCAAGAAGATCGATATCTCGTTCCCTTGGAAGGAGAGGGTGGCCAGAGAATGGGCCTCCTGCAGGATAGTGTCTCTGTCTTTAAAGTTGAGCACTCAGCCGATCATTGGTCTGTGTGGGGCCCCCAGGAGAGGTCCGGGCACGAGAGCCCAGTGAGCCTGCTCCACAACAAACCATTCTGAGAAGCGATCCTAGGGCATCTACGATCTGATCCAGCTCTCCAAGAAGGTCACAGCTAGCGTTAGTTCCACTCTCTCCGGAATGCCAATGAAGCCTAGAATGTTCTGTCAGGAGTGATTTTCAGTATCCTCAGCCAGTCAATGGAGCTCAGCGGTGTGGGTCAGTAGCCTGGAGACTTGCACCTTCAGTTTCCCAACATCATCTTCCACCAAGGATGTGCAGGATTCCACATCAGAGATCCTGGCCGTCGTGTTTTTTGGGGTCTTGTCTGGTGAGAACCAATGTCGACAAGCAATGCCCCTATCTTGGTCTTGACAAAGTCCTGAGAGGAATGGATAGCCTGGAGGATGGTGGACAGATCTCACTCCATTAAAGGATTTTTAGCCGGGATGACGTCTTCAGAGGTGGAGCAACCTGTGATATACTGGTCTTTGCAGGTTTGAGATGGAGGAAGTTTTAATAGTTTATCTCTCCCCATGGTGATCACGGGGGAGGGAGATGTTCCCCATTGAGGTAGACCAATTCAAAGTGGAGGTAACACCTCTTGGTCAGGAGACCATTGCATAGGCTAGGGAGGGCAGGGTCAATACTCCTCTTACACTCCACCAGCTACCCAGCAGGAAGCTTTGCAACCAGGAACCAGTTCCACTATACGTGGCCACAGGGAAGGCAATGGCCTCTCGATGGCATCTCGATCAGGCTAATATGGACGGTAACCTGTCGCCATAGGGGCTTCGTGGTGCTATGGAGGCCACGAGGCCTCAAGAGTGATGCACCGGAAGGATCCTCAGTCCAACACCTCAAAGTCTGTTATGGCTGCCAGGTGTCTTGTGCATGATCCACTACCAGGCTGCCTTCCTCCCAGTCCATGGGGTCTAATCCTTGTATGGGGAGCAAGACCTTAGCACTTGGATGGAAGTCTACACATCAGGAGCCACGTGAGGGTATAGCTGAGTACCAGGAGCCAGGGGTTGCAACCAGGAAGTCCCCCCAGCATCTTCAAATCAGCAGGTTGTGTGTGGAAAGTGACCCCGGCAGTTCAGGTGTTATGGGGCTTGTGTGGGCCCAGGAATAAGTAGGCTTCACTCCATCCACCCCAAGCCCCCAGTTCGGCACCACCCCCAGGGAATCCAGTACCTGTATCTACCACAGAAGGGGTCCTTGACGACTAGCAAGTGTCTTACTGTGCCCCAGTTCTCTCAGGGATTTAACATTGTTACCAGCTCCCCCATGCAGCCTACTCACCTGCTCAATCAACGCCCTGCCGAGGACCTCCTGGGGATCAGCTACCAGCAGGCCATCGCGGAGCAACGCGGGACAAGGGCAAGATGCCTTTTTAGAATGGCCCTCCCCCAAAGTCTGGCCCGGTCATGCCTCTAGCGGGAGCCCAGACATCGCAGGCAGGTGTAGTCAGCAAAGGGTGGGGCCTGAGATCCTCCTATCAGGCCCCCGCTCCAACAATAAGGATCTGTGCGACTCACCAGGCCACAGCCCGCCCCCTCCCCAGGCTATTATCTGGAGTCTGAGGTCGTGGCCAGAAGCAGCCAATAGAGGCTTGTGCTGTGATACGAGCATCAGACCAGCAGGCCACTGATAGACCTCAATGGCAAGCAGGTTGGTGGCAGTCCAGTGGGCTCCACATCCGTTCCGGGCCACAAAGTCAGAGGCAGCACATCTGGGGGCCATGGAAACGTTAAGCAGACCACACAAGCCCTCCACAGAGCCCCAGTGGTCCTGGGTCACAGACCCTCAGTGCAGCCTTTCCATGGGTCAGCCATCCTGTGTGTGGGCAGGCCAGATGCCACAGCCCCAGGAGACAATCGTGGTGTCCAGCAGAAGCAGGATTTCTGCGAGGCAGCCACAGGCAGGTCCAGGAGTCGTTGTGGTGTCCAGTGCTCCTGAGACTAGCAGGGATATGAGTGAATGATGTAAGGGTCCAAAGCACACTTGGAGTGGGACCACCATCTCGACGCTCGTAGCCACACTCCATTACACCTGTTTGATTGACAACATACATACAAGACAAAAAAGCACTCACAAAGAGGAAAGAGAAAGGGCCTACGTAGATCAAAATACCTAGGATCACAATGGAAAGGATTAGAGAGGTTGAGAGAAAATGTATTACATCTATTTTGAAAATATTTGTACAGTTACATGCGATATCAACTCAAGCTAATTGAAAAGTGAGGAGTGGTGAATACTCTCATGGTTGAAAACATTAATAGCAAATGTTGTGTCCAATCTACTGTATTTATTACATTGACAGTAGAAATTATCCACAGAAAGTGTTGAAGTATAAGGCATTCCATGAATACAATATTTTATTGTATTATTGTAACAAACGATAGGGGTGTTTCTAACTGGGACTGTGATGAATGGAGGTTGAGATGTACACATCTCTTTATTTACTATGTTAATAATTTCAACCAGGGATTGAAACTGGTAAGTCCTGAATTCATAAGGTATTCTGAGACTTATAGTATGCTTTTTGCTACTGAATATCTATGTGCGACAACATTGTGCCATTCTCATATGCAATTTAAGGTTGGTTATGTTTTTTTCTGCTGGTGATAAATTTGCATCATAAGCTCATTTAATATTTCTGCAAATGTTTTACTGACAGAGAAGCCAGGTGACTGCCCTGAGGTAAATTATACCTGCCTAATCGATCCTCTGCCCAGACAGTGCAACAATGACGGGGAGTGTGGTGGGATCCAGAAGTGCTGCCAGCAATCCTGTGGCTTTGATTGTACAGACCCCGTGCGCCCAGGTACAGTACGAGTGCTTGACTATCTAAGAACAAGACAAAGATTCAGTGCTCAGATCCTATCACAGGTTGTTAGATAATGCAATGTTTTGATGTGCACACCCTAAATATCTGTTTGGAAGCCCAAAGCTGAATCTCAATGGTCAGTAGTCCGACCTTTGAATTTACTAACATTGTAACACAGTTACCAAATGCACTCCTAATTGTAGCCCTGTTGAGAGTTTTGGAAAGCACATAGATACTGTACATAGAGTATTGCTCGATTTTAAAATGCACACTCTTCTATTCCAAACTAGTTATCAGTAGAAGCTCTGCATCAAGTGGGAGGCTCTTATAAGATGCAATCAAACTTGTTCTTTGATGTACCTCGTAGCATTGCATCCTGCATGGGATTCTTCTGTTAGCTCTGAACCGGATCATAGAGCTGCACTTTGCAAGGAGTAAAGAAGAGAAAAACCTCCATTATAAGAAACGATGCCCATTCCTACACTACAGTGTTTCCAAAGGCGGTGCATTACGCGCCAGCCCGTCGCACTGCGAAGTGAGGGATTTTCCCCTAACATTTAACCAATATCTCTTCACCAAGTTCAACAATTGATACTCCAATTTGTTCATTAATCATCGAAATGTTTAGTACACTTGCTAGAAGTCACTCAAAATCACTGCGAGTACAGCAGCTTTCTCATTGGTGTTTTATTGTTTAATTTTCAACTGCCTTCAGCGTGCCCATCCGGGCTTCAACTTAAGCATGTAGAGATATATAATTCATATTCCAGAACCCAACAAAATTCCACCCAATGCATTTCAGCCTCTCTTTAGACCTTTGTCAGGGGTAACTGAAAGAAACAGAAAAAGAACATTTAAACCTGTTGTTCAAAACATAATTGAATCAGACCCTTCTATAATTGTGCCTTTGAAATCATATGTTTTGGTTCATTGTACCCCTCCGTTTGTGAAACAACATGCCCAACAACATTTTCTACATTTTCCTTTAAAAAATACCTGAAACCAGTGGATTCCGGACAAACAATATCAGACCAATCCGTCAAAGTGCAAAAAGTCCTTGCTTCTGCCAAACATTAACCCTTTCCTACCTCCTGGTTACCAGTCTAAATCCTAATGACAACCTGTCTTTCCCAAACCCGTAATAGTGACTACTCTGCCTTGAATGTCGCGGTCTGTGACATTATCGCCTGCTCTACGTTCTCTCCCTCTACGATAACTGCGTGTTCTCTTTCTCTTATCTTCACATCAGCTGCTAAGCTCACCCACCTGAATCCTTTCTATTTATAGCCAATTGAGCTGATCTTAATCTGACCATTCCCACACCACAGCATGAGTACCGTTACACTCTTCGACACTCATTAAAGCAGTAATCCCATCTCAAAAGCATGCAGCAGCCTGCAGAACCCACCTAAGTTAAGACATACTGCTCAGCAATAAAATTATACCCCCAATCCAGGCTGCAACAAAGAGTTATTTCACTCAGTCAACAGAAGAGATGAATTGCCATCTTAAGAACAGGCGAGCAACCGTAACTAAAGAAAGAAAGTGTCGTACGATGAAAAGAGATTTAATGGCAGGGCCTTGTAAGTTGGGAGGAGACAATGATGGGCCATTGCCACGCGTAGGAACCGAAGGCAGTGCCTTGTGTTGCGGCGGGGCAGGAAGCCATACTGGTCCGGTTGGATCAAGGTGTGGATCACCTTTTTAAGATGAGTTGCTAGGACCGTGGTATTAATTTTAGCCTCGGTGTTGATGAGGGAGATCGGACCGTGTAGTTCTGAAAATTCTGGACTCGTGTAATAAACTTTGTCGTAGCATGACGATTTTTATATCAAAAGACCGAAAATGGCTAGTACACTATGTGCAAGCATTTTCGTCCTATTCCAGTAACGATTTCACCTCGAAATCGTCATTTTCGTTCTGAAACCCTGGCTTCCATTTTGTGAACGGCAGCCATTTTGTGAGTTGCCCTCACATAGGCTTATAATACAGCTAAATTCGATTCCCAAGGACACATACACCTTAATTGACTTCTCTCTGACCTGGGCAAGCTGAAACCATTGCCCCAGGCCGAACCTGTTTGGTCAGTTCCTCTCCCAGTGGCCGAACGAGATAGCATCAAGGCACAACATGCCATAAAACTCTTTTCATCGCACACACACCCTGCCTAATCTTGCTCACACCTGTCCCTGCTCTTTTCTCTCACTTGCTTTATGATGAGGAGGTGCCCGTTTTTATTGGGGGTACACCGATATCTGATGAAAATGTTGGGCCTTGCCTGGTAATTTATTGTGGGCTGGACGAACTGAAATGTGGGCTTGTCATCATGACTCTGCTTTTTCTTTGTAGTGTAAATATGTGAATGGCCTACTGTAAATCCAAGAATGTTTGCCTGAAGCATAATATTTTGTATAAAAGGAGAAGCCTGGCTTTGTAAGATTGAGCAGTCTCCTGAGAATATACACACCTTGTTGTTGCACTTCTAGGACGCCTGTTACTTGGTTGCAGCCAATAAATTCGATCTTTGACTTCACCTAGAAGACTCTGAGTTTCTGTGGTCTGAATCAGGAAAGTAATTGAGGTCTTAGGGTGTACCCTGACACCGCTGGGTTAACGGTTCGGTACCGGTTCTGAAAAACCCCGTACCTCAGCTGGCGCCCAACGTGGGGCGATACCAACGGTACCGGTCCAAGCCAGAGATTCGTGAGGAGCTTCGTGTGAAAATTCTGGAGGAAGGCCGCCACTTAATCGACCCCTGCATGTCGACGTGGTCCGAAAGTCTTTGCTGCGAGGTTCCCCGCTTCCCAACGGCTACAAAGGACTGCTGCCCTGGCTATTGCCCTGATTTGGACCCTTGATGTTTGGTAGAGCGAAACGATAGACGAGTCTTCTGGTGACATCATCGATATCTCAGTTAAGTATAAGTGGAGCGTCTCCCAGTCCTTAGTTGGTCTTAGTTTTGGGTATCCCTTCGGGATCTTTGATTTGGAACTTGGAAGTACCAAAGCCGAAGGACTCGTGTATTTACGAGAATATCGTAATCGATAATCCTTTAAAGTTTGAAGCTAGACTAGTGAGCGAAGATGCCTGGTCTTAGCAGACTTGGAAATTTGTTTTGTCTTGGTTGTAATAATAGGGACTCCCGATTGGAGGACTCGTGTCCGGTTCCTCCGATTGGAACTCCAACTTATGAATTGTATGTGAAACATGGAGTAGGCCCCATCACATATAATGAAGTGTGGATCCGCTACACCAGAAAAGATAGTGTTTTAAAATGGCCCCAATATGGTAGCTTTGACACGGAAATCTTAGATAACCTCGAAGTTAAACTTTTTAAGAAGAAAGCCCGGCCGGCGATGTTTGACTCTTTCCGCCTATGGCGTAAGGAGGCCAAACAGAAAGAAATTAAATTAGCGAAGAAAAAAATGAGACAAATGGGTATTTCGATAATGCAAGCTGCTATGCTGTTTAAAGATAACGAAGAGGAACAGATGAGTGAGCAGTTGCACAGGCAACGTAAAATGGTAATAGATAAATGTTATCCAGTTTTGCCGCCTCTTCAGCAAGATGCAGCAAAAGACCTTGAAAAAGACCCCCTAATGTCGCATTCGTTGAGTTCGCCACCCCCTTATGCGCAGAATGCTACGGCACCTCCGCAGCCTTTAGCTGCACAACCTTTAGTTGCGCAACCTTTGGTTGCAATGCCTCCTGCTCTTCCACAACCACCAGCTGCTCTTCAGTTGGCTCCTGCTCCTCCGGTGCAGCCTCCTCAAGGGCCACCGGCTTTGACATCTGCTCTGCCTTTCCTTTCTACAACTTTAACTACTATAACGACTACCACTCCTGGTACTCCTCCTGATACTGCCTCTGCATCTGCCTTGCCTCACCCTGCTTTTCCGCTTGTCTTTTCATCGACTTCTCCTTCTGTTCGTCAGAGAGTGGCAAGTACTGTCACTAGTCTCCTATATCCTCTCTTTGGTGCAACAAGTGTAACTCCTGACACAGAGCGTAAGCAGTTGCGTAGCCAACTGCCTGATTCTAGGGAGAAGGAAACGTTGAATTATTTGGCACATAGATGGGTGACCGACCCAACTAAATATGACCTAAAATCTGTCATGGATGTCTTCCATCAGTGGGAAAAACCAAAGCAAAGATACGTTTTTGAGAAAATGTGTACTTTCCTATGTGAGGATTTAGAGGACAATGATTTGGAATCTAACCCGCCCGAGTTGAGCCATGTACGGTTCGAGTTTTCAAAAGGCGCAATTGTGGGTTCAGATGTTGAGAAAGCAGTTGCGACATTGTTGTCGCTAAGGATGAAGGTGTTTCTAGGTCGTTGTTTGAGTCTGATTCCTCTGCTAAGAAGAAGGTGAGACAATATCCCATGAGAGAAGTTCCTCCGGTATGGAAGGAAGCAGTGCAGGCTGGTCCTGGTAATGTTCCCCCAGCCATACCAGCACATTTGCAGCGTGTCTGGGTACATGTTCCTTGGAAGCGAGCTGAAGTTTTGGCCCTTAAGCAGACATTACCTGATCCCCGTAAAAATCCTGCAGGGTATTACAAGGAACTGTCACAGACTGCAGGTTCTTGCATTATGAATTTAGCTGACATAGACATGTTGTTTGGGAACGTTGTTCCACAGCCCCTATGGGGAAAGATTAGTCATGCAGATCATGATCAAGAGTTAGGAGACACATGGGCTAATATTACTGCTGCAGATGGCCGACAAGTTGGTGGTGCTAAACCCGAGCCTTTAGTAGCAGAACTCCCTGGGAAGATAATTGATTACATGAAAACGTTAATGCCTGCAATGCGAGTAAATTGGGATAAATTGTCTGCGTGTAAGCAGAAGAAAGATGAAACGGTGTCAGATTTCTTCACCAGGTTCGAAGAAACGTTTGTCGACCACAGTGGTCAAGATATGAGTACAGAAGGTGGCCAACGCTTGTTCGTCGATAAATTTGTGCATAATTTGTTACCCGAGTTGTGTAAAAAGTTAAAAGATTCAGAGAGTTCTTGGGCAGTTTCCTCTTCAGCACAGATATTGGCTACTGCACAATATTACGAAAATCGAGACAAAGATGAGAAAGATAGAGCAGAGAAGAAAACTAAAGAGTTGAAAACGAAGGTTCTGTTACAGCAAGCGTACCATCCACGTGGTGGTCAAAGTAGTGGTGCTCAGAGTAACTATCAGAATAACTATCAGCAGCCTCAACAGTTTCAGAGGAACTCGCAAAGAGTCGAGTATACTCAACCACGTGTCCCTGTAGGTCCCAATCAGTGTTCATATTGTAAGGAAGAGGGTCATTTCAAGTATAGTTGCCCTGTTTTGCTACAGCGCGCGAATGGTGTCTCAGGTGCACGAGGTCGAGGTGTTCAGCAAGCGCCTAGTGGTAGAGGACGTGGAAATTTCCCCCAGAAAGGGCGTTCCTTTCCGCCTCAAAATTCAATGAATAGTTTTGATCAGCAGAATAACGCGTCTGGTAGGACGGCTCAGTACTATGCTGATGAATACTATGAAGAAGATGAGCATATGGAAGGTTATGATTGCTAGACAAAGAGAGGGAGTTGTTTCAGTTCCAGTAGATCAGAGTGGACCATACGTTGAGGTAATTACATCAGGTGTGTCAGAACCTTTTCTGTTGGATACTGGTGCTACAAAGAGTTCTATTATATACTCCAAACTCCCTGGTGCACCTTTGTCTGGCGAAACGAATGTATCAGTAGGTTTTTCTGGCGCCCCGGTTAGAAACCCAGTTTCTAGTCCTATGTCTCTTTCTGTTGGTCCTTGTGAATTCGAAGCACCCCTTATTCTGACAACAGGTTGTGGTGAAAACTTGTTGGGATTGGACCTTTTAAAAAGATTGTATGCGACTTTGTATTGTTCTCCTTCAGGAGTACAACTTACACTGGGTAAGAAAGTGATTTCTTCAATGTATTTGTCAAAGGACAAACTTCCAACAGAATTGTCATCTCTCCCTAATATTCTTTGGGCTACTGGTCCTAATGATGTAAGTCTTTTGGAAATACCGCCATATGTTGTAACATTGAAAGCCAATGTTAAAATGCCACACATTCCCCAATACAAAATTTCTAGTGAAGGTGAAAAAGCTTTGCTAGCGATCATTTATGATCTAATTGAAAAAGATGTGATTGAAGAGACAAGAGGCAACGTTTGTAATAGTCCTGTTCTGCCTGTTTTGAAACGAACTGACCCTTCCCAGCCACCTGTTTACAGATTCGTGATTGATCTTAGAGAGGTGAATAAAATAGTTGTGCCACAATTTCCAGTTGTTCCTGACATTACTGCCCTATTGACTATGATTCCAGCTTCTGCCACCTGGTTTTCGGTGATTGACTTGAAGAATGCTTTCGTCAGCATCCCGATTGCAGAGGAGAGTAGGGATATTTTCGGCTTCAGTTTAGGAGGACGAAGCTTCCGCTTTAAACGCGCTCCACAGGGCTACTGTGAAAGTCCATCAATATACAGTCAAGCTCTAAAAACGCAGCTTGATACGATTGTTTTACCTGATGGCGCTACCCTCATTCAATATGTTGATGATTTGCTTGTTGCAGCAGATACTGAGGGAATCTGTAAAGAAGCCACGTTGTCTTTATTGCGTCATTTGTGTGATTTGCATCACAAAGTGTCTCTCTCAAAATTGCAGTATTGTCGCCAAGAAGTGACCTACTTAGGTCATCTCTTATCGAAGGAGGGAAGGAAACTGACCCCAGAAAGAATTCAGGCAATAGCGAAATTGAGTGTGCCAAGAACACAGAGAGAAGTGTGTGCTTTCTTGGGTATTACAGCATATTGCAGACAATGGATACCAAATTTTTCGTTATTGGCCAAACCTTTGGTGGCATTAACTTGTAAAGATACACCGAATCCCGTCCCATGGTCTGAAGAGTGTCAGAAAAGTTTTTCCGAATTGCGCACAGCATTATGTTCGGCTCCTGTGTTGGGTACCCCTGACTACAGCAAGCCCTTTACATTGTATGTCCATGAGAAAGAAGGTTGTGCATTATCAGTGTTGACTCAGTCTTTTGGAGACAAGCAGCGTCCATGCGCGTATTTTTCGTCGACTTTGGACCCGGTAGCTAAAGCATTGCCAAGTTGTTTGAGAGCCACAGCGGCAGCAGCTATTTCTATTCGACAGTCTGCTGGTTTAGTGATGAATAACACGTTAATTGTGATGGTCCCACATGCAGTGGACACGTTGTTAAACAGAACCAAGACACAGCACTTAACTAGTGCTCGATTGTCAGGTTACGAGTTGACATTGTTAGCGAGTCATGTGCATATAAAAAGATGCAACACACTTAACCCAGCTACGTTGTTGCCGAGTGTAGAGGAATTAGATGCTTCTGAACAGCATGATTGTTTTCTTAGATCAGAAGAAGAAACGAAAGGGAGAATAGACCTCCAGGATACTCCCCTTGCAAAGTGTGATGGTACATTATGGGTGGATGGTTCATGCTTCAAGCTTCGGAATGGAGATACGACTGCGGCATATGCTGTTACGACTTTGCATACAATCGTTGAAGCTGCACGTATCCCACATAATTCAGCTCAAGCAGCAGAATTGATTGCACTCACGAGAGCATGTGTATTGTCGAAAGGAATGAAAGTGACCATCTATATCGACAGCCAGTATGCATTTGGTGTGGCTCAAAGTTTTGGACGATTGTGGAAAGAACGTGGGTTCCTGACTTCGCATGGAGCTAAGATACAGCATGGTCAGTTGGTGAATGAGCTTCTTGAGTCACTGACTTTGCCGTTGCAAGTAGCGATTGTGAAATGTAGCGCACACAAGAAGGTGACTGATGATGTTGGTCGTGGTAATGCATTTGCTGACGAAATAGCAAAAGAAACAGCGAGGAATGTGATGAGCCGAATGTATGTTGCTGGCCCTGCAAGATGGGTTGGTGACATTGGAATGTGTGAAGACACAATAGAGAGTGTGAAATCTATTCAAGCTGAAGCTACAGAGAAAGAGTTGAGTGTGTGGAGAGAAAGTACGGGTAAATTGGATGCCAATCGTTGTTGGATTGAATTGTCAGAGCATCAGAGATGGTTGTTACCCGATGCGTATGTGCTTGCAGTGGTTACAATGGCCCATGGAATGGCTCACATCAGTGTGAAAGGGATTTGTAAGTTGTTGGCTCCAGTATGGCAAAATGCTGGAATTCCTAAGTGTGCAGAGAATGTTGTCAAGAATTGCATGGTGTGTCTGAAGTACAATCCTGGTAGGGGAACCCCAACTCCAGCTGGTCATTTTGCACCTCCAACGTATCCGTTCGAGGTTTTGCAGCTAGATTTCATCCACATGGAGAGGTGCAACAATTTAAAATACGTACTCGTTGTTGTTTGTGCCTTCTCAAGATGGGTGGAAGCCTACCCCCTAAAAGACAACACTGCCCTATACACAGCTAAAGCCCTTGTGAAAGAGTTCTTCCCCAGATTCGGAATGCCTAGAATGGTCTGGAGTGACAATGGAAGTGAATTTGTGGGTCGAGTGATGAAGAAAGTATGCGAAGGGCTAGGCATTCATCAGAAATTCCACGCTGCAAATCACCCCCAATCAGCTGGACTGGTAGAATACTACAATGGCACATTGAAACTTAAATTGGCCAAAATTCAAGCGAGCTCTGGTCTTAAATGGCCTGACGCTCTACCTTTAGCACTCCTATCCACCAGAATGACTGTGCATTCGCGAGTGGGACATAGCCCTTACGAGATCGTTTTTGGCCGCCCGGCTAACATATGGGGAGTGCCAAGGCCTAAAAAGTTCCGTGAAATCGAATACCCTGTTTTACTTGACTACTTGTATGAATTGACGGCTAAATTGCGTGTTTTACCCCAACAGGACCACAACACTCTGCCTCAAACCTCTGAAGCTCCAGGTCACCAAATCGATCCTGGATCCTGGGTTCTAGTGAAGAACTTTCAGCGAACAAAGAACGACCAGCCCAGGTGGACTGGCCCACACCTCGTCCTTCTTTCAACGAGATCAGCCGTTCGTGTGGAAGGAAAGAAGCACTGGATCCATGGCGTACACTGCAAGAGGGTCCCTTTACCTCTGCCGTACGACCGGTGGGTCCAGGAGGGTGTCGCCGACTCAGAGACTGAAACCGTGCCACGTTTTCTGCCTTTCAGTGATGCACGTGTAAAAGGAACAATTACTGAAAAAGAGAGTGACAATATTTTGCAACCAGCTGTATCACCGTCAGTTCAATTGGACACTACAGAGCCTGAACTCCAGTTTCAGGACCAGACAGTACCTGGAAAGAAGCGCTATAATTTGAGGCCGAGACCTATGGACAAATAAAAGTTGTTGTTTTTTTCCCGCTATTTTTGAAAGCGCAGCTCTCCCATCTGAGAAACTTGCTTATTTTTGTTTTTCGAACCGCCATCCGGGTTCCGCTGCTAGGGCCGCGATTGCCCAAAGTCTTTGGGGTGCAGCTGACGACGTTAGGTCGACAGTTCTGGTTGGTCTAAGGGAGTTGCCCTAGACTGACAGAAGCATTCTTTAGCAGAAACAACCTCCCATCGCGGGCAGCATTGTATAGAGGATGGAGTTTTTCGAAATGGAGAGACCTGCCAAGGGAACGAACTTTAAAAACAGAATATGTAAAATGATGACAAAGAAAAGCTTTTTGATATTGTGCATTTTTATGTTATTCAGTGTGATGATATTTTTAATAGGTTATGTTTTATTCTCTTTTCGAGTAACATTTGCACCCACTACATCGCCTATACCTCCTCTTTCTACTGTTTCCCCTCATTCTTTTCAACCTCTTCCTGAACATGAATCCGCTAGGAGATTAGAGTTTATTAATAACTCCTTTGTTCAGCTCTTGCACCAACACCAACTAGTAATAAACACGACTAACTGTTGGGTGTGTGGTCTTATGCCTCACACAACGGATAAGGGTATTCCCTATCTGGTCCTGCCATTCAGCCACAATGGTTCTGTGTGGGCATACAGAACAATGTTCATCTATGCACATGAAGTCTACCCCCTACGTTCCGTGGAAAACAATCCTAAGAATAGTGCTCTAGTTAAGGGTATAGTAGACATGATTAAGGAAGATATTTCCTACGAGACTATCCCTAGAGATGAGACACTAGTATACATAGGATGGAACGTGACCGGATATGGAGCTACTCTGAGTGAGAAGCAGCAAGCTAAGAGATCTTCCCCGATTTGGATTGTACCCCATCAGGGTCACCTGTGTCTGCAAGGTACTGGCAAGAATCCCAGAGCTCAGCTAGGGAAAAGCATCTGCACTGAAACATATGTTTTTGCATCTCAGACTTCCCCTCCGTTCTTAGCAGCTAAGGGTACCTATTTCATCTGCCATGATAGAGCCTATACATGGTTGCCGCCTGACTTTTCGGCCCACATGTTTTGTTTCGTTTCTGCTGCCTCCCACCTACACAGCGGCGGCAGATTACCACAAGACAAGGATAGTTAGAGGTGTCTTCAGCAAAGAAGACACTGTAGGACAAGAATTTGGGGCTTCGTAAAGGGTTTTCTGCCGTTCTGGGGACCCATGGGTAACAGCAGGAACATAAGGCAATTGACAAGGGTGGTTGAATCCACCGTGGTTGAAACTGCCGGTGCCCTTAGTAACTTGACTGCTGAGCTCCAGTCGGATCGTTTTATGACCCTTCAGAACAGGGTCGCTTTAGATGTCATACTTGCAGACCGAGGTGGGGTATGTAAATTGATCCAATCGAGTTGCTGTGTTTTCATTCCAGATAACACTCCAACAGTGTACCAGGACATCTCCAAACTACATAAGATTTCCGAATCTATTCATGTGGATAAAGGAGATTGGTCGTTAATGGGATGGTTCTGGGAAATGATATCCGCCTGGGGATGGAAAATTCTGATGGTCTTAGCCATTCTTTTCCTGTTTTGTCTATGCGTGCAGTGTGCTCCCGCAATATGTGGCCTCTGTGCTACATCATGTGTAAGGAAACCTGTATCAAGAGACAAGCTAAGTACTAGGATGATGTTACAGCAACATCTCAATGACTTTAGAAATATAGACCTGGACTCAGATTAGCATGAGGATAGGTTAATTGCCTATGTAAGGGCAAAAGGAGGGTTTGTAGTTCTGAAAATTCTGGACTCGTGTAATAAACTTTGTCAGTGATTGCACAGTATTCAAGGGCAGGTATGAATGTATTAAGTCAATGCTGGAGTGAGTGCTGTGAGCATGCAGAAATGCGGTTGTATTGGAGCAGGTGAGAGTTCCACATTCTCTACACATCGAATATGACAAATCTGAAGGCCCATTGTAAGAGATGTTTTGCGTTTGTACAGCGTTGATGGGAGGGGATCTCTGTGGAATCACTGTCGGGAGCTAAGACTGCGTTAAAGCCTCCCCCTATTATCGTCAACCCTTAGTGACAGGGCCGACAATAATGTCGAGAGCTCTCGAAAGGAATACTTGCCAGTTGCCTGGTGCACATATGTTGAAACAAGATTAAGGGTATGACCACTCAGTGTTACTGTGAGGGCCAAAAATTTCCCCAGGGGAACTTTAGGTAGGAATGGTATAAGAGGATTGCTACGCCATGGAAGCCTCGTGTAAATTTGTGTGGAAAACCCTATCATACCCTAGATGCCTCAGGAACAGGCAGTGATTCCCCAGAAGACATGTGTTCAAGGCATATGTGCTGCAGATTACACACTATGCATTGATGGCCACCTAGTGTTGCACCCGGATGTTTGCAGTTTGTTTTGTTGTAGAAAAGTCTTTGGAAGTCACGGGATAGGTGACTCCTCCTTTTGATGATACTGTGCATGGGCATCGGCTCCATCCCCATATTGTTTTTTTCCGCCACCGGGCTCGGATGTGTTTTCAGCGCTCCGTGTTGAAACCGATTTCCTCCGGCGCACAATCCTCACCAACTTACAAAACTTAGTTTGAACGCTTTCCAGTCGACACTACTCTTCAACATCGAGTATCTTGAATCCGGTCGTCGTCGACGGCCTTTCGGCCTAGCTAGGCCTCGACTCCAGCTCATGGAAAGGACGCCTTTTAAAAAGTGTCCTCAATTTGGGTCGAAGTTTCCCCACACCGACCTTCATGAAGTGTGCAACCTCTGCCTCTCTCCAGGGCACGAGGCAAAAGACTGTTCAGCTTGTGGCTCTTTCCGCTCCAAAAAGACTATCCGATACCGAAAAGCGAGGAGAACAATGGCTTAAAGATCTTCAGCTCGGATTCCGGACGACATCTTCGAGGAAGGCGTCAACATTCCAGAACAACATGACGTTGACAGCAACTCCGAGGCAGAAGATTCCGATGTCGAGCACATCACTCCAGCGCAGCGTTTCGTAAGTAAGACGTCGACCCCGACCGTTCCTGGACACACCCAAAGAAGGCCCCGGTCACACCCCCGCCCACGGGCTCGGGTGCACACCAACACTCTGCTTCTACTGCCCCACCATCGGGCCCGGCTACAAAGCCAATTAAGCCTTCAGGCGACTCGGGCTCGAGGACGCCTTCACACAGTGCCGGTGCTCATATACCGGCACCGAAAAACACAACGGCACCGACTACGCCTACATCTAAACCGTCGGCGCCGAAACATACTCCTTCGGCACCGAAACCCTGGTCGGAACCAAGCTCACCCGCTTTGGATTCCAAAAAACAATCGGAACAGAAAAAGCCATCGGATCCGAAGAAACCGTCGGATCCAAAAACCAATACCGGAACCGAAAAATCCTCGGAACCGAAAAAAGCTTCCGACCCGAAAAAGACTCCTGCTTCCCCGGTAAAAGACATTGTCAAGAAACAAAAACAAGCCGCTTCGGTGCCGAAACCTTCCTCCACACCAAAAGATCGACCTCCTGCGGAGGATTTGCCTTATCCAGACCCTGCTCAAAAGACTCTAGCTAAGGATCCAATTACTGGACACTTAATTTTGGCTTCAAAAAAGCGACCACTGGACACACCAGCTCCAGCTCCGCATTCAAAGAAGAAGGACATGGCTACCTCTCCCTTAAGACTGCCTTCCCCTTCTCTTTCACCTGTACCATCACCACAGCCTCCCATACCACAGCATTCCCCAGCATCCTCTATCATAACAGACAGGGATGATAGCTCTGATGATATGGGTGGTAACATACCTGATCCAGCCACGCCTACAGGATCCCCTGACCCGTGGGATGATTATACCACCCCAGATGTCCCAAATGTCCCTCAGGATGACATATACCCCTCAAGGCCTTCCCCACCAGAAGACACTATAGGATTTAATGAATTAATTTACAGGGTTGCTCAATATCATGGGGTAGACATACATACAGACCCTGTTGAGGAAGACTTCCTAATGGATACGTTTGATAACACACAAAGGTCCTCATCCATTTTACCGATGCTTAATGGAGTGTTCAAGCATGCTCCTGAAGTCTTTAAGGACCCAGTCAGAACTCGAGCCATTAACCCTTGTATAGAGAAAAAATATAAAGCAGCCTCCTGAGACCAAGCATATATTAAAGGTCCAGTACCACTAGACTCACTTGTAGTTTCCAATACACACAAGAGAGCAAACTCACAAACATCAGGTGATGCTGCACCACCAGATAACCAGTCTAAGCTACTTGACGCATCAGGAAAAAGAACAGCGTCTCAAGCAGCAAACATGTGGCGTATCGCCAATACACAGGCATTATTAGCCAGATATGACAGGGCACATTATGATGAGCTAGAGTCATTAATGAGGCACCTCCCTGACAGGTACAACGATAGAGCAAATGAGCTTATCCAAGAGGGGAAAAACATCACAAACACCTCTATTCGGTGTGCCCTCGAAGCAGCAGATACTGCCTCTAGGGCAGTTAACACCAGCGTTTTACTATGCAGACACGCCTGGCTACGTATATCAGGGTTCAAACCTGAGGTACAAAGTGCCATTCTTAATAAACCCTTTGATGAGCAACACCTATTTGCACCCAACGTAGATGTATCACTAGAGAAAATGAAAAAGGATACAGACACTGCCAAATCTATTGGAGCCCTGCAGTCGCATGCTCCCAGACGTTCATTTCTTCGCTCATCCTATCGAGGTGCCACCAGGGGATATACTTCAGACACAGCTTTTACCTCGTACAAAGCCTCTACAAGTCCACCTACAGTAAAGGCTACCAAAGGACACAAACTTTTCGTAAAACAAAACACATTTTTGTGTCTTTTTCACCGCCACATAAAGGCAACCCTATATCGAAATCAGGATCGCCAGATGGATTGTTAAATGCATACAAATATGTTACCAAAAGGCAAAACGTACTTCAACAATTTCTCCAAAAGCCCACTCAACAAGAAAAATAGGGGCTTCAATGGCATTCTTAGGGAGCATTCCCTTAGATGACATATGCAGAGTAGCTACATGGCTTACACCGCACACATTCACAAAGCATTACTGTGTAGATGTGAAAACTAAACAACAAGCCACTGTGGGCCAGGCTGTAATAAAAACACTGTGTCAAACTGCAACAGATAGGGGTGGTCGCCGCTAGGTGTGGGTACTGCTATACAATCTATGCATAGTGTGTAATCTGCAGCTCATATGCCTTGAACGGAAAATGTTACTTACAAGTATGCTTCTGTTCTTGGCATGTAGAGCTGCAGAGTTACACTCGCCCACCCGCGTCCCCAGCTACCTTTATCTGTTCCAGTATTATCTTAATTAGATACAAATTACATGGACATCACTACTACTTGTACAGCTCCATCACTTCCCTAATGGCGAAAAACAATCTGGGGATGGAGCCGATGCCCATGCGCAGTATCATCCAAAGGATGAGTCACCTATCCCGTGACTTCCAAAGACTTTTCTACAACAAAACAAACTGCAAACATCTGGGCCCAACACTAGGCGGCCATCTATGCATAGTGTGTAACTCTGCAGCTCTACTTGTCAAGAACAGATGCATACTGGTAAGTAGCATTTTCCTTCTTGCAGCAGTAAAGCATTGGGAAGGAACAGTTGAGAGTATTTTAGAACTGTGGTGCATTTGGCACAGTCTATGTGCCCGTTAAAGTTCCACAAAAGGATATGGAGAGGCTTAAAGTCAAGTTAAGGCACTGGCATGGCTGAGATTGTTGAGGATGTTGGGTGTATCCGTCTGGGGCATGGGTAGGCTACCAGGCGTCGGGCTCACGGACTAGGAAGGGAGATGCCTCTGGGCCAAGCGACCTGTAAGTGCTCAGTGGAAAATTGTTGTTCCACAAGCTGAACTAAGACAGAAAAAAGGCAAGAACATAAAACCTGAGTCCCCAGCTTTCCCCTATACCAACCTCCCACCCCATACTTTATTCCTTGAAGCATCTGTGGCCCTAAAAAGAAAACTAAAAGCCAACACTGTGAACTTCGGAGTGGAGTGTTGGACCCTTCCTAGCTGCAGGATCGTGAAAGTTCAGGAGTTTGGGACAGTCCATACGTGCTCTCCTGTGGCCCAGGTTCAGGACTCCTACAGGGTGTCAAAGAAGTAAGAGACAGGAGCCTGTATGGAAGGTTGAGATCCCAGAGCTTTTGCATTGCTTTTGTATAAGAGCGATGTTGGGCTTGCACCTCTTTGCTGTAGTCAAGAAGATCGATATCTCGTTCCCTTGGTAGGAGAGGGTGGGCAGAGAATGGGCCTCCTGCAGGATAGTGTCTCTGTCTTTAAAGATGAGCACTCAGCCGATCATTGGTCTGTGTGGGGCCCTAGGAGAGGTCTGGGCACGAGAGCCCAGTGAGCCTGCTCCACAGCAAACCATTCTGAGAAGCGATCCTAGGGCATCTACGATCTAATCCAGCTCTCCAAGAAGGTCACAGCTAGCGTTGGTTCCACTCTCTCTGGAATGTCAATGAAGCCTAGAATGTTCTGGCAGGAGTGATTTTCAGTATCCTCAGCCAGTCAATGAAGCTCAGCGGTGTGGGTCAGTAGCCTGGAGACTTGCACCTTCAGTTTCCCAACATAATCTTCCACCAAGGATGTGCAGGATTCCACATCAGAGATCCTGGCCGTCGTGTTTATTGGGGTCTTGTCTGGTGAGAACCAATGTCGACAAGCAATTCCCCTATCTTGGTCTCGACAAAGTCCTGAGAGGAATGGATAGCCTGGAGGATGGTGGACAGATCTCACTCCATTAAAGGATTTTTAGCCGGGATGGCGTCTTCAGAGGTGGAGCAACCTGTGATATACTGGTCTTTGCAGGTTTGAGATGGAGGAAGTTTTAATAGTTTATCCTTGCCCATGGTGAGCACATGGGGAGGGAGATGTTCCCCATTGAGGTAGACCAATTCAAAGAGGAGGTAACACCTCTTGGTCAGGAGACCATTGCATAGGCTAGGGAGGGCAGGGTCAATACTCCTCTTACACTCCACCAGTGCCCAACTAGGAACCAGTTCCACTATATGTGGCCGCAGGGAAGGCAATGGCGTCTCGATGTCATCTCGATCAGGCAAATATGGATGGTAACCTGTCGTCTTAGGGGCTTCGTGGTGCTATGGAGTCCAAGAAGCCTCAAGAGCGATGCACCGCAAGGATCCTCAGTCCAACACCTCAAAGTCTGTCATGGCTGCCAGGTGTCTTGTGCATGATCCACTACCAGGCTGCCTTCCTCCCAGTCCATGGGGTCTAATCCTTGTATGGGGAGCAAGACCTTAGCACTTGGATGGAAGTCTACACATCAGGAGCCACGGGGGGGGGTAGAGCTGAGTACCGGGGGCCAGGGTATGCAACCAGGAAGTCCCCCAAACGAATGGGGGGTTCTACCTGGGACTGTGATGAATGGAGGATGTGATGTACACATCTCTTTTATTTGCTATGTTAATAATTTCAACCAGGGATTGAAACTGGTAAGTCCTGATTTCATAAGGTGTTCTGAGACTTATAGGATGCTTTTTGCTACTGAAAATCTATGTGCGACAACATTGTGCCATTCTCATATGCAATTTAAGGTTGGTTATGTATTTTTCTGCTGGTGATTAATTTGCATCATAAGCTCATTTAATATTTCTGCAAATGTTTTACTGACAGAAAAGCCAGGTGACTGCCCTAAGGTAAATTATACCTGCCTAATCGATCCTCTGCCCAGACATTGCAACAATGACGGGGAGTGTGGTGGGATCCAGAAGTGCTGCCAGCAATCCTGTGGCTTTGATTGTACAGACCCCGTATCCCCAGGTACAGTACGAGTGATTGACTGTCTACGAACAAGACACAGATTCAGTGCTCAGACCCTATCACAGGTTGTTAGATAATGCAATGTTTTGATGTGCACACCCTAGATATCTGTTTGGAAGCCCAAAGCTGAATCTCAATGATCATTAGTCCGACCTTTGAATTTACTAACATTGTAACACAGTTACCAAATGCTCTCCTAATTGTAGCCCTGTTGAAAGTTTTGGAAAGCACATAGATACTGTACATAGAGTATTGCTCGATTTTAAAATGCACGCTCTTCTATTCCAAACTAGTGCATGGTATTCTTCTGTTAGCTCTGAACCGGATCATAGAGCTGCACTTTGCACGGAGTAGAGAAGAGAAAAACTTCATTATAAGAAACGATGCCCATTCCTACACTACAGTGTTTCCAAAGGCGCGTGCATTACTCACCAGCCCATCGCACTGCGAAGTGAGGGATTTTCCCCTAACATTTAACCAATATCTCTTCACCACGTTCAACAATTGGTACTCCAATTTGTTCATTAATCATCGAAATGTTTAGTACACTTGCTAGAAGTCACTCAAAATCACTGCAAGTACAGCAGCTTTCTCATTGGTGTTTTATTGTTTACTTTTCAACTGCCTTCAGCGTGCCCATCCGGGCTTCAACTTAAGCATGTAGAGATATATAATTCATATTCCAGACCGAACACAATTCCTCCCAATGCATTTCAGCCTCTCTTTAGACCTTTGTCAGTGGTAACTGAAAGAAACAGAAAAAGAACATTTAAACCTGTTGTTCAAAACATAATTGAATCGGACCCTTCTATACTTGTGCCATTGAAATCATATGTTTTGGTTTTTTGCACCCCTCCCAGTTTGTGAAACAACATGCCCAACAACATTTTCTCCATTTTCATTTAAAAAATACCTGAAACCAGTGCATTCCAGACAAACAATATCAGCATTTAAACTAATTATTAAATACAACAGACCAATCCGCCAAAGTGCTAAAAGTCCTTGCTTCTGCCAAACATTAACCCCTTCCTACCTCCTGGTTACCAGTCTAAATCCTAATGACAATCTGTCTTTCCCAAACCCGTAATAGTGACTACTCTGCCTTGAATGCCGCGGTCTGTGACCTTATCGCCTGCTCTACGTTCTCTCCCTCTACGATAACTGCGTGTTCTCTTTCTCTTATCTTCACATCAGCTGCTAAGCTCACCCACCTGAATCCTTTCTATTTATAGCCAATTGAGCCGATCTTATCCTGACCATTCCAACACCACAGCATGAGTACCGTTACACTCTTCGACACTCATAAAAGCAGTAATCCCACCTCAAAAGCATGCAGCAGCCTGCAGAACCCACCTAAGTTAAGACATACTGCTCAGCAATAAAAGTATACCGCCAATCCAGGCTGCAACAAAGAGTTATTTCAGTCAGTCAACAAAAGAGATGAATTGCCATCTTAAGAACAGGCGAGCAACCGTAACTAAAGAAAGAAAGTGTGGTACTGATAGAGATCGCAGGTCACCCGGCCAATAATTTCACCATACTCGTACCAGACCCATATTTTTCCACTTTATCATATACATTAATCGCGTGACCTAACACTCTACTACCAGTAACCCTGGTTCCTTCCTATTTATTTCTATTGTACCCGACTTACCAATCCACCGTTACGGGTACCTATGACCACAACGGATCAGGGAGCTAGCTGTAAAAGAAAAGACAGGCAAAAATACAATACCGACTTTTATCTCTTCTGTATTCATCAAATAACCACAGACTACTGGGAAGTTTTAAAAAGTTTATCTTAGAAATCAGATTCTGAGAGTATGCAATTTACAACGAGAAAACAATCTATAATCAGAATAATGAAGAGCACATAACCATATAAAAAGAAAACTAAGGCAACCATTTAGGAGTCTATAGGAAAGTAATAACAAAGCGATATGCTAAATAGATTTCGGAAATAGATCACGAACTAGAATTTTACTGTTTAGAGACTACTTCAAAGTAAAAAGATTGGAAATCCTATACATCTATAGGAGGGGGAAAAAGTGGAACACGCTATAGTTCTAGCATTATTACGTCCAAATCAGATTGCAGGAGAAAATTATATACCATATTTATGATTCATAAACAGTGTGGAGAAAATGTGTTCTAAAAGGTAGGGAAACATAGGGTCATGCTAAGGAAAATATACGGTATGACTTTTATAGTAGGTTGCGGAAAGCATGGAAAATTAACGTATGCAAAGAAATGTCTTTATTAAAGCAAAGACAGAAAATAGAGAGTGCAGTATAGAGTTCTTAGCCCTATATAATTACCTAGAATGGTGTGCAGACCAACCCTGGCCACGGATCAGTCAAGGACAGGAAATACCCCAAGTAAGGACAGTCATCTATGGGACAGTAGGTGCAGATTGGACACCCCCGGACAGGACAGGAAAACCAGATTAGGATCAGGACAGGACCACCAAGGCACGACCAGCACCCGCAGTTTGGAAGCAACGCCTGCGCTCCACCCTCTCTGCAGCTATCAGTCAGAACCCCGATTGGGTTAGCGAACTCCCCAGCAAAGTGCTCCGCCAGCACTTAAGGTTTAGTAAAACCTTAGAGTCTATGGTCAAATTTGGATAGAGTGCTCTGCAGCGCTCTGTATTCAGTCACCTATTGAGTGCGTTGGGTCAGTGACAGGTCAGCTATTCAGACAAGTCGGACAATTTCTCTAGCTAAACCTAGGCTAGTTATACTGTTTTCGGGTCAGTGTACCACCCCCCAAATGTTGCAAGTGTCAGAATCCCCAATTTCGATTGGTCCCTAAGTAGGATAGGCTAACACACCAATCACAATTTACGTCTACAAGCCGAGTTTTACATATTTTGGAACCGCCTATTGAATTTGGGGTTCCCATGACCGATTCTACAGAATACAATAGGAAAAATTACATTTGTTTCGAATGTGACATTTTTTAGCTTCTCCGGCTGGGTGAAGGTGCATCTTCCCAGGCACGTCTTGGCAGGGACCTTCAGTTGGCACCCTGTCAATGCCACCGGCAGAATACGGTCATGCGCAGAACATCATCTTAATATGGAGTCTTGAGCCTTGCATCAGACCCTCAATACCACGGTACATGGAAAGTAAGCGAAAACAAATTAAAACATAGAATATAAATGATTTCACTGCATACCATGAGTTGCTACTTTATACTCCTTAAATTGAAAATTATACTATGGCATTATAGTTAGTGCAACAGACAAGAACACAAAAGCATTTGCGCAAGCTTCACCACGTTAGGACACAGACAACCATTTTAGACGCAAGTACGCATGCGCACATTTTCCCACCAGAACTGCAACTACGTCACGTCACGTGAGTGTGACTAACGCATGCGCAGAAGAAACCCATCAAGCGGCGGCCATTTTTAAGGACACTGTTAATTGTATTAGTAAACACATAGGCAAGTGTCACTACAACACTCAAATATAAAGATAACGGAAAATTAGTAAGACGTACAGGATGAATTATAGGACTAAATGTTATTCGAGGTTCTTGATGTCAAGCAAGTCGCGTAATATGCAAAATCTTGCTTCATCAATCCCCTCTTTGATGATATTTACTATCATCACAAACTAATGGAACCAGATGCCAACTTTTCAAACTTTGTGCATTTCCATTTCTTCCAACATTCGATTCAGTTTCTCTTTCTCATCTTTATCAGGGTGAGAATTTTTCATCTTTTTGTAAATCTGATTATTTAAGTCTTCCAATTCAAGTTCATCCACACTCCGTTTCACACCTCTCTTATTCACAGCGTATTTCTTTGTGTGTTTGCGGCATTTGCAACAGACAAATATGAGAAATATGACAAAACCTATCACTCCAATTGGCATCAGTACCTTAAACAATAAACCTTTACCTAAATTAGCAAACCAATGACCTACAGCGGAGAGACCATCAGTAAGTCTCTTCCAGGCACTATCAACCTCCAGTGGTTTGAGTTCTTTTTCCAAATTTGTAATGTTCTTCACATATTTTTTAATTTGTACACTTTTGTCCGGTATGTAAGTACAACAATGTTGCGCTTTCAACATCCGGCAGACTCCGCCCTCTTTTGCTAATAAGGTGTCAAGCGCAAGTCTGTTCTGCAAAACCATTGATCTGATCGCAACCATTTCGGTATTGACCAGCAGGAATCCATGAGCTGTGTCAGTAGACAACACATCCACTATTGTGGATAATTTGCAAATTCTGTGTGTGTTCAGAACCACTCCCACTCCAGGTATCAGTGCACTAAAAATACTACCCATTATTTCACCTACGCTTTCTCTTTTACTACGCACTAAGCCATTAGTGTTTTCATTGCTTCCAGCAATTTCCTTCACATGGTATATTTTCGGGAAGACAATGCCAAAGTAGCAGCTTCCATACCAGTGATCCGGCAATTTGAAATAAGCCTTGTTTCCACATATATAATAAATTCCGGGAAACACAGGTTCTGACCCATTTTTGAAACCCCAACCTCCAATTACCTTGTAATTGTGCTCACATTGACTGGAACCAATGAAAATGTTATTATATTAGCTAGTCTTTTCGCGGTGAAGACAGAGTTTCCCTTTTCTTTCGAAATCCAGCAACAAAGCAGGACCACTCCCACCATTTGAGGTGCTTTCCATGTTTTCAGCCCATTTAGGAGTTTTCTGTCTTTTATCATTTGCTTTCTTTGGAAACTCTCCCTTCTTTTCTCTGCCATGTTTAGAAACATTTTTTCTTGTTCATGTAATGAACAGGTCAAGTTATCTCTGGGTGCTTCATTTAAGTCTATGGTACCTGTAGTCAGAAAATATTCTCCCATATAACGTGTAACGTCACTTTTAGTATGTACAGGATTCAGATTTCCACGTATGGGAAGTTCAGAAAATATCACGCCAGAGTTAGAGTAGTAGTACTGTAACGGTCCTCTTTTATAAAACAAGCTAGCTAAAATGCTACAGGAAATTCCATAGGTCAAAGGTAGGTTATGATAAGTCACGCCTTCAGCTACAGAAGTAGGTAGCTTCATGCAGACATAGCAGTCTTCTATTTCCATAGTTTCTACATAATGTACTAAAAGGTTAGCGAATACATTTAAATGTGTCTGGTTCTTAACTCCGTGATAATGTAGTCCTTCCTCATCTGATGCTTCTAAGTCTCGTTTTGTTTGTCTGAGTGCTTTTTCACGTCTTTCTACACTTCGTGTTGTCAGTTCTTCAGTGTCAGTGGTCACAGTCTGTGTAGGGTCAACATTAGTATTTTTGCTCACCATATAAGGAATGAAAACTGTTAGTCCTATCCAAATTATTAACACTATAGCTATGCTACATATACATACTCTGCAGCATGTTTTACAACAACTGCGTCTAGGCCTTCCATTCACATTTGAATCAGACATTTTCGTTCAGAAGAAGATTTCAACCCCTCTTTGTAACTTTGCACGGGTAGCTTACACTGCGCAAATTCAGGTTGGTTCGTCTTCTTCGGCAGAATAATCAGCTGTCTGTTCTTCATCACTTTCGTCAGTTATATCAAGATCCTCAAACTCTTCCAAGATCAAATATGTCCATTCAGGATCTTGGTATTTCTCGTTCAGTCTTTTTATTCGGTCACTTCTTCTTTTGGAGCTTTCTCCAGCTTGATCTGCAATACGAGGACTTTTCCTACTTTCTGCAAGTTTCTCCTCTACTGTTTTTATTCTTAGTCTCAGTCTCTTAATATATCTGGGTTCGATATTTTTCTTTTTCCTGAGTCTTTTAGCTGGCACTGTGTTTTGGCTTTCTTCTAATGTTCTTTTATTGTCATTTGCTTGTGGCACTTCTGATTCTTCCCTTCCTGTCTGACTAGTTCCAGGTCTTATCTCTATTTCTTCTGCCTGGTCACTAAGCTGGCCTTGTTCAGGTGTATACTGGATTTGGCTTTTGGGCGTTTCTATTTCTGTGTCCTGAACACGTTCTTCTAGTTCTAACTGATCCTGTTCAAGCACTTCGATCCCTTGATTTTCTTCTGCTCGAACTTTTACACTAGTTCTGGTCTGTCCCTTTTCGACTTCCGGAGTTTGTGGAGGTGTGTCGATCACTTGCTCTGTCCCTGTCTGACCTTCTTCTTCCTCAGACTTGACATGAATCTCAATAATCTGAGGATCTTTGCCTGTGCCTATCTCTTCCTCTCTACCCCACTCTCTATCTTCGTAGGTTTGACTTCTTGTTCTGATTGGGTCATTAGTCAGGTCGATTATGGGTATCCAATCATCTTGACTGGTGCTCGGTTGTTCGTCATCAGCTACTTCAGGACCAACGTCTGCAGACCCCTCAGCTGGACAACCTTCAGCGTCAGTTTTCTTGTTTGGAATCACCTTCTGTGTATGGCTGGCATGGATCCACTTAGGAACGCTGGCACACTTCACCGCTGTCGTGGTCACCAGTATCACTTGGCGTTGTTTTCCCCACTTCGGTGCAAGGCAACTTGTACGAGTATGCTTCTTTATTACGACCCAATCGCCTGGAACCAATTCATGGACTGGAGTCGTTGGGTTTGCGACGGCGTCTTCCCCAATCTGGCGAGAGATAGAACGCACTTGGTCACCCAGTTGCTTGCAGTACTCAAGTACTAAATCATCAGAAATGTTTAGCAGTTTATGTCCTGGTACCCATGCTTGTCTCATCACTATTCCCATCAGGATCTCATGAGGGCTCAGGCCTGTTTTTCGGTCTGGAATACTTCTAAGTCCCATCAGAACAAGAGGCAAAGCATTTATCCAGTTCATGCCTGTAGATTCACACATTTTTCCTAGTCTCGATTTTATAGTGCCATTTATTTGCTCCACCACTCCAGAAGCCTCTGGACGATATGCACAGTGCAGCACCTGTGTGATCTTGAATGCTTTACAGAGTTGCTCAATTATCTCATTCTGAAAATGTCCGCCTCTATCTGATTCAATAGTGACTGGAACCCCGAACCTAGGTATTAATTCTCATAGTAACAATTTTGCTACGGTTATGGCGTCATTCTTTCTAGCAGGGTAGGCTTCCACCCATTTTGAAAACAGGCAGACAATGACAAGGACATATCTCATTCCCTCACAGCGAGGCAGTGTGATAAAGTCAATCTGTATTCTTACAAAGGGACCTCCTGATTTTCCAATTTTTCCCAATTTGACTACTGTTCTTTTCCCAGCGTTAAACTGCTGACATGTTAAGCACCTCTGGCAGAGTGACTCTGCTACCTTCCTGAACTTCGGATTGTACCATGTTTGTTGGAAAACCAGAACCATGGCATCCCTACCAGTGTGTGAATCTCCATGTATCAGTCTGGCCATAGAAGCAAGCAGATGTCTAGGCAACACAGGCATACCATTTGGGCCCACAATGACACCATCCTCACTTCTCGGTCGACAACCAAGTTTCTTCCATTTTTCCTTCTCTTTTGAAGGCACAGCATGCTGCCAATCTCTCAACTCTTCCCAAGTGGGCACCTCCTCAAACACCATAAGTTGGCAGCTGTTTCCAGGTCCTCCCAGTTTGACATTTACAGACATGCGATTTCTGGCACAATGTTGGGCCACTTCATCGGCAAATCTATTTCCCAAAGTTACATGGTCAATGCCAGATTTATGACAGCACATTTGACCACTGCCAATTCTTTTGGTAATTGGATTGCCTCCAGTAAATCTTGTACAACCTTCCCATTTCTGATGGGAGTACCTGAAGAAGTCAGAAACTCCCTCTGTAGCCACAATTGGCCGAAGTCATGCACAACCCCATAACAGTACTGACTGTCAGTATATACTGTTATTCTTTAGTTTTTTCCAATTTTGCAGGCTCTTATTAATGCAATCAATTCGGCTACTTGTGCAGACTTTACTCCAAATAAACAGGATGCTTCTTTAATGCCATCTACAGAGACTACAGCATATGCAGCACTTAGGCCTACAAGTTCGTGTCTCATACATGAGCCATCCACGAACAGCTTCTCATCTTCTACAGGCAAAGGCATTTCCTTAATGTCTGGGCGGGGTTTAGTACTGAATTATGTCAGGTCAATGCAGTCATGCACGTCCTCTCCCTTGGCTTCTGTAAGCATTCAGTCAGGGAGCAGGGTAGCTGGATTCAGAATGTTGCATCGAGCAATGATTACATTCGCAGCACCCACGAGAATCCTCTCGTATTTAGTCAGCCGATAGGGGTGAGATACTGAGTTTTAGTTCTGGTCAATAAAATCACAACTGCATGGGGAACATACACAGTTACAGGATGTCCCATGACAATAGATTCACTCTGTTCCAGACTCGTTCAGGTGGCAGCTACTGCTTTCAAACATCCGGGTAATCCAGTAGCCACTGGGTCCAAAGTGGCAGAAAAATATGCCACTGGACGTCTAGTCAAACCATGCTCCTGAGTTAGGACCGATAGTGCACAATTATCTCGGGTGTCACAAAATAGTGCAAATTCCTTGGAATAGTCAGGCATCCCTAAAGCAGGGGCTGTACACAGACATTCCCACAATTTAGTAAATGCTGTTAAGCTTTCCTCATCCCATTCCACGGGGTCCTTTGCTCCTTTCTTTGTCATTTTTATCAAAGGCTTTGCCAAGACTGCAAATCCCACAATCCATTGCCTGCAGTAACCTACCACCCCAAGGAACATTCTGACTTCTTTCTGTGTACGGGGTAACTACATGTTTCGAATTATCTTGACTCTCTCTGAGGTAACTTTTCTGATACCTTTTTCTATTTGGTGCCCCAGATATTTCACTGACTTTGTACAGAACTGCAATTTGTCAGGGGACACTTTATGTCCTTTTTCACCTAGGTGATTCAGTAAAGCAATGGTGTCAATAACACAATCTCTATGACTTTTAGACGCCACCAAAAGGTCATCTATATATTGCACCAAAACAGATTTTCCAGGTAAGACTAAAGATTCAAGGCACTTTTTCAGAATCTGATTAAAGATAGAGGGGCTTTCTGTGTACCCTTGAGGGACACGATTCCAAACGTACACGTGACTGTCGAAAGCAAATGAGAAAAGAAATTTGCTGTCTGGATGCAATGGGATCGAAAAGAATGCATGACATAGGTCTATCACGGTGAACCACTCAGCATCCATGGGAATCTGATACAGGATTACTGCAGGGTTTGGAACAATAGGGCAACATGGAACAACGATTTTATTTACCTTTCGCAGGTCTTGCACTACCCTATACTTGCCACTAGGTTTCTTGATTCCAATTATCGGTGAGTTACATGGGCTACTCATCACTTTTTGTATGATGTTTGCTTCTAGCAGTCTTTTTATTTCAATGGTAACTCCTGCTCTCACTTCTGCACTCATTTTGTATGGTTTGGTATTGGGATAAACTGCATTTTCTTTCATGGCTATTTTAATTGGGTCTACATTTGCCATTAATCCTACATCCTTTTCAGTAAAGTCCCATACTTCTGGTTTCACTGTCTTTTGAAGTTCTTCAGGTAAGTCTTTTATAGTCATTTGTTTAATTTCTGAGTCTGGTCTAATTAACATTAATTTGTATATGCCATCCTCGTCTGGGGTTTGAATCTCGACACCCTTTGGTGTGCAAAAGATGGTGCAGTTCATTTTGCACAACAAATCACGTTATGTTATGTTATGTTAATTTTATTTTTATAGCGCACTGCTGCCCCAGCAAAGGGGCGTCCAGGCGCTCAGACAGGTACTATAACATAACACGCAAGAAATAAGAGGGAGCGGCTACTCAGAAACAGGAAACAAAAAAGTTTTAATAGCACGCCTGAAGATGGATAGGTCATTCAGAGCTCGGATGTGCATTGGGAGCGAGTTCCACAGTCCCGCGGCAAGCACCCGGTAAGAGCGGCCACCCATTCTACTAAGTTTGAAACGGGGGCAGACCGCCAAATGCAAAGCCTCTGATCTTAGGGATCTCGGAGGAAAATAGGGAGTGAGCAAGTTAACAAGAGCCGGCGGCGAGGAAAATTTCATGATTTTAAAAGCCAGACAGAGCGCTTTAAACTTAATCCTCTGTCTGACCGGTAACCAGTGAAGGGCAGAGATAGTACCGGAAACAGAGCAATGTCTGGGAAGACCAACAATGGCCCACGCCGCGGCATTTTGTACCCTCTGAAGCCTGGATGCCTCAGCCTGATTAACCCCTAACATCAGCGCACTTCCGTAGTCCAACCGAGATAAAACCGAGGCTTGGGCCACGAGCTGCCGAGTGGGAGGATCAAAGTATTTAAGAACCGGCCTTATGCCTCGCAGAATACCGTAACAAGTGGCTGCAACCTTCTTCGTATGCCCTGTGAAGGTGAGCGCAGGATCCAGCCAAATCCCTACGTTTTTCACTTCGGATGCTGGAATGGGAGTGACGCCCAGCTCTGGAGGCCACCACTGGTTTCCCCATAGCTCAGCATGTTTCCCTAAAACCAACACTTCGGTTTTTGTGGCATTCAGTTGTAAACAATTGGTACGTAGCCAACTAGCTACTACCACAAGTCCAGCTCGGAATCTGGGGGCCTCCACTTCCGGGTCTCCACTCAGTGTCACCGCTAGCTGCGTGTCGTCAGCATATGAGGTCATCGTCAAACCCCACTGTTTGACGACTGCCACTAGCGGTTTCACATATAGATTGAACAGAGTGGGGCTCAACGAGGAGCCCTGTGGGACCCCCAGATCCAAGGGATGGATGGTGGATTGGCAGGGTGGTATAGCCACTTTAAAGGTTCGATCTGAGAGGAAAGATCGAAACCACTGGAGAGCGGTTCCAGCTACTCCGGCTTCCTCAAGGCGCTGAATCAGTATACGGTGTGACACAGTATCGAAAGCAGCGCTCAGATCTAATAATAGGAGCGCTGCCGTACGTCCGGAGTCAAGCACCAGGCGTAGATGCTCGATAATATGGAGCAAAGCAGTCTCGGTACTGTGTCCAGGTCGGAAGCCATTTTGGCTAGAGTCTAATATCTGATTAAGGGCAAGGTGATCAGATAAAATAGAGTTGACGTGGGCTTCGGTGACTTTAGTGGTCCAAGGCAAAAGAGATATAGGGCGGTAGTTCTCAGGCAAGAGAGGGTCTAAATTTGCCTTTTTCAAGACTGGGGTAACTACCGCCTGCTTCCATAAGGAAGGGACCAGTAAGTTGACTGGACTGGTATCACAAACTACAAATCTATGCATTTCTTTGAAATTCCCTATTGTGATCTCCATGGGCTCAGTAACTGGGGTACTAATCAATTGATTAGACACGCCCACTACTTGGATTGCTTCTCCCGAGAGGGGTAGGTTTGGAACGTCTGCTGTTCTTACAGTAGAACGGGTAGCACCAGTGTCCAATAGAAAGGTAACATCATTTCCATCAACCTTTCCTTCAATGTATGGCCCTGACTGGTCTACCGGAAAGGAGGCGCCAAGAACACACTCCTTGTCCTCCCCTCTCAGGCCCTGTCAGTATTGGTCGTCACAGAGAAAAGTATCATTCAACAGAAACTGCGAAGTTGCTGCATTTCTATTCTCATTGCCTCCCCAGATCTCTATGTCATCACCCTGTGGTGATTTTCCCTTATAATTTGGTTTTGGCGCTCGGGGCAATTGACTTGCCTTTACCTGATGCTGGGTCTTTCTTGGTTTTTCATTCTGCGTCTGTGGAGTTAAATCAGGGGTTTGGGTATTATCATGCTGTAAATATGGACACTCGTCTCTCCAGTGCCCAATTTCTACGCACTGGTGGCAGGGAAATTTCTTTTTAGCCTCTTCTCTGCTCATTTTTACATTTGGCTTCCCACCACCCCCAGAGACTTGATTTTGGGTATTCTTATTCATCTTATTCAATTGCTTTTCCTGTTGTTCTGCTAGCTTCACTTGTGCCCACATAACCTTTTCCTTTAGGGCCTTTCGCTTATCTGCCATCTCGTCCTCACAGTACTTTGCGTACCGTAAGACCTCATCCATTTTCTTAGACTGCCAACAAATCTTATTGTCTTTGATCCACTGGCAAATTTCGGGTCTTAAACCGTTTACAAACCTGTAAATGAAGTGGGTCATATCCTTCATCTCGATGTTATCTATACCACTGTAAGTTTTGAACACCTGTAACAGTCTTTCATAAAAGGAGTGTACAGACTCATCCCTTTCCTGCGTGGTTCTATCTATTTTGGTCCAATCAGTTTCCTTTGCAGGCACCTTCTTCTTCAGGTGTAACATGACCTGATCATATTTTCTCATCACTTCCTCAGAGGGAGCACCTGTTACAGGGTCCCTGTCATACTCTTTGTTGGGCCAATCAATGGCAACCTTGCATTCGGTCCATAAATCCACAGGAACCACAATGTCGAAAAACCCATCCAGGTCTTTCCACAAGCACTTTTGCACCTTTACGAACCTTTCCACCTGCCGGTACCAGTCCACAGGCTTTTCTCGTAATTTGGGAAAGTCATTGGTAAAGGACACAATATCCTGTCTGGACAATGGAACGTGCACGTATTTTCCACCTGGCACTTCACGCATTGGGTACAACTGTTCAGGTTTGTCAGCTTCCTTTAGAACGAACTCAGAAGACGTCTGTTTAGATCTGGCCTCATCTTTCTTCTTTGCCCACCTGGCTTTCCACTTTTCTACGTCTCCCCATTTTTGCAACACAGTCAATAATTCTTTGACCTGCACCTTTTTCCCTGACACATTCATATTTTCCAGATCTTTGTCTGAAAAATCAGCTCTATAGGGTTTCTGCAGTGGCTTTGATTTCGAAATATCTATTCCCATACTAGCTGCGGTGTCTGTTCATTTCTCATGGAGCACTCTGGTATTCCGGGTAAAACTCTTGCCGATAAACAGCAACTCTTCTTCAGAATAGGTATTTAATCTGTCTAAACCTACATTTCCTGCCATCAGTTCTTCCATTTCTATTCTCAGCTTGAAGATATCTAAAGGTTTCGACTGAGGAGTTTGTTTTTCTAATTCTCGACTCCATCTTTCAATCTCTTCAGGAGTCACCAATGTGACACTCTTGGTAGCCGAAGTCGTTTCCATTTGAATTTCTCTCGTATTGAAAGGATTATGTCTTTTCTGTAATCTTTTTCCTGCATCCCTAATGGGCAGATCCATTAGCGAGACCTCAGACTCACATTCACTGGTCTGGTCATCCACGATTAAAGGCTCTGGTCTTGGCTGTGCTACAACTGGAGTGATAACTGGAGTCTTTGGACTTCCCTGTCTATCCCCATACAGCGGAACCACGGGTCCAATAGTTACCGGGATTGTCAAGGCTTCAGGACTTGTATTTAACTGGGAGATTTTCTGAATTATCTCAGCTCTCTGCTTAGCTAGAACCTCTCGTTCCCTGTCCTCCAATATTCTGTCTAATGAATTGTCATGTAATACCTGCGGGATCAAAGTTGGGGCGTAACTCGGGGCAGTGGGATGTGTCTCACTTGGTCCTTCACCATAATTAGGTTTTGGGAACAAACTTCCTGTGCCTAGGGATCTTGGTTCCTCCTCAGACGGGGGTCTTGAGAACGGAATTCCTGACGTTGAGGGCCTTGCCTCACCTTCGTAGGGAGGTCTAGAGCAGAAGTCTCTTTCTCTCGAATATCTTGACTCCCCACTAAATGGTGTTCTTTGACAGATATCTCTAGCACCTAGGGGTCCTAAACCCTCATTATACGGAGGTATTTGACAACCCTCTCCTACACTTACTGATCTGGCCTCTTCCCGGAGAGGAGGTCTCCGAGAATTATCCCCCCTCACTAGAGGGTCGGTGTCCTTCATTATAAGGAGGCGGACTTCTCATAAACATGTCATCTAATAATTCATCATCCGACTCCCCAATGGGCACCCAATGTTTGCATTTTTCCGTTCTCTTCTCTCCTGCAGGAGGACCACCCATTGACATCATTGGAAACAGCCCTTCTACAATCATATTCTGTCTCCACTGTTTCATCTTTTTATCTCTGGTCTCTTGTTTTAGTTTTGGATAAAATTTTGTTAACCCTTTATCCATTCGGGGCTTGTCTCTCTCAAAAGCCTCGATCTCCCATTCCTCTAAAGCCTCGTACTGCGTTAATCTAGGTCTGGGATGTAAGTCATTCATTCGGGTTCTCAAATTAAATAGAATCATGCCATTGAATGTACCTTCTAACGGAAAAGCCAAAATTCCGTCATCCTTGGTATATTCCGCCCAGTTTTCCAACCATACACACGAATGGTACCCTTTATCAAACATCATGAACGATGCAGGAGTATTAGGTGGCGGAATGACAACACCTTCTCTGGTTTTAATCGGCTTGTCTTTTTTGAAATAATTCTTCACCTTATTTACAATAGATAATTTTCTCTTATTTCCGTACATAATGCTGGTGTTATGCCCTTTCCACTGATCGTTCTCAAACCCTAAATGTCGTGGATCAGGTCTAGTATGCGGTCTATACGTGTGCCACATACGATTTCTGCGAGTGACTTTGTTTACAAATCGCTTCCAATCCAAGTGCGTCTTTCATCTGCGTGCAACCAATAAAATGCACGAATTCAAATAATCTCGACCAATGGGTGCGCGGCCTTTTCGTGAGACAGGTTCTCACGCTTCGGCACTCACCCCTCCTTCACAATTCCAGCTCCACTACACACCCGCTGCGTCTACCAATCCCAGCGCGGCACAGAGTGACGTCAGAGCAGCTCCGCAACTGACTCCCTCCCTCACAAGGTAACGGAAACTTAATTTCTCTCTAAAAGTGCAAGTGCTTTTGTTATTTAACAACGAATACACATTCGCCACTGTACTCAAGTGTCTAGACAGTAAAGATTTTGTTTCACTGCAAGTAAACTACTTCCATTTACTTTTCACCCACTACGGATAGATCTCTTCTGCCTACCCTTCACTCAAGCATTAGGGAACCTGCTACTTCTTTGACTTATCCACTTCTTTCCGGGACATATACTAAGTCTAAAGTTTCACCAGCGAACCCCTTTGCTATCACCCAAGCTCCGACGAACCTGCTACTCCTTCCGGTGCGACCCTTATCAGGTTATATCACAATAGAGGTTTTGCCAGCGAACTCGTTGCTATCATTTATTCAAACATACGTTCAGAAAACCCTAATTAGTGCTTCCAGTTCTGCCTAACCTGCACTAACTTTCCTAGAGTAAGTGACCTCAAAGCAAAGTGGATTCTCTTCACCACTCGCTATTCAATTCCCCGGGGATTCCCAACAAACATAAAACACTTTACTAACGAGTAGGTTAATACATATATCAGTATAATAATAAGAAAAACAATTTAAAACATTTCATAATTTTTCAAAGCAAACATTTCACGTGATTGATCAAGCCACAAAAATTGTTTACCCTTGTAGCAGCAATAAAATGTTAGCATCAACATTTTTTTTAGCAGCATCCAACCTATCTAGCTTAACTGGTCCTACCTAACTTTAACTAGTCCCTAACCATAGCTCTGCTACCAGAAAATTACTGATAGAGATCGCAGGTCACCCGGCCAATAATTTCACCATACACGTACCAGGCCCATATTTTTCCACTTTATCATATACATTAATCGGGAGACCTAACACTTTACTGCCAGTAACCCTGGTTCCTTCCTATTTATTTCTATTGTACCCAACTTACCAATCCACCGTTACGGGTACCTATGACCACAACGGATCAGGGAGCTAGCTGTAAAAGAAAAGGCAGGCAAAAATACAATACCGACTTTTATTTCTTCTGTATTCATCAAATAACCACAGACTACTGGGAAGTTTTAAAAGTTTATCTTAGAAATCAGATTCTGAGAGTATGCAATTTACAACGAGAAAACAATCTATAATCAGAATAATGAAGAGCACATAACCATATAAAAAGAAAACTAAGGCAACCATTTAGGAGTCTATAGGAAAGTAATAACAAAGCGATATGCTAAATAGATTTCGGAAATAGATCACAAACTAGAATTTTACTGTTTAGAGACTACTTTAAAGTAAAAAGATTGGAAATCCTATACATCTATAGGAGGGGGAAAAAGTGGAACACGCTATAGTTCTAGCATTATTACGTCCAAATCAGATTGCAGGAGAAAATTATATACCACATTTATGATTCATAAACAGTGTGGAGAAAATGTGTTCTAAAAGGTAGGGAAACATAGGGTCATGCTAAGGAAAATATACGGTATGACTTTTATAGTAGGTTGCGGAAAGCATGGAAAATTAACATATGCAAAGAAATGTCTTTATTAAAGCAAAGACAGAAAATAGAGAGTGCAGTATAGAGTTCTTAGCCCTATATAATTACCTAGAATGGTGTGCAGACCAACCCTGGCCACGGATCAGTCAAGGACAAATACCCCAAGGAAGGACAGTCATCTATGGGGCAGCAGGTGCAGATTGGACACCCCCGGACAGGACAGGAAAACCAGATTAGGATCAGGACAGGACCACCAAGGCACGACCAGCACCCGCAGTTTGGAAGCAACGCCTGCGCTCCACCCTCTCTGCAGCTATCAGTCAGAACCCCGATTGGGTTAGCGAACTCCCCAGCAAAGTGCTCCGCCAGCACTTAAGGTTTAATAAAACCTTAGAGTCTATGGTCAAATTTGGATAGAGTGCTCCGCAGCGCTCTGTATTCAGTCACCTATTGAGTGCGTTGGGTCAGTGACAGGTCAGCTATTCAGACAAGTCAGACAATTTCTCTAGCTAAACCTAGGCTAGTTATACTGTTTTCGGGTCAGTGTACCACCCCCCAAATGTTGCAAGTGTCAGAATCCCCAATTTCGATTGGTCCCTAAGTAGGATGGGCTAACACACCAATCACAATTTACGTCTACAAGCCGAGTTTTACATATTTTGGAACCGCCTATTGAATTTGGGGTTCCCATGACCGATTCTACAGAATACAATAGGAAAAATTACATTTGTTTCGAATGTAACATTTTTTAGCTTCTCCGGCTGGGTGAAGGTGCATCTTCCCAGGCACGTCTTGGCAGGGACCTTCAGTTGGCACCCTGTCAATGCCACCGGCAGAATACGGTCATGCGCAGAACATCATCTTAATATGGAGTCTTGAGCCTTGCATCAGACCCTCAATACCACGGTACATGGAAAGTAAGCGAAAACAAATTAAAACATAGAATATACATGATTTCACTGCATACTATGAGTAGCTACTTTATACTCCTTAAATTGAAAATTATACTATGGCATTACAGTTAGTGCAACAGACAAGAACACGAAAGCATTTGCGCAAGCTTCACCACGTTAGGACACAGACAACCATTTTAGACGCAAGTACGCATGCGCACATTTTCCCACCAGAACTGCAACTACGTCACGTCACGTGAGTGTGACTAACGCATGCGCAGAAGAAACTCATCAAGCGGCAGCCATTTTTAAGGACACGGGTTAATTGTATTAGTAAACACATAGGCAAGCGTCACTACGACACTCAAATATAAAGATAACGGAAAATTAGTAAGACGTATAGGATGAATTATAGGATTAAATGTTATTCGAGGTTCTTGATGTCAAGCAAGACGCGTAATATGCGAAATCTTGCTTCATCAGTACGATGAAAAGAGATTTAATGGCAGGGCCTTGTAAGTTGGGAGGAAACAATGATGGGCCATTGCCACGCGTAGGAACCGAAAGCAGTTCCTTGTGTTGCGGCGGGGCAGGAAGCCATACTGGTCCGGTTGGATCAAGGTGTGGCTCACCTTTTTAAGATGAGTTGCTAGGACCGTGGCATAAATTTTAGCCTCGGTGTTGATGAGGGAGATCGGACCGTAGTCAAAGCAGGAGGACAGTGCAGGGTGTATTTTGTGAATCACCACAATGGTGGCAATGTCAATATCTACTGGGAAAGTACAGTTCTTAGCTACTTTCATATACAGGGTGTGGAGTAATTGAGATAGAGTATCCTAAAAGGCTTTGTATTACTCTTTCAGGTACCCATCAGGGCCTTGGATCTTCCTAGACACAGTGGTGGAAATAGCCCCCTCTATCTCATCTAAGAAGATAGGTTGATCAAGTAATTGGACATCGGCGCCCAAGAGTTGTGGGAGCGGTATCGCCCATATCAAATGAGGACTGAGTCCCAGGTCCACAAATGAGGCCGCCATATAGCGGTGATGGTAGTATTCAGTGAAGGTCTGTGCAATGGAGGCTGTGACGCCCTGAGAATGACCCTCAACGTCTACAATTTCTAGGAGTATTAAGGGGCAGGAGGCAAGACACTAAAGGAGTTTTCCATTTTTATCTCCCTACCCATAGACTCGGGTTGTGGAAGCTCTCCACATCTTTTTGGCCATGTCTAGAGTGATATGAAGGATTTCTTCCCACAGGAGCTCAAATTGCCAAGGTGTGTCACCTCAGCCATCCATGGCCTTGGTGTGCTCCAGACGGATGATCTGAGCCTTCAGCTTGGAGATATGGTCCTCTTGGCCCTATGCTTTTTTTTTTAGGTAGCCTTTATCGAACCCCCCTGATGGTGGTCTTACCCACTGGCCACAGGGTACTGGGGCACCGAATGCATTTATCTTGCTGAAAGTAAAGCTTAAGTTTGTTTCCCGGGGCCTGCTTATAGTCCCTGTCTTGGAGAAACCAGGCGTTCAGCCACCAGCTAGGGCAGAGAGCTCCAGTGGGACCTCCCAAATGGAGGAGGAAGGGAACATGGCCATAGATTCGCTAGCAAGGATTTGAATATCAGTGATTGCACAGTATTCAAGGGCAGGCATGAATGTATTAAGTCAATGCAGGAGTGAGTGCTGTGAGCATGCAGAAATGTGGTTGTATTGGAGCAGGCGAGAGTTCCACAATCTCTACACATCGAATATGACAAACCTGGAGGCCCATTGTAAGAGATGTTTTGCGTTTGTGCAGCGTTCATCGGAGGGGATTTCTGTGGAATCACTGTCGGGAGCTAAGACTGCGTTAAATCCTCCCCCTATTATCGTCAACCCTTAGTGATGGGCCGACAATAATGTCGAGAGGTCTCAAAGGGAATACTTGCCAGTTGCCGGGTGCACATGTGTTGAAACAAGATTATGGGTATGACCACTCAGTGTTACTGTGAGGGCCAAAAACTTCCCCAGGGGAACTTTAGGTAGGAATGGTATAAGAGGATTGCTACGCCATGGAAGCCTTGTGTAAATCATGTGTGGAAAACCCTATCATACCCTAGATACATCAGGAACAGGCAGTGATTCCCCAGAAGACATGTGTTTGAGGCAAATGAGCTGCAGATTACACACTATGCATAGATGGCCACCTAGTGTTGGGCCCGGATGTTTGCAGTTTGTTTTGTTGTAGAAAAGTCTTTGGAAGTCACGGGACAGGTGACTCCTCCTTTGGATGATACTCTGCATGGGCATCGGCTCCAGCCCCAGATTGTGTTTTTCCGCCACCGGGCTCGGATGTGTTTTCAGCGCTCCGTGTTGAAACCGATTTCCTCCGGCGCGCAATCCTCACCAACTTACAAAACTTTGTTTTGAACGCTTTCCAGCCGACACTACTCTTCAACATCGAGTATCTTGATTCCGGTCGTCGTCGACGGCCTTTGGGCCTAGCTAGACCTCGACTCCAGCTCATGGAAAGGACGCCTTTTAAAAAGTGTCCTCAATGTGGGTCGAAGTTTCCCCACACCGACCTTCATGAAGTGTGCAACCTCTGCCTCTCTCCAGGGCACGAGGCGAAAGACTGTTCAGCTTGTGGCTCTTTCCGCTCCAAAAAGACTATCCGGGACCGAAGAGCGAGGAGAACAATGGCTCTAAGATCTGCAGCTCCGATTACGGACGACATCTTCGAGGAAGGCGTCAACATTCCAGAACAACATGACGTTCACAGCAACTCCGAGGCAGAAGATTCAGATGTCGAGGACATCACTCCAGCGCAGCGGGACGTAAGTAAGACCGTCGACCCCGACCCTTCCTCGACACACCCAAAGAAGGCCCCGGTCACACCCCCGCCCTCGGGCTCGGCTGCACACCAACACTCTGCTTCTACTGCCCCACCTTCGGGCCCGGCTACAAAGCCAATTATGCCTTCAGGCGGCTTGGGCTCGAGTACGCCTTCACACAGTGCCAACGCACATCTACCAGCACCAAAAAAGACAACGGCACCGACTACGCCTATATCCAAACCATCGGCGCCGAAACATACTCCTTCGGCACCGAAACCCAGGTCGGAACCAAGCAAACCCGCTTTGGATTCCAAAAAACAATTGGAACCGAAAAAGCCATCGGATCCGAAGGAACCGTCGGATCCAAAAACCGTACCGGAACCGAAAAAATCCTCGGAACCGAAAAAAGCTTCCGAGCCAAAAAAGACTCCTGCTTCCCCGGTAAAAGACATTGTCAAGAAACAAAAACAAGCCACTTCGGTGCCGAAACCTTCCTCCTCACCAAAAGATCGACCTCCTGCGGAGGATTTGCCTTATCCAGACCCTGCTCAAAAGACTCTAGCTAAGGATCCAATTATTGCAAACGTAATTTTGGCTTAAAAAAAGCGACCACTGGACACACCAGCTCCAGCTCCGCATTCAAAGAAGAAGGACATGGCTACCTCTCCCTTAAGACTGCCTTCCCCTTCTCTTTCACCTGTACCATCAGCACAGCCTCCCATACTACAGCATTCCCCAGCATCCTCTATCATACCAGACAGGGATGATAGCTCTGACGATATGGGGGGGTAACATACCTGATCCAGCCACGCCTACAGGATCCCCTGACCCGTGGGATGAGTATACCACCCCATATGTCCCAAATGTCCCTCAGCATGACATATACCCCACCAGGCCTTCCCCATCAGAAGACACTATAGGATTTAATGAATTACTTTACAGGGTTGCCATTATCATGGGGTAGACATACATACAGATCCTGTTGAGGAAGACTTCCGAATGGATACGTTTGATAACGCACAAAGGTCCTCATCCATTTTACCGATGCTTAAAGGAGTGATCAAGCATGCTCCTGAAGTCTTTAAGGACCCAGTCAGAACTCGAGCCATTTACCCTCGTATAGAGAAAAAATATAAAGCTGCCCCCTGAGACCCAGCATATATTAAAGGTCCAGTACCACTAGACTCACTTGTAGTTTCCAATGCACACAAGAGAGGAAACTCACAAACACACAAACATCAGGTGACGCTGCACCACCAGAAAAGGAGTCTCAGCTACTTGACGCATCAGGAAAAAGAACAGCGTCTCAAGCAGAAAACATGTGGCGTATCGCCAATACACAGGCATTATTAGCCAGATATGACAGGGCACATTATGATGAGCTAGAGTCATTAATGGGGCACCTCCCTGACAGGTACAACGATAGAGCAAACAAGCTTATCCAAGAGGGGAAAAACATCACAAACACCTCTATTCGGTGTGCCCTCGATGCAGCAGATACTGCCTGTTGGGCAGTTAACACCAGCGTTTTACTACGCAGACACGCCTGGCTACGTATATTAGGGTTCAAACCTGAGGTACAAAGTGCCATTCTTAATAAACCCTTTGATGAGCAACACCTATTTGGACCCAACGTAGAAGTATCACTAGAGAAAATGAAAAAGGATACAGACACTGCCAAATCTATGGGAGCCCTGCAGTCGCATGCTCCCAGACATTCATTTCTTCGGTCATCCTATCGAGGTGCCACCAGGGGATATACTTCAGACACAGATTTTACCTCGTACAAAGCCCCTACACAGTCCACCTACGGTAAAGGCTACCAAAGGACACAAACTTTTCGTAAAACAAAACAACTTTTTGTGTCTTTTTCACCGCCACATAAAGGCAACCCTATATCAAAATCAGGGATCGCCAGATGGATTGTTAAATGCATACAAATATGTTACCAAAAGGCAAAACGTACTTCAACAATTTCTCCAAAAGCCCACTCAACAAGAAAAATAGGGGCTTCAATGGCATTCTTAGGGAACATTCCCTTAGATGACATATGCAGAGTAGCTACATGGCTTACACCGCACACATACACAAAGCATTGCTGTGTAGATGTGCAAACTAAACAACAAGCCACTGTGGGCCAGGCTGTAATAAAAAGACTGTGTCAAACAACTGCAACAGATGGGGGTGGTCGCCGCTAGGTGTCGGTACTGCTATACAGTCTATGCATAGTGTGTAATCTGCAGCTCATATGGCTCGAATGGAAAATGCTACTTACCAGTATGCTTCTGTTCTTGGCATGTTGAGCTGCAGAGTTACACACGCCCACCCGCGTCCCCAGCTACCTTTATCTGTTCCAGTATTATTTTAATTAGATACAAATGACATGGACATCACTACTTCTTGTACAGCTCCATCACTTCCCTAATGGCGAAAAACAATCTGGGGATGGAGCTGATGCCCATGCGCAGTATCATCCAAAGGAGGAGTCACCTATCCCGTGACTTCCAAAGACTTTTCTACAACAAAACAAACTGCAAACATCTGGGCACAACACTAGGTGGCCATCTATGCATAGTGTGTAACTCTGCAGCTCTACATGCCAAGAACAGATGCATACTGGTAAGTAGCATTTTCCTTCTTGCAGCAGTAAAGCATTGGGAAGGAATAGTTGAGAGTATTTTAGAACTGTGGTGCATTTGGCACAGTCTATGTGCCTGTTAAAGTTCCACAAAAGGATGTGGAGAGGCTTAAAGTCAAGTTAAGGCACTGGCATGGCTGAGATTGGTGAGGAGGTTGGGTGTATCCGTCTGGGGCATGGGTAGGCTACCAGGCATCGGGCTCACGGACTAGGAAGGGAGATGCCTCTGGGTCAAGCGACCTGTAAGTGCGCAGTGGAAAAGTGTTGTCTCACAAGCTGTACTAAGACAGAAGAAAGGCAAGAACATAAAACCTGGGTCCCCAGCATTCCCCTATACCAACCTCCCACCCCATACTTTATTCCTTGAAGCATCTGTGGCCCTAAAAAGAAAACTAAAAGCAAACACTGTGAACTTCGGAGTGGAGTGGGGGACCCCTCCTAGCTGCAGGATCGTGAAAGTTCAGTAGTTTGGGACAGTCCATACGTGTACTGCCTGCGAGAGGTTTCTTCCATAGTCAGAGTGGCCTCAGTCTCCGATCACAGGGCTCCGTGAGAGATCAGTGTTCTCCAGGCGAGTGACAGGCAGGGCGTCAGACCATCTGCCCAGCTCACCCGAACTGGATTCCGGGTCCTGGATCCGCTGCGGTAGAGCTGGGGACACAGAAGACCTGCGTGCCCCCTGTACTGCAGGAGCAGGTAATATGGAAATCACTCTCCTGGCAATGTGGCCTCTTGCAGGAGCAAGTACACCTCCTCTGAGGCCTGGGAGTCTCATCTGCTGCAGCGCACGTGCATGTTCATGAGGGGGAGGTGTATGCGGCCACCTGTTGGTTGACAGGCTGCTCTCCTGTGGCCCAAGTTCAAGACTCCTACAGGATGTCAAAGAAGTAAGAGACAGGAGCCTGTATGGAAGGTTGAGATCCCAGAGCTTTTGCATTGCTTCTGTATAAGAGCGATGTTGGGCTTGCACCTCTTTGCTGTAGTCAAGAAGATCGATATCTCGTTCCCTTGGTAGGAGAGGGTGGGCAGAGAATGGGCCTCCTGCAGGATAGTGTCTCTGTCTTTAAAGTTGAGCACTCAGCCGATCATTGGTCTGTGTGGGGTCACCAGGAGAGGTCTGGGCACAAGAGCCCAGTGAGCCTGCTCCACAACAAACCATTCTGAGAAGCGATCCTAGGGCATCAACGATCTAATCCAGGTCTCCAAGAAGGTCACGGCTAGCGTTGGTTCCACTCTCTCCGGAATGCCAATGAAGCCTAGAATGTTCTGGCAGGAGTGATTTTCAGTATCCTCAGCCAGTCAATGGAGCTCAGCGGTGTCGGTCAGTAGCCTGGAGACTTGCACCTTCAGTTTCCCAACATCATCTTCCACCAAGGATGTGCAGGATTCCACATCAGAGATCCTGGCCGTCATGATTTTTGGGGTCTTGTCTGGTGAGAACCAATGTCGACAAGCAATTCCCCTATCTTGGTCTTGACAAAGTCCTGAGAGGAATGGATAGCCTGGAGGATGGTGGACAGATCTCACTCCATTAAAGGATTTTTAGCCGGGATGGCGTCTTCAGAGGTGGAGCAACCTGTGATATACTGGTCTTTGCAGGTTTGAGATGGAGGAAGTTTTAATAGTTTAATCTTGCCCATGGTGATCACGGGGGGAGGGAGATGTTCCCCATTGAGGTAGACCAATTCAAAGAGGAGGTAACACCTCTTGGTCAGGAGACCATTGCATAGGCTAGGGAAGGCAGGATCAATACTCTTCTTACACTTCACCAGCTACCCAGCAGGAAGCTTCCCAACCAGGAACCAGTTCCACTATACGTGGCCGCAGGGAAGGCAATGGCGTCTCGATGGCATCTCGATCAGGCAAATATGGACGGTAACCTGTCATCTTAGGGGCTTCGTGGTGCTATGGAGGCCACGAGGCCTCAAGAGCGATGCACCGGAAGGATCCTCAGTCCAACACCTCAAAGTCTGTTATGGCTGCCAGGTGTCTTCTGCATGATCCACTACCAGGCTGCCTTCCTCCTAGTCCATGGGGTCTAATCCTTGCATGGGGAGCAAGACCTTAGCACTTGGATGGAAGTCTACACATCAGGAGCCACGTGAGGGTATAGCTGAGTACCGGAAGCCAGGGGATGCAACCGGAAGTCCCCCCAGCATCTTCAAATCAGCAGGTTGTGTGTGGAAAGTGACCCCGGCAGTTCAGGTGTTATGGGGCTTGTGTGGGTCCAGGAATAAGTAGGCTTCACTCCATCCACCCCAAGCCCCCAGTTCGGCGCCACCCCCCAGGGAATCCAGTACCTGTATCTACCACAGAAGGGGTCCTTGACGACTAGCAAGTGTCTTACTGTGCCCCAGTTCTCTCAGGGATTTAACACTGTTACCAGCTCCCCCATGCAGCCTACTCACCTGCTCAATCAACGCCCTGCTGAGGACCTCCTGGGGATCAGCTACCAGCAGGCCATCGCGGAGCAACGCAGGACTAGGGCAAGAAAGCCTATTTAGAATAGCCCGCCCCCAAAGGCTGGCCCGGTAATGCATCTAGCGGGAGCCCAGACATCGCAGGCAGGTGTAGTCAGCAAAGGGTGGGGCCTGAGATCCTCCTATTGGACGCCCGCTCCAACAATAAGGATCTGTGCGACTCACCAGGCCACAGCCCGCCCCCTCCCCAGGCTATCATCTGGAGTCTGAGGTCGTGGCCAGAAGCAGCCAATAGAGGCTTGTTCTGTGATACGAGCAGCAGACCAGCAGGCCACGGATAGACCTCAATGGCAAGCAGGTTTGTGGCAGTCCTGTGGGCTTCACATCCGTCCCGGGCCACAAAGTCAGAGGCAGCACATCTGGGGGCCATGGAAGCGTTAAGCAGACCACACAAGCCCTCCTCAGAGCCCCAGGGGTCCTGGGTCACAGACCCTCAGTGCAGCCTCTCCATGGGGCAGCCATCTTGTGTGTGGGCAGGCCAGATGCCACAGCCCCAGGAGCCAATCGTGGTGTTCAGCAGAAGCAGGATTTCTGCGAGGCAGCCACAGGCAGGTACAGGAGTAGTTGTGGTGTCCAGTGCTCCTGAGACTAGCAGGGATATGAGTGAATGATGTAAGGGTCCAGAGCACACTTAGAGTGGGTCCAGCATCTCGACGCTCGTTGCCACACTCCATTACACCTGTTTGATTGACAACATACATACAAGACAAAAAGGGACTCACAAAGAGGAAAGAGAAAGGGCCTATGGTGATCAAAATACCTAGGATCACAATGGAAAGGATTAGAGAGGTTGAGAGAAAATGTATTAAATCTATTTTGAAAATATTTGTACAGTAACATGCAATATCAACTCAAGCTAATCGAAAAGTGAGGAGTGGTGAATACTCTCACGGTTGAAAACATTAATAGCAAATGTTGTGTCCAATCTACTGTATTCATTACATTTACAGTAGAAATTATCCACAGAAAGTGTTGAAGTATAAGGCATTCCATGAATACAATATTTTATTGTATTATTGTAACAAACGATAGGGGTGTTTCTAACTGGGACTGTGATGAATGGAGGTTGAGATGTACACATCTCTTTATTTACTATGTTAATAATTTCAACCAGGGATTGAAACTGGTAAATCCTGATTTCATAAGGTATTCTGAGACTTATAGGATGCTTTTTGCTACTGAAAATCTATGTGCGACAACATTGTGCCATTCTCATATGCAATTTAAGGTTGGTTATGTTTTTTTCTGCTGCTGATGAATTTGCATCATAAGCTCAATTAATATTTCTGCAAATGTTTTACTGACAGAGAAGCTAGGTGACTGCCCTGAGGTAAATTATACCTGCCTAATCGATCCTCTGCCCAGACAGTGCAACAATGACGGGGAGTGTGGTGGGATCCAGAAGTGCTGCCAGCAATCCTGTGGCTTTGATTGTACAGACCCCGTGCACCCAGGTACAGTACGAGTGATTGACTGTCTAAGAACAAGACACAGATTCAGTGCTCAGACCCTATCACGGTTTGTTAGATAATGCAATGTTTTGATGTGCACACCCTAGGTATCTGTTTGGAAGCCCAAAGCAGAATCTCAATGGTCAGTAGTCCGACCTTTGAATTTACTAACATTGTAACACAGTTACCAAATGCACTCCTAATTGTAGCCCTGTTGAAAGTTTTGAAAAGCACATAGACACTGTACATAGAGTATTGCTCGATTTTAAAATGCACACTCTTCTATTCCAAACTAGTTATCAGTAGAAGCTCTGCATCAAGTGGGAGGCTCTTGTAAGATGCAATCAAACTTGTTCTTTGATGTACCTCGTAGCATTGCATCCTGCATGGGATTCTTCTGTTAGCTCTGAACCAGATCATAGAGCTGCACTTTGCAAGGAGTAAAGAAGAGAAAAACTTCCATTATAAGAAACGATGCCCATTCCTTCACTACATTGTTTCCAAAGGCGCGTGCATTACGCGCCAGCCCGTCGCACTGCGAAGTGAGGGATTTTCCCCTAACATTTAACCAATATCTCGTTCACCAAGTTCAACAATTGATATTCCAATTTGTTCATTAATCATCGAAATGTTTAGTACACTTGCTAGAAGTCACTCAAAATCACTGCGAGTACAGCGGGGAACAACCTTTACAACGCAACTTTTACAACGCACTACCATTACAAGGAAACTTTTACAACGCAACATCCTTTACATAGCATGCCATTACATCGCATGACACTACAATGCATACCATTACACCGCATGTCATTACAATGCAGTCAGTACAACGCATACCATTACAACGCATACCATTACCATCCAACACTTACCCTACTGTTGCACCCCCTGGAGTTAGAATAGTAATTTTTACCCGTACACTATCCAACAGTTACCCTACTGTTGCACCCCCTGGAGTTAGAATAGTAATTTTTACCCCTACACTATCCAATACTTACATTACATGCAATGTAATGTTATGCATTGTAATGGTATGCGTTGTAAAGGTAGTATGCGTTGTAATGGAATGCGTTGTAAAGGTAGTTTTAAAAAATTTGTTGTAATGGCATGCGTTGTAATGGAATGCGTTGTAATGGATGTTGCGTTGTAAAAAATGCATTGTAAAGGTGTGCGTTGTAAAAGTATACGTTGTAACATCATACAACCGAGTACAGCAGCTTTCTCATTGGTGTTTTATTGTTTAATTTTCAACTGCCTTCAGCGTGCCCATACGGGCTTCGACTTAAGCATGTAGAGATATATAATTCATATTTCAGAACCGCACAAAATTCCACCCAATGCATTTCAGCCTCTCTTTAGACCTTAGTCAGGGGTAACTGAAAGAAACAGAAAAAGAACATCTAAACCTGTTGTTGAAAACATAATTGAATCAGACCCTTCTATACTTGTGCCTTTGAAATCATACGTTTTCGATCATTGCACCCCTCCCAGTTTGTGAAACAACATGCCCAACACAGTTTTCTCCATTTTCCTTTAAAAAATACCTGAAACCAGTACATTCGAGACAAACAATATCACCATGTAAAATAATCAATAAATACTACAAACCAATCCGTCTAGTGCAAAAAGTCCTTGCTTCTGTCAAACAATTACCCCTTCCCATCTCCAGGTTACCAGTCTAAATCCTAATGACTACCTGTCTTTCCCAAACCCGTAATACTGACCACTCTGCCTTGAATGCCGCGGTCTGTGACCTTATTGCCTCCTCTATGTTCTCTCCCTCTACGATAACTGCATTTTCTCTTTCTCTTATCTTCACATCAGCTGCTAAGCTCACCCTCCTGAATCCTTTCTATATATAGCCAATTGAACGGATCTTATCCTGACCATTCCCACACCTCATCATGAGTAACGTTACAATATTGAATACTCATAAAGCAGTAATCCCATCTCAAAAGCATGCAGCAGTCTGCAGAACCCACCTAAAGTAAGACATACTGCTCAGCAATAAAATTATACCCCCAATCCAGGCTGCAACACAGAGTTATTTCACTTAGTCAACAAAAGAGATGAATTGCCATTTTAAGAACAGGCGTGCAACCGTAACTAAAGAAAGAAAGTGTGGTACGATGAAAAGAGATTTAATGGCAGGGCCTTGCAAGTTGGGAGGAGACAATGATGGGCCATTGCCATGTGGAGGAAGCGAAAAGCAGTGTCTTGCGTTGCGGCGGGGCAGGAAACCACACTGGTCTGGGTGGTCAGGGCGTGGATAACCTTTTTAAGACGAGTTGCCAAGAATGTGGCATAAATTTTAACCTCAGTGTTGATGATGGAGATCGGACGGTAGTCAAAGCAGGATGACGATGCAAGGTGTATTTTGTGAATCACCACAATTGTCGCGATGTCAATATCTACTGGGAAAGTACAGTTCTTCGCTACTTTCATGTACAGGGTGTGGAGTCGTTGAGATAGAGTATCCTAAAAGGCTTTTTAGTACTCTTTCAGGTACCTATCAGGGCCTGGGGTCTTCCTCGATACAATGGCGGAAAGAGCCCCCTCTATCTCATCTAACAAGATAGGTTGATCAAGTATTTGGGCATCGGCGTCCGAGACATGGAGAGCGGTATCTTCCATATCAAATGGGGACTGAGTCCCAGGTCCACAAATGAGGCCGCCATATAGCGGTGATGCTAGTATTCGGTGAAGGTCTGTGCAATGGAGGCTGTGACGCCCTGAGAATTACCCTAAGCATCTACAATCTCTGGGATTACTCGATTTTGTAAGGGCAGGAGGCAAGACACTAAAGGAGTTTGCCATTTTTGTCTCACTACCCATAGACTCGGGTTGTGGAAGCTGTCCACATCTTTTTGGCCATGTCCAGAGTGATATGAAGGATTTCCTCCCACAGGAGCTCAAATAGCCAAGGTGTGTCACTTCAGCAATCCGTGGCGTTGGTGTGCTCCAGACGGATGATCTGAGCCTCCAGCTTGGAGAGATGGTCCTCTCGGCCTTATGCTTTTTTTTAGGTAATAATAATAATAATAATAATAATAATAGGAGAGATTTATAGAGCGCCTGGTTACACCCACTGGTGTGTCCCCGCGCTATGGTGAGAAGCAGCCCCAAGTGCTAGAGAGCGAAAGCAGAGATTAAGAATGCCCTAAGTCCACACGAAAAAGGTGAGTTTTCAAGTCCTTCCTGAACGTGGTTTCCGCTGCCTCCAGCCTAAGACTCAATGGCAGTTTGTTCCAGTTTTGAGGGGCCAGGCGACGAAATGATCTGCCACCCATCCTGGACTTCAATATCTTAGGGACAGTCATCAGACCCGATCCACAGGATCTCAGTTGCCTAGTGGGCACATATTGAGAGACCAAGTCCGCCAAATATGCAGGGCCCTTACTTTGGTAGATGCGGTGGCACGCACAGAGTGCCTTAAACATCACCCTCTCTCTAATAGGAAGCCAATGAAGAGACACCAGAGCCTTCTTCATAGACGCCCTTCTAGGTAACATGAGAACCAGCCTGGCCGCTGCATTCTGCACACATTGGAGCCTATTTAGACACGACCCCGTCGCACCCAGGTACAGTAGATTGCCGTAGTCCAGGCGGGAAGTTACAAGTGCGTGCACCATAGACTTCCTGGCAGGTACCGGCAGCTGGTCCAAGGTCTTACGAAGGTTTTTTAGGACCGCAAAACAGGTACCTGCCACCCGTCTAGATTGGTACTCGAAAGAGAGCTTGGGATCCAACCACATGCCCAGGTTTTTCACCTGATTACTCGGTATGGGAGTGGGACCCAATGTCTGGGGCCACCACGCCGACTACCAAACTGATGGGGTGCGGCCTACAATCAGCACCTCGGTCTTGTTGCCGTTCAGCTTCAGGCAATTATTAGACATCCAAGATGCCAGTTCCTGTAGACATGCCGTGAAGTTGACGGCCGCCGAGTCCAGATCCTGCGTAAGGGACACCACCAGTTGAGTGTCGTCAGCGTAAGACACTACCCTGATCCCAAATCTCTCAGCGATGTTAGCAAGGGGGGCCACATAGAGTTTAAAAAGGGTCGGACTCAAGGCCGAGCCTTGCGGCACCCCTTGAAATAGCGTGATGCTCTTAGAGTAGCAGGAGCCCTGTCTCACCTGGAAGCTGCGCTCTACCAGGAAAGAACCCAGCCACTTCAAGGCAAGACCAGAGACACCACCTGCCTTCAGACACTGTAGCAAGGTGTGATGAGCCACAGTGTCAAAGGCGGCGCTTAGGTCCAACAGGATCTGGGCCACTGTCTGCCCAGCATCCACCCTCTGCCTGATAGTTTCCACGGCATAGAGCAGCGCCGTCTCAGTGTAATGACCAGCCCGAAAACCCGATTGAGAAGAGTGAAGAAGATGGAATTTCTCCACATGCGTCGTCAGTTGGTTATTCACCACTTTCTCTGCCACTTTAGCAAAGTAGGGAAGAAGAGAGATGGGACGCAGATTATCGAGTTGTTCAGGGTTAATATGAGGTTTTTTGGGTAGGGGCAGGACCACTGCTTCTTTCCAGCAGTTGGGTACCATGCCAGTCCCAAAAGAGATCTCCAAAAGATGTCTAATATATGGTTCCAGGACAGAGATACTCTCCTTAAGAGCTTTAGGGGCAGCGGGATCCCTAGGAGAGCCTGACTTCACATTCAAGCATATTTGAATGAGTGTCTCAGGAGGTGGGATTAAGAGGTTACTCATTCCTTCACCCTCCCAGACACCTCTCTCACACAGCCCGATGCATTTACCATCCCTAGCTTCGTCAGGGAAAGTGGGGTATATTTTGTCTACCTTGTTAGAGAAGAAGTCAGCTACACGATTGCAAGCCTCTACTGAGCCCAAGACAGAGGGAGTGCGATTAGCCAGAGAGGAGATTTCCTTATAAATCTTGAACAGTTCTTTAGCCACATTACCTGCAGCCCCAATTCTCTCTTGATAATAGCTAGCCTTCGCTTTCCTAATGAGTCCATGATATGTGTGTAGCCTAGCATGGCACTCTTTCCTCTCCTGTTCCGAAAACCCCTTTTTCCAACTTCTCTCCAGACGTTTACACTCTTTTTTGGCAAGGCCTAGATCACAATTGTACCAGGGAGCAGATTTTTGTACCCTGCCCTGCATCTTTCTCCTTACCCAAGGAGCCGTGCTATCCAAGGCTTCAGTTATGCACCTATTTAAGTTGGTGCAGGCGCTTTTGATGTCCAAACCTGAAATTCAAAACGCCGAGGAGACCCTACCCGAGGAGACCCTTTCTGGGACGTTGCTGCTGTTCTCCTTTCTGCCTTCGCCTCTACGACTTGCAGCACCCGCTTCGCGGGTGCCGCTGCGCGGCTTGCTGTTCGCCGCCTTGGGACCTTGCTGGCTGTGCCTGGGGCAGGAGGATACATCGTACCAGGGGTGGTGTGCTGCAGGGACTCCATTTCCCAGGAGTCCCTGCCTGACCTGGGTCATCTGGTCTGCGCCCCCTGGTAGCCCCGCCCCCAGGTCGCCTCAGTGAACAATTATAAAAGGTCAAACTACACGCTGCGCGGGAGCGCGCGGGAGCGCCGGGCGAAGCCCGGGCAAAGGGCGGGCCCTCTACGGCCCTCCAAGGCCAGAAGAGGCCGGGCTGGGCCACCCCCCTAACGACTGCTGTACACCACTGTCGAAGGTACTTATTATACCAAGATACTATTGGAAACCTTGGCCTTACCCATTTAGTCTGTGTGTGCATTTTCCCACTAGTGATTAACCCTTTGGCTTGTCCCTTTCCTGTGCATTATGAGAAAAACTGCCAAACTAAGCAGGATGCCTACTTTAAGGTCAAGCACTAAGCAGAAGATGGTCGCCCCCCAACCGGTTCCAACACTCACTGCGATTGACAAAATGTTGCAACAGACTATAGGGGTGGTGGCAACTGCTATTGCTAATACAGAAAGAAGGATGTCGCTACCACCTACAATATTTCTACATGATTCGCAAGGTGCAGTTATAGACCCCCTGGTTACCACTACTGACCCTACTGTTGACTTAGATCTCAGTTTGTGCGTGACTTCCTCCTTTGCTGATCTTCCATGCGCTCAAGCTCCAACTGAGTCTCTAAGGGCAACTGAATCCCCTCAGAGTAACCTGACTAACCCTCGAGGTGGAGGAAAGCTAACTCCAAGTAAACAAGAGTAAAAAAAGAATAGTGTTTCCCCGGTACACAATAAAAACAAAAAGAAAAAGGGTCAGAGTACCATGCAAAATCATAATCTTGTCGCCCGACTCCTAATTCTACACCAGGAATACCTTGCTGGGTAACAAACATGGTAGCTGACCTTAAGGCTGATCTCGAAGATACTATTAGTGCCCACATTAAACCTCTAATGTCAAAAATTGACAGGCTGACGTCCCTAATAAACAATAAAGGGATGGGCCCCATTAGGCAATCGGTAAAGGACAATACACCACCTAAGGGGGGGGCAAAAGGGGGCTCTATTATTATCAATAATAAAAACACCCCGAATCCCAAGGTTACTATAGCCAAACAACCCTTAGCTTCAACAATGGACAACTCAAAGTAAGGCTCTGTCTGGGAAGAAAGCTCCCGCCTCTCTGAAGCCTAGTGCACCTTTTATTGACACACATGTTTCACCAAAGAAAGGGCATGGATCGGGTGGGGCTCCTTTTTTGGCAGGTAAAACTGACCACTATCGTGTAGAGGGAATAAGCAAAGATATTGTCCAGCCAAAAACACAAGTAGAAAAGACGAGATTGTCACGCTTTAGGACAATTAATCTCCCCCCAGAAGCTTTACCCTTTGTGGTCGTACTAGCTGGGGTACCATCACTGAAGGAGGGAAAAAGGGAAACGCAAATTGAACTAAAGAACAAATGTGCACAATGGTTGCATGTAAATAGACCCTTACCCCCCAATATTTCTGGAGAAATACTAGCGGTTAGACGAGGTGAATGGATAGGAAGAAACATTAAAACCATAGCAGGGGATATTATTACTATCAACTTTAGAGACATGGCTGCGGTAGACTACATATGTAGCACTCCAACATGTGTCTCTAACACACAGATCTATCCCCTACCTCTTTCATACTTCTATCAATTAATCCATCCAAGGCAAATCTCAAGAAATAGATTTCCTACGAACAGGGCATTCCAACAAGTCCCTCAGCTAAGTTTTCTGCAAAGACAACCCTCCTGGCAGGATACCCCTAATTTTGACCCATTCCTATCACAATATTCACACTGGAACAGGTTTTGTGTATTAGATCAGGTGGATTGACTTGATATTGAGGAAACAAATACTCTACCACTAGACATGCGTCTAAATGAGGAAGGGAATATCCCAGTGGAAACTATGAATTCTAGTTCCAGTCCTATTCCTCCACAAATGGCTGGTCACGTTGTGTTAACACCCTTATCTGTGACTATGCCTTTAAATAAAGCTTCGGATTCTGGAAAGACTAATGTTTATGACCAAAAGGGTCCCTTAACTATTCTTAGTTGGAATTTAGCGGGTATACACCGCAAATTAGCATCACCTGAATGGAACTCTCTAGTGGAGGCACATAAGATCTGCCTGTTCCAGGAGACCTGGAGCTTAGAACCACTTCATAGAGTTGGTTACGTAACATATTTTGTGCCTGCAGAGAGACATATAAATGGGAAGGGACGCCCTTCAGGTGGCTTGCTTACCTGGATTAATATCTCTCTCAATTGCCACATAAAAATCAAGCAGATTAATAACCCGGACATCTTAGGACTCTCTTTAAATGGTCCTCGGAGGGGGATCACATTGGATCTGTATAATATCTATGTTAGAGGCACCAAATATGGGTCTATGACCCCTATCGTAACCGCACTCGAAGTGGAATTAAGAGAAAAAACTGAGGGTGCAAAAATTATAGTTGCGGGTGACTTCAACTGTACTTATGAGCCACTCTCCTCTGATGATATTTTGGACTTGTGGGAGGATGATACAAGGAGGGGCATTCCGCTCCTTAATATTCCCCCGATCAAGAAATGGTCGCATAGTGCGATCCAACTAAACGCCCTGACAGTAGAGTTTGGCCTAAGAGCTGTGAACGGCCGAACACCATCTGACCCCTTAGGTGCTGCCACATATAACAGAGTCAACCATACTTCCAGGATCGACTATATATTGCTAGATGTAATGCTATGGGATCGAGTCAAGGACATGGTAGTCCTCTCTACTGTGGAAAGCGATCATAATACGCTTTCCCTTTCTGTATCAAATCCCTGGTCTAACAAACCAACTGAGAAACCTCCTAACGATGCCCACAAAACCTCTGTATCTGCCTGTGGGAAACGTTTAAAATGGAACCAAATTGCCACTGACGAGACTAAGCTCAAAAATATAAGAGAACTACTTGTGTCCTCACAATTGGAACTAGACACCACTAACGCACTCTTGGCAATAGATCGGGTGACAGCAATCTTTGAAGACACTCTTAGGTCTATAGGCGAAATATTCCTGAAAAAGGGGTGTGTGAAAGGAAATATGGCATCCCGGAAGCCTATGGGTAAGCATGATTGGTATAATTCTGCATGCCGACATGCAAAATCCCTCCTAATTGAAAGTGTTAAAGGTAAAATACATTCCCAGATACAAGAAGCTAGGAAAAGATACAGACGTACACTGGAAATAGCTAAAAAGGAATGGGATGAGGGCTTCTGGCGCACCTTGAAAGAGGCTAGTGCAAGGAAAGATTCAAGGTGCTTTTGGGATATCATTAGAATAAGAAACAGACCAGATAGTGACCTCATAACATGCAACATTACCAGCCAAGAGTGGGTTAACCATTTCTCTAGGCTATACACTCGCCAATCTAATCATAATACCTTAGACACATCTAAGAAAGATAAGGGACGAGAAGTGGTTTCAATTAGGACTCAAAAGGAATGGGAAGTAGACCCAATAGATCTAGATTTCTCTATAAAAGAGGTTGAATATGCCATCAGTACCATCAAGCCCCAAAAGGCACCTGGGCCTGATGGCATTCCTGGGGATTTGCTGCGCTCTGATATTACGACATGGGGGAAATTTATCCACAGTTTACTGATTGCCATCTGTAGGGGCGCCCCAGTCCCTACATCCTGGAGGTCGTCCCAATTTTTAAAAAGGGCGCCAGGGATGACCCGTCCAATTACAGGCCTATTAGTCTGATAGACATAAGTCAGAAGGTAGTTGGCACGGTACTATTGACCAGAATATTGGAATGGATCAATGAAAATAATGTTCTTTCTGACTTCCAGGCAGGGTTTAGAACAGGCACTGGCACAATAGAACAAGCCTTCAGACTGATGCTAGTGTACTGGAAGGTGGTGGTCATAGGCAAAGGCAGTCTTTATCTCGCATTCATCGATTTAAAGACTGCCTTTGACCTTGTACCCAGGGAGACCCTCTGGAGAGTCCTTAGTGATATGGGGATACCAAATTACATTCTATCACTACTTGTAAGGCTCCACGATAATAGTTTTGCCCAGATTAGATGGGGCTCAGGGGGAGAAAAAACTACCAGTATTCCAGTAGAGAGAGGAGTTCGCCAGGGATGTGTTCTGGCTCCCACTCTTTTTTCTTTGTACATCAATGGAGTGGTTGAGCACCTGCTTAAAGACCCTTCAGATGAACCATCCCTGGCCGGGACGCGTATCCCTACTCTTCTCTCTGCTGATGATACGCTCCTCCTGTCTAAATCCCCAATGGGCCTCCAAAAACTCCTTAACAACTTCCAGACCTTTTGCGTGGAGCGGGGCCTTGTAATCAATACCGACAAAACAAAATATCTTGTAATGAATCCGCCCAAAAAACCTGTACGCCCTCCTAAGTTGAACGGCGTACCTTTGGGGAGGGTAGACGTATTTGATTACTTGGGAATCCGCCTGTCACACAACATGCAGTGGGCCCCTCACTTAGACAAAATGTTGTTAGCCCACAAGAGGGTAACGGGGGCCCTTCTGAAGGAACAACGCTCTTGCGCTATAAGACCCATAGCTCCAGTTATTGACATCTATGTAGCAAAGGGAGTTAGCTCTGCTTTGTATGGGGCAGAATTATGGGGTTCATGCAAAATCAACGAACTGGCAAGCTCTGAAAGGAAGTTTTGTAGGGCAATCATGTCACTCCCACAAGGTACTCCCACAACTCCATTAATGCTTGACCTTGGCTGTCGACCTATTGAAGATCTGGCAAGGTTCAGACCTTTACTTCTATGGGCCCGGTTGTGGCGAGTTCCGGAGCTCGCGTCCTATGCGAAAGGGCTCTCTGAAATAATGTCTCTGTCTGGATGGCATAAAATTAAATGGTTAAAGGACATGAAATCCCTTTTGTGCAACCTAGGTATAAGTGAAGCCTGGACTAAAAAATCATCTCCGCCAAAGGCAGTACTTAAGAACTTGTATTGGAGTTGGATTCTGAACAAGAGGAGCACTGATCCCACACTGGGCAGATTGACAGAGGACTTTCTGTGTTTCAAGGACTTACCAATTCGGGAACTCTATTTAGACATTATTGAGAAACCATTTGATAGGTCCTTATATTTTAAATTTAGAACTGGAACACTACCTCTGCATTCTTTTACCTGTCGGTGGAAAAAGCCAACTCTGACCACAGATCTCTGCCCGGCGTGTCCACACAGACAGGAGACAGTGGCACACTTTTTGTTTGAGTGTCAAGAATATACCAAACCAAGAAGTAAATGGCTTAAGAACTTGTGTCGTATGCTGGGGACTAGACACCATGTTGAGGCACTTCGTATTTTAAAGTCAGACTCACGTTCACTTTATGTTTGCACTTTGTCAAAATTCTTATCGTGGGCCTGGCGCATTAGGAGCAAAAGGCTAAAAGAAAAAGTTTAATCCTTTTTTTTAACCTAAATCTTTTTATGTAAATGCTTCTTTTAATGAAAAAACAAGGTTTTTAAATGTCAATGTAATTAATTTGTTGTACTTTTTCTAAATGAACTTGTGTATATTTTTTACCATGAAGCTTTTATGATAAATTTTATCGAAATAAAGCCTTTTTGAAATTGATGTCCAAACCCTTTAGGTAGCCTTTAACAAACCCCCTGATGGTGTTCTTACCCACTTGCCACAGGGTACTGGGGCACTGAATCATGCATTTATCTTGCTGAAAGTTGAGCTTAAATTTGTTTCCCGGGGCCTGTTTATAGTCCCTGTCTTGGAGAAACCAGACGTTCAGCCACCTGCTGGGGCGGAGAACTCCAGTGGGGCCTCTCAAATGGAGGAGGAGGGGAACATGGTCATAGATTCCCTAGCAAGGATTTGAATATCAGTGACTGCACAGTATTCAAAGGCAGGTATGAAAGTATTAAGTCAATGCAGGAGTGAGCGCGGTGAGGGTGCAGAAATACGGTTGTATTGGAGCAGGCGGGAGTTCCATGTTCTCTACACATCGAACATGACAAACCTGGAGGCCCATTGTAAGAGATGTTTTGCGTTTTTGCAGCGTTGATGAGAGGGGATCCCGGTGGAATCACTGTCCGGAGCTAAGACTGCATTAAAGTCTACCCCTATTACCCTCAACCATTATGGACAGGCCGACAGCAGTGTTGAGAGGTCTCGAAGGGAAGAGTTCAGGTGCACATATGTTGTAACAAGATTAAAGGTATGACCACTCAGTGTTACTGTGAGGGTCAAAAACTTCCCCTGAGGATCTTTAGGTAGGAATGTTTCTTGCAGAAGTAAAGCATTGGGAAGGAACATTTAAGAGTATTTTAGAACTGTGGTGCATTTGGCACAGTCTATATGCCCGTTAAAGTTCCACAAAAGGATATGGAGAAGTTTAAAGTCAAGTTAAGGCTTTGTCATAGCTGTGATTGGTGAGGAGGTTGGGTGTATCTGTCTAGGGCGTGGGTAGGCTACCAGGCGTCGGGCTCACGGAATAGGAAGGGAGGTGCCTCTGGGCCAAGCGACCTGTAAGTACGCAGTGGAAAAGTGTTGTGTCACAAGCTGAACTCAGAGAGAAGAAAGGTAAGAACATAAAACCTGAGTCCCCAACATTCCCCTATACCAACCTCCCACCCCATACTTTATTCCCTGAAGCATCAGTGGCCCTAAAAAGAAAACTAAAAGCCAACACTGTGAACTTCGGAGTGGAGTGGTGGACCACTCCTAGCTGCAGGATCATGAAAGTTCAGGAGTTTGGGACAGTCCATACGTGTGCTGCCTGCAAGAGGTTCCCTCCATAGTCAGTGTGGCCTCAGTCTCCAATCACCGGGCTCTGTTGGTGGTCAGTGTTATCCAGGCGATTGACAGGCAGGGCGTCGGGCCATCTGCCCAGCTCACCTGAACTGGATTCCGGGTCCTGCATCCACTGAGGCAGAGCGGTGGACACAGAAGACCTGCGTGCCCTCTGTACTGCAAGGGCAGGTAATGAGGAAGCCACTCTCTTGGCATTGTAGCCTCTGCAGGAGCAAGTACATCTCCTCTGGGGTCTGGGTGTCTCATCTGCTGCAGCGCACGTGCATGTTTGTGAGGGGGAGGTGTATGCGGCCACCTGTTGGTCGAAAGGCTGCTCCTCTGTGGCCCAGGTTCAGGCCTCCTCCGGGGTGTCAAAGAAGTAGGTTTTGTTGTAGAAAACCACTTTGAGTCGAGGAGCCTGTATGGAAGGTTGAGATCCCAGAGCTTTTGCATTGCTTCAGTATAAGAGCGATGTTGGGCTTGCACCTCTTTGCTGTAGTCAAGAAAGATCAATATCGCGTTTCCTTGGTAGGAGAGGGTGGGCAGAGAATGGGCCTCCTGCAGGATAGTGTCTCTGTCTTTAAAGTTGACCACTCAGACGATCATTGGTCTGTGTGGGGCGCCCAGGAGAGGTCTAGGCACAAGAGCCCAGTGATGTTGCTCCACAATAAACCATGCTGAGAAGCGATCCTAGGGCATCTAGGATCTAATCCAGCTCCCCAAGAAGGTCACAGCTTGCGTTGGTTCCAATCTCTCCGGAATGCTAATGAAGCCTAGAATGTTCTGGCAGGAGTGATTTTCAGTATCCTCAGCCCGTCAATCGAGCTCAGCGGTGTGAGTCAGTAGCTTGGACACTTGCACCTTCAGTTTCCCAACATCATCTTCCACTAAGGATGTGAAGGATTCCACATCAGAGATCCTGGTCATCTTGTTTCAGGGGTCTTGTCTGATGAGAACCAATGTCGACAAGCAATTTCCCTATCTTGGTCTTGACAGAGTCCTGAGAGGAATGGATAGCCTGGAGGATGGTGGACAGATCTCACTCCCTTAAAGGATTTATAGCCGGGATGGCGTCTTCAGAGGTGGAGCAGCCTGTGATATACTGGTCTATGCAGGTTTGAGATGGAGGAAGTTTTAATAGTTTATCCTTGCCCATGATGAGCACATGGGGAAGGAGATGTTCCCCATTGAGGTAGACCAATTCAAAGAGGAGGTAACACCTCATGGTCAGGGGACCATTGCATAGGCTAGGGAGGGTAGGGTCAATACCCCTCTTACACTCCAGAAGCTATCCAGCAGGAAGCTTCCCAACCAGGAACCAGTTCCACTATACGTGGCCGCAGGGAAGGCAATGGCGTCTCGATGGCACCTCGACCAGGCAAATATGGATGGTAACCTGTCGTCTTAGGGGCTTGTGGTGCTATGGGGGCCACGAGGCCTCAAGAGCGATGCACCGGAAGGATCCCCAGTCCAACACCTCAAAGTCTGTCATGGCAGCCAGGTGTCCGTGCGTGATCCACTAACAGGCCGCCTTCCTCCCAGTCCATGGGGCCTAATCCTTGTATGGGGAACAAGATCTTAGCACTTGGATGGAAGTCCATACATCAGGAGCCACGTGAGGGTTTAGCTGAGTAGTCGGGGCCAGGGGATGCAACCAGGAAGTCCCACCATCATCTTCAAATCAGCAGGTTGTGTGTGGAAAGTGACCCCGGCAGTGCAGGTGTTATGGGGCTAGTGAGGGCCCAGGAATAAGTAGGCTTCACTTCATCCACCCCGTGCCCCCAGTTCGGCACCAGCACAGGAGGGGTCCTTGACGAATAGCAAGTCTCTTACGGTGCCGCACTTCTCTCAGGGATTTAACACTGTTATCAGCTCCCCCACATAGCATCCTCACCTGCTCAATCACCGCCCTGCTGAGGACCTCCTGGGGATCAGCTACCAGCAGGCCATCGCGGAGCCAAACAAGACAAGGGCAAGAAGGCCTATTCAGAATTACCCACCCTCATAGGCTGGCCCGGTCATGGGTCTAGCGAAGCCCAGACATCGCAGGCAGGTATAGTTAGCAAAGGGGGGCCTGAGATCCTCCAACCTGACCCCCACTCCAACAATAAGTATCTGTGCAGCTCACTAGGCCACACCCAGCCCCCTCCACAGGCTATCATTTGGAGTCAGAGGTCGTGGCCAGAAGCAGCCAATCAAGGCTTGTGCTGTGATAAGAGCAGCAGGCCACGGATAGGCCTCTATGGCAAGAAGGTTGTCGGCTGTCCAGTGGGCTCCACATCCATCCCGGGCCACAAAAGTCACAGATGCAGCACAGCTGGGGGCAATGGAAACACTCAGCTTACCACCCGCCCTCCTCAGAGCCCCAGTGGTCCTGGGTCACAGACCCTCAGTGCAGCCTTTCCATGGGGCAGCCATCATGTGTGTAGGCAGGCCAGATGGCACAGCCCCAGGAGACAATCGTGATGTCCAGTAGAAGCAGGATTTCTGTGAAGCAGCCACAGGCAGGAGTAGTTTGCGGTGTCCAGTGCTCCTGAGACTAGCAGGGATATGAGTGAATGATGTAAGAATCAAGAGCACATTTAGAGTGGGAACACCATCTCAACGCTCGTAGCCATATACCATTACACCTGTTTGATTGAAAACATAGGTACAAGACAAAAAGGCACTCACAAAGATGAAAGAGAAAGGGCCTATGGAGATCAAAATAACTATGATCACAATTTTAAAGGATTAGAGAAGTTAGGAGAAAATGTATTAAATCTATTTTGAAAATATTTGTACAGTTACATGCAATATCAACTCAAGCTAATCGAAAAGTGAGGAGTGGTGAATACTCTCACGGCTGAAAAGATTAATAGCAAATGTTGTGTCAAATCTACTCTATTTATTACATTGACAGTAGAAATGATCCACGGAAAGTGTTGAAGTATAAGGCATTCCATGAATAAAATATTTTATTGAATTATTGTAACAAACGATAGGGGTGTTTCTAACTGGGACTGAGATGAATGGAGGTTGAGATGTACACATCTCTTTATTTACTATGTTAATAATTTCAACCAGGGATTGAAACTAGTAAGTTCTGATCTTATAAGGTATTCTGAGACCTATAGGATGCTTTTTGATACTGAAAATCTATGCGCGACACCATTGTGCCATTCTCATATGCAATTTAGGGTTGGTTATGTATTTTCCTGCTGGTGATTAATTTGCATCATAAGCTCATTTAATATTTCTGCAAATGTTTTACTGACAGATAAGCCAGGTGACTGCCCTAAGGTAAATATTACCTGCCTCATCGATCCTCTGCCCAGAAATTGCAACAATGACGTGGACTGTGATGGGATCCAGAAGTGCTGCCAGCAAACCTGTGGCTTTCACTGTACAGACCCCTTGATCCCAGGTATAGTACGAGTGCTTGACTGTCTACGAACAAGACACAGATTCAGTGCTCAGACCCTATCACGGGTTGTTAGATAATGCAATGTTTTGATGTGCACACCCTAGAGATCTGTTTGGACCTTTGAATTTACTAACAATGTATCACAGTTACCAAATGCACTCCTAATTGTTGCCCTAGTGAAAGTTTTGGAAAGCACCTAGACACTATACATAGAGTAGTGCTCGATTTTAAAATGCACACTCTGTCAGTCCAAACTAGTTCTCAGTAGAAGCTCTGCATCAAGTGGGAGGCTCTTGTAAGATGCAATCAAACTTGTTCGTTGATGTACCTCATAGAATTGCATCCTGTATGGGATTCTTCTGTTGGCTCTGAACCGGATCATAGAGCTGCACTTTGCAAGGAGGGAGGAAGAGAAAAACTGCCAGTATAAGAAAAGATGCCCATTCGTACACTACAGTATTCCCAAAGGCGCCCGCATTACGCGCCAGCCCGTCGCACTGCAAAGTTAGGGATTTCCCCTAACATTTAACCAATATCTCATTCACCAAGTTCAACAATCGATACTCCAATTTGTTCATTAATCATCAAAATGTTTAGTACACTTGCTAGAAGTCACTCAAAATCACTGCGAGTACAGCGGGGAACAACCTTTACAATGCAACTTTTACAACGCACTACCATTACAACGAAACTTTTACAACGTAACATCCATTACATAGCATGCCATTACAACGCAATCATTACAATGCATGACACTAGAATGCATACCATTACAACGCATGTCATTACAATGCAGTCATTACAACGCATACCATTACAACGCATACCATTACCATCCAACACTTACCCTACTGTTGCACCCCCTGGAGTTAGAATAGTAATTTTTACCCGTACACTATCCAACAGTTACCTTACTGTTGCACCCCCTGGAGTTAGAATAGTAATTTTTACCCCTACACTATCCAATACTTACCATACATGCAATGTAATGTTATGCATTGTAATGGTATGCATTGTAAAGGTAGTATGCGTTGTAGTGGAATGCGTTGTAAAGGTAGTTTTTAAAAATTCGTTGTAATGGCATGCGTTGTAATGGAATGCGTTGTAATGGATGTTGCGTTGTAAAAAATGCATTGTAAAGGTGTGCGTTGTAAAAGTATGCGTTGTAACATCATACAACCGAGTACAGCAGCTTTCTCATTGGTGTTTTATTGTTTAATTTTCAATGTAATGTTATGCATTGTAATGGCATGCGTTGTAAAGGTAGTATGCGTTGTAATGGAATGCGTTGTAAAGGTAGTTTTAAAAAATTCGTTGTAATGGCATGCGTTGTAATGGAATGCGTTGTAATGGATGTTGCGTTGTAAAAAAATGCATTGTAAAGGTGTGCGTTGTAAAAGTATGCGTTGTAACATCATACAACCGAGTACAGCAGCTTTCTCATTGGTGTTTTATTGTTTAATTTTCAACTGCATTCAGCGGGCCCATACGGGCTTCGACTTAAGCATGTAGAGATATATAATTCATATTTCAGAACCGCACAAAATTCCACCCAATGCATTTCAGCCTCTCTTTAGACCTTAGTCAGGGGTAACTGAAAGAAACAGAAAAAGAACATCTAAACCTGTTGTTGAAAACATAATTGAATCAGACCCTTCTATACTTGTGCCTTTGAAATCATACGTTTTCGATCATTGCACCCCTCCCAGTTTGTGAAACAACATGCCCAACACAGTTTTCTCCATTTTCCTTTAAAAAATACCTGAAACCAGTACATTCGAGACAAACAATATCACCATGTAAAATAATCAATAAATACTACAAACCAATCCGTCTAGTGCAAAAAGTCCTTGCTTCTGTCAAACAATTACCCCTTCCCATCTCCAGGTTACCAGTCTAAATCCTAATGACTACCTGTCTTTCCCAAACCCGTAATACTGACCACTCTGCCTTGAATGCCGCGGTCTGTGACCTTATTGCCTCCTCTATGTTCTCTCCCTCTACGATAACTGCATTTTCTCTTTCTCTTATCTTCACATCAGCTGCTAAGCTCACCAACCTGAATCCTTTCTATTTATAGCCAATTGAACGGATCTTATCCTGACCATTCCCACACCTCATCATGAGTAACGTTACAATATTGAATGCTCATAAAGCAGTAATCCCATCTCAAAAGCATGCAGCAGCCTGCAGAACCCACCTAAAGTAAGACATACTGCTCAGCAATAAAATTATACCCCCAATCCAGGCTGCAACACAGAGTTATTTCACTTAGTCAACAAAAGAGATGAATTGCCATTTTAAGAACAGGCGTGCAACCGTAACTAAAGAAAGAAAGTGTGGTACGATGAAAAGAGATTTAATGGCAGGGCCTTGCAAGTTGGGAGGAGACAATGATGGGCCATTGCCATGTGGAGGAAGCGAAAAGCAGTGTCTTGCGTTGCGGCGGGGCAGGAAACCACACTGGTCTGGGTGGTCAGGGTGTGGATAACCTTTATAAGACGAGTTGCCAAGAATGTGGCATAAATTTTAACCTCAGTGTTGATGATGGAGATCGGACGGTAGTCAAAGCAGGATGACGATGCAAGGTGTATTTTGTGAATCACCACAATTGTCGCAATGTCAATATCTACTGGGAAAGTACAGTTCTTCGCTACTTTCATGTACAGGGTGTGGAGTCGTTGAGATAGAGTATCCTAAAAGGCTTTTTAGTACTCTTTCAGGTACCTATCAGGGCCTGGGGTCTTCCTCGACACAATGGCGGAAAGAGCCCCCTCTATCTCATCTAACAAGATAGGTTGATCAAGTATTTGGGCATCGGCGTCCGAGACATGGAGAGCGGTATCTTCCATATCAAATGGGGACTGAGTCCCAGGTCCACAAATGAGGCCGCCATATAGCGGTGATGCTAGTATTCGGTGAAGGTCTGTTCATTGGAGGCTGTGACGCCCTGAGAATTACCCTAAGCATCTACAATCTCTTGGATTACTCGATTTTGTAAGGGCAGGAGGCAAGACACTAAAGGAGTTTGCCATTTTTGTCTCCCTACCCGTAATACTCTGGTTGTGGAAGCTCTCCACATCTTTTTGGCCATGTCCAGAGTGAAATGAATGATTTCTTCCCACAGGAGCTCAAATTGCCAAGGTGTGTCTCCTCAGCCATCCGTGGCCTTGGTGTGCGGGTGATCTGAGCCTCCAGCTTGGAGAGATGGTCCTCTCGGCCCTATGATTTTTTTTTAGGTAGCCTTTAGCGAACCCCCCTGATGGTGGTCTTACCCACTGGAGTGAGATAATGAGGTGCACAACCTAAGTTAACTAATGTTTGATCACATTAATCATTTATCTGTGTGGGGTGCTGCATTACATATGTGTGTTGGCTAACACCGTGAGTGAAAGGCAAGGGAAGATGCAGAAAAAGTCTGCAAGTAATGCGCACTGTTGCTGGGGAAAAGAGAACTATTTCCACAATATTAACAAAATTCTTGTAATTCCAAACAGTATTTGCATTTATTAATTCAGTAAACTTCATAAATCATATTATTGTACCAATGCCATAAGTAGTTTACATATGCGTTATGTATTACAATTCATTTTCATTGTTACATTAGGTTTTTCAATTTTCTGTGCTATGGCCTATCAAAGCAGAAAAAATTGTTCAAACAAAAGGGCCTATTTACAAAGAACTAATCATGAGAAGAAATACTTTCTTCATGTGGATGATATTCTACATTACTTGCGGTCCAATGCCCAATGCATTTCGGGAAGCCGTTTCCCTTTGTCAGGGGCAATATCCTGTGAATACCAGTACAGAGGGTTTTAAGTATCTAATACATGTGGATAAGCACAGATCCAAATTCACAGCAGGGGGTGCCATGTTGTGTTGAAAATAGAGACCTTATATCCCAAGGGTCACTAAAACCAAATGAATAGTGCACCATCGATGTCGGTATGCATATTGTGCTTCAACATGAAGTGTACTCAAACACGCAAGTTAAAGGAGAACGTGAAAGTGATCATTATTAAAATGCATGTCTGTATACCATGCGGTGGTCTGGTGAGTAGACAGTCTTATTACTCATCCAATTTTGTGAAACCAAGTAAAGGTACCTGAATCAAGCGATGCTAAGGAATTTGTTCGTCGAATAGTCAAAATCCCAAAACGTAGATCACGTCTGTGAGGTTTCCTTAAAGCAAAGTTCAGACGGATATATTTTAAAATAAAGGCGTATGCCTCCTATTGTCTCTAGCTATAACTATGCCCGTATTCTAAGATGCTGTTGTTAAATATGTCATACGCGAAATCTCTATTAAAGTGGACGACTGGTGAATGTTGTGTGCTATTTGTAACAATACGAATATGCCAAGAATAACTAATGTTGCCAGTGATATTCACATGCTATAGTAAATGAGCCACCATCAATCACGATACTGTGAAAAATAAATAATTACGTACCTCACTGAAACCTATCCAGATCCCGATGGGGACGCGCTGTAAACCCGGTACTCTAACGTTCCAATTTCCTAGCAGCTCTAAGAAAATACAGCAAATGGTGACTTGTACTGTCAAGGTCTGTGAGGGAAAGCATTTGCATCTGATATAGCGGGGCTGATGCCAAATACAAGACAAAACCCTTACCTACAATATTAAAATGCCAACTCCAAAATTCCCCCTAAAGCCTCCACGAAATGAGATAGAAGGTCTTCCTGCGTGTTACCGCGGAAGACTACAATATGATACTAAAGTAGTGCCAATGCTGAAAATAAAAAAGGACGGTGTCGGGAATCGTCAAACGTTATTCAGAGATGAAAAAACAATTCATGGAAATCCTGTATGTGGTACAAGCTGTAATGAAATGTTACGCTAAATGTATATCTTGTGGTGCTACTAAAATAATTCAAACTGAAAACACGACTAACTCGTGAATAAACGAGAAGCCGGACTCCCTTGTCCCTTGTCCAATCTTACAAGTGTGTCTGCTATGTATGTTGGGAGTTGTAGTGTCCCAACTAAACTGGGTTGTGATGTCATAAGTTAAGATAAAACGTTGTGATTATATACCTAAACTGGCTGTCACCCGAACGCTTCATCTGTATACTATGTGACCAGAATACTAAGTCTATGCTAGCAAAACTCCGTGCTACGGGAAACAAAGTTCTCTTTGTAATACGATGCTACATTCAAGGCTAGAACTACTGTCATGGGACCGAATCTCTTAACCCCATGGAGTGAATTCAGTCAGAACTCAATCATGTGAGGAAATTATGAGTGCAGACCAAATCTGTGTCAATGTACATGCAATGTAAAGGTGACAGAGGGAGAACTGTAAAGATTAACTAGAGTCCATATTATTCCAGACTATAAATCATCCTATTTGACAAACATTCTCAATTTGTATGACATATGCTAAACTCCTATACATATAGAAATACATATTTTCAGATTGTGTACCACATGCTAAACTCCTATACATATAGAAATACATATATTCAGTGAAAAAATGTTTTTGCTTGTAAAAAATAGACAGCATCATAGACAATTAAATATAATTAATAGACACTGATATAAACACATTTCAGAATCATATGTGTATGTGTGGTCAATTTTAACATGGCGTAAACTGACATAGATCTTTGTGGAACTGTAGATGCATGTGGATGTATAGCATAGTGGCAAATAATTTAATTGCTGTATGGTATTACTGATTAGTACTTGGATGTCTATGAACCTAAGAATAGGGTCACATTATCTAATCTTGCAAATGTAAGATGATGTTCAACATGAATATGTTACTGATGCTACTATGTAAATATAGCTCCTGGGCCTCTTGGGTCATTAATGGTAATCTTGGGTACCGTATGTACTACCAGCTAGGTGCCTGGAAGGAAGCCATGATTGATGTTAATCTAATGTAGTACGCTGGGTCCTGAAAGATATTGTGTTACATTATAGAAAGCAATTTAGATCCAACCTATCTTTCAATCCAACTGGCGTAAGTGTTTTCAGATAATCTATCCAAAATACTTCCCTTTGAAGTAATCTTTTTGTGTTGTCCTGTCCCTCAATTTTAGATACAATTTCCACTATTTGAACCCCTAGTTGTGCTATGTTGTGTTGTGCTTCCAACCAGTGATTGGCTACTGGGGCTGATCTGTTATGTGTTCTTATCGTACTTTTGTGTTCTGTTAATCTTGTTTTTAGTTTTCGTTCTGTTTTTCCAATATATGCTTTGCCGCATGGACATTTGAGACAATATACTAAGTGTGTAGAATCACAATTGCCTGAATGTCTTAGTGGAATCTTCTTTCCAGTGACTGGATGTGTTAAAGTATTACCCAATGTAATATTATTGCAGTGCGTGCAATTGAAGCATCTAGTTGTGCCTTTATTGTTGTCCTGTTGTGGCAGTTTGGGTGGTATTCTGGTCATATCCATCAATTTTTTTCCACGTGTATATGCAAATGTGGGTTTCTCTTAAAAAATCCCATTGAATTCCGTCTCATTCCGTAGAAGCTCCCACCTTTTGTTGATGATATTCTTGATTTGATTGGAAGATGTTGAAAATTTTGAAACAAATGTAAAAGCTGTGGTTGATTTTCTGGCAGGTGAGGTCGACAGTGTACTCCGATCTTTTGTGGACAATCTATCCATACTTTGTTGTAAAATCTCTGGAGGGTACCCTCTCCCCTTGAATTTGGTGGCATGTTTTTGCAATTGTCTCTCCAATGTATCGTTTTCTGAACATATTCTTTTTATTCGCAGAAAATGTGAATATGGAAGGTTTGTTATGAGACTCCAAGGATGGAAACTGGAGTACATCCTTGTACTATTCCTGTCTGTGGGTTTTGTATATATGTCTGTTGTCAGTTTATGTAGACGCATGTTCTTGGAAATCAAAACATCCAAAAAATTAACTTCTGATGCACTGATCATGCTGGTAAACTGTATTCTGGGATTTCTGGAGTTGAGTTGAACAATTAGATTCTCCAGTATACTTTGCTCTTTAGACCAAATGAGAAAAATGTCGCCGATGTAATGACAGTATTGTATTAAACCATCTGTCCAGCTGTTGTTGGTTAGAATATACTCATGCTCAAATTTCGCCATAAAAATGTTAGCATATGTGGGAGCTCCTGAAAATCCCATACTGGTTCCTGTAAGTTGTGCATAAAATGTGTCTTGCCATTTGAAATAACTGTTATTTAAACAGAAATGCAGTAATTTCATGAGAAAGATGCATGTCTCTTGAGGTAACTCCATCTGTAGTAGTGCACTTTCTGTGGCCTCCATTCCTTCTGTATGTGAGATAGATGTGTATAGTGACGTCACGTCTATGATGCAAAGTATCCAATTTTTATCAAAAAATTATTGCATGATTTCAAGCTTTTTAAGAAAATCTGTGGTATCCTGAATATATGTGCACCATGACTGCACAAAGTGTTGAAAATGATAATCCAAAAATGTTCCCAGTGGCTCAAAGGTTGACTCACAGCCTGAAACGATCGGGCGGAAGGGTGGGTCTGTGGGACGTTTGTGGATCTTGGGAGTCATGTATAATTTTGGTCTCCTTGGGTTCTGTGATGTAAGAAATAATCTGATTTGAGAGGTGATGACTCCTGTTTGTTCTGCTTCTGCCAAAAATTCTTTTATCTTTTAACATGTTTTGCAATGTGAGCGTGGGGTCTGCATCCAGGATCATGTATGTGTTGGTATCTTGCACATGATCATTAACTTTCTCTTTATAGTAGGAAGTGTCCATTAGAACTAGCGCCCCGCCCTTGTCTGCGGGTTTTATTGTCAGGCTCTCATTCTGGACTATGGATTGTAAAGTACGTCGGTCATGATTGGTGAAATTGAAGCTCTTGCGTTTGTTGTATTTAATCTTCGCAAGGTCCCGTTTAATGGTGTCTTCAAAAAAATCCATGATTTTATGAGAAATAGGTGGCTAAAATGTACTTTTCGGTTTGAATGTACTCGTCTTCATGTGTATCAACTTTTTCTTGGATGACATTGGAGAAGTAGTGGCGCAAACGTAGTTTCCGCATAAATTTATACAGTGCTACATTTGTTTCCAAGGTGTTAGTATCATTAGTAGGAACAAAGGACATTCCTTTGTTAAGAATCCTGGTTTGTTTTTGTGTGAGTGACACTGAAGATATATTGATTATAAGGTTACATTTTTCCCGCTGCGCAGTGTTCTTCCCGAGTCCTCGCCTGGTTTTGCGGCGGGTGTTGTCACTGTTTTTTCCTGACATACTGGGGGTGGTTGCCCTGCATCCTGTGCCTGTAACAAAAAAGACGAATGGCTGGTTGAGGCAGTGGTGGTATGCTCTGGTGCTGTTTTCGTTGAAGACTCAGCCTGTGTTGATGGAATCACCTTAGTCTTGTTTACTGGTTGCCTAGATGTGGAAACATCCTGATCTGTGGCCACAGGGTACTGGGGCACCGAACCATGCATTTATCTTGCTGAAAGTAAAGCTTAAGTTTGTTTCCCGGGGCCTGCTTATAGTCCCTGTCTTGGAGAAATCAGGCGGTCAGCCACGAGCTAGGGGGGAGAGCTGGAATGGGGCCTCTCAAACCGAGGAGGAAGGGAACATGGTCATAGATTCCCTAGCAAGGATTTGAATATCAGTGACTGCACAGTATTCAAGGGCAGGCATGAATGTATTAAGTCAATGCAACAGTGAGTGCGGTGAGCATGCAGAAATGTGGTTGCATTGGAGCAGGCGGGAGTTCCACGTTCTCTACACATCGAACATGACAAAGCTGGAGGCCCATTGTAGGGGATGTTTAGCATTTGCGCAGCGTTGATGGGAGGGGATCTCTGTGGAATCACTTTTGTGAGCTAAGACTGCATTAAAGCCTCCCCCTATTACCGTCAACCCTTATGGACGGGCCGACAATAATGTTGAGAGGTCTCGAAGGGAAGACTTGCCAGTTGCCGGGTGCACATGTGGTGAAACAAGATTAAGGGTATGGCCACTCAGTGTAACTGTGAGGACCAAAAACTTTACCTGAGGATCTTTAGGAAGGAATGGTATAAGAGGATTGCTATGCCATGGAAGCCTCGTGTAAACCGTGTGTGGAAAACCCTATCATACCCTAGATGTATCAGGAACAATCAGTGATTACCAAGAAGACATGTTTCTTGCAGCAGTAAAGCATTGGGAAGGAACAGTTGAGAGTATTTTAGAACTGTTGTGCATTTGGCACAGTCTATATGCCTGTTAAAGTTCCACAAAAGTATATGGAGAGGCTTAAAGTCAAGATAAGGCACAATCATGGCTGTGATTGGTGAGGAGGTTGGGTGTATCTGTCTGGGGCATGGGTAGGCTACCAGGCGTCGGGCTCACGGAATAGGAAGGGAGGTGCAATTGGGCCAATCGACCTGTAAGTGCGCAGTGGAAAAGTGTTGTGTCACAAGCTGAACTCAGAGAGAAGAAAGGCAACAACATAGAAACTGAGTCCATAGTCAGTGTGTCCTCAGTCTGCGATCACCGGGCTCCATGAGAGGTCAGTGCTATCTAGGCGAGGGACAGGCAGGGCGTCAGACCATCTGCCCAGCTCACCTGAACTGGATTCTGGGTCCTGCATTGGCTAAGGCAGAGCAGTGGACACAGAAGACCTGGGTACCCTCTGTACTGCAGGGGCAGGTAATGCTGAAGTCACTCTCCTGGCATTGTGGCCTCTTGCAGAAGCTAGTACACCTCCTCTGAGGACTGGGAGTCTCATCTGCTGAATCGCACGTGCATGTTCATGAGGGGGAGGTGTATGCGGCCATGTGTTGGTTGAGAGGCTGCTCTCCTGTGGCCCAGGTTCAGGATTCCTACAGGGTGTCAAAGAAGTAGGATACAGGAGCCTGTATGGAAGGTTGAGATCCCAGAGCTTTTGCATTGCTTCTGTATAAGAGCGATGTTGGGCTTGCACCTCTTTGCTGTAGTCAAGAAGATCAATATCTTGTTCCCTTGGTAGGAGAGGGTGGGCAGAGAATAGGCCTCCTGCAGGATGGTGTCTCTGTCTTTCAAGTTGAGCACTCAGAGGATCATTGGTCTGTGTCAGGCCCCCAGAAGAGGTCTGGGCACGAGAGCCCAGTGAGCCTGCTCCACAACAAACCATGCTGAGAAGCGATCCTAGGGCATCTAGGATCAAATCCAGCTCTCCACGAAGGTCACAGCTTGCGTTAGTTCCACTCTCCCTGGCATGCCAATGAAGCCTAGTATGATCTGGCAGGAGTGATTTTCAGTATCCTCAGCCCGTCAATGGAGCTCAGCGGTGTGAGTCAATAGCCTGGAGACTCGCACCTTCAGTTTCCCAACATCATCTTCCACCAAGGATGTGCAGGATTCCACATCAGAGATCCAAGCCGTCGTGTTTCGGGGGTCTTGTGTGGTGAGGACCAATGTCGAAAGGCAATTCCCCAATCTTGGTCTCGACAGAGTCCTGAGAGGAATGGATAGCCTGAAAGATGATGGACAGATCTCACTCCATTAAAGGATTTATAGACGGGATGGCGTCTTCAGAAGTGGAGCAACCTGTGATATACTGGTCTATGCAGGTTTGAGATGGAGGAAGTTTTAATAGTTTATACTTACCCATAGTGAGCACGTGGGGAGGGAGATGTTCCCCATTGAGGTAGACCAATTCAAAGAGGAGGTAACACCTCATGGTCAGGGGATCATTGCATAGGCTATGGAGGGCAGGGTCAATACCCCTCTTACACTCCAGCAGATATCCAGCAGGAAGCTTTCCAACCAGGAACCAGTTCCACTATACGTGACCGCAGGGAAGGCAATGGCGTCTCGATGGCACCTCGATCAGGCAAATATGGACTGTAACCTGTCATCTTAGGGGCTTCGTGGTGCTATGGGGGCCACGAGGCCTCAAGATCGATGCACCGGAAGGATCCACAGTCCAACACCTCTAAGTCGGTCATGGCTGCCAGGTGTCTTGTGCATGATCCACTACCAGGCCGCCTTCCTCCCAGTCCATGGGGTCCAATCTTTGAATGGGGAGCAAGACCTTAGCACTTGGATGGAAGACCATACATCAGGAGCCACGTGAAGATATAGTTGAGTACCCGGGGCCAGGGGATACAACGAGGAAGTCCCCCCAGCATCTTCAAATCAGCAGGTTGTGTGTGGAAAGTGACCCAGGCAGTTCAGGTGTTATGGGGCTAGTGTGGGCCCAGGAATAAGTAGGCTTCACTCCATCCACCTCATGCCCCCAGTTCGGCGCCACCCCCAGGGAATCCAGTACCTGGATCCACCACAAGAGGGGTCCTTGATGAGTAGCAAGTCTCTTACTGTGCCCCACTTCTATCAGGGATTTAACACAGTTACCAGCTCCCCGATGCAGCCTCCTCACCTGCTCAATCACCGCCTTGCCGAGGACCTCCTGGGGATCAGCTACCAGCAGGCCATTGCGGAGCCAGCCAGGACAAGGGCAGGATGGCCTATTCAGGATGGCCCGCCCCCAAAGGCTGGCCCGGTCATGGGTCTAGAGGAAGCCCAGACATTGCAGGCAGGTATAGTCAGCAAAGGGGGGGGCCTGAGATCCTCCAATCGGACCCCCGCTCTATTAATAAGGATCTGTGTGACTCACCAGGCCACACCCCGCCTCCTCCGCAGCCTATCATCTGGAGTCTGAGGTCGTGGCCAGAAGGAGCCAATCGAGGCTTGTGCTGTGATACGAGCAGCAGACCAGCAGGCCATGGTTAGACCTCTATGGCAAGCAGGTTGGTGGCATTCCCGTGGGATCCACATCCGTCACGGGCCACAAAGTCACAGAGGCAGCACAGCTGGGGGCCATGGTTACGTTCAGCCGACCACACAAGCCCTCCTCAGAGCCCCAGTGGTCCTGGGTCACAGACCCTCAGTGCAGCCTTTCCATGGGGCAGCCATCTTGTGTGGGGGCAGGTCAGATGCCACAGCATCAAAAGACAATTGTGGTGTCCAGCAGAAGCAGGATTTCTGCGAGGCAGCCACAGGCAGGTACAGGAGTAGTTTGTGGTGTCCAGTGCTCCTGAGACTAGCAGGGATATGAGTGAATGATGTAAGGGTCCAGAGCACACTTAGAGTGGGACCACCATCTTGACGCTCGTAGCCACACACCATTACACCTGTTTGATTGACAACATACATACGAGACAAAAAGGCACTCACCACTGCGAGGATAAGACCTGACTGGGGATACCGGGGCGCAGGACGCTTATTTATTTTGCACTGACCAGAGGGCTCCCTGATCTGCTTCTGCCGCATCTACAAATTTTTGTTCAGAGGGGCATTCCTTGCTGCTGCAGTTCCATCTCCCCAAACCTCTTCTCCTCCTGAAAGGCGGACGGCGCATCGCCCAGGACTACAACACCCAGAGGGCAGAGCGGTCTCATGAGAGGAGAGGAGAGGAGGAGATTCAGTCACCACCAGGAGGATAAAACCTGACTGGGGATACCGCAGGACGTGCGCGGTCTCGCCCTGGCCAATGGGATGGTCCGTCCGCGCCCGTCACAGCCCAGAAGAGGCTGGACTGGGCCCGGTCCCTGAGCCCTTTAATCTGAGGCTGTCCAGGACCAAATCAATTTGAAGGTACGAACCTCGGAGAACATACTTAACTGAATAGAGGCGTGTACATTAGACTGTTTGACAGGGGCGGTGACTGCAGAAGATGGGAAAGAGAAAGCTAAATAAGGCAAACCAGCGTCAGATGACTCATAAGCCAAAATCAGATAATATGTCGCTAATGAATTATTTGAAAGGGGCGGTGGGGGCCATAGAAAAACAAATCCAGAGCATGGAAGATGCATTGACCAAGGATAAGGAGGCATTGACATCAACAGAGGCTAGTAGGGTCCTTAGTCCTCCTTTGGTAAAATCTCCTGAGATAAATAAAACTTGTAACATGCCTATCGAGCCATTAAATGGCTGTATACTCACAGGAGGTGACGAGATCTCCTCAGATGATCAGAAGTCTGGTACATTCCCTCCACCTAAGAGATCTTGTTTCACGAGAAAGAAAGCTTCCGCTATCAGTCTACCTCCTTTGATTCACAAAACAGCTGTATCTCCCAAAGGTACTTTCCCTGCATACAAATTAAATCAAGGAAAGGAATCCTCAGGGCTAACCGAGGCCAAGAAAAGGGCGAACCAAACAAAGACCGTAAACAATGCTAAAGGTTCAATTCATATCGTATCCCCTGAAATTAAGAGTTCCCTCATTGAATTAAACTCTACTATAAAATCGCTAATTGGACCGCTTGAGATTAGATTAAACCAATTAGAAGCCGGTCAAGCGCTAATAATGAGCAGATTAAATTAAATAGTTTCAAGATCACCTATGATAGGCGGGGATGAGGATGGAAAAAGAATCTGTGGGCAGATCCGATGTAGTCTTAACCAGGGAGAAAGTGACAATGCCAGCACCCCGAAGGAAAATACAACCAACATAAAAGGTGTATCAACAGGTGGCCTGGGGTTAAATAGGAAAGATGCCAAAAGCGCTTAGAGACCTGTAGGTGATTGGGCGCGTTATAAATCTAAATTAACAATAACAACAAAAGTGGAGCAGGATGCAGTGATAAAGAGAATGGGGGGGTTGTTACCCATTGCAAAAGCTCATGCACCTAATATGCTTATAGGATCGCCCACTCAGGAGGCTTCTCTTGAGCCTATTACTTTAAACCTCCCTCCAGCTACGGCCCCTTACACCATCGTCCTAGCAAACGTCCCCCCGTTAAAAAAGTCTGACAAAGAAACTTTGGCTTCTTTACGGAATAAGATCATACACCATCTGGGCCCTAAGACAGGACTGGCGAAGGAGATGATTAATACATTTAAGATGGTGAGACGTGTCTCATGGATTGGTAATGATAGGAAAACCTTAGGGGGGGACTGTGTGGTTCTGACTCTGAGTTCCCCAATGCTGGTTCAAGAAATTCTATTTTGCTCTAGCACCGTAGAGGTGAGAAAGGATAGTATCAACATTCTCCTCCTGTGCCCGTGTCTCCCAGGAAAGCAACATCCATACCATGGCATTACTCACCCCATTAATAACTTGAGGTATAACGTAGGGGTAATAAATAGGTTTGAACCTTTACAATATCTTGAGGATGTGCATTGACACTATAGTCCTGGCCATAATAAGGGGAAACCTGTGAGGACATGGAACAAGGGAAACCTGGAGTGGGAGTCTAAAAATTATCAACGTCCATGTATTGGGGCTACCACTACTAAAGTAATTCTTCAAGACCATGGAGATTCGATGAGTAGAGAAGAACTAAGTATAGTACCACCTAACCAGCAAAAATTAGGAAGTCACCAAGAGCCACATAGTGAGATTGACCCACTTCTTATAGCAACCATGGTAACTACCCTGCCTAAATTGACAAATAGTGGAACTACGGAACCTGTTGACCTTTTACCTGTAGTTAATGATTGTGGGGAAAATCCGTCACAGGAAAGGGTACCCAGTGCTTTGTTAGACAAAGTCTGTGAGACATACTGTCAATCAGCTCTAGTGCTAGGGATGATTAGAATTGCTTCCTGGAATATTTGTGGCCTTCATTCGAAGGTTCCGGATGAAACATGGGGTGATTTTATCCATAATTTTGACATACTCCGCTTCCAAGAGACGTGGTCAATAAATGAGATACATATGGACGGATATAAAACATTTCACATCCCTGCAATTCGGTCACCTAATGGGAGACACAAGGGGGGCATTTGTGTATATCTAACATGCTGAGCGTAATGGATATTAAGATGTTGAAAAGTACTGCTTATTATCAAATTGTCACCATCTGTTTGCCCTCATTAGTAAAGTTGCTGGTTGTAAATTTCTACAATAATATCAATAAAGTTAACTTTGTGGATGTTAGGAACAGTTTCATTGTGGATTTAAATAGCCAGAGTCCTTCTAAAGGGAGTGATGTGATTTTAATATGGGGAGGGGATTTTAATACTAGTGTGTGTAACAACTTTGATTGTGGATATGGGGATAATGAACAAGAAAAAAAAACGGCCACTCAAAGCACTTTATTCATACTGATAGAGGGGAAATGTTTAACGAAATTATGGCCATACATGAACTGGGTTTCGCTAATATGACGTGTTCCCTAATGGTGAATTTTGATCCAACATACATTGGACGAGGATTCAAATGAGTGATTGATTTTATTATTATTCCTACACGATATGCAGATAGGGTGTCAAAGTTTACGATTCATCCATATGGCCTCAGTGATCATTTACCACTCAGTATAATTTAGCTGCATTTGACGAAAATGCCCCTACCACCATAGAGAGTCTGGCGTGGTCTCAAGAGATCGTGCTGGCCCACCAAAAGGGCTATTCCTTGCGGTGGGGGGAAAAATATCAGAGAGCCTTGAATAGTAAAATCATATCTAGGGCCCTAACACCGATCTTAACGTGTTTAGGATAAGATACTCCCTATGATGCTATTTTAAATGCTTTTATGCAGATTACATATGAGGTACAGAATATATTGTCCGTCCCAAATAAGAAGCTGCAGAATAGGAGTAACGGGTGGTTTGACAGCAAATGTACAAAGACATATGCCTGCCTTAAGGTCGCCCTCAGCAATCCATTAAGGGATTATGTAGAAATTAAAAACTGTAGGATGGCCTATAGCCTATCCAGGAAAAACCGCAAAAAGGAAATAAAGGAGCCGGCATGGGATAATCTCCATGAGGCCACTCAGCGTAGAGACTCACAGTCTTTCTGGTAGGCAGTAAATGTGCCTTTTTTACTAATATGGGGAGGGCGAGGGTAGAAGTTGCGATTGATGACAATACATGGGTCAACTTCTTTTCTAAAGTCTATAGCATTGAGGTGGAAGAACGCATAAGCAACCAAGACCCAGTGGAGGAGCTTGGAGGCCAACTAGCGCAATTTCTGATCGACATAGAGATCACACATGAGGAAGTGTTGATGGCTATTAACTTGAGTAAAGTAAGTAAAGCCCCGGGCCCGGATGGGATTCCCATCGATCTATTCAAAATAACCACCGATCTCTAGGCCCCCCTCCTTACTCGTGTCCTAGAGGCATGTTGCTCAATGGGATTTCTAAAAACCTGGTCGCAATCAATTATTACACGAATCTTTAAAGAAGGTGACCGGGACAGACCCTCTAGTTACAGACCAATATCACTCTTGGACTCCTTTATGAAAGTTGCAGGAAGAGTGGTCCTAAATAAACTCCATACCTGGGCAGAGGACAATAACATCTTGAACACCATCCAGTACGGCTTTAGTGAAGGGATGGGAACCGTAGAACAGGTTTTAAACTTTATTTTAATACAAGGAAAATATACTCAAGCAAAACCAGGGCGCTTGTACACAGTATTCGTTGACCTTACGGCCGCCTTCGATTGCGTAGATAATAAGAAGCTGTGGAAGATCTTGGAGGAGATAAGGGTGGAACCCGCAATAGTGCAATTTTTAAAACAATTATACATGGGAGCAACCACAAAGGTAAGATATGGCCTTAAGGGAGAGTGCACCAAGTCATTCCGCGTGGAGAAGAGTGTAAGGCAAGGCTGCGTTTTGGCCCCGTTCCTCTTCTTCATTTATCCCAACGCTTTAGAGGAGCAACTAGGGGCCAAAGTAGAGATTAACCAAGATGTAACAGCAAGCAGATTGTCTCCCATCTCTACGCGGATGACGCAGTGCTAATGGCTAGAACTATGATAGGTTTGCAGAGTGCACTTTCCACCTATTAGGAGTTCATGGCCAGTAGGGGCCTAAAGCTCAATGCAAGGAAAACCGTGGTGATGTTGTGTGGGAAAGGCAAGAACAAATGTAAAAACTTGGTAGTGGGGGATGACAGAATTGGATCCACTAACACATTCTCCTATCTTGGTATACTCATCGAGGAATCTGGATAGTGGGCCCCTGCGGTCAAGCGCAGGGCTCTCCTATTTAAACGCTCGACCGCTGCTCTTATGAATTTTGCTCAAAAGCTTGGAAAAAGACCTCCAGAGATTTAAAAAAAATCTATATTGCAAAATGCAGAAGCATAGCAATCTACGGGGCAGGCAATTGGGGTTTTTACAACGTAGGCCCTCTACAAGTAGTTGAAAATGCTTTTTTAAGGTTTATTTTAGCAGTTCCCCAGAGTACCTCAGTTTTTAACTGCCATAGCGAACTGGGTCTTGAGTATATTACAGACCTCATTAAAATACAACCAATCTTATTATGGTCTTCGCCCGCTTTGGGCTTAAACCAAGAAATCATCACAGAAATAATGTCCCTGGATTATATCAGAAACATCCTGTGGCTAAATTATATTAAAAACTTGGCAAACGATCTAAATAGACCAGAATTTTATGTAAATCCAGAGAGGATTTCTTCTTTATCCAGAAAAGAATTGAAAACATTATGTATTAACCACTTTGAACTGCTCAGATTATCTGGGGAAATCAATAAGAATACTGTGATTCGGCATCAATTGACCTTAACATGTTATACCATCCAACCTTATTTGTTTTTTTGTTTAAGGGGCTTTGATAGATTTGTCCTTACCAGTTTGAGATTTGAGACCTTTCATCAGCTGGTAACATTTCCAACTATAAATAATTGGTCGAGAAATTTGGTGCTATGCCCATGTAATAATCTTTCCCTGCAAACTACCATTCACGTGGTTTTATTCTGTAAATACTATGTAAGGGAACGCAGAAGATGAATCAAGCCGCTTTTGAAACAGGGAGCTTGGCGGCAATATCGCCCAGCATTTTTATTCTTGCAACAGCTGGATAATGAATATTGTATTGGTACCATGATTGGTTTTTTAAACAGCATTATATGGAAACGGAACGCTATGACATGTTAACTACTGTTAAAAAGTTTTTATTAACATTTGGAACAGTTTACATATATGTGACTATGTATGAATTTGTTCACTGTTTTTTTAATGCTGCTTTTATGATTTTTTACTTGTATGCAAAAAACGAATAAAGCAATTTTCTATTCTATTAAAAAAGGCATTCACAAAGATGAAAGAGAAAGGGCCTATGGAGATCAAAATACCTAGGAACACAATGTAAAGGATTGGAGAGGTTAAGAGAAAATGTATTACATCTATTTAAGGGCCTATGGAGATCAAACTACCTAGGATCACAATGGAAAGGATTATTAAATCTATTTTAAAAATATTTGTACAGTAACATGCAAAATCAACTCAAGCTAATCAAAAAGTGAGGAGTGGTGAATACTCTCATGGTTAAAAAGATTAATAGCAAAGGTTGTGTTGAATCTACTGTATTTATTACAATTACAGTAGAAATTATCCACAGAAAATGTTGAAGTATAAGGCATTCCATAAATACAATATTTTATTGTATTATTGTAACAAACGATAGGGGTGTTTCTAACTGGGACTGTGATGAATGGAGGTTGAGATGTACACATCTCTTTATTTACTATGTTAATAATTTCAACCAGGGATTGAAACTGGTAAGTCCTGATTTTATAAGGTATTCTGAGACGTATAGGATGCTTTTTGCTACTTAAAATCTATGTGCAACAACATTGTGCCATTCTCATATGCAATTCACGGTTGCTTATGTATTTTTCTGCTGGTGATTAATTTGCATCATAAGCTCATTTAATATTTCTACAAACGTTTTACTAACAGAGAAGTCAGGTGACTGCCCTAAGATAAATTATACCTGCAAGATGTATCCTCTGCCCAGAACTTGCAACAATGACGGGGAGTGTGGTGGGATCCAGAAGTGCTGCCAGCAATCCTGTGGCTTTGATTGTACAGACCCCGTGCACCCAGGTACAGTACGAGTGCTTGACTGTCTACGAACAAGACACAGATTCAGTGCTCAGACCCTATCACAGGTTGTTAGATAATGCACTGTTTTGATGTGCACACCCTAGAGATCTGTTTGGAAGCCGAAAGCTGAATCTCAGTGGTCAGTAGTCCGACCTTTGAATTTACTAACATTGTAACACAGTTACCAAATGTACTGCTAATTGTAGCCCTAGTGAAAGTTTTGGAAAGCACATAGATACTGTACATAGAGTATTGCTCGATTTTAAAATGCACACTCTGCCATTCCAAACTAGTTATCAGTAGAAGCTCTGCATCAAGTGGGAGGCTCTTGTAAGATGCAATCAAACTTGTTCTTTGATGTACCTCGTAGAATTGCATCCTGCATGGGATTCTTCTGTTAGCTCTGAACCGGATCATAGAGCTGCACTTTGCAAGGAAGAAAAAAGAGAAAACTGCCATTATAAGAAAAGATGCCCATTCCTACACTGCAGTGTTCCCAAAGGCGCCTGCATTACGCGCTAGCCCGTCGCACTGCGAAGTGAGGGATTTTCCCCTAACATTAACCAATATCTTGTTCACCAAGTTCAACAATCGATACTCCAAATTGTTCATTAATCATCGAAATGTTTAGTTCACTTGCTAGAAGTCACTCAATATCACTGCGAGTACAGCAGCTTTCTCATTGCTGTTTTATTGTTTAATGTTCAACTGCCTTCAGCGTGCCCATCCGGGCTTCAACTTAAGCATGTAGAGATATATAATTCATATTCCAGAACCGCACAAAATTCCACCCAATGCATTTCAACCTCTCTTTAGACCTTTGTCAGGGGTAACTGAAAGGAACAGAAAAAGAACATCTAAACCTGTTGTTCAAAACATAATTGAATCAGACCCTTCTATACTTGCGCCTTTGAAATCATACGTTTCCGATCATTGCACCCCTCCCAGTTTGTGAAACAACATGCCCAACAAGATTTTCTCCATTTTCCTTTAAAAAATACCTGAAACTAGTGCATTCGAGACAAACAATATAAGCATTTAAACTACTCAATAAATACAACAAACCAATCTGTCTAAGTGCAAAAAGTCCTTGCTTCTGCCAAACAACAACCCCTTCCCACCTCCTGGTTACCAGTCTAAATCCTAATGACAACCTGTCTTTCCCAAACCCGTAATAGTGACCACTCTGCCTTGAATGCCGCGGTGTGTGACCTCCCCCCGTTCTTTCCCTCTACGATAACTTTGTGTTCTCTTTCTCCTATCTTCACATCAGCTGCTAAGCTCACCCACCTAAATCCTATCTATTTATAGCCAATTGAACCGATCTTATCCTGACCATTCCCACACCACACCATGAGTACCGTTACACTCTTCAACACTCTGAAAGCAGTAATCCCATCTCAAAAGCATGCAGCAGCCTGCAGAACCCACCTAAGTTAAGACATACTGCTCAGCAATACAATTATACCCCCAATCCAGGCTGCAACACAGAGTAATTTCAGTCAGTCAGTCAACAGAAGAGACGAATTGCCATCTTAAGAACAGGCGAGCAATTGTAACTAAAGCAAGAAAGTGTGGTACGATGAAAAGAGATTTAATGGCAGGGCCTTGTAAATTGGGAGGAGGCAATGACAGCCATTGCCATGCGAAGGAACAGAAGGCAGTGTTTTGTGTTGCGGCGGGGCAGGAAGCCACACTGGTCCGGGTGGATAAGGGTGTGCATCACCTGTTTAAGACGAGTTTCTAGGACCGTGGCATAAATTTTAACCTCGGTGTTGATGAGGGAGATAGGACGATAGTCAAAGCAGGAGGACAATGCAGGGTGTATTTTGTGAATCACCACAATGGTGGCAATGTCAATATCTACTGGGAAAGTACAGTTCTTAGCTACTTTCATATACAGGGTGTGGAGTACTTGAGATAGAGTATCCTAAAAGGCTTTGTAGTACTCTTTCAGGTACCCATCAGGGCCTGGGGTCTTCCTAGACACAACGGCGGAAATAGCCCCCTCTATCTCATTTAACAAGATAGGATGATGAAGTAATTGGACATCGGCGCCCGAGAGTTGTGGGAGCGGCACCTCCCATATTAAATGAGGACTGAGTCCCAAGGTCAACAAATGAGGCAGCCATATAGCGGTGATGGTAGTATTCAGTGAAGGTCTGTGCAATGGAGGCTGTGACGCTTTGAGAATGACCCTCAGCGTCTACAATCTCAGGGATTATTTTTGTCTCCCTACCCATAGACTCGAGTTGTGGAAGCTCTCCACATCTTTTTGGCCATATCCAGAGTGATATGAATGATTTCTTTCCTCAGGAGCTCAAATTGCCAAGGTGTGTCTCCTCAGCCATTGGTGGCCTTGGTGTGCTCCAGACGGATGATCTGAGCCTGCATTTCGGAGAGATGGTCCTCTCAGCCCTATGCTTTTTTTTTAGGTAGCCTTTATCGAACCCCCCTGATGGTGGTCTTACCCAATGGCCACGGGGTACTGGGGCACCGAACCATGCATTTATCTTGCTGAAAGTAAAGCTTAAGTTTGTTTCCCGGGGCCTGCTTATAGTCCCTGTCTTGGAGAAACCAGGCGTTCAGCCACCAGCTAGGGCAGAGAGCTCCAGTGGGGCCTCCCAAACAGAGGAGGAAGGAAAATGGTCATAGATTCCCTAGCAAGGTGAAGTGAACCCACACAACCACAAATGTAGAGACAGATGTGATTTATTAACCATCAGTCACAACAGCTCCCAGGAAACTCTCAAACATCAGAATACAGAGCAAGTCTTCACATGAAGATTCTGTAACCATAGTAATGTCATGACATAATGAAGTAATGCATCATTGTAGACATAGAGAACAGATGTTAGATTACTACAATATCTCCCTTCCTTAACAGAATAAAATAACACAAAGTATAATATAGCACCATTGCAACAATAAGGGAAAAATGCAAGAAAAGATATAAATAAATATAAAAAATTGCCAAAACAGAAAGAAAGAAATAAATAACTTGTAGAACATAAACATGAAAAAGAAATAGCTTCCACTTCTTAAGAAAACTCAATGCAAAAATACATTTCAAGATAATGAAATATCATTTCATTTCCTAAGTTAAAGCATTACATTTCCAACCTTAACCTTTCATCATGTTGTACTACTGTCCTTAACTATGTTCATTTATAAATCCATACGTTTTGTAGGAACCCTAATCCTACTACCCCTCCTTGGAGGAACATAAAGCAATTTTGAGTCATTTCCTCCCGCATTACCAGCCTCTGTTTTTTCCTCATTTCTTCCACAACCCATCTGATATACAACCTTCTGTGGAAGTTTATATACACGAGCCAGATTCCACCAGTTTTTGCCATTAATCCTAACAGCAAATTTTGTAACTGCATCCACTTGAACAGGAGAACCAAATTTTGATAACCCTTTAGGAACATTGTGTGGTGACTTGATTTTTATCCAATCACCTACCCTTATTTTAGACACAAAGCCCCTCTCACCATCTTTAATATCCTGCCCTCCGGCCAACTTTTCCACATTTTCAACAGATTGAGATTGACTTCTTCTCAAATCACAGTCATGCATCATTTTGTTCTGCACATGTGAACCCCATCTTTTCATCCAAGCAGGACATAATTGGAAAGAAGCCCCCCTTCCTCTTAATAGTCTAAACGGACTTGAACCAGTAACCGTATTGGGAGTTGTTCTGTGTGCCCATAACATACTTTGGACAGCCTCCTGGATATTCAAATTAGAAGACACAGCCCATTGTATGCACTCAACCAAAATACGGTTATTCCTCTCAATGAAACCATTTGCCTGAGGATGATAAAGAGCCACCCTCTTTTGAACAATCCCCGATTGCGATAAGAAATCAGTCATTTCCTTTGAAGTAAACTGTACTCCATTATCCGAAATAATCTCTTTCGGGAAACCCTCCCTGGCAAATAAGCTCTGAAAGAATTTAATAACTTCACTTGAATTAGGATCTGTCATGAAATGAACCTCCCACCATTTGCTATAGTAATCTGCGACAACCAAAGCAAACTTACACTTGTTGGGCAAAATGTTGAATGGACCAACAAAATCCACAGACAATTTCAACCATGGACCATCCGGCAAAACAACCTGTTGAATTGGAGGAGTCTTAATCTTGACAACCTTGTCACTTGAATTACAGATCACACAATCCTCCACCACAGAAGTGATCTGCTGATCCATGGAGGGCCACCAATAAAAATTTCTTATTCTTTTTTTTGTATTGGTCTGCCCCATGTGTCCATCATGTCCAAAGTTAATTATTGACGACCTTAATTTCTGTGGTGGTACAAATTTCTCGCCCCTCATGATCATACTACCACCTTCAATGGTTAGCTCATCCCCAATTTTCGCAAAAGGTTGAAATTCCTTTTCCAACAGTTTCTCTTTTGGCCAACCTGTAACAATGTAGTGCTTAAGCCTCCTCAAGACATTATCTTCCTCCATGGCTGCAAACCATTCATTCTCCGAAAAACACCCAACCAAACATGCATCCACAGCAGCAATCAAACAATCCTCCTCAATGTTTTCCCTGAAATCATTCTTAGACATAGCTAAAGGAAATCTTGACAAGAAATCTGCGCGGGTATTCTTCCCACCTGGGATATGTGCAACTTGAAAACTGTATTGTAACAGTTTGCTACTAAGTCTAGCTATCCGTGGTGTATGATCTTTCACCACCTTCCCTTGCAGAATTGGAATCAATGGCTTATGATCTGTGAGAAGATTAAAGTTCCTGCCCCACAGAAAACATTTAAACCTTTCTATTGCCCAACAACATGGTAACAGTTCTCTCTCAATCACTGAATAATTCTTCTCACTAGGTCTTAAAGCTCGTGACGCAAACCCAACCGTGAATTCCTTCCCTTCCTTTTCCTGTGAAATCATCCCACCTAACCCATACAAACTTGCATCCACCGACACAGTACACTTAGTATTAGGGTCAAATGGTGTCAAAATCTCACATGATCCAAGCTCTTTCTTCAGATTTATAAATTCTTGTTCACAAGTTTCATCCCATTCGAAGATAACCCTTTTCTTGAGAAGATCTCTCATGTGTACTGTCTTCATTGAAAAATTGGGAATAAACTTTGAATAAAACTCAGACATTCCTAAAAATGAGGAAACCATATCTTTTGTCGTTGGACTAGGAGCGTCTACTATTGCTTTTATCAACCCTTCTCTAGGTACAATACCTTCTCCTGAAATCTGATGTCCCAAATACTCAATAGACTGCACACCAAAAATGCATTTCAATTTATTTGCCACAATGCCTTTTTCACCCAGCCTTTCCAATACTTTAAACACATTGCGATCATGTTGAATTTTAGACTTGCCAGCAACCAAAATGTCGTCTTGATAAACAACCGTCTCACCCAGACCTTGTAACACCTTCTCCATAACACGTTGAAAGACTGAAGCCGCACTGGCTAACCCAAAGGGCATCCTCCTAAATTGAAATGTGCCTATAGGAGACACAAATGCAGTGATGTGTTTGCAAGAAGGATCTAACTGCACCTGGTGATACGCCGAAGCTAGGTCAATTTTTGTAAAGTATCTAGCCCCTGCAAACTTAGCCAGAATGTCATCAATACGTGGCAAAGGATGAGAGTCAATCCAAATTTCACTATTAACGCTGCGAAGATCGATGCAGACTCTCAAACTACCATTAGGTTTGCGTCTGACGACCAAGGGAGACAACCAAAGAGACGACTCTATTGGCTCAATAGCTCCTGAATCACACATCTTCCTCAGCTCATTAGCCAAATCATCCCTAACACTGTGAGGTACTGTACGTAATTTATGTTTGACAGGAATTGCATCATCTTTCAACCTTATCAAATGTTTGAAACCTGTAATGCAACCTAAATTATCACCAAAAACTTTTGGAAATTTATCAAACCATGAAGTAGACAAGTCCTCTTGTTCCAAATCTTCTACAACTGACACCTGTTCTTTCTGACCAGGTCTAAGCTCCATCTTAAATAAACCTTGGTGATACCAACCAAGGATATTAAGTCCTTTTTTTTGCCACATAAACTTTACCCTCTATTGTTCTTCCTTTGAACATTAAAATAGCTTCAAAGAAACCTGAAAGCTCAATACGCCTACCCTCGTATGACACCGGTCTTCTGTCTGGTAGATTGAGTGACCTCCCTTTCCATGTCCTCTCAAATAACTCATCAGTTACCATCGTGATGCGTGCTCCTGAATCAACCAACAGATCTAATGGTTTTCCATCCACCAACACCTCCACAATAGGGTCCTCACAATCCTCACTTTCATCCTTCACGACCACCACTAGATCAGATAAAGAGCTCACAACCTCTGCATCACCTTCCTCTTCTTTAGAAATCTCTCTATAAACAGAATTTACACTATTCTTTGAAATGCAAACTTTCGCAAAATGTCCTTGCTTACCACATTTATGGCAATTCGCATTCCTAGCCGGACACATTTTCGCATTAGGAAAGTGTTCCGCACACCCACACTTTGAGCACACATTCCGTTGTCTGTTTTTACCCTGAAAAGATTGTGTTCCTTTTGAGTCACTACTAACCTTATTGTCCACCTTAAAAGCCACTTTTGCCTGGCTTTTTATGTTTTTCACACCACTGGACTCCTTTACAACACTAACAGATTCTCTCTCAGGTCTCAACTCTTTGCGCTCTTTTTGTGAGAGCTCAATACTTTTTACAATTGAAATAGTCTCATCTAACGACGGATTCTTAAGTGTTAACAGTTTTTCTTGAACTTTCCCACAACTAGTATGAACCACAATTTGATCCCTTATTAACTGTTCCGTGAATTGTTCAAACACACATTCAGACGCTAGAATTCTTAAAGCCGCTACATAAGCAATAATGCTTTCATTTTCTTCTTGTTTCCTAGTGAAAAACTTATGTCTTGCTACTACCAAACTACTTTCTACGTCAAACTGCTTCTGTAAACTTCTTACTACTTTTTGAAATTCATCTAATTCCTCTCCTGCCTCTCCTGATTGTGTTACAGGTAAATGTTCAAGAACAGCCTGCCCCTCAAAACCTAAATTATGCTCCAAAATGAAACATTTCCTTTGCGCACTAAATCTGCTTCCTCCAATAGCCCCAAGATACTTTTCAAATGCCCTAAACCATACCTTCCATTTTACAGGCGGATCACCTGGGAGCTGTAAGAATGGGGGTGGTGCTTGTACATTCTGCATTTTGCTAATAACGTTTTAAAATGAAGCAGAACAAAAACTAGAAGCAGAAATAGATAAAAAAAAAAAATTCAAACAGAAGTTACTTTCCACACTGACTAAAACTCTAAATTATCTTTTCCCTGACTGTGCTTTTAGTTGTTAAACTATACTGCAACTAACTGGATTATTTGATTTTTTTTTTAAAGAAAACAGATCAACGCTCGCTATTCAGAATGAAAATTATAAGCTGAGAAGATAAAGACACCCTTTAAATTGCAGTAAAAATGCTACTTGAAACGACAGGTTAATATTGTCAATGCTTTTCCCCACCAGTTATTTCCTCGACTGTTCTATTCCAGGTTTTCTTCAGCAAAATAACCTTTCAAAATGTTAAGAAAAGAACTTTTAAGTAGAATGCCCCCTCCGAATCCAGTAGATGGCGCCCTAGTCCATGAAAAGCTTGCCTTTAATGTCACATTGCTGTTAAATGTGAAAATACAGCGTTTTCTGCCAACCTTCAAAACTTGTTACTTTGCTCTTCCCTACGTCCAAAAACCACAGAGGTTTAAAGTTTACCTCAAACTGACACTCCCACGACGATTTCTTAGCACATTAAATGCGTGTTGTCTTTCACAGAAAGATGCCAATATTCCTCCGTGAAAACTGGGTCGTCTGTCTCCAGCTGCTAGGCAACACAAACAAAGGAAGTTGAGTGACGTATTTGGAACGCCCCCTTCCCTTCAGTCTTCCTTCGTGGCTTCAGATCGCCTCAGAGTGACGCAGTGTTCTTCACCAATACTGCAAGAACATTCCAAGACGTCATCAGATGCCTCATTACCACCGGACCGAGCAGAGCTCCAACTCGTTGAAAAACCGTTACTTTTAATAGGCCAGTCCACCAGCTTTTAACATTTTTCTCAGCAACAGGCTTCCTTAAATTACGCGCTAAGCATGTAAACTTTTAATATTACACATTTTCCAAGTGTAATCAGTTGAAAAGGCACAGAATATTCAAAGTTGAATTCTTTAACATAAACGATGGTTATTCTTCGTGCTCATCTCTTAAGTTGTACTGTTTTAAACTTATTAGAGGCACAAAAAGAGTCGTTTTTTCCTCAAACCTTCCTTTATATAAACATCAAAAACAGGTTTACTCACAGTTCTTTTCTCTGCTTTCTGCGTGTCCTTTCATTTACATGCCCAGCGTAATTTAAATGTTTCTCATATCAACAATGCTGCTTTTAAACCACGAGTTTCCAACTTTACACTGCTACTGAAGCTTGTTTCAATCCTCTTGTTTCAATCCTCTTGTACCGTGTTCCTGGTTTACGCTGAGATCCTTGATCCCATCAGCGTTAAAGTTGAAATATACAAATTTTATTTTAAAATATTTCCCTTCCAAATCCAGTCTAATGACAGTCCAGTTGAATGAACACACACGTGGGTTAAGTGACTAATGGTTCAACCTCGTCGCCAATTTGAAGTGAACCCACACAACCACAAATGTAGAGACAGATGTGATTTATTAACCATCAGTCACAACAGCTCCCAAGAAACTCTCAAACATCAGAATACAGAGCAAGTCTTCACATGAAGATTCTGTAACCATAGTAATGTCATGACATAATGAAGTAATGCATCATTGTAGAAATAGAGAACAGATGTTAGATTACTACACAAGGATTTGAATATCAGTGACTGCACAGTATTCAACGGCAGGCATGAATGTATTAATTCAATGAAGGAATGAGTGCGGTGAGCATGGAGAAATGTGGTTGTATTGGAGCAGGCGGGAGTTCCACGTTCTCTACACATCGAATATGACAAACCTGGAGGCCCATTGTAAGAGATGTTTAGCGTTTGTGCAGCGTTGATGAGGGGGATCCCTGTGGAATCACTGTCAGGGTATTAAGATAGAATATCGACGGGAAAATATCGAGTAGCATTAATATCGTGGTAAGAATATCGAAAGAAAAAAATATCGTCGTAGTAAATATCGTTGTAAAAAATATCGTTTTGTTAGAATGACATAAATATCGTCAAACAAAAATATAGATGAATAGAATATCGTTGACTAAAAAATCGTTGTACATAATATCGCCAAAAAAATATAATGGGTAAAAAAAAAAAAAAATATATATTATTTTTTTACAAAATTTAGAAAAATACTTTTAATAATAATAATTATAAAAAAATATTTGTTACAAAAGATTTGTTAAAATTTTAGTAGCGGGTTATTGGTATTATAGGGGATAAGGGTGGGTAGTAATTTAAAATTTAATATAAAATATGAACAAATTATGAATTTAATCAGAATTTGAAATTTAAAATTTCTAAATAGAAATTTTCACGAAATTTTATTTGTAATTATTAATTAATAAATCATATTTAAAATTTTAGTAGCGGGTTATTGGTATTATAGGGGATAAGGGTGGGTAGTAATTTAAAATTTAATATAAAATATGAACAAATTATGAATTTAATCAAAATTCGAAATTTAAAATTTCTAAATAGAAATTTTCACGAAATTTTATTTGTAATCATTAATTAATAAATCATATTTAAATTTTAGTAGTGGGTCATTGGTATTTTAGGGGCTAAGGGCGGGTATTAATTTGAAAATTAATTAAAAAAAAAGATAAATAATAATAAAATCCAAAATAAATTAGAAATAGAAATTTAACAATAAAATTTAGAAATTTAAACGAAATTATTTTTGTAATGATAGTGAAAAATTTCATATTAATATTTTAGTAGCGGGTTATTGGTATAATAGGGGATAAGGGTGGGTAGTAAATTAGATAATATGTATAAAAAAAATCCAAAATTAAGAACAAATTAGAAATTTAATCAGAATTTGAAATTTACAAATCAAAATTTGAAATTGTCACGAAATTTTAATTGTAATATGTATATTGTTTATTATCCAGCACTTTCCCTGAATTATGTTGGATTGGAGTTAGAATAGTATATTATTATGGTTTACTATCCAGCACTTTCCCTGACTTATGTTGGATTGGAGTTAGAATAGTAATTTAGTATGGTTTATTATCCAGCACTTTCTTTGACTTATGTTGGATTGGAGTTAGAATAGTAATTTATTATGCTTTACTATCCAGCACTTTCCCTGACTTATGTTGGATTGGAGTTAGAATAGTAATTTATTATGCTTTACTATCCAGCACTTTCCCTGACTTATGTTGGATTGGAGTTAGAATAGTAATTTATTATGGTTTACTATCCAGCACTTTCCCTGACTTATGTTGGATTGGAGTTAGAATAGTAAATTATTATGGTTTATTATCCAGCACTTTTTCTGACTTATGTTGGGTTGGAGTTAGAATAGTAAATTATTATGGTTTATTATCCAGCACTTTCCCTGACTTATGTTGGATTGGAGTTAGAATAGTAATTTAGTATGGTTTACTATCCAGCACTTTCCCTGACTTATGTTGGATTGGAGTTAGAATAGTAATTTATTATGCTTTACTATCCAGCACTTTCCCTGACTTATGTTGGATTGGAGTTAGAATAGTAATTTATTATGCTTTACTATCCAGCACTTTCTCTGACTTATGTTGGATTGGAGTTAGAATAGTAATTTATTATGGTTTACTATCCAGCACTTTCCCTGACTTATGTTGGATTGGAGTTAGAATAGTAAATTATTATGGTTTATTATCCAGCACTTTTTCTGACTTATGTTGGGTTGGAGTTAGAATAATTAATTATTATGGTTTATTATCCAGCACTTTCCCTGACTTATGTTGGATTGGAGTTAGAATAGTAATTTAGTATGGTTTACTATCCAGCACTTTCCCTGACTTATGTTGGATTGGAGTTAGAATAGTAATTTATTATGCTTTATTATCCAGCACTTTCCCTGACTTATGTTGGATTGGAGTTAGAATAGTAAATTATTATGGTTTATTATCCAGCACTTTCCCTGAATTATGTTGGATTGGAGTTAGAATAGTAAATTATTATGGTTTATTATCCAGCACTTTCCCTGACTTATGTTGGATTTGAGTTAGAATAGTAATTTAGTATGGTTTATTATCCAGCACTTTTTCTGACTTATGTTGGATTGGAGTTAGAATAGTAATTTATTATGCTTTACTATCCAGCACTTTCCCTGACTTATGTTGGATTGGAGTTAGAATAGTAATTTATTATGCTTTACTATCCAGCACTTTCCCTGAGTTATGTTGGATTGGAGTTAGAATAGTAAATTATTATGGTTTATTATCCAGCACTTTCCCTGACTTATGTTGGATTGGAGTTAGAATAGTAAATTATTATGGTTTATTATCCAGCACTTTCCCTGACTTATGTTGGATTGGAGTTAGAATAGTAAATTATTATGGTTTATTATCCAGCACTTTCCCTGACTTATGTTGGATTGGAGTTAGAATAGTAATTTAGTATGGTTTATTATCCAGCACTTTTTCTGACTTATGTTGGATTGGAGTTAGAATAGTAATTTATTATGGTTTACTATCTAGCACATTCCCTGAGTTAAGTTATGTTTGGAGTTAGAATAGTACTTTTTTATGGTTTATTATCCTGGACTTTCCCTGAGTTATGTTGAATTGGAGTTAGAATAGTAATTTATTATGGTTTACTGTCCAGCAGAATTATTATTATTATTAATTCAGCAGTATTTATTTATTATTTTTAATAAGAATCATATATGTTATGTAGTAATATTCATTTCATAAATATACTTTAAAAACATTTTTATAACATTTTTACATTAATATGACAAGTGAAAATTAAGAAACAATTTTTAAAAAATTTTTTTTTATTGAGAGTTTAATTTGGTATTGCAAAGATATTACTATTTTTCAAAAAACATTTAACATAATTTTTGGTCACAAATTATATAGCATTTTTTTACATAAATACTATTTGTGTTATACATAAATTTTTATATTACATTTTAATAATTATTATTAACATTTAATATATTACATATTTATTATTGCATTTTTTTTATCAAGATATGTACATAACATAAATTTACATTTTGTAATATCTGAGAAAAATATTTAACAATGAAATACATTTTTTGATAAAAAAGAATTAATACATAACTCTTTTAAACATATTAATGTCTCTTTTACAATATTCATGTTTTTTAAGAAGAAAAAAAAAATTATTAATACATATTGCATATATTATGCTATTTAATACTGTTTATTTTTTTGTTAAAGGCTATTTTGTCCTATTTTAGTTTTTATTATGCAGACATTTTACTTTTTGGAACTTCACTTTTTATTCTATCAACATCGTTGTTTGGGTCATTGTAGAAAATGGAAGCTCGCGGTTGGGAGCTGTTTCTTGTTGGTGAAGGTAAGTTTGTTTCACTTTACTTTTAAAGATATTTAACTTAAGTTTAGTGATAGTTGTAGTGTGTACGTGTAGATATGTGTAGTACTTTACATATTATGTGCGAATTATGTGTTATTTTGCGTCGTTATGGAGAGCGTACTTTGTGAGGTAGTTCGAACAAAAGTAACGTTTACTGTTGTATTAATGGATGAATTCAGATTGTTTTTATGTGTTATATGCTATGTGTAGGCTATGCGTATTTCCAATGTTTTGAGGTTTGTTATTTTTTCGATAATTTACAGGTGTTCGTTTTGGTGAGCAGATGGACTGTGACGGTTTTTTTTTTAAGCAGGTACATATTTTTGAAAATGTACTGCATTTTAGGGGTCTCTACTTTTTTTACTCGTGAAGATTTATCTACTTTTTTATGGTTTCTAATTCGAGAGGATTGCAACGGGAGTATTATCAAACAGTTGTATTTTGTGCATTTTGTTGGGATTTTTCGATATTGGATATGGATAGCTTTTGGTATTATTCCTGTGGAAATTATCACCATGGAACATATTCTACAGCAGCAGAACCGTAACTAAAAGTGATATTTACTTTTGTGTTGCATTGTGGTATAGTCTACTGTTTAGTTAAATGTTATATTATTATGTCTTGTAAAAATATATTATTGATCATTTTACATGACATAATATTACGATATTTAACTACATATTATCTTTAATTGTCCTTTGCTCACTTTTTGGGAATTTATATTTAAAGGATTGATTTAGCTATTAGATCTAAGTATGCTAGACCTTCTATACTTGGGTACATTCTAGTTTTTTGCTGGAGATATTCGTACATGTTTAATGTTTGCTTACTTAGTTTAGGGCCAATTTTTGAAAGTGATTGCTCTATTCTGAGTTCTTGGTAGCTTTGCTCTTTTTTAATGCTTTGGATCAGTTTGTGAAGTGTTGGTTGACTTCTTCCTAAAGTCGCTTGGAAGGCATTATGCCATCCTTCAACTGCGTTATTAGTTTTAGCTTTCTGGGCTATTGTACTAGCATAGACATTCCACCATGGAATTTGAAATTTAGGTTGTCTACGGTGGCCTGAACGATGTAATCTTCCAACCCATGTATCTTCAAAGTAGTCTAAGAAGGGAGTTAGCTTTTTTTCATTGGTGCGGTAGAAAGGGCTGTCAATTAATAAATTGTAGTAGTTAGCTACTTCTGTTGTTGGTACATATGCTAATGCTATCAACTTCTTTATTTGATAAGCAAAGTTACTGTTTGTACAATATTCAATGCTTAAAGTTGATTTTTGTAAGTGCCTCCATATGCTTTGGTTGTAGTGATAATAACAACCTTGTATGGAGGTATGGGGATATATTTTAAGGATAGCTTGAATCATGGCCATTTCAAAGTCAATTACAATTCTTTGAGGATAGTAATTATCAGTTAATTCTTTGATCGTTGTTAAAAATTCAACGTAGGTAGTATTTGTTTTGTTTGGCAGCAGAGTATAAATTAGAGGTATATTTGTATCTTGGTATTCCCCATGAATGGTGTAAAGTTGATAGAAAGGTTTGGGACAAACTTTAAAAGTCCCGTCCATCATCCATGTTTCACATGATTTAAGCTTTTGCAAATTACTATTAGTAGCAAAAAGTAAAATTCTTTTGTCATGACTGTTGTTGTCATACATTAAGAATTTATCCTCATTATGTGTAATGGTATATTCTGGATATATTTTTATATCCTGAAAACTTTCTGGTGCTGGTGGAGTTGGATCAGAAGCACGTTTAGTTTTAGCAATTAATCTCTTTAAGTTGGGAATAGAAGGTAGCTGTCCTGTTACATGTTCAGGCACTTTGCTTAAAACATTTTTCAAAATGCTAGTGCTTGTTTCTTGTGATCCTGTACTAGCATCTTTCAATGTTTCTAGTGCTTCTCTCACTTCCACTTCAGTTACATTTGGTGGGTGGTTATGCTCACGTACATTTACCACATTGTTATCAACAGTTGTTGCTCTACCATAGCATGCATTTGAGTAATATTTACTACATTTCCAATGGGTCTTATTAGCTTTCACTCTTTCTTGGGTGTAGGTGTAACCCATGTAGCTCAGCATTAGTTTTCCTTTTTGCGAAGTAATGAAAGTAGCTCCAGTTGCCATGTCTAAGGTAGATCTGTGAAAATATATATATGTCTTTTTTAGAACATTGAACACCATTTTAGAGGTGTGTATAAGACTAGGCAAAAGTGTAACCATATACTTACTATGTGGCTTCACTGGTAAACCTTTTATTCTTATTTCTTTATCAGAATTGTCTCCCTTTTACGTTCTGTAGTAGTGTTAAAGAATAATAGAAAGAAATACTTTAGTGTAATAGGTGTATCATTTTACTTTCTGAATTGTTATAGATATACTGACTATACTTACTTGATGTAGTAGAGGATGTTGGTAGTGTAGTTGTAGATAGGTAAATAATTTTGTAGAGTCTGTGGAAAAAATTATCATTGTGTTACTTGTAGTATTTGGATGATAATAGTTGGATACATATTATTTACATTGTACATTTACTTAGCAAGTTTAAATAATTTTTATCAGCTATCTAAATAGACATGGATAAGGTAGTTTATAAATGTTTTTACATCTAACTGTATTGTCGTTGTTGATAAGTTCAACATGTTTAGTTTTGACTCTAAAGATCAACAGTTTTAAAAATAGGGACTTTATCTACTTATAGTAACTTCGAAGAAAAAATGGTATTTAACTTACTTGAAGTGTAGTGTGATGTATTGTAGTTGTAGTCGTTGGTTTGTATTCTCTTCTCTCAGCAAGGTAACCGTTTTTCTCCAAGGTTGGGCCAAAAATGGTAAATTACGTTAAGTGTGTCATTGTATTTATATTAGTGAGTTAATTAATGGTACTTTTTGATTGGTTCAATTAGTGAAAATTCAAATTCATTGGTTGAGAACGTTATTTGGCATGGGAAAACCGTTATTTTTGTTATACTATGTTGTTTCACTGTTTGTTTGTAAAAGAATATATGAAAATGTGTTATAAGTTACATTTTTGTGTAATATTTAAATCGTTTATATGTTGAAAATAAAGAAATGTTTATCATATTTAGGCCATCTGAGTGTAATATAGTATCAGTAAAAGTAAAAAAAAAAATCGCTATATTAATATTTTATGTTACAAATAAGTAATATGAAAACCAAAAAATAATATGTGTTCATAGTTTTGTAAAGAAAAATCAAAAAAAATGAGTGAATTCAAGAATAGTGCATTTCGAGTTCTAAACAAAACGTCGATATTTTTTGTATATTTTTAGAGCACATAGGTCGTCGATGTTAGTATAGTCGATATATATGTCAAAGGTAATGTTATGTAAAATAAAGTCGATAATGTAGTAGTCGATATTTAAGTAGTCGATATTAGTGTGAACGATATTAGGGTTGTCGATAAAAAAATATCGATATTTGTGTAAATTATAGTTTAAGTATAGGATGACGATATTTATGTAAACGATGTTTTAGTGACGATATTTTTATCAGACGATATTTATGTTAACGATATTTGAACATGGAACCACTGTCAGGAGCTAGGACTGCTTTAAAGTCTCCCCATATTACCAACAACCCTTATGGACGGTCCGACAATAGTGTCGAGAGGTCTCGAAGGGAAGACTTGCCAGTTGCCGGGTTCACATATGTTGAAACAAGATTAAGGGTACGACCACTCAGTGTTACTGTGAGGGACAAAAACTTCCTCTGGGGATCTTTAGGTAGGAATGCTATAAGAGGATTGCTACGCCATGGAAGCCTCATGTAAACCGTGTGTGGAAAACCCTATTATACCCTAGATGCATCAGGAACTGGCAGTGATTCCCCAGAAGACATGTTTCTCGCAGCAGTAAAGCATTGGGAAGGAACAGTTGAGAGCATTTTAGAACTGTGGTGCATTTGGCACAGTCTATATGCCCGTTAAAGTTCCACAAAAGTATATGGAGTGGCTTAAAGTCAAGTTAAGGCATTGTCATGGCTGTGATTGGTGAGGAGGTTGGGTGTATCTTTCTGGGGCATGGGTAGACTACCAGGCGTCGAGCTCACGGAATAGAAAGGGAGGTGCCTCTGTGCCAAGCGACCTGTAAGTGCGCAGTGGAAAAGTGTTGTGTCAAACGCTGAACTCAGAGAGAAGAAAGGCAAGAACATAAAACCTGAGCCCCCAACATTCCCCTATACCAACCTCCTACCCCATACAGTTACATGCAATATCAACTCAAGCTAATCGAAAATTGAGGAGTGTTGAATACTCACATGGTTGAAAAGATTAATAGCAAATGTTGTGTTGAATCTAATGTATTTATTACATTGACAGTAGAAATTATCCACAGAAAGTGTTGAAGTATAAGGCATTCCATGAATACAATATTTTATTGTATTATTGTAAAAAACGATAGGGGTGTTTCTAACTGGGACTGTGATAAATGGAGGTTGAGATGTACACATCTCTTTTTTTACTATGTTAAAAATTTCAACCAGGGATTAAAACTGGTAAGTCCTGATTTTATAAGGTATTCTGAGACTTATAGGATGCTTTTTGCTTCTGAAAATCTATGTGCGAAAACATTGTGCCATTCTCATATGCAATTCAATTCAATTATGTATTTTTCTGCTGGTGATTAATTTGCATCATAAGCTCATTTAATATTTCTGCAAATGTTTTACTGACAGAGAAGCCAGGTGACTGCCCTAAGGTAAATTATACCTGCCTAATCGATCCTCTGCCCAGAAGTTGCAACAGTGACGAGGAGTGTGGTGGGATCCAGAAGTGCTGCCAGCAATCCTGTGGCTTTGATTGTACAGACCCCGTGCGCCCAGGTACAGTACGAGGGCTTGACTGTCTATGAGCAAGACACAGATTTAGTGCTCAGACCCTATCACGGGTTGTTAGATAATGCAATGTTTTGATGTGCACACCCTAGGGATCTGTTTGGAAGCTGAAAGCTGAATCTCAGTGGTCAGTAGTCCGACCTTTGAATTTACTAACGTTGTAACACAGTTACCAAATGCACTCCTAATTGTAGCCCTGGTGAAAGTTTTGGACAACACCTAGACACTGTACATAGAGTATTGCTCGATTTTAAAATGCACACTCTGCCATTCCAAACTAGTTATCAGTAGAAGCTCTGCAGAAAGTTGGAGGCTCTTGTAAGATGCAATCAAACTTGTTCTTTGATGTACCTCGTAGATTTGCATCCTGCATGGGATTCTTCTGTTAGCTCTGAACCGGATCATAGAGCTGCACTTTGCAAGGAGGAAAGAAGATAATAACTGCCATTATAAGAAAAGATGCCCATTCCTACACTACAGTGTTCCCAAAGGCGCGTGCATTACGCGCCCGCCCGTCGCACTGCGAAGTGAGGGATTTTCTCCTAACATTTAACCAATATCTCGTTTACCAAGTTCTACAATCGATACTCCAATTTGTTCATTAATCATCGAAATGTTTAGTGCACTTGCTAGAAGTCAGTCAAAATCACTGTGAGTACAGCAGATTTCTCATTGGTGTTTTATTGTTTAATTTTCAACTGCCTTCAGCGTGCCCATCCGGGCTTCAACTTAAGCATGTATAGATATATAATTCATATCCCAGAACCGCACAAATTCTACCCAATTCATTTCAGCCTCTCTTTAGATCTTTGTCATCGGTAACTGAAAGAAACAGAAAAAGAACATCTAAACCTGTTGTTCAAAACATAATTGAATCAGACCCTTCTATACTTGTGCCTTTGAAATCATAAGTTTTCGATCATTGCACCCCTCCCAGTTTGTGAAACAACATGCCCAACAACATTTTCTCCATTTTCCTTTAAAAAATACCTGAAACCAGTGAATTCCACACAAACAATATCAGCATTTAAACTAATCAATAAATACAAAGAAACAATCAGTCAAAGTGCAAAAAGTCCTTGCTTCTGCCAAACATTAACCCCTTCCCACCTCCTGGTTACCAGTCTAAATCCTAATGACAACCTGTCTTTCCCAAACCCGTAATAGTGACTACTCTGCCTTGAATGCCGCGGTCTGTGACCTTATCACCTCCTCAACGCTCTCTCCCTCTACGATAACTGCATGTTCTCTTTCTCTTATCTTCTCTTCAGCTGCTAAGCTCACCCTCCTGAATCCTTTCTATTTATAGCCAATTGAACCTATCTATTCTCTTCCAGGGGATTCTCATCAATAGTCATAAGCACATGAATATTCCCGCCCATTCACGGGACCCCGGAAAACATATATTATATATATGTAGCTCTACATATATGTATATATACATACATAAACATACAATGCAGTCTTCTCTGGAAAAGCTGAACAATGCTGCATTAGAAGTCTTTGCACATAAAACATTCCAATAAAGCAGGGAGAAAGAAAAACCTTTGAAAACTGCTTTATTATACAGTAGAAAAGGTAATCCTGCAAGGAAAGTGAAAGCATTGTCAGCACATAGGCTGCATTGTTGAAAAACCATAGAGTAGAAAGCTGAAAAGCTAACTCACATAACAGTAACAGAAAACTGGCACCGTGCCTTTAAGGCAGCCATGACCCCTAGCTCCCAATATTGCTTCAGGGGTGACAGTTAGGTCAATTGTTATTTGCGGAAAACCGCAGACCATTTTAAAAAACAGATATATATTAAGTATGGGCGAAATCTGCGAATTCGCAGTGCACGAATTCGTGCGAAAGCAAATTCGTGATCCGCATAATTTGCGGATTTGTTTTTTTTTTGTGTGTTCGCGGGGTTTTTTGCGTATTCGCGGACCGCTTGCAGCGCACCGACCGCGAAGTTGCCCATGCGGTCGTACATGGGCGCGGCCATCTTGTGTGCGTTGTGTATTTCGGTTTCCGGGCGCTATTGGCAATCTCACCTTGTGTTGACCACGCTATTACGTGTTTGCGCGTGTTTTTGCGTGCTCTCGTGGGAAATATCGCGCATACTTACCCACGCGGTCCTCAATGGGCCCGGCCATCTTGTTTTTCATTCATTGCTATGGTCCTGGGCATGCTTTTTGTATCCAGCTTGAATCTTTGCCATCCTTTCTTTCTGTGAACTTTTTTTTGCTCTTTTTTGCTCATTATCTATCTCTCTATTTGTCTAGATCTATATTTTGTGTTTTTTTCAACTTTTTGTTACTTTATAACTACTTTTTTGGTTTAGCTCTCTCTTTCATTTTTTTTTCTTCCCCCTATTCTATTCTTCTTTCGGCCAGGACCATGGCAAAGGGAGCCGGCAAATCAAAGGGGAAGGTTCCCGCACCCCGTAGCCGACTCCCTTGCGGGCGATTGAAGGGAGTTGATGTAGTGGCCAGGGAGGTTTTTACCGCGAAAGAGGTGGCCGCACTGAAATTTTTTATTCAGCGCCACCTCCCTAAAACCGTGGCAGCAGGGGGCAGGCCCGCTCAAGGGTATGGCCTCCGGGATCGTCTCAAGCGGTGGCATAAGTTGTGCCGGGCCATGCGGAGGGAGTAGGGGGTCCGGCGCACCTACGACCAAGCGACGCAATGGTGGGCCGACGTCCTCGACCGGGAGAAGTATCTGCTCCACCTGCTAGGAGTGGAGATCCCTGGCCTTGGTGAGTAGCTATTTAAGAACTACTTTGTATTCTTCTGCTCTGTGTTATATTGCTAATGTATGTTTTTTCCGAAGAGCAAGAATGCTGCCTTTTCGATTACATTGCAGGTAAAATAGTGTTTAAATAGCTTCTGTGATTGCAGGTGCTCGCCTCCTCAGTGGCGTTGCTACTATGCTTACTTGTTTGCTCATTTGGCCTGAGAATATGTATGAGTGTAGTACTTTACAGAACTGCGTAATGCTAGAGAGACTAGAGACAAGTCTAGTCCTTCCTTTGTACTCCTGCTGCCACTAAGAAGAAGAGATAGTGATGGATTGATAGGTTGAGTATATTATGACTTGTTATTAATAGTAGTAGGACATTTTTATTGCTCTGCAATCATGATGACGGACTGTGTCTGTCACGTCGCATGCTGCTGAGTGCTGGCAGTCGTAGTAGAACCTTTTTGTTGTTGGTTTAGTTAGGGATTTACATAACTTTCCAAGTAGACGGTCTGCAAATCCAACAATACTGTACTAGTAGTATCCTCCTAGTTGACCAGATCAGATAGGTTAATACATGTAGTGCAATTGTTGCTAATTTGTTTCCCCGAGATAATTTTAGATTGTGGTGAAAGAAATCAAATATTTAAAAAAAACAATCATCCATGTTGTGTTTCTTTATTTCATGATCATCAGCACCTCCCAGGGGCAAGGAGACTTCCACAATAGAGACTCCGGCAGAACAAGGTAGGCAGCAGGATCGATCCTCTGCAGGCTCTTCTGCTGGCCCCAGTAAGTTGTTCTATTGTTATATTAATACTTATACTTCCCTAACTTTTACAGCTCCTATTCATTACAAACTGTTTCCTAATTCAATTTTTTACAAAATAGTCTTTGATCTTCTTCTAATCTAGGCTACTTTCTACATTCTTATCCTGCCTCTACCATCACTCTCTGTGCTACTACTATTTACAGTTATGAGTCGGTCTGTGTAGGTAGCTAAGCTTGCCCAGTCGGCAAACGGTGTTAAACAAAACGCTGATCCAGCAATAGCTCTAGGCACCGAGTGCAGTCATCTGGTTTGCCCTTGCTGTCTATTCCAGTCTTCTTAATGTAAGTGCTTTGACAATTTCCAACAACAAAATGTCAATGTTTACACCAAGAAAAAGTTAGCAGTTGCCTTTTTGATTTGCTAGGAGCACATACCATACTGCTAGTGTTTCAGGGACTATTCTGCACATAAAGAAGTATGGACAAGAGAAATAGGACATTATTGATGATAGGTGCAGTTCGACTTTCCACATACCTCAGTCTGAACAGAAGTTGAACCCCCAATCCCCTGACCGACTATCTAGTGTGTCTGACCAATGATTTTACGACCCAGAAGAACAGAAGAAGACTACCGCCGAGTCCCGGCCTATCTGAGTCACAGAAACATGACTGCCAAGTGCAGTAGTTCAAAACCTTCCGCTCACTCACTCGTGAACAAAAACCACACAGTGTTTGTTAGTTTAAAAGTTTTATTTTCAATTAAGAAATGAAAAAATGATTTCCTTATTTTTAATAGCGTAGTATTCGGAGCGAGCATTGCTGATAGATGACTTTAAAGTTTAAACAACATTCTCATGAATCAAATTACTTTAACGTAATAGTTAGCAGACACATTAAATTATTAGAATAACTGTGCGGGAGCCACCACCTTCTTTAAAGTACTTAAAGTACTGCTAGTGATAACTTACTAGTAGTTGGTGAATCGTCCTGTTGGCAGAAGGGCAATGTAATCTTCTTTCTGTAATTAGAAAAATGGTGCACGTTAAGGAAGCATTCATCAGTTGTCCTAAGAAGTGTAGCATTTAATGGAATAAGCATATAAAAAGTTAACACCCTCCCCAAAACCGTTACTTTTTTCAACCCCAGTAATAAAAAATGTGTTATGCAACATTTCCTTCCATTACGAGACGAAATAGGGGGTTGTGTATGGCATCTGAAAATATGACATGTTTTTTCTAGACGTCACAACATCTGATGCGGCACAGATGACCACCAGTGCCGGGGCCAGCAGTGCGGAAGGCTCCACTCTAGGGACGGATGCGGCGGCGCCACCAGGAGGAGCTGGGGGGGAAGGCTCAGCGGCGGCGGACGGTGGTAAGTTATTATACTCCTTACTTATTGACATTTTTGAGTAGGCTCGCAAAGGAGTGTATGATGTACTGTACAGTACACTAGTACAAGTACACTGTACTGTTAAGAACAGTTACTAATTTAGAACTACTTTTTTGGCTATCACGGAGAAGACAGTCAACATTGACTTGAAATAGCATTAGCGGTGGTACTTCTCGGGTAAGCAATGGCCCCCTCTATTTGACTTCAACTCAGCTGGCAAACTTTTATCGTGAAGCCAAGTCATATCAGATGTCCTTTAGGGATGTGAAGAACGAAAAGTGAAAGAAGGGTGAAACGAAGGACGAGCGAGTCTTAACATTTATGACTGTAAAGAATGGTGTTTTTGAATGCAAGTCAAGAGAAGAAGACTGTGGTTTCCAAAATAGAATGAAAAGGGTGTTAGTTGGTTGTTGAGAAAAAGAAAACTTGGTACATTTGAAACATTAAGAAGAATGATAGACGTACTTTGGAAGCCTGGATGTTATCTTCTTTTTCCTCATCGATAGCAGAGGTGTATGATGTAGTAGAGCAGACGCTGAGTGGATGAAGATTGTTACTTTGAACAGCATGTCGGTGCTATAGTAGCAAAGCTGAGGAAATCCAAATACTAGAATTTGTGGTTGTTCACAAATACTCCCTGCCTTGACTAACAGTACAGTACTTTACTTTGCAAGCGCAGGATCTATTGTGTATAGATTGTATAGTTGACAACATTATATCAAGTCAAGTCCCTTCCTCCGCCAATTATGGGTTCCACACTCACTCCCTATGTTAATAATTTTATTTCAGCTGTTTCATGGGTGGACTATCGCTGTAGTTCACTCAATCTATCAAAACAAAGCACCTAAAGGCATCCATCATATAACCAAAGATCATGTGATCGGCAGGATAATGATATATGATCAGAATTTAATAATCTTCATTCTTTTTTTGTTGTATTAAAGGCCCGAGGGGGGGGGGGCAGTGCGAAAGATATCATTACATTGAGCAGTAGCCCTTGATATAACCGAATATGGCCAGTGGCAGAGCCACCCCTATAGAAAAGTAAGAGCTTCCTATCCCCACCTGCATGTACTGCTTAAAGTACTGCGAGTCTGCGTCATCATAGCTTGTGTCTGTTTTTCTTGGGTGTAAGCTGAGTGAGCTGCCATTCCGGTGACCACAAGTTCACGTACCAGTAATTTCTTTAGCAAAACAAGAGAAAAAAGAGAAGACTTTTTTTAATACTCTCTGACTATGTATGTATTAGTGAGTCCATCCCTAGTCCTGCTAGTGGAATTCCTGAAACTCCCAGTAATGTCACAGGCCTACAAAGACGGCGGAAAGATACATGCCAAAATGTTATACTGTGTTTGCTACTTGCTGTTGTTACTGAGAGTCAACTTTCCATTGAATTAGTTTGACTTTAAGTTAAAGAATATTGGCTACAGAATTTTTCTTTCTTTCTTCATATAGATGCTACTCTGAAAAAGCTCACCCGAAAGGAGATGGCTGTCCGGGCCAGGGCCCGTAAGCTGGAGGCTATTTGTGCCGAGTATCGGCGGCTGTGGGCTCGGGAGCAGGAGGAGGAGACAGCAACCACTGCATCCTCCTCCAGTGCCCCGGTGTCCAACAGCCAGAAGCCTCCAGCCAAACGGAGCCGTGGCCCAACAGCCTCCCGCCGCCGCCACACAGCAGCAACACAATCAGCTGCCCCCCCCCAGAGCCTGGATGGTACGTCAGCACCGCCTCCGTAAAAGAGTGGAGTACATGGAGCGGTTGGCCGAAAAACATCAGCGCCAGCTCCGGGACCTCCGCAAAGAGCTGCGGGACGTCCAGCAACAGCTGTTCACACTACGCCACCGGAGGAAGTGACTGTCCCTTGCCCCTTTTTTAAAGACTGTTTGGGGGGTGGGAATAGGGTGTTTTGGGAAAGGGGACTTTTGGACATTGGTTGGGGTTAGGTAGGGAGGTGAGTTGGGTTAATTTATTTTATTTTTTGACTACATCAATATATTTCTTAGTAATTATTTTTCATACCAAAACATAGTCTAAGCGTTCATATTATTTTGTGTGGGGGTGGGCGGTGGTTACTGGACGTTTGGTTTCTTCCAACTTACCAGCATGAATGAAACATCTAGTCCTGAAATGTACCAGTGCCAGTAACCGAGTTAGTGAATTCAGTAGCCCTACTAGTACTTTACTAGTAGTACTGGCAGTCTCTGCTCTCCTCACACTCCTAGCCCATTATTCTACCTCTCCAAAATGCTTATCTTACCTGTGATTCATGTTTGAGGATAGGGGTAGCCACAGGGCTGCCTGCATGGCAAATGGTTGGTTGTTGATATGAATCCTCGATGGATGAAATATCATTGTTGTGCTGGTAGTAGTAGTGGTACACACTGGCAGTAGCAGCATATGAAAAAAAAGGAAATGAATCATTGAGTGGCCTGAGCGTAGCATTAGAAACAGTACGATAGATAGTACGCTACAGAACAGTGCCATAAATTGTAGCCTAAGCAGTGCTAAAGTATTCTAAATATAAGTACTAGTTTTGTGGACTATGGCTACTATAAGAAATATTATGAAGGCAAAGGATACTTAAACATAAGAATTAACCATTTAATTTGTCATGTGTACGAGCATGATGTTTGATGCTCAATTCACGATGTCGCACATGAAATTTCATTTTCCAACATTTTTCTGGTGCTTAGACCTTATCCTCCCCTGCAAGTGTGTGGAATTTCTTGTTGTCATAGTCATGCCTCAATGAAAAATCACACAGCCCGGGGGAAGAGGGTTAGGGTTTTTGAAGATTGGATGGGAATGGGGTTTTTTGGGAAAAGTTTTGTGGAGAGAAGAAAAAAAACACTGCATATACAAACAACAAATGAAGAGAAACACATTTTTGGATTCAAAGATATCCATAAATCTTTTAAGGGACATAAAGGTAGTGCACTACTGCATGCATGAAGTTGTTTGCTAAACGGATGGTTAGGTTACGGAAAAGTTGTACTTACTACATCTTATTGGTAAGTATGAGGAAACAATTTGACATTGACACTAGTACAGGGCTGCATTAATTACACAATTTCACTTGCCTTTCTGCCCTCATAGAGAATAAACACTTATTATTAGTACATTACGTTAGTTCTAAAAATAGCAAAGACACGTATGAAATAGCTGGAGAGATGACTTTGAAGCAGAGAACAAAGATAGGCACCTAGTCACATTCGTAGAAGTTCAAGTTTGTTACAACAATAACATTTAAAAGATAAGGAGAAATTAAGAGAGAATACTGTAACTTTATGTTGTAGTTGTCCTGTTGAATTGGTGAAGTTGCATGCATCCAGCCATTCCTCTTATTCGCGATATACTCCTCCATTCAATCTTACGCTCCATCGATCAATATTGGTGACCAGACACACTGTCCACTGGCTGCCTGATGAGTAATTGCGGATTGCGTCTGAGTTCAGCGTTTGTTCCATGGCACGTGTTAAAAGCCGTCCTGTAATTTTTGATGGGAAAAAACAGGAAGTGAACCAGTTAAAAAAATGTAAGGTACGCTGTGTGGTGCAAAAATAACACTTTCAGTTTTCAGAGCTGACATTATTATTATATACAATCATCACTTCAAAAGTGCGTAACATGGTTCTCCTTTACAAGGATAGTAATGGTAACTATGGTTGAATTCTGCTGATCCAACATGGATTTCCTTTAAGAAAATTGCAAACAAAATTAGACATTCTCAGGAGTGCTCCTAGACCCCTGAACTCAGTCGGCAAAATGTAGAACACCCCCAAGTAGCCCCCTAAAAACATGCGATACTGCTACCAGGTTGAACCCTAACTTCAAAACATGCCAAAACGCACTCTGCAAGTAGGCCCAAACCCCCCTTTTCCACCGTGGATTATCTTCAAAACACTTGCAATCAAAATTATACATTCCCAGGAGGGCCCCAAGACCCCGTAACCCAGGCACAAAACTGTTGAACCCCCCGAAGTAGCCCCTCAAAAACATGCAATACTGCGACGGGGATGAGGCCTACTTGAAAATCAAGCAGAAAGCGCACTTTGAAATTAGGCCCAAAAGACCCCTTTTCCACCATGGATTTTCTTCAAAATACTTGCAATGATTATTAGACATTCCCAGGAGTGCTCCCAGATCCCTAAACCCAGTCGCAAAAATCTAGAACCCCCCCAAGTAGCTCTCCGCAGAAAAGCAATTTTGGTAAAAAAAAAGAAATTCACCTCGGATTTTCTTCAAACCACTTGCAATCACAATTACACATTCCCAGGAGTGCTCCCAGACCACTGAACCCAGTCGCAAAAATGTAGAACACCCCCAAGTAGCCCCAATAAAAAATGCAAAAGTGCTAACCCTAACTCGAAATCGTGCCAAAACTCACTCTGCAACTAGGCCCAAACCCCCCTTTTCCACCATGGATTTTCTTAAAAACACTTGCATTCAAAATTAGACATTACCAGTAGTGCTCCCAGACCCCTGAACCCATTCGCAGAAATCTAGAACACCCCCAAGTAGCCCCCTAAAAACATGCAATACTGCTACCAGGTTGAACCCTATCTCCAAATCGTGCCAAAACGCACTCTGCAACTAGTCCCTAACTCCCCTTTCCCACCATGGATTTTCTTCAAATCACTTGCAATCAAAATTTTACTATCCCATCAGTGCTCCCAGACCCCAAAACCCACCCCCAAAAACCTAAAACACCCCCAAACAACCCCCCAAAAACAGGCAAGTGAGCAAAAACGGAAAAACTTTTTAACCATGGATTTTATCCAAACCACTTGCGCCCGATATTAGACCTTCCCAGCAATGCCCGCAGACCCGTCAACCCACCCGCAAAAAAGTAGAACACCCCCAAACAGGCAAAAAGCAAAAATGAAAAATGTGACAGAATATTTTCGGCTTAGCTTCGATTCAGTCCAAACGTGCTCTGCAGCTAGGCCCTAACTCCCCTTTCCCACCATGGATTTTCTTCAAATCAATTGCAATCAAAATTATACTATCCCAGCAGTGCTGCCAGACCCCAGAACCCACCCCCAAAAACCTAGAACACCCCCAAACCACCCCCCAAAAACACGCATACTGCTAGGCCTCCGTTTAAATTGTGCCAAAATGCTGTCTGCAACTAGGCCCAAACCCCCCTTTTCCACCATGGATTTTCGTCAAACCACTCACAATCAAAATTAGACTATCCCAGCAGTGCTTCCAGACCCCCTGACCCACCCCCACAAATCTAGAACACCCCCAAAAAGCCCCCCAAAAACATGCAATACTGGTATATTCAAAACATGGCAAATTGCGCTGTTCACAAAAAATTGCTGTTTTCAGCACTTCCACTACTTCGATCCTCTTGAAACTTACCTGGACACTTGTTCCAGCGATTCCCAAGACTCTCAGCAAGGCAGAACAAAATCGAACCACTGCGCTCTTTGAAGAAGAAGAAGAAGAAGAAGAAGGTCTACGACTAGTTTTCACTTAGTTTTCACCCAAACACACGTGCCCGCAAAACTCCAGAAAAGGCCACAATTCTGCCAATTCTGGACCAAAGAACACCAAACCCCCCTAAAACCTTGCCAACATCATTATGAACAAGCCTGCATCAGGCCCTGAGCCCTAGACCCAGCGGGAACCCTACGAACTTAAACCCAAAAACCCTATTAAATCGCACTGAACCCCAAACCCTAGATATGCTTTGTCTGTCTGTGTCAAAGAGCCTAGGTATGCTACATCAGGAGGATGCTTCATTCAGTGGTGCCTGCCTTGACCGTCTGCATGGCCCGCAAGCATGGGCCAAAAATCCGTTCCGCTCAAGAATTTGCAAAATTTTGGTAATTTCGCGAGATTTGCGAAAAAACGAAAAGAAAAAAAATCGCAAACATAACGGATGTTTGGCCCAAGCTTGAGGCAGTGCCATGCAGACGGTCAAGGCAGGCACCACTGAGTGAAGCAACCTGATGTAGCATACCTAGGCTCTTTGTCAGACAGACAAAGCATATCCAATTGTATGCAGCAAGCCACATAGCCCTAATTTTACATGAACTACTGTCAGGAGGAGTGGACTCTGCCTGGCATAACAACAACAGTACACTGCCTCGCCCTCGACCACTACGTACCACGAATAGACAGACATGTAGTTCTGCTGTAGTAGTTGTTGTAGACTGGTTTACCTGTTTGCCACTCACGAATTGGCCATAGTTCTTCCGTAAACCGACGCTGATGATCCATCCATCCCAATGAGTGACTGTAAAGAAAAAAGATATATTATTTAATCAATCATCATGGTATATTGGCCAGTGAATCCACTCCAAGGACATTTTGCATATTGTAAAATGCAACATAGTGGCCCCTGAATTTGAAGTACAATTTGAATTAAACAAGGTAAAAAAAACAGAGTAGTTGACATGAGTTACAATTACTGTGTAAAAGATTAAATAATAACCAAGACAAGACATATGATTCATCATTTCATGCACAAAAAACAAACAGCAATTGGTTTCATCAGAGCCAGGCAGCCATTGCTGTCCACTGCATGCCATCTTCTCAATTATTCAATACCTGTTCTACTTTTTGTCCGCATCTTCTTCAGAAAGTGAGGGTCCTCAGGGCAGCCTCTCCTGTCAATAACAGAAGTAACTCTGTCAGCAATCAGCAAGCATGTAGTCAATCAGTAATTTCAGTCCCACTTTAGGGGACTCGTCTACGAACACAAAGTTTCTTTATTCTTCGTAATCCATCCATCTGACTTGAGGGAAATGGATAGGGGGAGTCTGGAGGAAGAGGATAGAGGAGCATGATTGAGTTGTGAACTTGTGAACCTCAGGAATGCAGACTGCGGCACCTTCAAATCAATAAGGAAAATAAGATGAAGACAGCGCTGCTGATGGACTTGTTGTGATTAGGTGATTAGAGTTTTGTTGTGGTAGAAGTTGCAAAACAAAGAAAGACACACAGGAATAAAAGTGAATAAGGACAGAAAAAAGGAAGTCATTTCAGGCCTCGGTGTCAGAGAAGTAGAGCTCGTCCTCAAACTCTATGAATTGAGACGGGAGTAGCTCAGCTAACAGAGAAGAACTTACGTCACCCAAGTCGGTGTCCTCTTCTTTCTGCGTGCATTCACATATTTTGTAATCTGGTAGTATGAAGTGCTGATTCATCTTGATCAGTGGTAACCTCTCCACATTTTTGGGCGAGAGGCAGGTCCTTTTTGAAGTTACAATGGCACTAGCAGCACTGAAAACACGTTCAGAAGACACGCTTGCGAGTGGGCAAGACAAATAATGTATAGCCAGGTTGGTGATCAGTGGCCATAGAGGCATTTTCCTGTACCAATACAGCAATGGGTTCTTATTAACAAAGACCTCTGTTGGGTCATCCAGATAGGCCTGCACCATCGACTCAAGGTTCTCCACGGTTGCTCCACTTTGCGTACCATCTGTGCCCTTTGCAGCACTGTAACGAGCAAACCCTTGATGAGTTAGCCAATCCTCTTCCGACAATATTATTGCTTGGCCTGGTGCAGGTGAGGGCGATGATACGGTTGCTGCTGGTGTCGTTAATGGCTGTGAGGGAAAGTGACTCCCTTCGGCCACAGATTCAGAAGTGGAACTTGATGCCGGATGGCCTGCTGATTCAGTTGTACTTCTGCCATCTCCTTGAATTTTCTGCCGCTCTTTTTCGAATCGACTGGCTGACACAGCTAGCCAATGTTTGTACTTTGAAACATCTGCTTCATCAAAAGGAATGAATGCTTTGCTGGCCACTGCCTTTTTATACCGTGGATCCAGAATAGTGGCACAAATGTAATGTTGTTCTGTATGTATGTTTTTAAGCCTTTGATTGTCAACTAGGCGGCTTAATAACTTCTCCGCCAAATGATATGCATCTTGCTTTTCAGCATCATCTCGGAAAGTTGAAGACACCGCCTTCAGTTGGTGCTCTAGCATGCGCAACAATGGGATAGCTTTGCCCAAAGAACAGTCCTCCCTGCTGACTTCACGCGTGAAGACCTCAAAAGGACGAAGCATGTCTGTCAGGCTTGCAACTAGCTTCCATTCCTCCAACTCTAGCCTCATGTCTTTCATAGTTGAACCCAGTTTATAGACATAATCATTTATTACCCCCCACTGCTCAGACAGACGCTCAAGCATGTAAAAGGTTGAGTTCCAACGTGTTGCCACCTTCTGGATGAGTCCTTTGACTGGCAGTCTACGTTCATGTTGAATGCTCCACAGCTGCTTCCGGGCCTTAAAAGAATGGCTGAAATGTGTGCAGATTCTTCGGCAGGTGGTCAGTAACTTGATGACTGTGTTTTCGTTTTTCAAGAAATCTTGCACCACGATGTTAATACTGTGCGCCAAACACGGCACTCTGAAATATTCACCATCAGCCATGGCCCTAACTATATTACTGCCATTATCCGTGGAAACATAACCAACTATGCAATTTCTTGGATGCAGCCATTCAGCGACCTTCCTATCAAACCCGTCCAAAAGCTTAGGTGCAGTATGAGTTTTCTCCATGGCAAACATGACTAATGTTGCATGTTTCCGAGCAGCTTGAAAAACTGTGTCTGGGTCAACACCTGCACTTGTCTTGTCTCTAACCCCTGCAAAAGAGACCCAGTGTGCAGTGATGCACATGTAATCAAGGGCTTGGCAACTGGTCCACATGTCTGTTGTCAAGTGGATAGTGTGAACAGCACTCTTCTGCAAAGCTGCCCCAATCACCTCTAGCACTTCTTGATGTAGTGCTGGAACCGCAACTTTGGCAAAATAGGACCGGCTAGGAACCTTCCATTTAGGGCAGCCTGTTGCCACAAATTCTAGAAAAACCACCCCTTCCACGAAAGAAAAAAGGAGAAGGTCTAGCGCTAGCATTTTAGCCAGCTTTGCGTTATACAGACGTACCGTTGGGTGGTTGCATTCAAATAGCGCATCCGACCAAAACATGCTTCTAATGGTGGGCTGGGACATTTTACTTGATGATGATGATGATGATGCAGACTTCAAACCAGTTAGGCTCATTGAAGTAGTTTTTCGCATTGGTGTCTCTCCCAGACTCTTAGTGTGACTCATACATGTTGCAGGGGTAGAGGGTGTGGGCGCTACCACTGCAGTGCTGCTGCCAGGGGTACTGGGTGTACCAGAAGAAAATGTCGGTCGGTTCTTGACTTCCCCCCTGCACAATCAGCCCCTCGTCAGCATCAGATGCAATGTGAATGGATACATTTGGATCAGTTCTACTTTGGACTTCCTGGATCTTACTAAGGTGCGCATACCACCGGATAGGGTGGTGCTTTTTGAGATGACCTCTCTTGCCTCCGGTACCATAGTTGGTACCAAGCTTACCCCGACTAACTAATGCTTTACATATCGAACAAACGACCATGTTTTCGGCCTTTTGGCTAACAGTAAAAAAGTCTCAAACTGGGGACTGGAGATGTCTGCTGGTGGTGGAGGTGCTACTTTCACTTTCAATGCCAGATGATGTGGAGGATGGGCGTGGCTGAATTCGTTTCTGTTGTTCACTTACAGCACCACTACTTGAGGTAATGGAGGTCGAGCTGGATGGAGGTCCCTGCCGGCCCTTCTGACTAAAAAAGATGGAAGCTGTAGGTCGTGTTGGTGTTGTAGTTAACTACGTTAGTGGTGGTACCAGTGCCACGCCGCCCACATCTCGCTCAGCAGCCATTCGGGATAGGGTGAAAATGTCTGTCTGCTGCATGTCTGCTGGGGCTGGAGTGATGTCTGTGATGACTGGGTCGTCGTCAGACTGTTCATCAGCATCAGAAGACACCACTTCTTGTTCGTCGTCATCACACATAAGTCAAAGCCTTGCGGGAACCTTACTTTTAGGCTTGGCTACCTTTGTCGGCTCATGGCGTGCCTCACTCTCAGACTGCATTTGTGGGTTCCAATCAGGATCAAGGTCATCAGAATGAAAGGGGCTTGAAGAAGAAGAACTGCGTTACTTACCTGTAACAGCAGTTATCCAGTATTGGTGTCTTTCATAGATTCACATGCCTGAATCATTCCCCGTCGTCGAGACGGGAGCCTCCGGTACATAAAAAAGTAATGTCCTATAGACATACATAGAGAAAATAGGCCTAAGGGTCTCCCCTTAGTAGCCTTTCTTTGTCCTTATGCAAAAAGGACCAAACTCTCACAGTCAGCCAATCAGCTCCGACCTCCCTCTAGAACCTTCCTGGGAGGAGCCTCAGTCCCTCAGATTTTCGTACGCACTCAGCTAGTTAGGCGTAATATTGTTAGAGAGGGATGTGAGACTTCCCAGGGGAGGCGGGAGGGTTGCATGTGAATCTATGAAAGACACCAATACTGGATAACTGCTGTTACAGGTAAGTAACGCAGTTCTTATCCAGTATTAGGGGTGTCTTTCATAGATTCACATGCCTGAATCAGAGTAGCTAGCAATTAGACATGCACATTCGTGATGGAAAGGTGTCCTGTAGGCATGTTAGACAATGCACACATTGTCCTATAGCATGTAAAAAGACAGCATAAGCAGAGCATCACAATAGCAGAGAATGTGCATACCTGGATGGCGGGATGAGGGAAGGCTCACCTCACTGAAAGAGATGGCGTAGCACCGCCTGGCCCACTGCTGCATCCTTCTGAAGTTCGATATCCAGGCAGTAGTGTCTGGAGAAAGTGTGCGGTGACTTCCAGGTCGCCGCCCTGCATATGTCCAGGATCGGCACTCCAGCGAAAAGTGCTGCTGAGGTGGACATTGCCCTGGTGGAATGTGCAGTGACATGATCAGTCAAAGGCCGTCCGGCCTTGGTATGACAGAATGCAATCGCTGAGGAAATCCATCTCGAGATGCTTTGCTTCGTGAGAGGCAGGCCCATTCTTGGATTGCTGTATGCCACGAATAGTTGTGAAGATTTTCTGAAGGCTTTGGTTTTATCCAGAGAGAACTTTAGACATCTCTTGAGATCTAAAGAATGGAGTGCTCTTTCGGCTGCGGTGGAAGGGTTCGCAAAGAAAACCTAAGGACTATTGGTTCATTGAGATGAAAGTCCGAAGGCACTTTCGGTATGAACTTAGGGTTCGGTCTTAATATCACTCTGTCCTGTCTGAATTGCATGTATGGATCCTGAATGGACAGAGCTTGAAGTTCGCTTACTCTCCTGGCCGATGTTAAAGCGAGCAAGAGCGCAGTTTTCCATGAGATGTATTTGATGGATGCCCGATGAATGGGTTCAAAGGGATGCCTCATGAGTTGGTTGAGAACTAGGTTTAGATGCCACGTCGGGGGGACTTTCCGAGGCCTCGGAAAGGATCTATAAAGCCCCTTCAGGAATTGTTTGACCAGTCTACTGGACCACAGGGAAGGTCCCGTGAAAGTTCTGGTGAACCTCGATATAGCTGCCAGGTGGACTTTTATGGATGCATGTGCCAGTCCTGATTGTGCCAAGTGCAGTAGGTATGGCAATAGCTGTTCAGGTGTGACGTACAGTGGTTGCAGGCCCTGGTCCGAACACCAAATGCAGAATCTTTTCCATTTGAGAGAGTAGGTTTTGTTGGTACTGTCTGCTCTCGCTTTTGCCAGTATATCCCTGCAGTCCTGCGGGATATTCAGGCCACCGAACTCTCTGTGCTCAGGAGCCAGGCCGATAACCTGAGCGATTGCAGGTTCGGGTGTTGCACCTGCCCCTTGGACATCGTCAGGAGGTTCGGGTGTTGTCGCAGACGAATCGGTGTCTTGATAGAGAGCCGAAGTAGATCCGAGAACCAGTGTTGTCTCGGCCAGGACGGGGCAATCAGGATTAGGGTACAGGGCTCCGCCTTCATCTTCCTGAGGAGCCTCGGGATCATGGGAAACGGAGGAAAAGCGTACGCAAACACGCTGAACCAACGGATGGAAAAGGCATTCCCCAGTGATCCCTGTTGGGGATGCCAGCTTGCGTAGCTTGGGCATTTGGCGTTCCCCTTGGTGGCAAACAGGTCGATTCCTGGGACTCCCCATTGAGAGAAGATGTGAGTCCGCGCGCTGTCGCTCAGTTCCCACTCGTGGGAGAGGGATCTTTGCCTGCTTAGGGCGTCGGCGATGGTATTGTCCTTGCCTGGCACATAGTCGGCTTTGAGTGTGATTCCATGCAGCACTAGCCAGTTCCAGATCTTCTGCGATTCGCGTGATAGAGAGAGCGAACGCGTTCCTCCCTGTTTGTTGAGATAGTGCATCGTCGTGGTGTTGTCCGTTTTGACGAGCACTGGGGAGTGCTGGATGCATGGTAGAAAGGCCTGTAGTGCCAGATACACGCCTCTCAGCTCCAAAAGGTTTATATGAAGCTGTTTTTCCTGAGTGTCCCATTTGCCGCTGATCCGAAGGTCCTGAAGGACAGCGCCCCATCCCTCCAGGGAAGCGTCCGTGGTGATCACCAGAGGTGTTGCCGGAAGGAGAAATGACAGTCCTACGGTCAGATTTTTGCGACGCCTCCACCAGGTCAGACTCTTGGTCATTTTGGGTGTTATCCATACAGTGTCCTCGAAAGAGCCAGTACTTTGAGTCCATTGGCTCGCGAGCGCCTCCTGGAACGGGCGCATCCTGAGTCTGCAGTGAGGGACGAGGAGTATACAGGAGGACATCATGCCCAGGAGGGATGTATAGGTCCGGACCTTCAGTTGTGTCCTGTTCGCCACAGCCGTGGCCAGGGACAATATCTTGTCTGTCCTTTCCTTCGAGGGGAAGGCTCTTGCGCACTCTGTGTCCAAGGTTGCTCCGAGGAAGGTAATTTTTGTCGTAGGGATGACACAGGATTTCTTGAGATTGAGAGTTAATCCCAGCCTCTGAAAAAGATTTGTGCAGGCGCTGGAGGATTCGGCTGCGTCTTTCGCCGAGGGTGCTTTCACCAGCCAGTCGTCTAGGTAGGGGAAGACCTGGTGACCCATTTGACGCAGGAAAGCTGCCACCGGTGCAAGGCACTTCGTGAAAATCCGCGGCGCGGATTTGAGGCTGAACGGTAGTACCTTGAATTGATAATGTTGCCCTGCAACCTCGAACCTCAGGAATTTTCTGTGACACTTGAGGATGGGGATGTGGTAGTAGGCATCCTGGAGATCCAAGGATGTCATGAAATCTCCTTTTTCTAGAATGCCTAGTATTTCTTGAATCGTCACCATCCTGAACGATTGGGCCTCCACTTGTCCTCTTTCTGGTGTACAAGAAAGAAGTGGGAGTAAAAGCCCTTCCCCTTCAGGGGTGCTGGAACGCGCTCGATAGCTCCTTTCTTCAGCATTACAGAAATTTCCTGGAGAAGCAGGCGTAGGTTTTTGTGCGCCCGTCTGCGTGGAGGAGTTCTGGGAGGGATGGTGGTGAATTTGAGGGAATGGCCAAAACGTATAATTTGGAGAACCCACCGGTCCGTGGTTATGAGTTGCCAATTGTTGAGGAAATGGGTCAATTTTCCTCCAAGTTGTAAGGAGGGATAGGGTGTCAGGACTGGCTGGAGTAGCCCGTCACTGGCGGCCGCCAGTGCCCCTCTTCGCATCCTTGCCTCTGAAGTTCGATCGTCCGTAGGACGATTGACGGCCTTGAGGTTGCTTGTGTTGGTATGGACCTTTGTTAGTATAGGAGTACGAGGACCTATTCTGATAGGAACCTCGATACGAGGACTGCCCTCTGGATCTGTTGCCTCGAAAGGACTGGGTCCGGGACTGTAAGGTACCCAGAGCCCTGGCCGTATCCGTGTCCTTCTTTATGGTTTGCAATGCCTCATCGATCTTGTCCCCAAAAAGGTGCTGGCCATCGAAGGGCATGTCTAAGACCTTGGATTGCACCTCCTGGCGGAACGACGTCGCCTTAAGCCATCCTTGACGGCGTAGGACCGCAGCTCCAGCAAGTTGACGAAAGCCAGTCATGGCAGCATCAATAGCACAGTCTATTATTTCGGCTGCTGAAGTTTGACCCTCCACTAGTAGAGCCTTGACTTCACCTTGGACTGTGTCAGGCAGGTCTGACAAATATGGGGCTATGTCTTCCCAGAGTTGGCGATTATAACGCCCCAACAGGGCAATGGAGTTGGCCACCTTGACGGTCATGGCCGAAGTTGACGTGAACCGTTTTCCGATTGTGTCCAGCTTCCTGCCTTCTTTGTCCGGAGGAGCGGACAGCGGGGAGGAAGGGTTGCGGGAGTGCTTCTGGGCCGCCTGTGTGACCACTGAATCAGGTTTAGGGTGCCCATTTAGGCAAGCCGCTGCAGTCAGTGGGGCTTTGTATTTCTTGTCCAGGCGTGGAACAACCGCAGACACAGAAGCGGGCGTCAGCATCAGTTTCTTGCCTTGTTCCCACAGAAATTCTATTATTGGAATAGATTTAGTCGTCTTTTGAGTCTGCTCCTTAAAATTGTGCAGGAAGCATTCAGTTTCTGTGGATTCGATAGCCATATGGAATCTCTTTGCCGCTCTTTCAACGATTTTATGGAAGCCGCCGATGTCTACCGGCGGCGAGTCCGCTTGGCGCGGTTGGGGCGAAGCTGGTGACGCCACATACTCATCCTCCTCATCATGGGTAGAGTGGGCCTCCTGGACTTCTCCTTCCTCCAATTCTTCCTCCTCCTCATCCTCGTCTGATGACACTACCTCCTGAGGTTGGATCCTCTCATGGTGGGCTTGAGGGAGAGGTCGAGACTGTTTTGGGGCTGCCGCTGGTTTATGAACGATAGGCGACTGATCTCTACTGTCAGCGTCCGGGAAGCGTTGTTTGTAATCCTGTACAAGGAATTTCAGGTCGTTCACCAGAGCAGCTGGCAGGCATATCATGGGGGTAACCTCCGTGCTGACATTAGTGTGGACGGAGTGCTCCTGGTAAGAGATTTCCTCTATCTCCTCGTCAGTGCTTTGGCATTTGACATGTAGGTCCGAGATGGAAGTAGCGGGGCCCAGGTGGTCATCCTCTTCTGAGTCTTCACTCTGGAAGATTTCGTGAGGCGGCTGCATCTCCACTTTGCTTGGAGACGTGGTTTCCGGCGTAATATGCGGTTTGGTAGTCTTGCCCAGCGCAGGACTGGAGGTGGAAGCCGCCGACGGCGTCGTCGACGGTGGTAGCGTGAGGGATGACACCTCCACGAGCTTGGATTTCTTCCATGTTTCTGAAAGCGCCTTCGTCCACGACGAGTCCTCCGTCGACAGAGTCTTTAAGTTCGTCGACGACGACGACGAGTCCTCCGTCGACGGCGTCTTTAACTTCGTCGACGACGACGAGTCCTTCAGCGACGGTAAGGTCTTCGTCGACGGAATCTCCGTAGACGGCAACTTGGTCGTCGACGACGACCGCGACGTCGTCGGTGCACTCGTCGACGGCGAGCCCGTCGTCGACGTCGTTCTCGTCGACGTTTTCGCCGTCGACGTCTTCGCCGTCGATGCCCTCGTCGATGCCTTCGTCGTCGGGGCTGTCGACGGTGGGTTCTTCGTCGACGTCGTCGTCGACGACAATAGGCTCGTTAGAGAGGATGCCGTCGTCGACGGCGTAGTTTTCGTCGACGGCGTAGTCTTCGACGTCGACAGGGTCTTTGTCGTCGACGACGATTTCAGCAGTAAAACAGAGGAAATAGGTCTACCTGTCGATGACGATGATGGAGATGTCATCGTCGACGGTGAAGGAGACAACCCTGACGTCGTTGACACAGTGGTAGTTACTGAGGTAGTCCTCTGGGCAGGTCTGCTAGATGACTGAGCAGGCTTCTTAAAAGTCTGATTATCCTTAACAGACACAGAAGATGTCGTAGATCTTGCCTCTGAAGACTTCTTGGCTGTCTTCCTAGGAGGAGTGTCTGAGGGGCCAGGGGAAGTTACCCTTGGCCTCTTTTGAGAGACTTCTGAGACCTTAGAGACACTACCCTCGGAAGATTCCAGAGTGTCTCTGTCCTTAAGCCTGTCGAGCCAGATGAGAAGGCGACCTTCCCTGTCTCTCACGGTCTTTTTAGGGAAAGACCTACATATTTTGCAGTCTGCAGGGACGTGGTCAGGATAAAGGCAATATAAGCATAAGGTATGCTTATCATCCACATGGAGCCTTTTCTTCCCACATGAAGAGCAGGCCCTGAAAAGGGCTTTCTTCTGGGATTCAGACATCGAAGAAAGCAGTGGAAAGAAAACACTTACTGCCTCAAAGTGTTACTGAAGTAATCCTTGAAGATTGTAGAGTGAAGATTCACTTTCAAAGGAAAGTAGATGATTTTTAAGGAATCCTGAGAAGAGCTCAGGCTGGAGACTCCCTAGCACAACGTGCGGTAGAAAATCTGAGGGACTGAGGCTCCTCCCAGGAAGGTTCTAGAGGGAGGTCGGAGCTGATTGGCTGACTGTGAGAGTTTGGTCCTTTTTGCATAAGGACAAAGAAAGGCTACTAAGGGGAGACCCTTAGGCCTATTTTCTCTATGTATGTCTATAGGACATTACTTTTTTATGTACCGGAGGCTCCCGTCTCGACGACGGGGAATGATTCAGGCATGTGAATCTATGAAAGACACCCCTAATACTGGATAACTTGTAGTAGAAGTAGCCCTCCTTGACCTTTATCTTGCTGGGGATCTGGAAGACAATGGATCATCCTCAGGAGAAGTGGTTTCCTCGGATGATACCTCCGCTCGAATATCAATTTCCTGATGTGCCCCTACTTCTGGAGGAAAAAGCGTTGTAGGCAGTTGTGCAGCTCCATGAACCTCAAGTTGCACCTCTCCATGCACCTCTCCTTGCGCCTCTCCTTGCCCATGAACTTGCGCTTGTTCTAGTTGCACCTGTGGTTGTCGTTGCAGCTGTGGTTGTTGAACACTCGTCAGCTGAGTTACACCCGACGTTGATTGGATGGTACTTTCTTGTGATGAGCCAACATCACTGGTCGATGGGGATTGAACAACCAAAGTGGCTGCCGTAGCAGCACTCATGGTCTTGGACCTAACTTGGCATGGTGGCACTGAGCCCAAGGAAGCGGAGGTGCTGCTTCCAGCTTGGTCCCCGGCGGACACCGCTGCTGCTGCAGGCGTAGTTTTTTTCCCCAAAAAAGTTGTCTGTGGGCACACCAGTCTCCTTGGTAGGTGGTGCCACTTGCTTCTTCTGCTCTTTCTTACTGGCAGTGGCACTGGCAACTTTTTTCGCTGAGGCGCTACGGCCACCTTTCTTTGGGCCCATCTTCTTCAGATGTCAGAACAGCAGGCCGCAGTTGCATGAGTTGCAGAGTTGTCTTGTCTGTGGCCACACGTGACCTCACGTAACGTTGTGCTGCACACACCGCTGCAGGACTTCTTCCTGGCACTGGTGGTTCTCTTGTGCACCTAAAAGCAATGGAAGCCAGAGGAACATCAGTTAAACACCCCAAAAAGTCAAAAAACGCACACAAATCACCACAATCCAATGCCATCCATGCCCTCAATGATGTTTAAATTCAAGACACCCCACAGAAAGACTTGGTCCATGCACCACTCACTACCCCTAGGCCTAATGGAAGAAAGCAAGGCAAACTGGGTGCAGGCCTGAGCACACTGCCTGGCTTCAAAATGGCCCCTTGACCCCCAGCCACATGGCCAGGCCCTGCCTGGACCAGGCCTCAAAATGGTCCCCACCCACATGGCCAGGCCCCAACACCACCCCAAAAAGTCGACAAACACACAAAAATCAACACAATCCAATGCTATCCATGCCCTCAATGATGTTTCAATTCAAGACAACCCACAGAAAGACTAGGTCCATGCACCACTGACTACCCCTGGGCATAATGGGTGAAAGCAAGGCAAACTGGGTGCAGGGCTGAACACACTGCCTGGCTTCAAAATGGCCCCTTGACCCCCACCACATGGCCAGGCCCTGCCTGTACCAGGCCTCAAAATGGCCCCCACCCACATGGCCAGGCCCCAACAATACCCCAACAAGTCGAAAAACACACACAAATCACCACAATCCAATGCCATCCATGCCCTCAATGATGTTTAAATTCAAGACACGCCATCATTTTCAGAAGGTTTATGCTTCCTGCGGTGGATTTCTTGTGCAGAATTGCAATTTTTGCAATTTCGGGAAAGCGAGGTGTTCAAATCTCCCGCCGGAAGTCAGCTGCGTGCCGCATCTACGTGTTCGGCATTGTTTACTACCGCAATGCGTAATCGCGGGGCCTTATGACGTACTCGCATTGTCAAACTCGCTGTGCAAGATGGCGAGCCGCGATGACGTAATTGCGTTCGAAAAACTCTCGCGCGATCACGCAGCAAGATCCAAAATGGCGCAGCACACGCAAACCCGGAGAAAAACAACTCGGCGGACCCAGAACCACGGTAAGTCAACGCCGCTCACGCGATATTGTATTTTTCAAGCGCGACCAAGCAAAAAAATCCGCAGCTTGCGTATATGCGGATTTTTGGGCAAATACGCGTTATTCGTGGACCGCGAATTTGCCAAAAATCCGCAAATTCCGCAAACGAAACGGATTTTACGCCCACGCTTAATATATATATTTCACATGACTACTTGCCAAGGGAGGCGGGTGGGTTGCTTATGACTTTGATGAGGATACCCTTGGAAGAGAACTAGGATTACAGGTAAGTAACTAATCCTTCTCTTCCAGGGGATCCTCATCAATAGTTATAAGCATATGAATAGAATAGCAAGCCATTCCTACGTCCTGCGGGCAAGTAGACAGAGAACTATTCAGATATCAGAAAAACCGCCATTAGGCGAACACAGACTCCGAAATCTCAACACTGGAAGAGATTCCGCAAGGAAGCTTGGCCCGCTGGGGAACAGCCTTTACAACGGGGGCATTACTCCGCGCTGCTATTACAACGCTGCTTTTACAACGCAAGTCGTTACATGGACTTGCGCTGGAGGGCGCTGTTGGATAGGGAATAGTTTAATTTTCTATTCCAACACCTTCCCTACTGTAACGTGGGCTGGAGTTGGAATAGAAAATTAAACTATTCCACTATCCAGCGCCCTCCAACGCAAGTCGTTGTAACGACTTGCGTTGTAATAACAGCGTTGTAATGGCACGCGTGGTAATACCACGTGTTGTAATGTCTTACAACCGGCCCACTTGGGTATCTGCTCTGGAGTCTGAATCTAGGCAGTAATGCCTGGTAAATGTGTGAAACGATTTTCAAGTTGCTGCTTTGCAAATCTCGGCCATCGGTACATTATGTAAGAAAGCTACTGTTATCTAGGTTGAGCCCATGCGCAATCTACCAGCAGGTGTAAACCCCCTTTAGGGAAGGGTAACAACCTAGAGTATCAACTTCTAGTTAAAACCCCAGCAAAAAAGGAGATATCCTTTTGGTATCACTTAATGCTTGATGAGATGGATGGCGAATTCCAACTCCCTGATAAAATCTGGGGAAGTTCTTTTCCAGATCTGGATGTTTTGATGCTTTGGCTTGGATCTTTCCAGGTATTATGGGAAATAGTGAACCCAGCATGGCTGCGAAGGAAGCATCTTTTCTCCTTGCACAGGGCCTACTATTTGCCGCAAAAGATGTCAACATTTGCTATAAATCGATCGGTTGTCTGTGCGAGGTGTTGGGAAACGGCGGCTTCAGATATACACATGTTTTATGAATGCCCTCTCCTATCTCAATTTTGGGACTCTTTAAGTACCTTACTTACAACCTCCCTAGGTCGTCAGATTACGATAAATCCGGTACTGGTAACTTTTGGAGTTATGGAGGGTGTGAAGGGTCCTTCCAAATGTCTTCTATTTTACGCTATGCTCCTGGATAGAAGAGAAATTTGTAAAAAGTGGAAGGACACCACACCACCACCTCTTTCTGATTGGCAGACATCTATGCTACAGACCTCTAAACTAGACCTAATGAGATCAGGCAACACTAACAAGAGAGCCTTCTGGCATCTCCTCAAGTGGAACTAGCTTTGAATCACACAGGTTTTGTTTTTTCCCCCTCTTTGCTGTAGTCAAGAAGATCAATATCTCGTTCCCTTGGTAGGAGAGCATGGGCAGGGAATGGGGCTCCTGCAAGATAGTGTCTCTGTCTTTCAAGTTGAGCACTCAGACGATCATTGGTTTGTGTTGGGCCCCCAGGAGAGGTCTGGGCACGAGAGCCCAGTGAACCTGCTCCACAACAAACCATGCTGAGAAGCGATCCTAGGGCATCTAGGATCTAATCCAGCTCTCCAAGAAGGTCACAGCTTGCGTTAGTTCCACTCTCTCCGGAATGCCAATGAAGCCAGGTATGATCTGGCAGGAGTGATTTTCAGTATCCTCAGCCCGTCAATGGAGCTCAGCGGTGTGAGTCAGTAGCCTGGAGACTTGCACCTTCAGTTTCCCAACATCATCTTCCACCAAGGATGTGCAGGATTCCACATCAGAGATCCTGGCCGTCATGTTTCGGGGGTCTTGTCTGGTGAGAACCAATGTCGACAGGCAATTCCCCTATCTTGGTCTCGACAGAGTCCTGAGAGGAATGGATAGCCTGGAGGATGATGGACAGATCTCACTCCATTAAAGGATTTATAGCTAGGATGGCCTCTTCAGAGGTGGAGCAACCTGTGATATACTGGTCTATGCAGGTTTGAGATGGAGGAAGTTTTAATAGTTTATCCTTGCCCATGGTGAGCATGTGGGGAGGGAGATGTTCCCCATTGAGGTAGACCAATTCAAAGAGGAGGTAACACCTCATGGTCAGGGGACCATTGCATAGGCTAGGGAGGGCAGGGTCAATACCCTTCTTACACTCCAGCAGATATCCAGCAGGAAGCTTCCCAACCAGGAACCAGTTCCACTATACGTGGCCGCAAGGTAGGCAATGGCGTCTCGATGGCACCTCGATCAGGCAAATATAGACTGTAACCTGTCGTCTTAGGGGCTTCGTGGTGCTATGGGTGCCATGAAGCCTCAAGATCGATGTACCAGAAGGATCCACAGTCCAACACCTCTAAGTCCGTCATGGCTGCTAGGTGTCTTGTGCATGATCCACTACCAGGCTGCCTTCCTCCCAGTCCATGGGGTCTAATCCTTGAATGGGGAGCAAGACCTTAGCACTTGGATGGAAGACCATACATCAGGAGCCACGTGAGGGTATAGTTGAGTACCCGGGGCAGGGAATGCAACCAAGAAGTCCCCCCAGCATCCTCAAATCAGCAGGTTGTGTGTGGAAAGTGACCCCGGCAATTCAGGTGTTATGGGGCTAGGAATAAGTAGGCTTCACTACATCCACCCAGTGCCCCCAGTTCGGCGCCACCCCCCAGGGAACCCAGTACCTGGATCCACCGCAGAAGGGGTCCTTGACGAGTAGCAATTCTCTTACTGTGCCCTACTTCTCTCAGGGATTTACACAGTTACCAGCTCCCCCATGCAGTCTCCTCAGCTGCTCAATCATCGCCCTGCCGAGGACCTCCTGGGGATCAGCTACTAGCAAGCCATTGCGGAGCCAGGCAGGACAAGGGCAAGAAGGCCTATTCAGAATGGCCCGTCCCCAAAGGCTGGCCTGGTCATGGGTCTAGAGGAAGCCCAGACATCGCAGGCAGGTAGAGTCAGCAAAGGGGGGGAGGGGCTGAGATCCTCCAATATGACCCCCGCTCCAACAATAAGGATCTGTGCGACTCACCAGGCCACAGCCCGCCCCCCTCCGCAGGCTATCATCTGGAGTCTGAGGTCGTAGCCAGAAGCAGCCAATCGAGGCTTGTGCTGTGATACGAGCAGCAGACCAACAGGCCAAGGATAGACCTCTATGGCAAGCAGGTTGGCGGCAGTCCAGTGTGCTCCACATCTGTCCCGGGCCATGAAAGTCACAGAGGCAGCACAGCTGGGGGCCATGGAAATGTTCAGCCGACCACACACGCCCTCCTCAGAGCCCCAGTGGTACTGGGTCACAGACCCTCAGTGCAGCCTTTCAATGGGGCAGCCATCTTGTGTGTGGGCAGGTCAGATGCCACAGCCCCAGGAGACAATCGTGGTGTCCAGCATAAGCAGGATTTCTGCGAGGCAGCCACAGGCAGGTACAGGAGTAGTTTGTGGTGTCCAGGGCTCCTGAGACTAGCAGCGATATGAGTGAATGATGTAAGGGTCCAGAGCACATTTAGAGTGGGACTACCATCTCGATGCTCGTAGCCACACACCATTACACCTGTTTGATTGACAACATACATACAAGACAAAAAGGCACTCACAAAGATGAAAGAGAAAGAGCCTATGGAGATCAAAATACCTAGGATCACAATGGAAAGGATTAGAGAGGCTCAGAGAAAATGTATTAAATCTATTTTGAAAATATTTGTACAGTTACATGCAATATCAACTCAAGCTAATCGAAAAGTGAGGAGTGGTGAATACTCTCATGGTTGAAAAGATTAATAGTAAATGTTGTGTCCAATCTACTGTATTTATTACATTGACAGTAGAAATTATTCACAGAAAGTGTTGAAGTATAAGGTGTTCCATGAATTCAATATTTTATTGTATTATTGTAACATACGATAGGGGTGTTTCTAACTGGGACTGTGATGAATGGAGGTTGAGATGTACACATCTCTTTATTTACTATGTTAATAATTTCAACCAGGGATTGAAACTGGTAAGTCCTGATTTTATAAGGTATTCTGAGACTTATAGGATGCTTTTTGCTACTAAAAATCTATGTGTGAAAACATTGCGCCATTCTCATATGCAATTCAAGGTTGGTTATGTATTTTTCTGCTGGTGATTAATTTGCATCATAAGCTCATTTTATATTTCTGCAAATGTTTTACTGACAGAGAAGCCAGGTGACTGCCCTAAGGTAAATATTACCTGCCTCATCGATCCTCTGCCCAGAAATTGCAACAATGACGTGGACTGTGATGGGATCCAGAAGTGCTGCCAGCAATCCTGTGGCTTTGATTGTACAGACCCCGTGAGCCCAGGTACAGTACGAGTGCTTGACTGTCTACGAACAAGACACAGATTCTGTGCTCAGACCCTATCATGGGTTGTTAGATAATGCAATGTTTTGATGTGCACAACCTAGAGATCTGTTTGGACCTTTGAATTTACTAACATTGTAACAGTTACCAAATGCACTCCTAATTGTAGCCCTGGTGAAAGTTTTGGAAAGCACCTAGACACTGTACATAAAGTATTGCTCGATTTTAAAATGCACACTCAGCCATTCCAAACTAGTTATCAGTAGAAGCTCTGCATCAAGTGGGAGGCTCTTGTAAGATGCAATAAAACTTGTTGTTTGATGTACCTCGTAGAATTGCATCCTCATCTCTTTAGTTACTATGTTAATAATTTCAACCAGGGATTGAAACTGGTAAGTCCTGATTTTAAGGTATTCTGAGACTTATAATATGCTTTTTGCTACTGAAAATCTATGTGCGACCACATTGTGCCATTCTCATATACAATTCACGGTTTGTTATGTATTTTTCTGCTGGTGATTAATTTGCATCATAAGCTCATTCAATATTTCTGCTAATGTTTTACCGACAGAGAAGTCAGGTGACTGCCCTACGATAAATTTCACCTGCCTAATCGATCCTCTGCCCAGAAAATGCAACAATGACGAGGACTGTGGTGGGATCCAGAAGTGCTGCCAGCAATCCTGTGGCTTTGATTGTACAGACCCTGTGCGCCCAGGTACAGTACGAGTGCTTGACTGTCCACGAACAGGACACAGATTCAGTGCTCAGACCCTATCAGAGGTTGTTAGATAATGCAATGTCTTGATGTGCAAACCCTAGAGATCTGTTTGGACGTTTCAATTTACTAACATTGTAACACAGTTACCAAATGCACTCATAATCGTAGCCCTGGTGAAAGTTTTGGAAAGCACCTATACACTGTACATAGAGTATTGCTCGATTTTAAAATGCACGCTCTTCTATTCCAAACACGTTATCAGTAGAAGCTCTGCATCAAGTGGGAGGCTCTTGTAAGATGCAATCAAACTTGTTCTTTGACTTACCTCGTAGAATTGCATCCTGCATGGGATTCTTCTGTTGGCTCTGAACCGGATCATAGAGCTGCACTTTGCTAGGAAGACAGAAGAGAAAAATTGCCATTATAAGAAACGATGCCCATTCCTACACTACAGTGTTCCCAAAGGCGCGTGCATTACGCGCCTGCCCGCCGCACTGCGAAGTGAGGGATTTTCCCCTAACATTTAACCAATATCTCGTTCACCAAGTTCAACAATCGATACTCCAATTTGTTCATTACTCATCGAAATGTTTAGTACACTTGCTTTAAGTCACTCAAAATTACTGCAAGTACAGCAGCTTTCTCATTGGTGTTTTATTGTTTCATTTTCAACTACCTTCAGCGTGCCCAGCCGGGCTTCAACTTAAGCATGTAGAGATATATAATTTATATTCCAGAACCGCACAAAATTCCACCCAATGCATTTCAGCCTCTCTTTAGACCTTTGTCAGGGGTAACTGAAAGAAACAGAAAAAGAACATCTAAACCTGTTGTTCAAAACATAATTGAATCAGACCCTTCGATACTTGTGCCTTTGAAATCATACGTTTTCGTTCATTACACCCCTCCCAGTTTGTGAAACAACATGCCCAACAACATTTTCTCCCTTTTCCTTTAAAAAATACCTGAAACCAGTGCCTTCCAGACAAACAATATCAGCATTTAAACTAATCAATAAATACAACAAACCAATCCGTCAAAGTGCAAAAAGTCCTTGCTTCTGTTAAACATTAACCCCTTCCCACCTCCCGGTTACCAGTCTAAATCCTAATGACATCCTGTCTGTCCCAAACCCGTAATAGTGACTACTCTGCCTTGAATGCCGCGGTCTGTGACCTTATCGCCTCCTCTACGTTCTCTCCCTCTACGATAACTGTGTGTTCTCTTTCTGTTATCTTCACATCAGCTGCTAAGCTCACTCACCTGAATGCTTTCTATTTATAGCCAATTGAACCGAGCTTATCTTGACCATTCCCACACCACAGCATGAGTACCGTTACACTCTTCGACACTCATACAGTAGTAATCCCATCTCAAAAGCATGCAGCAGCCTGCAGAACACACCTAAGTTAAGACATACTGCTCAGCAATAAAATTATACCCCCAATCCAGGCGGCAACACAGAGTTATTTCACTCGGTCAACAGAAGAGATGAATTGCAATCTTAAGAACAGGCGAGCAACCGTAACTAAAGAAAGAAAGTGTGGTACGATGAAAAGAGATTTAATGGCAGGGCCTTGTAAGTTGGGAGGAGACAATGATGGGCCATTGCCATGCGGAGGAACCGAAGGCATTGCCTTGTGTTGCGGCGGGCAGGAAGCCATTCTGGTCCGGGTGGATCAGGGTGTGGATCACCTGTTTAGGATGAGTTGCTAGGACCGTGGCATACATTTTAAACTCGGTGTTGATGAGGGAGATCGGACGGTAATCACAGCCGGAGGACGATGCATGGTGTATTTTTTGAATCACCACAATGGTGGCAATGTTAATATCTACTGGGAAAGTACAGTTCTTAGCTACTTTCATATACAGGGTGTGGAGTAGTTGAGATAGAATATCCTAAAAGGCTTTGTAGTACTCTTTCAGGTGCTCTTCATGGCCTTGGGACTTCCTAGACACTATGGCAGAAATAGATCCCCTCTATCTCATCTAACAAGATAGGTTGATCAAGTAATTGAACATCGGCGCCCGAGAGTTATGGTAGCGGTATCTCCCATATCAAATGGGGACTGAGTCCCAGATCCACAAATGAGGCCGCCATATAGCGGTGATGGTAGTATTCAGTGAAGGTCTGTGCAATGGAGGCTGTGACGCCCTGAGAATAACCCTCAGCGTCCAAAATCTCTAGGGTTATTCGAGTTTCTAAGGGGCGGGAGGCAAGACACTAAAGGAGTTTGCCATTTTTGTCTCCCTACCCATAGACTCGGGTTGTGGGAGCTCTCCACATCTTTTTGGCCATGTCCAGATTGATATGAAGGATTTCTTCCCACAGGAGCTCAACTTGCCAAGGTGTGTCACCTCAGCCATCTGTGGCCTTGGTGTGCTCCAGACGGATGATCTGAGCCTCCAGCTTGGAGAGATGGTCCTCTCGGCCCTATGCTTTTTTTTAGGTAGCCTTTATCGAACCCCCCTGATGGTGGTCTTACCCACTGGCCACAGGAAACTGGGGCACCGAACCATGCATTTATCATGCTGAAAGTAAAGCCTAAGTTTGTTTCCCGGGGCCTTCTTATAGTCCCTGTCCTGGAGAAACCAGGCGTTCAGCCACCAGCTAGGGCGGAGAGCTCTCGTGGGGCCTCCCAAAGGGAGGAGGAAGGGAGCATGGTCATAGACTCCCTAGCAAGGATTTGAATATCAGTGACTGCACAGTATTCAAGGGCAGGCATGAATGTATTAGGTCAATGTTGGAGTGAGTGCGGTGAGCATGCAGAAATGTGGTTGTATTGGAGCAGGCGGGAGTTCCACTTTCTCTACACATTGAATTTGACAAACCTGGAGGCCCATTGTGAGAGATGTTTAGTGTTTGTGTAGCATTGATGGGAGGGGATCTCTGTGGAATCACTGTCGGGAGCTAAGACTGCGTTAAAGCCTCTTCCTATTTCCGGTAACCCTTATGGACGCGCCGACTATGATGTCGAGAGGTCTCGAAGCGAAGACTTGCCAGTTGCCAGGTGCACATATGTTGAAACAGGATTAAGGGTATGACCACTCAGTGTTACTGTGAGGGCCAAAATCTTCCCCTGCGGATCTTTAGGTAGGAATGGTATAAGAGGATTGCAATGCCATGGAAGCCTCGTTTAAACCTTATGTGGAGAACCCTATCATAACCTAGATGCATCAGGAACAAGCAGTGATTCCCCAGAAGACATGTTTCTTGCAGCAGTAAAGCATTGGGAAGGAACAGTTGGGAGTATTTTAGAACTGTGGTGCATTTGGCACAGTCTATATGCCCGTTAAAGTTCCACAAAAGGATATGGAGAGGCTTAAAGTCAAGTTAAGGCACTGTCATTTCTGTCATTGGTGAGGAGGTTGGGTGTATCAGTCTGGGGCATGGGTAGGCTACCAGGCGTCAGGCTCACGGAATAGGAAGGGAGTTGCCTCTGGGCCAAGCGACCTGTAAGTGTGCAGTGGAAAAGTGTTGTGTCACAAGCTGAACTCAGAGAGAAGAAAGGCAAGAACATCGAACCTGAGTCCAGAACCTGAGTCCATAGTCAGTGTGGCCTCAGTCTCCGATCACCGGGCTCCGTGAGAGGTCAGTGTTATCTAGGTGAGGGACAGGCAGGGCGTCAGACCATCTGCCCAGCTCACCCAAACTGGATTCTGTGTCCTGCATTGGCTGAGTCAGAGCAGTGGACACAGAAGACCTGCGTGCCCTCTGTACTGCAGGGGCAGGTAATGAGTAAGTCACTCTCCTGGCATTGTGGCCTCTTGCAGGAGTGAGTACACCTCCTCTGAGGCCTGGGAGTCTCATCTGCTGCAGCGCACGTGCATGTTCATGAGGGGGAGGTGTATGCCTCACCTTTTGGTTGAGAGGCTGCTCTCCTGTGGCCCAGGTTCAGGACTCCTACTGGGTGTCAAAGAATTAGGATACAGGAGCCTGTATGGAAGGCTGAGATCCCAGAGCTTTTGCATTGCTTCTGTATAAGAGCGATGTTGGGCTTGCACCTCTTTGCTGTAGTCAAGAAGATCAATATCTCACTCCCTTGGTAGGAGAGGGTGGGCAGAGAATGGGCCTCCTGCAGGATAGTGTTTCTGTCTTTCAAGTTGAGGACTCAGATGATCATTGGTCTGTGTGGGGCCCCCAGGAGAGGTCTGGGCACGAGAGCCCAGTGAGCCTGCTCCACAACAAACCATGCTGAGAAGCGATCCTAGGGCATCAACGATCTAATCCAGCTCTCCAAGAAGGTCACAGCTTGCGTTAGTTCCACTCTCTCCGGAATGCCAATGAAGCCTAGTATGTTCCGGCAGGAGTGATTTTCAGTATTCTCAGCCCATCAATGGAGCTCAACGGTTTGAGTCAGTAGCCTGGGGACTTGCACCTTCAGTTTCCCAACATCATCTTCCACGAAGGATGTGCAGGATTCCACATCAGAGATCCTGGCCGTCGTGTTTCGGGGGTCTTGTCTGATGAGAACCAATGTCGACAAGCAGTTTCCCTATCTTGGTCTTGACAGAGTCCTGAGAGGAATGGATAGCCTGGAGGATGGTGGACAGATCTCACTCCCTTAAAGGATTTATAGCCGGGATGCCGTCTTCAGAGGTGGAGCAACCTATGATATACTAGTCTATGCAGGTTTGAGATGGAGGAAGTTTTAATAGTTTATCCTTGCCCATGGTGAGCAATCGGGGACAGAGATGTTCCCCATTGAGTTGGACCAATTCAAAGAGGAGGTAACACCTCATGGCCAGGGGACCTTTTCATAGGCTAGGGAGGGTAGGGTCAATACCCCTCTTACACTCCAGCAGATATCCAGCGGGAAGCTTCCCAATCAGGAACCAGTTCCACTATACGTGGCCGCAGGGAAGGCAATGGCATCTCGATTGCATCTTGATCACGCAAATATGGACAGTAACCTGCCGTCTTAGGGGCTTCATGGTGCTATGGGGGCACGAGGCGTCAAGAGTGATGCACCGGAAGGATCCACAGTCAAACACCTCTAAGTCTGTCATGGCTGCCAGGTGTCTTGTGCATGATCCACTATCAAGCCACCTTCCTCCCAGTCCATGGGGTCTAATCCTTGAATGGGGAACAAGACCTTAGTACTTGGATGGAAGTCCACACATCAGGAACCACGTGAGGGTATAGTTGAGTACCCGAAGCAGGGGATGCAACCAGGAAGTCCCCCCAGCATCTTTAAATCAGCAGGTTGTGTGTGTAAAGTGACCCCGGCAGTTCAGGTCTTATGGGGCCAGTGTGGGCCCAGGAATAAGTAGGCTTCACTCCATCCACCCCAAGCCCCCAGTTCATCACCACCCCCCATAGAATGCAGTACCTGGATCCACCACAGGAGGGGTCCTTGACGAGTAGCAAGTCTCTTACTGTGCCCCACTTCTCTCAGGGATTTAACACTGTTACCAGCTCCCCCATGCAGCCTCCTCACCTGCTCAATCCCCGCCCTGCCGAGGGCCTCCTGGAGATCAGCTACCAGCAGGCCATCGATGAGCCAGGCAGGACAAGTGCAAGAAGGCCTATTTAGAATGCCCCCCCCCCCCCAAAGGCTGGCCCGGTCATGGGTCTTGCGGGAGCCCAGACATCGCAGGCAGGTATAGTCAGCAAAGGGGTGGGCCTGAAATCCTCCAATCGGACCCCGCTCCAACAATAAGGATCCGTGTGTCTCACCAGGCCACACCCGGCCCCCTCCGCAGGCTATCATCTGGAGTCTGAGGTCGTAGCCAGAAGCAGCCAATCGAGGCTTAGACTGTGATGCGAGCAGCAGACCAACAGGCCAAGGATAGACCTCTATGGCAAGCAGGTTGGCGACAGTCCAGTGGGCTCCACATCCGTCCCGAGCCACAAAGTCACAGAGGCAGCACAGCTGGGGCCATGGAAACATTCAGCCGACCACACAAGCCCTCCTCATAGCCCCAGTGGTCCTGGGTCACAAACCCTCAGTGCAGCCTTTCCATGGGGCAGCCATCTTGTGTGTGGGCAGGTCAGATGCCACAGCCCCAGGAGACAATTTGGTGTCCAGCAAAAGCAGGATTTCTGCGAGGCAGCCACAGGCAGGTACAGGAGTAGTTTGTGCTGTCCAGTGCTCCAGAGACTAGCAGGGATATGAGTGAATGATGTAAGGGTCCAGAGCACACTTAGAATGGGACCACCATCTCGACGCTCGTAGCCAAACACTATTACACCTGTTTGATTGACAACATACATACAAGACAAAAAGGCACTCACAAAGATGAAAGAGAAAGAGCCTATGGGGATCAAAATACCTAGGATCACAATGATATGGATTAGAGAGGTTAAGAGAAAATGTATTAAATCTATTTTGAAAATATTTGTACAGTTACATGCAATATCAACTCAAGCTAATTGAAAAGTGAGGAGTAGTGAATACTCTCATGGTTGAAAAGATTAATAGCAAATTTTGTGTCGAATCTACTGTATTTATTAGGTTGACAGTAGAAATTATCCACAGAAAGTGTTGAAGTATAAGGCATTCCATGAATACAATATTTTATTGTATTATTGTAACAAACGATAGGGGTGTTTCTAACTGGGACTGTGATTAATGGAGGTTGAGATGTACACATCTCTTTATTTACTATGTTAATATTTTCAACCAGGGATTGAAACTGGTAAGTCCTGATTTTGTTAGGTATTCAGAGACTTATAGGATGCTTTTTGCTACTGAAAATCTATGTGTGACAACATTGTGCCATTCTCATATACAATTCACGGTTCGTTATGTATTTTTCTGCTGGTGATTAATTTGCATCATAAACTCATTTAATAATTCTGCAAATGTTTTACTAACAGAGAAGCCAGGTGACTGCCCTACGATAAATTACACCTGCCTAATCGATCCTCTGCCCAGAAATTGCAATAATGACAAGGAGTGTGGTGGGATCCAGAAGTGCTGCCAGCAATCCTGTGGCTTTGATTGTACAGACCCCGTGAGCCCAGGTACAGTACGAGTGCTTGACTGTCTATGAGCAAGACACAGATTCAGTGCTCAGAACCTATCACGGTTTATTAGATAATGCAATGTTTTGATGTGCACACCCTAGAGATCTGTTTGGAAGCCGAAAGCTGAATCTCAGTGGTCAGTAGTCCGACCTTTGAATTTACTAACATTGCAACACAGTTACTAAATGCACTCCTAATTGTAGCCCTGGTGAAACTTTGGAAAGCACCTAGACACTGTACATAGAGTATTGCTCGATTTTAAAATGCACAATCTGCCATTCCAAACTCGTTATCAGTAGAATCTCTGCATCAAGTGGAAAGCTCTTGTAAGATGCAATCAAACATGTTCTTTGATGTACCTTGTAGAATTGTATCCTTCATGGGATTCTTCTGTTAGCTCTGAACCAGATCATAGAGCTGCACTTTGCTAGGAAGACAGAAGAGAAAAATAGCTATTATAAGAAATTATACCCATTCCTACACTACAGTATTCCCAAAGGCGCGCGCATTACGCGCCAGCCCGTCGCACTGCGAAGTGAGGGATTTTCCCCTAACATTTAACCAATATCTCATTCACCAAGTTCAACAATCGATACTCCAATTTGTTCATTCATCATCGAAATGTTTAGTACACTTGCTTTAAGTCACTCATAATCACTGCAAGTACAGCAGCTTTCTCATTGGTGTTTTATCGTTTAATGTTCAATTGCCTTCAGCGTGCCCATCCCGGCTTCAACTTAAGCATGTAGAGATATATAATTCATATTCCAGAACCGCACAAAATTCCACCCAATGCATTTCAGCCTCTCTTTAGACCTTTGTCAGGGGTAACTGAAAGAAACAGAAAAAGAACATCTAAACCTGTTGTTCAAAACATAATTGAATCAGACCCTTCTATACTTGTGCCTTTGAAATCATACGTTTCCGATCATTGCACCCCTCCCAGTTTGTTAAACAACATGCCCTACAAGATTTACTCCATTTTCCTTTAAAAAATACTTGAAACCAGTGCATTCGAGACAAACAATATAAGCGTTTAAACTAATCAATAAATGCAACAAACCAATGCGTCTAAGTGCAAAAAGTCCTTGCTTCTGCCAAAGATTAACCACTTCCCACCTCCCGGTTACCAGTCTAAATCCTAATGACAACCTGTCTTTCCCAAACCTGTAATAGTGACCACTCTGCCTTGAATGCCGCGGTCTGTGACCTTATCGCCTCCTCTACGTTCTCTCCCTCTACGATAACTGCGTGTTCTTCTTTCTCTTATCTTCACATCAGCTGCTAAACTCACCCACCTGAATCCTTTCTATTTATAGCCAATTGAACCGAGCTTATCTTTACCATTCCCACACCACACCATGAGTACCGTTACACTCTTCAACACTCTGAAAGCAGTAATCCCATCTCAAAAGCATGCAGCAGCCTGCAGAACCCACCTAAATTAAGACATACTGCTCAGCAATAAAAGTATACCCCCAATCCAGGCTGCAACACAGAGTTATTTCACTCAGTCAACAGAAGAGACGAATTGACATCTTAAGAACAGGCGAGCAACTATAACTAAAGAAAGAAAGTGTGGTACGATGAAAAGAGATTTAATGGCAGGGCCTTGTAAGTTGGGAGGAGACAATGATAGGCCATTGCCATGCGAAGGACTTGAAGGCAGTGTCTTGTGTTGCGGCGGGGCAGGAAGTCATTCTGGTCCGGGTGGATAAGGGTGTGAATCACCTGTTTAAGACGAGTTGCTAGGACTGTGGCATACATTTTAAACTCGGTGTTGATGAGGGAGATAGGACGGTAGTCAAAGCAGGAGGACAATGCAGGGTGTATTTTGTGAATCACCACAATGGTGGCAATGTCAATATCTACTGGGAAAGTACAGTTCATAGCTACTTTCATATACAGGGTGTGGAGTAGTTGAGATAGAGTATCCTAAAACGCTTTGTAGTACTCTTTGAGGTACCCATCAGGGCCTGGAGTCTTCATAGACACAATGGCGGAAATAGCCCCCTCTATCTCATCTAACAAGATAGGTTGATCAAGTAATTGGACATCGGCGCCCAAGAGTTGTGGGAGCGGTACCTCACATATTAAATGGGGACTGAGTCCCAGGTCAACAAACGAGGCTGCCATATAGCGGTGATGGTAGTGTTCAATGAAGGTCTGTGCAATGGAGGCAGTGACGCCCTGAGAATGTCTACAATCTCAGGGATTATTCTATTTTCTAAGGGGCGGGAGGAAAGACACTAAAGGAGTTTGCCATTTTTGTCTCCCTCCCCATAGACTCGGGTCGTGGAAGTTCTCCACATCTTTTTGGCCATGTCCTGAGTGATATGAATGATTTCTTCCCACAGGAAGTGTCAAGGTGTGTCTCCTCAGCCATCCGTGGCCTTGGTCTGCTCCAGACGAATGATCTGAGCCTCCAGCTAGGAGAGGTGGTCCTCTTGCCCTATGCTTTTTTTTTAGGTAGCCTTTATCGAACCCCCCTGATGGTGGTATTACCCCCTGGCCACAGGGTACTGGGGCACTGAACCATGCATTTATCTTGCTGAAAGTAAAACTTAAGTTTGTTTCACCAGGGCCTGCTTATAGTCCCTGTCTTGGAGAAACCAGGCGTTCAGCCACCAACTAGGGCGGAGAGCTCCAGTGGGGCCTCCCAAACGGAGGAGGTGGGGAACATGGTCATAGATTCCCTAGCAAGGATTTGAATATCAGTGACTGCACAGTATTCAAGGGCAGGCATGCATGTATTAAGTCAATGAAGGAGTGAGTGCGGTGAGCATGCAGAAATGTGGTTGTATTGGAGCAGGCGGGAGTTCCACGTTCTCTACACATCGAATATGACAAACCTGGAGGCCCATTGTAAGAGATGTTTAGCGTTTGTGCAGCGTTGATGAGGGGGATCCCTGTGGAATCACTGTCAGGAGCTAGGACTGCTTTAAAGTCTCCCCCTATTACCGTCAACCCTTATGGATGGGCGGACAATAATGTCGAGAGGTCTCGACGGGAAGACTTGCCAGTTGCCGGGTGCACATATGTTGAAACAAGATTAAGGGTGTGACCACTCAGTGTTACTGTGAGGGACAAAAACTTCCCCTGAGGATCTTTAGGTAGGAATGGTATAAGAGGATTGCTACGCCATGGAAGCCTTGTGTAAACAGTGTGTGGAAAACCCTGTCATACCCTAGATCAGGGTTCTCCAAACTGGTCCTGGAGGGCCGGATCCATGTCAGATCTTTAAAATAACTACATTTATCTAAATGGCGATATGCAAAAAATCTGGCATGGATCCGGCCCTCCAGAACCGGTTTGGAGAACCCTGCCCTAGATGCATCAGGAACAGGCAGTGATTCCCCAGAAGACATGTTTCTCGCAGCAGTAAAGCATTGGGAAGGAACAGTTGATAGCATTTTAGAACTGTGGTGCATTTGGCACAGTCTATATGCCCGTTAAAGTTCCACAAAAGGATATGGAGAGGCTTAAAGTCAAGTTAAGGCATTGTCATGGCTGTGATTGGTGAGGACGTTGGGTGTATCTTTCTGGGGCGTGGGTAGTCTACCAGGCGTCGAGCTCACGGAATAGGAGGGGAGGTGCCTCTGGGCCAAGCGACCTGTAAGTGCACAGTGGAAAAGTGTTGTGTCACAAGCTGAACTCAGAGAGAAGAAAGGCAAGAACATAAAACCTGAGTCCCCAACATTCCCCTATACCAACCTCCCACCCCATACTTTATTCCCTGAAGCATCTGTGGCCCTAAAAAGAAAACTAAAAGCCAACACTGTGAACTTCTGAGTGGAGTGGTGGACCCCTCCTAGCTGCAGGTTCATGTAAGTTCTGGAGTTTGGGACGGTGGAATAGCGCAGGAGACCGTTGCCACGCTGTCGTGCTGATGCGCTGGTAATTTGGTGATTTTTAAACTAAAAACTGAAAGTTGCACTGTTATAATTTTGTTTTTGCACCTTTTAACTTCATGCAATACCTTTTTGCCGCCTCCCCGGTCCACCACCAACACTAGGCCGGATTGTTGTGGAGGGAGGTCGGCATTCTACCCCTTACACACTGGACGTGATTAGACTTCCGGTGCGCACGTATTGCAGGTCAGCAGCCTACTTGTTGGCACAGTATAAAAGAGGACGCCTTTCCCGCCCTGCGCTAGATTGGAATAGCGCAGGAGACCGTTGCCTCGCTGTCGGGCTGAAGCGCTGGTAATTTGGTGATTTTTAAACTAAAAACTGAAAGTTGCACTGTTATAATTTTGTGTTTGCACCTTTTAACTTCATGCAATACCTTTTTACCGCCTCCCCGGTCCACCACCTACACTAGGCCAGATTGTTGTGGAGGGAGGTCGGCATTCTACCCCATACACACCGGAAGTGATTAGACTTCCGGTGCGTATGCATTGCAGGTCATACGGTGACGATAAAAGAACATGCCCCCCAGTACGTGCAGCGGACCCGCGCAGCGGGCGCACCGGCGGCGCACCTTTGGTGCGCCAAAGGTAAGCCAGTCTGCACCCGTCCCCGCCACGACCCGGTCCGGGGCCACGCTCCCTGGTCCATCCATACAATATTCAAGGGAATTCTTAATCGGGATAAACTCCGACCCAACTAGATGTATACAGCCATTAAATATGACAAACTGGGTAGGATCATGGAGTTGTAAAATATGCAGGGGGAGTTTCGGGCCATGCAAAGATATCCAGGCAAAGAGTCAAATGGAAGTCCTGATATGTGGCCTCATTAATGTTATGTCAATGAGCAAACATGCCCTGCACATTTTTGACCTCATAACAGGACCTGGACTGCCTCTTCATGACAGAAACATGGCTGACGCCCAACAGTAATCCGGATGTTACAAACACTCTTCCCCCTGGATACCTTATTTCTAGAGAAGATAGATCAATCCAGAGTGGGGGGGTATCACGATTGTCTATCGAGATACCTTCCACTGCCAAACTTTTGCGATCCCAGACCTTAAAGGGGCTGAAAATATGGGCTTCGCAATAAAGGTGCATGATTCATTTACTCTCACGGGACCACTAGTATATCGTCCGCCAGGGAAACACACAGACTTTATGGAGAGCAACGGGAAAGCTGTAAGTGACCTAGTTCTTAAATCTGCTAATTTTACACTCCTAGGAGACGCCAACGTACATTTAGACTACCCCACGGACCAGGCGGCAATATACTTCAGGGACACGATGAATGTTCTAGGTTTAACTCAGCGCACAACAAACACCACACACAAAGCGGGCATATCCTCGATTGCATCTGCTCAAATCTAGGGACACTCAGTGTAAAAATACCCCAAGTATTAACGTGGACAGACCACAGCTTGATTCCTTTTGACCTCCCAGTGCTGGCTGGCAAGACTGTAGATCGCCTAGGTATGACGTCTGGGCTCTCCCAGGGGGAACCCTGTTGGAAAAACATGATAGGACAGACTGAGTTTTTAACTATAGCAGCAGGAAATAGACCCACCCCCATAGGAGACCCAACTAGGGATAGTCGCATTTTCAGGGAGTGGATAAATACATTTAGCTCAGAAAACATCTACGCTGCGCCCAGGCGAGGCGCCAGAAAGAAGCAGAGGCCCTCTGCCCCTTGGTTCTCACCGGCTCTGAAAGAAGAACAAAGGAAGGTAAGGGTTTTAGAGCGGATATGGCGCCTTAATTATGGAGAAACCGATCAAAATAACTATAAAGCTGCTCGCTGCCGGTATCATGGGATGATAAAAACTGCAAAAAAGGAATATTATACCGAGGCTATAACTAAAAGCAACAAAAAGCAGAAAGAAATTTTCAAAATAGTCAGCACCTTCACCAATCCCAAAATAATGCAGAAAGAGATGCCCCCCTCCCAGAGTTTATGTGATACAATAGCGGATTTCTTTAAGGAAAAAATTCAAACGCTCACAAAGGATTTCCCTCATCCGTTGACTCAAGAGAAGCCAGGAAACAACAGAGATGTCATAACCATTGCCCCCATGTCCACTTTCCATCCAGTTAGCCTAGAGCAATCCCGGGCAGAAATTTTAAAGATCAAATCAGGCTCTCCTTTTGACCCCTGCCCTCCTTTTGATCTTCACGCAATGGTGGAGATTGTCAACCCCATCATTAATAGTATTATAAATTCCTCCCTCAATCTTGGCTCAGTCCCTGAAGAATGGAAACTTGCAGCTGTGAAGCCCCTGCAGAAAAAACAAGTACCAGACCCAACAACACTGACCAACATGCGACCCATTTCCCTGCTTCCAGCTTTCTGCAAACTAACAGAAAAATTCGTAAATAAACATCTGGGACCCTAACCAATCAGTCAAAGTGCAAAAAGTCCTTGCTTCTGCCAAACAATTACCCCATCCCATCTCCAAGTTACCAGTCTAAATCCTAATGACTACCTGTCTTTCCCAAACCCGTAATAGTGACTACTCTGCCTTGAATGCCGCGGTCTGTGACCTTATCGCCTCCTCAACGCTCTCTCCCTCTACGATAACTGCATGTTCTCTTTCTCTTATCTTCACATCAGCTGCTAAGCTCACCCTCCTGAATCCTTTCTATTCATAGCCAATTGAACCGATCTATTCTCTTCCAGGGGATCCTCATCAATAGTCATAAGCACATGAATATTCCCGCCCATGCTCGGGACCCCGGAAAACATATATTATATATATGTACCTCTATATATATGTATATATACATATATAAACATACAATGCAGTCTTCTCTGGAAAAGCTGGTCAATGCTGCATCAGAAGTCTTTGCACATAAAACATTCCAATAAAGCAGGGAGAAAGAAAAACCTTTGAAAACTGCTTTATTATACTGTAGAAAAGGTAATCCTGCAAGGAAAGTGAAAGCATTGTCATCACATAGGCTACATTGTAGAAAAACCATAGAGTAGAAAGCTGAAAAGCTAACTCACATAACAGTAACAGAAAACTGGCTCCGTGCCTTTAAGGCAGCCATGACCCCTAGCTCCCATCATGCCTCAGGGGTGACAGTTAGGTCAGTTGTTCTTTCCAGCTCCTTCTGACAGGACCCTGGTCTCTACAGTTCTATTTCTTTCTGATTTTTGTCAGAATTTTTTTTTAGAGGTGAAACCTCTTTACTTCAACATTTTTTCTATGTTGAGGTGTTTTTCAACTGTTTTTGAAGGGTTTGGCATTGTTTTCCACTCAGAAATGCCTTCCCTTTTTGATGCTTGCCCCTCCTGTGGCAATAAGAAGGCAAAAACAGACTCTCATTATCTCTGGCGGCTCATTCTTATGCGCTTGGCGTTTGTGCACGCCTTTCCTCTTGGTTGCGTCTCACTGCGTTGAAGCCTGCTGCCCAACAGCGCATACTGAATCTGCCCGTCTCCGGTACCTCTCTGTTTGGCGCCCATACAGACGAGGAGATGGGAAGGATGAATGTGGAATTGGACTCTTTGAAGGCAGTGTACCTTGAAAAAAAGAAAGAATTCAAGAAGCGTTATAGGCCGTACAATCGCAAAGGTAACCAGCAGAGGGTTCAAACCCCTCAATGGTCACAAAACAAGCAGGGGAAATCCCAATATCAAGGCCAACGCTCATCCAGAGGAAGAGGAGTACGCCAGCAGCAATCCTCCTCCACATCCAAAGCAGGGGGGAAGCAATAAGTCAACGCTTCCTCCAGCACCGTTGCGCACTCCAGTGGGAGGAAGTATAACACAATACGCTCAAGAGTGGCGCAGAATAACGGAAGACCACTGGGTGCGAAATATACTAGTCAATGGATACGCGCTACGTTTTTGCAAGTCTCCAACACTCTATCCTCCGATAAAATCCAGACAACATCATTTGAAACTACTGCGTCACGAAGTGGCGACCCTTCTAAAAAAAACAAGCAATAGAAGAAGTCGCACCAATGCAGAGAGGGAAAGGAATCTATTCCAGATACTTCCTTGTCTGGAAAAAAGACTAGCCAAACAAGTTCAGAAGCATCTTAGATCTGCGTTTTTTTAACAAATGCATCAAAAAAGAAAAATTTCGGATGCTATCTCTTCATCAAATCTTCCCGCACTTAAAAAAAGGCGATTGGATGTACTCAGTGGATCTTCAGGATACATATTTCCACATCCCGATCACAGCACGGCATCGCAAGTTCCTACGTTTCATTGTGGGGAAGGAACATTATCAGTCCATGGTCTTGCCCTTTGGACTAAAGTCAGCTACAAGGGTGTTCACCAAATGTATGGCAGTAGTAGCGGCCTTCTTACATCGTGAAGGCCTACACGTCTATCCATACCTAGACGAATGGCTGCTAAAAGACTCATCTCCTCTTTTGGTACAGGAACACCTTTGCATGTGTCTGAACCTTTGTCAACGTTTGGGGCTGCATGTCAATCTAGACAAGTCAATCCTCCAATCAACCCAATCAATCCACTATCCGGGGCACTATCGACTCCGCCCAAGGAAAAGTGTTTCCTTCGGCGTAAAGACTGTCATCAATGAAGATCAAAGGCGACATAATTCTTCAAGCTCCTCAGCCATCAGTGAGACAAGTGGCTTCTCTGCTTGGCTCAATGGCCTCCTGCATTTTCCTCATACCCAATGCCAGGTTGAGGATGAGGCCACTTCAGCAGGACCTGGATGACAAATGGAATCAGTCCTCAGGTCAGTGGAACAACCGGATTCTGCTATCCCCAATGGCGAAGAAATCCATCCTCTCGTGGATGCATCCACAGAATCTCATGGAGGGAGTTCCGTTTCATCAGCCGCTACCTGTGCAATCCCTGATCACAGACGCCTCTCTTCAGGGCTGGGGTGCACATCTGGGTCCCCTTCAAACGCAGGGGAGATGGACCCCCAACGAGCAGACTTACCATATCAACATGCTTGAACTGAGGGCAGTTCACTTGGCCCTCAAGGCTTTTTAATCAGCCATTCAGTCAGCATCAATATTAATTCAAACGGACAACACAACCACCATGTACTAATTAAACAAGCAAGGTGGAACACGTTTTCGTCCTCTGTCTCTCGAAGCACAAGCGATATAGCACTGGATGCTAGCCAGGAACAAATCGATCACGGCAGTCCATCTGCCGGGAGAGCAGAATGTTCGAGCGGACTCGCTAAGTCGTCACTACCAAGAGCAAGAAGATTGGATGCTTAAGGACGATGTGTTAGAACACATTTTCCAGCAGTGGGGTCATCCCAGCATCGACCTCTTGGCAGACGAAGACAACAAAAAATGCCACGCCTTCGCATCCAGGTTTTACCGACCAGGAACAAGGGGGAATGCACTTTTGATAAACTGGTCAGAGACGTTTGCATACGCCTTTCCACCCCTCCCTCTTATTCCGAAGGTAGTGGCAAAGCTCCTGAGATCCTGGATGAAAATGATACTAACAGCACCGGACTGGCCTTGCCAGTGGTGGTATCCAGATCTCTTGCAACTGTCAATTTGTCTGCATTGGAGGCTTCCATGCAGGCCGGACCTTCTTTCCAAGATGGGAGAAGATCTTCCATCCCAGCCTCCCCTCACTCAGCCTGACAGCATGGCTCCTGAAGTCCTGCAGTATGGACATCTAAACCTTCCTATGGACTGCATGGACATTCTACGGAAGTCAAAGAGGCCTTCCACAAGAACTTCATACTCTATGAAGTGGAAGAGGTTTTATTTATGGTGTGTTCAGAGGGGTTGGAGTCCAGTTACTGGTCAAGAGGAGGTCATCCTACCATACTTGCTCTATTTGGCCAAGTCTGGATTAAAATATTCTTCTGTAAAGGTACATTTGGCAGCCATTACGGCTTATCGTAAGTCTCCTAACCAACCTTCCTTTTTTCAGCTTCAGGTGGTTAAGGATTTCCTACAGGGGCTAAAGAAGGTTTACCCTCCTGTGAGACTTCCTTCTCCACCTTGGGAGTTGAACCTGGTGTTGTCCAAGCTGATGGGCTCTCCCTTTGAGCCCATTCATAAAGCATTTCTGCAGCACCTTTGTGGAAGGTGGTGTTCCTGGTGGCAATCACTTCTGCACGCAGAGTTCAGGCGTTATCATCTAAAGAACCCTATACAGTTTTCCACCATAATAGGGTGGTAATGCGAACCCACCCTTCCTTTCTACCTAAGGTTGTGTCGGAGTTCCATGTAAATCAGACGATTTCTTTGCCCTCTTTCTTTCCAAACCCTATGACACCAGCGGAGAGAGCTCTGCATTCGCTGGACCTCAAGAGGGTTCTCAAGTTTTACTTGGAAGCCACGAAATCTGTGAGAAAGTCTGACCTATTGTTTGTAAACTATGGTTCAGTCAGAACAGGTTTTGGTGCTTCTAAACGAACCATCGCAAGATGGATAGTCTCTTGTATAAAGTTATCTTACCAGTTGACAAATAAACCTTTGCTCTCTACCCCGAAGGCTCACTCAACTAGGGGCAAAGCGGCAACAGTAGCTTTTTTTAATTTTTATAGTCCTCATTAACTACCCTGGTTGCATCTATAAAGTCAAATAGAGAGCGAGACACTGCCTCAGATACCTGGATAGGTAGACCAGTATTGCTACCGAGTCACCTAGTCAGTGAAATCACAATCACAAAGACTTTCCGACCGCAACCGTGAGGGCACAGTTTTGCTACACAGGTGAACTTGCCTTTAGACCAAAGTCCATGGAACAAGGTAAAACAGCAAGGAGAGGAGCGAAGGATTCCGAAGGTAGCATAATCATTGGACCAAACGGGGGGAAAAAAAACCTGTGTGATTCAAAGCTAGTTCAACTTGAGGATATGCCAGAAGGCTCTCTTGTTAGTGTTGCCTGATCTCATTAGGTCTAGTTTAGAGGTCTGTAGCATAGATGTCTGCCAATCAGAAAGAGATGGTGGTGTGGCGTCCTTCCACTTTTTAGAAATTTCTCTTCTGGCCAGGAGCATAGCGTAAAATAGAAGACATTTGGAAGGACCCTTCACACCCTCCATAACTCCAAAAATTAACAGTACCGGATTTATCGTAATCTGACGACCTGGAGAGGTTGTAAGTAAGGTACTTAAAGAGTCCCAGAATTGAGATAGGAGAGGGAATTCATAAAACATGCGTATATCAGAAGCCGCCGTTTCCCAACACCTCGCACAGGCAACCGATGGATCTATAGCAAATTTTGACATATTTTGCAGCGAATAGTAGGCCCTGTTCAAGGAGAAAAGATGGTTCCTTTGCAGCCATGCTGGCTTCACTATTTCCCATAATATCTGGAAAGAGCCAAGCCAAAGAGTCTCAACATCCAGATCTGGAAAAGAACTTCCCCAGATTTTATCAGGGAGTTGGAATTCGCCATCCATCTCATCAGGCGGAAAAGAACAGGAGTAGGACCCATAAACCACGTCGGAACTGGGTTATGTATGCTTAAAAAGAAACAATGTTCAAACAGGTTTCACTTGGAAAGACAGTTAAACATGCATGCAGACTGCATTACATAAGCAAGAAAACAAGGAGACTCAAAAAAGGTATAAGACGGCTGTTAATCGCCAGAATTGCATCATAAAAAGATTGCACAAGGGCATACAGTTGAAGCAGCACTGTACAGAAGGAATCTTGTGGCAACCCAAGGGCACTTGGTGTGAAGTGATATATACAAGTGAGAAATAGCGACGCAAGTGAGCAGGGTGAACAGCGTGGGCGGCGCAAGGTGAACAATGGTGACAATATATACAAGTAACAAATTTCTACATTAACAGTCATTAATTATCATTTTCACTTGGAACAGAGGAATTGCGCCCAACAATTGCGCTGTGGTGTCGACGACGTTTCGACCCTCGTTACTTGGGGTCGTCTTCAGGACTGGGTTGTCAGTTCATGGGTGTGCTGTGGGAGCAAACAATCATAGACTCAGCAGGTGAACTGTAGGTGTGACACCTGGACAGGGTGTAGGATAAAGTAAATAGGATCGATAATGGTGGTCCCATCCGGCTCAGTAGTCGGAGCCCTTTGCCGAGGATTTTGCCTGCCGCGTCTCGGACCCGTGATTTAGCCCCCAGCGAGCCGCCACTATTGAATCAGGCGCCGCCCTGACCGGACGGGACCACCATTATCGATCCTATTTACTTTATCCTACACCCTGTCCAGGTGTCACACCTACTGTCGCCCCTGGACCGACCACTGCGGACTTCACCTGCTGAGTCTATGATTGATTGCTCCCACAGCACACCCATGAACTGACAACCCAGTCCTGAAGACGACCCCAAGTAACGAGGGTCGAAATGTCGTCGACACCACAGCGCAATTGTTGGCCGCAATTCCTCTGTTCCGATTGAAAATGATAATTAATGACTGTTAATGTAGATATTTGTTACTTGTATATATTGTCACCATTGTTCACCTTGCGCCGCCCACGCTGTTCACCCTGCTCACTTGCGTCGCTATTTCTCACTTGTATATATCACTTCACACCAAGTGCCCTTGGGTTGTCACAAGATTCCTTCTGTACAGTGCTGCTTCAACTGTATGCCCTTGTGCAATCTTGTTATGATGCAATTCTGGTGATTAACAGCCGTCTTATACCTTTTTTGAGTCTCCTTGATTTCTTGCGTATGTAATGCAGTCTGCATGCATGTTTAACTGTCTTTCCAAGTGAAACCTGTTGGAACATTGTTTCTTTTTAAGCATCCATCTCATCAAGCATTAAGTGATACCAAAAGTATATCTCCTTTTTTGCTGGGGTTTTAACTAGAAGTTGATACTCTAGGTTGTTACCCTTCCCTAAAGGGGTTTACACCTGCTGGTAGATTGCACATGGGCTCAACTTGTTATCTGTAAGTACTTAAACCTAGATAACAGTAGCTTTCTTACATAATGTACCGATGGCCGAGATTTGCAAAGCAGCAACTTGTAAATCGTTTCACACATTTACCAGGCATTACTGCCTAGATTCAGACTCCAGAGCAGATACCCAAGTGGGCTGGTTGTATGACATTACAACGCGTGGTATTATTACCACGCTTGCCATTACAACGCTGTTTTTACAACGCAAGTCGTTACAACGACTTACGTTGGAGGGCGCTGGATAGTGGAATAGTTTAATTTTCTATTCCAACTCCAGCCCACGTTACAGTAGGGAAGGTGTTGGAATAGAAAATTAAACTATTCCCTATCCAACAGCGCCCTCCAGCGCAAGTCGTTGTAACGACTTGAGTTGTAAAAGCAGCGTTGTAATAGCAGCGCGGGGTAATGCCCGCGTTGTAAAGGCTGTTACCCAGTGGGCCAAGCTTCCTTGCGGAATCTGTTCCAGTGTTGAGATTTCGGAGACTGTGTTCGCCTAATGGAGGTTTTTCTGATGTCTGAATAGTTCTCTGTCTACTTGCCCGCAGGATGAGGGGATTGCTTGCTATTCTATTCATGTGCTTATGACTATCGATGAGAATCCCCTGGAAGAGAAGGATTAGTTACTTACCTGTAATCCTAGTTCTCTTCCAAGGGTATCATCAAAGTCATAAGCAACCCACCCGCCTCCCCGGGCAAGTAGTCATGTGAAATATATATATATGTTTTTTAAAAAGGTCTGCGGTTTCCCGCAAATAACAACTGACCTAACTGTCACCCCTGAGGCAATATTGGGAGCTAGGGGTCATGGCTGCCTTAAAGGCATGGTGCCAGTTTTCTGTTACTGTTATGTGAGTTAGTTTTTCAGCTTTCTACTCTATGGTTTTTCTACAATGAAAAAACAACGGGTGATGGACAGAATGCAGAACAATGTCATACATTCACCCCAGTACAAGGATCTGGGCCTAAATCCATCGTTTTTTTGCTCGCCATTCCAGTTTGAACCCAGCCATATGCAAATCAGTCTTGACCCTGTGCCCCATGGGAACAGTCAAGCCCGAACTGCCAAGCCAGGTCCGCCCTGGACAGGAAACAAGCATCCAAGGACCAGTTTCGGGCTTTCATGTCTGACCTGGGGTGGTGTGGAGTGAAAAAAAATGATGGATTTAGGCCCAGATCTCTGTACTGGGGGTAATGTATGACAATGTTCTGCATTCTCTCCATCACCTGTTGTTTTTGCCTTTGTCGCCCCAAGTGGGATGGGTATGCTCAGACGTGAGTCCCATGCTCTCCACACCACTGGAGTCAAGCTATCCAGGCTGATGACGGCTGATAGCCAGAAACCGGTCCTTGGATGCTTGATGCCAGTCCGGGAAAGACATGGCTTGGCAGTTCGGGCTGGACTGTTCCCATGAGGCACAGGGTCAAGGCTGATTTGCATATGGCCATGTCTGACCTGGGGTGGTGTAGAGTGCAAAAAAACAATGGATTTAGGCCCAAATCTCTGTACTGAGGTGAATGTATGACAATGTTCTGCATTCTGTCCATCACCTGTTGTTTTTGACTTTTCTACAATGCAGCCTATATGCTGACAATGCTTTCACTTTCCTTGCAGGGTTACTTTTCTACTGTATAATAAAGCAGTTTTCAAAGGTTCTTCTTTCTCCCTGCTTTATTGGAATGTTTTATGTGCAAAGACTTCTATTGCAGCATTGTTCAGCTTTTCCAGAGAAGACTGCATTGTATGTTTATATATGTATATATACATATATGTAGAGCTACATATATAATATATGTTTTCAGGGGTGCCGCGCATGGGCAGGAATATTCATGTGCTTATGACTTTGATGAGGATACGCCTGGAAGAGAACTAGGATTACAGGTAAGTAACTAATCCAACCTGACCATTCCAACACCACAGCATGAGTACTGTTACACTCTTCGACACTCATAAAGCAGTAATCCCATCTCAAAAGCATGCTGCAGCCTGCAGAACCCACCTAAGTTAAGACATACAGCTCAGCAATAAAATTATACCCCCAATCCAGGTTGCAACACAGAGTTATTTCACTCAGTCAGCAGAAGAGATGAATTGCCATCTTAAGAACAGGCGAGCAATTGTAACTAAAGAAAGAAAGTGTGGTACTATGAAAAGAGATTTAATGGCAGGGCCTTGTAAGTTGGGAGGAGACAATGATGGGCCATTGCCATGCGGAGGAACCGAAGGCAGTGGCTTGTGTTGCGGCGGGGAAGGAAGCCAGTCTGGTCCGGGTGAAACAGGGTGTGGATGACCTGTTTAAGACGAGTTGCTAGGACCGTGGCATAAATTTTAACCTTGGTGTTGATGAGGGAGATCGGACGGTAGTCAAAGCAGGAGGATGATGCAAGGTGTATTTTGTGAATCACCACAATGGTGGCAATGACAATATCTAGTGGGAAAGTACAGTTCTTAGCTACTTTCATATACAGGGTGTGGAATAGTTGAGATAGAGTATCCTAAAAAGCTTTGTAGTACTCTTTCAGGTATCCATCAGGGCCTGGGGTCTTCCTAGACACAATGGCGGAAATAGCCCCCACTATCTCATCTAACAAGATAGGTTGATCCAGTAATTGGACATTGGCGCCCGAGAGTTATGGGAGCGGTATCTCCCATATCAAATGGGAACTGAGTCCCAGGCCTGCCATATAGCGGTGATGGTAGTATTCAGTGAAGGTCCTTGCAATGGAGGCTGTGACGCCCTGAGAATGACCCTCAGCATCTACAATCACTAGGATTATTCGATTTTCTAAGGGGCGGGAGGCAAGACACTAAAGGAGTTTGCCATTTTTGTCTCCCTACCGATAGACTCGGGTTGTGGAAGCTCTCCACATCTTTTTGGCCATGTCCAGAGTGATATGAATGATTTCTTCCCACAGGAGCGCAAATTGCCAAGGTGTGTCTCCTCAGCACTCCGTGGCCTTGGTGTGCTCCAGACAGATGATCTGAGCCTCCAGCTTGGAGAGATGGTCCTCTCTGCCCTATGCTTTTTTTTGAGGTAGCCTTTATGGAACCCCCCTGATGGTGGTCTTACCCACTGGCCACAGGGTACTGGGGCACCGAACCATGCCTTTATCTTGCTGAAAGTAAGCTTACGTTTGTTTACCGGGGCCTGCTTATAGTCCCCGTCTTGGAGAAACCAGGGGTTCAGCCACCAGCTAGGGGGGAGAGCTCTAGTGGGGCCTCCCAAACAGAGGAGGAGGGGAACATGGTCATAGTTTCCCTAGCAAGGATTTGAATATCAGTGACTGCACAGTATTCAAGGGCAGGCATGAATGTATTAAGTCAATGCAACAGTGAGTGCGGTGAGCATGCAGAAATGTGGTTGTATTGGAGCAGGCGGGAGTTCCACGTTCTCTACACATCGAATATGACAAACCTGGTGGCCCATTGTAGGGGATGTTTAGCATTTGTGCAGCGTTGATGGGAGGGGATCTCTGTGGAATCACTGTCGGGAGCTAAGACTGCATTAAAGCCTCGCCCTATTACCGTCAACCCTTATGGACGGGCCGACAATAATGTCGAGAGGTCTCGAAGGGAAGACTTGCCAGTTGCCGGGTGCTCACATGATGAAACAAGATTAAGGGTATGACCACTCAGTGTTACTGTGAGGACCAAAAACGTCCGCTGAGGATCTTTAGGTAGGAATGGTATAAGAGGATTGCTATGCCATGGAAGCCTCGTGTCAACCGTGCGTGGAAAACCCTATCATACCCTAGATGCATCAGGAACAGGCAGTGATTACCCAGAAGACATTGCAGCAGTAAAGCATTGGGAAGGAACAGTTGAGAGTATAATAGAACTGTGGTGCATTTGGCACAGTCTATATGCCCGTTAAAGTTCCACAAAAGGATATGGAGAGGCTTAAAGTCAAGATAAGGGACTGTCATGGCTGTGATTGGTGAGGAGGTTGGGTGTATCTGTCTGGGGCATGGGTAGGCTACCACGCGTCGGGCTCACGGAATAGGAAGGGAGGTGCATCTGGGCCAAGCGACCTGTAAGTGCGCAGTGGAAAAGTGTTGTGTCACAAGTTGAACTCAGAGAGAAGAAAGGCAAGAACATAGAAACTGAGTCAATAGTCAGTGTGTCCTCAGTCTCCGATCACCGGGCTCCATGAGAGGTCAGTGTTATCTAGGCGAGGGACAGGCAGGGCGTCAGACCATCTGCTCAGCTCACCCGAACTGGATTCTGGGTCCTGCATTGGCTCAGGCAGAGCAGTGGACACAGAAGACGTGCCTGCCCTCTGTACTACAGAAATGAAGGAAAAGGGGTCCAAGACGAATAACATAAAAATTCAAATTATTATTCACGAAAAATTCGAACAGCAACGCTAGTAAATACAAAAAAGGTTTAATCAGTTCTGTATATTTCCTGTACATAGGATATTGTTCATCATGTATAATTCATTGCAAATGAGACAAATTGTCAATAAGCATAGGTGCCCACATTCACTACGGGGAGGGGGTGAAGGTGAAGTGAGGGAAAATGATGGGATTACGTAATAGTGAGATTCATTCAGTGACACAAAATATTACAGGTTTTTAGAAAATCAATACAAATGGTCCCTCTGGAAGCACAAAGGGCCAAGAACAAAAGCGCTCAAAAGAGTCCGACTAACAAATGTAACATCGCAGATCCAAAATCCCTTATAACCATTAATGTTCTGCTTGGGATAGGAGATTTGGTCGTGTTGAATATAGTCGACGTTTCGACCCGTAAACAAGGTAGGTAAATGTTCCTTACGCGGTGGGTCTTCTTCAGGACAATATAAGTTGTGGGCGGGCAACCTCCTATAAGGTAGAGAAATGTATTCATTATATGCTAAACACCATTCATGTTAATTAATAAACATAGAAGGTGGATCATTGAGAGAGCAACTAGAACTATTAAAAACATGTTGTCGAAAGAATAATCCGATTGATATATAAAGGGTTAGGTGGACAAATATAATATGATAAATCGAAGGGCATCTTAATAAACTCTCGTCCGAGAGTTGAGGCAGAAAATCCACCTCCTGAATACTCAATGGGTAAGATGAGGGAGAGGAGAGAAACATCTTCTTCCCACAAAACACAAAAGGGGCTCTATCCCCTACTGTAAATACATAAACATGGTCTTGCTTACCACTGTTGTGTAGTGGTAGTTGTACAACGTCAAAGCACATGGATAAGCGTCTCATCCAGACTCACACTTAGATTATTCTGTCTAGATATAGAGGTAAAGAGAGGCAATAAATAGCCAGGGTATTACGCAAAAGTCATAAACTGAAAGATAACCAAAGGGAAAGTGCTTACCAATTGTCCTCAATTAGGACAGCAGAAAAAGTTTAGAGACAAATAATTCCTTAGTTGTAGGGTCAGATTCTTGATGGAAGACAAATGTTATCTCAAATTTGAAGCCTGAGGACATGCAATAAAAACGATCAGTGAACCTCCTAACGGGGGTCAATGCACATATCTATGTATTACGTTACTGGTCAGGTTGTTAATGAGGGATAGACATTATTCCATACATTATGTCTGAAAGCACACAATACAAAGGGTCAGTATACCCCCTAATTGTAGATAGTGTTCCATACAATGTGCCTGTGGAGGCAATGGAGGGAATCCTCATATTCCTTAACAAAGGGGCGTCATGGTTATCTCAGTAAAGTCACGTTATTAATCATATTATTAAAGGTATCTCGTATACAGAATGATGCATTGTGGTCAAAAAAACGAATCGTCATAGACTGTCTTAAAAGATTTAAGAATAAAGCGGTTTACCATTAATCATCAAATTTGTAGTCAGAGTCACGATGAATTCATAAAGTGAAATCCTCATTTAGATTGTAATGGGTATATCGTTTGTTAGAGCCTGAGGACATAAAAACAGCAGGGATTAGTATTCCCGCCTAATGTAGTAAATTAGTAGATGGACACAAATACATAAGTATAACGTACATCACATACCTCAGCAAAAACAAATAAATTGAAGAGTTTTGCCAGGCAGCCACCATCATTTTGTGCTTCCAGAGGGACCATTTGTATTGATTTTCTAAAAACCTGTAATATTTTGTGTCACTGAATGAATCTCACTATTACGTGATCCCATCATTTTCCCTCACTTCACCTTCACCCCCTCCCCGTTGTGAATGTGGGCACCTATGCTTATTGACAATTTGTCTCATTTGCAATGAATTATACATGATGAACAATATCCTATGTACAGGAAATATACAGAACTGATTAAACCTTTTTTGTATTTACTAGCGTTGCTGTTCGAATTTTTCGTGAATAATAATTTGAATTTTTATGTTATTCGTCTTGGACCCCTTTTCCTTCATTCTTACAATTACCCAGGTCCTAATGACATTAGTGGGTTTAACCCTGTTTTCTATAATCTCTGTACTGCAGAGGCAGGTAATGATAAAGTCACTCTCCTGGCATTGTGGCCTCTTGCAGGAGCGAGTACACCTCCTCTGAGGCCTTGGAGTCTCATCTGCTGAAGCGCACGTGCATGTTCATGAGGGGGAGGTGTATGCGACCACGTGTTCGTTGAGAGGCTGCTCTCCTGTTGCCCAGGTTCTGGACTCCTACAGGGTGTCAAAGAAGTAGGATACAGGAGCCTGTATGGAAGGTTGAGAACCCATAGCTTTTGCATTGCTTCTGTATAAGAGCGATGTTGGGCTTGCACCTCTTTGCTGTAGTCAAGAAGATCAAAATCTCGTTCCCTTGGTAGGAGAGGATGGGCAGAGAATGGGCCTCCTGCAGGATAGTGTCTCTGTCATTCAAGTTGAGCACTCAGACGATCATTGGTCTGTGTTGGACCCCTGGAGAGGTCTGGGCACGAGAGCCCAGTGAACCTGCTCCACAACAAACCATGCTGAGAAGCGATCCAGAGGCATCTAGGGTCTAATCCAGCTCTCCAAGAAGGACACAGCTTGCGTTAGTTCCACTCTCTCTGGAATGCCAATGAAGCCTAGTATGTTCCGGCAGGAGTGATTTTCAGTATCCTTAGCCCGTCAATGGAGGTCAGCGGTGTGAGTCAGTAGCCTGGAGACTTGCACTTTCAGTTTCCCAAAATCATCTTCCACCAAGGATATGCAGGATTCCACATCAGAGATCCCGGCCGTCGTGTTTCGGGGGTCTTGTCTGGTGAGAACAAATGTCGACAGGCAATTCCCCTATCTTGGTCTCGACAGAGTCCTGAGAGGAATAGATAGCCTGGAGGATGATGGACAGATCTCACTCCATTAAAGGATTTATAGCTGGGATGCCTTCTTCAGAGGTGGAGCAACCTGTGATATACGGGTCTATGCAGTTTTGAGATGGAGAAAGTTTTAATAGTTCATCCTTGCCCATGGTGAGCACGTGGGGAGGGAGATGTTCCCCATTGAGGTAGACCAATTCAAAGAGGAGGTAACACCTCATGGTCAGGGGACCATTGCATAGGCTAGGGAGGGCAGGGTCAATACCCCTCTTACACTACAGCAGATATCCAGCAGGAAGCTTCCCAACCAGGAACCAGTTCCACTATACGTGGCCGCAGGGAAGGCAATGGCGTCTCGATGGCACCTCGACCAGGCAAATATAGACTGTAACCTGTCATTTTAGGGGCTTTGTGGTGCTATGGGGGCCACAAGGCCTCAAGAGCGATGCACCGGAAGGATCCTCAGTCCAACACCTCAAAGTCTGTCATGGCTGCCAGATGTCTTGTGCATGATCCACTACCAGGCCGCCTTCCTCCCAGTCCATGGGGTCTAATCCTTGCATGGGGAGCAAGACCTTAGCACTTGGATGGAAGTCCACACATCAGGATCCACTCGAGGGTATAGTTGAGTACCCGGGGCCCGGGGATGCAACCAGGATGTCCCCCAGCATCTTCAAATCAGCAGGTTGTGTGTGAAAAGTGACCCCAGCACTTCAGGTGTTATAGGGCTAGTGTAGGCCCAGGAATAGGTAGGCTTCACTCCATCCACCCAGTGCCCCCAGTTCGGCGCCACCCCCCAGGGAACCCAGTACCTGGATCCACCAGAGGAGGGGTCCTTGACGAGTAGCAAGTCTCTTACGGTGCCCCACTTCTCTCAGAGATTTAACACAGTTACCAGCTCCCCCATGCAGCCTCCTCTCCTGCTCAATCACCGCCCTGCCGAGGACTTCCTGGGGATCAGCTACTAGCAGGCCATTGCGGAACCAGGCAGGACAAGGGCAAGAAGGCCTATTCAGAATGGCCCGACCCAAAGGCTGGCCCGGTCATGGGTCTAGCGGAAAGTCAGACATCGCAGGCAGGTATAGACAGCAAAGGGGGGATGGGCTGAGATCCTCCAATCGGACCCCTGCTCCAACAATGCGACTCACCAGGCCACAGCCCACCCCCCTCCACAGGCTATCATCTGGAGTCTGACGTCGTAGCCAGAAGCAGCCAATCAAGGCTTGTGCTGTGATACGAGCAGCAGACCAACAGGCCAAGGATAGACCTCTATGGCAAGCAAGTTGGCGGCAGTCCAGTGGGCTCCACATCCGTCCCGGGCCATCAAAGTCACAGAGGCAGCACAGCTGGGGGCCATGGAAACGTTCAGGCGACCAGACACGCCCTCCTCAGACCCCCAGTGGTCCTGGGTCACAGACCCTCAGTGCAGCCTTTCAATGGGGCAGCCATCTTGTGTATGGGCAGGCCAGATGCCACAGCCCCTGAGACAATCGTGGTGTCCAGCAGAAGCAGGAGCAGAAGCAGGATTTCTGCGAGGCAGCCACAGGCGGGTACAGGAGTAGTTTGTGGTGTCCAGTGCTGCTGAGACTAGCAGAGATATGAGTGAATGGTGTAAGGGTCCAGAGCACATTTAGAGTGGGACCACCATCTCGACGCTCGTAGCCACACATCATTACACCTGTTTGATTGACAACATACATACAAGACAAAAAGGCACTCACAAAGATGAAAGAGAAAGGGCCTACGGAGATCAAAATACCTAGGATCACAATGGAAAGGATTAGAGAGTTTCAGAGAAAATGTATTAAATCTATTTGTACAGTTACATGCAATATCAACTCAAGCTAATCAAAAAGTAAGGAGTGATGAATACTCTCATGGTTGAAAAGATTGATAGCAAATGTTGTGTCGAATCTACTGTATTTATTACATTGATAGTAGAAATTATCCACAGAAAGTGTTGAAGGATAAGGCACTCCATAAATACAATATTTTATTGTATTATTGTAACAACAATAGGGGTGTTTCTAACTGGGAATGTGACGAATGGAGGTTGAGATGTACATATCTCTTTTTTTACTATGTTAAAAATTTCAACCAGGTATTGAAACTGGTCAGTCCTGATTTTATAAGGTATTCTGACACTTATAGGATGCTTTTTGCTACTGAAAATCTATGTGTGAAAACATTGCGCCATTCTCATATGCAATTCAAGGTTGGTTATGTATTTTTCTGCTGCTGGTGATTAATTTGCATCATAAGCTCATTTTATATTTCTGCAAATGTTTTACTGACAGAGAAGCCAGGTGACTGCCCTAAGGTAAATATTACCTGCCTCATCGATCCTCTGCCCAGAAATTGCAATAATGACGTGGACTGTGATGGGATCCAGAAGTGCTGCCAGCAAACATGTGGCTTTGATTGTACAGACCCCGTGCGCCCAGGTACAGTACGAGTGCTTGACTGTCTACGAACAAAACACAGATTCAGTGCTTAGACCTTATCACGGGTTGTTAGATAATGCAATGTTTTGATGTGCACAACCTAGAGATCTGTTTGGGCCTTTGAATTTACTAACAATGTATCACAGTTACCAAATGCACTCATAATTGTTGCCCTAGACACTATACATAGAGTATTGCTCGATTTTAAAATGCACACTCTGCCATTCCAAACTAGTTATCAGTAGAAGCTCTGCATCAAGTGGGAGGCTCTTGTAAGATGCAATCAAACTTGTTCTTTGATGTACCTCGTAGAATTGCATCCTGCATGGGATTCTTCTGTTGGCTCTGAACCGGATCATAGAGCTGCACTTTGCAAGGAAGAAAGAAGAGAAAAACTGCCATTATAAGAAAAGATTCCCATTCCTACACTGCAGTGTTCCCAAAGGCACGTGCATTACGCTCCAGCCCGCCGCACTGCGAAGTGAGGGATTTTCCCCTAACATTTAACCAATATCTCGTTCACCAAGTTCAACAATCGATACTCCAATTTGTTCATTAATCATCGAAATGTTTAGTACACTTGCTTTAAGTCACTCAAAATCACTGCGAGTACGCAGCTTTCTGATTGGTGTTTTATTGTTTCATTTTCAACTGCCTTCAGCGTGCCCATCCGGGCTTCAACTTAAGCATGTAGAGATATATAATTCATATTCCAGAACCGCACAAAATTCCACCCAATGCATTTCAGCCTCTCTTTAGACCTTTGTCAGAGGTAACTGAAAGAAACAGAAAAAGAACATCTAAACCTGTTGTTCAAAACATAATTGAATCAGACCCTTCGATACTTGTGCCTTTGAAATCATATGTTTTCGATCATTACACCCCTCCCAGTTTGTGAAACAACATGCCCTACAACATTTTCTCCATTGTCCTTTAAAAAATACCTGAAACCAGTGCCTTCCAGGCAAACAATATCAGCATTTAAACTAATCAATAAATACAACAAACCAATCCGTCAAAGTGCAAAAAGTCCTTGCTTCTGTTAAACATTAACCCCTTCCCACCTCCCGGTTACCAGTCTAAATCCTAATGATAACCTGTCTTTCCCAAACCCGTAATAGTGACTACTCTGCCTCGAATACCGCGGTCTGTGACCTTATCGCCTCCTCTACGTTCTCTCCCTCTACGATAACTGCGTGTTCTCTTTCTCTTATCTTCACATCAGCCGCTAAGCTCACCCACCTGAATCCTTTCTATTTATAGCCAATTAAACCGATCTTATCCTGACCATTCCCACACCACAGCATGAGTAACGTTACAATATTTTATGCTCATAAAGCAGTAATCCCATCTCAAAAGCATGCAGCAGCCTGCAGAACCCACCTAAGTTAAGACATACTGCTCAGCAAAAACAGTATACCCACAATCCAGACTGCAACACAGAGTTATTTCACTCAGTTAACAGAAGAGATGAATTGCCAACTTAAGAACAGGCGAGCAACCGTAACTAAAGACAGAAAGTGTGGTACGATGAAAAGAAATGTAATGGCAGGGCCTTGTAAGTTGGGAGGAGATGATGATGGGTCATTACCAGGTGAAGGAATCAAAGGCAGTGTCTCGTGTTGCGGCGGGGCATGAAGCCACACTAGTATGGGTGGATCAGGGTGTGGATCACCTGTTTAATACGATTTGCTAGGACCGTGGCATACATTTTAACCTCGGTGTTGATGAGGGAGCTCGGATGGTAGTCCGAGCAGCAAGACGATGAAGGGTATGTTTTGGGAATCACCACAATTGTGACTATGTCAATATATACTGGGAAAGTACAGCTCTTCTCTTCTTTCATGTACAGGGTGTGGAGTAGTTGATAGAGTATCCTAAAATGCTTTGTAGTACTCTTTCAGGTACCCATCAGGGCCTGGGGTCTTCCTAGACACAATGGCGGGAATAGCCCCCTCTATCTCATCCAACAAGATAGGTTGATCAAGTAATTGGACATCGGCGCCCGAGAGTTGTGGGAGCGGTATCTCCCATATCAAATGGGGACCTGCTCCCAGGTCCATCAATGAGGCCGCCATATAGCGGTGATGGTAGTATTCAGTGAAGGTCTGTAATTTCGGATGTGACGCCCTGAGCCTGACCCTCAGCGTCTACATTCTATGGGACGGAAGAAAGAAAGTGTGGTACGATGAAAAGAGATAGAGTGAAGAAAGCCAGAGAGAAAAGCAGTGAAAAGAAAAGTGATAGAGTTAAGCATGGTAGAGTAATGAGTGACCTGAAGGGTGGCGTCAAGAGTAGTAGAGAGAAGAGTGAAGTGCGATATGTTAAGTGCAGTGTTTCATAGAAGGCTGATAAGAGATAGGGTAAGGAGTAGTAGAGAGAGTACTGGTGTAGAAGAAAAACAAGAATTGTAGAAGAGATAGGAGGGTTGGAGGGGAGATACTATGTGATACACCTTCATGTGACTTACAAGAGCCAGTTGTTTGACAAAGATGCATTTGTGTGCCGCCCCTCTGAAGATCTTGGATGCTTTTTCAATATCTTTAATTTCAAAGTAGTCAAACCTAGGATAAGGATAATTCACTATGAAGATCTGTAAACTGACTGTGACAGTAATATTGTTGGTCCAGGAGGGCTGTGTTTCTAATTCAGAATGTTAATATTCCTGATTGTGTGTTTCAGATGAACCGCACCCGGGCACATGCCCCATCTTAAATGCCATGTGCAAGTCGCCACTGCCTACACCACAGTGCCAGAGCGACAGCGAGTGCCCACAGGCTCAGAAGTGCTGCGACGTGTGTGGGCAGATATGCATAGATGCTGTGTTCGGTAAAGTACCCTCAGAATCCTACCTTCTTGGGTGTCACAGCACCCAAAAACATGTTGGGAATTAGAAGAGCCACATAAATTAATACTACGTAAGACAGCACGACAAGGCATAACATAGCATTACACAACATTAACAAAGATAGGATATTATGGCGTGACATAGAACAACATAAAATTACATAAGATACCTTGACATGGAGTACCATTTCATAACATTTAATAGGATAGGTTAACACCGTATGACACAGCACTACATATGTTTATATAAGATAAAATAATATGGCATGACATAGCATAAAAAACATTACATAAGATAGCATAACACAACATGACATAGCATAACAATACATTTCATAGGATAATATATTACAACCTCACATACATAACATTATATTATTATTGGCCACACAATGACTGATTAATTTTTCCCAATGTTCTCATCTTCGTCTTGCTTTCCACCAATTAAAAATTATACCATTGTGTCGCTAAACCCAAGTGCACGTAAAAAAACACACGTCAACATACTTGAATAATACTCTACTGATTCACCACAACATCTTCATCTTCACTGAGTTTAGCTCACCCAAGTGCACAGGCCGCCCGTGACTCATGACGGCGGGGTACATGATACACTGCCAGTGAATGTTTGCCCATATGTTTGTGCTACTTGGTTGGCTAGGCATTACATTTGGCACTCACCTACTGTAGCCAGCTAAGATCTGTGTCAAACTTCATGTAAATGTGTGCTTAGAAAGAAGGTGAAGGAGGTAGCGATTCTAAAAAGATGTGCTTTCCCTTTAATGCTTCCATAGGAAGTTTTGCTCTCAGCTAAATCAAAAATGGCTGAACAGATTTACACCTTGAAAGAATATTTTTTTTCAGAAAGCATGCTTTTGTTGGTTTCAGTAAATCCTTTCAGCAGTTTTTTAGATATTGACAATGTAAAAAAGGTGTTGTAAGGCTTGAAAGGGTTGGAAATACTTTGTATTGGCCACTTCAAGTCACAATTCTGAATAATTCCAGATCAGAACGAGCAACTATTTAAGGAAATTTGAAAGATGAAAGAGTTTTAAATAATACATGATGAACATTGCGGCAGAATTTGCCTACCCACATGCATTGAAGGGGGTTGGAGTGGGGAGAATGAAAAAGTACCTTTGTCCATGTTGCCCATGGACTGGGTGCTTGGAAGTGGTGTGATGCATGGTGCCCCCTCGCCTTGCATTCTCCCTGCTGTGAATGATGCCAGAGCTGTTATGCTCTATGTTTCTGCCCCAGTTCCATCCCTATGCTAAATGAGATTGACATATGTTTCCGGAGAAGGGAGAAGGATCATCTCTAAAGTAAACAAACCTGCTGCTGCTGTACACATCGGTTACAATAAACAACTTTTGTGGAAGAGCGTGTCTTGCCTGCAAAGGAAGGCAGCCAAAGTCATTTCAGAAAAGAGTGCAGACAGACTGTAAATAAAACATACCGAGTTACAACAATACTAAAATGACTATTCTTTATCGGAGGTAACAACAGAAGACAGGAAAGAATTAAGGAGGGGATAATAAGCGTATTAGCAAATTGAAGGCCAACGTTTACAAAGGATTGTGATAGTAGCAAATTCACAAGATGGGCAGAGAGTTTGTGGAGCTTACAGTCCATACTTGAATACAGCATGTCTCGAAGAGACAGCGCAAGCGCTGCTTTGGTGAGACCTAAAACGCAGAATGATAGAACTGCATTTGATAGATTCCTCGCCATCCACCGGAGACAAGAATGGACTCACTTTTTATAAATTTAGGCAGTTCAGCAGCCCATAAGAGCAACAGCAGAGGGGACAAATAAAAGAGTGCCAAAAATGATAGGGATATTGTGAGAAATCGGGTTTTTAGTTGACTGAGATTTAAGACTGGTCAAGCAACAACCACAATCCCAAGGAAAATCCTGAACCAATTTAGAAAAGTAGAGTACATTTTTATAAATTATCTGACACCAAAACAACAAAAATCCAATAAGAAGAACCGGAGTTGTGGACTTAAAAAGTGTAAGGTACAAAATAGGGCTTGAGAGTTCAAAGCGCCAGCCATGGATATCTGGTCACACAACACCAAGTCAAATTTGAAAGTTGTGGCAACTGCGATGGAGCTGGTTCAGATACAAGAAGTGGACTGGGCCCAGTAAGCGTTTGCCTTCAGATTTAGAAACACTTCTGAAGAAGTATCTCGGAGAAGGTAAGGGTCAGAAGGGGAAGTCTGCAGGAGGTGTCCATTAAGAGAGCTCTGTCATCCGATGATCTTAGGACAAAGCTGCAGTGAACATTTCTATGTTTGGACATAGTTGCCAAAATGGAATTCGAAAAACTCCAGTTGAATGTGGCAGAAGGCTTAAGCTGAAGACAGTTTAATACTGTCAAATACCACTTTGGTGAGGGACCGCTGAAATCGATTGGCTTCTGCTTATAAGAACATAAGAAGTCAATATGACCGGCAAAGCACCTCAGGCAGATAGGCAAGCAGGTTGATCCAGGTCTCCACCTGATTCTCGGAGCACTTTTTCGCCAAATTTTGTCAAAGTACTCGGTTCTGGCAAAGGCCCATCTGGGGGTTCAATGCAGGATCCAGGCACAGAAGAAGTCATTCCAGGTGCAGCTGCAGTTTGGCAGAGTCGTCCGAGAGTACTTCCGCAGGCCCAGTAGGGAACTAAAGCGTGGGTCTGACTGTCATTGACACCCAGTCATGTGTCCAAGGCCAGCCTACAAGAAGAAAAGGGGTAGGGAAAGGGAAATGGCCACTTTCCTAAAGTGGCATTTTCAAAGTTGAAAGAATAGTCTGACTTTATGATTAAAGAGGGTTTTTCATTACATTTTCACACGTACCAATGATTACATATATACCTCCTCTCAATTACTATTCACAGCTCATTAAATATAATGACTACCCAATGTTATCCTATTGTAGGTGTAGGCCTCACAGTAGTTAAACAAAATTGGAGGTTTTTCCCCACCAGGACATGTGAAAACCAAAAGAACATGTACAACATTTTAATTACACAGCACCCTGCCCTAAGGGCTACCAAGGGCCTACCATAGGGGTGACATATCTAATAAAAAAGGGAGTTTAAATGCCAAGTCAACATCGCATTGGGACACTGCATTCATGCTGCAATTTGAAGGCTGGGACATGTTTTAACATGCTACTTAAGTGGGAGGCACATTACGTGCTGCATATCCACTGGTGATTACCTGCCCCGGTATTTTGGCATTCCAGTATGCAAGGGACAAATAAGTAAATACAATCTGCCAATTTGGTAAATGTCAAACAAATCATTTTTAGGAGAGTGAGCATAAGCATCCTGGCACTGGTTAGCAGTAGCAAAGTGCACAGAGTTCTATGGTCAACAAAAACTAATTTCAGATTACAGTGGGAGGTAAAAGGAAAAAGGTTTGAGGGTGACCTGTAAATCGGGCCAGGTCCAACGGATGGAAATTTGCTATGACACATTGGCTTGTAAAAGAAGAGAAGTAACACACAATATATCAATGGCACACAGAGGCGCATATTTAAGAAAAAGTCACAAAACGCAGAGCCGCAGCCAAACATGTTGCACTGTGTTGCATGACAGGGAGAAGGAGAGCGCCTGTCTGCCGAGATATGGATCTCTCCTCCCTTCTCCTTAAGGTCTGTGCTGATTTCAGCTGGTGTGCGCCAGGCACACAGTAATCACTGTGGGGTAACTGTTCCTATGAGAGAAAGGACAACCTATTCTGGTTGAGCAGTTGAAGATGCTAAAGTGTGGTCTTATGTTGCAAATCGCGGCTGGATCTAGATGAAGATGAGGGAATTTCCCCTTTTGGAAATAGTGCCCTCACACCCCCCTCGGTGTCATGCTTCATCATCGGGCATTTTCTCCTCGTGGGGGTCTCGCTGTTGTCCCTCATGAGCCCTGTGAGAGGTCTCTATGTCGGAGATCTTTTAGGAGACGCTGCAGTTGTGCATGTGGGTGTGTGGGCCTAAAATGTGTGTGAGTAGCTTAAAATCACTTTGCGACCCAGAAACCCAGGTCCGAAAGGTAAGATTAAAAAACAAAGGATAAGGAGAACCTCTTTTAAACAAATGTAGTTGAAGGATGAGTATTTTCCTGCTGCTCTCTTATCCTGGGTGTGAGTGAAAATGCAGATTAGGCCAACATGTTTGACGCTCAATATTTATATCTAATGGATCCTAGTTGTTTCTTCAGGACCATGATGTGCAAAAGAGAAGTAAAAATAGGAATTAGGGAGGGCGACACCCTATATTCCTATGGTAACTAAAGTAACATTTATGTGCATCTAAGCGCTTATCGGAACGTCTGAATCGAGTCCCTGTTTCCAACCCCTCTATTAGAATGGATTGGCCTTGCCGACGGGCCCTGCAGTAGCATAGAAGTACATAGTTAACCTCCTTTGTAGCAGCCCTTTACCTTCCACCCCGCTCATGGGATGCCAGGCACACACCTTAGCGCCATAGTACTAGGTTTTGTACCTGAGTCTACCATGGGTTTTGTACTGGAAAGCTAACCTTCCAGTACAAAATACTATACTAAGACAAACGTACATTTTTTTACAACTTTGCATGTATGCTGTATAGTGCAGCATGCGGCAAAGTTAGAAAAGAAAGGAGAAATAAATACATTTCTCCTCTTAATTCCTCCTTTTAAATGGCGTTAAGATTTGGCACTATACCGTGTCTGAAACCACACTAGCCCCAGAATCTACTGGGGTAGGGAACTAGAGGCACAACAGGGCGATAGGGGCCTGCCAGCCTCCAACACAAAATGTTATACACAAATAGGGCCGCTCTCATCAGAATGACCTAAAAGGTGCTCAGGAGTGTTATGTGTATGTGAGTGTGGACATCTCACAAAAAGTTTAGGACTGGCCTCACACACCACCTGGTGTCATGCTTCATCATTGGCCAGCCCTCGCCCTCTAAAAACTCAGTTTGATAGAGGGCGGGCATACACCTGACGACAGGGATGCACTTCTAACTAGGTGGGGGCCCAAAGTGGGTGAGTGAAATTAAAAGCCATTACAGTTACCTCACTTGACTTAAATGAACTAGGTGACTGTATGGTGTATAAAAACAAGTGAGCGGCAAAATGGGGAGAGTTATTAACCCCTCGCCGTATAGAATTGGGTCGACTTGTTTCTACAGTGTGTCAACAGTGGTACATGACATTCATCAGGACCTAAATATTTTATTATATAGAGGGCTCCACTCTTACCAACACTAACCTAGTGACCCCCAGAACACTCATCGACTTTCACCCGAACCCCAACACGGAGTGCCATGCCGTCACCGCTGGCCAATTACACAGCTATCCTGCTGCGGACTGTACTCTCCCTCTTCCCAATCACTGTGCAATCCCCTAATGAGTCTGGTTGGCCCACCACTGGGCTTCCATGTGATGTGTGCTTGGATGGCCATGTATAGCCCCAGCTCCGTCAATCAGCTTAATGTGAATAAAACATTCTAAATCACACAGATGTGTCATAACTATGTTCACTCACGTATGGAGGTATGGCTGGATGCAGGTACGATGATTGCACATGAAGGTACAACCGGTAACTGACATCTATGTGCATGTGTATCCCTGTGACACATGGCCAATTGGATGACTGTGAAGGTGTTAGCCCGAAACCAGTCCCAGGATGCTTGTTTGTGGTCCAGGGAAGACATGGCTTGGCAGTTCGGGTAGAATGTTCCCATGAGGCACAGGGTGAAGACTGATTTGCATATAGCTGTGTCTGAACTGGGATGGCAAAGTGAGCTAAAGAATGATGATGGATTCAACCCAGATCTTTGACTGGGGGTGAGTGTTTGGAAAGTTTCAGCACTCCGTCCATCATCTCTTTGTGTTGGCTGTGAAGGTGAGTATTAGCTGTGTCCCCATTGCACATCAACAACAATCTCAGAACCCCAAACGTAGGCACACATCCATGTATAGAATATCGCTGTGTGTAGAACTGACCTAAACGAAAGCAGGTCAGGAGTGGTGTCCTACACCACATGTGACACCAGAAGTTCAAGTCGCATACCTACTCACACACATCTGTGTGGACACATTCTGTTGTGATCTATGACATTGCTCCACATGGTCAGAGGTCGGACACCATACTTACACTGCTGTAGTCATGTAAGTGCACATGTGGTCCAGAACCCATGCAAAAACACAGTCCGGCTCTCAGAGGTGAAGCTTGCCAAAGGGACCCCCTCCTTCATCCCCCCCATTGCACATTCATCAGTCAGTTTTCTGAATGTAATGTTGCTTTGGTGCCGAGATTGGGACACGGCCTTGGGCACATGGTGTACGGATGGCGGTACACACACACATGTTGGCATGTGAAGCCAGGTGGCCAGGAGGCCTTGCGCTGCTTGTGCAATCTCAATCCATCTCGCTCCCTCTCTTTCCTTTGTTGGGCGCATGGCACACCTTCTTCTCTTGGACTTTTGTTTGTATGGCGTTTTGTGTTGGTGATTACATTGCTGTTTGACTGAGTCTCCATTTTCTGGCCATGCAGGTCTGTTGATTTTCCTGCTTGTAAGACATCAGGCTTTAATCCAGCCTATTTCGTGCATGGTGTCTAAAGCACAAATTTCCTGGAAGGCGGCAGCATAGGATGACAGTTCCCGAGTAGTGTCCATCCTCTGCCAAAACAGCAACGGGCGGATCTTTGCTAGATCACTAATGGGTTTGATGCCCATATCGAGCAATAGTGGGCATATATAAGTACTCTACGTCAAGGAAACCAAGTTTCTAAGGAACTTATTCTCCATGGTTGTCAGGTTGCCGTGCCCCACAACTCACCCCCATAAAGTGCACTGCTCATGGCTTACTACTATACAATTTCAGTGCTGATGCAATTGGCTTCATGTAGGAGAGACAATGTTCTTTACGTAGAGCCCGGGTTACCAGGGAAGATTTGAGGAAGGCCTTACTGGGATTTCCAGGCCATATCCTCAGATACTTTAATTCCCAGGTATTCGAGCTGACTCTCCAAAGGGATGTCATCTAGTAGCAGATTTCCCTTAAAGGACTTGTAGGGATTTAATAGCAAAAGCTTGGTTTTGGATGCATTTATTTTGAGCCTCCTCCTATCACAAAAGAGCTTGAATTGATCTGTCATGAGTAATATTCGCAAGATCATTGGGGTCCTCGAGACAAGAAGTGTGTCGTCCGCGAATAAGAGGGTAGTGATTCTTTGCTTAGCTAAAGAGGGGGCATCTGCTGGAATGGCGGATAAAAGCTCGGCAACGTGGTTGATGTAAAGTGAGAATAAGGTTGGAGCCAGGACACATCCTTGGCAGACCCCCGTTGTACTTTAATGGGATTGGTGACCTGTCCCTGACTACCCCACCTGACTCTAGCAAAGTTCTCTTCGTGGAGCCTAATCAGAAGTGCGAGGATGCCCGGTGGCATACCCATCTCCCTGAGCACCCGCCATAGGCTGTCCCTGGGAATGAGATCAAATGCAGTTTTTAGATCTATGAATGCAATGTATAGTCTCCCTTTACCCAGTAGGACCACCTTCCAGTACAACATAAGGAGCCGAAAGACCTGGTTGATTGTGGCATTTTACGTCGAAAGCCCACTTGGAGGGGAGAGAGAATATTGTTCTCTTCCATCCAATCTGTTATTTAAGTTAGAAAAGAGCAACAATGGACTTTATGGACATAATCAGTCAGGCTGATTGGACAATAGTTTGAGGGGATAGACCTGTCATCCTTTTTGAAGATGGGAATCACCGCAGCCCCTTCCCAAGATTCTGGGGCCCTTCCACCTCCTGCAATGTCATTTGCGAGGGTCAGCATGTAATTTGCCCAATTTTCTCTATCAAGACCGAAGACATCCCCTTGGATCCCATCCAGACCAGGTGACTTAGCGAGTACGAGTGCATCTAGGGAGGCTAATATTTCTTCTCTGGTAAATGAGAGGTCATATGTTGATTGGAGTAAGTCAGGGACTGATGGTTGCATATCACAACTGGTAAAGGTTGAGGACACGCCTCCAAAATGATCTTGCCATGCATGGGGTGAGGTGTTCTTAGCCAAGGGCAGAGACTTTTCATGGTTGCCCTAACCTTACCCACATATACCCAGAACAATCTAGCGTCCAGATTTGAGATGGACTCCACAAGTTCTGCCCACCTTCTTTCGTCCCATTCCAACTTCACCTGTTTGTATTGCCTCCTCAGTTCCTGGATTGACGGAATATCCTTTTGCCTTAGGGCTAGGGACAGCCGTCGTTTTAGAGATCTGCATTCTTTTGAGAACCATGGAGTTGTTTTGGTTGATTTCGTCTGGTTGAACCTGGACTTATGTTGATGGACAATAACATTTCTTGCCAAATGGTTGAAGAACTCAGAATGTTGTTCACTACAGCTTGCTCATGAAGACGGGTCGCTTGGCCGAGATAGCAACACCCCCAGGTGTATATGGTTCTTGGGAAGCACACCGTAGCCCGACGGGGCACCATCTACATGGCGTTCATGGATCTTTCCTCCGCGTTTGATGGTGTAAACTGGGGGAAACTGTGGGAATCCATGGGCGTCATGGGCGCCCTGGAGGTGGAGGTTTGCTTGATCAACTTCCTGAGGGACTTTCACAAGGATACAAAGGCCAATGTCGGATATTCGCTGGATCTTAGGGTAGCAAGAGATTTTAATGTTGAGAGAGGAGTGAGGCAGGGCTGTATGTTGGCCCCTTTCCTTTGTAATTTATATATCAACGAGTTAGACGCGTTTTTGGTTAAGACTGGAGTTGATTTCCCTTATGTTGGGCGCAGGGGACCACCCGTTTTGCTATACGCAGAAGATGCTGTCCTCCTGGCAAGAGCTCCCAGAGGTCTACAGTCCCTACTAAATGCTTTCTGTGGTTTCATGGCTGACCGAGATCTAGCCATCAATAACACCAAATCTGACATCATGCAGGTGGGGGCGCGTCCCAAGAAACAGTATTCGTATGTGGTAAATGCAGAGAAGGTTCCCCTGATTTCATTATTTTCTTACCTGTGAATCTTATTCGACGACCAGTTAAAATGGGGCCCGTTGGTACAAAGGACAAGAGGGGAAATAATTCGGGAAAACTCCGCCATATTCAACTTTGCGACAAAAATGGGCAAACGCCCAGTTGCCGCATTGTTGAAGATTTATCAGGCAAAAAGTGTTGCTTTGGGTAGCTATGGCAGTGAACTATGGGGGTATGTACCAGCCGGGGATATCGGGGTGGTCAAGAACAGCTTCCTAAAACGGCTCTTGGGGGTACCCGAGGGAACCTCTAACCTAATAGTGCATGAGGAAACTGGTTTACCCTTTATTGGCGATATTATAGCACTACGGCCTTTACTTTTCTGGCTGAAGTGTTGGCTAAATAAAGATCTGGTTCTTAACCATCAGCTGTTAGGGAAGTTTTGTCTTTGGACCATATGCTCGAAATCCCATGGCTCAAATATCTAAAAATCTGTTTTACCGAGCTAGGGCGCTCGGACCTATTTTAAATTCCAGATTCGATTGGTATCGCCGATGTGGAGATTGTAAAAAATTATTTTATATTAATGAAAAAACTAAATCGAGATGGGGTGGAACTGGCAAAACCCAGCATCCGCAACTTCGTGATGCTCAAAACCACACCATCTATGGAGCCATACTTATCATGGCCCATAACAAACCACGAGCGGTTTCTATTAACAAGGTTTCGGCTGGATTATTTTCATCTACTTTTAGCAGTACTGAGGGGATCTCATAGAGGCCAAGTGTTACCTCCCTGCAGCTGCGACAATACTTCTCCACAGGACCTGGTGCACTTTTTATTTATCTGTTCCCTCTATAATGCCCCCCGGAGGATCTTTCTGAAGCCACTTTTTAAAAAAATTAAGTCTGAACAGGTTCGCCCCGCACTTTGCTATTTACAAATGTTAAAATTCGAAAGCACCTTATACGTGATTGGATTCTTGAAATCTGCTCTAAAATTAAGAAACTGTAGGGAGATCTGACTGCTATATATATCTTGTTATTATATCTGTAATCTATTTATATCTTTTTATGTCTTTTTTAATTAAATGAATTTTATAAATCGTGTAAATACGACCATGGTACTTGTTTCAAATGTGTCTTACGTATCTTGTTGTAATGTTACTTTTATGGTCTTTTACTTATGTAAAACCGAATAAAGTAATTCAAATTGAAACACCCCGTGTTGCCTCTCAACATCACGTTTTGGTGTACTGATCTTGGATTCATCCGCCTGGATTGTAGACCATTTGAGCCGGCGTTTATCATTTAAGGGAGTCACCTCCCATTGTGATGAAAAGATCATCACATGCCCTTGACTTTTCACCCCAAGGATACTTTATTTTAAGGCTAAGAGGATTGTGGTCGGTTTCGCAGGTCTGGATAATACACATGTTGATTACAAGTGGCCATAAACTAAGATCCACTAGTATATAGTCTATCTGGCTAGACCGGTTGGGTCCAACAAACATCTTCCCCCTTTTCTGTCAGGGGCGGTCCTTCCATTAGCAGCCCGTGACCTGTGCCCTAAGGTAGGAGAATTCAGGAGCAGGGCTGCTTGGGACCAATTCTTGACTGGTGGCAGGTCCAACAAAGGGACTAACCACATATTGTCCTCCTTGTTGTTCTCTAAGATGTCTTCCGGATCGAGGGGCTCAAAAGTTACATTAAAATGCCAGCCACGATTAAAGGGTGCGCGGCCTGTTTTGCATCCAGTTCCTCGTCTAAGGCTAGCAGATTAGGAAACCTACCAACTTTAGAACTCCTTGCATAGACATTAGTGATGTCCATGCACTTTCCCAGTGAGCCTTTGACTCTAACACAAAGAATATCGCTGTTATTAGTGGAAAGCTCTTCTGATACACAATTTAGTTCAATTTTGACCAGGATGAAAAGCCCTCTAGTGGGGCTACCATGTGTAAAGGAAACTCCCTGTTTGTGAAACATTACAAACCCTGGGATGAAAGTGGGAGTCAGGTTCCATGTTTCCTGCAGAATACATATCTTGCGCAGATTGATAAACTCAAGACAATGGGCGAGACTTACTTTTCCCCTTATGCCTGCCACATTCCACAAGGCTATTTTGAATTTCCTTATCTCTAAATGGTGCAGGGGGGTAAAGTGTTGTCAAGTTCCTGATCGTCATCTCCTATTTGCAAAACAAATCCAACATGTGATGGAAGTGGGGACTAGGAGGCTCTACCTCATATTCATTGAGACAGTCCTCTGGCCCCATGTCCTCTGAGCCAATATGTGGCAAAGTGTAGGTTGTATACGAATAATTGTTTAGGAAATAAGACCTGTCCCTCATAAAATATATAATGGGAAGAGATATAGTGGAAAGTGATCCGAAAGAACCCCATTGACACATACCCGGACTGTGGGATAAGAATAGAGAACACAGACCATGCTGTGGAAGCGCTGGCCCAGACCTGCATGGATCAGGACCTCCTGTAGATAGTTCCAGTCCACCATATTGAACACCTTCTCAAAGTCAATGAGAAGTAGGGCTAGAGTTTGTGGCAGACGATGACAGTGGGCTACGGCCGCATGAAGTCAATAGATACAGTATCTTGTGCTCCAAGAGGGTATAAAGCCACATTGATCCGGATGCACCAACATTGGCAGCATGCATTTTCGTCTGTTTGCTAATACCTTGGTGAAGATCTTTGTTTCACAATTAAGCAGTGATATAGGGTGATAGCTGGCACAGGACATGGAAGGCAGAAGGGTATCAGGTAGCACCACTATAGTTGTGGTATCCAGTTCTCCTGGGAACATGCCTGTCTGACACCCCTTCTCATACATCGCCAACAATTGAGTGATGAGAAGATACCAGAGCGCTGCATAATATTCCATGGAGAGCCCATCAGGGCCAGGGCTTTTCACCGTAAGCAGGCCAGAGAGGACATCTACAATTTTATCTATGGTAAGAGGTTTGTCCAGTACACAGGAACCCACTGGTGAGAGAATGTGCAGAATGACCAAAGCTAGAAAACATTTAGGCCCTGTTAGACCCCTCTCTGAGGGCGCAGAGTGCAGTTTCTCATAGAAACAAGCAAAGGTCTGCGTGATCTCCGGAACTGATCACCTCAAACAACCTGAATCATCCATCACTTCGGGAATGATCAGGTTCACCTGTTGATGGGAAGCCAGACAATAAAGAAGTTTCCCATTCGTATCACCCCAACTGTACACTATAGCTGTGGAGGGCCGCCAAAGAAGTTAAACCGCCGCCAGGGACCGTAAGCAAATGTCATGCCAGACGAGCTGCTGTGAGAAAAAGGGGGGACGTTCCAGGGGATGCTCCAGGTGTATGGCGTGTGCCTCTAACTGGGTAATCGATAGGTTCTTTTGTTTTCCCTTCTCCTGATCAAGCACTGTGCAACCCCCTAAAGGGTTGTCTTACTTGCAGCCCAAATGGTGCCCCTGTGGGAGACAGACCACTCGTTTTCATGAAAATGTGCACCTAGTTTGGCCCTTAACGCTTGGACAAAGTCCACTTTCTGGAAATACCATGTGTTAATGCGCCATATAGGATGCAATCCCAAAGGAGAGCGCCCCAGGCAGAGGAGGAGCAGGGAATGATCAGATATACCTCACAGCAGGATATTGACGTGATTCACCAATTGGTAGTCGTGGCAGGTAAGAGAAAGAGGTCTATACGTGAAGGCTTGTGGTGTGCCATCAAAGTGTGCACATTGGCAGAGATTAGGATACCAAAACCTCCAGCCATCACAGAGACCCAAGGCATTAGTCTAATCTGGAAGGCAGCATGCCCCAGTGGTTCTGGAAGTAGTGGGTGGGCCAGAGCTTCAAGGTCACGGTGTAGGACTTCATTAAAGTTGCCCCCTATTATAATGAGTCCCTGTGGGATACACGCAAGAAGATTAGAGAGATGCTTAGGACAGAGTGCCATGGAGGCTGGTGGAAGATACAAGCACACCAGCACAACCGGCCTACCCTCCAGTGTGCCCTCCAAAGAGATGAATCAGCCCTGTGGGTCATACGTTACCTGGGAGACCACCGAAGGGAATGAGCTGCACAGGAGGATGGCTACCTCTCTCGCACCCCAGGAATATCCCACGTAAAAACCTTGTTGTACATTTTACGGACCAGGAATGGACATCCATCGCCTAGGAGAGGCGTTTCCTGGAGTAGCATGACTTCAGGATGGTGGCAGTGAGCAAATGTGACGATCGCTGATTGTTTCACCCGGTTCAACAGACAGTTAACGTTGCATGATAAAACCTGGAAGATCATGTGCTGGGCAGAGTGGAGGGTGTGGAGCAGGAGCAGGATCCCAGGGAACCCATCCCCGGCCTAGAGACCAGAGTTGTAACTATGGAAGGTGCAGTGCCTAAAAGCAGTGTCCACAGTTAAGGTCATGGTAAGGACGACAAAGTGCGCCAAAACCTTAAAAGGGAGGAAGAAAAGAAACAATAACAGTGTACTGAAAAAAACACCCCCAACTCCCATCCCACCCCAACTTTCCACCCCAGAAGCATCTGTCTGCAATGAAACCTCAATACTAGAAACAATAATACACTACAGTGGACCTTCGCTGAGACAGAACAGGGGGAGTCCAAGAATTGGACGGACTTCGTAATGGCAGCTGGCATCGTTCATCAGACAGGTCTGAGTCCTGAACATAGCTAGGCATTAAGCTTAGATGCCTTCAACAAAGAGACATATCCTGCTTTGTGCATGTGGCACGGGAGCTGCTTCTTTAGAGGAATGCCAGGACTTTCAGATGACGAAGCTATGAGAAAGATCCAAGTACAGTTGAAGAGCATGGGAGTCCACTGACATCGTCAGTGAGAGGAAGTCAACGTCCCAATCCTCAATCTATAACTCAGTGGCTTGGCCCACAGGTGGATGCCCCAAAAGCCATGGCTGCATTTGAGGTGAGGTAGGCGGCGATGCCGAGCGCGCTATTCCCTGTCCCCTCCGGGAATGGATGCAGTGCCTCCAAGATGTGGGCAGCAATTGGGAGGTCGAAGCCAGATCAGTTCATCTAATACTGGGGGAGCGCAGCCTCAGCCCCTTTGTGAGCCACTGCCACGAGGCTACAGCAGTATCAAAAAAATGAGACTTTGGGGCACTGCATCAATGTGTTCAACAAAACTTCCCAGGTTATGGCATGGGCAGGCCACGGTAACCAGTACTCACTGTGATGCAGCTTATAGCCAAAGGCAGGCCCTCACTCAGCTCCACATCTACCCTGACACGCCTGTCTCAGTCGGAACACCCAGGAGCGACTTGGAGGCCCTGGGTCTCTCCGCAACCCCACACCCAGTGCCCTGTGGCTTAAAGTCACCACCAGAACTCTGACTCTGCATCCGCTCGACAGACCTGGGCTGCGGACCAAGCCGGCACAGCAATTCCACCGGCACTGCCCACCAGGTACAGATGTTGGGCAGCCTCCACAAATTTGGATTGAGGCCAGCTATCTGTATTCTTGATGAAGCTCCAGTACAGAGCCACCACCATGATGGCCTCCTTGGCCACACCCTGCATTGATCAATTTTAAAATGCACAATTTACCATTCCAAATTAGTAATCAGTAGAAGTTCTCTTCCAGGGGATCCTCATCAATAGTCATAAACACTAGAATATTCCCACCCATGCGCGGGACCCCGGAAACACAACCATATATGTGCCCCACATATATGCATTTCCATATATATATATATATATATATATATATATATATATATATATATATATATATATATATATATATATATATATATATATATACGCACCTCCTTTAAAGAAAAGAGTAGAAGCCACAGTGGGGGGGGTACCAAGGAGCCATTTGATTCTCATGAGTGCATCAGGCAAATGCATTTTGGCCGTGAGGCCTTCTTCGGTGCCCAGTAATGCTGAAATGAACAGGCCCCCTCTCCCTGAGCTGCTATAGTCATCCTGCTCAGTTCTGATAGGTTGTGACCCAATCCCTCCCACTCCAGCCGGAGCGGGATGTCCGACGTGTAGTCCCCGACAGTTCAATGGACTACACATCCCAGAATACTCGGTTCCAGCAACAGGGATCCATAGGGTAGGGAAACACCACATTGAAAGAAATAGCTGGCAGGTGAGTCAAGGAGCGGAGCGTGCCACCATTTATCTGTATTCTTGAGTTAAAGGCGCTCCCTCGGGTCCCCACATCGCACCAACCTTAAGCACCCAGGTGTCCTTTCTGTGTGGATCCGAGTGGCCATGCACCGAGCCCAGTGTGAGGCGGAATTGCCTCAACAACGCTTCTCCTTCTACTGGGGTTATAAGGTAGACGCCGGAAAATCCGCTACCACAGAAATGTCCAATCAGCAGCCAGAGCTGCCGCTGCCAATGATTTTGGTGTCACTTGTGATGCGTGGGCTTCTATACCGTGTCACAGGCAAACCACGGTGAATTGATATATGCGCACCTCCTTTAAAGAAAAGAGTAGAAGCCACAGTGGGGGGGTACCAAGGAGCCATTTTATTCTCATGAGTGCATCAGGCAAATTCATTTCGGCCATGAGGCCTTCTTCGGTGCCCAGGAATGCTGAAATGAACAGGCCCCCTCTCCCTGAGCTGCAATAGTCATCCTGCTCAGTTCTGATAGGTTGTGACCAAATCCCTCCCACTCCACCCGGAGCGGGATGTCCGACGTGTAGTCCCCGACAGTTCAATGGACTACACGTCCCAGAATACTTGGTTCCAGCAACAGGGATCCATAGGGTAGGGAAACACCACATTGAAAGAAATAGCTGGCAGGTGAGTCAAGGAGCGGAGCGTGCCACCATTTCTCTGTATTCTTGAGTTAAAGGCGCTCCCTCGGATCCCCACATCGCACTAACCTTAAGCACCCAGGTGCCCTTTCCGCGTGGATCCGAGTGGCCATGCACCGAGCCCAGTGTGAGGCGGAATTGCCTCAACAACGCTTCTCCTTCTCCTGGGGTTATAAGGTAGACTCCGGAAAATCCGCTACCACAGAAATGTCCAATCAGCAGCCAGAGCTGCCGCTGCCAATGATTTCGGTGTCACTTGTGATGCGTGGGCTTCTATACCGTGTCACAGGCAAACCACGGTGAATTGATATATGCGCACCTCCTTTAAAGAAAAGAGTAGAAGCCACAGTGGGGGGGGGTACCAAGGAGCCATTTTATTCTCATGAGTGCATCAGGCAAATGCATTTCGGCCGTGAGGCCTTCTTCGGTGCCCAGTAATGCTGAAATGAACAGGCCCACTCTCCCTGAGCTGCTATAGTCATCCTGCTCAGTTCTGATAGGTTGTGACCCAATCCCTCCCACTCCAGCCAGAGCGGGATGTCCGACGTGTAGTCCCCGACAGTTCAATGGACTACACGTCCCAGAATACTCGGTTCCAGCAACAGGGATCCATAGGGTAGGGAAACACCACATTGAAAGAAATAGCTGGCAGGTGAGTCAAGGAGCGGAGCGTGCCACCATTTCTCTGTATTCTTGAGTTAAAGGCGCTCCCTCGGGTCCCCACATCGCACCAAGCTTAAGCACCCAGGTGTCCTTTCCGCGTGGATACGAGTGGCCATGCACCGAGCCCAGTGTGAGGCGGAATTGCCTCAACAACGCTTCTCCTTCTCCTGGGGTTATAAGGTAGACTCCGGAAAATCCGCTACCACAGAAATGTCCAATCAGCAGCCAGAGCTGCCGCTGCCAATGATTTCGGTGTCACTTGTGGTGCGTGGGCTTCTATACCGTGTCACAGGCAAACCACGGTGAATTGATATATGCGCACCTCCTTTAAAGAAAAGAGTAGAAGCCACAGTGGGGGGGTACCAAGGAGCCATTTTATTCTCATGAGTGCATCAGGCAAATGCATTTCGGCGGTGAGGCCTTCTTCGGTGCCCAGTAATGCTGAAATGAACAGGCCCCCTCTCCCTGAGCTGCTATAGTCATCCTGCTCAGTTCTGATAGGTTGTGACCCAATCCCTCCCACTCCAGCCGGAGCGGGATGTTCGACGTGTAGTCCCCGACAGTTCAATGGACTACACGTCCCAGAATACTCGGTTCCAGCAACAGGGATCCATAGGGTAGGGAAACACCACATTGAAAGAAATAGCTGGCAGGTGAGTCAAGGAGCGGAGCGTGCCGCCATTTCTCTGTATTCTTGAGTTAAAGGCGCTCCCTCGGGTCCCCACATCGCACCAACCTTAAGCACCCAGGTGTCCTTTCCGCGTGGATCCGAGTGGCCATGCACTGAGCCCAGTATATATAAAAAAAATAAGCAACTGCAGCCTCATACACACCAGAACTGAATAATGCTGTAAGGACTCCCGATTATATCATGAAAACATGCATTAGAAACAGGGAAAAACAACAATAAAAACATGTTTTGAATCTGTTTTAATGCTTAGCAGACAGCAGAAACTCTCATAAAGGACTGAAAGCATGGACAGCTCCCAGGCTGGATTGGAAAAACACAGTCTAAAAAGACTAAAAAGCGAACTCATAGCAACATAGAGATAAAACTGGCACCGTGCCTTTAAGGCAGTCATGACCCCCAGCTTCCCATCATGCCTCAGGGGTGACAGTTAGATCAGTTGTCCTTCCCGCTCCTTCAGGAAGGATCCTGGTTACATAGCTCCACTTCTTTCTGATTTTAGTCAGAAATAATCTTTGTTTTTCCTAACTTTTTTGACTTACTTTAATGTCTTCCACCTTCTGAAGTAAGGCTCTGTCATTATTTGACAATTTGGGGCATTTTTTAACACTCAAAATGCCTTCCCTTTTGACACCTGTCCTTCTTGTTTTAAAAAGAAGGCCAAAACAGACTCTCATGAGGTCTGTATCCTTTGTTTGCCTGAAGACCATGACCCTAAGACCTGTCCTCATTGCCAAACATGACCCTAAGACCTGTCCTCATTGCCAAACCCTGCCCAAGAGAACTTTGAAGGACAGAGAAAGGATTTGCCTGTATGGGTTGGCAAAAAATCTTCAAGAGGAAGGTCTCCGGTGAGGAAGGGTTCCAAGAGGTCTAGATCTCCATCAAGAAGCAAGATCTCTCACTCTTCTACTGCAGCGTCGGGCTCGGCGCTGAAAAACCAACCACTGATAGGTCATTTGTCTGAGGAAAGACCATCGACAGTGGGCTCACTGTCGAGAAGACATCGTCACTCAGGTGCGTCATCGACGTCGAAGACTCGTGACCCTCCGCCGTCGTCAACCCGGCGACGATCGGCGTAGAGTAACAGAAGCCCTCTGCCATCGTCAACTCAGCGACAATCGACGTTGAGGAGTATCAGCCCTCCGCCGTCGTCAACCCAGTGACGATCGGCGTCGAGGAGTAAAAGCCCTCTGCCGTCGTCAACACGACGTTCGGCGTCGAAAGCAGGTTCCCCTCCGTCATCGCAAGTCCATCGGCGATCGACGTCGAGGGGCGAGAGACCTCCGCCGTCCACAACCCAGTGACGATTGGCGTCGAGGATGGGAACTCCTCCGCCGTCGTCTCAACGACGATCGGCGTCGAGGATAGACACCCCTCCGCCGTCGTCTCGACGTTCGGCGTCAACGACGTTCGGCGTCGAGGAAGAAGAGCCCTCTGCCGTCGTCACAACGACGTTCGGCGTCGAGGAAGAGGAGTCCTCCGCCGACGTCTTCAAAGCGACGTTCAACGTTGAGGCGCAGAGACCCTTCATCTGGATCTGAACGGCGGCGATCGCCGTCGAGTCGACGTTCAACGTCGAGCAGAAGAGATGTCCAGGCGTTGTCAGCACCGACGTCGAGGATTAAGGAACCATCGAAACCGGTCACATCAGACCGTAGATCAACTTCGAGAAGAAGGACTGGTTCGACGTCGAGAGGCGCACGCCCGACGTCAAGGCCAACCTCAGTAAGATCTATGGAAGGATCAGTGGTTCTGGTGATGGAATCAGCTTCACACCATTCTTCCTCTCACTCATCTGGACAGCCTTCTATGAGATCAGCCTCTCCAGAAGCCAGTAGACCTGCGCATCAGTCTCCATCACAGCAAAGGGAGAGTTCCTCTGCTGTGCACTTATCCCCAAGATGGCTTCTCCCCCTGCATCACTGGAAGGATACTGGGGCAAGCGGATGCAAGAATATGCCAGCCCCATCCATAGGTCACCTTTACAAAGATTGATGCAGGAGGTGGACAGGTTGAGTTCCCCTAGACGTGGCGAACGCACGGGCAGATACCGAGAAAGAAGGCATGACAGATCACGTTCCCCCAGACGAGAGGAACGCACAGACAGGTCGCGGGGATGAAGACATAGTTCCCATCGCAGAAGTAGGAGGACACCATCGTGGTCTTCTTCCACCCGATCATCGAAGAGGGATTATTCCCCTACCATATCGGACAGCCCTGTCTCGAGGGTGTCTCCGATAGATGATATCAACACCTATCACAATGTGCTTCAGAGAGAGGCTCAGAAGCTGAACATCGAAATGTCTGTCCCTCAGATGGTGACAACGGTGATGTTTGAGACTCTGCATCAGAAGGCGTCGTCTCGTCCATTACTCCCTTTGGTTCCAGGGATTCTGGACCCTGTGATGGACACCTTCCTGACGCCATCTAAGATCAAGGCAAATCCCAAAAAAGTACAAGCCGGTTTCCTCAGACCCGTCTTCTTGAAGACGGATCCGCCTGCAGACTCAGTGATCGTTGCGGCAGCGAGGAAGACTCATGCTGTTACTGCATCTTCATCGGTCCCCCTGATAAGGAAAGCAGATCCCAGGACTCTTGGGGACGTAAGGTTTGCAACTCGGCGACTTCATCGCTAAAGGTCTCCAGGGCGGCTGCTTTGTTAGGCCGCTATGACAGGGCCTTGTGGGACTCCTTGGGCCGCTTCAAGGAGAAGCTGCCAAAAGAGGATCAGAAGGACTTTGATGAGATCATCACCGAGGGATCACTTGTTGCAAACCAAATGATCAGCACGGCAGCAGACGGCGCTATGCTATCTGCACATTCTTATGCTCATGGAGTCTGCGCCAGAAGATCCTCGTGGTTGAGGCTGACAGGACTCAAGCCTCAACCACTTGAGGATACTAAATTTCCCATTTTCTGGCTCCTCTCTGTTTGGCACTCATACAGGTGAGGAGATGGGCAGAATGAAAGCAGAGCTTGACACCCTCAAAGCCGTAGGCTTGGAAAAGAAAAAAGAATACAAACGTCGATACAGGCCCAACCAGCGCAAGGGATACCAACAGAGGGTTCAAACCCCTCAATGGTTCCAAGTAAAAATCCAAGGCAAGTCGCAATATCAGGACCGTAAATCCAACAGAGGTAGTGGTGGTCACCATGAGCAGTGGCTTCCTCTGGCACCGTTGCCCACTCCAGTGGGAGTAAGTGCTTCATATCATTTGGCAGAGTAGTGCAACATCACAACCGATCGTTGGGTGCTCAATACACTGCGCAATGGATACACACTACGTTTCTGTGTGCGTCCAAAGGACATTCCTCCAAAAAGATCTTGTCCTCATCAACTAAAATTGCTCCAAAAGGAAGCAGTAACCCTTCTATAAAAACAAGCCAGAGAAGAGGTTCCTTCCTCACAGTGAGGGAAAGGAGTTTACTCCAGGTACTTTCTTGTGCCCAAAAGAGACCAGGAGCACAAATTCAGACCTATCCTGGACCTTTGCCTACTGAACGAAGTCATTGTGAAGGAGAAGTTATCCAGTATTGGGGTATCTTTCATAGATTCACATGCCTGAATCATTCCCCGTCCCCGAGGCGGGAGTCCCACGGTATATAAAAAAGCAGTGCTAAAGGTAAATTATAGTAGTAGTAGGCCTAAGAGAAAGGCCTGAGGTCTAAACTGTAGTAGCCTATCTACCTAATTATGCCAAAGGACCAAACCTTTTGTCCCAACCAATCAGCTTGTAGCACCCTCTAGAACCCTCTCTGCAGAGCCAGTTCTCCTCAGATTTTCACCGCACGTCGTGTGGAAGAGAGTTTCCCTGAGTTTCTACTCAGTTTTCTATCCTTCAGGATGTCTGACAAGAAGGCCTTCTTTAGAACTTTCAGAACATGCGACAAAAAAAGAGTTCATGTTGATGATCAACATAAGGACTGTATTTATTGCCTCTACCCAAAGCATGAGGCAAAAAATTGTAAGATCTGCCGCACCTTCCCTTCTAAGACCTTAAGGGATAGGGAGGCCAGAGTCCTTTTATGGCTCAAATCTTCTTCTACTGATGATGATGACAAAGCTTGGACCTCCAGTAAGAGTGCAAGGTCTCAAGATGGTTCGTCAAGTGAGGGGAGAAAACATATCAAAACCTCCCACTCCACTTCTGATTCTTCTCAGAGATCTCCATCATCTTTCTCCGAAGCTTCAGCTCTCAAGGACTCTAAAGTCCCCGTCCCGTTGACGAAGAAGTCAAGTCCGTCGACGATGGTTCCGTCGATGACGGTCCCATCGACAATGATTCCGTCGACGTCGAGTCCGTCGACGATGATCCTGTCGACGTCGAGTCCATCGACGAGCGCCCAGTGGACGTCGAGCCCGTCGATGAAGATTCCGTTGACGTCGAGTCCGTCGACGATGGTCCCGTCGACGAAACCAGCAACGACGACTACCATCAAGAGCCCTTTGACAGCAACTCAGTCTCCACTGTCTCCATTGTCTACCGTACCACCGACAACATTGGACATTGCTTCTACGAAGCCTCCAGTAGCAATACAAGCATTTTCTACACCTGTTTCCTCAAAGGCTATCCAACTAAGATCTTTCCAAAGACAAGAATGTTCTTATATTTCACCGCTTACGCCATCTCACATCCTCGAGACTTATGCTCATCAAGAGTAGGATGACTATGATGATGATGACACGAAGAAGCTTTTGGGATAGCTCACCATCCTTCGGAATTGAACATTAAGTGTCAAGATGATGAGGAGGATGACGAGTACACTGAGCATTACTATCAAGAGGACATTGTGGTTCCTCATTGTACAGGATACCAGAGGCAATCTCGGGCTTCAGAGTCCAGCCATCTGCCACCGAGCCTCATCCAGGACTTTCAAGCCATGTTAGCAGATTATAGACAACGCTTTCCACCACTGCAGCCTGAGATTCCAGCACCTATGTCTCCGGTCACGGAACCTCAGCAGCCTATTTTGCCTTCTCAAACTCCGGATACTTCTTCGGATGAAGAAGTAGAAGAGGGCGAATTACCAGATAATCCTCCTTTGGGTCCGTGGGATACTTATGTTATCCCCATGCCGTCTCCACCAACTCCAAAACCTTTAGACTCACCACCAGAAGACATAGGTGGGTTTCATAATCTTGTGCAGCTAGCTGTGGGTAGGTTTCAACTATCAGTGACAGTGGAACAATCGGAGTGCTTTCTTCACGATTCCAAAGAAGAAACTAGAAAGGTGTCCAGGGCCATTCCAATAATAGACTAAATATGGAAGGAGGGCATCAAGGTAATGACAAATCCTGCTTCTGTGCCTGCCGTGCTTCCACAGATTGATAAAAAATATTGTGCTCTGTTCGGTAGCCCTTTCTGCCTTATTGGACACCCGCGGCCAGATTCGGTCATTTCACAGGCTGCACAACAAAGATCAAAAAACCCAGCCACTCCCATCACTATGCCACCAGATAAAGAGGGACGTCGTCTGGACCTTATCGGTAAAAGATTCTCAACCATGGCTGCCACCTCAATCAGGACAGCGAATTCTTTGGCGATCATAGGACGTTATGATCGCTAAATGTGGTCAGACATGGTTGGTCTGATTGACCTAATCCCAGAGGATAAACGTCAGGAGGCTTGGAAGATCTTGATGGAAGGGGAGCGTGCAGCTGCAGAAACTATCGACTGCGCTTTGGATATTGCGAATACACATTTTAGACAACTGGCTGGGGCTGCAGTTCTCAGGCATCAGGGCTGGCTAACGGCTACCACCTTCCGGCCTGAGGTCCAACTAAACATTTTGGATATGGCCTACGATGGCGAGTCTTTATTTGGAAAACATATAGACGAAGCCCTCCAGGCAATCAAAATGGACACTGATACCGCAAGATCTCTGGGTTCCCTGCAGTACAAGCGAGGATCTTTTAGAGGCACTAGACGGTGTGAATACTCCTCTAGCGGAAGTTATTATCAACAAGACAGACAATATCAGCCTCAATACCGGCAGAATTATCAATCCTCATACCGTCAATCTGGTACGGCTAGTTTCTCTCACCAAGGAGGCCTAAAAAACTCTAACAATCAAGGGCGAGATACTCACAGAAAGCAGTGAGATCAGCCGGGTGCCATCCATATTTCCTTCCCTCCCTGTGGGCTCGCAAATATCTTATTTTCTACACCAGTGGCAACAGATTACCTCCGACCAATGGGTGCTAGACCTCGTTCAACATGGACACACCCTAGAGTTTGTCACCAAACCACCAACTACTCCGCCCAGGGGACCCCCTCCCCCTCGTCTTCACTTATTGTTCTAGGAGGTTCACTCAATGTTCCTCAAGAACACTATAGAAAGATTTCCAGTTCATCAGAGGTGGACAGGCTTCTATTTCTGTTTTTCCTCATAAAGAAGAAATCAGGGGAATGGCGACCGATCCTGTACCTGCGCAATCTCAACAGGTATCTCAAGAAACAGGGGTTTCACATGGTCACTCTTTCAGAGATTCTAAGCTGCCTGAACGAGGGAGAATTTATGGCTTCTTTGGACATGGAAGATGCATACTTTCACATCCCAATCCATCCGAATCATCCAAAGTATCTCGGATTCACTGTGCCTGTTGCCCACTATCAGTTCAAAGTGCTCCCATTTGGCCTCAAATCGGCTCCAAGAATTTGTACAAAGTGCCTGGCTCCAGTAGCGGAAGCATTACGTTCTTCAGGAATCCAGGTCTTCCCGTACTTGGACGATTGGCTAATCAAAGGTCCTTCAAAGAACAGGGTACAGAACGACATAACAATGTGTCGCAATCTCTTTACATCCCTGGGTCTCACTGTGAACGCAAACAAATCTCAATTGCTTCCGCAAAGATCTTGGGCACTCGTCTAGACACAATGCAATGCAAAGCATTCTTGTCTCAAGAAAGACAACTCCGTCTGCAGAAATTAGCAATTCAAGTGTCAAAAAGAAAGTCACTTTCTGTTCGCCTGTACGCTTCACTCCTGGGAATGTGTTCCTCAGCCATAAATCTCATCCCACTAGCACGTCTGAAAATGCGGCCTCTACAGGAAGAGCTACATCTTCAGTGGGAACAGGCGACAGGCTCTTTCGATGACATCATCAAAGTCACACCGCGCATGGTGGATGCTCTTCAATGGTTGGCGTGACTGCACAATCTGAAGCAAGGGCTCACATTCATGCAAATTCCTCCAGACTTCGTTCTGACAATGGATGCGTCCATGGAAGGATGGGGAGGTCATCTCCAAGATTCAGGGCAAGTGGTCTCAGAAATACAGACAATGTCACTTCAACAGTCTAAAATTGAGAGCCATTTTTCTATCCTTGCAGGCGTTCCTTCCCAGGATCGCAGGATCTTCAGTCCTGGTCTGCACAGACAATACCACCAGCATGTTTTATGTGAACAAGCAAGGAGGAACAAGATCAGCTACACTATCAAAGGAAGCTCAGGAGTTATGGGAATGGCTAACACTTCACAACATAACTCTCAAAGCAGAACATGTCAGGGGCCTCCACAATACCCTAGCGGACAAGCTCAGCAGATCCTTATCAGACTCCCACGAGTAGGAATTAGACAACACTCAATTAAACAGAGTGTTCCAGACATGGGGCAAACCAATGTTGGACTTGTTTGCAACAGAGCAGAACAAGAAATGCTGGTATTACGCCAGCAGATACCCTCAACAGGGAATGCCCTGTCCATGCGATGGTCAGGGATTCGTGCTTACGCCTTTCCTCCGATCCCGTTGATTCCAATAGTGTTGCGCAAGATGAAGCTGGAGAGCTGCCATCTCATCCTAATTGCCCCCAGGTGGCCCCCGCCACTATTGGTTCCAGGAGCTCATGTTACTATCCCAGGAGCCTCCAATCAGACTTCTTCCGGCTCCAACATTGCTATCGTGCAACGAGGGTCAGATACTTCACCCAGATCCTCAATCTCTGAAATTACACGCATGGCTCCTGACTTCTTAGAATTTCAACACCTTCAAATTCCTCAGAATTGCCGTGACATCTTGCAGAAGGCGCCAGCCCAAAGCACATTGAAGACTTATCTTCTTAAATGGAAGCGATTTTGCTCTTGGTGTGTCTCAAACACTTTACACCCGATTGAAGCTCCTGCAGAAAAAAATCTTCCTTATCTATTACATTTGGCTCGCTCTGGTCTTTCTTTTTCTTCTGCAGGTTCTTTCCTCTCCTCCCGAGAGAGGCAAAAGAGACTGTTATTCGTGCTCTGATACTTTCTAGGTTGGATTATGCGAATGGACTGTTCTGCGGAATACCGGCCTATTTAATCCACCGACTTCAGGTCATACAAAATGCTGCTGCGAGACTCCTGTTTAACACTCCTAGGCGCTCCAGTGCTCGTCCCTTACTTCGTGACCTCCATTGGCTCCCAGTTGCCCATTTGATTCTGTTTAAAATTCTGGTCCTTTCCTACCGTGCTGTCCATCAAATTGGACCAGTCTATCTGAGAAATAGGTTTGTTCTCTATGTTCCTAACCGCTCCCTTTGGTCGGCCAATCTGTGCCAAATGTCCGTTCCAAAATTTAAGTACTGCAGACTAGGCGGCCAATCCATCGCAGTCAGAGCCGCGAAAGCCTGGAACGCTCTCCCCCTTCACATTAAAGCTGCGTCTACTTCAGTGCTTTTAAGAAAGGACTGAAGACCCATCTTTTTAACATCACATTATAGGTTTCTTTCTCTTCACTTCCGTTCCTGCTACTCATCTGACTCCCCTCTGCTCTGCCTTTACCGCGCCAGGATACTATTTTTTTAGTAATAGAGCGCGCTACAAAAGCCTTTATAATAATAATTATAATAATAATAAATAAAGGTCCATCTAGCGGCTCTATCCAGGTTCAGGAAGTTAGCAAACATTCCCTCACTATGTTCTTCATCTTTAATAAAACAGTTCATGAGAGGTCTTTTCCGAGCTTATCCTCTGGTTAGGCCTTCCCCACCGGAATGGGAACTCAATACGGTCCTCTCACAACTGATGAAGCACACATTCAAACCAATTCACAAAGCCGACCTCAAATATCTCACATGGAAGGTCGCCTTACTTCTAGCCCTGACATCTGCCAGAAGAGTAGGGGAAATTCAGGCATTCACTATAAAAGAACCCTTCCTGCATTTCTCTCAGGATTATGTCACTCTCCGAACTAATCCGACTTGTATACCCAAAGTGCCTTCTCAGTTCCATTTAAATGAGCCAGTGAAATTTTCTTTCCAAATCCTGCTACACCGGCGGAAAGAACACTACATTCTTTGGACGTCAAGCGATGTTTGAAGTTTTATCTTCAAAGGACAAAAAATGTCAGAAAATCAGATAAGTTATTCGTGGCTTATGGTCAAACTATGCTGGGGAAAGCGGTCACTAAAGCCACAATTTCCAGGTGGATAGCCTCCGCAATCCATTTCTGTCATGTTAAATCTAACAGACCACTACAAAGAAATGTCAGGTCTCACTCTGCAAGAGCTGTAGCGGCGTCTACAGCATTGTTTGCAGGAGTGAAGTTAGAAAATATTTGCCGTGCTGCGACATGGAAGAATGTCCACACGTTTGCAAGACATTGCTGCCTACAATCGACAAGTCAAGAAAATGCGGCAGTTGGTCAAGCGATCTTACGTCATCTATTTCCATAGGAACAGCTTCAGGTAACCAGTGTTCCTTCAATTTGTGCTTAAAATATGCTTTTCAATATATCTGTGTATTATAAAGATATAGACATATTTCAATTTGCCTACTTATTATGTATGATGTTACTTTTCCTGATTAATATTCTATGACTACTCTTTTGAATTTAATCATGTTTTATCATTAGCAATGTACTTGGTAAATGTAATGTTTATGGGAGTGTATCAGTATAAGTCTCCCACCATCCGCAACCGACTCTTACCTGGCATACTGCTTGCTACTCTGATTCAGACATGTGAATCTATGAAAGATACCCCAATTTGGATAAGAAAACACGTTACTTACCTGTAACTTCAGTTATCCAGCATTGGTATCTTTTATAGATTCACATGCACTCACCCTCCTCCCCGGAGAGTCAGTTCTCTAATTTTGGGATACTCATTTCCCACTCGTGCTAACGAAAATCTGAGGAGAACTGTCTTTGCAGAGAGGGTTCTAGAGGGTGCTCAAGCTGATTGGTTGGGACAAAATGTTTGGTCCTTTTGGCATAATGAGGCAGATAGGCTACTACAGTTTAGGCCTCAGGCCTTTCTCTTAGGACTGCTACTACTATAATTTACCTTTGGCACTGCTTTTTTATATACCGTGGGACTCCCGCCTCGGCGAAGGGGAATGATTCAGGCATGTGAATCTATGAAAGATACCAATACTGGATAAATGAAGTTACAGGTAAGTAACTTGTTTTCTTTCGCATGTTGGCTCTTCATCAAATATGTCCACATCTGCAAACAGGAGATTGGATGTGTTCGATGGACCTCCAAGATGCGTACTTCCACATTCCCATTGATCCATTTCATCGGAAGTATCTGAGGTTTGTGGTCGGACACAAACACTATCAGTACAAGGTCTTGCCCTTCGGGCTCAAATCTGCCCCAAGAGTCTTTACCAAGTGCATGGCAGTGGTGGCAGCCGCCCTACACTGGAGAGGTCTATTCGTCTACCCGTACCTAGACGATTGGCTTCTCAAAGGGCCATCTCCTCGGCAGGTAAGGAGCGACTTCCAAGTCTGTCTGTCAGCTACATGATCTGGGGCTTCATGTCAACATGGAGAAGTCCGTGGAAGAGCCCACCCAGATGATTCACTATCTAAGATCAACTCTGGACACATAGGAAGAGCGTTTGCTTCGGAGGGGAGACTTTCTTCCATGCAGCAGAAGTGCAGCATTCTGCTCCAGACAGAGCGGCCAGCAGTCCGTCAAGTGGCATCTCTGCTGGGGTTCAAGGCCTCCTGCATATTTCCAATCCCCAACGACAGGCTGAGAATGCGACCGTCGCCACAAGATCGAGAAGACAAATGGGACCAAGCAACGGGTCGCTGGGAAGATCGGATCGTGCTCTGCCAAGCAGCAAGATCATCCATCAAGTGGTGGACTCGGCCTAAAAACCTATTAGTGGGAGTCCCTTTCCACCAGCCAGTTCCAGTACAATCGTTGGTAACGGATGCATCTCTGCAGGGGTGGGGGGCACACATGGGGTGCCTTCAAATGCGGGGCCAGTGGTCCACGAAGGAACAGTACTACCACATAAACATGTTGGAACTAGGAGCAGTCCATCTTGCTCTGAAAGCTTTTCTGCCTTCGATCAAATACAACTCGATCCTGATCCAAAGAGACAACATGACCACCATGTATTATCTCAACAAACGGGGTGGTACGCGCTCTCGGCCACTCTCCCTGGAGGCTCAAGCGATCTGGCACTGGCTGCTGGCTCGATACCTCTCCATAGTGGCAGTGCACCTTCCGGGAGAACAAAATACCAAGGCAGACGCACTGAGTCTGCATTTCGAAGATCAGCCAGACTGGGTGCTGCACGACGAGGTGGTGGCAGACATTTTTTTCGACGGTGGGGTCGTCCATCAATAGATTTGTTTGCAGACGACAAAAACAAAAAATGCCACGTCTTCGCATCCAGATTCCACCGTCCAGGGACACGGGGGAATGTGCTTTTGATGGATTGGTCAGAGACATTTGCTTACGCCTTTCCTCCTCTGCCTCTGATCCCAAAGGTGGTTTCCAAGCTCATCAGATCCAACATGAAAATGATTCTGATAGCTCCAGACGGGCCGCGACAGTGGTGGTACCCGGACCTTCTTCAGTTGTCAGTGCTACCACACAGGAGGCTACCTTACAGAGCGGACCTACTGACCAAAATGGATGGGAAGCTTCTCCATCCCAACCTTCCTTCCCTGAACTTGGCAGCATGGCTCATGAGGTCCTACAATACGGACACTTGAACTTGCAGCAGGACTGCATGCATATCCTGAAAGAGGCTAAAAGACCCTCCACAAGAGCGGCATACGCGTTTAAGTGGAAAAGGTTCTTCCTATGGTGTGTTGAAAATCATTTTGATCCTACGAAGGGGCAGGAAGATGTCATTCTTTCTTACCTTCTATACCTAGCTAAAGCAGGTTTGAAATATGCTTCGATCAGGGTTCATTTGTCAGCCATTACGGCGTACAGGAGGTCTCCCAGCCAACCTTCCTTTTTCCAGTTGTAGGTGGTTAAGGATTTCTTGCAGGGGTTGAAGAAAGTTTATCCCCCGGTTCGAAATACTTCTCCTCCATGGGAGTTGAATATGGTGCTGTCCAAATTAATGGGTCCCCCTTTTGAGCCCATTCACAAAGCCACCTTGCAGCACCTGACGTGGAAGGCCGCTTTCCTGGTAGCGATAACCTCAGCGCGCAGAGTAAGCGAAATCCAAGCGCTGTGTACAAAAGAACCCTATACCGTTTTCCACCACAACAGGGTAGTTCTGAGGGCTCACTATTCTTTTTTGCCAAAGGTTGTATCTGATTTTCACATTAATCAGTCCATCTCGCTACCATCCTTTTTTCCAAACCCCGCAACTCCTGCGGAGAGGTCGCTGCATTCCTTAGACCTCAAAGGAGTGCTTAAATTCTATCTAGAGGGTACCAAGGGCATAAGAAAAACGGATAAATTATTCTTGAATTATGGTGCCATGTGAACAGGCTTCCCAGCCTCTAAAGATCCATTTCCAGATGGATTGTGTCCTGCATAAAATTGGCTTACCAGCTGGCTAATAAACCTTTGTTGTTGTCGCCGAAAGCACACTCCACTAGGGGGAAAGCGGCCACTGTAGCTTTCTTGCATGATGTTCCAATGTCATAAATGTGTAAAGCTGCAACCTGGAGATTGGTTCACACCTTCAGAAGGCATTACTGCGTAGAATCCGATTCCAGGGCTGATACTCAAGTGGGCCAAGCCTCCTTGAGGAATCTTTTCGGATAGTGATCTATCTGTCCAGGCTTGGTTATCTAAGCTGATTGGTTAGTTTACCATTATGTTCCTTTGCCCGCAGGGGGATGAGGTGAGGCTCGCTATTCTATTCTAGTGCTTATGACTATTGATGAGGATCCCCTGGAAGAGAACGATTAGTTACTTACCTGTAATCCTAGTTCTCGTCCAGGGGTATCCTCATCAAAGTCATAAGCAACCCTCCCGCCTACCCGGGCAAAGGATTCTTGTATTTTAAAGGTATTGTCAACTCTTTATGCCATGGCTTTTTGAGTCACCGCAAAGAACAACTGACCTAACTGTCACCCCTGAGGCATGATGGGAAGCTGGGGGGTCATGACTGCCTTAAAGGCACGTTGCCAGTTTTATCCCTATGTTGCTATGAGTTAGCTTTTCAGTCTTTTTAGACTGTGTTTCTGCAATGCAGCCTGGGAGCTGTCTATGCTTTCAGTCCTTTATGAGAGTTTCTGCTGTCTGCTAAGCATTAACCCCTTCGATGCTTGTGACGGAACGGTTCCATCATGAGCGCCGGTTGGGCTGTGCTTATGACGGAACCGTTCCGTCACGGCCCCGCCCGTTTTTTAGAACCTTCAGCACAGCGCGAAAATTCGCGCCGCGCTGAAGGTGTTAAAACAGATTCAAAACATGTTTCTATTGTTGTTTTTCCCTGTTTCTAATGCATGTTTTCAATATATAATGGGGAGTCCTTACAGCATTATTCAGCTCTGGTGTGTATGAGGCTGCAGTTGCTTATTTTTATATATATATATATATATATATATATATATATATATATATATATATATATGTACGAAAACTCCTCCACGCCACAGGATCAGTTACAGGTTTTCTTCATTTTGGCGGATACAGCTGGAAAAAAGTGCATATATATATATATATATATGGAAATGCATATATGTGGGGCACATATATGAATATATGATTGTGTTTTTGGGGTCCCGCGCATGGGCGGGAATATTCTAATGCTTATGACTTTGATGAGGATACCCCTGGAAGAGAACTAGGATTACAGGTAAGTAACCAATCCCTCTTCATCAGGTTTGAGGCTCTTGTTAGATGCAATCAAAATTGTTTCTTGGTGTACCTGTTAGAATTGTATCCTGTGTGGGATCCTTCTGTTAGCTATGGAAAGATCTGAACCGGAGCATAGAGCTGCACCAGGCAAGAAAGGTAGAGCTGATAAACTGCCATCATAACAGCAGATGCCCATTCCTACACCACAGCATGAGTAACGCTACAAGCTTCATCACTCACAAAGCAGGAATCCCCTCTCATAAGCATGCAGCAGCCTGCAGAACCCACCTAAGTTAAGACATACTGCTCAGCAATAAAAAATATTCCCCCAATCCAGGCTGCAACACAGAGTTATTTCACTCAGTCAACAGAAGAGACGAATTGCCATCTTAAGAACAGGCGTACAACCTTGACTAAAGAAAGAAAGAGTGGTACGATGAAAAGATATAGAGTGAAGAATGCCAGAGAGAAAAGCAGTGGAAAGAAAAGTGATAGAGTTAAGTGTGGTACAGTAAAGAGTATCGCGTAGGGTGGTGTTAACAGTAGTAAAGAGAAGAGTGAAGTGCACTAGAGTGAAAATCTGTTAAGTTCAGAGTTTCAGAGAAGACTGATGAGAGGTAGGGTAAGGAGTAGTAGAAAGAGTACTGATGGAGAAGAAAAATAAGAATAGTAGGAGAGAGAGGAGGGTTGGAGGGGATATCAGGTGATACACCTTCATGTGACTTACACGAGCCAGTTGTTTGGCAAAGATGCATCTATGTGCCGTCCCTCTACACATCTTGGATGCTTTTTCAATCTCCTTAATTTCAAGGGAGTCAAACCATCTATAAGGATAATTCAGTGTGAAGATGTGTAAACAGCCTGTGCCAATTGTGCTGGTAACCCAGGAGTGCTGTGTTTCTAATTCAGAATGTTAATATTCCTGATTGTGTGTTTCAGATGTACCGCACCCGGGCACATGCCCCATCTTAAATGTCATGTGCGAGATGCCACTGCCTCCACCACAGTGTCAGTGCGACAGCGAGTGCCCTCAGACGCAGAAGTGCTGCAACGCGTGTGGGAACAAGTGCTTAGATGCTGTGATTGGTAAAGTATCCTCGGAATCCTACCTTCTTGGGTGTAAGGGGTCAATTACCAAGCTCTGTCGCTTCTTTTCCACACATAGGAACCACAAACCTATTTGGACTTAGAAGAGCCGCATAAAATAATACGACATAAGACAGCACAAGAAGGCATAACATAGCAATGCATACAATTACATAAGATATGATGATATAACATGACATAGAACATCATAATATTACAAAAGATACCTTGACATGACATAGCATTTTATAACATTACATAAGATAGTATAAAACAATATGACACAGCACTACATAAGGCTACATAGGATAGGATATTATGGCGTGTTATAGCATAAAAGAACATTACATAAGATAGCATAATACAACATGACATAGCAGAACATTAAATTACATAGGATAGCATAATACAACATAAGATAGCATAACATAACATTTCTATCGGCCACACACAGTCTGATTACTTTTTCCTGATGTTCTCATCTTTGTCTCGCTTTCCACCAATTACAAGTATATAATTATGTCACTAAACCCAAGCGCACTTAAAAAACACACTTCAACATATTTGAATATTACTCTACTGATTCAGAAGAACCAGTGAGATTAAAGAGCAAAATCATATTATCTTGCATTATACAATGGCAGTCCCCCCAGTGTATTTATGGTGAATTCACACTTTCCACAGAAAAAGCATAATGTTTGCTCATAAGCCTGGGCCACTTAGTTGAGTAGGCATCAGATTTGGCACTCACCTATTGTAGCCAGTTAAGGTCCGACATGTCAAATGTTATGCACATCTGTGCATAGACAAAAGGATAAGATGGTAGAGCTTAAAAAAGATGTGCAATCCATGTAATGCTTCCATGGGAAATGTTGCTCTCATCTGGAGCAAAAAACAGCTGAACAGATCTAAACCTTGAAAGTAGAGATTTTCTCTGAAAGCATGCTTTTGTGGATTTCAGTAAATCCTTTCTGTAGTCTTTTAGATATTGACATTCAAAAAAGGTGTTGGGAGGGTTTAAAGGGTTTGAAATACTTCGTACAGGCCATTTAAAGTTACGTTTTTGAATAATAATTTCTGTCAATCATATTTGGACGTTTTGCGGAATGTGACTGCCTGGCTGTCAATTTATTTTGCTTGAAATTTTCATAATCAAAATGTTGTCAATAAGAAAATGGTGCTGTGTTCAAATTATTTCCAAAGCAATGGGAGGGGACTGTGAGAGCCGCCAGACCCCAGGGGAGGGCTCAGGGCTCGCGAGTACATCAACAATAGGTACACAATCAGAAAAAAACGTAGTTCAGTACATTAAATTGTGATTTATATGAGAATGGCAGTCAAGAGCGGACACTTTGTATGAAAAGAAAACATACCATTTTGTACAAAAAAATCACAATTTTCATAACATTTATATTTTTTCTGTATATAAAATGTGTGAATGAGACAATACCCTGGGAGGGTGCACAGGCAGGTGCTGCAGGTCTGACCTAAGATCAAACCCTTCGGGCACCTCCCGCTGGGCTCAACCAAAACACAGCGCAGAATGGGTTCAGGAGAATTAAGTGCATGATAAAAAAAAGATAGAAAATCATATAAAAAAACCACAGTTGAAGGTTGGATATGTTTCACTGAAAACAAAGCAGGAAATCAATGGAATTGCTAGTTATGCTATGCATGGCACGCAACACGAGCCGTACCATTTTTCTTCCTGTGATTTTGGTAGGCAGCTTTTAATCACACAGCATTTGCAAATGGTAAACTTAGTATGGCGAGTGTGGCACATGTTACAAAGTGTGTTGCCTGTATTCAGAATATATGGCCACATGTCCGAACACATTTTCCCATTGAGACAGAATGGGTAAAACCCTTTGATACATCCGGCCTTTTGTTCTCAGAAGGGTTGTCACCTAGCTGGTTTTCATAGATGATCCAAACCCGGTATTTTTAACCTTTATCTGTACATTCGTCGAACAGCAAATATGAATAGAGAGCACATTTAAATGTGCTTTAGAGATGCGCTAATGATACATGACCAATAAAGTAAACAAATGTTAAAGAGCCATTCTACAATTGAATTCATGCGATTTTTGTTACATTCCTCTATGATATCACTTTGACCTTTTACAAACTCGTCCACAACAAATGGCCCTTCTTTTTCTCTTGGAAGTGTGGCAACCCTACCAGGATATTGTCTGACTTTAATGTCATGCCCTAAATACATGGACGTCCTTTAGGGTTTGGCAGGGGTGAATCTGAAAATCATAATACATTCATCAACCGATCACCCTCCCCTAAAGGATTCTATGCGAAATAGCGGAAGTAGGCCATGCTCATACTTTAACTAAATGTGTGACATTGCTGAATGCCAAGGGTAGATTGACTCAATTTATAGGCATCATTAATTTATTGAGAACTTTCAATCCTGACTCAATAGTCAAATACTCTTATTGCTATCTCATTATGCCTGTAGCACAAGTGCAAAGGATTCTCTGAATGAGGGTTAAAGATTTGAACTTTAGCTACAATAAATGTCTTCTATTACCTTTGTAGACTATTTTAATGCCAGCACAAGCATTCCTTTGGCTCTGGAGGTAATCAAACCAGTGTAAGTGTAGACAAGTATAGGCTGGCTTGCAAGCAGCAGCGCAACCAAAGAAACAAAAGTACTTTTAGCAAACTTGACAAGCAATCACTTCTTTTCTGACAAATCTATGAGTAAATCGGTGTTGTTTTCTTTTCTTCTTATACAATCATTAAACTACATCAGAAATACCACTTATTTACCTCTCTTGAACAGAGCTTTAGGCCAAGATTTACTTACATTTTGTGTTGGGGTTGCATAACTTTTTTGACACAACTCTGAAGGAAGATATATTAAGGATTTACTAAGACAAGCACTGCACAGTGCGATTTGTGTGTTTTACTAAACAAAAAAATAGTAACACAGTGCATAGCGCTGATGTGCATTGCCTTGTGTCGGAGAGGCTTTCCTTGGGTGGGGCATGGGCGTTCCCTGCTTCTTCCCATGGATTTTGATGCAAAACCAGATTTAATAAATTCTGGGAAACTGTCTTAGCAACAAAAAGGTGCACCTACTAAATCTTGGCATAATGAGGAGAAATATCTCAATATCTCCTTGTTTCGTCGCTCTTTTCATATGCGCTTCACCTTTGCAGCACACATAGAAAGAGGAATATGCTTCTAAGGATTGCTTTTGTGCAATAAGGCATCTCTTCCTTCACAAAAACAATCCTACCCACAATACAGGCAGTATTACCCTCCTATACCACTCGCACCGCTGCACTATGGTGCAGGGGAGTCTACATTGGATATAATGAGCCAACAGTGTGCCAGTACAGGGACGGAGCTGAACCGCTCTAAATCTTTGTAAATATGGCACAGTTCCGCGCTCTCCCTTTCAGGGAAAGTAGCACAGCACCTCCACTTGCTGCCTTGTTTGAACATTAGTAAATCTGCCCACAAGCTCATTTTTCCCAATATTTGCATGAATAACTTTTCGCTGCTGATAAAAATAATTTTGATAAAAGAAATAAAATAATAAAAAATAAAAAATAATGTTAAGACAGATGAATATGTTGATGTTTTTGCATTTTGTTTAAATCTCATATTTAGCCCATTTTGAATTCGTGCTGAATTAGAAAAAAGAAATTTAGGTCTTGAGGGAGCTCCCCTTTTTAGGGCTCGGACTCCTTCCCAGTGAAACTGGGAGGAGTTTGAGAACTAATGTTAAAGGAGAAAAAAAAGAAGAAGTATCTCCTAGGGCCTTGGAGAGAGAAATTCCAGACATTCCTTAGCGTTTTCTGTCATCTGGTCAGTGATTCGTCTTCCTTGTGTTTTCGTTTTAATAGGCTTGAAGTGATAGGGTAAATGTAGTTTAGTTCCGCCATTTTGGGCATATTTCGTGCGTGCTCGCGCTAAGAAGTACATAAATTATAATTAGGAGCTGTCAGGGTGCCTCCGTTAGTGAACGGGCGCGTTCACAATTCTGCAGCGCTCAGCGCGCAGCTTCCTTGTTGTATTAGCAGCTGCTTAATGTATGTCCGTTTTTCGAGATTATATTTTATCGGTTTTTTGAAGATTACATTTTATCATACTGTGTTGTTTTAAAATCTTGCAATTCAGCCACAGAAAGCAGAGAACCCCACGCGCCTTTAAACCTGTAAGCAGACACTCGTCCTCCGTCACTAACCCTCCCAGACCTGAACTCCGTGCTAGTCCCTCCTGCACGGCCCCACCGACGCACCCAGTGTGCCTGAGCCCAGCAGCAAGCAGCCCCCAGCCGTCTATGAGTGGCTCCTTCCAAGCCTAATTTGTCAGATCCCGTTCTGCACAGCTGGGTGGGCAGCCCTCCAACAAATGGCAGCTGATAGCGACAAGCAGCAGGGAGGAGACACAACCCCCTCGGCAAAGCTGCCAGAGGCAAGTAGGCGTGGTATTTAGATGCCCTCTGCCACCCGGCACGGGCACAAATGGAGCTTTTTAAACACTGCTGAAAAGGTGAACGGGGCAAGAAGCCGGACGAACTCCGGATCAAGAATTCCACTGTATCAGCTGCAGCAATTCTACCATACCAGTCACAGTAGTACAATTATATATTGCGCACACTGATTCCACCCAGCTTTGTTCTGCAGAGACCTTGCCCTGATGCCCCAGAAAAATTCTTTAAACAGATTGTTTTCAATTGCGTTTTCCTTTGATTTAATTTTCTGAGTGGTGTGTGAGTGTCGATTACAGACAATTTGCAGAGAAATATGTTTGCTTTAACGTAACATCCATAAAAAAAGGTTATTTTAGATCTAAAACAGGACCACATGTGAGAAATGGGGGGGGGTCACAGAGATTACTTACAGTGATATTATTTCAAGATAATAATTTATTCTGCGTGCGTTGTTCGGGTGCAGGGGGAGGCTCTACGGACAGGAAAACATATTTAGACACAACTAAACAAAATCATGTATTCAGCCACAGAAACCCAAGGGCCCCACACGCCTTCCAAATTGTGAGCAGACACTCGTCCTCCGTCAATAACCTTCCCAGACCTGAACTCTGTGCTAGTCCCTCCTGCACGGCCGCATCCCAGTCCTTTACTTTACTTCAATATTGTTGTTATCTCCTGTATTGGGTATTTACTGGGTATCAGTGCTTCAAATGAAAAAAAAAATGTTGGTGCTTCTCAGAGGTGTGTTTCTTATAATTTATTGCAAAAGCTTTAACAAATTACCTCTAGCCTGGTGTCTGGGTTACACAGTAGAGAACCCACTGGATGAAGTGAACCCTACCCTTCCTGCCTGAGCCTCCTAACACTTACTCCGTACCTGTGAAATACCTCAGCGCTTAAACAATAAATGTACGAGCATTCTGTGCATTTAATCCCACCTGTGCCTTTTTCCTTGGCATCTTAAACCCCAGTGTTGGCCCCATGTTCAGTTTCAATCCTGGGCTCTCCATTGGCTCATTGTGTGATCGCTGTGAGGTTATGCTATCCTCCTCAAACTCTGTACCAGTTGGATTCAAGGTGAGGCGTCTGTAAAAAGTGGCCCCTGTACACTATACGTATGCCAGTGCCACAGAGCCTCTCCGAGGCCCCTTTTTGCCTCATAGGGATGCCATCCAAGGCGTTTGGGCACTTTTGTTGCTTTCCATTCCTTCTTTCCCTTTGTCGACAACCCATGTGTCCTCCGTACAAACCGGAATACAGACCACTCTATAAGCATTAGGTGCTGTTGAGTGCAGAGTGCTGTGTGCTGTTGAGTGAAGAGTGCTGTATGCTGTTGAGTGCAGAGTGCTGTGTGCTGTTGAGTGCAGAGTGCTGTGTGCTGTTGGGTGCAGAGTGCTGTGAGCTGTTCAGTGCAGAGTGCTGTTGAGGGCAGAGTGCTGTTGAGTGCAGAGTGCTGTTGAGTGCAGAGTGCTGTAGAGTACAGAGCGCTCTAGAGTGCAGAGTGCTGTATTGTGCAGAGTGCTGCTGAGGGCAGAGTGCTGTTGAGGGAAGAGTGCTGTTGAGGGCAGAATGCTGTGTGCTGTTGAGTGCAGAGTGCTTTTGAGTGATGTGTGCTGTTGAGTGCAGAGTGCTGTTGAGTGCTGTGTGCTGTACAGTGCAGAGTGCTGTACAGGGCAGAGTGCTGTAGAGGGCAGAGTGCTGTAGAGGGCAGAGTGCTGTAGAGGGCAGAGTGCTGTAGAGGGCAGAGTGCTGTAGAGGGCAGAGTGCTGTAGAGGGCAGAGTGCTGTAGAGGGCAGAGTGCTGTTGAGGGCAGAGTGCTGTTGAGGGCAGAGTGCTGTTAAGTGCAGAGTGCTGTTGAGGGCAGAGTGCTGTAGAGTGCAGAGTGCTGTGTGCTGTTGAGTGCAGAGTGCTGTGTGCTGTTGAGTGCAGAGTGCTGTGTGCTGTTGAGTGCAGAGTGCTGTTGAGTGCTGTGTGCTGTTGAGTGCAGAGTGTTGAGTGCTGTTGAGTGCAGAGTGCTGTTGAGTGCAGAGTGTTGTGTGCTGGTGAGTGCAGAGTGCTGTTGCTTGCTGTATGCTGTTGAGTGCAGAGTGCTGTTGAGTGCAGAGTGCTGTTGAGTGTATAGTGCTGTTGAGTGCAGAGTGCTGTTGAGTGCAGAGTGCTGTGTGCTGTTGAGTGCTGTGTGCTGGTGAGTGCAGAGTGCTGTGTGCTGTTGAGTGTAGAGTGCTGTTGAGTGCAGACTGCTGTTGAGTGCAGACTGCTGTTGAGTGCAGAGTGCTGTTGAGGGCAGAGTGCAGAGTGCTGTTGAGGGCAGAGTGCGGTGTGCAGTTGAGTGCAGATTGTTGTGTGCTGTTGAGTACAGAGTGCTGTTGCGTGCAGAGTGCTGGTGAGGGCAGAGTGCAGAGTGCTGTTGAGGGCAGAGTGCTGTTGAGGGCAGAGTGCAGAGTGCTGTTGAGGGCAGAGTGCTGTTGAGGGCAGAGTGCTGCGTGCTGTTGAGTGCAGAGTGCTGTGTGCTGTTGAGTGCAGAGTGCTGTGTGCTGTTGAGGGCAGAGTGTTGTGTGCTGTTGAGTGCATGCTGTTGAGGGCAGAGTGCAGAGTGCTGTTGAGGGCAGAGTGATGTGTGCTATTGAGGGCAGAGTGCTGTGTGCTGTTGAGTGCAGAGTGCTGTGTGCTGTTGAGTGCAGAGTGCTGTGTGCTGTTGAGGGCAGAGTGCTGTGTGCTGTTGAGGGCAGAGTGCTGTGTGCTGTTGAGGGCAGAGTGCTGTGTGCTGTTGAGGGCAGAGTGCTGTTGAGGGCAGAGTGCTGTTGAGGGCAGAGTGTTGAGGGCAGAGTGCAGAGTGACTGTTCCAGAGAGAGCAGGGTATGCTTGTGCGCTTACACGGTGCACTGACACACAGGAGCTCAAACAAAGAACAGCTGAGCACGTGTCTTGGGAGCTTCATTGAGGCAGCCGGCCCTTTGTGAGGGGAGCAGCAAGGAGGGGACGCCTCAACCAATCAAGCGCAACTACTCACAACCTACTGTACGATTAAAGCACAGGCCAAAGGGCAGAGCTAGGTCTTTTCGCATTACGTAGGGTGAGCAGTGTGTGAGTGTGTCGTGTGAGCAGTGTATGAGCGTGCAGGGTGAGCAGTGTGTGAGTATGCAGGGTTAACAGTGTGTAAGCGTGCAGGGTGAACATTGTGTGAGTGCAGAGTGCTGTTGAGGGCAGAGTGCAGAGTGCTGTTGAGGGCAGAGTGCTGTGTGCTGTTGAGGGCAGAGTGCCGTGTGCTGTTGAAGGCAGTGTGCTGTGTGCTTTTGAGTGCAGAGTGCTGTGTGCTGTTGAGTGCAGAGTGCTGTGTGCTGTTGAGGGCAGAGTGCTGTGTGCTGTTGAGGGCAGAGTGCAGTTGAGGGCAGAGTGCTGTTGAGGGCAGAGTGTGTGTGAGTGTGTAGTGTGAGCAGTGTATGAGCGTGCAGGGTGAGCTGTGTGTGAGTATACAGGGTTAACAGTGTGTGAGCGTGCACGGTGAACATTGTGTGAGCGTGCAGGGTGAGCAGTGTGTGAGCGTGTAGGGTGAGCAGTGTATGAGTGTGAGCAGTGTGTGAGTGTGTAGGGTGAGCAGTGTGTGAGTGTGTAGGGTGAGCAGTGTGTGAGTGTGAAGGGTGACAGTGTGTGAGTGTGCAGGGTGAGCAGTGTGAGAGTGTGTAGGGTGAGCAGTGTGTGTGTGTAGGATGAACAGTGTGTGTGTGCAGGGTGAACAGTGTGTGTTTGCAGGGTGAACAGTGTGTATTTGCAGGGTGAACAGTGTGTGTTTGCAGGGTGAACAGTGTGTGTGTGCAGGGTGAACAGTGTGTGAGTGTGCAGGGTGAACAGTGTGTGAGTGTGCAGGGTAAACAGTGTGTGAGTGTGTAGGGTGAACAATTCCAATCCAAACCACATAATTCCACTACACACCACATGCATACACTCCATAACACATGGCTAAAAGACATTGCCATTTACAATGCCATTAGCTCTAACTCAAATAAATCCGAGACCTATTGCATTTCCAATGCTTGTTTGTAACTTTTCGCTGCTCCTCAGCATTGCGTCACCTCCCAGGACGCAGCACCTACTAACAATATACCTTGTGCGGGTAAGCTGGCAGATAGATCCTGGTCTCCTGTGGGTTTTCCAGGAATTTCTATTGTGAACATTTTTTAAGTCCCACGTTTTGCAGAAGTACCCCAAACACCACTATCAAGGTTGCAGGATCTGAGGGGCAAATATACAGTATTACAGTTAAATACCTAGCATACTACTAGAGGTTGGGAACCCAATAGCACTAACAGCAGGCTGACCACTTTCTCTTCTTGCTGCCCTCCTTGAAAGATTGGTAAATCTGACCGCAAGCTCATTTATTCCAATATTTTGCATGAATTGAATGACTTTTCACTGCTCCTGAGCGGCGTCAAGGGGATTCTATTGACCCCACCCAGACATGTCCTCTCAGGCTGGTGCGGTCAGTCATTGCACCCGCTTGAGACCGTTTCTATCTCCCCTTTTAAAGGTGCGGAAGGGTTGCCAACTGCACAGTGAAACATGGAGCAGACCTGAAGAAGCCACTCTGTATTTCACTTGAATGCACTGCCTCTAGGGCAGCACTAGTTCACAGGGGCCCTGAGTGCAGCGCATTCAATATTATAGGGTGCACTTTCCCTTTTTGCACACAATACAGCTGTTTGAAGGTGAGGTGTGGCTGTGTCAGGGAAAGCCTGCCCTTTATGAGAGAGAACCCTTCTTTTTTAGAGGAACAATTACATCTTTTGAGGAATGTAAGCAAATGTATGGTATGAAAGATCAAGAGTGGATATTACCATTTGAGACATTGGATACAACACAGAGGCATTAATGATGGAACTGCATTCAATAAATTCCTCATAAGACTGGGAGCACTAACATTGCAAGCTCCACAAATAAGGACAATAAACCTTTGTCAAGACAAGAGAAAAAAAAGCTAAAGTAAAGGCAAAAAACATGGAGGCAAACCCAAGCACATAGGAGCTGGGAGCAGCATCACATGACTGAAGAAAAATAACCATGAAAGAAGAAAGCCCCAGAAGAGTTCCCCCAGTTAAACATTCTTCCCCATTTTTTAAAAAGAAAGGAGGCCCCCCTTGAGGGCCACACAAGGTCATGAATCAATGCCCATTGAGGAAGATGGTACGAATTAGGTTCAAGCCCCCGTCCAAAACCCATACAGAAAATAGCTCAGTCTAGCCCTAGTGGTAGGTAGAAGGGGCCCGAAAAAAAGACCGCAGATCTGTGCATGGGGCGACCGCCTGGAGCATGAGAAAGTAAGAGCTTTAGACACAGATGTAGCCTGTCAGGCGACACAAGAGGAGCAAAATGAAACAAGAATATAGCCCGCCGGCTAGTGGAGACAAGTAGTGTCCAGCCAAGCCGCGGACTGCCAAGCGAGCGAATGAATGATATCCAAGTAATGATGATGATCCCCCAACACCGTAGCCTCACATACAGTGATGTTTTGTCCTCATTTTACATCACAAGGAAGGAAAGACACTCTCAACAGGGGAAATATCTAAACATTTTTCAAACACATCTCCTCGCTGGCACATATAACAAGTAAAGACCTCCTCAGTATCCACTTTGAGGAGAATAAGCAGCCGAGCACCATGGAAGACAAAATAACAATGAGGAAGACAACTGCCCACACCCATTTGGTCCCGTGGGAAAAGAACAGTTTTAAAAAATGGGGCATAGTGGTCAACTAGCCTGGCGACAAAAAATACCAGCACGTGGCTGATATCCAAGAGGGCGGTTGCCCCGAACTGCAAAGAAATGGCACAACCACACAGAGCTTGCAACGAGGGACCCACCACTTAGAAATCTCCCCTAGCTCCCACAATTTTACCTTAGAATACAGTAAATAAGAGTGCTAAAGTGAGAGAATAGTAACTGAAGGTAACATAGCAGACAAAGGCTGACACAGGAACCAGACCTGTGAGGCCACTACATTGCAGGGCAGACACAATAACTACTATTAGCCCAAAGACACAAAATAGGGCAAAAAAAGAAATCACGCTAAGGAGCAACAACGAAGACCCCTTAGAGAGAACAAAGAACCTAGGGGGTGGTTAGGATGGCGAAAGGACCGCAAACTGCAGGGCCGGCGGTGGCGGTCCTTCCGCCATCAAACTGATTTTTCCCACAGCCAGATTAGGATGGCGGTGGGAACTTGACTGCTTCCCCAGCTGACGTTCCGATTGCCTGGCGGAAGGTGCGGGGTGCCCAAAATGATGGTCCACCAGATTAGGATACATGCAAAAAGCGGCCTTTCCATGGCGGTGATGTGGGAAGGCATGTGAAGTTTTGCTACGGGGGCCTGTTGCGCGCCCCCCTTGTGTTGGGAGGAGGTGGGGTGCACTTGAGGGTTACCCATGGTACCCCCAACATGTAACTGCACCAAGTGGTGCAGTGACATGCACTATGGGCGATTTTAGCATCGCGGCAGGTGCTGCTGTAAGCAGCACCCGCCGCATTGTTGAAATGCGGAATGTGAAAAGTGACCACCAGGGTGGCGGTCGCATTCTGATTCGTGGTGCGAGACCACCGCATATATGGCGGGCGGACTCAGGTCTGCTTACTATCCTAATAGGCCCCCTACTGTAAAGCTCATAACTTGGAATGTGGCAGTAATCTCTCTTTTCACCTGACTGAACACTAATTGCTGCTCATTTCTTTGCTTCATTCTTGAAACATTTATGTTTTTTTAACCAATTACCTTGTACTGTGAGGAAACTGTGCGGGTTTGCACATTCTGTTTTGAATCTGAAGGGCTTGCAGGGAGCAGTTAAAAACCAGATGGTTTCACAAGCTGGTTATTCAGCCATTTTTCCTTCTCTGTGACATCTGGAGGGGCCATTTTAACTCAGTGCATGCTCTAAACCATGGCCATATGCATGTAAAGAGAGGCGCAGTGTGGACGTGCTGCTGGCGTGCATAGGGCAAGCCTGTTGTCATGTAGTTCCTATAAAACCTATATAGGATCTGTGCTTTTAGGCAACATACGCTGTAGAATTTGTGTCAGACTGATTCTGGACACCCCCACCAGGTATGTTGGCCTGTGTACCAGCTTGCTCACAGTACCACTAGAAACTCCTCTTACCAGGGAGAGAATAGTTCTTGGCACTTATCCAACATGACAACCCTGATCCCTCAAGACCGTGGAAACAGTGTACTACTTTTCGCTCTGTTACTCATGCTCACTTAGTCTTAGAGAGATGGACAAAATAAACGGTAGGGACGTTTTCCAATAAGCATTTATTGAACAGTTGTTATTCTAGTGTAAAATAGGTGTGCTGAAACAACCATTAGACAGTAACAGATATAAATGATTAGAAGCACTAGGAAAGTAAAAGGATGGTAGATTTCTACCATTTTGCTATAACCATGAATACAGGCAAGAATATAAAATACATGACAATAAAATATGTACTCCTAAGGTGCTACCCTAAGTAGATGTACCTAAGTGTACCTAGCACGTATGTAGGTGTGAAGCCAAGAATCTCTCTAGGATAAATTCAACCCCATTACCTGAAGTGCGAGACTGTGGGACCCCGTCTTGGTCTTAAGTTGGACAACCCGCAAGGGATGTTAGACCACTGTGAGCTGGAGTATCTGCATGCAGGAACCTCAGCGTCTTGCGCCAGTGTGTTGGCAGGGAAATCATGATCTCCTCTGTTTGTCCCAGCAAGACGTGATGTTTATTTACCCAACGGTCTCCCCGTGGGTTCTACCTTGTTGTGCCACTTGTCGGACTTAGGATGATGTTGGGAATGAACTTTTTACATAGATATTATACTGGAGATGGTAGTCCTGAGTTTCCAAGAATCCTCATGCATAATGTATGAGGCTTTTACCAGAGGAAATCCCGCTGTTCTGTGTGCATTGTCATATCTAGGTAAAAGGTCAGTCCCTAAGAGCAGTCATGTGTGTAAAGTAGGGGTGAAAGGTTAAGATGTTACCTGAGCCTATATTGGGGTACCTATATGGAATATAACACTGTCTGCACCTGTCAGCGTCCCAGAAGTGACCAGCACCAGCCATTCTGCCAGTTTTACTCCAGATGGCAATACCAGGCTAGTATATGATGATGCCACTTTATGCAATTTGGCTCCTGAGATAAACTACCCATTCCACACTTTTCAGCAGTGTGTGGAACAATGGTTTTTGCTGTCCTCACTGCCAATGGACTCCTACTGCCTCAGATGAGAGCAGCATCATTCATACCCTTTATCATAAATCTAGACCTAACACAGTGGAGCTGTCGGCAGTTCTGTTGAACGTCCGCTCACTGAAGAAAAATGATATGCAAGTCTTTATATTACTTCAAGATGATGAACCAGACTGGTTAGCTTTAATTGAGACATGGCTCACCGAGTCTTCAAACACCACTCTAGCAACTGCTATCCCTCAGGGTTACAAAATCCTTAGGAGGGACTGCCCATTAAACAGAGGAGGGGGGTAGCCAATATCTATAAAAATGCATTTGACCACATCCCAGTACTCTTGGGGAGCTAGATGGAGCAGAATGCATGGATTTCTGCTGCTCTTTATGGCCTCAATAGTCTGTGGCTGGGGTCCTAATCTACAGACCTCCCAGCTCTGCCAGTCCCTTCCTGAAATCACTAAACTATATTCTGGTACCTTGGTCCCTTAAATGTACACATTTTTTTAGTTCTTGTTGACCTGAACCTCCATTTGGGGTAGCCACTGGAGTCAGAAGTTGCTTCTCCTATGGATAATCTGTCTGCCCTTAGCCTGGCCCCATATGTGTTCAAGCCTACCCGTCGGGCAGGCCACATATTTATTCTAATAGAATACTTAAAGCAGATGACATTCTTCTATTAACATGGTCAGACCATTATCTAGTAAGTTTTAATTGGTCTCCACTTTCCACAAAAACAGATTCTCCTTGCAGAAACTAAAATGATATCCAGTGCTTTCCACAGAATTCTTCCTACTGACTTGTGCGCTGCCCTGGAAACATCTCTCCTCACATTTTGGGGTCATCCTAAAACTAACGCCAGTCAACTCCACTCTCGGAACGCCACTCTCTTAGATCTCATCAGTCGGCCCGTGGTTCAATAAGAAATTTTAAAAGTCTGTTAGCGCCTCGAAAGTATAGGGAGAAAAAACTATAATCCCGAGGACAAACTAATCAATAATGCAGCATTAAAGAAATACTACGCAAAGGTCAGCCTAGAGAAAAAAGCCTTTTTTGAGAAAAAAAATGTGAGGAATCAGACAAAAAATATAAAGAGATTTTCCAAATTGTTCCAATGTGTTTGAAACCATAGGTCACCACAAAATACCAACAACCCACAGACGAATGGACCAACCGACTGGCTGAGTTTTCTCATGCAGCTAGCTACCATTCAAACCACCCTGACGGATGTGTCGCAGGCTGACAATTGTGTTACTGTTTTGCCCACGCCAAAGACTCCTCATGGCGAAGCACCCTCATGCCTCTACCTTCCATTCATGTCCATGGAGGAGTCCCTATCTGGCATTCAACATCTGAAGTCGGGCTCTCCTGTCGACCCTTGCCCATCCCAACTTTTGGCCAAAGTGGTCAGGCTATTATTACACATCACTAGTGTAGGAAAGTGTAATCTGACTACATGGTTGCCCCCACTTTTTACCTGGTGTTTTGATGGTTTTTGACTTAGTTTGACTGGGATCCTGCTATTAAGGGCCACAGCCTAGCTGCTTTTCTCTCTAAATTGATACCCTATACTTTAGGTACACTCCAGTTTAGTTACTTGTGAGTCCCCATTATATGGTACACTAGGTACTGAGGGCATAGGTACCCCGAAGGCCTACCAGAGGCTGAAGCATGTATTATGCCGCCCCTGGGAAGCCTTCCAAAATTGCACCACAGGACTGCTACTGCAGCCTGGGTAAGGTGGTGCATACACCCCTTACTAAGATATAGGTTACCTGTATCTACCTTTAATCACTGACACATATAAGCCTATCAGTCACTCCTATGGCAGGCCTTATCAATCTTGAAGGCAGAGTGCTTGGTTTTGTGTGAGAGGGTGCCCATGCATGAGCAGAGCCCCTCTGCAGCTTTTGGAGCCTATTCTCTAAGAGTGTTCTGTGATGCAGCCAGACCATATACTCTTAAGTGCATTATAACCTTGGGGTAAATGCTAACTTTGGAATAGCTGCATGGAAACATGTTGTGTTTGATGTCAAACACTTTGGAATCCTACCCCCCGCCAGTCCTGGCAGCAGGGGTAGAATTCCACCCTTCTAGAGGGAGAGACCTGTACACACTGGTCTAACCGGTAATAGTTTAAAAGAGCACTGGCATCACAAAATGGATGCTGCAGCCACAAACACAGACACGAGACACAAGTCTGGTCTCCTGCTGCTGACCGAAACTTCGGCAGGGGAGGCCTGGACAATAGGTTTCCTGTCACAGGGAGATGTAACCACATCCCAGACAGACTTTAGTGTATTGGGGCTGGGTGGGTGCACCATGAGAGGTCTTTGAAGTCTGCACTGGGGGCACATTTGGTGTCCCTGTGCATAGTCCAGTCCAAACCGGTTGCAGGGGCTACCAGCCCCTGCTCTGGCGCGAAACTTGCCAAAGGAAATGGGTGTAGCCACCCCTCTTTCCAGACCCTCCCATAGATGGGTCCCCAGAGTATGTCCAACCCCTTTTCTTAGTATAAGTAAGGGAACCCTTGCAACAGGACTTTAGATTACACCTGGACAAAACTCTGAAACTGAAGCCTGGAACCTCATCACTCTACTAAAGACTAGAGGATGGCAGAATCTCCCTTGGGGTCAAGGAGTGACTCCCATGCACAAGCAGGCACCAATGAAGCATTTGCCCATCTGCATCTCCGCAGCTCCCGCCAGACTCTGAAGTATTTGCAGCCCTGAAAGAGGATTTCCAGACTTCTTGAAGGCCGACCCGAGTCCCCAACAAAGCTGAGACCTGCAGCCCTCACGAGTGATGTGGAACCAGAACCCCTGAACACTGTGCATATTTGTTAAGTGCATTGACTTTCTGAGCTTTCCTGAAGTTGTGCTTTGGGTTACTTGTAGCCCAAGCACCGAGCACCATCTGCACCAAAGACTGTGGGCTTACACTCCACAAGTGTTCCGTGAGCCCACTTCTTGCATTTCCGCTTGAGGCTCCTTCGCGATCCCTGGTCCGTCAACTGGTGGGTCCCCACGATGGCCATTCTGATTTTTCTTGGGTTTCACTGGTCTCTCCAGATGTGCTCTGACTCCGTACCAAGTGTTGAGTCCCTCGGACCTTGCTGATCCACACCGAAACATTTCTTTTATTCCTGCATTGGTTACTGTTGTCAAGGCTTGTTGGGTCCAATCCGGAAACTGACACCACAGTACTCGACATCTTTTGTGGGACAGCTCGAATCCAGCTCCTGGTTGTCATCAACACCTCCTGGTCCTCGTGGCTGAAGAGTCAAGCTTCACCTTCTTCACCTGAAATCACCGGACATCGGTGGGCATTCGACTATCATGCCCCTGGTCACCGGCCAGTGACCCAGACTCTGTCCCCTCTGCTTTCAGGTTCTTCACATCTTCGATCCAGGCTTGGATCACACCGGACCCTTTCCACTTAGACACCAGCAGCACTTTGCAGCAGATCGCCATTGAAAACGACGACGAAAGCCGACACCAAAAGACACCTTTGCACCCGGCTTCCCTGGGTGAGGTAACTTGAGTTCTCCGGGGGTCCCGGGGGTGTTGACTCTATATCCCCTCTAGTTCTAAAGGGGTTTGCTCCAAGTACTCTTCTGAGTGTCCTTTATCTTTAACCACGACTTTCCCCATAGAAGTTAATGGTGATTTGCGGCTGTGTTTAGACAATGCACGCGCCCCCGTGGGACCCCTGTGTCACTACCTTGGAATGTTCCTGTTGGCCCTAGCGGTTCTGAAGGCGCTAGGCCTTGTATCTATGCAAGTCGAGGGTCTTACACCCCTTAAGTAATATATGGTTTGGTACGCCACTAGGGCTCAACATATATTGTGCTAATTTACTGTGTGTTCTTGAGTTTACTGAATTTACTTTTGCCTCTAGCCTCATAAAGAGACTAGTGGGATGTGTTTAGAATACATACATATAATTTATATATATACCTGGTGTGGTTCCCCTTTCATTTGGTCATTCATGAGATTATAGACTGGTAAAACAAGCTGCTTTACATTTCTCTAAGACTTAGCCTGCAGGCTGCTCTCTACAGCTACCACTAGAATAATGCCTCTCATATGGAAACATGCCAAAATCCTTCCTCTGCACAAGAAGCCATTGGCCGACCATACATTCCTGGCCATTTAGAGACCTAATTCTCTTCTCCCTGCTTTCTCAAAAGAGGTGGAAAACATATTAATTCACTATTCTCAGGTTATCTTGAAAGTAAGAATCTGTTACACTCCAGCCAATTGGGTTTCAGAGCAAGCTGTAAAATGGACACAGCCTTGCTAGAGGTAACAGATTACATTAAAGATAAGCTGGATTGTGGGGGCACTGTCGTCTTGTTTATGTTGGATGGTTTGGCGGCTTTAAATGTAAATGTAAATGTAAATGTAGTATACTTGTAAAGCGCACAGCTGCCCCAGCAACGGGGCGTCCCAGCGCTGTATAACTCTGGGGAACCCGTCCTGGCTTTCCCTGTGGGATGGTCCCTTGCTGGGAGTCCCCAAGGTGGAGCCAGGCATCCCCGGAATTGGTGGGGCCATTGTGGAGATTAGGCAAGCTAATGCCCAGAGTTGCCGAGTGGAACCCCTGATTAGAGTAAGCACCGAAGCGAGAATTATCGAGTCCGCTGACCAAAGTCCACGACCCTGCCGCGTCGGGAATTGAACCCTGGTCCCGGGCCGACTTCTGCTCCTGGGTCTGCCGCCTCTAACCAGTGAGCCACACTACTCCACATACTGTCACTCATGATAGATTTCTGGATAGGCCACAGAACATTAGAATTGGTGGCTTGGCCCTAAAATGGCTGACTTCCTTCCTGGACGAGAGAAGTCAAGACGTATGAAGTTCCCCTTTTTCATCCCCTATACAGAAACTGAAGGTGGGTGTCCCTCAAAGCTCAGCACTGAGCCCCACACTATTCAATGCTTATATGATGCCTCCTAATGATCTTGCTGAATCATGTGGAGCCAAAGTGATATTGTATGCGGATGACACTCTGCTTCTTTTCACTTGCGATAAAGGGGCTGAATTTTAGAGTGAAATCATCAAAATGTGCTTCTCTAAGGTGTTCAACTGGCAGGCTATTAACCAACCTAAATGTAACCCAGATAAATTGGAGATTGTCTTCTTTGGCACTTCACCTTCAGAAGTCTGGAGCTCATGGTGGCCCCATGATGTTCCCCCGCCACTCTTCAGAGATCAGCAAAGAAATCTGGGAATCAAAATGTACAGCCCTCTGTCCATGCAACCCCAAATCCAGGCTCTGGTGGGCACCTGTTTCAGTCTGCTTGTATCCTGAAAATCTTTCAAACACTTATTTCAACTAATACAAGGAAAACAGTGGTCCAGGCCTTGAGAACTTCCAGACTTGATTGTGGAAATGTCATATATTCTGGCCTGCCGGAATACCTCTTGAGCTGATTGCAAATGGTTCAAAATGCAGCGGCCAGACTAATTCTCAATCTTGCCCCTAGAACCCATCTGTCCCCATATCTAGGCGCAATTCACTGGCTTCCTGTGAAAAAGTGGAACTAATTCAAAGCACTGGTCCTAGCTGATAAAGCTCTGCATGGAAATGGTGCAATTCACCTTAGGAGGAGGCTGTGTATCTATGTCCCTCCCAGGACATCATGGTCCTCCTCTAGTCACCTAGCCACCATCCCTAAAATCCACCAGGCCAGATTCTGGGGAATAACTTTGTCTTATATTGATGCTAAAGCTTGGAATCAACTTCGGCTGGCAATTCAGGCCAACGTGGAACTCTCAATTTTACAGAAAAAAATGAAAACCATGGCTGTTCAGCAAAGGAAGTAATTCGTCCAGTTGGGTGTGCAGACAATTTTTGCTAGCGCCAGGACACTTCTCTGAGGTGCTGTGTGCTCAACATATGCCATTTCATTCATTCATTCATTCAATCACAAGCATAATAAACAGCAAATTGACAATGGAAAAGATTCAGGAGTGTGACATTCTCTGTATACAGGAATCTTGGGCCACTACGGAGGTTCACTTGCTAAGCTTTGCAAGTATATCCATACCAGCTACAAAACTACACTCCCATGGCAGGCCCTCGGGTGGCCTAGCAATATATGTAAAACTCAATAGAAGATTAAAGAGGTTAGGAAACCGCTGATGTGCTACAGTGTATAGTGATAGATGGGATATTTAATGGCATGTCCAGAAAGGAACTTTTAATCATCAACGTATACCTCAATCGCAATGGCCTCTTGAAGCTGGAGACAAAAAAAAAAGATCATTGCCATTTTAGGGGAAGTGCTTTGCGAACACACCCCCATGGATATGATCATCACAGGGGACTTTAACCTTCACCATCTGAGCCCGGATAATGAACATGGAACGCCCTCAGAAAGAGCATTCAACAACTTCCTAAGTCCTTTCGAACTAATTTCAGCTCAGACCTGGGTGGATCAACTGAGCCCTAAGGAGTCAAATTTTCTAACCTTCAACAATCAAACAATAATTGGCTACACCTTCATTAGGAAAAGCATGGGACACCAGATCTCAGGCTTCAAGACATTCCAACAGGAAGCAAGTGACCACGCAATGCTGATCACAGATATCAATCTTCAGTGAGAACATAGAAATGAAATGGAGCTCATAAGTCACATGAGGAGTGGAGGAGTATTCATTACTAAAGAGGATCAGATGGAACCAATTTACCACAGTAAAATAGGAGACTTGGAATAAGGGACCAAGACGCACAGAAAACAGTATGCCACCCACTCATCCATCCAGAATTGGGCCATCTGAATAGAAGACTAAGATGCGGTCTTGTTAAGTGGGGCCAGGAAGACAGCAAATATATGGTTGGGAATCCAGAATGAAACTGGAAGCACAACAGAAGCCTGAGGGACAAAATCTAGGCTCTCAAACACGTTAAACTGGAATATTGAAAAACCAGGACCATCGAGGCAGAGAGTGCTCACAAAGAAGCCCATCGGAATCACAAACACTTAATATGGAAACAAACACATTTGATGATTGAGAGCAAATGGGTTAAAGTATTTGATTTGTGTAACGCCAGAAGCCTGGTTAGCACATACAGGAGAAATCTACACAATGAAATGTGGGTGCCAAAGATGTAGGAGGACCCCATAAAGGCACCACAGCGGAGGAAGAAGTCCTGTCATATGAGGGCGGTACAGCACAGGATATCAGAGCCTGGGCAGAGATCCTTTCGACTCTGTACAGGGAATGCAGATTTTTGGGGACGTCCCGGACTGCTTGCATGGCTCCATACAGCAACCAATTTAGAAAATGGGCAAAAAAACAGACCAGAAGAACTGCAGGCTTATCGCCTTGTTGAATATCAAAGGCAAAACATATGCCTGTAACTTGCCTGAATCAAGGACAATGGAACCTTGAAATGAAATGAAATGAAATGAAAAAGAAACTTAATTAAGCGCACTGTGGCCATGCGGCTTCCTGGCGCTGGGGGATAGGGGGGGAAGGGAGGGAGGGGGGGGAGGGGATGGGGGGGGAAGGGGAAAACAAAAAGTAAACGGATTCGACACTGCAAACAATGAGACTAACCAGGGAAGGCCTGACGAAAGAGAAAAGTTTTTAGTGCTTTTCGAAAAGCCGGGTAGGTGGAAATTGATTGAATAGAAAATGGAAGACTATTCCAATACTGGGGGGCCAGTACCGAGAAACGGGTGCCGCCCATACGAGCTTTACGGAAGCGGGGGACCTGAAGAAGAAGTTGGGAGGACGAACGAAGAGTGCGAGAAGGGGTGTAGGGAGTGATCAAGGAAGCAATAAACAGAGGAGCAGAGTGGGTGAAGGCTAGAAAGGCAAGACAAGCTAATTTGAAAGAAGAACGAAAGCATACAGGAAGCCAGTGAAGGGACTTGAGGACAGGCGTGACGTGAGAAAATTTGGGAAGATGAAAGATGAGCCGGGCGGCCTGGTTCTGAATGGCCTGAAGCCGGCGCATTTCATAACCGGGGATGCCGGAATAGAGGGCATTCCCGTAATCGAGACGGGAGGTGATGAGGGCTGAAATGATGGATTTAAGGGCATCGGTAGAGAAGAAGCGGGATATTTTACGGATGAGGCGGAGGGATAAGAAACAGGATGAGATGACAGCACTAACTTGGGAATGAATGGAAAGGTCACTGCTGACTTTAAGGCCTAAAGTGCGAACAGTGGGAACTGGAGTAGGGGGAGTGCCAAGAGGGAGGGGCCAGTAAGAAGGGGACCAGGGATTAGAGGGACCACCAGTGAGGACAAGCTCCGTCTTGTCGGGGTTTAATTTGAGGTGGTTCATGATCATCCAGTCCGAAATAAAGGTTAGGGTAGAACTAAAGAAAGAAGAAGAGTCAGGAGTGTGTGGAAAAGTACATTTTGCCATGTTCTGTGTCCCTACGTGTCCTCCATCTTATGTTATGTGTGCATGATTAATATGCATATGTATTCCCCCTGTTTGATTAAAGACGCAATTACAGTTGTGTCCATCTCTAGTATGCTAGTTTCCAGTTCTCGTGAAAGCTACGAGTATTAGGCCTATGTAAAGTTGCGTTGCCACGTTTCTCAGTGTGCACGTTATTCCAGTAAAAGTCCCCGTTTCTAGGCCTCAAAAGGGCCCGGACACCAGATTCAGCTCCTGTCTCCTGAACCCTCGCTGAAGAGCGATACAGCCCCCACCTGTATTCCTGACCCTTCACTTACTTCCTGCCTCACAGTGCCCGGCTCAGCCTGGCTCTGCCTACGAGTCTGCCAAGAGTATGTTATGATTCTAGTTATCAGTCCAGCCCTCCTTCTCTGCATTCCTAAGCTACTGAATCGCATCAATAGTTTCCGTTATTGTCTAGCCTTTATGTCTCCATGTAAGAGAAATACTGCATTTACTGGTCATTTAATATTCCTCAACACGCACTACATGTAGAATAATGCATGCTCCAGTCTTAGAGTCTGTTAGCCTTTCCCCTCCTGACTCTTAGTTTATATCAACATGTTCTCTAAACATTAGATACTAGATAGTGTTTAGGTACATGTCGCCCTGACTCTCCAGACTTCAGTCTCTGCTCCTAGCACAGAGTTCATAGCCCCCAGCTTCTCCTAGTAACACGTCATTGTTAGTTTGCGCGCACCATCAGGTTAGAGGACCCGGCTCCTTGGGTAGCCCCCTCCATGTTTCCGCCCCATTTATGACATATTCTGTTACGTTTACATCACATGTCTATGTATACGCCTCTTGTTACACCCACTTTCACCCTTATCTTTCGCGACTGCTATTGACCACACCCACTGCTCCGCCTACTGTATTCACTGTAATGCAATTGTTTTAGTATATATATGTTGTACATTGTTATTAAAGTTAGCGCGCTCATCCCAGATCCAGCCCCGGCAGCTGTCGGGCCCCGTCATCCTATTCCTGTGCAGGTTGTCCTGTTCCTGTCCTTTATGCTGTATTAAACCTGCAAACTCCTACTACCTCGAATCTTGACTCTTATTTATTGAGCTATCTGTTATTCATATGTCCAGTCAAACCTAGATCCGGTATTATTTATTTATATACCACATAATGGCGCCCGAACAGGGACTTGCCCTTTCCCCACGCGCCGGTGAAGCCACGCCGGCCCCCTGACCCTCTGCAGCCGTGACGGAACCATACCGTGCACGTGCAGATATTTCTGCTTCAAGTATCCCTCAGGCCCACGGAGGAGACGGAGGTGGCGGTCCAGCATCCAGACGAGGCGGTGGAGGAACGCGGCGAGTCCCGACCAGAGCCCAAGCCGAGAGTGCAAGGTCCGAGGTATCCGGAGGCCCACCCGTAACTGAAGTCCGAAGTTCGTCCGTCCGGCGTCGAAGCAGTCCAGTCCAGTCCGAGGCCTTCCGTTCTTGCTGCCCGGTGAGTACCGTTGCTGGGGTAGTATCTAGACAGGGTCAATCTAATTGACTCTGGTCCGTGGGTTTTGGTGGTACACAGACCCAAAACGAAGTGTCCACTTCGGTGGATGCGGGTCCTGACGTGTCTCTTTATGAGACCGGTAAGTTTCGTACTGTTTTAGCAGAGCATCTAGTTTCTGTTCTAGTCAGTTCTGTTCTCGAGAAAATTCATGTATTCTGTTTTCCGTATTCCAGGTAGTATTCTGTTCGAACTGTTATTTTAAATGTTCTTCATGTATTTTTAATGTTGTGGTATGAAAGTGGTGTAGTTATCGTGTTCATTGTGTATTGTATTGTGTCTAGATTACAGTCCAGTCATGCCCTTATTTTCTAAACTACGTCAGTTGAAAACTAGAAAAGGTCTGTTAGAATCAGCAGTTCCTGTCCCGCCTAGGGACAGTCCAGGTCATTTTATGTATCAGAAGCATGGCATAAGTGCCATATTATATCTAGATTTATGGGTGGAATACACCAAAGAGTTAGAAGAAAAGTATAGATGGCCCGTATCAGGTACGTGGGATGCCGAGTGCATCATGCGAGTAGAAGAAGCATTATGGAAAAAGAAAGCCAGACAGTCACAGAAAGATGCCATCGAGTTATGGCGCAAAGAATCTCATAAAAGAACCGAAAAAGAAATCAGAAAGTCAGAACTAAGTAGAGAATCCTTAGAACGAGCCCAAGAAAGGGAACTAATCGAGATAGGGGAACGAGTTAAAACCGAACAGTCAGACAGACAGAGGAATGCCCTTATTAAGGGTATGTACCCTCTTCTTGCCGAGGGCTTGCCAAAAGCGACCCCGGAGGCATCCAGTAATTTTCTGCCACCATTAGTTCCGACCAAGCTACGTCACAAACCGACCGCAGCTGATATTTTTATTTCGTCCTATTTGGACGACACAGTCCCGGAATATGCAAATCCTGTTCCGCCAGCTCCTGTAAATAATGTAAATCCTGCTCCTCCAGACACCGGGGCACCTTTTGCAGTACCTGCTACGGTACCCCCGGTCCAGCCTACATTACAATTTCCCACTCTGCCAGCACGAAGAGTATCAGTCGACGATTCCAGTTTAGGGGCCGCAGGAGGAGGTCCTCCTGGTACCCCGCCACCACACCAACGTGTAACGTTGGTCGAGTTACATGAATGTGCGTTACAGCGTACGCCCAAATATAAGTCCGTTGCAGATATCCGACGAGCTCTTACTGAATGCCGCTATGATCCAGTTGCAGGTGATGATAGTACAGTTATATATTCCATCCGTGTAAGACGGGTGACCGGGTATTTGGACACCCTACCGAATATGAAAGAAGATCTAGACAGAATATATCTTTTCATCCGTACAGGGGATGATCCAGAAAGTATTGGCGAAGCCATGTCTCAAAGGAAAGCTGAGATCCAGCTCATGTTATTAAAGTTTCTGATTAATTGTTTAATAAGAGAACAAGATTACCCGTCCAAAGATCCGGCCGAAATGAGAATCCTGACAAGGTGGAGTGATAATATAGCCGAGGGTAAGCACAGAACCATCAGTAGTATAGAGAGTATGTACAAGAAAATTCGTAAAGAAATAATAAGGTTACACGAGAAACGCAAAGAAGCACTAGTAAGCGAGAAAGAAAATGACTCTTCTACTGAAGAGGTAGACGACGAGAATCGCACCAGAATAGCGTATGTAGGTAGAACTAGACTTTCCGACTGACATTCACGTCTAGATTACAAGAAAACTGTTCTTCATCCAGCACCAGAATAAGGTTCTCTAGAACAAGTATTTCAAGCTACCGATCACATTCTGAAATCACGAATCGGTTACAGTGAATTAAGTACCATGCATGAACAAGAACTAGCCCGATCAGCAGTCCGATGGATTACTGATTCTACCACTTTTCCAGACGAAATAGTGGCACAAATGTTTCTGAAACTGCCCCCAGCCGAGCAACGACTGGTGGGTATGTATATGATCCAGCACCTCATTACTCTGTATGAGGGTCAGCATTCTGATCCAGGTCCGTTACACGATGTCCTGAACGAGTTACTCCAGTATAGATGGAAAGGTCTAGGTACCGATTTAATTAGTATTATTCTAGAACAGCGCCACAAATATAGAACGTTTTTGAACCCGCATTTCGTTCTTGTCTCACCCCCAGAAAGTAAACCCTTTTACATAGACAGACAGAATCCGTTACGAGAAGTACACCCAGTTAGGACAGCAGATGGTGAAATGCAACGAGTGTTTGTTTACACTCCGATTACAAAGATGGAACTCTTAGAGATGAAGAAATTAATTCCCTGTCATGATAAAGATCCAGCAGGGTTCCACCGAGAATTAAAGGACATGCTCCGTATGGGAGAATACACGTATCCAGATATAATTAAAATGTTAAAGGTCCTGTTGCCCGCAGGGGTATATGAAAAACTCAAGGAAAAAGAATGGGAGGTGGGAGAGAAAAAGATCGATTGGGCAGTCCTAGAAGCTGAAGATAAGATACGAGTACCAGGTACCGGTCTCGGAGAGAAATGTAAAGAATTACCAGAACTGTTAATACAAGTTTTGCCAAGATTATTAGCCACTAAAAAGGAAGACTGGGATGCAATCTCAGCCTGTAAACAGAAACAAGATGAAGACACTAGTGATTATTATTCTAGATTTGAGAAATGCTTTAGTATTAACAGTGGCCTCAAGACAAGTAGCGAGTCATACCCTCATCTTTTTGTTACTAAACTAGTCGAGAATTCAAGTCCACAAGTTAAGAACCGAGTTTTGAAAGTCGAAAGTACCTGGCAAGCTAATACCCCGTCCCAAATGTTACAGATGCTTCAGTATCACCAGAATAGAATCAGAGAAGAGCAAGATCATGAAAGGAAACGTATGAAAGACACGAAAATGAAAGTACTAGTTGCACAATCTGTTCCTCAAGACAGTCAGAAGAGGGGTACGAATCAAGCCAGTCATCCTGCAGTTCCCGTTAAAGGGACCTGCAATTATTGTAAACAGCCAGGTCATTATATAAACGAGTGTGCAGTTCTGAAACACAATATAGCTACCGGTAAGACTAAAGAAAGACCACGTCCGCCTAGACAAGAACAAGTTTCACAGACTTCTCAGCCACAGAATGCACAACAGACAGTTCCAGCACCGCAGCCTATTGCTGCAACACAGCATGTTACACAGCAAATGTACCAGTATGCCCAGTCTGAGTATCCAGAGTATCAGCCATACTCATGAAACAGCCTAGAGAGGGAGGTAGGCTTGCCTCTCATCGAGATACCTGTAGATCAAGAGGGTCCCTATGTTCACAGTCAAGTATTAGGGAAAGACAGAAAGTTTTTGATTGATACAGGGGCAAGTAGGACCACTATAAGTCACGCCGAAGTTCCAGGGGCTCCGCTCTCAGGCTCAAGAAATGTTTCCCTTGGATTTTCAGGAAAGCCTATCGTAAACGAGATATCTAAGCCAGTTACTCTAGAAGTAGGTCCATTGTCCCGCACTACTGATCTGTTACTTACGAAGTCATGCCCAGAAAATTTGTTAGGTATTAAAACACTGAAAGAATTAGGTGCAGTTATTTGCTGCTCCCCAGAGGGAATACGACTGTTCTTACGTGACTTCAAGGGTCACTATGTATTACGAGATTTTGATCCGAGATTGTCAAATGTTCTGCAGCATCTATGGGCACAAGGTCCCACTGATGTTGGCTATACGCAAATCACACCCCATCGTGTGACTCTCAAACCAGGTGTAGTCCTGCCACGAATCAGACAGTACAGATTGCCACCAGAGGCTGTAGCAGCCTTATCCAAAATTATTGACGAGCTCATGGCTCAAGGAGTAGTTGTAGAAACTGACTCCAATGTATGTAATTCTCCGATCATTCCAGTCATGAAACGTACTGATCCAAATGCACCCCCAGTATATCGATTAGTGATTGACCTTCGAGAACTCAATAAATGTATTATTCCCCAGTACCCAGTTGTCCCAGATATCTCTTCCCTATTGACAGCTATTGATTCTGAAGCCACATTTTTTACAGTCATAGACCTCAAGAACGCGTTTTTCAGTGTCCCCATTCATCCAGACAGCCAGTTTCTTTTCGGATTTTGTTTAAATGGAAGGAGCTATAAGTTTACACGAGCTCCTCAAGGTTTCACAGAAAGTCCAAGTATTTACAGTCAAGCACTTAAGAGACAACTAGACAACATTCACATGCCAACTGACACTGCCCTGCTCCAGTATGTCGATGATCTACTGATCACAGCCCGTTCTGAACGTGCTTGCGAGCGAGCATCACTTACAGTCTTGTATTTCCTTGTCGAGATGGGGCACAAGGTGTCCCCTTCGAAGCTTCAATTCTGTGTCCAGCAAGTGATCTATTTAGGCCACTTACTGTCCAAGAGGGGTAGGCAGTTGACACCTGACCGTATCCAGTTAATAGCGAGTCTTCCTCAGCCCAAGACACAGAAGGAGGTACGTGCTTTTATCGGCCTCACTTCTTACTGTAGACAATGGATTCCTCAGTATGCATTTCTAGCCAAACCACTGATACAGTTAACGACACAGGAGGCAGCCGTATCGACTGTCCTCCCTTGGACATCTGAACATACACTTAGTTTTAATGAGCTAAAGAAAGCCTTATGCCAAGCTCCAGTTCTAGCTACACCGAACTACAGTAAGCCTTTTACACTTTTCGTCACTGAACGTGAAGGTACAGCATTATCTGTTCTCACACAAGATCAAGCAGGACAATACAAGCCTTGTGCTTATTTTTCGAGCACATTAGATCCTGTAGCCCAGGCTCTGCCTGCGTGCCTCAAGTCAGTTGCAGCCACAGCACTAGCTATCAGACAAAGTGATTCCATAGTATTAGGACACTCCCTGACAGTACAAGTCCCACACTCCGTGGAAGTTCTTCTAAACCGAACACAGACTCAGCACTTGACAATTGCACGTTTAACAGGTTATGAACTGACACTGTTCCAGCCACACATAGAAATCAGACGCTGCAACGTTCTAAATCCTGCTACACTGTTACCATCAGTTACTTCAAATCCTGCCACACATGACTGTGTGGAAGTAGTTAACACTATGACTAAGCCAAGACAAGATCTGACAGATATTCCATTACCAGATCCCGACCTGACACTTTATGTGGATGGTTCATGTATGAGAACAAGTACAGGAGAACTAGTAGCCGCGTATGCAGTGACTACAGACACTGAAGTTATAGAGACACATCGTATTGACACTCTGTCCGCTCAAGCAGCAGAGCTAGTTGCTCTGACCCAAGCCTGCATATATGCTAAGAACCTGAAAGTCAATGTTTACACAGATTCACGTTACGCATTTGGAGTCGTACACGACTTTGGAGTGCTCTGGCAGGAGAGAGGTTTCATGACTTCTCATGGAACCAAGATTCAGCATGGTCTCCTTATTCAAGCCTTGTTAGAAGCAATACATTTACCAACAGCTATCGCTATCATGAAGTGCAAAGCACATACGAAAGTTACTGACACTATTTCTCAAGGTAATGATCTAGCAGATCGCACAGCCAAGCTTACAGCTCAGACACCAGACATTCCAGTTAATAAGACACCGACACACACTCCAGATCTGACTACCTGTATGACAGTTAAGGACCCTACTCAAGATGTCATAGATATCCAGTTACATGCTACTCCCGATGAAATCAAGAAATGGTCCGAACAAGGAGGGGTCCAGACAGATCAGGGATGGGTGACGAAGGGAAAAGCCACATGGTTTCTCCCCGACTCTATGGTTCAAGTCATTATCAATACCGCACATAGTCCAGCACATTTAGGAGAAAGAGCTATGTTAGATAGTATCCAGAACATTTGGTTCAACAAGCATTTACGAGCTGCAGCCAAGCAGAAAGTCCGTACCTGTATGATATGTTGCCAGTTTAATCCAGGTAAAAGTGTCCCGGTGGAACAAGGTGGATTCCAGCCTCCTGACCACCCTTTTGAAGTCCTCCAGATGGATTATATTCAGATGGAGCGATGTCGAGGTTTCAAGTATGTCCTTGTAGTTGTATGCGCTTTGTCCAGGTGGACAGAAGCATATCCAGTCCCAGATTACACAGCCGCGACCACTGCCAAGCAGTTGGTTCGTGAATTCTTCCCCCGTTATGGACTCCCTAGGGTCGTGTATTCTGATAACGGCCAGCCATTCTCATCTGAGCTCATGAAACATATTTCCCTTTTGTTAGGGTACCAGTGGAAGTTTCATTGTGTACGCCATCCTGAAGCAGCCGGTCTCGTAGAGAGACATAATCAGACCCTGAAAATTCGAATTGCAAAAGTATGTAAAGAGAAAGGTGTGGACTGGCTAGTAGCTCTGCCAGTCGCTCTGTTTTATATGCGCATGGTCGCACATTCCAGATCAGGTCTGTCCCCGTACGAGGTCGTATTCGGCCGCCCCCCTAATATGTGGGGTACACCTAGACCCCGAAGTATTACCGATGTTTCAAGTAATATGCTGACAGATTACCTAGCTTCCTTGATGTCTGCCCTACACTCTTGTCGTTCACAGGTTGCCGCCGCATTTCCAGACAATACCGAGGTGGCACCGCATGAAATCGTTCCCGGATGCATGGTTCTTGTCCGGAACTTTGATCGTTCAAGTCCGCTGGAGCCCCGCTGGAAAGAACCCAAACAGGTCCTCCTGGCCACCCGTACTGCCGTCAAGTTGGAAGGCAGGAAGGGCTGGGTCCACCTGTCTCATGTGAAAAGGTTTTACGGACTACAGACGGTTACCAAGAACATTTCCGAGGATTTTAAAAACTGTCAAAGTACTATTCTTAAGGACTGTCCCGCAAAAGACAATGATACAGATTCCTCCCCGTTAGAGAAAACTCCGCAGCAGGAGTATAAGCTAAAATTAAGGTCTAGTAAAATACGTCAGCCAGTTTGATTGTCTAAGTCCTCCCCTAGGTGAAACGGTTAGACCGGTTTCTGACATGTATATAATAGACCCCCACAGAGAGAGAGTTAGTGAGAACTCTAAAAGTTGCACTATTATTTTATGTTTTCTGCTATATTTCAGCATTATGATTTCCTGCACAAGTTATGCATTTTATTTGTGTTTTCCAGTTTCTCATGTAAATAAGTCTGCTAATGTTACAGTAGAGCACACGTTTAGTGATCTGCCTCCTCATGAACTCTCTTATCGTCTTGCTATGCGTAATAATTCCTTTATCCGCATGTTACATTATTCACACCAGACCAGCAATGCCACTAATTGTTGGGTGTGTGGTCGACTCCCCCCTTTCCAGACACCGAAGGGAGTTCTGCCACTCTTTCCTTATCCATTTTCACATAATGGTTCGTGTGGAGCATGGTCCACGTTAACGTCATCCTCAAATGATATGTCCTTTCTAAACAGTACATGTTTTCCAGACAGGCAAGGTCTTCCCCACAGAACAGGGTTAGATCTAGAAAATGAAGTTTATAATTTAGGTAATTATTCCTCGAAATTTATGGTCCTGAATGTTCAGTCTGATACTACTCCAGACTTACCTGCTATGTCAGTATTACCAGTAAAAGGCGAATTATGTGTCCGAAATAATGGTTCCGTACATGTAGGCCATAGTGATTGTACTACTATTGTCAAGTATAGTGACAGTAGGAAATCCATTTTCAAAGCTTCACGTCATTCTTATTTTGTTTGTGGTCAGACCACATATGTTCGTCTGCCCCTCGATTGGGAGGGAACCTGTTACATTGCCTTCCTACTGCCACCAGTTTTCCTAGCCCCACCTGACTATCATAGGAATTCCCACCTAGTACATACGAGACACAAGAGAGACCTCCCGATTGTCGATTATACTGAAACTGCTCTAGAACAATACATAGATATCAATAAAGGTGTCTTCCCCTACTTAGGTACTGTTGTAAATAGTAAACTGATACGTAGATTAACCAGAACACTCGAAGCAGTAGTGATTGAGACTACTTCTGCTCTAGGTAACTTAACCGACGAGCAATCCTTTATGAGAATTGTCGTGCTCCAGAATCGTCTCGTCCTTGACGTCATACTGGCCGATAGGGGCGGGGCATGTGGAGTCATCGGATCTAGTTGCTGCATTTTCATTCCTAATAACGCACCGTCTGTTTATTCAGCTATTACCAGACTCCATAATATTGCCCATATGTTACACCAAAATCCAGGCACCTGGACATGGTCCGGGTGGTTCTGGAATACAATTTCCGCCTGGGGATGGAAAGTATTGTCATTTCTGGGTATTGCAGTAACGATCATATTCAGTTGCTGCCTCTGTTTACAATGTGATTCAGAAAAGGGGGGGTTGTTTACAATGTGGCCCCGCGATTTGCGGCATTTGTGCTACCTCTTGTATTCCTAGTCCCAAGTCCCGTTCTAAATCCAGTTCCAAGACAATTCGAGACGAGCAAATGATACTGTATGAAATGATAGATGGTATCATGAATATTGATGTTTCCTGATGGAAACGTAGTGACAAGGAGGGAATGTGGAAAAGTAAATTTTGCCATGTTCTGTGTCCCTACGTGTCCTCCATCTTATGTTATGTGTGCATGATTAATATGCATATGTATTCCCCCTGTTTGATTAAAGACGCAATTACAGTTGTGTCCATCTCTAGTATGCTAGTTTCCAGTTCTCGTGAAAGCTACGAGTATTAGGCCTATGTAAAGTTGCGTTGCCACGTTTCTCAGTGTGCACGTTATTCCAGTAAAAGTCCCCGTTTCTAGGCCTCAAAAGGGCCCGGACACCAGATTCAGCTCCTGTCTCCTGAACCCTCGCTGAAGAGCGATACAGCCCCCACCTGTATTCCTGACCCTTCACTTACTTCCTGCCTCACAGTGCCCGGCTCAGCCTGGCTCTGCCTACGAGTCTGCCAAGAGTATGTTATGATTCTAGTTATCAGTCCAGCCCTCCTTCTCTGCATTCCTAAGCTACTGAATCGCATCAATAGTTTCCGTTATTGTCTAGCCTTTATGTCTCCATGTAAGAGAAATACTGCATTTACTGGTCATTTAATATTCCTCAACACGCACTACATGTAGAATAATGCATGCTCCAGTCTTAGAGTCTGTTAGCCTTTCCCCTCCTGACTCTTAGTTTATATCAACATGTTCTCTAAACATTAGATACTAGATAGTGTTTAGGTACATGTCGCCCTGACTCTCCAGACTTCAGTCTCTGCTCCTAGCACAGAGTTCATAGCCCCCAGCTTCTCCTAGTAACACGTCATTGTTAGTTTGCGCGCACCATCAGGTTAGAGGACCCGGCTCCTTGGGTAGCCCCCTCCATGTTTCCGCCCCATTTATGACATATTCTGTTACGTTTACATCACATGTCTATGTATACGCCTCTTGTTACACCCACTTTCACCCTTATCTTTCGCGACTGCTATTGACCACACCCACTGCTCCGCCTACTGTATTCACTGTAATGCAATTGTTTTAGTATATATATGTTGTACATTGTTATTAAAGTTAGCGCGCTCATCCCAGATCCAGCCCCGGCAGCTGTCGGGCCCCGTCATCCTATTCCTGTGCAGGTTGTCCTGTTCCTGTCCTTTATGCTGTATTAAACCTGCAAACTCCTACTACCTCGAATCTTGACTCTTATTTATTGAGCTATCTGTTATTCATATGTCCAGTCAAACCTAGATCCGGTATTATTTATTTATATACCACAAGTGGAGAGATCGAATATGAGCTGGAGGTCATCAGCATAGTTATACACGGAGACCCCCAGCTCACGAAGAGAAAAAATAAGAGGAAAGATATAGAGATTGAAAAGAAGAGGGGAAAGGGAGGAACCTTGGGGAACCCCACACACCAGGGGGCGGAGGGGGGCGGAAAAGCCAGCAAGCTGAACTGCCTGGGACCTACCCTGGAGGAAGGACTTCAGCCAGGATAGCGCTGACCCCCTGATGCCGGCTGCGCTGACACGGTCGAGAAGAATGGCATGATCAACCGTGTCAAACGCAGCCGACAAGTCGAGGAGCACCAGCGCCTGGGGACAGTTGGAATCAGCCCCTCCCTTAAGTTCGTCCAGGACCGCAGTGACGACCGTCTCAGTAGAATGACCCGGGCGGAAGCCCGCCTGGTGGGAGGCCAGAAGGCCATGCCTCTCGATGTAGGAGGAGAGGCAGGAGGTGACGTGGCTTTCCACAATCTTCCCCAGGTAGGGGAGGAGAGAAATAGGCCTAAAATTAGAAGGTGAAGAAGGGTCTAGACCGGGTTTTTTTATTATGGGAAAAACAGAAGCTATTTTGAAGGAAGAAGGTACAGAACCTAGAGCCAAGGATGAGTTGAGGAGTGTGAGAGGGGGTCCGGGGGAGTGAGAAAAGAGGGTTTGAAGGATCCGGGCCGGCGCAACGTCAGCTGGCGATCCTGATTTGACCTTGGCCAGCAAAGCAGAGAATTGTGCGGTAGTAATAGCGGGAAAAAGGTCTAACGAAGAAGGTGGGGGGGGGAGAGGTGGGATGACCAGAGTTTGAGAGACTACAGGGATGTTGGCTTTGATTGCGGAGATTTTATCTATAAAATGATTATTGAGGGAGAGGCAGAAGGAGAGGGAAGGGGCGACACTAGCATTGGTACGGTCGGACATGGCCAGTTGTTTCACAAGCAGAAAAATCTCTCGAGATTTGTTGGAAGAGCGAGCGACTTTTTCAGAGAAGTATTCCTTTTTTGCCGAGATGATGGCTTTTTTATAGTCATTAAGTAGTAACTTATACTTAATGCGGCGAAGAGGACAGTAGTGATGCCTCCATTGGCGTTCTGATCGCCTGAGATTAAGTTTTAACTCTTTAAGTTCACTAGTGAACCACCGGTGGGCCTCATGGGGCCGACCCGATTTGATGATTTTAAGAGGGGCGACGAGATCACAGGAGGAGGATAACCAAGCACCAACCGCGTCAGCTTGTTCTTCCAGGGAAAGGTCGGTCAGGTCGGGTGTGGTAGAGGTCAAAGAGGAAGAGAGGAGGGAAAGATCTGTTTTGTTCCAGCAGCGTGCTGTCAAGTTCTTGGGGTGAGGGACTTTGGGCTGAGAGAAGAAAGGAATATTAAAAGAAATTAAGAAATGATCTGACCAGAGGCAGGGAAGAATGGAAAGAACAGATATGGGGCAACGCAGGGACCAAATTTGGTCCAGGGTATGACCCTTAGCGTGAGTGGGTGAAAAAACGTAAGGTGAGAAATTTAAAGAGCAGAGTGTTGCAGAGAAATCTTTAGAAGTTGGGCTTTCTCGAGGGTCGTCCGGCCAGTAATTGAAGTCGCCTAATAGAACGACTGCCGAGTTGTTAACTGATAAAGTGGCTAAAATATCCTGAAAAAGCGGAACAAATTGGGGCATTGGCAAAGGGGGCCGGTAAACAAGGACAAAGGTGAGGGGGTCAGTGAGATTAGTAGACCGAGCGACCAGGAAATCCACGTTGGGAATGGGAGGAAAGTCAAGAAGTTGAAACTTCAGCGTAGATCGAATGATCATAGCCACTCCACCGCCGGTCTTGCTGGCCGGTCGGTCCGCACGGAGGACGTAGTATGTGTCAGGGAGAATAGCAAGAAGGTCGGGAAGAGAATCGGGAGAAAACCATGTCTCCGTGAGGAAAAGGTAATCAGGGGAATCAGTGGTGAGAAGATTGAAAAGTTCAATCTGATGCTTGATAGCTGACCGGGTGTTTAACAGAAGTGCCGAGGCTGCAGGGGGTAACGGAGGAGGGGAAGGGGATGCTTGAGCAGTCGTTAGTGGGGGAGCGATAGGTAACAGGGAAGGGGATACAGTTGGGCAAAGAGGTGCCGAGATACCAAGTGAGGCAATGCGCGCAGTTAACGAAAGAGGGACAGTGGAGAGCCTCGTAATTGCAGTTAGTTGAGCAGGGGTATATGACACCAATTGGACAGGACCTGTGGCCCCTGGTCCCGGCCGGTCGCGGACGGGCGCAGACGGGCTTGCCTTAGGCGCGCCTTCGGCGCGCAAACGGCGCGCCCGCTGCGCCCGTCCGCTGCACGAACGGTGGAGGCACATGGTAAATAGGACTGCAGAGGGGCGTGGCCAGAAAGAGTGGGCATGGCCAAGGGCGCGGCCGCTGAAGGCGGCGAACGGGGAGTCCTGGGTCCGCTGCAGCGTCCAAGTCGGCTGCGCGGTAAAGGCTGTGACAGGGAGGGGTCCCTGGAAGCAGGTAAGGGTGATTTAAAAACGAAGCGCTGAGCCAGCGCTATGCTAGCTGCAAATAATTAAAAGTGATCAGGGCGTTGGCTAGTGCTCCCGCGGAAGGCAGGGGAGAAATCCGTGTACTTGCTTTGAGCTCGTGGTTCAGCTCCTATTAATGTCCCAGGGGGCGTGGCCAGAAAGAGTGGGCGTGGCCTTATCCTTCTACCAAACTGGATTCCGAAAAGGCTGCATGACTATAGACAACATAGTGGCATTATGTTTTCTGCACAGCAGGCAAAATTTCAAAAACAATCTGTCAGTATTTTTATGCTTTGTTGACTATTCAGTAGCCTTCTATGGAGTAAATCAAAGCAAACTATGGAACAAACTGAACAGCTGGAAGATTTCAGGTAACCTCCTGAAGGCAATCATGCCATTGGCAGGGGACACGGCTACACACAAACTGTGCATGGAACAAGCATTAAAACCGGGCTGCGTCTTGGTGCCCACTGCTTTCAATTTATACACGTCCAACCTGGGGAAAACCCTTCAAGGCACAACTTTGCTAACCCTGAAAATTGAACAGCAACGACTACAGGTGCTCCAATATGCTGACGATATGGTGATTGTCGATCACACCAGAGTTGGGTTGCAAAGAGGTTTGAATGCACTGAAAATCTTTAATGAGGTAAATGAACTTGTGGCAACCCCTAGAGGTGGTCTTTGGACAACACACAAAAAAAGTTTTCTTAAAGTGGTGTTTGGGCAGTACGAATATGTTGACCAAAAGAGCATACCACTACCGAGGAGCATGACTAAATGAATTGAATTTGAATTTGAATTTAATTTGAATTTGAATTGAATTGAATTTAAAAACATTTATTTAGCGCAGCTTTTACCAGGCGGTTTCATGGCGCTTATGATAAAGGAGAGGCAACCATGCCCCAATCAAAGCCAAAAGCCAAAATACAAGCCACTATTTACGTATTGTGCAAACTACCTGGAAAACTCCACAGCACAACCGGAGTACCAATAAGGAAAGTGACTAAACTGCTTGCAGTAGCTGGGTATGCATCACAAGCATTCCCAGGGAAGATGGAAAAGATCATGGGAAAAGCTCCGTGCCAGTGCTAAAAAAGGCTTTTTGGACTCCCTAAATACACACATTACAGGCTGATCATGCTTGAGTTTGGCCTGGTGCAACAAAAACATGAATACAGGAGCAGCCTTGTAAAATACTGGTGCAAGACTCTAAAATCCTAGAAAGGATCCTTAAAGGACATACTGAAAACCATATTTGAAGGGGGGATCGAACCCATGGCAGACATATTATCTTGATGCTGTGGCAGAGTTGGATCTATACACAGTGATTTGTCCCCAAGAGGAAGTAAACTACGCAGCAATCAAGAAAGCACTAAACAACCAAATCCTTCACTTATCAAGAAAGGACGACACAGACACGGTCAAGGATATCAGCGTGTTGTCGAGCCTAATAAAATCATATGAGACAAATAACATTCAGCCTTAGGAACGACATGCCAGAAAGAGATCTAATGAGGGCTTATAGTGTTGTTGCCTTTAACCCGTTCCATGGTGCCGTCGGCCGTCGCAAGCGCTACCTCGCTGGTGCTGCGCACGTCCAACGACCGACGCAGACCCGCCCGCTCTTTAGAACGCCCGCACCGTGGCGGAAAAACCGCCGCGGTTAAGGCGTTAAGGAATTGAACCCTGGCTGGAAATCCCTGCTGAAGATCATTAGATGCAGGATGTGCTACTGTACATCAGAATCTATGGCACATCTAATATGCTGCTGTACAGCCTTACTCCAAAACTGCCAGAAGTTGCTGAAACCAATGTTCATAATGTATGGAGTTAGAGCAAGCGCAGACGCAGTTGCTTTGCTCTTGACCTGCACAGTTCCTTTAGATCAGGCTAACTTAGGCTAATTCATGAGTATTTCTCAAAAGAACCTAAATGAAACAAAATCAGATGCAAACTGGCAGCTAAAACTGAATAAACCTAGACCATGGCACGTGGGACATATTCAGAAAAGACTGGTCAGTGAAAGGAAAGGAGGCTGCAGAACACAACTGGCAACAGCATGCAGGAAAACAACTCCAAGGTGCCCCATAATCAGATGCATGGTCCGAACAACCTAAACCAGCATTGAGGCATCCTGAAACTGCTTCCATGTTTCACAACACAAGTAAGGAAAGTCGCCGGCAATGTGTGGTTTGACCATTAGACTCTTCCCTCAGAAACTGAAGCACAGGGGGCCTAGTACATAGCATGTCATCTTTTTGCACACAGTCATCGTTTACAAAAAGTGTGTGGGAAGTTTTTTATTGTAATTTTAAGTCATGTATGTTTGCATAGTTGTTGTTCACAAAAGGGGTGGGGCTTGATTTGTAACTGTCATTTTTTGTTATTGAGGTGCAATTTTACGTAATAATGCAATTAAATTATTCATTCATTCATTCCTCAGTTTGGGAAAATGCCGCTCTGGGCACATTAGTACCACAATCAAGGGTGGAGAACTGGTGAGAAACCTCTTGGGGGCTACAGACTCACTCTGACTGGGTCCATGTGCGGGTTCAAGATAGTGGGAGCCTGTATTTACCTGTAGCTCTGAACAGGAGGCCAGCAACCAACACTTGGAGTCACTTCTGGTAGTCCTGGGTGCAGATGAAGATGCAGGGCTCAACAATGGGGCTGACCTCTGTGGGTTCAAGGCAAGACCCAGGGACAAAAGCAGTCCTTCCAGGTACAGCAGCCGTCTGGCAGAGCACAGAGCAGCTCATAGCAGCAGGCAGTCCTCTGAGAGTCCTTCTGCAGGTCGAGCAATGAACTGAAGAGTGGGTCTGACTGTCGGTTACACCCAGTCATGTGACCCAGGCCAGCATACAAGAAGAAAAGGGGTGAAGGGAGGAAAATGACAACTTTCCTAAAGTGGCATTTTCAAAATTGTAAGACTAGTCTGAATTTGACATTGAAGAGGGTTTACCATTACAATTTCATTGGTATCAAACATGGCATATTCAGCTCCCAGGACATGTGAAACCTAAAAGAACATGCCTAACCTTTTAATTACACAGCACCCTGCCCTATGGACTACCAAGGCCTGCCGTAGGGGTGCCTAATGTCTAATAAAAGGGATGTTTTAATGCCAAGTCTACATGGCATTGGTACACTACATCCATTCTGCAATGGGAATGCCGGGGCATGTTTTAATGTGCTACTTAAGTGGGACGGACAATAAGTATCTTGATTACAGGCCCTGGGTGTATGGCATACCACTATACAAGGGAAAAATAAGAAAATACAATCTGCCAATTTGGTAAATGCCAATCAAATCATGTTTAAGAGAGTGAGTGATCACAAGCAGTCTGGCACAGTAAACAGCGTTTACAACAAATATTTTACCCCGCAGGGAATCACAATGCAGTTGTTACAACGACCGCGTTGTGATTCTGCATACCATTACTCCGCAAGTCGTAACAACACCATCCCTAGTGTCCGCACAGACTGAAGTTGGAATAGTAAATTATACTATTCCAACTTCCAGCTCCCCCCTCCACAAGTCATTGTTCCGACTTGCAGAGATATGGTATGCAGAATCACAACGTGATCGTTGTTGTAACGACCGCGTTTTGATTCCCTGCGGGGTAAAAGAATGCGGGATTTAAAGGTATATTCTTCTGGCACTGGTGAACAGTAGTAAAGGTCCAGATGTAGGTCGGCAAATACCGGTCGGTAACGGCCGATTTCGGCCGTTACCGACCGGTATTTGCAAATGGAGATGTAGGGGCCTTAGAATTTACAGAATCGGTAAATTTACCGATTCGGTAAAATACCGATTCTGTAAATTTACCGAATCGGTAAATCAATATGTAGGTGGCACTGAAAACAGCGCCACAGGTCCTTACCGAATCGTTATTTACCATGTAATACTATTGCATGGTAAATAACTAACACCTGTGTACATGCACATCTGTGCATGAACACCTGTGCCATGTGACACACATACATGCCTAAGGACACACATACATGCTCTTAGGCATGTATGTGTGTCACATGGCACACAAGCCACAAACAGGGTGTCAAAGTGACACCCTGTCCCCCTTGGCAATTCGGTAATTTTACCGATTCTGTAATTACCAAATCGGTATTTGCCATTGAATCCTATGGGCTTCAAGGCCCAATGGAATCAATGACAAATACAGATTCGGTAATTACGGGTTCGGTAAATACCAAATCCTACCGATTCGGTATATTTTACCCAAAAATTACCTACATTCGATTTACCGATTCATGAATACCGAATCGGTAAAATTCTGTATTTATGAATCGGTAAATCTAATTTACCTACATCGGGCCCTAAGTTCCATAAAAAAGAATTTCAGAAAACTGTGGGAGGGAAAAGGCAAAAGGTTTGGGGGTGACCTGTAAAAAGGGCCAGGTTCAACTAATGGGCACGTAAAAGAAGACAATTAACACACAATATACCAATGGCACACAGAGGCCCAGATTTTGAAAAAAAGTCAGAGAACGTAGCGCAGCAGCCTAAAATGTTGCACTGCATTGCATGACAGTGAGGGGAGTGGAAAGGTCCTGTCTACCAAGATATGGCTAACTCCTGCCTTCTCCTTCGTGCCGGTGCTGATTTCAGCTGCTGTGCATCAAACACACACCTTAGCTCCATAGTGCTAGGTTGTGTTCCTGAGTCTAACATATGTTTTTTACTGGAAGGTCACCCTTCCAATATATAATGTGATACATAGATACACTTTAAATCGTTTCCAACTTTGCATGTGTGCTGTATCGTGCAGCATGCTGCAAAGTTAGGAAAGAAAGGAGAAAGAAAGAAATTTCTTCTCTTAATGCCTCAGTTTAAACTGCATTACGTTTTGGCACCTGTCTACCTTTGTCGATAGGTTTTGCATCGAAAGGCATGGGTGTTAGCATGGGAACGCCCATGTGTTACCAATGGAACACCCCCTTGGCACAAAGTAATGCTTTGCGCTGCTTTGTGTTACTTTCCAGCAGAAAATAAGTTTTACACTGGAAAGTAAATAACGGAAAAAAAAATCTGTGCTGGTTAGTGTTACTTTTGAGATGCTAACCCATCGCAAAATGTTAGTAAATCTAACCCAGAGCATCTATGATGAATATCATGATGGGGTGGTACATGGAACCAGAGAAAATACATAGGATGTTCCAGTAAAGCTCAATTGAATGTTGGAGAGGGTGCCAAACCACATACACATGGTGGAATTGACCTAAGTTGCCAATGTACAGGAAATAAGACCTGTCAGTCAAAAAAGATGTAATGAGATTGCCAATTCGAAGAGATACAGCTGTATCTAAGACAATTGAAAGAGTGAAAGGATGAGTTGGAAACTGCTGTCCCATGTACTGTTATGTGTAAGAATGGCGATAGCCTCTTTTTGGAAATTAAAATAAATTATATCCAATTATGGGAAACAATAGCCATGGAAAAGTTATCCAGACACATCATAAAAAAGAGAGCCAATTTCCTGCCTGCGTGGTAACCAGTTCTGGATTCCATTGAGTGAGACTGCCCAGACCTAACATGGCCACTTAGGCTTCAGGCATTACGCCTGTTTGATTTACAACATACGGACAAGACAAAGAAGGCATGCAAAAAGACAAAAGCGAAAAAACTTATGAAGATCAAAATAATTAGGATCGCAATGGGAATGATTAGATTGATTGGGGGAAAATGTATTAAATCTATGTTTAAAACATCTGTACATTGACATTCAATATCACTTCAAGGCAATCGAAAAGTGGAAAGTGGTGAATACTCTCATGAAGAAAAAGGTTTAGAGCAAATGTTGTGTTGAATCTACTGTATTTATTAAATTGACAAGAGAAAGTATGAACAAAAAGTGTTGAAGTATAAGGCATTCCATGAATACAATATTGTATTGTATTATTTTACCATACGACAGTGGTGTGTCTAACTGGGACTGTGGTGAATGGAGGTTGAGATGTACACATCTCTTTAGTTACTATGTTAACAATTTCAGCCATGGTTTGAAACTGGTAAGCTCCCATTTTCTAAGGAATTCTGAGACTTATAGGATGCTTTTGCTACTAAAAATCTATCTGGCTTGCTCAGCTGAAATTCAACGTTGATGATATCTTTTTCTGCTGGTGATTAATTTTCATCATCATCTAATTTATTATTTCTGCAAATCTTTCACTTACAGAGAAGCCAGGTGAATGTCCTATGGTAGAAAATACCTGCAAGATCTTTCCTCCGCCCCGAACTTGCAACACTGACAGCAACTGTTGTGGAATCCAGAAGTGCTGCCAGCAATCCTGTGGCTTTGTGTGTACAGACCCCGTGCACCCAGGTAAGAGTGCTTGACTGTCTGCGAACAAGACACAGATTCAGTGCTCAAACCCTATCAGGGATTGTTAGATAATGCAATGTTTTGATGTTTCACACACTAGAGATCTGTTTGGAAGCTGCAAGCTGAATCTCAGTGGCCCGTGATCCGACCTTTAAATTTACAAACATTGTAACACAGTTACCAGATGTATTCCTAATTGCTGCTCTGATGGAAGTTTTGGAAAGCACCTAGACATTGTACATGGAGTATTGCTCGATTTTAAAAATGCACACTCTGCTATTCCAAACTAGTTATCAGTAGAAGCAGGTATGAGGCTCTTGTTATAAGTGATCAAAATTGTTCCTTGATGTACCTGGTAGAATTGCATCCTGTGTGGGATCCTTCTGTTATCTATGAAAAGATCTGAACCGGAGCATAGAGCTGCACTGTGCAAGGGAGAAAAAAGAGATAAGTTGCCATATTAAGAGAAGAAACCAATTCCTACACCACAGCATGAGTAATGTTACACTCTTTAACGCTCACAAAGCAGTAATCACATCTCATAAGCATGCAGCTGCCTGCAGAACCCACCTGAGTTAAGACATACTGCTCAGCAAAAACATGATACCCTCAATTCAGGCTGCAACAGTTAGACCACTCAGTCAACAGAGGAGATGATTTGCCATCTGAAGAACAGGCATGTGGTATGATGAAAAGAAGAATGCCAGAGAGAAAAGCAGTGGAAAGAAAAGTGATAGAGTTACGCGTGGTACAGTAAGGAGTGCCTGTAGGGTGGGGTTAAGAGTAGTAGAGAGAAGAGTGAAGTGAGCTAGAGTGAAACACTGTTCAATGCAGAATTTCAGAGAAGACTAATGAGAGGTAGAGTAAGGAGTGCTAGAGAGAGTTCTGGTGGAGAAGAACAATAAGAATAGAAGAAAAGAGAGGAGGGTTGGAGGGGGGGATACTATGTGATACACCTTAATGTGACTTACAAGAGATAATTGTTTAGTAAAGATGTATCTATATGCTGTCCCTCTGAAAATCTTGGATGTATTTTTAAAATCCTTAATTTTAAAGGAGTCAAACTATCTATTAGGATAATTCAGTGTGAAGATGTGTAAACTGCTTGTGACAGTAGTGCTGTTAGCCCAGGAGTGCTGTGTTTCTAATTCAGAATAGTGATAATCCTGATTGTGTGTTACAGATGCACCGCATTCGGGCACATGCTGCATCATAAATGTCATGTGTAAGCTGCCACTGCCTCCCCCACAGTGCCAGAGTGACAGTGATTGCACGCAGACTCAGACGTGCTGCGACATGTGCTAATATTGCATTATATAGCATTTTTTAAGTTTTCAAATAAACTTTATTTGAACATAAAAAGTGCAATAATAAATTAGGATACAATATCAATATCAAATACAATGCAATAAGAACTGGGCATGATACAGAAAGATAAGAAAGGAAAGAAAGAAAAAGGGAGAGGAGGGAAGGGAATCATTAAGTGTAATACAATATCTATACAACAAATGCATTTATGAAAAACATGCAAAATCTTCCAGAAAAAAGTATATAATAATGAAAAAGAAAAGAAGTATATAGCAAAGAAACAAACTTATGTGAACATATCAAGGGGATTTGGGAACTTCCTCAATACGAGGAGAATGCAACGTGGAAGAAAGAGCCGATGAGTCTAAGAAAGTAGTAATGGGCAAACAAAGCAAATCACATTTGATAGCAAGTGTAATAGGATAAACATATGCTCTGTCTAGTCTGTGGTTAAAACAAACACCATACCACCAAGCCTGAAAGGAGATAGTCGATGTATCTTTCCAAGCTCTGGTAATTTGTTGAAATGCCACTGCTAGGAGAAGGTCAAAAATGGAAGTATTAAAGTCGGAGGGGGACCATATGTCAGACAGGCTACCTAGAAAAATATGAATAGGAGAGAATGGGCAGTGAGTAGAAAAAATGTTATTAATTTGCTGCCATACTTTGGACCAGAAAATACGAATCGCAGGACAGGTGAAAAGCATATCTGCTCTTGGATAAGAGCAAGACCAACATGTTGAAGGAATAGAGGAATCTATGGTATGAAGTCTAGCAGGAGTGATCAAAAGCCGATTATAAATAAAAAACTGAGTTTTGGTGGGATTAGCTGCTCTAGAAGATCTCCTTATTTTGTTCCATATATCATGCCATAGAAAAATAGAAACCGACTCTCCCAAATCAAGTTCCCAATCCTGTTCTATTTTTGATTTATCCCTTTCATTAGGGGGCTCACATAATTTTTTGTAAATTTGTGAAGCAGAAGAAGAGGATAATAAAAAGGGTATAGTAAGGGAGGAAGAAGTGCCACAAGAAACTTAGAGTGGAAAAGAATTATAACCTGTTTGAATAGCAGCACACAATAAAGTATATTTGGAAAGGAAGGAAGGAGGAAGAGAAAAACGAGTCTGAAGAATAGAAAATGTAATACACGTACCATCTAGAACGATTGATGAGCCCAAATAAGTCCATGATCATACCATTCCTTCCAGAAAAAAGTCCTATTTTTAATTTTAATACGAGGATTATACCAAATGGGGGATTGTAAAAACCACATATGATCATCAAGGCCATCTAGAAACAAGGGAAAAAAAGTTTCCTGGAATTTTTAAGAATAGGTAGAGACAACTTCTGAGGAACATGTGATAATGATACAAATTCTTTAAAGGTAAAAGGGTGAAAAAAGGAGGATTCAATTTTCACCCCTAGCAGAGAAGAAGAGATATCTGATACAGAATCTGATAAAAAGGAAACCGAATGGGACAGAAAAAATGAAGTATGGTAAGAAGAAAAGTCAGGAAAGTTAACCCCTCCCAAGTGTTTGGGAAGTTTAAGTTTAGAAAAAGACATTCTAGCTTTTTTATTTTGCCATAGAAAACGAGATAAAGTAGAGTAAATATTTTTATAGCAAGATTTTGGAATATTGACAGGAAGATTAGAAAGAAAAAATAAAATTATAGGAACTAACATCATTTTAATAGAATCTAATCTACCCCACCATGAGAGGAATAGAGGATGCCATCTTGTTGTAGAATCTATTAAGGTAGTTTGTAAATGCTTAATATTAAGAGCTACTGTATCTTTAATTGAAGGAGTAAACCAAAGACCTAAATACTTGATTTTAGAAGGACTCCAATGAAAAGAGGAGACCAGAAAATCAGCGTGGAAACAAAATTTATTAAGGGGAAGAATCTCACATTTATCGACATTCAATTTATAACCTGAGACAGCTGCAAAATTCGAAAATTCAGAAAGAAAGGCTGGGATGGAAGTCTGAGGATTAGAAATAAATAAGATAATGTCATCTGCATAAGCAGACAGCTTTACTTGATTCTCACCATAAGAGAAGCCAGTGATAGCATTATTCAATCGAATTTTTGTCAAAAACGGTTCTAAAGCAAGAATAAATAGAAGAGGGGAAAGAGGGCACCCTTGGCGAACACCACGAAAAAGAAGAAAGGAGGAAGATACAAGTCCATTAGCAAAAATAAAAGATCTAGGAAAAGAGTATAATAAGGAAATATAAGAAAGAAATTTAGGTCCAAAACCAAACCATTTAAGAGAAGAAAAAAGAAAAGGCCAATTAACTCTATCAAATGCCTTTTCATCATCTAGTGCTATAGCAGCTAAGGAGTGATTAGAAGTATGTGATTTACTTAGGACATTGAAGATGAGACGAGTGTTATCTGAAAGATGACGTCCTTTGATGAATCCACATTGTTCTTTACCAATGAGTTGTGGAAGAATATTGTCTAAACGTAATGCTAACATTTTTGCAAAAAGTTTATAATCAAGAATAATCAAGGAAATAGGCCGGTAATTTTTACATAAAGTATGATCTTTGTTATCCTTGGGAAGAAGACAAATCAAAGCCTCTTGAAAAGAGCCTTCGGATTTCTGAGAAGTGATGAAGAATGAGAATAATTGATGGAGTTTAGGAACAAGAAAATTGGAGAAATGAGAGTAAAACTCAATCAATGGAAAAGCCATCTGGGCCAGGTGCTTCACCCTTTTTAAGAACTTGAATAGCTCCCAAAATGTCCTCAGGGCCAATATCCTTGTCTAAAGAAGAAAAGTCTACATCAGGGAACCGGGGTGAGGGAATAGAGGACAAATAGTGATCGATGTCAGAGGACAAGGGAGGATATTCCGGGGTATATAGATTCTGATAGAAATTGGTAAATTCAGCCAAAATATCTTTATCTTTATGAAGTGTAACATTGGAAGAGGAAACTATTGATTCAATTGTCACACGTTCTGTTTTAACTTTGAGATAATTAGCAAGCATATTTCCAGCTTTATTTTGAGAATAATAATATTTGGCACTAGATTTGGGTAAAAATAGATTAACAGAATCAGTAGATAATGTATTGAAAGAGAGTTTAGCGGTAATAAGTTTATTGAGACTAGATTGTGATTTAGTCGAATAATATAAGTGTTCTAACTGTTTAATTTGGGAAGTTAGCGTGGATAGGGATTGATTGGCTAAGCGTCTCTTCTGTGCAACATAGGAAAAAATGAAATCTCTAGAAGCGGCTTTAAATGTGTCCCAAACCAATTGAGGTGACGACTGAGGAGATTCATTGTCTGTGAAAAAGTGGGATGCAAAATCAAGGAAAGCATTAGAAAAGGACTTATCTAGAAGAAGAGAATTATTGAATCTCCATCTCCTAGTTCGTTTAATAGGGGGAAGCAAATCAAGGTGCAGGGATACTGGAGCATGATCCGAGATTAAAATTGAACTTATATCGGAATGTGTGATGTGTTGAGTCAAGGCTTTGGAGATAAAAAGATAATCTAAACGGGATTGGGAAGAATGGACAGGGGAAAATAAGTATATTCCTGCAAGGTAGGGTTACAAAGCCTTCATGAATCAACTAGGGATCTTTGTGATATAACAGAAGTGAATTGAGTATGCATTGGGGAGGGAGAAAAACAGGAATTAGACTTACGATCCAAAATAGGGTCTATAATCATATTACAGTCCCCACCTAAAATAAAATAATCATCTGTGTATTGCATTGTGGAAGAAAGGATTTGTGGCCAAAACAATTCATCTTGTACAGTTGGAGCATATACATTAAAAATAGTCAAAGGACTTTTGTTAACCAGCAACGATACAACAACCCACCTACCCTCCGTGTCATTATCCTGATTAACAAGCTGAATGTTCAAACGTTTATGATAGAGAATGGCAATACCATTACGTTTACCTGACCCAGGAGATGCAAAAACATGACCCACCCAATTACGACGTAACTTAGAAACCTCAACATCTTTGACATGAATTTCTTGTAATAACACTATATCCCCTTTCAAATGCGCTAAATGTGAAAGAACACGTTGTCTCTTAATAGGAGACCCAAAACCTTTACCATTCCAAGAGATTACATTAATTGACATTTAGAAACTTTAAGAAAAATATATAAAAATATGAAAAAACAACCAGTATGAGAAATCAACAAGAACAATAGCTGGAACAACTGCATGCGATATATCAAGAATAATGAAAAAAGAGGAAGAAAAGGCAAGAAAGATAAAATAGCGTGATATTATGAAAGGAAGATAGAACTGTAGAAAATTATGGTAAAATAGAGAAAAGAAAAATAGAAGGAAACAAAGTATATGAGTCAATAATGGGTAAGATAAAGCGTAGATAAAGAATAAAAGACTATGAGATGAAAAGACCTAGAAGAGGAAAAGGATGAATAAAAAGAGGGGGGAAGAAACGGAAAGAGCTGAGAAAAAGATGAAGAAAGAATAGTGAGAGGAGATAAAAAGAGAAAATGAGAGCAAAAAGTATTAAAAAAAAGACATAAATAACACAGCACAATTGGGTCAGAGCTATTGACTGCCTGCACACTATTCCACTATTTTTGGTCTAGTATCTAGTACTCAACGGCCTGTGCGTATAGGTCGAGGGCGTGACCCGTAAACACCCCCTAGAGTGTGATGAAAAACATCACATACAACGATAATAGCAAAAGGACCCGCACAAGGGAAATTATACATACATTATATTTTTTGCTAAATTATGCAATAGTATTTACACATATACAATTTTAGCGCTTTCCAAGAAGAATTGAGGTCCAAATCTTGACAGTTATGAAGTAGAGCTTTTTATTCAAAGACACGCATGGTGAAAGTTCAAGAAATTGCTAGCAGCCAACGCGTTTCGTCACCACTGTGACTTCTTCAGGGCTCTAAGGTTGGTTGAGCTGTGAAACATAAACCTTGCGTCTTTTGAACCAAGATTTGAACGTCTTGTGCGTACATCAGTATTCGAAAGATTATGAGGGCCCTGGGGGGCCGATATTTAAAAATCTTTTATGCCAGAAACCTTCGCAGTGTACTCAACAACTTCCCAAAGTTTCATGGCGATTGGATGAATAGTGTAGTAATGCATAAAGGACAAACAGACAGACAGACAGACAGACAGACATACTTTCGTTTTTAAATATAGATAGATGTATCATTTTATGGCTGAATGCATGATGGTTTCTAGTGCGTGTGCACTTGAATAGATCAGTGTTAGGGGAAATGTAACACCAAAACTAAAGTGTACAGACTTCATTGGTTCATTGGAAAATGCCATGCTACCTTTCAGAGGTTTATTCTGTCTATTATGCAGTGTTATAACAAAGCCTGACCTACTTAATGTAAAAAGCATGCATTAAAGGCAATTGGCTTTAAGGATGTACGGTTATTACACTGCTAAAGCCTTTGGACAGGTATTTTTTCACTTGGATCATCACATATTAACATTGTAGGCAACAGTTTAGTTTGGTGATTTACCTGAACAAGCAGTAGTGATAGAAAATATGCACTACAGCAATCCTTGTTAGGCTCTCTATGAAGAGATAGATTTATATTGATAGAGAGATTTAGCTTTGCCAACTTTAATTTTGTATACATTTGGAATTTTATGACTGTGTGTCGGATGATGGACTCGTAGAAAGGGTATTCTCAGTACAGTAGGTGTGACATGCCAATAATAAATGGTATTGGCTTGATTGTTTAATATGAAAAAATGTGATAAAGGTAGTAGGCCTGGCTTATTGATTGTAAAAAGCATATGCTAAAGTCAAATGGCATTCAAGCGTAGATTTGTAGGACTTTGAATTAAACCTACTTTCGCACGCAGGGGTTTTGGAGTCGGTTACTCTCTCTGACATACCATGGGTATACAAGATTTGCACTGTGAGAATTCTTGTTAAACCCTGTTAGAAGGCCTTACAGCTGATCAGATAATGTCATTTGTTATTGAAATAATATGAGCATCCTGGGTGGAATGTTGGGAGCAAACCAGCCAATCATGATGCTCCACTAGTGGACTATTGATACTGTTACAGGTCAGCAAAGGCAGCATTCTATGCTGCCAGGCCCCAATGTCTAAGTACAGAAATTAACTTAAAGTAACATAGAGTAATCAACATAGTGTGCTGTGGACCTGAGAGTGTTGGTAGAGCTTAAAGTGCCTCTTATCTTAAACATAGCCATGGTTCCACACCTTCTTCTCCTCATCACAAACAGCCATTGACACAAAACGTTCTGGGCAAACCCCTTTGGTTTTGCTAAGAGAACCCCGCCACCCAAAAAACAAAATGAAAAGTAGGTGGGTGTCTACTTTTATCTCAAGTTGATTTTGGAATCCTAGAAATTTAACTTTTTACTTATAAAATGTATTGGAACCACACACCCTGGGGCAGGAGAAGCCTTCAAGAAATGCATCAACAAAAACGCTCACAATAGCAAAAAGCTATTCAACATCGTTAAGGAACTCGCCAACCCCAGCTCCAACACCAACGACAGCCTGCCATCGCAAGACCTCTGCGACTCCCTAGCCACCTTCTTCCACCAAAAGATTGCAGACATCCATGACAGCTTCAACAACCAGGCCCCCCCGACAGCCACCACCATCTCAGACTCACTGCCCCCAGCCACACTGCCCCCCCTGCTCTCCTGGACCCACGTCAACGACGACAACACCATCAAAACCATGAACACCATCCACTCCGGCTCACCATCAGACCCCTGCCTGCACCACATATTCAACAAAGCAAGCTCCACCATCGCACACTATCTCCGCAAGATCATCAACAACTCCTTCGAAACCGCCACCTTCCCGGAGAGCTGGAAGCATGCCAAGACCAACGCCTTACTCAAGAAACCCAAGGCATACCCTAAGGACCTCAAGAACTACCGGCCCATCTCCCTACTCCCGTTCCTGGTGAAAGTCATTGAGAAGATTGTCAGCAGACACCTGACCTCCTTCCTTGGAGAGAACAACATCCTGGACCTATCCCAATCCGGATTCCGCAGCAACCACAGCACCAAAACAGCCCTCATTGCTGCCACCGACAACATCAGGGCCCTGCTGGAAAATGGAGAAACTGCGGCCCTCATCCTCCTGGACCTTTGGGCTGCCTTCAACACCGTCTGCCACCACACCCTAGCACACGCTTCCACAACGCAGGGATCCACGACAAAGCCCTGGACGGGACCACCTCCTTCCTCACTGGCAGAACTCAGAGCATTCGCCTCCCTCCATTCCGATCTAAATACACCAAGATCATCTGTGGTGAACCCAAGGATCATCCCTCAGTCCGACACTCTTCAAAATCTACATGGCACCGCTCGCCAACATCGTCCGATGGCACGACCCAACATCAACTCCTAGTCCGATCACACCCAGCTGATCCTCTCCCCCACCAAGGCCCCCACCACCCCCAAAACCAACCTCCACTAAGGAATGAAGGCCGCCGCTGAATTGATGAAGAACAGCTGCCTGAAACTGAACTCGGACAAGACAGAGATCCTCATCCTCGGCTCCACCCCCTTCGCCTGGAACGACTCATGGTGGCCGGCCGAGCTGGGAGCCGCACCGTCACCCACCGATCACGCACACAACCTGGGGTTCATCCTGGACACATCGCTATCAATGACCCAGCAAGTCAACGCTGTCTCCTCCTCCTGTTTCAACACCCTCCGCATGCTCTGCAAAATCTACAGATGGATAACCACCGGAACCAGAAGGACGGTCACCCAGGGCCTCATCAGCAGCAGACTGGACTACAGCAACGCCCTCTACGCAGAAACCTCGGCCAAACTCCAGAAATGACTACAACGCATACAGAACGCCTCCGCATGCCTCATCCTCCACATCCCCCGCCACAGCCACATCACACCCCACCTGAGAGACCTGCACTGGCTCCCCGTCAACAAGAGGAACACCTTCAAGCTCCTTACCCATGCTCACAAAGCACTCCACAATGCTGGACCTGCATTTCTCAACAAAGGACTCACCTTCTACACCCCGACCTGCCAGCTTCGCTCCGCTGACCTCGCCACCATCCCCCGCATCCGACGAGTGAGCGCCGGCGGCAGATCATTCTCCCACCTCGCCGCCAAGACTTGGAACACCCTCCTCATCCGCCTGCGACAGACCCAGAACCTGCTGACCTTCAGGAGACTTCTCAAGACCTGGCTGTTCGAGCAGTAGCAGCAACCCCTGTCCCTCCCCACCCCCAGCACCTTGAGACCCTCATGGGTGAGTAGCACGCTCTACAAATGGATTGATTGATTGTTAGTGATGCTCCGCGTTAATGCCCTGAAATGCATTGTCTCTCAGTATAGGCATAGTGCCTCCGCTGATACTCAAGCTGTTAGCGCTGCCTAAAACTGTAAGCAGCAGCTGGCAGCCCACTATGGCATGCGCTTGCTGCTCCAGGAGACATGGGGCTTGGCGGGCAGCTTAGCTAGTAGGCTGCTGGCTGCTATAATGTATCATCAGAGAACACAGATTGATTCCTGTGGATCCTCAGCCTAACATTATGTCGAGATAGTGCCCAATGGCTACTACTGAGACATGACAGCCCAGTCAGTTTGTGTGTAACAGTCTCTGGTGCTATCGGTACCCGGATGTCACGTCATGTCCTGCTGACAGAGTCTGTTGTGGAAGGGCAGCTGGCTACTAGTTTGCAGCAATCACTACGCTGTCAGCACTGCCTGAGTGCTCACACCAACCACTGCATTGTGGCTCAGTTCTCAGCTCAGAAGCAGTATTAAAATCAATGACCCATGGCAAATTCAATTGCCAAGGGAGACGGAGTGGGAACAATTGCAATGGCATAATTCTGTCCCTGGACAGTGGAAGACCCACTCAGGAGGTAGGTAGAAAACCCTCAATTGCAGTCACTGCTGGCATGACTCAAGGGTAGTAGAGCGGGGGTTGTGCGGGGACGGGTTAGCGGGGGTGGGTACTTTAAAATAAAAATATTTTTAAAAAGTTAACTTACCTGGTTTCGCGTCGGCTCTGCTCCTAAAGCAGGAACAAGGAGCAGACAGCCTCTCTCCCTCCCTCAACCCAATCACAACGCTGCAATGGCAATGTTGTGATTGGTCGGGATGCTGGGCAGCCAGCGTCTATGAGGGGGCCATTTTCTCCACGTTGGCTCTGGAGGGCCGACCAAATAATCAGCGCCCTCAGCAGTGGACAAACCACTCCTCCCCTGGAGCAGCCCCACCAACGCGGCCGCCCCCAACCAAACACTTCTGCTTTTTCACAATGTGAGAAGCAGAAACATAAAATGTTAGTTTTACCATTTTATGTTTCTGCTTCTTGCACTGTGGGAAAACAGTGGAGCGACGCTCCTGGGCCCTAGTGGAGGAGCCGCCCCTGCTCAATTGCTGCGGTGCCTTGCAGTCTGAACCTGCCTCACAAAGACTTGCTGCGAAAATGAGGTAAGTGAAGTAAGATACGGTGTCTCAGGGGTGGTAAGAAAGAAAGTGGGTCTCACTCACTGCCACAAGTGAGTCTTCAAACACAACCAAATGAGATGCAAGGACTGGTGGTGTGCAGATAAGCTCGCACATAAAGATGTAGGCTGCTGCATTTCTGTACAAATTACATTTTTTTTCTCCTTGAAGCAGGATGCAGCAAATAAAATCAATGTAGGGGAGGAAGGCTCTGAACGAATGCCACCCACCCTAGTAAAAAGTTACAAGCAAACTCTTGCACTCTTGTGTTCAACAGGTTGCTACAAGCAGGTTGTTAAAATAAAGTCGACCTAGAAAGTGCCTGTGAGCCCTCCAGACTCTCGTGGGCTGCAACCTCACCCTGTCGAGATGCCAACTCCGACCTTCCTCCCTTTTACACACTGGCCTGGACCTTTCTTTTACAAATCAACTCTATCTCTGTGTCAGTACAGTTGGACCAACTAATATGAACCAGTACTACAGCTCCCAGAATGCATCTCTTAGTTAATGAACGTGAGCCGAGGAGTGCTAGTCACACGGAGTAATCTACATTTTGTCCAAAATATCCATATATTGTGTGCGGTGACAGTGAGTGAATCTGTAGATAACTTGGCACTGGTCGGGAGGCTTTAATGAAGTCTAAACTGGCCTGGTGGTTTTTGTCAGTGCTCCCTGTGTACAGCTGAGACCCTGGAGATTGGCCCCTGGGATGCTGAGGTTGCAGCCGTCTGTTGCCAGGGGCGGCTCTAGGCTCATGGCGGCCCTGGGCAATGAACGTCGGTAGGGGGCCCCGGAAGAGGGGGTCCGGGCGGGGCGGAGCCCCCCCGGAGCTCAGGAAGGTACCAGCGGGCCAGCAGTGGGTAGGGAAAAAAGATGCCAATCAGGAACCAGGAGGAACGCAGGTGCGGAGGCCAGTGAAGAGAGTGGGGCTTCAGGGTGTTTGGAAGTGGAACAGAGCCAGAGGCCGCCAAACCCCTGCCAGGGGCCGCCACGCAAATATGTATCCATCCTCAGAGGATTATTATATTAAGGAGATATATTGGAGTGGTGGCCTCTGGGGTTTGGTGACCCTGTGCAGGTGCACAGCTTGCACATGTTTAAGGCCGCCACTGCTGTTGCATTGTCGTTCTGCTGCCAGAGCAGTCTGGTCTTAAGACGCCCGGTCAGGTCAGTGTATGGGATGATTTGTTTGGTCTGTTTCTTGACATGTCAGGCTAGGTGGGTGGGCTGGCGTGAACTGCTGATTTTTCTGATTAAAAAAATCCTGCAGTAAGCTTAAATGGACGGAGCCTGACATACGCAAAACACGTATATAACATATGAGGACATGGGTGACAGTTTTCTTTGCCTTGTCCTGCCCCCCTCTCCAGGACAGCTCCCCCTATCCTCAAGGGTACATTTGGCATCAAGTCTTACTGAACACCTGCTGGTGGCTGCCCCCATGCAAGCTGTCTCACCTAAGCGGTCATAATTGAGATGAACGATGGTGCATCAATTGTTTTATAGAATGGTCATCTTAGAAAGTGGGTTTAGGTTAGTTAGTGTCTTCAGGAGTTTTTCATTAATTTCAAGTCATTTCTAGACCTTTTCACTGCTCAAACGTATGATGTTTCTTGTATTTAAGCTCTCTCTTTTTTCATTTTTTTTTTTTAAAGTGTAATAGTTTTTTTCCCCTTTTATGCAAGGAATGCACAGTTAAAATCTTCACAAAAACACCAACAAACATACTAAGCAGCAAGAAAAAACAAGAGCAAAAGACAAGCATCAGAAAAACAATAATCGTAAACAATTATAATACACACTAATAAATTTTTTAAAAAATGAAAAGAAAAAAAATATGAATCAAAGCTATCACGAGACAGAAATAGTAAATAACATATCAAAATAACTTTTCTACCATATACCGTCCCCTATTTGCACCTAAATCCAGTCAGTAATAGCAGCCCAAACCTTAGCTCCCATTGCACTCTTCCTCCTCCCCTAAGTCTTATAGATTGCTAGTTCCAGATTATACATGGCTAGTAGTCTTGAGCGCCAGCACAAAATTGTTGGCGGGACGGAGCTGATCCAATCCTTAGTAATACAGGCCCGTAACACTGCCATACAAATATACAAAAAAGATACCATAGCACTTGATCTTGTCTGTGCATAGGTGTCCGCGCTGACCCCTATCAGAACCAATTCCCCAGTTATACACACGGGGATCACATTATTATTCCTAAAAATCGCTCAATTGAACTAAATAACTCCTCTAATTTGGGACACAAAAAACATATGGACTGCATCTGCTGCATATAAACCACATCTATTACATTTATTCCCGGCAGATGTCCCCCATTGTGAGATCTTGCTTGGGGTATAGTACATGTCATATATAGCCATGTAATGGGGAGTACGCATCCTCCCAGTCATCAAAACTTGGTTCGCAAGCCTTAAAGATTCCATGATATTGACACCCTCTTGCCCCAACTTCATTACCCATTTTCCTTGACATACTTCTACATCATCTGGAAATGTCTCTATTAATTGTGCATAGAATCGACCAATGGGTGTTTTTTTCATCATTCTTTCGATAAGCGGGATCTTTCCAAGTTGACGTTCAAATCCAGAACCTAGCTTGTTAAGATAACTATGGATTTGAAGATATTTAAAGAATTCATGTTTAGCCAAACCACATTTTGCTTGTAATTCTGCAAATGTTACCAACTGTCGGTCGTCACACAGATCCCCTAAGTAGTGAATTCTTTTAAGGCTCCATCTATTAGACACTTGATCACGAAAGATTATTGGGAGTAGCCCGGGAGCTGAGAATGGAGTATATGTGTTCAATTTAGAAACCCCAAGTTGCCGCTTAACCTGTTTCCAAACAGATTAGGCAGCCTTAAGTATTTTAAATTTAGTTTTCTTAAAATAACTGGGTTCTATTGTTTTAACCAAACATTCCCTAGCCTCATCCCCTAGCCCAAATTCATAAATTGATGGACTGTGGCAGGGCAAAATGTTGGCCCTGTCCCCAACTACCAGGGGACTGATAAATTGCAGGACCGCTGCCCAATAATACAACATATAGTATGGCATACCCCAGCCACCACGATCTTTTGGCAGCAGCATCTGTTTATAGGCCCTTCTCTGCCGACTATATCCCCACAGGAATCTAGAGCTAAACCTCTTGTACCTCTTAAAACATGAGACTGATAATTCGAGTGGGATTGTTACAAATATGTATTAAAACTTAGGTAATACCATCATTTTTAATACATTTGATCTACCATGAAGAGATAAATATAGGTGACTAAGTCTCTCCAATGTTGAATTCACCCTATGAGCACAGGGTTCATATTTAACTCTTGGATCTTACTAACTGGCAAAGAGATTTTAATTCCCAAATATGTAACTTCTGGAACAGTTACTATATTTTCAGGAGGTTCCCGGCCAATATAGAGCACCTGTGTTTTGGAAATGATTAATTTATACCCAGAGAAGCGCCCAAACTGAAATGCCAATTTATCTATTGCTGGTACTGCGGTGACAATATCTCTAGTAACAACAACAATGTCATTAGCATATGCCTTATTTTAGCTCTTTCAATGCACTTGATTGCTTTTAATCATGGCCAAATGTCACTTTAAGTTTCACTCATGGGTAGTTGAGTTTTACTCATAAGGTAGTTGTAACAAGGGAAATGTAAATCAGTATAAATCATGATCTTCTACTGTTGCACTCACTTGCTATGGCCAAAGCTCACACTGGCTGCTAGGGGGTCATCTGCCAGCCCCTGTGTCTACAGTATTTTTCCTGACACATTTGTTACTTGCATCTTGGAATGACATCATTTCATATTTCTATTTACATGACTCTTCAGATCGAAGTTGTTCTGGACTTCCGGCCAGAATCAAAAGTTCAGTGTTGTCCTTTTATTTATGCCTGAGGCAAAGCTGCTGCCTGTCAGTCACCGAGAGTGAACATACCCTGTGGAAGCTTCTGTTCTGGACATGGACTGCGCTGCAGTTCTCAGTTGCCTTTGGAAGTGCTCCATCAAGTTTTTCTGGTTTCTGGATATTCTGGATAGGATGCTTCCACCAGGAGACTTCTGAAATCTTAAAGCTGGCACTGCAAGTAAACAGATTATTTTCTTGTATGCTTTCCAAGGGCTAGTTGCCCATCCACACCTTGGCTCCCCATCTCCTACGTTGATTTAAGGTTTGATAAGTACTCTTCCATCTCCTTCGCTGATTGGGTCTCTTCTGTCTATAGGTAGTCCATAGGGTTGTTCGCCCTGTTAATGTTCCTTTGACACTCCCAAGCAGTGTTGGATGTTATCAGATCCCAATGAGGTTCATGACGGATTGACCTATCTACCAGTGGCAGTTGGCAGGGAGCGGGGTGGCGGGGAAGGGGGACAACATTTTTTTTAAAAGGAACACTTACCTTTTGCTGGCCACTGTCTCTCCTCAACTTTGGTCCCTTCTCACACCGCTGTCTCTCCTCAGCTTCGGTTATGGAAACAGGAAGCACTCAGGCTCCCTCCCTTAAGCCAAACACAGCGCTGCAATGATGCGTTGTGATTGGTCTGAGCGCCGTGGTTTGACACTCAGATGGGGACAGGGAGCTTGTGCATGTTCATCACCATGCTCTGCATTACAGCCTGGTGGGGAACATACGAAGAGCACATGACTGTTTGGCTGGACCAATGTCACCCCTAGTGCTAACATGTAAGGAACTGAAATGGTGTGCCATACATTTCTAGCCCCTCAGACATTGTTTTTTAGCAGGAGGCCTTTCAGCTTAGCTTGCCAGGCCACACCCAACAGCAGCACAATGTGTTGCTCCTCAGTCCCAATAAAGTCATGTTATGTTTGTTTGTTGTTTTTGTCTCCTTGTCTGACTGTCTGTTCCTCCATTCAATCTGATGCACTGCACGTTGGGTATCTGCCAGACCCCCTGTAGATAGAAATGTTTGCCTGTTGGTCCTGTATGTTCCAAGGGTCACTTTTAATGCATGCACCATAAATGATGCTCAGTGCCCCCTTAGTCTGGCTGCCGGCAGCTCGCGGCTACCCTGGTGTGCTTCTAGAGGTTTGGCCAACCTGTGCCTATTCTTAGGCACATCTAAGGCAAGGCCATGCAATCTGCTGCTCCTCCTCCGCTCGGTTTAACCTAACATTTCTGTGCACACCTACACCTGCGGGTCAGCCCTGGTGTAGATTTCTGTACCACCCCTGTCTCATACCAGACCACTGTAGTTCCAACTCCAGATCTTGATACACACTGCAGCACTCTCTGAACTAGCAGGATACCACCTTACAGCATTCTCTTCACATGCACTAGATCTCACCTTCTGACAACATATTTCAATTTTCCCAGCATTAGCATCTCACCTGATTACCCCATACTGTAGCATTTCTTTCACTGGCACTAGAACTTCTTGTGGATTCCATACTGCAGCTTTTTTGGCACCAGTGTCTCACCTGTTGTCACTCATTAAACACCTGATGATGCCATACTGCAGCATTCCCTGCATAGTGTCTCACAAGTGGATGCTGTGCTACAACATTCCCTGCACTAGTATTGCAGCTGCTGGCATCATACTTCCGAACTCCCTGCACTAGAGAAGACCTGCTGACATCATACTGCAGCATTCCCTTCACTAGTGTTCCACTTGCTGGCACCATACTGCAGCTTCTCCTGCACTAGTGTCTCACCTGCTGACACCATACCTCGGCATTCCCTCACCACCATCACAACTGCTGACATCATGCTGCTGTGTTTCCTGCACTAGCCTTGTACTTTCTGAGATCATACTGCAAGATTTCCTCACTAGTGTTGTACCCCCTGACAGCATACTGCAGCTTTCCCTGCACCTGCTGACCTTCCTGCACTAGCCTCACACCACCTTATATAATACTGCAGAATATTCTCACCAGCCTTGCGACTGCTGGCATCACACTGCAGCTTTCACCAACGTCACACCTGCTGACAACATTTAGCAGCATTCCCTACGCTAGCATTCCACAGCTGACATCATACTTTATCATTCCCTACATGAGCATCTCACCTGCTGATGTCAAACTGCAGCATTTCCTGTACTGGTGCTGCACCTGCTGACATCATACTGCAGCTTTTCCTGCACTACTGCTGCCCCTTTTGACATCATACTGCAGCCATCACTGCACTAGCATTGCACCTGCTGGCATCGTACTTCAGAATTCTCTGACCAGCATCGCACCTGCATTCCCTGCACTAGCATTGTACCTGCTGACATCATACTGCAGGATTCCCTGAGCTAGAGTCTTACCTGATGACATCACACTTCTGCATTACCTACACTAGTGTCTCACCTGATGACAATATACTTGAGCATTCTTTGTATTAGCGTTGCACCTGCTGACAGCATACATCAGGTTTCCATGTACCAGCACCTCACGTGATGACATCATACTTTAGCATTCCCTACACTAGCATCACACCCGCTGGCATCATACTTCAGCATTCCCTGCACTAAAGTCTCACCTGCTGATGCCAAAATGTAGCATTCCTTGCAGTAGACCCTCACCTGCTGATGCCATATTGCAGCATTGCCTCCTTTAGCATTGCACCTGCTGACATCATACTGCAGCTGTCTCTGCAATAGTGTCTCACTTGCCACCAAACACATGCAGCCACTGGATCCGGTTTCTCCAGAGTTCTTTCTTCTCTGCCCAGGATGGCATTGAAGATGCACATTGCAATAAACAGAAAGACTGGAGGTGGGAGGGTAAGTGTGCAACAAAAGTGATCCACACGCCTTTTGCGTTATACACCAATTGCAATGTCGGTGCCACATACCAGGTCTGGAAAGATTATTGTGCGCAACATGGACTTACTAGTGAACTGACACTCCGCATCATCGGTTTTACAACTGTGCATGAAATGTCTTGTAGTGAGGACAGATTTCATAGCTCTTTCCTTCCTCTGCAAACACATGTTCCTTTGACCCATTCTACATCCATAGTGCTCTAATTCAGTCTTACCACTTCCCTTGCCAGGAGGAAGCAGGAGGCCTCAGGGATGGACTGCAGCCATATATTTTAGCTCAATGGAGGGTAGTTTGTGCACCATGCTGGGATAAATGATGAAGGAGACACAGCGTACCTGTGGGTGATAACGTGCGGGACTCGAGGCTCTTGTCCGAGGTTTGCTCTCTCCCCTTCTCAGGGACCACCGCTGACTTCCATCACCGCTTGCGCGGTCAGCGAGGGGCAACTCGGTTCTCCTGTGCTCTGAGGAGGGGCTGCTATCCAGAAACATCGAGGAGTTCACGGGAGGCGGAGCAAGTGGAGCAGCGTCAGTGACTACATTGACCAGGAGACTCAGCGCATCGCCAGCAATTGCCGCCGCGCCCCCTGGACACCAGGCCCCCCGCCCGGCCAGGTGCTAAAGACCGGCGTTTACTGGCAATCAAGCGGGACAGCGTACCTGTGGGTGATAACGTGCGGGACTCGAGGCTCTTGTCCGAGGTTTGCTCTCTCCCCTTCTCAGGGACTACAGCTGACTTCCATCACCGCTCGCCGCACCCGCTTCGCGGGTGCCGCTTCGAGCGGTCAGCGAGGGGCAACTCGGTTCTCCTGTGCTCTGAGGAGGGGCTGCTATCCAGAAACATCGAGGAGCTCACGGGAGGCGGAGCAAGTGGAGCAGCGTCAGTGACTACATTGACCAGGAGGCTCAGCGCATCGCCAGCAATTGCCGCCGCGCCCCCTGGACACCACGCCCCCCGCCCGCAACGCCCCTTTATCAAGGATTAGCAGCCGTGTAGCGGGACGCGAGCGGGACGCGAGCGGGACGCCGAGCGAAGCCCGGGCAAAGGGCGGGCCCTCTGTGGCCCTCAGAGGCCGGAGGAGGCTGGACTGGGCCAGATATTCTGGTCCTATTGAACTGACCCTGACTTGTTTAAATATCAAGTGAGACTTTTCTATCTTTGTAATTATTGTGTTCACATTGCCATATACCTTGATTTACGTTTTGCCCTATCCGTGACACAGGATGTCGAAATCCAAAAACGACAAACCTGCCACTGGCCTTAGTTCCATAGATAACTATATGGTCAGAAAGGTTTCCCAGATTAATAGTGAACGACGAGCATCGCTGGGGAAGGGGAGTACTGTAATTTGTTTGGATGAGCCGACGCAGGTCGTGGGGGATGTTGTGATGGAAGCTAACTGCGATGGTTTAGTCGGTAAAGAGCCCCCAACACCCATTGTGGTTAGGGCGGAGGTATATTCAGATCATCATGATGTATCTAGCGAAGAGCGGGAGGAAGTTCCATCTAGCACAAGTCCGGTAAGGACCTGCAGGAAAGCATTGACAAAAAGGGGGGGGAAGCAGAATAAGAAAGGAGGTGTCGTAGAACCCAAATCTAATATTGGCCTAGGGATTAATCCCTTTGTATTCACGGGGAATAAGGAAGGTAGCTCTAATTTAAACATAAATATTGAACAGTTTACCACTCTTATTAAAAACTTGGAGTCTAAACTGGAGGCAAAGTTAGAGGAGGCACTCAGACCACTGGTTGCCAAGATAGACACCCTGGTCACGGAGGTGGCTAGGCTTGGTGGCCTCGTCTCTCCCCAACAAAGGGTAACGACATGTATAAGGGCCAAAACGGGGGAAGGAAGGCAGGTAGCGGTAGTGCAAGGTAAAAACCAGCAGAATACCAGCAACGCTGTGGTAGTGGCCAGCACCGCGAGTAGTAGGCCTTCAATAACACCATTTACCTCAGTTCAACCGGAAACTTCAAACCTGCAGTTGCAAACCAATCCAACTGTATGTAACAGAGCGGATCTTAGACCCCAAAGAAGTAACCGCTATCTTAATCTACCACCGGACTGTGCACCATTTGTGGTGGTTTTGACCAATGTTCCACCTGTTGGTACCCATCCTGCTTCACCTCATGGTGAGTCGCACACCTCACTCAAAAATAAAACAGTGTCCTGGTAAATAAAAACTGTGGTTTTCCGATTGGATACTTAGACCAGGTAATGGCGGTAAGGAGGGTGAATTGGGTGGTACCGTCTAAAAAAGCAGGCAGTGGAGATTGTATTGTGGTGAACTTCAAACATCCTCAACATGTGGCCACGGTACTCCTAAGAGCATCTTCTTTAATATATAATGAGGGTAGTATATGTTTACGCCCGCTAGGGTATTTCTACGCACATTTGTGCAATAATCCCCCACAACAAAGGCTTGCGACACCCTTGTGCGATATTCAGAACCCAGTTAATGACATGCGTTTTATGTATAACATTGGTAATTCGTGTGGACCTGGAAATGTTGGTAATACATACAGTAGATCTAACCTTACTGATCATTATCAGCAGGGATTTAATGTCAACACACAGAACAGGTATGAGCCTCTATCTGGCCTGGAGATGTGTGATTGACATGAGATATCTGTGGGCCAGGGCACGATAATCTCAGATGGTCTAGTACCCACTATGAACTCACAGGATAAAAGTGGACGTAGGAATGTTGTTTCATGGAATGTTGCGGGGTTGGCTGCAAAAATGGCAGATGTAAACTGGCTCACTTATATCAAACAATTTAAGGTTATTTGTCTCCAAGAAACATGGTTGGTAGAGTGTGATCTGTTCTTAGAAGGGTACAAGGCGTTCTATGTACCTGCTACACCATCAATTAGAGGCAGGCCAAAGGGTGGCTTGGTGACTTTTGTTTCTATTCTGGTCACCTCGAAAATTCACAGAATTGATGTATATCAACCAGGTGTGCAGGGTGTTGTCCTAAATGGTAAAAATAGTAGGGTTGGTCTGGTGAATTTTTATAATGCTATTAATGATACCACAGCATCTAACCAACTACTTGTACTTCATGCTTTTATTACTACTTCTATGAAGGATTTTAGCCATAACCTAATGATTATGGGAGATTTCAATGTGCATTTGTGTGGCGACCCGCTTAAGAAATGCATAATGGATTTGCATTGTGAACATATTGATGGTTTACATTTGGAACACACAGTGGATGGGGAACTGTGTAACGCTTTACTAGACAATTTGGATCTCTCATTGGCTGTGACACTCAGGGATCCCCTAAGAAGTTTTGAAACTCCTACATTTAAGGGGCACGGCAGGGGCACATTTATTGACCATATGTTACTATCACGGACTATGTTGCCCTTCCTGGAATCTTTCGATATTGATAAAAGCGAATTTAGTGATCACAACCCTCTTGTAATTTATTTGAAGGGATTGGGGATCTCCAATGAAAAGCAGATACGTAGTGCAGGGAGGTTGAATACTACAGATGGGAGGCGGCGACTTAAATGGTCAATGGTTACCCCGGATCTTCTGTATAAAAATATTGAGGAAAATTTTACAGAGGATATTGTTAACTGTACTCGGAAGGGGGCAGAGCCACGAGAGGTTTTAATTGCCTACCAAGACCTGTCGAGGAAGGTGTCAGACTTGCGTATGGTCCCAGTTAAAAAGAGTTTGGAGAAAGGTGGGCCAAGGTGGTTTAACCATGATTGCTCCAAAGCTGCCCGCAATCTTAGGCTAGCCTTGTCAGCTTCCCCGAGAATCCAGGAGAATATTAGAGCATGTCATAAAGAATATAAGTCTGTTCTTAAAACCCATAAGGCAGCCTTAAGTATTTTAAATTTAGTTTTCTTAAAATAACTGGGTTCTATTGTTTTAACCAAACATTCCCTAGCCTCATCCCCTAGCCCAAATTCATAAATTGATGGACTGTGGCAGGGCAAAATGTTGGCCCTGTCCCCAACTACCAGGGGACTGATAAATTGCAGGACCGCTGCCCAATAATACAACATATAGTATGGCATACCCCAGCCACCACGATCTTTTGGCAGCAGCATCTGTTTATAGGCCCTTCTCTGCCGACTATATCCCCACAGGAATCTAGAGCTAAACCTCTCGTACCTCTTAAAACATGACACTGATAATTCGAGTGGGATTGTTACAAATATGTATTAAAACTTAGGTAATACCATAATTTTTAATACATTTGATCTACCATGAAGAGATAAATATAGGTGATTAAGTCTCTCCAATGTTGAATTCACCCTATGAGCACAGGGTTCATATTTAACTCTTGGATCTTACTAACTGGCAAAGAGATTTTAATTCCCAAATATGTAACTTCTGGAACAGTTACTATATTTTCAGGAGGTTCCCGGCCAATATAGAGCACCTGTGTTTTGGAAATGATTAATTTATACCCAGAGAAGCGCCCAAACTGAAATGCCAATTTATCTATTGCTGGTACTGCGGTGACAATATCTCTAGTAACAACAACAATGTCATTAGCATATGCCTTATTTTAGCTCTTTCAATGCACTTGATTGCTTTTAATCATGGCCAAATGTCACTTTAAGTTTCACTCATGGGTAGTTGAGTTTTACTCATAAGGTAGTTGTAACAAGGGAAATGTAAATCAGTATAAATCATGATCTTCTACTGTTGCACTCACTTGCTATGGCCAAAGCTCACACTGGCTGCTAGGGGGTCATCTGCCAGCCCCTGTTTCGACAGTATTTTTCCTGACACATTTGTTACTTGCATCTTGGAATGACATCATTTCATATTTCTATTTACATGACTCTTCAGATCGAAGTTGTTCTGGACTTCCGGCCAGAATCAAAAGTTCAGTGTTGTCCTTTTATTTATGCCTGAGGCAAAGCTGCTGCCTGTCAGTCACCGAGAGTGAACATACCCTGTGGAAGCTTCTGTTCTGGACATGGACTGCGCTGCAGTTCTCAGTTGCCTTTGGAAGTGCTCCATCAAGTTTTTCTGGTTTCTGGATATTCTGGATAGGATGCTTCCACCAGGAGACTTCTGAAATCTTAAAGCTGGCACTGCAAGTAAACAGATTATTTTCTTGTATGCTTTCCAAGGGCTAGTTGCCCATCCACACCTTGGCTCCCCATCTCCTACGTTGATTTAAGGTTTGATAAGTACTCTTCCATCTCCTTCGCTGATTGGGTCTCTTCTGTCTATAGGTAGTCCATAGGGTTGTTCGCCCTGTTAATGTTCCTTTGACACTCCCAAGCAGTGTTGGATGTTATCAGATCCCAATGAGGTTCATGACGGATTGACCTATCTACCAGTGGCAGTTGGCAGGGAGCGGGGTGGCGGGGAAGGGGGACAACATTTTTTTTAAAAGGAACACTTACCTTTTGCTGGCCACTGTCTCTCCTCAACTTTGGTCCCTTCTCACACCGCTGTCTCTCCTCAGCTTCGGTTATGGAAACAGGAAGCACTCAGGCTCCCTCCCTTAAGCCAAACACAGCGCTGCAATGCTGCGTTGTGATTGGTCTGAGCGCCGTGGTTTGACACTCAGATGGGGACAGGGAGCTTGTGCATGTTCATCACCAGGCTCTGCATTACAGCCTGGTGGGGAACATACGAAGAGCACATGACTGTTTGGCTGGACCAATGTCACCCCTAGTGCTAACATGTAAGGAACTGAAATGGTGTGCCATACATTTCTAGCCCCTCAGACATTGTTTTTTAGCAGGAGGCCTTTCAGCTTAGCTTGCCAGGCCACACCCAACAGCAGCACAATGTGTTGCTCCTCAGTCCCAATAAAGTCATGTTATGTTTGTTTGTTGTTTTTGTCTCCTTGTCTGACTGTCTGTTCCTCCATTCAATCTAATGCACTGCACGTTGGGTATCTGCCAGACCCCCTGTAGATAGAAATGTTTGCCTGTTGGTCCTGTATGTTCCAAGGGTCACTTTTAATGCATGCACCATAAATGATGCTCAGTGCCCCCTTAGTCTGGCTGCCGGCAGCTCGCGGCTACCCTGGTGTGCTTCTAGAGGTTTGGCCAACCTGTGCCTATTCTTAGGCACATCTAAGGCAAGGCCATGCAATCTGCTGCTCCTCCTCCGCTCGGTTTAACCTAACATTTCTGTGCACACCTACACCTGCGGGTCAGCCCTGGTGTAGATTTCTGTACCACCCCTGTCTCATACCAGACCACTGTAGTTCCAACTCCAGATCTTAATACACACTGCAGCACTCTCTGAACTAGCAGGATACCACCTTACAGCATTCTCTTCACATGCACTAGATCTCACCTTCTGACAACATATTTCAATTTTCCCAGCATTAGCATCTCACCTGATTACCCCATACTGTAGCATTTCTTTCACTGGCACTAGAACTTCTTGTGGATTCCATACTGCAGCTTTTTTGGCACCAGTGTCTCACCTGTTGTCACTCATTAAACACCTGATGATGCCATACTGCAGCATTCCCTGCATAGTGTCTCACAAGTGGATGCTGTGCTACAACATTCCTGCACTAGTATTGCAGCTGCTGGCATCATACTTCCGAACTCCCTGCACTAGAGAAGACCTGCTGACATCATACTGCAGCATTCCCTTCACTAGTGTTCCACTTGCTGGCACCATACTGCAGCTTCTCCTGCACTAGTGTCTCACCTGCTGACACCATACCTCGGCATTCCCTCACCACCATCACAACTGCTGACATCATGCTGCTGTGTTTCCTGCACTAGCCTTGTACTTTCTGAGATCATACTGCAAGATTTCCTCACTAGTGTTGTACCCCCTGACCGCATACTGCAGCTTTCCCTGCACCTGCTGACCTTCCTGCACTAGCCTCACACCACCTTATATAATACTGCAGAATATTCTCACCAGCCTTGCGACTGCTGGCATCACACTGCAGCTTTCACCAACGTCACACCTGCTGACAACATTTAGCAGCATTCCCTACGCTAGCATTCCACAGCTGACATCATACTTTATCATTCCCTACATGAGCATCTCACCTGCTGATGTCAAACTGCAGCATTTCCTGTACTGGTGCTGCACCTGCTGACATCATACTGCAGCTTTTCCTGCACTACTGCTGCCCCTTTTGACATCATACTGCAGCCATCACTGCACTAGCATTGCACCTGCTGGCATCGTACTTCAGAATTCTCTGACCAGCATCGCACCTGCATTCCCTGCACTAGCATTGTACCTGCTGACATCATACTGCAGGAGTCCCTGAGCTAGAGTCTTACCTGATGACATCACACTTCTGCATTACCTACACTAGTGTCTCACCTGATGACAATATACTTGAGCATTCTTTGTATTAGCGTTGCACCTGCTGACAGCATACATCAGGTTTCCATGTACCAGCACCTCACGTGATGACATCATACTTTAGCATTCCATACACTAGCATCACACCCGCTGGCATCATACTTCAGCATTCCCTGCACTAAAGTCTCACCTGCTGATGCCAAAATGTAGCATTCCTTGCAGTAGACCCTCACCTGCTGATGCCATATTGCAGCATTGCCTCCTTTAGCATTGCACCTGCTGACATCATACTGCAGCTGTCTCTGCAATAGTGTCTCACTTGCCACCAAACACATGCAGCCACTGGATCCGGTTTCTCCAGAGTTCTTTCTTCTCTGCCCAGGATGGCATTGAAGATGCACATTGCAATAAACAGAAAGACTGGAGGTGGGAGGGTAAGTGTGCAACAAAAGTGATCCACACGCCTTTTGCGTTATACACCAATTGCAATGTCGGTGCCACATACCAGGTCTGGAAAGATTATTGTGCGCAACATGGACTTACTAGTGAACTGACACTCCGCATCATCGGTTTTACAACTGTGCATGAAATGTCTTGTAGTGAGGACAGATTTCATAGCTCTTTCCTTCCTCTGCAAACACATGTTCCTTTGACCCATTCTACATCCATAGTGCTCTAATTCAGTCTTACCACTTCCCTTGCCAGGAGGAAGCAGGAGGCCTCAGGGATGGACTGCAGCCATATATTTTAGCTCAATGGAGGGTAGTTTGTGCACCATGCTGGGATAAATGATGAAGGAGACACAGCGTACCTGTGGGTGATAACGTGCGGGACTCGAGGCTCTTGTCCGAGGTTTGCTCTCTCCCCTTCTCAGGGACTACCGCTGACTTCCATCACCGCTTGCGCGGTAAGCGAGGGGCAACTCGGTTCTCCTGTGCTCTGAGGAGGGGCTGCTATCCAGAAACATCGAGGAGCTCACGGGAGGCGGAGCAAGTGGAGCAGCGTCAGTGACTACATTGACCAGGAGACTCAGCGCATCGCCAGCAATTGCCGCCGCGCCCCCTGGACACCAGGCCCCCCGCCCGGCCAGGTGCTAAAGACCGGCGTTTACTGGCAATCAAGCGGGACAGCGTACCTGTGGGTGATAACGTGCGGGACTCGAGGCTCTTGTCCGAGGTTTGCTCTCTCCCCTTCTCAGGGACTACAGCTGACTTCCATCACCGCTCGCCGCACCCGCTTCGCGGGTGCCGCTTCGAGCGGTCAGCGAGGGGCAACTCGGTTCTCCTGTGCTCTGAGGAGGGGCTGCTATCCAGAAACATCGAGGAGCTCACGGGAGGCGGAGCAAGTGGAGCAGCGTCAGTGACTACATTGACCAGGAGGCTCAGCGCATCGCCAGCAATTGCCGCCGCGCCCCCTGGACACCACTCCCCCCGCCCGCAACGCCCCTTTATCAAGGAATAGCAGCCGTGTAGCGGGACGCGAGCGGGACGCGAGCGGGACGCCGAGCGAAGCCCGGGCAAAGGGCGGGCCCTCTGTGGCCCTCAGAGGCCGGAGGAGGCTGGACTGGGCCAGATATTCTGGTCCTATTGAACTGACCCTGACTTGTTTAAATATCAAGTGAGACTTTTCTATCTTTGTAATTATTGTGTTCACATTGCCATATACCTTGATTTACGTTTTGCCCTATCCGTGACACAGGATGTCGAAATCCAAAAACGACAAACCTGCCACTGGCCTTAGTTCCATAGATAACTATATGGTCAGAAAGGTTTCCCAGATTAATAGTGAACGACGAGCATCGCTGGGGAAGGGGAGTACTGTAATTTGTTTGGATGAGCCGACGCAGGTCGTGGGGGATGTTGTGATGGAAGCTAACTGCGATGGTTTAGTCGGTAAAGAGCCCCCAACACCCATTGTGGTTAGGGCGGAGGTATATTCAGATCATCATGATGTATCTAGCGAAGAGCGGGAGGAAGTTCCATCTAGCACAAGTCCGGTAAGGACCTGCAGGAAAGCATTGACAAAAAGGGGGGGGAAGCAGAATAAGAAAGGAGGTGTCGTAGAACCCAAATCTAATATTGGCCTAGGGATTAATCCCTTTGTATTCACGGGGAATAAGGAAGGTAGCTCTAATTTAAACATAAATATTGAACAGTTTACCACTCTTATTAAAAACTTGGAGTCTAAACTGGATGCAAAGTTAGAGGAGGCACTCAGACCACTGGTTGCCAAGATGGACACCCTGGTCACGGAGGTGGCTAGGCTTGGTGGCCTTGTCTCTCCCCAACAAAGGGTAACGACATGTATAAGGGCCAAAACGGGGGAAGGAAGGCAGGTAGCGGTAGTGCAAGGTAAAAACCAGCAGAATACCAGCAACGCTGTGGTAGTGGCCAGCACCGCGAGTAGTAGGCCTTCAATAACACCATTTACCCCAGTTCAACCGGAAACTTCAAACCTGCAGTTGCAAACCAATCCAACTGTATGTAACAGAGCGGATCTTAGACCCCAAAGAAGTAACCGCTATCTTAATCTACCACCGGACTGTGCACCATTTGTGGTGGTTTTGACCAATGTTCCACCTGTTGGTACCCATCCTGCTTCACCTCATGGTGAGTCGCACACCTCACTCAAAAATAAAACAGTGTCCTGGTAAATAAAAACTGTGGTTTTCCGATTGGATACTTAGACCAGGTAATGGCGGTAAGGAGGGTGAATTGGGTGGTACCGTCTAAAAAAGCAGGCAGTGGAGATTGTATTGTGGTGAACTTCAAACATCCTCAACATGTGGCCACGGTACTCCTAGGAGCATCTTCTTTAATATATAATGAGGGTAGTATATGTTTACGCCCGCTAGGGTATTTCTACGCACATTTGTGCAATAATCCCCCACAACAAAGGCTTGCGACACCCTTGTGCGATATTCAGAACCCAGTTAATGACATGCGTTTTATGTATAACATTGGTAATTCGTGTGGACCTGGAAATGTTGGTAATACATACAGTAGATCTAACCTTACTGATCATTATCAGCAGGGATTTAATGTCAACACACATAACAGGTATGAGCCTCTATCTGGCCTGGAGATGTGTGATTGACATGAGATATCTGTGGGCCAGGGCACGATAATCTCAGATGGTCTAGTACCCACTATGAACTCACAGGATAAAAGTGGACGTAGGAATGTTGTTTCATGGAATGTTGCGGGGTTGGCTGCAAAAATGGCAGATGTAAACTGGCTCACTTATATCAAACAATTTAAGGTTATTTGTCTCCAAGAAACATGGTTGTGATCTGTTCTTAGAAGGGTACAAGGCGTTCTATGTACCTGCTACACCATCAATTAGAGGCAGGCCAAAGGGTGGCTTGGTGACTTTTGTTTCTATTCTGGTCACCTCGAAAATTCACAGAATTGATGTATATCAACCAGGTGTGCAGGGTGTTGTCCTAAATGGTAAAAATAGTAGGGTTGGTCTGGTGAATTTTTATAATGCTATTAATGATACCACAGCATCTAACCAACTACTTGTACTTCATGCTTTTATTACTACTTCTATGAAGGATTTTAGCCATAACCTAATGATTATGGGAGATTTCAATGTGAATTTGTGTGGCGACCCGCTTAAGAAATGCATAATGGATTTGCATTGTGAACATATTGATGGTTTACATTTGGAACACACAGTGGATGGGGAACTGTGTAACGCTTTACTAGACAATTTGGATCTCTCATTGGCTGTGACACTCAGGGATCCCCTAAGAAGTTTTGAAACTCCTACATTTAAGGGGCACGGCAGGGGCACATTTATTGACCATATGTTACTATCACGGACTATGTTGCCCTTCCTGGAATCTTTCGATATTGATAAAAGCGAATTTAGTGATCACAACCCTCTTGTAATTTATTTGAAGGGATTGGGGATCTCCAATGAAAAGCAGATACGTAGTGCAGGGAGGTTGAATACTACAGATGGGAGGCGGCGACTTAAATGGTCAATGGTTACCCCGGATCTTCTGTATAAAAATATTGAGGAAAATTTTACAGAGGATATTGTTAACTGTACTCGGAAGGGGGCAGAGCCACGAGAGGTTTTAATTGCCTACCAAGACCTGTCGAGGAAGGTGTCAGACTTGCGTATGGTCCCAGTTAAAAAGAGTTTGGAGAAAGGTGGGCCAAGGTGGTTTAACCATGATTGCTCCAAAGCTGCCCGCAATCTTAGGCTAGCCTTGTCAGCTTCCCCGAGAATCCAGGAGAATATTAGAGCATGTCATAAAGAATATAAGTCTGTTCTTAAAACCCATAAGGCAGCCTTAAGTATTTTAAATTTAGTTTTCTTAAAATAACTGGGTTCTATTGTTTTAACCAAACATTCCCTAGCCTCATCCCCTAGCCCAAATTCATAAATTGATGGACTGTGGCAGGGCAAAATGTTGGCCCTGTCCCCAACTACCAGGGGACTGATAAATTGCAGGACCGCTGCCCAATAATACAACATATAGTATGGCATACCCCAGCCACCACGATCTTTTGGCAGCAGCATCTGTTTATAGGCCCTTCTCTGCCGACTATATCCCCACAGGAATCTAGAGCTAAACCTCTCGTACCTCTTAAAACATGACACTGATAATTCGAGTGGGATTGTTACAAATATGTATTAAAACTTAGGTAATACCATCATTTTTAATACATTTGATCTACCATGAAGAGATAAATATAGGTGATTAAGTCTCTCCAATGTTGAATTCACCCTATGAGCACAGGGTTCATATTTAACTCTTGGATCTTACTAACTGGCAAAGAGATTTTAATTCCCAAATATGTAACTTCTGGAACAGTTACTATATTTTCAGGAGGTTCCCGGCCAATATAGAGCACCTGTGTTTTGGAAATGATTAATTTATACCCAGAGAAGCGCCCAAACTGAAATGCCAATTTATCTATTGCTGGTACTGCGGTGACAATATCTCTAGTAACAACAACAATGTCATTAGCATATGCCTTATTTTAGCTCTTTCAATGCACTTGATTGCTTTTAATCATGGCCAAATGTCACTTTAAGTTTCACTCATGGGTAGTTGAGTTTTACTCATAAGGTAGTTGTAACAAGGGAAATGTAAATCAGTATAAATCATGATCTTCTACTGTTGCACTCACTTGCTATGGCCAAAGCTCACACTGGCTGCTAGGGGGTCATCTGCCAGCCCCTGTTTCGACAGTATTTTTCCTGACACATTTGTTACTTGCATCTTGGAATGACATCATTTCATATTTCTATTTACATGACTCTTCAGATCGAAGTTGTTCTGGACTTCCGGCCAGAATCAAAAGTTCAGTGTTGTCCTTTTATTTATGCCTGAGGCAAAGCTGCTGCCTGTCAGTCACCGAGAGTGAACATACCCTGTGGAAGCTTCTGTTCTGGACATGGACTGCGCTGCAGTTCTCAGTTGCCTTTGGAAGTGCTCCATCAAGTTTTTCTGGTTTCTGGATATTCTGGATAGGATGCTTCCACCAGGAGACTTCTGAAATCTTAAAGCTGGCACTGCAAGTAAACAGATTATTTTCTTGTATGCTTTCCAAGGGCTAGTTGCCCATCCACACCTTGGCTCCCCATCTCCTACGTTGATTTAAGGTTTGATAAGTACTCTTCCATCTCCTTCGCTGATTGGGTCTCTTCTGTCTATAGGTAGTCCATAGGGTTGTTCGCCCTGTTAATGTTCCTTTGACACTCCCAAGCAGTGTTGGATGTTATCAGATCCCAATGAGGTTCATGACGGATTGACCTATCTACCAGTGGCAGTTGGCAGGGAGCGGGGTGGCGGGGAAGGGGGACAACATTTTTTTTAAAAGGAACACTTACCTTTTGCTGGCCACTGTCTCTCCTCAACTTTGGTCCCTTCTCACACCGCTGTCTCTCCTCAGCTTCGGTTATGGAAACAGGAAGCACTCAGGCTCCCTCCCTTAAGCCAAACACAGCGCTGCAATGCTGCGTTGTGATTGGTCTGAGCGCCGTGGTTTGACGCTCAGATGGGGACAGGGAGCTTGTGCATGTTCATCACCAGGCTCTGCATTACAGCCTGGTGGGGAACATACGAAGAGCACATGACTGTTTGGCTGGACCAATGTCACCCCTAGTGCTAACATGTAAGGAACTGAAATGGTGTGCCATACATTTCTAGCCCCTCAGACATTGATTTTTAGCAGGAGGCCTTTCAGCTTAGCTTGCCAGGCCACACCCAACAGCAGCACAATGTGTTGCTCCTCAGTCCCAATAAAGTCATGTTATGTTTGTTTGTTGTTTTTGTCTCCTTGTCTGACTGTCTGTTCCTCCATTCAATCTAATGCACTGCACGTTGGGTATCTGCCAGACCCCCTGTAGATAGAAATGTTTGCCTGTTGGTCCTGTATGTTCCAAGGGTCACTTTTAATGCATGCACCATAAATGATGCTCAGTGCCCCCTTAGTCTGGCTGCCGGCAGCTCGCGGCTACCCTGGTGTGCTTCTAGAGGTTTGGCCAACCTGTGCCTATTCTTAGGCACATCTAAGGCAAGGCCATGCAATCTGCTGCTCCTCCTCCGCTCGGTTTAACCTAACATTTCTGTGCACACCTACACCTGCGGGTCAGCCCTGGTGTAGATTTCTGTACCACCCCTGTCTCATACCAGACCACTGTAGTTCCAACTCCAGATCTTAATACACACTGCAGCACTCTCTGAACTAGCAGGATACCACCTTACAGCATTCTCTTCACATGCACTAGATCTCACCTTCTGACAACATATTTCAATTTTCCCAGCATTAGCATCTCACCTGATTACCCCATACTGTAGCATTTCTTTCACTGGCACTAGAACTTCTTGTGGATTCCATACTGCAGCTTTTTTGGCACCAGTGTCTCACCTGTTGTCACTCATTAAACACCTGATGATGCCATACTGCAGCATTCCCTGCATAGTGTCTCACAAGTGGATGCTGTGCTACAACATTCCCTGCACTAGTATTGCAGCTGCTGGCATCATACTTCCGAACTCCCTGCACTAGAGAAGACCTGCTGACATCATACTGCAGCATTCCCTTCACTAGTGTTCCACTTGCTGGCACCATACTGCAGCTTCTCCTGCACTAGTGTCTCACCTGCTGACACCATACCTCGGCATTCCCTCACCACCATCACAACTGCTGACATCATGCTGCTGTGTTTCCTGCACTAGCCTTGTACTTTCTGAGATCATACTGCAAGATTTCCTCACTAGTGTTGTACCCCCTGACAGCATACTGCAGCTTTCCCTGCACCTGCTGACCTTCCTGCACTAGCCTCACACCACCTTATATAATACTGCAGAATATTCTCACCAGCCTTGCGACTGCTGGCATCACACTGCAGCTTTCACCAACGTCACACCTGCTGACAACATTTAGCAGCATTCCCTACGCTAGCATTCCACAGCTGACATCATACTTTATCATTCCCTACATGAGCATCTCACCTGCTGATGTCAAACTGCAGCATTTCCTGTACTGGTGCTGCACCTGCTGACATCATACTGCAGCTTTTCCTGCACTACTGCTGCCCCTTTTGACATCATACTGCAGCCATCACTGCACTAGCATTGCACCTGCTGGCATCGTACTTCAGAATTCTCTGACCAGCATCGCACCTGCATTCCCTGCACTAGCATTGTACCTGCTGACATCATACTGCAGGAGTCCCTGAGCTAGAGTCTTACCTGATGACATCACACTTCTGCATTACCTACACTAGTGTCTCACCTGATGACAATATACTTGAGCATTCTTTGTATTAGCGTTGCACCTGCTGACAGCATACATCAGGTTTCCATGTACCAGCACCTCACGTGATGACATCATACTTTAGCATTCCCTACACTAGCATCACACCCGCTGGCATCATACTTCAGCATTCCCTGCACTAAAGTCTCACCTGCTGATGCCAAAATGTAGCATTCCTTGCAGTAGACCCTCACCTGCTGATGCCATATTGCAGCATTGCCTCCTTTAGCATTGCACCTGCTGACATCATACTGCAGCTGTCTCTGCAATAGTGTCTCACTTGCCACCAAACACATGCAGCCACTGGATCCGGTTTCTCCAGAGTTCTTTCTTCTCTGCCCAGGATGGCATTGAAGATGCACATTGCAATAAACAGAAAGACTGGAGGTGGGAGGGTAAGTGTGCAACAAAAGTGATCCACACGCCTTTTGCGTTATACACCAATTGCAATGTCGGTGCCACATACCAGGTCTGGAAAGATTATTGTGCGCAACATGGACTTACTAGTGAACTGACACTCCGCATCATCGGTTTTACAACTGTGCATGAAATGTCTTGTAGTGAGGACAGATTTCATAGCTCTTTCCTTCCTCTGCAAACACATGTTCCTTTGACCCATTCTACATCCATAGTGCTCTAATTCAGTCTTACCACTTCCCTTGCCAGGAGGAAGCAGGAGGCCTCAGGGATGGACTGCAGCCATATATTTTAGCTCAATGGAGGGTAGTTTGTGCACCATGCTGGGATAAATGATGAAGGAGACACAGCGTACCTGTGGGTGATAACGTGCGGGACTCGAGGCTCTTGTCCGAGGTTTGCTCTCTCCCCTTCTCAGGGACTACCGCTGACTTCCATCACCGCTTGCGCGGTAAGCGAGGGGCAACTCGGTTCTCCTGTGCTCTGAGGAGGGGCTGCTATCCAGAAACATCGAGGAGCTCACGGGAGGCGGAGCAAGTGGAGCAGCGTCAGTGACTACATTGACCAGGAGACTCAGCGCATCGCCAGCAATTGCCGCCGCGCCCCCTGGACACCAGGCCCCCCGCCCGGCCAGGTGCTAAAGACCGGCGTTTACTGGCAATCAAGCGGGACAGCGTACCTGTGGGTGATAACGTGCGGGACTCGAGGCTCTTGTCCGAGGTTTGCTCTCTCCCCTTCTCAGGGACTACAGCTGACTTCCATCACCGCTCGCCGCACCCGCTTCGCGGGTGCCGCTTCGAGCGGTCAGCGAGGGGCAACTCGGTTCTCCTGTGCTCTGAGGAGGGGCTGCTATCCAGAAACATCGAGGAGCTCACGGGAGGCGGAGCAAGTGGAGCAGCGTCAGTGACTACATTGACCAGGAGGCTCAGCGCATCGCCAGCAATTGCCGCCGCGCCCCCTGGACACCACTCCCCCCGCCCGCAACGCCCCTTTATCAAGGAATAGCAGCCGTGTAGCGGGACGCGAGCGGGACGCGAGCGGGACGCCGAGCGAAGCCCGGGCAAAGGGCGGGCCCTCTGTGGCCCTCAGAGGCCGGAGGAGGCTGGACTGGGCCAGATATTCTGGTCCTATTGAACTGACCCTGACTTGTTTAAATATCAAGTGAGACTTTTCTATCTTTGTAATTATTGTGTTCACATTGCCATATACCTTGATTTACGTTTTGCCCTATCCGTGACACAGGATGTCGAAATCCAAAAACGACAAACCTGCCACTGGCCTTAGTTCCATAGATAACTATATGGTCAGAAAGGTTTCCCAGATTAATAGTGAACGACGAGCATCGCTGGGGAAGGGGAGTACTGTAATTTGTTTGGATGAGCCGACGCAGGTCGTGGGGGATGTTGTGATGGAAGCTAACTGCGATGGTTTAGTCGGTAAAGAGCCCCCAACACCCATTGTGGTTAGGGCGGAGGTATATTCAGATCATCATGATGTATCTAGCGAAGAGCGGGAGGAAGTTCCATCTAGCACAAGTCCGGTAAGGACCTGCAGGAAAGCATTGACAAAAAGGGGGGGGAAGCAGAATAAGAAAGGAGGTGTCGTAGAACCCAAATCTAATATTGGCCTAGGGATTAATCCCTTTGTATTCACGGGGAATAAGGAAGGTAGCTCTAATTTAAACATAAATATTGAACAGTTTACCACTCTTATTAAAAACTTGGAGTCTAAACTGGATGCAAAGTTAGAGGAGGCACTCAGACCACTGGTTGCCAAGATGGACACCCTGGTCACGGAGGTGGCTAGGCTTGGTGGCCTTGTCTCTCCCCAACAAAGGGTAACGACATGTATAAGGGCCAAAACGGGGGAAGGAAGGCAGGTAGCGGTAGTGCAAGGTAAAAACCAGCAGAATACCAGCAACGCTGTGGTAGTGGCCAGCACCGCGAGTAGTAGGCCTTCAATAACACCATTTACCCCAGTTCAACCGGAAACTTCAAACCTGCAGTTGCAAACCAATCCAACTGTATGTAACAGAGCGGATCTTAGACCCCAAAGAAGTAACCGCTATCTTAATCTACCACCGGACTGTGCACCATTTGTGGTGGTTTTGACCAATGTTCCACCTGTTGGTACCCATCCTGCTTCACCTCATGGTGAGTCGCACACCTCACTCAAAAATAAAACAGTGTCCTGGTAAATAAAAACTGTGGTTTTCCGATTGGATACTTAGACCAGGTAATGGCGGTAAGGAGGGTGAATTGGGTGGTACCGTCTAAAAAAGCAGGCAGTGGAGATTGTATTGTGGTGAACTTCAAACATCCTCAACATGTGGCCACGGTACTCCTAGGAGCATCTTCTTTAATATATAATGAGGGTAGTATATGTTTACGCCCGCTAGGGTATTTCTACGCACATTTGTGCAATAATCCCCCACAACAAAGGCTTGCGACACCCTTGTGCGATATTCAGAACCCAGTTAATGACATGCGTTTTATGTATAACATTGGTAATTCGTGTGGACCTGGAAATGTTGGTAATACATACAGTAGATCTAACCTTACTGATCATTATCAGCAGGGATTTAATGTCAACACACATAACAGGTATGAGCCTCTATCTGGCCTGGAGATGTGTGATTGACATGAGATATCTGTGGGCCAGGGCACGATAATCTCAGATGGTCTAGTACCCACTATGAACTCACAGGATAAAAGTGGACGTAGGAATGTTGTTTCATGGAATGTTGCGGGGTTGGCTGCAAAAATGGCAGATGTAAACTGGCTCACTTATATCAAACAATTTAAGGTTATTTGTCTCCAAGAAACATGGTTGTGATCTGTTCTTAGAAGGGTACAAGGCGTTCTATGTACCTGCTACACCATCAATTAGAGGCAGGCCAAAGGGTGGCTTGGTGACTTTTGTTTCTATTCTGGTCACATCGAAAATTCACAGAATTGATGTATATCAACCAGGTGTGCAGGGTGTTGTCCTAAATGGTAAAAATAGTAGGGTTGGTCTGGTGAATTTTTATAATGCTATTAATGATACCACAGCATCTAACCAACTACTTGTACTTCATGCTTTTATTACTACTTCTATGAAGGATTTTAGCCATAACCTAATGATTATGGGAGATTTCAATGTGAATTTGTGTGGCGACCCGCTTAAGAAATGCATAATGGATTTGCATTGTGAACATATTGATGGTTTACATTTGGAACACACAGTGGATGGGGAACTGTGTAACGCTTTACTAGACAATTTGGATCTCTCATTGGCTGTGACACTCAGGGATCCCCTAAGAAGTTTTGAAACTCCTACATTTAAGGGGCACGGCAGGGGCACATTTATTGACCATATGTTACTATCACTGACTATGTAGCCCTTCCTGGAATCTTTCGATATTGATAAAAGCGAATTTAGTGATCACAACCCTCTTGTAATTTATTTGAAGGGATTGGGGATCTCCAATGAAAAGCAGATACGTAGTGCAGGGAGGTTGAATACTACAGATGGGAGGCGGCGACTTAAATGGTCAATGGTTACCCCGGATCTTCTGTATAAAAATATTGAGGAAAATTTTACAGAGGATATTGTTAACTGTACTCGGAAGGGGGCAGAGCCACGGGAGGTTTTAATTGCCTACCAAGACCTGTCGGGGAAGGTGTCAGACTTGTGTATGGTCCCAGTTAAAAAGAGTTTGGAGAAAGGTGGGCCAAGGTGGTTTAACCATGATTGCTCCAAAGCTGCCCGCAATCTTAGGCTAGCCTTGTCAGCTTCCCCGAGAATCCAGGAGAATATTAGAGCATGTCATAAAGAATATAAGTCTGTTCTTAAAACCCATAAGGAGTTTTTGAGAGAAGAGGCATGGTGTGAGATACTGGACCCATCCACTCTAAATTGCAGCTCCAGATTCTGGGCATTAGTTAAAAAACCGTTCCTGGTTGAAGAGCCAGGTGACGGCCTGGATTGCTGCATAACTAAGGAGGAGTGGGAGCAGCACTTTAAAAAACTGTACTGTTCAGAGGATACTGTAAGAGTGGAGTCAGTCTCTGGCGGTAGAGGAGGAACTATTGAGTTTGACAGTAGGGAGGTGTTGGAGGCCATAGAAGGATTGACAGCAAGAAAGGCCCCAGGACCTGATGGGATTCCCCCAGACTTGTTTAAGTCTAAACCGAATTTTTGGGCACCTATTTTGGTGGCAGTTTTTAATGCTGCTGCCAAAGCAGGTTGTCCGCTGGCTTGGGGACTATCGACTATTGTGCCAGTATTTAAAAAAGGAGATAAGGGCAGTCCCCACTGTTACCGGCCAATTTTATTAATTGACTCGATGGTCAAAATTATGGGGAGAATTCTGTTACAGAGATTAACATGCTGGGCAACCGACAATAACATCATGTCGACCTCCCAGTATGGTTTCTGTGGGGGGCGTTCCACCACAACCCAGTGTCTTAATCTGTTTCTCGTACTGAGTAAATATACGGTGGCACAGAAGGGAACTGTCCATCTCGCCTTCATGGACCTGTCATCAGCCTTCGACTGTGTCAACAGGGGAAGGCTGTGGCAGTACATGAGGGAGAAGGGAGTAGATACAAGGATTGTCGACTTCCTGGTGGACATGCACAGTCATACCAGTGCTAATGTCAGATACTCGGCGAATGGTGACACTACTGGCAAGTTTGATATTAAGAAGGGAGTGCGCCAGGGATGTATTCTTGCCCCATTTCTTTTTAATTTTTATATAAACTAATTAGATGCTCTTTTACAGAAGGTACAGGTAGACTGTCCTAGAGTGGACAGGCGGGGTATTCCAGTTCTTTTATACGCAGATGATGCGGTTTTAATTTCAAGAACGGAGAGGGGACTCCAGATGCTTTTAAATGCTTGTAATGCTTTTATGACCGACAGGGATTTACTGGTCAATAATTCTAAATCATACATTATGCATGTTGGCCGGCAACCAAAAAATAATTTTGTGTTTAAACTTGATGATGTGCCAATCCCGGTCACAGAAACGTTTTCTTATCTTGGCGTTTTATTTGATACCAAACTCAGCTGGGGCCCCCACTTGGCCAAGAAAATGGGGGAATTAGCAAGGGTCAACGCATCTATTTTCCATTTTTCCACGAAACTGGGGAAGAAACCAGTTAGTGCAATGGTCAAATTATATAACGCCAAATCAGTTGCTACAGTAGTGTATGGTAGTGAACTATGGGGCTATGTAACAGGAGAACAGTTACAGGTCGCTGAAAATAATTTCCTAAAACGGCTTCTATGTGTGCCCGCCAGTACTCCTAATCTGGCAGTCCATGAAGAACTGGGGACACAGTACCTTTGTGATAACTTTGTTCTAAGGCCGCTGACCTGTTGGGTTAACCTGTGGTTAAACCAGGATATACCTCTTACTCACCAGATTGTAAGAGATCTCGTATCTCAGGATAATGCTATGTGCATCCCCTGGCTAAAGTATCTGAAATCCTGCTTTGAAAGGCTGGGGCGTCCAGATTTGTTTGATCATCCTAGCGGGATTGCAAAGGGTGATGTAGCAGCAATCAAACATGCATTCTGTAATGACAGGCTCGCCCAAAGAGAAAGTGAGGAACTGTTGAAGCCAAGTGTTAGGAAATATGTTATGTTAAAGACCTGTGACAGCATGGAACCTTATTTAACAGGATCGTTTACTTCACATGAAAAATTTATGTTGTCAAGGTTCAGATTTAATATTTTCCATCATCTTTTAACCCCTTGGACGCTCATGACGAGCCCAGCTCGTCATGGAGGTTTCCATTGATTTCAATGGAAATTACATGGGAGGAGGGAAAATGCCTTAGCATCCAAGTGGTTAATCAGACCCAAGTCGGACATTTTTCGCAAGTGTGCAGCTCCCTGTGGCTGCGACGGGAAGTCTCCACAGGATATGCTGCATTTTATGTTTTTATGTAGGTTTTATGAATATCCCCGCCGACGTTATCTTGTTGCCCTCCTAAGAAGTCTCAATTTTAACCAAATCGGACCAGCTCTTATTTATTTACAGCTCTTGCACAGTGACAGCGTTCTCCAAATAATAGCGTTTTTAAAACTGGCTGTTAGACTGAGACTCTGTCTGGACCAATGACCGTTTTATTTTGTTTGACTAATTGGCCAGTTTATGGATATATAAATATGTCTTCTGCACTTTACTTTGCCTTGTTTGCACTTTTTAGCCATCCCGTCTACTTACCGCTACTGAGATATGTGTAATTTGACTTTGTACTGTGGCTATAATCTGTGGCAATAATGTGAATAATGTGAATAATGTGTTTTTAATTGTATTGTTTATATGTGTACTTTTATGGTTTGAAATATAACCGAAATAAAGTCTCTTTTGATTTGATTTGACATGAGAGGGCCGCTGTAATGTGTTACCCTCTAGGGAGTTCATGATGAAAAGCAGACATTGCATCCAGGTGAGAAAAATTGAGTGAGAAGTGACCTGTTAGGGGGAGACTGTGATAGGCCACAGATCACCTACTTTCTCCTATCGTGGGGGAGTCCAAAGCCCTTCTTCAGCAGGTCTGAGCATCTGGCCCTCCAGATAATTGATTAGAGCACAGACATTTCTGTTACATAAATGCTCATCATGTACTTCAAGTTCGGACCTGTAACTTCAACAGAGCACACACCACTGTTTGGGGGCATAGTGAAGCTGACTAGTTGTAATGCTGAGGCTATCACTATTGCTGTGAAAGATTTCTATGCTGCCAATGAACTGGACCTTATGAAAATGGTCCTGTTGACATCAGATGTTGCATCTGAGATGCTGGGCAAGAATAATGATGTTGCTACGCGCCTTAAGCAAGCCATTCCTCATCTAGTTGAGCAGTGTTGTGTGCCATGCATTGAGAAGATTTGTGAGTTGATGATGCCTGGACGAGGGTTTCGATGATTAAACAGATGGAGACGTTTTTGAGGACTGTTACACTGTGTTTGGCAGATCTCCTGCAAGAATGTCCAAGCTGGATGAAATTGCTTCTGCCACTGAATGTGAAGTGGTCTCCTTTTGACCATTGAATGAAGTCTGATGACTTTCAAGGCATTTTGCAGTTGGTGCACTAATTTGTGATTACAGAGCTGTTCTTAAGTACTTTGAGCATGAGAAAGTTGAGGAAAATGATCCAAAGGATAAATATTATTACAAAAAGCTATTGGACTCAAACTACCATATTTCCCTGGCAGTACTTAATGACATTATGGGTGAATTTGCATATTTGTGCAAACTGTTCGAAAAATATTATTTTAATACTGTAGAATCAGTACAGTATGCAAGAGCAAAGATTGCCCACAATAAGGAAAATTACTTGGGGGACACTGACTTTGAAGCAGCATGATAAGAGATTGGATGGTGCTGTTCAGGGAAGGACAAAAGTTTGACAGTGGGCCTACTTTGTCCTTAGTTTCCCTTCTTGGAGAGAACATGCAAAAAAGGTACCCTAAAGATGAACTGAAGGAATGGGCAAGTACTGAATTCCAGGCAATAGTACCATAAACACATTTTGATTCTGGGACTAAGAATGTACTAAATCTTGTTGAAAAGTATAAAAACGTATTGGTCCTGGGTGATTGTGAAACACCAGAGGATGTTGTTCGACACTACAGAGAATATAAATATGAGGTTGCAGAACATGTAAAGGGTGGGTTTTTTCCAACGTTCAATACAGGGTAAATTTTACTATATAGAAATGCTTCTCAGTATAATGTGGTGTCTCAGCTTGTTGGTGCCTGCTTTTTGATAATGAAGAGGAGAACGGGCGGTTTGAAACTTTTATGGCAGTGACCCCCGACAAAGTCCATTTTCATGCCCGAAATGCATTGGGTTATATCTAATAAACACTGTCTTTTACAAACCTTGCATCAGTAATGTTCTTCCAAGAGGCCTGGAGTGGCAGAGGCAGAACACTCGAAACGCGGAAAAGGGCGCATGAGGTCAAGTGCGGACCACAAATTCAGCGAGCAAAATGAAAAGTACGAGAATAAGGATGATTGAAAAGAGTTTAAGTGACTTTCAAAAAAGGAATTAATCATTGCCAATGTGGCAAATTTCGCTGTGCATTTGGTCTGGGTCAGAGATATGTCCCATTTATTTAATGCACAGTATTTCAAGCATCTAGTGCAGTTTTTGAATGAGGATTCAGCCTCATGGACACTATCAAGAGTAAATTGAGAAATAGACGAGAGGAGAAACACTTGGATATGGTGATGAGGACAAAGTTCTACCTCCTGATTGGGAAAGTTGACCTCAATTAAGTTTATCAGCACCGGGAAAATGGCAAGGAGTGACATGAGAAGCAACCATCTCACCCATCTAATGATGGAACTTGACTTGTCTGAATGGCCCTCTCCCACAGTGCGTGGTTGCCTGGATGGCACACATTTCACAAACTATCTCTCAGATGGGATATCCAGACATTACTTGTTTCAAAAACGAGAGTTTCCCAAAGAACCAGAAAGGACTGGCTATCACAAATGACAAAAAAGGGGATTCCTTTCTGTGTTATTGCTTTTCTGTATGTGACCAACAGGCCTACACCATAATATGACCTTCTAACCAAATAGTGACACTAATAATAATAATATCTAAACACCAGTGAGCTTATTCATAACTCCCAGTTATTTATTAATTCATAAGATCTTAGTTAAAAACAATCTAGGTAAATTTTTTTTACATATATAACACATGCTCATATATCATTTCAAAACAATTATATACTTGCATACACGGTGCTACACTGAGTATAGTACAATCCTCTGCATTGCTAGATAAAGTGAATGATACTTAATTTTTAACATTGAACACATAATACATCATTTTATAAATAACACAATATTAAAAATCCTTGGTCGACGCGTTTCGGTGCTTAGTTCTGTTACGACACCTTCTTCAGGACAGATCTGGCAGTTTAAAACAATATATCTTCAATCTAGAAAATAAATACGTACAATTAGTCTTTTTGTTTTATTTGAGAGTAAAGCTCAATTACACTAATTTTACTGCTGGTATAATAATCCCTTAACATAATAGTGACCACCTTTACAACCAGCAGTAAAATTAGTGTAACGCGTCGACCAAGGATTTTTAATATTGTGTTATTTATAAAATGATGTATTATGTGTTCAATGTTAAAAATTAAGTATTATTTAACTAAGATCTGATGAATTAATAAATAACTGAGAGTTATAAATAAGCTCACTGGTGTTTAGATATTATTATTATTAGTGTCACTATTTGGTTAGAAGGTCATATTATGGTGTAGGCCTGTTGGTCACATACAGAAAAGCAATAACACAGAAAGGAATCCCCTTTTTTGTCATATCCAGACATTACTCCATAGCTTGCACATCTTATTGTAAATTTGTGATGTAATAGTGTAACTTATTCTCAATATGTGATCTTGTATAGGCTTCCAACATTTCCCCACCCTTTGGACAGTGGTCCGGGTGAGAATCTTTAGTACAATCTTATAATGGTACCACTGTTGGAATCCTGTGTGTTTTTCTAAACCTGGGGTGGACTTGCCTGTGTAACCAATTCATGTCTTCTTGTGTGTATCTAAATTTCAAAACCTGCCTTAAGACCCTTCATGGGGCGTTGTATGTGTGGAAATGCACTGTCTTGACTTTTTTAAGCAAACGTTTGTAGTGTTATGTGCATTGATATTTGTCTCTGTACGCTCGGTCGGGTTCTTGGCGGACATAGCTTTGGCTGCAGCATACAGGGACCTTGCTCTGCTGCACACAGAGTTATCAAAGGTGGGGGAGCAGAATGTCTTTGTCATTCAGGACTGTGTGCAAATGGTGCCCTCTTAAGCCAGCATCTTTGTCCCATGCTGTGAGGCTGTAGGGAATTGGTTGGACAGAGTTCGGGTGTGTCGAGTCTCTTTTGCTGTATATATCCACCAGGTACTGCATTTTTCTGAGTTTACAATCACTGAGCATGTAGATCAGCAAGATAACTGTAGGTGCTAGGCTGACATATCATAGTGTCCCTCAGGATGGGCTTCTCCTTTTCTTGTGTGGCAGTCACAGGTGGAGTCCCAGAAGGTGCAGGACTTGCAGCATCAAGAACAAGGACACTGTGTAGTTGGTGCAATTGTGAAGACAGGTGCGCCCAACTCCCATTTATTAGCATGGCCAGCTGACTGATGGACTTACAGCCCTTATGATTACTAGGATCAGTGTCAGTCATTTCAGCAGAGGCCATCTTTGGGTACATTTCTTATCCTGTGATGAGTGCTTCTCCCACTTCTGAGATCCCGAGCATCTCAGTGACTTGTGGAAGCACAATTCCGATCATCGTCTTTTTCTCCTTTCAAGAAAGGTATGGTCTGATGGGATCCCAGAGGCAGACAGAGTGGATGAATGCTTGGACACCAGAGGCGTGGAGAAGGCACATCTCCATTAAACGTCAAGAATGGAATCGATGGGGACCTTTCATCTTACTCATAAAGCAGAGGCAATCCATATGGAGGTTGAAGATTTCAGTGGTCTAGGGAAGTGAGCCTCTCTCCAAATTGTTTAGGACACATCTCTATAAAGAAGATCAGCATTACATGCCCTTCTGTAACCCATAGAGTTCACCTCCTCACAGAACATGACACGAAAAGATCACTCAATGATGTAGACAACAAAATATCAAATGTACTTTACTGGATCGTTCCTAGCTGCTGAATTCTCAGGTGCCCGCTGTCTGCTTGTAGCAGAATGTTTCTCTCAAATTCTAGCAGGGGGTCACTGGCTCGATACCTGATTGATTGGTAGAGCAAAAGTCATTCTTAAGTGGATGTTTCCCATTCTAAAGTTGCTGTTCAGGTTTCATCCTTGGATACTGCAGAAGGTGTGGCTAACATAATTCTCTTTATATAGTAATGGGGCTTGTCATCAGAAAATTTACATGGAAGAAAGATGCTATGGTAGGAGAGGTTGGGGCGAGGCAGGGTCTCAGTACTCCATTAAGTAAGGAATGGGATGAGTAATGGGGATGAGGGGGTAATGTGCTAAAATATGTGAATGTTATTTGCATGTGCTAGCATAGTAGAGCCAGACTAATTAGCTTTCCCATTGCTTCAGGTTAATTTTAATGGTCTAATTAAATTTACAACATGGCCAGCTCACAAGTCAGGGAAATGACCCATACTCCTTCCCAGGGCACAGCACAACTTGGCATGGAGGTGGGTGAGCAGAATCAGGGGTTGTGTCCCATGGAAAGCCAATGGATGGCAGGGATCACTGCCACGTTTTAGTCTCTATCCATCTCCCTGCAATCGCCGGCTTCTAGAGTCACCAGCTCGGATAGATATAGGCTGAAACTGACATTCTTTATCAAGTTCTCTGGAAAGAAATCTGAAAATATTCTTGGCACCTCCTAATGTACAACATCCTACTAGGTCCTGCCCTGACCTTGTATAATTGAAGACCCTTCCAAACTCCATCCCTGACTCTAAACACTCCCCAACCTCATGTCATCAGCTCCCTTTCCACACCCACCAAGAGCCATACCAGTCCACCTGCACCGTTTGGCAGCAAATGTAAAAATGAGGAAAGTGCGAAGGAGCCAGAGCAGGGGCTAAGTGCTCATCAAGTACCAGAAGCACAAGTAGACAGACTTAAACAAATGCAGACTCCACATCAGGGTAAAGTCACTCCTTTCTACTCCCATGTCCTCTTTTTCTTCTACAGCTAACTGTTATCCCACCCAAGGTCCACCCAAGCCCACCCTAGTACACCACACTCTGATCCCACCCAGGACTCACGTAAACCCATTATACTCATGTCTCACTGTGATGCTTCCCAAGGTTCACTATTGTCTCACTCTAATTCCACCCAAGGGCCACCGTTGTCTCACTCCGATTCCATCCAAGATTCACCATCGTCTCATTCCAATTCCACCCAAAGGTCACAACTGTCTCACTCTGATTCCACACAATGATTATCCTATCCCACTGTGATTCCACTGAAAGCTCACCAAAATCTTCTTCAGTCCATCCAAGGCTCAACATCGTCTCACTCTGATTCCACCCAAGGCTCACCATCGTGTCAGTCTGAATCTACCCACGTCTTATCCATTCCACTCCAAACCCATCTCAGCCTCACCCTGCCTAATACCACTTGCCCCAGTATTGGAACTTTCATAGATTCCCATGCTTTTGTATCATTCCCCGTCGTCGGAATGGGAGTCTCGGTAATAAAAAAAATACCATAGTAGTAGGTACAAAAGAGAAAGGAAAGGCCTAGGCCTCATTTCCTTTTGTAAAATATCAGCCTCTTTTTGTAAAAGAGACCAAATTTTAGGCATCAGCCAATCAGAAGAGCCTCACCCCTGGAACCTTCCTGAAGGAACCTCAGAGCCTCAGATGTTCTACCGCACGTTGTGCTAGGGAGTCTCCATTGAGCTCTGCTCTATTTTCAACACTTTCAAGTAGATTTCTACAGTTTTTTCTGCAGGATTTCTTCAGTTTTCCTTCAGAAATCTCTACTTTTCATCAGGATGTCTGAAGTTGAGAAAAAGAAAGCCCTTTTCAAGCCCTGTTCCACCTGTGGAAAGAAAAGGCTGTTTGTGGAGGACAAACACAAAGATTGCATTTACTGCCTTTATCCGGATCACAAGGCAGAGGACTGCAAAATTGGCCGCACTCTCTCCACCAAGACCTTGAAAGATCGTGCTGGAAGACTGCTTACATGGCTACAGAGGCAGAAGGAGAGGAAACATGGAGTTTCCAGTGATGAGGAGGAATCGTCTTCATGGGCTTCCTCAAAAAGGTCAGTGAAAAGGGGTAGAGGTTCCCCATCTTCCTCTGTTGGGCGCCCCTCAAAGGCTTCAAAAAAGACCCCCAGAGAGTCTGATAGCCGGGGTTCAGGAAGTTCCCCCCACCGCAGTGGGAAGGATAAGGCAGAACTGGTTTCGCCTCCTAAGGGTGAGAAGACAGACCCAGCCTCCAAAAAACCCTCCTCACATTCTTCAGAGAGGAGTTCTAAGTCCTCTACGACGAAGACATCATCGACGGTGGGTCCATCGATGAAGAAAATGAAGCCCAAAATCCAATTGGTCCCGTCGACGGGCTCGTCGGCGGGAGAATCGTCGACGAAAGCTTCGTCGTCGAAGAAGGTATCGTCGACGACAGCGTCGACGCGAGATGTGTCGACGACGACGGCTTCATTAACATCGTCGACGAGGAAACCATCATCGACGACGGCAGTGACGACGAAGGCGTCGACGACGGTATCGACGACGGTGGTGTCGTCGACGAGTGCATCGACGACGACAACAATATCTACAACGTCGGCGGGCTCGTCGACGGTGGTGTCGACGACGACATCTGTAATTCCAATATCGTCGGCGAGGATATCTCCGGCGTCGACGGAACCATCGACGATACTGGCTACGGAGAGACGAGTGACGTTTTTTTTAACGAGAATCACCCCTGAGATGACATCCCCGAGAAGGGTGACCCTTTTACCGCCAACTTTGTTGTTGGACCAGGGAGAATCTGAGGAAGACGGACAGGATGCTTATGACTATGCCAATAGCCCGTCTCAGCTACTAATCAAGAGTCAAGAGACAGATTCAGAAGGGGCATATGACCAAGGGGAAGGAGAATATCATCAAATGGCCCACTCTAAGGGCTATGTGCCACAAGACATGACTTCGGTTCCTACAACATTCCTGCATGACCTCCACAAGATGTTGCAGGACTATAAGTCAAAAGCAGAAAGACCAACACCACGTAGGTCTGCTCCTTCGACACCAGTGAGGAACCCTTCATCTGTAGTCACTCCGGTACTTCCGATACAGACGCCACCTCAACCTCAGCGGCCGGTGCCTCAGGCTCCGTCAAAGCCAGCCGATGACCCGGATGGGGATGGTGATGATGATGAATCATCCAATGATAACCATGAGTCGGATCATGATGGGGATGAATATGATGACTACATCATCCCAGACCAAGCTTCACCTCATCAAGACTTGGTAGATTTACCTCCTGCTGACACCGGCAGTTTTCACCAGCTGATGGAACGTGCAGCTGGGAGATTTAAACTGGTAATGCCCGCTCAAACCACGGACTGTTTCTTATATGATTTCAAAGAAACACACCGCAAGACAACAAGGTCGATTCCAATAGTGGATCATTTGTGGGAGGAAGGTTTGAAAGCTATGAAAAACCCAGCGACGGTGGTCCCTGTGCTACCGCGTCTGGATAAAAAGTATAAAGCACCAGATGATGGACCTGCAGACGGGCCATCCAAAACCTGACTCTGTCATCTCACAGGCAGCACAGAGGAAGTCGCGGAACCCCTCTGCTCCCTTAACGGCCCCTCCTGACAAGGATGGACGACGACTGGATAACACGTGCAAACGGTTTTCATCGATGGCTAGCCTGCTAATACGTGCCGCCAATGCTTTGGCGATATTAGGACGATATGATCGCCAATTATGGTGTGATGTAGCTCCATATCTGGAACAGCTTCCACCGGGGTCAGTGGCGGAAGCAAAGAAGACTTTACAAGAGGGTGAGGCGGTCTCTATGGAAATTATAGACTGTGCCATGGACATTGCCACGACGTCCTTTCGGGCGTTGGCAGGAGCGGCAGTGTTAAGACGCCAAGGGTGGCTGAAGGCGACTTGGTTTAGACCGGAAATTCAGAACAAGGTCCTTGATCTGCCCTTCGATGGCGAGGCCCTATTCGGGAAATTAATACATGATACTCTTCAAGAGATCAAAAAGGACACAGAAACAGCCAGGTCGCTAGGTACCCTCCAGTATCGCAAATCTCCCTTCAGAGGTTCGAGAGGCAGAGGAGGTGGTTATAGAGGTTCATACCAACAACAGCAGCAACGCTATTCTTCAAACAGTTCAGGATACCAGCAAAACCGCCAGTCATACCAGCAAAGGCAGGGCCAATCTTCGGGTTCCTCGAGGCCTTACAACAAGGGCAAGAAGGCTGCCCGTGGACGAGACACGTCCAAGCGCCAATAGCGGCCTCCTGGCTCTGCCTACTGTTCCCTCCTCCAAGAAATCATCAGTTGGAGGCAGGGTGTCAAAATTCCTTCAAAATTGGTCCAAAATAACATCGGACCGTTGGGTGATCAACATCATAAGGCGAGGACATACTTTAGAATTTATGGAAGTCCCTCCACCCAGGCCCCCGGCAGCCATTCCATCGAAACATCTGCGTCTCCTAAGGCTCGAAGTACAACAAATGCTCCGCAAAGGGGCGATAGAGCTGGTCCCCTCCAAACAACAGGGCCAAGATTTCTATTCCAGGTTCTTCCTGGTGGGAAAAACGCTGGAAAAATGGCGCCCCATCTTAGACCTCAGGGAGCTAAATACCTATCTCGTCTCCCTATCCTTCCGGATGGTATCCCTACAGGACATATTGAAGATGATCAGCCCGGGGGATTTCATGGCCACGCTCGATCTGGAGGACGCGTACTTCCATGTCCCGATTCACCCAGCACACAGAAGGTTCCTACGCTTCACAGTAGCCAAGAGCCATTTTCAGTTCAGGGTTCTGCCGTTCGGTCTTTGCTCTGCCCCAAGGATTTTCACGAAGGTGCTGGCACCGGTGGTAGCATTTCTGCGTAAGAACCACTTCCAGGTCTTCCCTTATCTGGACGATTGGTTACTGATGGCCCCGTCCAGAAATTTAGCGCAGGACGCTGTGCAGGCTTGCACCAATCTGTTTCAGAATCTGGGGCTCACTTTGAACAGAGAAAAATCCAGGCTGATGCCCTCAAGAAGAGCACGGTTCCTAGGAGCAGTGTTAGATTCAAGGCTCTCGAGGGCGTTTCCTACTCAAGAGAGGATAGAGAAACTGCAACGGTTGGCACGAAACCTTCGGGGAAAAAGGTGTCTTTCTGTACGCAGCTACAAGTTGCTGCTAGGGGTGATTTCATCATGTATTCCCTTAATTCCACACTGCAGACTGCGGATGCGTCCCCTGCAGGAACAACTGGACCTCCAACGGAAACAAGTGCACGGATCGTTCGAGGACAAGGTGGTTGTCACTCGGGAGATGAAACAGGCAGTGATTTGGTGGTCGCATCAAGACAATTTGTGCCAAGGTCTATCCTTCGCAAGCGTACCATCGCCTCAAATACTAACGACGGATGCGTCATTGGAGGGATGGGGAGCAGTGATGCAGGATCTGCAGGTCAGCGGCCATTGGTCTCCTCGCGAGCAAAAACTGCATATCAATCTGTTGGAGCTGAGAGCGATCAGGCTAGCTCTTCAAGCCTTTCTTCCGTGACTCCAGGGTTCACAAGTGCTCATCAGGACGGACAACACCACAGCTATGCATTATGTGAACAAAGAAGGAGGAACGAGATCTCTCCTCTTGTCGCGAGAAGCTCAACAGATATGGGAATGGTCAATTCTTCAGAGAATTTCACTAAAGGCGGAGCACTTACCAGGAGTGCTGAACGAAGGCGCCGACAGACTGAGCAGGTTATCCTCAGTCAGTCACGAGTGGGAACTAAAACAGCAGGTTCTGGATCTACTATTTCAGTCATGGGGCACACCAACCAACAAGAAATGCCGGTCATACGCCAGCAGGTTCCACCATCAAGGCTCATTGGGCAATGCCCTGTCGATAGCCTGGACGGGGAGGTTTCTTTATGCGTTCCCACCAATTCCCCTGATTCCACGCCTCATCAGGAAGATGAAGACGGAACCATGCAAAATACTCCTAATAGCCCCAGCATGGCCGAGACAATTTTGGTACACAGAACTACATCTGCTGTCGCTAGTTTCTCCATTCCTGCTGGAGGAGGTTCCGGATCTTCTGACAATGTCCGGAGGACAGGTTTGGCATCCAGACCCAAAATCATTACACCTGACTGCATGGCTCCTGACCAGCGAGAATTCATGAATGTCCCTCTTTCCAAGGAGATCAAGGACATCCTTTCTCAGGCAAGAGCACCTTCAACAAACAAGACATACAGATTAAAATGGAAAAGGTTTTGTATTTGGTGTAAAAAGGATAAGGTTGATCCTTTTACTTCAAAACCTCATCAACTCCTGCCTTATTTACTCTCGCTAGCAAAGTCTAATCTGACCCATTCTACGATCAAGGTCCATTTGGCGGCAATTTCAAGATTCAGGAGATCTGACTCTGGTCCTTCATTATGGTCTTCAAGAATTGTCAAGCAATTCCTCAAAGGCCTGTTCAGGGTCTATCCACCAGTGAGACCTCCTCCTCCAACTTGGCATTTAAACTTGGTCCTGGCTCAACTGATGGAGGAACCATTTGAGCCGATTCACCGCTCAGACTTGAAATACTTGTCATGGAAATTGGCTCTACTCTTAGCCCTGACTTCGGCTAGGCGAGTGGGGGAGTTGCAGGCCCTTACTATCCAAGAGCCGTTTTTACAGTTCAAAAGGAACACGGCCATCTTGCGGACGAACCCAAGATTCATTCCTAAAGTTCCTACGGACTTTCACTTAAATGAACCAGTAATTCTAAAGACATTTTTTCCAAACCCAGTCACTCCAGCGGAGAAGACATTGCACACTCTGGATTTACAACGATGTCTAAAATTCTACTTAGACCGTACCAAGGAATTTAGAAAGACTTCGCAATTGTTCATTGCCTTTGGTGGTCCAAGCAAAGGTCTCCCTCTGTCCAAACAGGGGATCTCAAGATGGATTTCCAGTGCTATTCTGCATTGCCACAACATAGCAGGAAAACCTCTGGGGGGCAGGATCCGTGCTCACTCAACGAGATCAGTGGCATCCTCAACAGCCCTCTTTGCGGGGGTACATATAAAGGACATTTGCAGGGCTGCTACCTGGAGCAGCGTGCACACTTTCACTAAGCATTACTGCTTAGAGTCATTGCAGCAGGATGATGCGGCGGTGGGCCAGGCTGTCCTGAGGAACCTCTTCAAGTGATTGGTGAGCTTTCCTTTCTATCCCACCTTCCATTGGTAACACATTTTGTGATTTCATTTTTAATGTTATAAGGTACTTATTTACAAAATGTGTTTATGATGGTTTACTGCTTGCTATTCTGATACAAAAGCATGGGAATCTATGAAAGTTCCAATACTGGGGCAAGAAAACAAGTTACTTACCTGTAACTTTGGTTACCCAGTATTGGTAACTTTCATAGATTCCCATGCGCCCACCCACCTCCCCGGGGAAAGCTCAGCCTTCAGCAAGTAGGGTGTCTAGCACACAACGGCTACGAAAATCTGAGGCTCTGAGGTTCCTTCAGGAAGGTTCCAGGGGTGAGGCTCTTCTGATTGGCTGATGCCTAAAATTTGGTCTCTTTTACAAAAAGAGGCTGATATGTTACAAAAGGGAATGAGGCCTAGGCCTTTCCTTTCTCTTTTGTACCTACTACTATGGTATTTTTTATTACCGAGACTCCCATTCCGACGACGGGGAATGATACAAAAGCATGGGAATCTATGAAAGTTACCAATACTGGGGAACCAAAGTTACAGGTAAGTAACTTGTTTTCATCACCCACATCGCATCCCTCTGCAGAAGCCATGTCAGCTCTCAGTACCACAGCTCTAGCTCCCCAATCCAGTTGTCTGGTTACACTACTATTATAAAGCTATTTCACTAACAGATAAATGACTGGATGTTGGTGACACACCTCATATGGACTTCTTGATACAGAGTATCTTGCAGCACTTTTCATCTTAAGCACAGCTGGAGTCATCTCGGCAGGTGTCATGTATTATACTTTGGTTACACACAATACCAACGTGACCAGGTGGTGGTGGAGGACAGGAACCTGAATGATATGAAACCACAGAAAAAAGACCAAGATTAAAATCTAGATTTTTACAAACTCAGTATTTTTCAAAACGAACCAGCACACAAAGCACAACAGCTTCTTTCTCTTGCTTCTGGCAGGCTATTTTCACTCTGCCTTTCTTCCCTATACTTCCACCTCTTTATTGCTTGTCTCTCCTCCCTCTACATATTACCTCTTTGCCTCATTTCCCTGTCTCTCCTCCTCTGCCCATCTTCTCTTCGTATCTCTATGCAATTGTTTTTCTACCTCTCTTCCTGTTCTTCCCTTTAGTTCTTAAAAAGCTTCATAGCTCTTTCCTCCTTCCCTCTCTCTCAATCTGAATATTTATCTGAATGTCTCTTCTCTCCATCTATCTTCTATTATCCATATATTCCTTGCCTCTCATCCCACTCGTATTTGCTTTTCTCCTATTTCAGTTCCCTCCCTTCCTCTTTTCGTTTGTCACCTGTTCACAGGCTTTCCTTGTTTCTTCTGTTGCTCTGTCTTCTCATTGCTACTCTCTGACTTCCATCTTCCTCCTTCGCTCTACTTCTCTTCTATGAACCTCTCTACTCTATGTGGAACTCTCTGGTGTTTTTCCTTGGTCTCCTTATCTCACTGCCATTCTTCTTTCATTCTTTGTTCCTTATGTTTTTCCTCTCTTGCCTCTAAATTCCTGTTACTGTTATGGCTTGCCCCGTTTTCTCCTTGATTTTTCTCTTGCTCCTTCTTTTCTAGCTTTCCTCTCCAGTCTTCTTTGTCCTTCTGTCTATTTTCGACCCAGTCCTTGCCACAGTATTTTCCTTGTCTATCCTTCCCTTGCACTTTTCCTCTGTGTTTGCTTACCTATTTTCACACTTTTTTCTTTTCCTTTCCTCTTTTGTTGCACTGTAAGTCCTTTTTTAGGATGCACCATTAGCAAACCTAAATTATGAATATGTCTTCATGTGCAAAATACAGGACAGAGGAATGTATAGACAACTTCTACCTTAGCTCAATCAACCATCCCTCACCTGCACAACGCATGATGAGACCAAAGAGATGCGAGCCCAACAGATACCTGGTGACCCCCACACCAGAGAATATCTACAGCAGCCAAGAAAATACTGGCAGTTGAAGCATTTCTGTCAGTTCTTGGCCTAGATGGCATCAATGGAAGTCAATTATTCAATCAGCAAATTTTAAAGCACGCTCCTCACCCGTGGGGGTCTCAGGGTGCTGGGGGTGTGCAGCTCTGAATCAGCCAAAAAGCCAGATCTTGAGGGTCTTCCTTAAGGTGTGCAGTGTAGGGCAGCATCTGAGGTTGACCAGGAGCTTGTTCCAGGCCTTAGCCGCGATGTAGGAGAATGCTCTTTCACCTGCTCTGGGTCTGCTGATGTGCAGGGTAACTGCTAGGGTGAGGTCAGCGGAGCGGAGGTTATTTTTGAGTACGTGGAAGGAGACTCTTTCGTTGAGGTATTTGGGCCCGGTGCTGTGGAGGGATTTGTAGGCGTGGGTGAGTACCTTGAAGGTTACTCTCTTCTCGACGGGGAGCCAGTGGAGGTCTAGCAGGTGTTGGGTGATGTGCTCATGTCGTGGGATGCCAAGGATGAGTCTGGCTGCAATGTTCTGGATAGTCTAGAGTTTGCGTAGCAGGGATTTGTTGATTCCAGCATAGATGGCGTTTCCGTAGTCCAGTACACTTGTTATGAGTGTGTGGGTGACTGTCTTTCTGGCTTCAGGGGGGATTCACTTGAAGGTCTTGTGGAGGATGCAGAGGGTGTTGAAGCAGGTGGAGGCAACGGCATGGATCTGGCGGGTCATGGTGCTGAGGAGTCGAGTATTATGCCAAGGTTCCGGGTGTGGTCCGGGGGGTTGTGGGGGTCACATAGGCCGGTAGGCCACCAGGTGTTGTCCCAAGCTGAGGGAGTGGGTCCAAGGACGAGGACTTCTGTCTACTCAGAGTTGATCTTCAGACAGCTGCTGCTCATCCAAGCTGCAACGTCTTTCATTCCTTCCTGGAAGCTGAGTCTGCTGGTTTTGGGGTCGTTCGTGAGGGACAGGATGAGCTGGGTGTCATCGGTGTAGGATACTATGCTGAGTCAATGCTGTCTGACCATGGTGGCAAGGGGGGCCACGTAGATGTTGAAGACAGTGGGACTGAGTGATGATCCTTGGGATACTCCACAGTTGATCTCTGTGGTTTTGGAGAGGAAAGGCGTAGACTGATACTTTGGGTCCTGCCGGTGAGGAAGGAGCAGAGCCAGTTGAGGGCGGTTCCCTGTATGCCAGGGTTGGCGTAAAAGTAGCGCTGTTAGTGCCTTTGCTGGATGGCATCAATAGAACCATTGCTGTTAGTGCCTGGCCTGGAGTGTCTCAATAGAAGTGGGGCTGTCAGGGCCTGGCCTGGATGGCATACAAAGAAAGACGCTGTCTGTGCTTGGACTGAAAGGCCTCAGTAGAAGTGGTGTTGTCAGTGCTGGTCTGGATGGTATTAATAGAAGTGGCAATGTCAGTGCATGGACTGGATGGCATCAATAGAAGTGGCTCTCTCAGTGCCTCGACTGAGTGGCATCAGTAGAAGTGGAAGTCAGTGTCTGGCCTGGATGGCATCAATAGAAGCGTTGCTGTCAATGCCTGGAGTGGATGGATCAATAAAAGCATTTCTGTCAATGCTTGGCCTGAATGGCATAAGTTGAATTGGCGCTCTTAGTGCCTGGTCTGGATGGCCTCAATAGAAGTGGTGCTATCAGTACCTGGCCAGGATGGCACCAAAATTAGTTGTGCTGTCCGTGCCTTGCCTGGATGGCATAAATAGAAGTATTGCTCTCATTGCCTGGCCTGGATGGCATTGATAGAAGTGGCACTCTCAGTGCCTGGACTAGATGGCATCGCATCGATAGAAGTGGCGCAGTCAGTGCTTGGACTGGATGGCATCAGTAGAAGTGGCGCACTCAGTGACTGGCCTGGATGGCATCAAAAGAAGTTGCGCTGTCAGTGCTTAGACTGGATGGCATCAGTAGAAGTAGCGCTGTCAGTGCCTGAAGTGGATGGCATCAATAGAAGTGGCACTGTCCAATAGAAGTTTGTAAGGAACTACAGGAGTGTGACCCGTAAACCACATTGGGATTGGGGTGGGTAATCAGAATAAAAAAACAGTATCCCAACTGGACTTATTAGAAGACAATTAAGCATGTATGCATAGACCATTACAGAAACAGAGACAAGGAGACTCAATGATTTTTTCAGGCATGCTCATGGCATCATATAATTAAAGTAAAAGAACAAAATAGAGAGGTACAGTTGTAGAATATGTACAGTGAATAGCAAAAACAATGTGGCTCCAGGTAATTTATAAAGCAAAATGTTACACATTTTTGCAGGATTGGTTTAGATGAGCCACATTAGGGGCTGCGCCATTTATTGCGCTGAACTGTTGACGACGTTTCGATCCTCTTTGTTTGGGATCATCTTCAGGACCGGGTTGTGTAAGGAAGCGGTGCTGTACAGGAAGGAAGGGAAAGGGTCAGGTCTGGTCAGAAGGGGGAGGCGCTAGCGATTGAGATGGACAGGGGGGCGTAGAGGGAGTAGGTCACGGTGGGGAGGGGGTGGGGGGCTAGGCCGGTAATTGAATGCATGTGCAATGGGGGCAGAAGGAGAGATCAAGGTCCTGGGTGTCCACTAAACAAGGTAGATATGGCAAAGGTGGACTGGGGTGACGACGGAAAGAGGAAATTAGAGCGTCTAATGCCATGGTGACCAAACAGAGTTTGGTAAGCTATGCCGCACCCTTCCTCGTTCTCCACCCACGCTCCGCCCGGGATCTCCTCCCTGACCGAATCTTCCTCCTTCCAGGTTATCCTATTCAAATCACCCCCCCGGATCGATCAACTCCCCCTTCTGACCACACCTGACCCTTGCCCTTCCTTCCTGTACAGCACCGCTTCCTTATCCCAACCCGGTCCTGAAGATGATCGCAAACAAAGAGGATCGAAACGTCGTTGACAGTTCAGCGCAATAAATGGCACAGCTAAACCAATTCTGCAAAACTTTGGAAAATGTTGCTTTATAAATTACCTGGAGCCACATTGTTTTTGCTATTCACTGTAAATATTCATGCACCAATCACTTTGCGCCATATATGCTGACCACAATTGTCACTTGCGTCGCCAGTTTTGTGTCACCTGCACATGCTGAGCACCAAGTCCAATTCGGGTTGTTTTGTTATTTGCTGACGTACAGTGCTGCTACAACTGTCCAATAGAAGTGGCACTGCCAGTGCCTGGAGTGGATGGCATCAATAGAAGTGGCGCTGTCAGTGTCTAGCCTGGATGGCATCAATATAAGGGATGTTTTCAGCGCCTGAACTGGATGGACTCAATAGAAGTGGCGCTGTCAGTGCTTGGACTGGATGGCATCACTAGTAGTGGCACTGTCAGTCCATGGCCTAGATGTCCTCAAAAGAAGTGGCACTATCATTGCCTGGAGTTGATGGCATCAACAGAAATGGCGCTGCCAGTGCCGGTGATGGTGTCATTGTATGTGTCACAGTAATTAATGAACACAATAGAAGACTTAGCACCAATTAACAACGAATGTAGAGAGCAGGGCTGCTCTTCCGCTGAGGCAGAGGAGTGTCACCCCGCTGCTCTCAGAGCAGGAGAAAGGACACATAAAATGATAATAACCTGGAGAAGGAGAAGGGGTACCATAGGGACCCCTTCTCCTTTGCAAATGGTTACCACTACCTTTCAGGAGTCAGTAAAAAATAATGTTTTGCACCGAAAGTTCAGTGACAAAACATTAATACATACCATTGTGATTTGGTATGTGGAAGTGACACCCTAAACACACCCCTTCCAAACACCTTAGAGCAAAATAAGATTGTGATTCGGTAACAAGTTATCAAAACCCAATTTCTCTCCAGTACATTTGAAAATAAGTTTTTGTAGTCACAAATAGCTGTTTGTGATCTTCAAAAATATTTTGTACACAGGGCTCTAAATCATCTTATTTGTTTAGTGATGCAGGGAAATTGAAGGTAATCATATCTAATAGAATTCACAGGGGCCACTCCTCGATTGGCGAGGAGGAGCGTCGCATCACCTTTGTGCCCCCCAAAGCGCCAGCGATATCAAATAAAATGGAAATTCATTACCATTTTAATTTTTATCTTCCCGTCCTGAACAAATCGTCAGCATGGGGTAGGGCCTGCTCATTGAGCAGGGAAGAGTGGTCAGTAGAGTGCTGCCTTTTGCACTCATTTAAAGTGTTCATGTGTCTTTTGCCAGCCATCTTGAGACGGTCAGCCACACATGTGCACCTCTCAACCCAGTTTGAAAGCATGTGCAGGCATTAGATACCTTCCGTAGCAGTGGAGGAGGCTGCTCCCACCAATTAGGGTACTGCTCACATTCTGGTTAATAGTACGTAAGCAGTCCTGGATTGGTCGAGGGAGTCTGCTGGGGCCTGCACTGCAGTCCCAGTAGCCAACGAGTTCGGAGTGAGGATCAGTAAGTGCATTTCTTTTTTCTTTTTTTTCTTCATTTTTTTTGTCCATCACCCCAACCTAGGTAGATGCCAGCCGTCACTGAGAATTGATAAACCACAGTCATAAATATGTTATTTTGATAGGACTCCAACAAAAGCCTGAGTTGTTGAATATGTGTTTAAATCATATTTATTTACAAGTAGATTTATCAGAGTTTAGTCTTCTTTTATCAAAGATGAATTACATGATAAAGACTCTGGCAGCTGCTTAAAAGGAGTCAAGGAAAATGTGAAACAAGTAACAGATCCAATATTGAAATTTAAAAAATCTTCAGTAAAAGAATGAAAGGGTTGTGTGAAAGAGTTGTCAAATAAAAGTCTAATTCAATGAGTACGGGAGTATGGTCTGGTATTGTAATCGGCTCAATAGCAGAATTAAAAAGTTATTTTGGTAGTGTATTAAGCAGGAAATTGTAATCGATCCTACTCTGGGAACCATGAACTGGAAAAATAAAAGGTATATTCTAGTTCACAATTCTCCAAGCCTTAGTAAAGGAGTTTATTTGGGTGATGGCTTTTGTGATTTGGTTGTGCATTGATTTTGAACCACATTTAACTGTAGAGTTCCTATCAAGGAATGGATCAAGTATCCGATTATTATATGTACCAAAATTAAGTTATGATCAGCATACGTCATTAACTTAGAAGTAAAAGATTCTTAAAGGCCCTTAAGCATTAAACATTGAAATAGAAATTGTATCAACTCACTTCCATCAAAGTTCCTTAGATTGATCTTCACCTAAATGAGTTTCTTAAGGCAGAGTAAGGAGGAGATAGTCCAAAGTGTGCTTTGAGGGATCAGAGAGCAGAACGCATGTAAAAAGATTCCTTTTGTCAGTCAGCAAATGCTTTTGGCAACTTCCTGTGAAAAAAACTTTTGTTTCAGATCATGAGGTATTCTTTTTGCTTTTCGCTGAGAAGATAACATTAAGAAGATCAGTATATTCCAGAAGTAGAAATATGACACTTCTGGGTTTAACAGAAGATGTACAGGTTCGAGGTCCTTGCCCCAATCTATGCTCTCTTTGTATGTTTAAGGAAACTGAACCTGCCATATCCATTTTCTTTTGGAATGAAAGAATCGAAATATGAAATAGGATTATTTCCTTTAACATACTCAGGCAGGTCATTGATTTGAAATATATTCCCTTCTGTTTCTATGTTCTTAATCTTCTGACTGTTTCCTAACAAGACATATTCCTTTTTGTCAAGCATAGGGTCAAATCCTGTATGTCAACCACTCTTTGATCTACTTCAGATATCATAAGTGGGAGTTATGAATGCAGGTTTTACAACAAACTCTGTGACGAAGAAATGTGCAGTAGCACATCCATTAATGCCTGACAGCAATCCAGGAGGGAACAGATTTTGACACCCTGATGTCACCAAATTGTTTTTTCCTTCCAAGATAACACACAGGTAGCTTTTCATTATTTTAAAGAATGTATTAGAGGTGTTTCAACTTGAATGGATGCAAATTGTTAAAAACTACATTTAAACAATGTGGAAATTATGTTTTTGTAGCCAAAATGGACCCCGCCACCGTCCCGATAGGGTGGCATACTGAACTTGATACTCCTCCTAAGCCTACCTCTTCTGCAAGAATCCTGGGCTTTATCTTTGACTCCACCCTCTCTTTTATGGTGTAAATTAAACATATTTCACCTGTGTAATTTTGAAAGATTAAAATTATAAGGAAGTTTCCTGAAGAGACAAGGAAAACCGTAGTCCATTCTTGCACCACGTCCCATCTGGACTACTCCAACAGTCTCTTCTATGGTATTGCTGCATATTTGATTTGCAGACTTCAGCTAATTTAAAATACAGCAGCATTAACTAATCAGGACAGTTCCAAGGTGCCATCATATCTTCCACGTGCAAGATATCTGTACTGACTTCTGGCATGCAGGGTATCAATACCAAAGCTCTTATGTTGACTTTCAGGTCTTATCATGGTGAGGTCCGGAGTTATCTGTTGAATAGATCCAATAATAAGTGCTACAACATTTCATAGGTCTCATCGTGGTTGCAGCTACTTTACTGTATATACAACAAAAGTTTGGAACAGTCTTCATTTGAAGTTACGGCAAGTTGAGTCTCTGTCAGCCTTCAAAAGACAACTTAAAACTTGGCTATTTGACTCTGCTTAGTTGTCTGCTAATTTGTCCTACCTATACTGTCTGCTGGAGCACTAGGACACTTCCTTCGAAGCAGTGATGCACTTAAGCAAAAAGTCGCAGCTCAATATACCTTTGTGACCCAATATGTTCTTCATAATGTGTGGGATTAAATATGGTAAATGTAATGATATTGGAAATTCACAGTGAGTGTAATTAAGCGGGCTAGTCCTAGTGAAATGAGCTAGTAAAGAACTCCATAATTCTCAAGGCTTTCATGGGAAGGGAAGTGTTTATAAACAGAACAAATTACCATAATAAGCTCTTCTATAAAGTAAAATAGTCAGGCACATTTGTTTCCATGTTGAAGGTGATGTTAAACCCTGTCAATGTTTGCATATTTAAGAAAATGACAAATTGCCTGATTTAGAGGTTGGCAGATAGGTAACTCCATCAGAAAGGTAATGGATATCTGTTCCTTCTTAGTACCAGTGCATTATATCTATGGCTATGAGTTATATGGTGTTCATTTGTTGAACATTTCTGTCTGTATTTTCCCGTATTTAGTGTTTTGTGAACAAATGAAGTCATATCTGATATATTTGCACATGTATTGATTACATTGCACTCACATTTTGATGCCTGCTAGGTGTTATCACATTATACAGCAAAATATATTTGAAAAAAATATGTACACGAAATTATTAGCATAATAGCTCAGACATATGTAGAGATACCCCGTGATTTTAGGAAATCTCATTTCTTTTTTTTAACTCCCCATGTTTTGAATCTGTATAGCTATTGGTCTGAAATTCAGGAACCACAGCATGGAGAGTTACTCAAAAGAATGCAAATTTTCTGTATTTTCCCATGAGTTTCTGTCTACATTTTTCTGTAAATATTAATAAACAAGGAAAACGTTAATAAGGTGGATGGGATATCCTTAATTTTTATGGTGGAGTACCATCCACCAATGTCTAAATGAGGGCCTTAATATATATTGGTATTTTATTTTTCTAATGTTAAGAATGGTAATGGTTTGTGACAAACTTTAAGTACACCTACATAAATAACCAACTATTGAATGCTGTTTCCAAAGTCTCTTGTAATACACAATTTGTGTCCATTTCAAGAAGCCTGCCACAATTACTCCATTGATACTAACCTATTACAAGTTTCCGTGTTTTTAGAGTTTTACATTGGCATTTTCAGTATGTGTTGTAAATACTCATATAATGATTTATGCCACACTCATTGTATTCTTGTATATTTCCAGATTCTCCCACACAGGTGTGAATCCAGCCTCAAATAAAGCTTACTCCCAATTCCAGGCACCAGAGTGATTGTGGTTCCTTTCATCCTATGCCTTCACCACCTCAACAAGAGATTCAACATTCTTAGTTTAAAACAATGTCTTCTTTGGGTATTAAAGCTGACATTTCTTTAGTTGCTGCTTTCACTTCTTCATAGCTTGGGACTCTGAATGGTTAATGCTTCATTTAGTATCAAATATTATCAGTTGCTCACTATCAATTATATATGATAAACCCTCAAGGATAATTGCTTCATTTTATGCAAACATAAACTTATGTTGAAATGTTATTCTAAATTGTTGTTTTTTACCATCAAGAACGGGTGATTTTTTGCAAATCCTTGATCTAGTATATTGTCTCCTTTTCCTATGAATGTATTACTTAATGAAGTAGCTTTGCCTTGTGAAGGTTTTCACCATGTAAAAGAAAGGATGAATAAAGTCATGCATATGAAATAAAGTTATAGAAATATTACAGTTTAAATTGTCTTGAATTCATGAAAACAATTACACTTTACACCAATACACCCTGATTCACGTTAAAATCCTTTGTTATGTAAAATGTTTTTTTTCATACACATTGTAATCCATAATCTATAACCAGCTCGGTACTTTGTAGCCAATAATTGTTTTCTTTGCAAAGCCTGTGCTGTGTAGACTAGTAGGCTTTCCAAATGGAAACCCTCAAATGCAAAGTTTGAAGTACCCAAGACTCCACCCTCATAATCAATAAAAATGCTTCAATACTCTTAAGTAGCAACAGCAACTCAGTGGTAAATGCAGAACTATTCTTTCAGAAAGATGAAGTAAGCATATCCAGACGTTTTTGCCAACATACTAAAATTAATTCATAAAGGAAAGCACGGCACAGGAAGGACAGTAATTGACAAGGATCACACAATGTGGTCAAGCAAGGAAGCAGGGATTGAACTCCTGTTTCTCAATTTAGCAATGTGCAGTTCAGCTATTACATGAACTTCTCCTCCTTCATCCCCTTTAACACCAATGAGGAGTTCTTTCTGTTTATTTTTGTGGAGCTAAATAAGAAAACTGTGCCCATCTCACTGTAAGTCCAGCTGACACAAGAGATTGTTGTTAAAATAAAAAAAGTACAATATGATGTTAAGGGAAGTTAGGGCACAAGGTCATTGTGTTTTTTTGCAGGTATCATAGGTTCATAATCCACCACCTATCCTAGACTAAACAAAGAGATTGATTTCAAGAGACACTCAACACCTCTTTGAAAGAAATTACATACATTACCTAAACAAAAAACCCTCAGATATCTCTAATGTTGTTTTCCACTGAAACAGCAAAGAAAAAGTATTGTAGCAATAATATTTTGTCAAAAATACTGTAAACTCAAAAATATTATGAGCCAAAAAAAGACGCTATGAATATATTGGAAATAATACATTTATACTCCAAGGTTAAACAATTTAACTAATTCTGTAACGTTCAACTCAATTTCAAAACCAATCCTAACTGACTCTGTCCATGTTGAAGCATATACATGTCATTTTGGTATGATATTAAATGGCGATAGAAAAACTTTGCACTGAATAACGGTGAGTGGACATTGCCGTCATGCCATGTTATGTTATGTTATGTTATGTTATTTGGAGTTTTATTAAGCGCTCAGCTAATCGAACCGAGTGTCCCGGCGCTATCAGACCCAACACAACACGACCATGACAATAGAGCAGGATTATTTGCAGAACAGCCACGTTTTAAGCTCTTTCCTAAAAGACAATAGATTCTCGCTTCTTCTTAGTGACAGTGCATTCCAGGCCCGGGGTGCAAGATATTTAAAAGAGCGAACCCCGGTGCAAGCGCGCCTAACTGCCGGGACAGTGGCCAGTGACAGAGACGCAGAATGTAATGCTCTAGGCGGACAGTGAAATCCCATCCTCTTCCTTAGGTAGACAGCACCTGAGCCATGGAGTGCCCTGAATGCCATGGTCAGTGTCTTAAACTCGATGCGTTTCCGTATCGGTAGCCAATGAAGGGATTTCAACAAACCCGCAGCGTGAGACCTCCGGCCAAGGCCAAAGATTGCTCGAGCAGCCGAGTTCTGCACCACCTGCAAACGCGATAGGAGATACTCAGGGAGGCCGAGGTAGAGCACATTGGCATAATCGAGCCTAAATCCTACCAAGGCTTGCACCGTACTTTTCCTGTGGGCAATGGATAGGAGAGGGAGAAATTTCCTGAGCATTTTTAGTATCCTGAAGCATTGTCCCACCAGGCCCAGAATCTGAGGGTTGAGGGTCAGACCAGTGTCCATCTTAACTCCAGATTCTTAGCCATCCCAGTATCGGCAGAAGGAGGGTGCATAGCCGCCGGCCACCAGGACTTCCAACAAGGGTCCGGTGGACACCCAAAGAAGAGGACCTCTGATTTGTCTGAGTTGCATTTCAGCTGGTTTAGATGAAACCAGCCAAACACCGCACCCAAGCAGTTCTTAATGAAATCTCCATCGAAGTCCCTGTTCTTACTGCAGGTGAAGAGAAGCTGGGTGTCATCGGCGTAGGAGACAATCTGCCGCCAGAGGGGACATATGGATATTAAAGAGAGTGCGGCTTAAAATCGACCCCTGAGGACTCCCACCTCCAAAGGCGGCACTGCAGCCGAGTACGGAGGGGCCCAGACAGTCTGTTGACGGTTAGAGAGAAAAGACTCGAACCACCTAAACACCGTTCCCCTCACCCCAATCTCCAAGAGTCTTGCCAAGAGACGGTCATGAGGAACGGTGTCAAACGCCGCCGACAGATCTAAAAGCACCAACAGTGCCTTCCCTCCGTTGTCCTGGACCTCCTTGATTGCTTCCGAAATCTCCAGCAGTGCCGTCTCAGTGCTCATGTTAGCCCGAAAGCCGGACGGTGTGATGGAGGACGCCGTGAGACTCCACAAAGTCCGCAAGAACTGTCTGCACATGCTTCTCCGTCACCTTGGCCAGAGCCGGGAGCAACGATATGGGTCGATAGTTAGCATGGATGCCTGGGTCTAGTGACGGTTTCTTTAAAAGAGGGAGGACCAAAGCTTCCTTCCAAACTGGTGGCACAACACCGGTCTCAAGGGAGTGATTCAAAATAGGGTTGACCATAGGGTTAATCATGTGTGCCATCTTGGCAAGGTACTTGGCAGGACAGGGGTCCAGTGGTGACCCCGATCTCATTTTGGATAAGATTTCCAGCGAGACTTGCGGTTCGATAGGAGGGAAATTTGCCAGAATGGGCTGCCCCTCTACAGGCAGGAGGGAAGACAGTCCCATGTTGGAGATTGCCACCCCCACAGCAGGAGAAAAAGTTGCCTGAATGCTAGTGATCTTATTAGCAAAGAAGCTTGCCAGTTGTGTGACCCAAGATTCTGCAAAATAGCATTTAGGAGTGATAGAGGCCGGAGACGTGAATTCCTTCACAATCAGGAAGATTTCTTTGCTGGTGTTAGAGGCCTCCTCAATCCTCCTAGCAAAGTATGATTTCTTTTCTACAAAAATTTCCTTGTGGTATGCCTTAACGCACTGCCTATAGGCCTCCTTCAGAGGCTCGTCGTAGCTTGATCGCCATGCTCTTTCGGCCTTCTTACAGAGCCTGCGACTGGCATTAAGCGCTGGCGTAAACCATGGTGTCGAGGAACGAGAAGAGTTCTTGAGCTTCCGCTGTGGAGGAGCCAACTCCCTAAGGCACTGCGCTAGCCATGTTTGAAAGAAATCAAGATCCTGCTCTAAATCGCCTATTGACTGGCACGGATGGGTCAGCAGATACTCTGCGACCATGTCTGGAGATATTCTATGGAAGGCGCACGATCAGTTTGTCTCAAACATTCAACAGCTTCTTGTTGGGAAATTTTCAAAATGTCGTAATAAGTGGGTATATAAAGAGGGCTTAGAACTAGAAAATCTTGGACCCAACAAAAAATCCTGTAAATCTATATAATCAAAATAAAGGGGCAAGTACAGTTTAACTGCTGATACATTTGAATGTTCTAACCATCTGTAGCATGATTTGCTATGCTATAGGTAACAACCACTCCAGTGAGTTGTGACTAAATATAATGGGGGTCTGGCCTGTTTACCTTAAACACTGTAGAGGAGTTTAAAATGAGCATTACACCTATTTATATCTATTGGCCATAATAACCACCCACCTGAACCTGAAAATGAAGCGTTGTATGTGCCATTCTAAACCATTCCATTAAGCCGGTCTTCGGTGAGATTAATGAAGCGTTGACAGTTAGCAAATCATGCAGCAGAGGTAATGCTTGGTGTATTTAAATGTTTTGCATTGCCCAAGCCACAACGATCTCTTGTTTCGTTTGGAAAGATCATTTGACCCCAAACGGATATAAGTTCAATATTGTCATTCCAATAATCATAACCTTTAAATCAGTTTCGTTTGTGTGAGCATATTTTTCGTTGCTGGGGAAGGTGTAAGCTTATCTAACATGAAACTACGCCAGTAAAGACATAGCTAGAAACATAAGAGAACTTCTCTAAGTATGTTTTAGAACTACCCACAAGTGGTGTCAGGCAGTGTTGCCACATGTCAAATTAAAAAAAGCATCCCGACATGTCTAATTAAAAAAAGCATGTGGAGTACTAGCTTTGTGTAAATAGTGATGTGCGTAACAATGGCATCAAAACATTTTACCATCATTTTCAGAATTCAAATACAAATCCTCATATTCAAATGCTGTGTATGATTCTAATTCAGATAGTGTATTAGAAACAGTCAATACATCCCATCCATCAGAAATGGAACCTGGGGCAATAAAATTTATTTATAGCAATTTAAAAATTTGGCAAAATCTCTATTGGACAAAACATTGTCGTAGTGGACTTTATCCAGTAGCGGCCCTTGAAAGGAGTTCCTTGGGGCAGTGAGGCGGGCGGGGGAGGGGCAGGTTGGGGGGTTAGTAAACACCAGAATATGGATGAACGGAGGTAAGTAAACATTTAAATTAATAAAACCAATTTTGTTGCACGCGCTACAACGCAAAATGCAATGTAGCACACACAACAAAATGTGTTTTAAGCAAAAAGGGCGATGATGTCCATTCAACAACAGAAAGAAGGGTTTAATAAATTCAATCCAGAGGAAAAGAAAAATCCAACAGTACGACCATGCAGGAAACAGGTAAGTTGATGTCAGCCAAAATAACACAAGGAAGTATGCTAAGAGTCTGAAGAAAAATCAACAATGTTGACAAAATAACCAGAGGCAGTCAGAGTAAAAATGGGGACCTCTTTAGGCACAGAAGAGCAGGTGGGCATTTCCGAAGGCAATTGATAATATACAATTTCACTGCAGGGAGTATCAAAAACAAAGTGCAAACACATGTTAGAAACACATCCTGTGTTATTGTCATTAACGGGTATGATGGATTGTTCAGCAACTGAAGACGCCAGCTGGGGTGGCGAATGATCAAGACTATTAAAAGCCTTTAAAGGGGTTTATTGTATGGTAAGGAGAGGTGAAAAAGAAATACTCAGAAACCCCTGTGGCCTGCCATGGAGAACTGGCCAAACAGGGTACCTTGATCAAATCAATGGAAACCTGCAGTTTCTGTTTACAATCACAGTTTGAGTGCTTTAAACAGCAAGAAAAGGCAGTCTTTTTTATCTGCAACCTTCTTTTGGACTAGATCCCAAACTTTATAATACAGTCTCAAAAAGCTGGTTGCTCCTTCCCTTTGTCAGTGGTAGAACATTTAGAATTTAAATTTGAATGCTTATCCCGGAAGTCCTCTAATTCCTGTAAGACAGTGAAATGTTAATTGATGCCAAAGGGTGAATCTGAAGCCACTGTGCCAGAGTCATCCAGATCTAAAAGAAACAATTAGAACCCAAATAAGACCTCCTCGGGAGTCTGACCACCCAACAACCATATGGATGTTAAGGACTGCTTTAGGTCACTGTTCTTCAGTTTCACTATCGAATTTCGCTCAGGATGGTAGGGGGAGGAATAATGCACAGCAACACATGGTGTGCCCATAGGTACCCTGGAATGACCTAGATGCGAACGCCGGTCACTGGTCCGCGTGGAATGCTGCCACTGCATATGTAGCGACAATAACAGTTCGAGCATCAGCTGATTTCTGTGACCACACCCATAGAAATCACACCCATAGAAATCAAGAATAAGAATCAACAGCCACTAGGATATATTTAAAGGCACTATCTGAATGGAGTGGTCTGCAATGAAATAAATAGACAAATTGTAATGGCTTACTTGAAACTAAAAGACGTGTCTGTGGTGAGTGAGCAACAGTGTAACTTCTGATTTGTTGACAAACCGCAACTTAGAATAATATTTTTAGTCTGCTTATAAACATCCTGCTACCAGTAGTGTTTATATGGAAAAGAAACTGTAGCTGCCACACCGGCATGTGCAGACCCTAATCCCTCATGAGCAGCTATTATCAATTCTAACCTGTGGTCCCTTTTGGGTATCACTCAAAAACTCACCCTGGAAATGTGGGCAAAGGGAACACTTTGAGTACTCAATAGATAGGAGATTGATTCTGAATTGCCTTTAGGTAGCGGCTTGCCACTAGCCGAAGCAGTGACCACAGCCATGATGCCATCATCTGTCTTCGTATGTGAACGAGCAATCGCAGCTATACATACAATCTGAACAGACAGCTTGCCAGCTTCATCATCCAATGAGTTCCATACACCGCGCTTAACAACACGTTGATGAATCAATTGAGCACATGAGCCCATGGAAAAGCATCTTACAGTGCCGCCACCTAACCCCAACGAAGCTTATACTTGATAGCGTTATCCCTAAATCAATGCAAGTAAATTATCATCAAAGCAATAGACACAGTAATAGGAATCATACACTGTAAGTGTGGCGAATCCTAAGTCTATATTCTGCAATGCATGAACCAAAGGGGCGCTAACCTTGGTGGCAGCTTCTAAGACCGGAACAGGAGACACCACAATTATGCATTTTCGCTGAGCCAATAGAAGTTCCTTTAAGACAGCTCTTTTGAAGCTGTCGAAAAATATTCTGTCAATTTAAAATGCATTTCAGTATAGGAATATAAATGTGATTTATAAGCAATTGGCAATGTTTCTCAATTAATGGATCAAACATGTATAGCCACTGGAATCTACAAGTATGTGGATCACTAATAAGAAGGCAAGCACTGTTTTGTTGATATGTGCGTGTTTTCTGTCATACTTTCCCTCACATGCTACTGAGTACTTCTATTTTATTCTTTGGCAAATATTTGTATATAGAATATGAGTATGAGGAAATAGAGTCATTAAAGATTTAAAAGTAGCATGCATCTCTATTTTAATTCGTACACCAGTGAGGTGACTAATATCATTGCCTCCACAAAAAATAATTATAAAATGTGGATGCTGACAAGTAGTAACAGATGAAATGAGATGTAGGATGTTATTCCTCCTTAAACCTCTTTCAGCCACCGATGTGATCTCAATATTATACATTCCTAATTTATGCTCAATTATTCGTTTCTCTACCCCAAAAGACATAACTATGTCCAATTATCCACAAAGAAAACATCTTCTTTCAAGACTACAAAAACGTTTAATAATCACTGACTTAATGAAGGAAAGTAAAACATGGATGTACTGGGCTACATTACTGGGCAAAGACATTAGGGTCAATTAGGATGGCGGACGGATCGTCACCGCCAGGCAGGCGGTGGCGATCCGTCCGCCACCTATTTCCCCCCGCCATATTACAATGGCGGGGGGGGGGACCGTGGTGGGCGGGAAGACCGTCTGCCGCTTTTCCGCCGCGGTCGCCTTGCGACCGCGGCGGAAAAGCTCTAATATATTGGCGGTGTCTATCAGACACCGCCAGCCATATTAGGATGTGCTGGGGGCTATGCATTTCCGTGGCAGCAATGCCACCACGAAAAGGCATACGGTCCTTGCTTTGGGGGCCCGTTGCATTTTTAACACTGCGGCGGGCGGTGCTTTCAGCACCGCCCACCGCAATGTTAAAAATGCGGGATGCACCCGCCACTGTGGCGGGTGCATCCTAATTCCACGGACGGGACCTCCGCACCTGTGGCGGACGGTCCCGTCCTCAGACTTGTCCGTCCGCCATCCTAATGGACCTCATAGTTTGTAACAATATATTTAATAAATAAACAGGCTGCTCGTTTATATGAGAGATTGGGCTGCTAATATAGTCCAAACACTACTAGATAAACAAATTAATTGAAAAAAAAGACTAGATGTTAACTTTAAAAATAGTAAAGAGTGGCTACAGCTATTTCCGTGAAACCAATGGTGATATGGCCATGTAAACCAGTAGACTATAGTATTGCAAGGGTAACCCACCAATTATGTGTTTTGTATTTGGTGATTTGTGTAAAACTGATGTATATGACTTACTAACTTTAATCCCATGAGAAAACTACCAATAGTATGGTTTCTTATAATTACAATTTGCATGTAACAGAAATTGTTCTTTCATTACAATTACCATTTGGTTACAAACATAGCCCAATACTGCTAGACTTATGCAAACACTATATATATTAGTTAAATGGATGTACTAGAACTGTAGTTCAACTTAACCTTGGAGATACTCCTATTTATTTACAGTGTTGTCTTCTTAGGAAACAGGGCTGGACTGGCCATAGCGGGCACCGGGCAATCCTCCGGTGCGCCACACGGGTGGGGGCAGGTTTTGGGCCCCTGGGGGCCGTTTTTGTTACAGAGCCGTTTACGGCCCTGTACCAAAATCGGTCAAAAAACAGCCCCGGTAAAGAGCTTGGTGGCACCTCCAACCCCCCCTGAGTGGGGAGGGGGTGCCGGCCGAGCACTTTGCCAGCGCCGGTTGTGGTCCCCAGTCTGGCCCTGTTAGGAAAGGAATAACACAATTTACTTTTATGAAAGGTAAATGCAAATAAAGAGGCATGCTATTTGCAAACAAAATTTGTTAGATGTACAGGTAATGTCTCAGTATATTTCATTTTAATTATTAGTAATAGTATTGTTGCTTTTCTCTCTATTTTTATATAATTTTATAGCTACAGTTACCATGATGCCTTCAAATTATTACCAGATAAATGAAAATGAAAACGGACTGATTAAAGGGTTCTGCATGAAAGAAATGTCTACACATGTTAATATGTCTACAGAAAACACCTACAAAAACAGGTGAATTGTTCTCTGTTGTATACTCATACAAGCAGGAAGACCATTAGAAATATTATATCTGAACAGTTTAAAAACAGAGTACTTGACAATTTATGAAAAACATATCCCACTTGCACAAAACATACAGAAAAACGAAAATACAAACAATGCATTCACTTGATTGAGGAAAAAGTCGTTGATGTGAAAAGAAAATTATTTATTTTAACACCTGGGGGCTGATTAGGATGGCGGGGGGACTTAAGCGTGCTGGGACCGGCCGCCAGTGGTACGGCGGTCCTGCACCTGCAATTAGGATGCCACTGCCACTGTGGCGGTGGCATCCTCCATTTCCAGCATTGTGGCGTGCGTTGCTCACAGCACCGCCCGCCACAATGCTGGGAATGCACTATGTGCATTGTCAAGCACAAGGTGAGAGGCACCGTGCGGTGCCTGCCACCTTGTCTATGACAATGTAGGGGGGTAAAATAGGTACCCCCCGTGTGCACCCCACCCCCCAATACCTTGGGGGCCTGCATCAGGCTCCCATAAGCACAATCTGCATGCCTTTCCGCAGCGGCAACGCCGCCACGGAAAGGCTACTCCCCGCTGCCTTCCTAATATGGACTTAGAAACAAATAAGGTTTTGGATCCTACGTCTACCCAGCCCGGATCTCAACAACAAAGTAAACAGAACAAAGTGGCTGGATAGGAAAGATTCATATCGTGAGTAATAGCGACGCAGTCAATGTGTACTACGTAGCCACAGTCATAAATACCAAAGCAAATTTATTTTCTTTTTTTGGTTTTTTCAAAATTTCAAAGACACAAGGGCAAACCAAGGACTGTCACGACAGTGATTTCATGAGTACAATATCTACACATATACAAAAATACAAATGTACAATATTTACAATATGAATGAAACAAAACGAATGAAAGCAAATAAACGGAAATGACACACCAAAAACAATGAATAAATACAATGTTCACAAATTAATTGCATTCATAAGCAGTGAAAAATTCGTGCAAGAAGCACGGGGACAACCAGTCCGTGGGAATGTGAAACCAAGGGACAGGCGGGGACAGATGGAATGGGACGCCTGCCTGCCTGACAACACTGCGATACAATATTTATGTTGGGTTGCACAGCTAGGAACTCAAGTGATGGACAATTTCTTTTCCTAGATGCACCCTTATGAATAACCGCAGGGTGAAGGTGTCGACGCGTTTCGAACCCGGGAATTTAGGGTTCTCATCAGGACGAGGACTGGTAACAGTGAGTCTGCACGTGGCAAGGAGTGTGCCTCAGTGTCGGTAATTTGCAAAGAAATGGAGTTATCTGTGGTTCACCAGGTGTAATTCGTGTTGATATGTTGCCCACCGCGCGGTACAAAACTCGGGGGGGGGGACAGCTCACATTGCCGCTGTGTTTGAAGGCTTCGTAACGAGGTGTCTGGTCTCAAGCGTCAGTTTAGAGCCAGCGGGCGGTGTCTCCGGGGCCCGGGACTTGTTCAGCAGGATTAAATCTCTCCTCTGTCGACTCAACATACAGTCAATGGGTCCTAATATGGACAGCGCCACCATATCAGGCCCCTTTCCGCGGAAAATCGGCAGACATTCTTTCCGTCTGCCGGGTTCTTCCGCCATACTAATATAGCGGGGGAAATGGGTGGCGGGCGGGGTGTGTTGCAGGGCGGATCTCCACCGCCATGCAGGCGGTGGTGATCCATCCTACATCCTAATCGACCTCTAAGGAGCAGGAAAGAAATGACACATTTAATTTTAACTAATAAGTTCTATAAGTTAGGAACAAAAATATTGAATTAGTTCAACTTCTCTAATATATTTGGAGGATGGTGGAGACACAAGTCCAGTATTGAACCATACTTTCAGAAAGAATGTTACCATGCATTCACTAATTGGGTGCTAACCGTGAAGGACGTTGCTATAGAGTTCTGCATGGCTCTGTCGTATGGTTAGAAAAAAAAGTGAAAAATGTGACAGAGCCCTCAAAACAGGATTATGAGGAGAAAGATACTACAAATCCAGTTTACCAATGGAATTGAATATGCAAGATTGAGGTAAAATCCACGGAAAAACTACAAATGTTTATTACTATTTTTTATTTTTTTTAAAACATTTGCATGGTAGAATTAAACTTTTGAAACATTGGACATCTGCCCATTACAAAATATTTCACAGCTGCATGGCCATAGTTTAGGCTGCCTTCAAATTGATATGTGTAAGTACACGTTTCCTCACATTAAAATACTTTCAAGTTATCATTCCAGTATACGAAAACTAGTTTAAACTTTATACTTTGATAAAGGACCTGCAATGCAATTACAGCTAATACATTGTATCAATTATAATTATATATTATCAAAGTAATTTGATGGCGAACCTCGAGATGAGGTGTGTACAAATATTGTATACCCAGAAAGTACAATGGACAATCCAACTATGAACTTTAAACAGCATAATTTGGATATTTTGCAATTCCACAAAACCATTCAAGAAATTCCAAATAAAGAATGCATTTGCTGTTGATCCATACATTATGGAAAAGAAAACTAAATATATTGATCTACTACAAAAAAACTAAAAACGAAAACAGAGTCACTTGGGGAAAACTTGCTATTTATCTTATTGTGGAAGACAGATACAATATTTGTTCTGATCAAATTGTATGTTATTTTTGCCTTGTGAAAATTGACCTTAACTTTATGCCTTAACGTGCAATTTAGAATAATTTGGAAATGTACATTATGCCTGCAGAATTGCATCTCAATTAATATGAAAGTATCTTAATTTGAACTTTAATCCTTTTCAGACGATTTTTTTTAATGCAACATATCAGGGTTATTTAAGCTCAAGAATTAGTGTGCATTAAAAGGAAAGGATATTTTTGTACTATCAGTTTTTTTAAAGTATTTAAATTGTAGGAGTACAGAGCAAATTAGAAAAACCTTTAGTTGTGTTAGTTAATGGAGTACCAACAAAAGTTTTAAAAAATTGACAAGATTTGTTAAGCATTTCCAAAATACAATAAGCAATTTCATATTTGTTAGAAAATAACATACACTACCAGAATTTGAAACTTAATGACGCTATAGACGCAATAACATACTAGTTCTAGATGAAAGTATTAAGGGACTGTTTCAAGAAATCCGTAAAGAACACTCAGAAGAAATATATTAGCACTATAGTATACACCCTCTGCATTGAAAAGATTTAATGGGTGAAGCATATGACCTTTATCCAATTTTATTAAAGCAGGAAAAGGAGGATGTTATGATGATCATCCTATTGCAATTCCTGCATCGGAATGTTGTACAAGACTATATTTAGAAGCCTCAATTTTTAATCAAAACATACCTTATATTTTTGCTTTACTATATAAAAGTGGATTATCTGTTACCATTTAAACTATTGTACATGTGATGCGAAGTAGAACAGGATTAAATAGTATAGAAGCTAAAGATTTCTTAAATAAAGCAGAAAGCAATGATGAAAGCCTGGAATATACTGTAGTAAATATTATGGCATGTCTGCTAGGTACAAATGAATATTGGTTCTGAAGACATGGCAAACTGAAATGTATGTTGAGGAGTTTGGGACCACCAACTTGGTTTCTCACTTTGAGTTGTGCCTAATTTCAATGCATTGATTTTCACACTTTCCTACTTGAAACTAACATTCATTTGACAAATGTGGCTATAAAAACACCAGGGGAATTATGTTCTTTACATTCAGCAAATGTTTGAAAAAATTGTAATCATGAATCCTACAATCTGTTTAAGTCCCTAACAAATAAAAAAAATCCCCTAGAGGAGGTTGTTGATTTCTTTTTGCAGAAAAGAGTACCAAGCAAGAGTTGCACCTCATAGTCATTTGCTGTTATGGATAAAAAAATGCACCAATATTTAGATATGACTCTGATGATTCTGTTCTTAAGTTTATTGAAACAATATGTTACTTGTGACATTCCAAATAAAGAAACTAACCAAAAATTATTTGAATATGTTATTAAATTTCTCAAATGTGGAAAATACTGTTCAAGAAAATTTGAATCTGAATGTCGTTCTGGATTCCATTGACCACTTTTAAAAAAAAGGAAGAGTGAATGATCTTATGTCTTCTGTTAGGCATAATGTTAAACAAAGCCCCAAAAAACACATATAATTTAAAGAGAGGACACATCACAGCGGATAGATGACTACAACCCAAAAAATACTGGATACGTGGAATGCTAATATTGATATCTAATTTGTGCTGATAATTCAGTTGCTGTTCCCTGGTATGTGACTTTATCTTACTAAAGCTGAGAAAACTGATATGAAGGAAGTATGGGAAGAAATAGCTGCTGAGGAATCTTTAACCCAATGCTGTATCGGTATAGCCTTCAAATGCTATGTCACAGAGAGTTTAGCAGTTATAAGACAAGTGATTGTTTAAGCTCTTCTAATTTGTATACTAAATGGCTTAGTTTAGGATTATAATTTTCATGAAGAGTTTATAAAAGTTTAAAATAAATTAAATATCTTTCACATTTTGATCCTGAAAACAAGAAAATTGTCAAAACAAATTTATTAGATGTATACAACCATAAGAGAAGCCCTTTATTGGAGCATGTATAACTATATTAATTAGAAACATTTTACACTTATAAGAATAATGTAGTTGAGGATGGTAATACTGGAAAATTTAATTTTAATCGAACACATGGCTGCCTAATACATCATTCTAAATCTACAGTAATTAATCACCATAAATTTACATATGATAACCCTGCAAACAAACAATTGTATTTCTTAGCACGGTTACAGCTTTTTAAACCCTAGTGAAATAATGAAGAATTGAGTGCAACATTGATATCATATGAGGAGGCTTTTTACGACTACAAACTCAATATTACAGTACCAGAGTTCAATATTTTTGTTAACATGTTGGACCAATAAATGTAATACAGGAAGTACAAATAGCATTTCAAATATAGGTCCGAGGACCGACTTTGAGTACCAAATATTTTTACTGCTATGGGTGAAGTTAATCTTACAATGGGCAAAATGCATAAGGATGGTAAAACGTTGGACTACCTCTGATCACAATTAAGGGGCCGATTCCGATCTCATTGGGCAACCCCTCCATCTGAGTCGGATCCGGAGGGTTTTCCGATCGAGCCGTGCCCCTGGAGTCCAACCGAGCGAGTAGCATACAGAGAGGAAAAAAACATGGAGCAGGAAAGCATACAAGGGAAAGAGCAACACAAAGTGCAGGCGGTAGTGCCTCAGTGACTCTGCTTTAACATGTGCTTTTACATTTTATTATAGATCAAGTACACTGAAGTGGTGCCGGTCCGACTACCTCATACCTTAATTTTGCTCGCGAGAAAGTGTCAGTCATTGTCATTGAACTGGCACTCATAATACACTAAAATTATGAAAACGTTACCCGTAGCAATCTGAAACCTTGGTAGCTATGCATTTGTTAATAAAGCTTGGCAGATTGTGTGCCTTTTTGAAAGTTTTCATGTTATTTCAGCACCCATCTTGCCTATACACTGCGCTGCAATTAACTTGAGCACTTTCAAAAAGGAACCTAATCTACACTGCTCTATCAATAGGTTGACCATACGTCACGGATTTGCACTGTCACAGTAGATTTTGGTAAATTTGGGTCATGTCCTGGTTTTTAGAGCAGGTCAACTGAAAATGGTTGGAGGTGACATTTTATGTTTTCCAAAGCAGGGAGGGTTAGCAGCTGCTATAAAAAAAGAATTTAATTAACTGGCATGATACTGGCTTTAAAATCGTTATTTTACCAATGATTTTACTGCCTCTTCTGTAATTCTATGCTGATGAGCGCAGTTAAATTTTAGTCAGCCCTGCCAAGTACCACGCTTCAGGTGTTAGACTAACTCATTTCAGTGTGGTGGTCCACTTCACTGCACTGAAATGCGTAATCACACATTTATAAATCCTCCTCCGATGTCAAGCCCAGTGCCAGCTAGTAATTAGCACCTGGCGCCGCATTCTGCTTCACTGAACTCACATGACACAGTTACTGCCCGGGTGTCTGCCATCTGAGACTTAGAGTTGCCTGGTGCAGTTTACCTTGGGACTCGGCCTCAGTGCAGCCCCTAGGACACACAGGCAGCAGCTCTGCTGACACAGACCAAAAGCTGCGCGCAATACCCATAACAAAGCACCAAACAATCTGAGGTCATCCCTGAAAGGCCAGCCCGACCTCTCTCCTGCAATAAACATCAATGACCACTAGCTCCATCTCAACCTGGCCCGAATCTTGCTTAGCACAGGTGAACGGAACACTGCGGACGTGAATGTGGTTAAGATGGACCTCGAAGGAGCAGGTTGGTTCTGGTGGATATGAATGGAGTTAGTTCTAATGGTTGTGTGGTGTTTGAATGCACTGTGTTGGTTCATATCAGGAATGGGATTCTAGTGTACTAGGTAGAATAAGGCTGATTTTGCTCTCAAGAAAGTGTCACTCCTAGCCATTGATATCTCACTCATAATTGCAATCAGGGCCCGAGTCGGGGGTACACGTTGGCGGATGCCGTCGACCCACTTTTTTCACAAGGTGAACGCGTCCACCCTGCCAAGAATTTGGGCCCCACTGAATAATGTGCTGAACTCGTCCTGGTGTAATTTCAAACAGTGGGACACTTTCAGCAGCACTTGCACGTTGTCTGCTTTCCATCTGCAACAAGCAACAAAGTACAGGCGGGGACTGGGCATTTTTTTTTTAAGACTCCCGCTGGGCCCATAACAAAGGCGGAAGTTAAGGGGTCATTAGGCCTCCTTTTGTTCGAGTCTCTTGGCTGTGAGCAGTCAAGAGCCCCACACCTGATGCAAATGAAGCGGAGGGGAAACAAAGGTTCAAAGCTTGTTAGCTCTTCACACATACTTAAGAGAGGCAGCTTTTCACTCTGTTCAGCCCCTGATTAGGAGATATGCATGCACTATAAGAATATCAGACGTGTTGGTCTTTCCCAGTATTTACACAGAGCAAATTGCATTTATATAGAGCTCACTTCACCTGAGGTGGCGTTGAAATAATTTAAGAACCACAATTTTTTCTTGTGTAGCCCTACTCATTCCAATGCAGGGTGTCAAAGTGCTTTACATCAACACATGCATATTACATGTACAATACATTATATAAGTTTGTAAATTAATGTACACGATGTGTAATATAAAACGGAGGGATTACAAGGTGTAGAAGTCACATATCCTCTTCCATAGCTCATTGTGCTATTATCCTCACAATGCACTCAAACGTACACATGATAGACACGCTAAGCATATATGTGAAGGCTTTAGATTTGATGTCACTTACTGTAAAGTTGTGGCATATGATGCCACTTTCTATGATGTCAGTTCTTGTGTGTGATGTCAAGTCCCGTGATGCCATGTGTGATGTCGCGCGCCATGATGTTATGCGCCTTGATGACACTTGCATACTGCCTAACTAGGTTAGTCCCCCTACTTTTTTTAGGACTTGTACTCTGATTACACTGACATTTTGAAAATGTCTCAAATAGCTTTGTGAAACCTTGGCAGGTATGTGAAGTCCATTTTCTGTTTGAGTGAAAAGTCCCTGCTTTTGGCTTTAAAATTCTGGTCGCCCAATCTATCAACAAAAAGCCCACAGCAAGCCTAACAACACTTGAAAGCAAACATTGTGCTGTTAGGCTTGCTGCGCGCCTTTTGTTAATGGAGTGCAGCAGATTGTGTGCCTTTTTAAGAGTTTTCATGTTCATTTGCAGCTCCCGACATGCTTATGCCCGGGGCTGCATTTAACATAAAAACTTTAAAAAAGGCACAAAAACTGCTGCGCACTATTAAGAAAAAGCAGGCAGTAAGCCCAACAGCACCACGTGTGCTTTCACAATCACTAATACATATTAGTGATTGTGAAAGCACACTTGTGCTGTTAGGCTTGTTGGATGCCTTTTATTATTATTATTTATGTCGTTTTGAAAGTTTTCATGTTAATTGCAGCTTCGAACATGCCTACACAAGGGGCTGAATTTAACATGAAAATGTAAAAAAAGACACATGAACTGACGCCCTCTGTTAAGAAAAGGCAGGCAGCAAGCTTAATAGCACGACGTGTGCTTTCACAATCACTGACATATGCTAATGATTGTGAAAGCACACGTTGTGCTTTTAGGCTTGTTGCATGAATTTTCTTGATTGAGCGCGGAGGGGGGCAGATTGTTTGCTTTTCTTCAAGTATTTATGTTAATTGCAGAGTCCATCATGCTTCTACAGGGCGCTGGGATGAACTTGAATGCTTGCCTCTGGTGGTGTGCGTGCTTCAAAGAAGTCACTGCATGCTAAGATTCAACAGATGCGAGGGCGCGCAGGCGTGCGCCTTAAAGGGAACAGTGATCAGTAGTGTTCTCTTAAAATTTTCAGCAGGATGCTCAAGAATTTCTAATGGTAATGCTAGGACTATTAGATAACGCAGATGTGAATATCAATGAATTATTTGGTTTAACTCATAAATGTACCCATAATAGTGAAGATTGTGAATTTACGTCTAGCACTGACATCAATTCAGAAAAAGTCCTCTACTATACATTACCAGATTGTGAATCTGTGCTGCTTGAATATTCAACTACAAACGCCCATAAAGATATGACCAGGGCCTTTTTTAGGTTTTTTGCCGCTCTAGGCGAGAACTGAAAAATGCCGCCCCCTCACTTTTACTACCATCACTCTCTCCCCCCCCCCGTCATCCAGACTAGAAGAATTAATGCATTAGATTAAAAAAAAACTTGTATTCAACATTAAACAATAAAACACATCAAACATTAAATAACTAAAAAAGCACTGTTCATTTTATTTTGTTTTTAAGTTTCTCTCTTCTAACTTCAATGGTGGTTTGGGTTCTTTCTCTTAATCCAACGGTACCTTCCTTGCTTTTACTTTAGCAAAGTCTTTAAGAAGATCTCTACTATCAAGCTGATAAGCCATGTCTTTTTCCACTGAAATTGTGGCTAGTTCAATGAGTCTCTCTTGGCTCATGGAACTGCGCAGATAGGTTGTAATTAATTTGAGTTTTGAGAAACTCCTCTCCGGACTTGCCACTGATATTGGTAAAGTCAAAAGGATACGAAGAGCTACGAAAAAATTAGGAAAACCATTTTCTAACTTGTTTTGTCCAGATAGTTCAGCACATATTCAGGTTTTGCATTGTTTTGTATTCGATGACTTATTCCTGAAAGCTCAGAGCAGAGATCTGCCACGTCAAAGTCCTTTGAAAAAGATGGGGTTTCTCCAGGTCTACGCTGGGTTAGAGCGGTTTCCAATGTGATACACAAATCCATGAGTACTTTGGAAGTTTTCCCCTTGAGGTCACTTATATTGTTTAGAAAACCAATTAATCTTGCAATTTCATTCAACTGTGTGAATCATTCTTTTACAGAACTAATTGCTGTGTCCAAATTGCAAAATAGTAATTTACTCTGAACTTCTCTTTGGGGTCAGCGATGGGTTCATCTTCTGATTCTTAAGCAAACAATTTCCTTTTCCTCCTCCTTATCTCTGGCTGAAAAATTGGCTCAATATTGAAAACTTCAGCTAGCTCTCGAGCATCAACCAAAACTCTCTCAAATTCCATGTCATTCCTCATGTTTTTTAAATACTCCTCTGTATTTTTAAGCTTATTTACTGTTTTCTCAAGAGTAAAGTGCTTCTCTTGCTGCAGTTTACTGGTGAAATTGATTTGAAACAATATACTGTGCCATGTTACAACTGCCACAACAAACTTAAATGAAGATATGCTGTTTAGAAGGCATTCAGCTTCAACCTTAGTTGTGGTACCAGAAGAGCCTTTCAGAGTTGAATCTTCAGTAATTTCAAATAACGCATCATACACATGTGGTAACTGGTATCTGATAGGAGTTAAGGCATCGATCCTGCTTGACCACCGAGTATCACTCTGAGGATTTATAGTGAAAGATAGTATATGACGTTTCAGTATATCCCATCACGTGGAGACGTAGCAAAGAGTACATACAATTGTTGTATAACATCAAAAAAGGCTGTTGCTTCAGTGCAACACGAAGGAGTGTCATTTACCACGAGGTTCAGGGTGTGGGAACTGCAGGGGACATAAAAGGCACATGGGTTAGTATCCAGAATTTTCTTCTGCAGACCTATTTCCTTGCCCTTCATATTGCTCCCGTTATCATAATTCTGGCCTCGTAGGTCTTCAATTGACAATGAGAATCTTTTTTGCTGATTTCTCAGAACATGACTAATTGATTCACCTATGGTTTTGGTTAGTGGTGCAAATCCCAAAAAGTGTTCTTTTATTTGCACGAGGCTGCTTTTTTGGAATTCATCAGAAGACTGAAATGACTCTGTTCCTGAAGATTGCATGATGTCCACAAATCTTATTATCATGGTCATTTGTTCCGTGCAGCTGATATCTGGTGTGCAATCAAGAATGATTGAAAAATACTTTGCCTTTTTAACCAATGAAATGATTTTCTCTTTGATACCGTTTGATAGCACTTGGATCAGTTTGTTTTGAATAATGTTGCCTAAATAGTGAGCATATCTTCTACCCTTATTTTGTATTCTCCTGAGATATTCATTCATAATAGGATCGAACATGGCGAGCAATTCCACAATTTTAAGAATTTTGCCATTGTCATGACCATAAAGTTTATCACTGCTGCCATGGAAGGCCCACTTTTGTGCACCTAGAACTCTTACAAGACATATAACACTCTCTAAGATTTGATGCCAGTACTTTTCTTCTTCTTTAAGCTTTTTTTGCATCAACACTGTCTATAGTTGCATCTTGTTTTAAACTTCTATATAGGCCCCTCCAGTTATGGAAGTTAGTAATATGTTCAACACTCTTTTCGTGTGAAGACAGGATCACCGATATGTTATGCCAATCGTTGCATCCATTCTGAGTGAGGCTTGTACTTGAACTTGAATTTCCGCCAAATACGTTGCAGCAAAAACTTTATCGTTTGATACAGAATACTGGAGGTATTCACGGTAAACTTCTTCTCCATTTGGAAGTTTTCTTTTATAATGTACAGCTAAAAACTTCCTTTTGTTCTCATCTAAAGAACATTTTTTGCTCACTTGTTTTGGGCCATTTTCAACCAAAAGAGTTCTTAATTTGATCCCACTTATTGGTAAGTCTTCCCTTGAAGAAGGATCTGAATAATCTATTTTAACGCTCTCTTCAGTTATTTTCAGGTGTTTACTTTGATCACCATCTTCATTTTCAAGGTTATCCTTTGCAGTATCAACTACAACGTGTTCTTCTTGCTGTTGGCTGTTAACTTCTATGTCCTTGTCTGGTAGGCCTATATTGTCATCTTTTTCTGAGGTTGAAGTTGATGGCCAAGCAATTTCAAGAGAACTCTTTGGAAGACGTAGAAATGTTTCTATAGACCCATTCAATTTGGATTGTTCTATTTCTGCTTTTCTTTTTCTGTACTGAGCACCAGAGAGTTTTTTCCTATCTGCCAATTTTGATCCTTTCTAAATTCTACCTGAAAAAATATAGGGCAAAAATGAGTCTGAATATTGTAATGATTCACAATGCATATTACACCTGTAAAAAACTAAATCTCATTTGATATCCAGGATGCTCCTTTTCCTTGTACATATGCCCTTGGTAATAAAACTCTGGAGGATAACATATTTGCTTGTGGGATCCTTGTTGTGTCTAGTCCTACTTTTTCATTTATAGATAATGGCCAAGTTGAGGGTCCATCAGGCCTCCTTTTGATCGAGTGGCCTGGAACCTCACATGTAAATGTAAATGCAACGGAGCGAAACAAAATTACACAGCTTGTTAGCTCTTTACGAGTACTTAAGAGAGGCATGCTTTTGCCTCTTTTCAGTCCCTTTATGCAAGTGCATGAACTGTAAGAATGTCAGATGTATTTGTCTGTCCCAGTATTTACACACAATTTAAATAGCGCTAGTTTATTTCTTTCTGATAGATACATCTGCCGTGTGGATTCCTCACCTTGTGAATATCCCCCTTGCGTCAGCAACATTCGGAAATTCTTTTCGTAGCCTCCCGCCGACGTGGACTTGGACGTCATAGAGACACGGCATCGCACGCGACTCCGCTGACGTCACCGACGCCTATAAAAGGCCCACGCCGGCGTGATGACATCAGTTCCCTTTTTTCCGCGTTGTCGACGCTAACGGTTATCGGGAATCTCAGTAGCCAACTGATACTTTGTTATCTATTTGTTGCCATTTTCTGCTTCTCTGTATCCTGTTTCTTCGACGATGACTTCAAAGAAGACCGGCTTCAAGCCCTGCAGAGAGTGCGGTAAAATGATGTCTATTACCGACCCACACAACGACTGCAACTGGTGCTTAAGTTCTGACCATGATGTGGATGATTGTTCCTCGTGTAAGAAGATGAACCCAAAGACCCTGAGAGAAAGAGAGGCTAAGCTCCTGATAGCTAAGCTGAAAGCTGGGAAGGAGAAATCGTCGAGGTCTCGTTCTCGAAGGGCGAGGTCGAGGTCGAGATCGAGGTCGAGGTCTGGTTCTCGAGAGGGGTCGTCTTCGAAATCGGCTTCGGATCATGTTTCGAAATCGAAGAAGAAACATAAGAAGAGGAGACATGAGTCCCGACATCGTTCCGGTAAGGAGTCGGGGTCGAGGTCGAGGTCACCGAAGAAGGTACGTTCTAAGGTGGTTACTCTTGATGTGTCTGAACCTGAAGGTGAGGCCTCACCTTCGGAGTCGCGAGTACGATCTCCGACTCCGGCTCCGAACCCGTCTCCGAATCCGTCTCCAAATCCGTCTCCGGTGCCGTCCCCGGCCCGAGAAGAGGAAAAAGGTCAGGAGGATGTGGATTCCGCGCCTGTTGAAGAGCCGAATCCGGACACTCCCCGAGGTCAGCCTGAAGGTTTTCAACCGCCCTTTCCTACACCAGGTCAAGACCCATCAGCGTTTCTGAACGCAATGTATGGCGTCTTTTCTAGGGCGTGGTACCCCTCTGTTGCACCTTCGGGTCCCATGGGTCCTCTGGCTTTCAGTTTAGGAGTTCCTCACTCCTATCCTTCGGCTCCGTTTATGCCTTATATGCCGGCTCCGACGCCGCCTTGGCATTTTCCGGCTCCACCGAAGCCATCGACGCCGATTCCGGCGTCGCCTGCTCCGAGTCGTCCTCGAGCACATCCCTCTGAGCCATCGAGTTCGGTGCCGACGTCGATACCGAATCCGTCGGAGCCGATGGTGGATCCGGTTGCAAAACGTGTCAAGGAGAGATCCAGAAGGGAGGCTCAACGTCTTTTGGAAGAACGGAGATTCTTAGATTCACATTCTGATATGGAACAAGGTGAATTGGATGAGGATTGTTTTGAGGAGTTGTCGGACACAGGAAGCCTGGATTTCTCTCCAGAGTGGTAATTGCCCTCAGGCTCTAGTAGCCTTCTAAGGATGTTCAACCTTATCATTTAGTTATGAGGAAGGCTGCTGATCTCCTTAAATTGACTTTGCCTACGGTGGAATTTAAATCCAATATTCTAACTGAAGTCTTACATTCTCCGAATTCAGTAGTGGAACCTCTTCTTCCATTTAATGATGCTTTGACAGAGCCCATTTTGGAGATATGGAAGAAACCATTGTCAGCTCCTGCTGTCTCTAAGAGTGTAGCCAGGAGGTACAGGGTTGCTCCTGAGGACCCTGCCTTTTTGGCCTCTCACCCTTCACCGGAGAGCTTAGTCATTCAAGCTGCATGTTCTAAGAAGAATGTTAGTGCTTTTCCCCAGGTTCCATGTGAAAAGGAGGCAAAGAAGCAAGATCAGGTTGCAAAAAAGACCTTCTCTTCTGCTAATATGGCATTAAAGTCAACAAATGCCACTTGTCTGATGGGGAGGTATATGCATGCCCTTATGGATTCTTTGCGTGTTCTTACTCCAAAGGTTCCTGATGCCAACAGGAAGGACTTTGAGGAGGTGATTTCAGACGCGCAGGCAGCAGCTCGCCAAGTTATTCAAAGTGGTCTGGACACTGCGGGCTCTGTGGCGCGCATCATGGGCACTGCTGTCGCTACTAGAAGGTCTGCCTGGTTAAAATCCTCGGACTTTTCGGCGGATGTTCAGGCAACTTTATTGGATCTTCCCTTCGATGGGTCCGGTCTCTTTGGGAAGAAGGCTGATGCGGCCCTTGAGAGGTTTAAGGACAGTAGGGCTACTGCTAAGTCTTTAGGTCTTCAGATAAGAGGCTCTTCGACCGGCAGAAGATTCAGGGGTTTTGGTCGCTCTTCCTTTCGGAATTACCGACAAGGTCAGCAGCAGCAGCAACAACAGCAGCAGCAGCAAAATTCCTTATGCAAATCGTATAGGGGAAAGCAGAGAGCACGTCCTCGTGGACGTCAGGCCTCTTCCTCCTCCACTTCCTCAAACCCCCCTGCCTCAGAAAAGCAGTCCTAGATCCGCCATTCAGGATCATGTGGGTCCGGTGGGGGATCGGCTTACCCACTTTCTACAGGATTGGGAATCGGTTACATCAGATCTTTGGGTTCTCAATCTTGTAGAAAATGGGTATGCCCTTCCCTTTCGGGAATTCCCTCCCAATTACCCACCTTGTCAAGGTTTTTGCACCGAGGAACACCTGTTGCTTCTACAGGAGGAAGTGCAAACTCTGTTAAAAAAGGGTGTGATAGAGGTGGTCCCAGAGCAGGAAAGGGGTCAGGGATGCTACTCCCGGTATTTCCTGATTCCCAAGAAGGATGGCAGACTTTGTCCGATCCTGGATCTCAGGATCTTGAATCTCTTTCTGAAGCAGGAGAAATTCAAGATGCTCACCCTTGCTCAGGTTCTTCAGGCGCTGCTAGAAGAAGACTGGATGGTGTCACTCGACTTACAGGATGCGTACTTTCACATCCCAATCCTGAAGTCGCACAGGAGGTATCTCCGTTTTACGGTGGGATCGCAACACTATCTGTTTGCGGTCCTTCCTTTTGGACTTACTACTGCGCCTCGAGTCTTCACCAAGGTGATGGCAGTGGTGGCAGCGCATCTCAGAAGATCAGGGATTCCAGTATTCCCTCATTTAGACGACTGGCTGATCAAAGCAGAGTCGTCGGAGAGGGTGCACCATCATCTGCGAGAGACAACCCAGTTGTTGTACAGGTTGGGTTTTTCGATAAATGTACCCAAGTCTCACCTGGTGCCCTCCCAGCGCAACCTGTTCATAGGTGCTGTACTGGACACAACTGTATGTCGTGCATTCCCTCCTCCTCAAAGGATTCGCGTCATACAGGAAATGATTCCTTTATTTTACAGTGGAGCGATCGTTCCAGTCCTGAAGGTCCTTCGCCTGCTCGGTCTGATGGCTTCATGCATTCTGTTGGTCAACCATGCATGCTGGCACATGAGGGCGCTCCAGTGGTGCCTCCGCAAGCAGTGGTATCACCACAACGGAGATCTCGGGGAGTCTGTGAGGATCTACAGAGAAGCTGCGGCGGATCTATCTTGGTGGAGTGTGGAAGGCAATCTGGCTCAAGGGAAGCCTTTCCAACTACCTCCATCGGTGGCCACAGTGATAACGGATGCGTCCACTCTAGGGTGGGGTGCTCATCTGGAGGATCTGGAGGTCAAGGGTCTTTGGTCTCCAGAGGAAAGGTTGTTTCACATCAACCTTCTGGAATTGCGGGCGATTCGTTTGGCGCTCAAGGCCTTCCTTCCTTCCCTTCGCGGTCGTTCGGTCCAGGTCCTGACGGACAACACGACCGCGATGTGGTACATCAACAAACAGGGAGGAGTGGGGTCGCAGTGTCTCTGCAGGGAGGCTCTGCGCCTCTGGTCCTGGGTTCAGGACCATCGGATTTGTCTGATGGCAAATCATCTGGCTGGGGTTCTGAACGTTCGTGCAGACAGTCTCAGTCGGCAGTTCTCTGCCGACCACGAGTGGAGGCTTCACCCGGAGGTGGTTCACGACATCTTTCAGATGTGGGGGACTCCTCGGGTGGACCTGTTCGCCACTCGCGAGAATGCTCACTGTCCGTCATTTTGCAGTCTCCAGTATCCGTTGCAAGGAGCCTTGGGGGACGCGTTTCAGTTGAGTTGGGGAAATCAACTCCTTTACGCGTTTTCCCCCATACCTTTGATTCCTCGGGTTCTGAGGAAGATTCGCCAAGACCGGGCCCAAGTCATATTGGTCGCCCCGGACTGGCCAAGAAGGGTGTGGTATACAGACCTTCTCCACCTCTCCTCTCACCCGCCGCTCCATCTCCCTCACAGGGTAGGCCTCCTCTCTCAGATGGAGGGGCAGGTTCTATACCCCCACCTCCAGACATTACACCTTCATGCCTGGAGATTGAACGGGGCAACCTGAATTCCTTTTCCCTCCCACCTGACGTTGTGGATGTCATCTTGTCTGCCAGGCGTGACTCCACTAAGTCTGTCTATTCTTATAGATGGTCCAAATTTGTCACGTGGTGTGGGGAAAAGTCTTTAGACCCTTTGAGAGCCCATTTGTCTGATGTTCTCCAGTTTGCCCTTTCTCTGGCTCAGCAAGGGCTTGCTGTTGCCACGGTTAAGGGTTATCTTTCTGCTTTGTCGGCATTTCTCTGTTTGCCTGACCAGCCTTCTCTTTTCAAGTCTCCTGTGGTTTTAAGGTTTTTAAAGGGCCTCACAAATAGGTTCCCTCATACTCCTTTTATTGTGCCTCAGTGGGACTTAAATCTTGTCTTGACCTTTTTGATGGGTGCTCCCTTTGAGCCTCTTCATAAATATCCCATGAGACTTCTTACTCTTAAAACAGTCTTCCTCGTTGCAATAACCTCGGCAAGGAGGGTAAGTGAGCTTCAGGCTCTTATTTCCAAGCCCCCTTTCTTGACCATTCATGTTGATCGAATGGTTCTTAGGACCAGGGCTGCTTTTCTTCCTAAAGTGGTTACTCCTTTCCACCTTGGTCAATCCATTACCCTCCCTACCTTTTATCCTCCCCACACCCTTCCAAGGAGGAGGAGAGGTCACACCGTCTGGACCCTAAGAGGGCGGTGTCTTTTTACTTGGACAGAACTAAAGACTGTCGTTTGGAGGATCAGCTCTTTGTTGGTTTTGCTGGCTGCAAGAGAGGAAGAGCTGTCCACAAGAGAACCTTGTCAAGATGGATTGTCCTCTGTATAAAGATCTGCTACTCTTTGGCCGGTAAGGAACCACCAGAGGGTATAAGGGCTCATTCTACAAGAGCTAAGTCGTCAACCTCTGCTTTGGCTAGAGGTGTTCCTGTAGAGGATATTTGCAGGGCCGCGACTTGGTCTTCCCTCCACACTTTCGCGAAGCATTACTGCTTGGATTCCGAGGTGAGGAGGGACGGCCACTTCGCGCGCTCTGTCCTCCAGGATTTTCTGGTTTAGAAGAGTGGGCACCCCCCCTCCGGGAGTGGGGACTGCTGTGGGACTCAATTCACAAGGTGAGGAATCCACACGGCAGATGTATCTATCAGAAGAACAAGTTACTTACCTTCGGTAACGCTTTTTCTGGTAGATACAATATCTGCCTGTGGATTCCTCACTGACCCACCCGCCTCCCCTTTGTCCACTCTTCTATACCAGAGTTACTGTAATGTAATGTTTATTTCTTTTGTTGTCAAGGAAATGTTTCAATTGCTTTCCTGCATTTGCCTTACACTGTGTGTGTTTGCCTTGACTATTGTGTACTGTGTATACTTTGTATATATCTACTGTCATTGGTCCGTCCGTGAGCCTCGATGGCACGGAAAAAAGGGCGGAACTGATGTCATTACGCCGGCGTGGGCCTTTTATAGGCGTCGGTGACGTCAGCGGAGTCGCGTGCGATGCCGTGTCTCTATGACGTCCAAGTCCACGTCGGCGCGAGGCTACGAAAAGAATTTCCGAATGTTGCTGACGCAAGGGGGATATTCACAAGGTGAGGAATCCACAGGCAGATATTGTATCTACCAGAAAAAGCGTTACAGAAGGTAAGTAACTTGTTCTTTACAGCACTACTCAACCCAATAAGTGCTTTACATAACATAAACATTGACAATAAATCGTGCCAGTGTGTAAATCAATGTCGAAGATGTGTTGCATGACTCAGCGAGGGTTAAAAGATGTACCAGTCACATATCCTACATAGCTCACTGTGGTATATTAAACGGCTTACTAATTATGAACTGCAAGTAACAAAAGGATCTATGCTCAAAGCAGTAGCCCACTTACCTAGCTACATTAAAAAAAAAATTCTGTCATCTGCACATTACATGATGTGCTTTGAAGGAGCCACATTAACTTTCGATACTACTTTGATTCAGATCTGGGACTACACAAAACAGAGATCTCTCAAACAGATACTTTAATCTCCAGAGTTATCTCACCAATTATTATTCCCTGATATTTACTGGGCATCTCTGTAGAAGATGTCTTAAACCCATAAAATATTAGAAAAAGCAGACTTTGCAACCAATTAAGCATAACATATGGACTACCATGCTTCTCCTTGTTGACAATTTCTTTATGGCAGGATTAAAAAAAAATTGTAAAATTAGTTGAGGCCCACATTTTGCTTTGGGAGTGTGCCACTTTTTCAGCACAACCCTAAAGCAAAATGGTAAATCAAATAATGTGCTTGATTCACTCATGATACACCTAATAAAAACCAATGTGTGGGATCCTATATGATGTTACTTCTTGTGATGTCACTTACTGTAATGCCACACATTGTAACATCATGGGCTATGTGGCCCAATAAGCACCAATTGTGGCTAGTTTTTAGTACTCAACTGTGGAGGCACCACAACAGGGCATTGTTTCTTGCAAGCAATAGGACCCAAGCCACCCTTGCTATGCCACATCTAGGTAGAACGAAGGCAAAAAGTTTAGTCAAACAAATGTTGCACCAAGCTATCCAGGGGACCGACAACGCTGTCACCAAATCATTAAGCCACTCTATGGTTGTCTGTGCTATGGATTGTGGTCACATCACCAGCCCAGCCACCAGCCCTGCGTCTGTATACTTATCTGTTCTATGGTCTGTGATCACAGCTCTAGGCTGGCCACTGTATGCTCGTTTGTGCTCAGGCCTGTGGTGACAACACCAGGACGGCCACTGAATGCTCATTTTTGGTGTGGTCACAACAGTAGGCTGGGTAACAGCAAGAAAACCCCTCATACCAAGAGAACAGAGTTGTATATACAAACAGCTACAAATTCCCCAGGGCTCAACTTCAAAATGCAATCATTCAAAATACTTACACCCATTCAAAAACATCCAATGCCAAATACCACAAGTAGAAAAATACCACAGAAAGTAGAAAAATACATGATTTTCAATATCGTTAATTAAAAATTATCATTTAGAATCACATACATATATTACCTACTGGCGGTCGCCAATAGGTAGTTATAGCTAGGACCAAGTTTACAGAGGAAGAGCATTTATGGTTTTGCCTATATCTTTAGCGTTGTTTGATGAATCTTCATGAAATTTTCCAAACTAATTATTTGTCCATATCAGCTCCTATGTGGAAAGTTTGGGGGTGATTCTTCAAGGGGGGGGGGAGCTGAGATAAAAAGGGGGTCCCAAAACGTGTTTTCTCCCTGATAATTTCGCCAGCAAACTGTAGACAAGGTTCCAGGTCGAAGAGGTGAATGAATTACTCCAAATGTGGCAGGGAGAATGGTCTTGGTCTAGAAAGCACGCTTTTTTTTTATTTGGTGTAAATCCGTTCAGTAGTTTTGGAGAAATATTGAAATTTACAGAAATCAATATTTGGGAATTCTGCCATCTGATTGGCTGGGGTGTTCCGACCACGAGCTTGGTGCTTATTAACTGCGAGCGGTGCAAGCGGTTGCAACTTGTAAGTGTTGGCCACCATTTTGTGATACTGTTGATGCGAGTAAGGGGAAAAAGGGCGAAAAGAGTAGGCAAGTGGATAGTAGCACTGTGACCTCTGTGGGGGAGTACAAAGCGAAGTAGTCACTCCGACCGGTCTGAAAGTGCAGTGTTGCTCACAGTGACATGGTGCTGAGATGAGATGCTGCTATACTTGGGTATGAAACCGAGAGCCTAAACCGTTAGCTCATTGCTGTAAAGTGATGTGGTCTGGTCTTTGTAGCATACTTGTGGAAGTAGTCTTAGTAGTCGTTTATACCATACAGGGAGTGGGTAGCGCCAGGACACCCAAGGGTAATCGTGTGCTCTATAAGTGTTAATACGTACATACATACATACATACATACTACTGACCGCTACAGTGCGTTTATACTATACCGGAAGTGAAGTACTCACGCCTACCAGTGTGAAGACTCGGGGATCAAACCGAGCTGATTGGTGTAAAGTAATGGGCTTTGGGCGCTGTAGCATACGCCGCTGTAGTATAACTGTGTAAGTAGTGTTCGTATGCGTTTATAGTATACAGGGAGTAGGAAGCAAATGAATCAACACTACTGGTCGGAAGACTCAGGGATTAAACCGTGAGCCTAAATTGTGAGTTCATTGCTGTAAAGAGATGTGTTCTGGGCGGTGTAGCATACCTGTGGAAGTAGTCAAGTCAAGTCAATGTTTTGCTTTATTCGGTTAAAATTTAAAACCATCAAAGCGCAGTACAAAATTTTATGGGATAAAAATACAACTTTACATACAACTTACAACTTTACTTTAGAATGTAAATGACACATTACGAATGAGCATATGTTGTAATTAATGCAAAGACCATATGAATCGCGTAACACCATAATGAAAAAACACTTGGAGTTCAAATAAATAATTTAAAAGATTTATCACCCGTTGAGTATGCCTTATAAAATCCCATAATTCATTGGTTGAATCATCACACCAGTAAATTCCTCTTCCAGAAAGTCACTATAAATACAAAGGTGGGGGATAGGTGCTGCAATTTCTGCACCTTGTTTCTTCGTCTAATGGCCCCCGTGATGTAGCTATCTACCTCAAAGCACACCAACGAGGACCCCAGGCATTGCAAGTACGCCAGGGCCGGCCTGAATTGCTCAAAGTTACAACCCTTTAACAATGTCAATATACATTTCTTACGTAATGAAACGTAAAAGTCGCAGAAAAAAACATGTGTAGAGTATTCTGCTCTGAAAAGTTATCACAGGGGCAGGGCCCCAAAACCCCCTCCTTGGAAAACCTTTTGGAAAAGATAATAGCCATGGGAGCATGTTATACTTGAACCTTGTTAAAACAAACAGGTGATATGGCTTGTTTATATAGGTCAAGTATGGCTGAATTTCTCTTCCTGTACTCAGCATGACAAAGCTCCTGACTGAAGGTTTGACCAGTACCCTTCTTCCCTCATTAACATTGCCCTATTAAGAAACTGGGACTTCATGGCTTTAATGGCCACCTTACTTAGAGCCCTAGGATTTGTAAACAAATCGTGGCTGCCCAGAATATCCATTTGTGCTTTGATATATCGTAGCCATGGGATGTCAAGGGCTCTGTCTAGGGACATGCAGTCTTTGATTATCAGTTGGTTTAGGTTAGGTGACTGCTGCGCCCAAATTCTTAACCAGCCTAATAGTGGGGCCACAGAAATATGATCTAAAATGTAGCCAACACCCATGTCCTCGTGAATGTTAAAAGTAGCAGCAGATGCTGGAAGTGACAGCAGCTTTCGTAAGAAGGTCGGGCACGGGTTCTTAAAGGATCGGCGTGCCGGGGCAGGAATAAATCCAGAGGTCTGGTGACCGGCACGCCGATCCTTTAAGGACCCGTGCCCGACCTTCGGCGGATCGCAGACGGCCGCCCAGCGCATCCTTGCCTTTCCCCCATGCAGGCTCCAGAATTACTCCCAGATGATCCTCTCTCTGAACGTACAAATTAATTTCCATCTCAGCACGCCCCTACTCAGACAACCAAGTCCTGATGACGATCCGAACTAATGTGGATCAAAACGCCGTCGACTTAACAACTTATTAATAGGCGTACTTCTCTAAAGTGGTTCAAACAATTGAAAGAAATCTGTAATCTGTGATATCACCTTGTCACACGATCTGAGCCACCCACTGTAAATTACTTGCACTTTGTTCACAGTGCGCCGTCCATGATGTTCACTCTTTCACTTGCGTCGCCACTTTCACTACAGTCACTTTTTTAGAGCACCAAGTCTAGTATGGTTGTCACAAAATTGATTTTATGCAGTTATTGGTTTGTAATCACACGGGCAGTACTCATAGTGTTGTAATAGAGTGATACACGCATAGAACCCTTGCAGTTGTAGAATTCCAAAAGCTTCATTTATGTAATAATCTGTTGGTTTATAATTGGTAGGTGCACCACAAAATTACCAATGTTTTCCCTCATAACCTCCTATAAACAGACGATTTTCACAATAAACTACAGACATGTGTTGTCAGGAAAAGAAGATGTATACACTCACTTATTTATTGGTAAAAAAAAAAACCTTTATTAAAAGAACACAAATAAATGGAGACGCAACTTTATTCGAAGAAACAACAGTATAGCATGAAATAAGTGGCTGGGATTCCTCCAGAAGCAGCGTACAAAACCTGCAAGACAAAAATGAAACATAAGTATGTGTGCTATGTCCAAGAGAAAAAGAAAGGTAGTCAGTATGAAAGGAAGATAGTGAGAATGGGACAGAGAGGGAGTGGGTGGAAGGGAGAAGGGGAGGGAGAGTGAAAAGAACATAGAGAAGAGGAGACAGAACATCGGTCTACTGCACTCAGCCCTCACTGTTTACCTTCCATCACCCGTGTGTCTAGGACGCACGCTGGGGTCCGCGAGAAAGAGTGCGGTCCAGCAAATCTTTAAATGAAACAGGTATGAATGAGGCCAGAGAATACATTATTATGGATTCGGGAACATCGCTTGCAGGCACCTTGCACCCAGGCTGCTGCACCACAGCCCCTTCCCCCGCACTGTGCTCAATTGTAGTTCCTGCGCACCAAGGTTTCACTGCTCACCTGCCACCATCGGTGTGTCCAATGACGTGCTGGTGCAAGCTTCGACTCCGGGGTGCCTCTGTAGAGTGGCATAGCAGGTCACCCGTCGGGAAAGTTGTCTTGATACCACGATCGAAAGCATCAGAATGCCCAGGGCATCATCACGGGGTGAGCACCCGCTCCGCCCATTTCGGTGCAACAAATTCAGGGGCATATTACCAACCATTAGCGATATTTATCGCTAACTAGGCTTAGCAACAATTTTTTTATCGCTAAGCATCAGCGGAAATTATCGCTGAGATAACATGCTATTAGCAACGTTTATCTCAAAGCTATATATTTTCCGGTGATAGCGTGAATATCGCTGAGAATACAGCGATATTCACGCATTAGCGACAAAATGCTCTTAGCCATGTTATCCACCTCTCATTGGATAACATGGCTAAGAACTGGTCAGAGCAGGCGTTAGTTTTTGGCGATAGCGGGAATATTTCCATCGCTATGCCTGCCTTGCTAATAGGCGATGGTGACGTTAGCGCTTGCTTTCAGTCGATAACAGGTTGGGTACGCCCACTTTGCATGTCATTAGCGATAAATATTGCTGACATGCAAAGCGGGACCCAAACCGCTCGCTATCGCCTAAAGCTGTCGCTAACTGCTGTTAGCGACAGCTTGCTAATAGAGCGATAGAATTATCGCCGCTTAACGGCCGAAAACGGACCCTAAAAGCGGCGATAATTGCCTATCGCCCTGCTTGGTAATATGCCCCTCAGTGGCTGAAAAGAAAGAAAAAATATAATGGTGGAAAAGTCTGAAGGTAAATGAAGGTTTATTTCAAACTTGAGAGAACACCAGTTGAGTGCATCCTTCCTTCTTGAAGTACGATCTACCAACTGTTAGTGGTAATCGTGGTTCAAAGAGGAATTGGAGTGCACGAGAATACACAAGGTTAAATAATAATATGTTATGCCAACGTTTACATACCAAGGAACAAAGCACATGCTAGAAGCATAATGTGCGTGTGTAATGCAGTGACGCAAGCCTGTGTGCATGTGCACTTAGTAATCAGCTCACTACAGTGCCCTAAAAGGCAACGCCACGTGTCTGTAGGGCAGGGTTGCCCGCTGGCTCAGGCCTACAGTACGGTCCAGCAGGTCCTTAATATGAGACAGAGATGTGACTGAATGAGGTCAGAGATCACATCATTACGGAGGGCAACATCGCTTGTTCGCAGCTGCGCACCCAGCCTGGTGCACCACACCCCTCCCGCAGCACTGCGCTCAACACGTGTCTGTAGGGAAGCGCTGCCTGCAGGCTCAGGCCTACAGATTGGTCCAGCAGGTCCTTAAAATGAGACCGAGGTGTGACTGAATGAGGTCAGAGATCACATCATTACGCACAGCAACATTGCTTGTTCGCACCTGCGCAGCCAGGCTGATGTACCCCACCCCTCCAGCAGTACTGTGCTCAACACGTGCCTGTAGGGCAGCGCTGCCCACTGGCTCAGGTCTACAGTACGGTCCAGCAGGTCCTTAAAATGAGACAGAGATGTGACTGAATGAGGTCAGAGATCACATCATTACGGAGGGCAACATCGCTTGTTCGCAGCTGCGCACCCAGCCTGGTGCACCACACCCCTCCCGCAGCACTGCGCTCAACACGTGTCTGTAGGGAAGCGCTGCCTGCAGGCTCAGGCCTACAGATTGGTCCAGCAGGTCCTTAAAATGAGACCGAGGTGTGACTGAATGAGGTCAGAGATCACATCATTACGCACGGCAACATTGCTTGTTCGCACCTGCGTAGCCAGGCTGATGCACCCCACCCCTCCCGCAGCACTGCGCTCAACATGTGTCTGTAGGACAGCGCTACCCGCTGGCTCAGGCCTACAGTACGGTGCAGCAGGTCCTTAAAATGAGACAGACACATGACTGAATGAGGTCAGAGATCATATCATTATGGAGGGCAACATCGCGTGTTTGCACCTGTGCACCCAGGCTGATGCACCCCACCCCTCCCGCAGCACCGCGCTCAATTGCAGCCCCTGTGCACCCAGGCCCCACTGCTCACCTGCTGTCATTGTTGTGTGTCAAAACACGATGGGCAGCAGTGTTCACAATTCAGATGCAGTGTTGATTGCAGGATGGTGTACACCTCATGGATCCCTTTCGAAACACGAAGTCCGGTAGGGTTCACACTTGATGTCCAGTGTTTATTGCAAGGATGGCGTATGCCTTATGGATCCCTTTTTTTATTGCGCATTGTGATATGCGGGCATATCACATTAGGCAGTGTGGAAGAACTGGGACATGTGGTGTCCTCGTTATCCTATTTATACATACGCAAAGTGGTCTGGGCTTGTGTATGCCAGGCCAGCGTAGGGGTGTGAATAATTGTTCCGGGGACCTGGGCATTGTTCAGTTCCTGCCTCCCCAGGAAGTGTACATATGTGTGTTTCTGTTACAGTTTTGACTTCCCAGAATGCGCAGTTTACATTAATGTAGCATGTACCGGGAGGGCGGCAACTATCGCTAATGAGATGCTGTTCGTAAACATTGAATGGCCAACATCACATGTTGTTGTCAAGGTTGTTGATATGCGCAGACATACATGTCAGTGGTTTGCGGTATTATTGAAAGTGTTGCTATCGCGAAGCGCACACATGTGAATATGCTTGGATGGAGGGAGGATCAGCAGTGAGGCTACGTGATACATAGTGATAATGTTCATTACAGTCAAGCAATGCATTCCAAACGTGAATCTGAAAGTCTCACATATGACACACTACTATACTGGTAAAGCCTGACAACAGAGCATACAGCAATACTGTTTGTCGCATGTGATCTAGGATGTGCACTCTGCCCGTGGTTGATGAGACCCCTTTGAGCCAAAATACCCAGGCCGAAATCAGCACGATAATGTGCACACACACACACACACACACACACCAGGGGCATCGTGTAACACACATTTGTTTTTTGATTGAATGTCTGCGATGCATGGCCATCACACGTGGAAGGCTGATGTACAGACCATGAATATTGATCAAGATAACCGTTGCATGTTGTGTGTAGTATAAGATATATGTACACAGCAAAAAAAGTTTCAAAAAAGCTTTCTAAGCAGAAGGGGTGTGTCTCATCAAACGGTGTGGAGAGAAGGACTAAAATGGGTGGGGTCCTCCAACTGTTACAATGGAAAATGGTATGAACTAATCAAATGCTTTTTTTTAAGGTCACGTGGCAATTGCGTATCGAGGGCACAAGGCACCTAACGCAATTTTGAGAAAATATATTTATCATAATATCAGTTTATTACAGTTAGAAATACATAAATGTTTAAAATAGTTTAGATTATTGCTCGTTCTCATGTCGCCTGTTATAGTTAGTTGAGCTAACTATAACTCGCGTGCCGGCAATGCACTGCTGATGATGTCACATATTACATCACTCATGACATGGTAAGTGACATAACTCATAACATCACTGATGACATCTCAAATGACATCACTGATGACATCACTCATGACATCATCCACGTGGTAATCTGATGCACATGCTGATGCCCTAATATAAACTTCGATACACCCATTCTAAAATGCAGTCTACTATTTTTTAAACCATACACACAAGAATGCCATCTACTACATACCACTATTTCCTAGGTCTACACACACATCCAGTCACTTATACATGTAGTTACTCATCAATACAGGACTATATTATGCACTCATACATCTATACATGCAGTCACACTCCACCACTCATCCATAGAGTTACTCAGACACCTAATCAGTAATGCAAAGAATCAATCACATACCCATTTACTCATGTATACAGTTATAGACACCAACTCCGTTATTTATAGACATACCACATCAATTATTTATACAGATATTAACACATATTTACTGTCTTATACAATCACTGATAGAAGCAGACACGTATTGATACACCCACTCTTCGAATAACTTACTCTCAAGTATAGTCATTTATATACTCCAACACTCACATTTAGTATCTTAAAACATATGTAATTAGTCACAGATATACCACTGAGACATTCATTCACTCATCAACACACCCATACACACAGTAACTCACCCATACAGCCCTTCCCAGATGCACTTTTGAATCCATACAACCAGTGAATCACCCACTCAGACATCTATGCACAGACTCATATACCCCCCATCCAGCCACACAGACACTCAGGGACCCATACAGATACTCAGACAACAAATCCATAACCCATATAGACACTCATATAGCTATACAGCAACCCATGCAGTTGATTACACAGCAACTGAGAGACTAATAGAAACTTTCACACAGTTTAGTCACTAAATCATGCATTCAGTAAGACACATTCAATCCCTCACTTATACAGTCAGTCACGCACCTACTAAATAATCCCTTCAGGCACTTGTAAATGCATTTATTATTCAATACACCTTGGCATAGATATATATGAAAAATCTTTAAACTTTACAGAAACACACATTCACTGGATGATGTCATCAGTGATGTCATGTGAGATGTCATCAGTGATGTCACTGACTATGTCATGAGTGATGTAATATGTGACATCATCAGCAGTGCATTGCGGGTGCGTGAGTTATAGTCAGTTCAACTAACTATAACCGCCGAGGAATTTCTCTGGTTTTATATGAGTCAAATGTCCAACTAACTATAACGTTCCTGAAAGCTATGTGTTTTTTAGTGAATATATATATTACCTACTGGCGGTCGCCAGTAGGTATATATAGTTAGGATTTTTTCTCTATGGGATTTTTGAAAATTCTATGTCTAATAACGTTGGCGTTTGTGGACGGAATTGGCTGAAATTTTCAGGAAAATGGCACATTTTGTTTCTGAGCAGCCCCTGAAAATTTTGGGGGGGTTCGTCAAGGGGGGGCCGAGAAAAAAGGGGGGTCCCAAAACACGTTTTTCCCATGTTAATTTCCATAGGGCGGTTGGCCTCACTTTTAGCCCGAACGGCTGAATGGATTTGCACGAAACTTGGCAAAATTGTAGGGACTGGTAGCCCGATGTGCCTTTTGTAGGTCTCAATATATGTGCTCCAGTGGATTTTGAGAAATTAACGTTTAAAAAAAGATATATATCTGTAACAGCGGACCGGGCAGCGTCCCAGGACGCGTACTTTGCGCGCAACGGAGCTTTGTGAAGCGAAGCTGATTGGTTCTCCGGCGTCTGTCAACATTCCAAACAGTCCGTAGCGGCCGCCATCTTGTCTCTCGGTAGGATCGAGAGACAAGAGGAGGCCAAAGCGAAGGGGCAAATGACCATAAGGGGGAATAGTAGATCCTCGCTGACCCCCTACGTTTGATGTGGAGGTTTTAAAAGGGCCCCGCGGGGCAAAAAAAAATAAAATAATAATAATCGAACGGCTGAATGGATTTGCACGAAACTTGGCAAAATTGTAGGGACTGGTAGCCCGATGTGCCTTTGCTAGGTCTCAATATATGTGCTCCAGTGGATTTTGAGAAATTAACGTTCAAAAAAAGATATATATCTGTAACAGCGCTCCGCTTCGCGTACTTTTCGCGTTACGGAGGTTTGCGAAGCTGATTGGTTTTTCGGCGTCTGTAAACATTCCAAACAGTCCGTAGCGGCCGCCATCTTGTCTCTCGGTAGGATCGAGAGACAAGAGGAGGCCAAAGCGAAGGGGCAAATGACCATAAGGGGGCATAGTAGATCGTCCCTGACCCCCTAGGTTTGATGTGGAGGCTTTGAAAGGGTCTCGCAGGGCAAAAAAAAATATACAGTTTTTTTAGTTTTTTTGCGTGGAGTGCGCCCGGTTCGCGAACCGGGAAGCGTTCTGGGGAGCGTACTTTCTTGAAAATTAGTGAAAAAAGTTAGAGTAAAATAATAATTGTGAGTGATCAGATGTAGGGTAGCTCTGAGAAGAGCTTTTGGGTTTATGGTACATTTAGGTACTTATAAGTAGGTACCAATGCACAGTCTTAAATTCAGAGTGAAAACTCTGTTGCCCTCATCTGAGAAGTGAACTCCATCTCCTCTGTAGATATCTTGCATGTAGTAACGCAAATTATTGTTGTACAGGGAGCCCATTCCATGGTCTCTCATGTAAGCTGAAACAGATTTGTTTACATGCTTCCTCGATTTCTCAATTTGCGGACAAAATTGGTTCGACCACCTCCATTTCTGTCTTTGGCATATATTTGAATATACCAAGGCAGTCTGAGGAAAAAGTGCCATCAATTGCTCAAAGGTGTCCTTTAAAAGCATTTCCAGACCTACCCCAGTCAAAGTGCCCAAATCATTACCTCCACAGTGCACAATTAACAGGTCAGGTTTTGGCAAATGCATGAAGGTTTTCACCAATGGTATCAATTGGTGACATTTTAATCCTCTGTGGCCAAACCACTTAATTTCCACATCTTGTAAATTGAGGTTAGGTAAATTCCTGTTTTCAGCGTACCTTTGAGCCCAATATATGTAACTATGTCCAACAATCCAGACAGAAAACATGGTGAGAGAAGGTTCTGCTGCAGTCAGATGAAGTGTGGCAATGAAATGGCAGATGAAAAAATGAGAGTGTAAAATGAAAAAAACTGAGGAGTTTCTGTGTTAATGAAGCAGTAAGAGTGATTGGTGGATTTTGATTGCTGAAAACAGAAAGTTAGTGTGCATGGATGAGTTCGTTGAAAGATGTATTTTGAGTGGCGAAGAAAAAATCATTAAATGAAAGAATGCTCTGGATATGCAGGTGCACTGAGAGTTCAATGTTCAATTGCAACATTGTTGTGTGAGAGGTCTTGCAAGAGGTGGTTGCTATGCAGAAAAAGCAGAGAGGGGGCAGAGGGGGGAAGGGTTTTGCTTTGAAAAAAAGTGAGGGAAGAGTTTTGATTGGGTGACATGAGAGATATGTGTGAGGAATTACAGCATTTCTGTGCTTTTGATAGCTGCAGACTCTGGAGTGCATACCTTTTGCTCTGCTGAAGACAAATTGGTGTGTTTCTGAGACTGTTTTGAAACTCAAAGTATTTGCTAAGGTGAGAAAAGATTTCTTTAATTTAGATAGAAAATAGTGTGCTTTAAGGAGAAAATTATGAAGAAAGTTGTGTTTTTCAAATGTTGCTTTGTCTCAAGTGTTTCACAAATAGATTTTGTTTCTTTGAGAAATTGTAATTGGAGAAAATGTGAAGTATTAGTACTGACAGGGCTTTTATGTGCATAGGAGCTGTGGAGTGTTTTCAAATTATGACTTGTAAATCGTTTTTGAAAAAGCAATGGTTTTAATATTGATGAGAAGGACATAATGGTGTCTGCTTCTTTATAAGGTAATTGAGAGTCTCTGATGTTATTTTTCCCATTTCAATGTAAGAAGTTTGTCTGTGGAGCAAATTGCTTGTAAATATGCTCCCACCTGTGCATGGCAAATTTAGATTTTGAATGTTTCCGTTACATAGGCATGTTAAAGGTGACTGAAACATGCTGCAAAGGCAATCAAAAAATGCTTTTATGTGTCTTAAGGACATTTTAAGTCATTTCCCCATGTGCAGTGTTTTCAAATTATGAGTTGAAAATCGTTTTTTGAGGTAAAGGAATGTTTTCAAAATTTATGTGCGCCATATGACCCCAAATTTCTTTTTCAGGGGTGCAGCAGGGTGTTCTTGAGACACCCCTGCACCGTCGGAAAAATTCGTAATTTGCGATGAGGTAATTGCTAATCGCAAATTGCACCTTCATTCCTATGGGCCTCCTGCTGCATGGAAATGAATGGGTAATTTGTAATTAGCAAATAGGTCATCGCAAACTAGGAATGGTAAAGAATCGCTATTTATTCCTTAAAGTTCGCTATTTAGGAAATGCAAAAAACTTTGATGATACATATGGCGGTTTATCTCTAACAAGATAAGAAGCATAGGGATAGATTTATGATGACTGGCGCATCACCAGGGATGTGTTAGTCATTCTGTGCCGCTGTTCCGTCACCTATGGTGTGCTGCATTTACAATGCGGCGCATCATGGGGCAAAAACAGCACAGATGCGTGACGTATTTGTGCCGTAAAGTTGGCGCATTGCTGGAGTTGTATCGCAAGTGTGATGAAGCTCCAGTAAGGTTGAGGGGTGCCCCTGTCGCAGGGTTTCTGTTCTGACACAGAACTGTGGACAGAGGATTGGAACCTCGGCGAATTAGGGTGTCCCAAAACTCACCTTAGTAATCAAAACCCCTTAGCAAGCTAGGTACAGTGTCACATTGGATATAACAAACTCTCAATGTTTAGACAATCCAGAATATGAACTTATAGTACCTCAGGATACGTGGAACTCATGAACAGTCGGTCGTTATATATTTCTTAGAAACGAGAACATGGAGTTAAGAAGAACACATGTGTATTTGAAATGTTTATTTACTAATGCCGTCTTCTCAGGCGTAGTATCTTAGATTATACAAGTACACATATTATCAGTAGCAAAATTACCAGCATAGTCAATAGTACATAAAAAGCGAATGGTGACAGTATGTTAACATGCTGTAAATGAATAAGAGTTAGCAACACTTATAAGCAGCCGCGGGCCGTGGAGGGAGTTACGGTGGGGCAGGGAGGCGGGGAGGGGGAGGGGCAGGGTGGAGAGGGCTCCACCCTGCCCCTCCCCCTCCCCGCATCCCTGCCCCACCGTAACTCCCTCCACGGCCCGCGGCTGCTTATATCTCACCCTCCCTAATACACATAATATATTATTTGCTAAGAAGGTCTCTTTGTGTTGGTTTAGGGCGTGCCGATACTTTAGTGTCTTAGATTTGAAGGAATCACATCAGCATAGAAAAGATAATCCATATGCCGTGCTTAATATCGCCAACGGCATTGTGCCATAATATTCTAGCATGCGATTGCGGAACAGTGTCAGCAGCTGCAGGGCGGGAGCTTGCACAGGAGGGACATCCATATTTAAAAATGTAAAAAAGCACAAGAGCGTCCGCTGGTAATGCAAGTAAAAATGGGAATCCACGAAGCAGAGTGGAAAAAATAGAATGTAAGAAAGCAGGGATGACTCCAAAGATTTTCTCAAATGAAGTTACGAGACCACTGGTAACAACTTTAAAAAAGTGCGCCAGGCCCTTTGTGGAGGACGCGTTAGAGATAGTCCGAACCATCTTGCTGAAATGGAAAGGCGAATCTGTATTTAAAAGGGTCTGCACCTCTGTACGGGTGTTCGCTGTGTGAAGCACGAAAGTTTCACGGGCCGAACTCAAGGCCACCTCTCTCTGAGACAAAATAGCTCTTATTCTTGCCATGCCGTTGAAATGTGCTCCCAAGGTTGGTATTTGTGGCCAGATTGAAAACTCCCTATGTTCATGTGTGGGAGGAAATAGAACATTTCTGCAGCAAATAACCCGTTCATTTACTGTTACGATAAAATGAATACTTTTAATTAACCCAGAACAATCTTCATTATTGAGCATCAAATAACTACCATTTTCCAAGAACTTGAACGTGGGGATGATAGCAGGAACTGGTGTGCCTTGCAACACGCAAGCCATATTTGGTCGGTGTTTGTTGCATGAACCGTGTAACTGTATGTGCCTACACATTAGTGAATGATCTGGCGTCTCAGTGCATTCCTCTCCATTCAGATAAAGTTCTTGATCATCTTTGAAAATCTGTATGTGTATGGAAGCGACCAGACTTCATGAAGAAAACCACTACCTAAAGGTTAATAACGACCTATTGGTATATATTTCATACAATTTGAAAACTTATATAAAGCAAAAGGCAGCGTTATTAAACCGTGGATAAGGCACGTTGCCAAAGCAGTCAACCTTTTGGATTTATACTGGAAATGTTAAAGGAAGAATTACGGAGTAGGGCCTGTAAATCTTTAATAGACAACGAGTAAAATTACTCCAACCATCATATTCCTCTAACTCCGGGATAGTAGGGGTGTTTAATTTTTTAGAAGTAGCCAACCCAAAGCATTTGGTCTGGGAAATTGTTTCATTCACAAACAACATATGTTTTGGGATGAGACATGCACGGTGGAAAGCCTCAGTGCCTTGTACCTGCCAGGTTCGTGAACCCCAAACTGATGTAGATCCTGGATATTTTTACTCTGTATTACGTTAGCATGGTCTCATTACTGGTTTAAACGCCATTTTTCCTTTTTTGTAACTTCTGCACACGACACTTAGTTGTTGCTTTAGCTTTCAGCCTACCTGCGTCAAGATCTATGCCTGCTTCAAGCAGGCGCAGGGTTTTGATGTAGCTTTGTCCTATCTGATTGTAAATGCGGCACACCGTGGGTGGCGGAGCAGCGGTGCACGTTAACTGGTGCATCCCTGGGGATGTGCTAGTTAATATAAATCTGCCCCTTTACATTTAATTATGTACAGGGGACACAGAGTAGGTGAGGTTTATCCAAGGTTAAGAAGAGATGAGTCCTGTTCAGTGAAAAATTGGAGATAGGCTTCAGTATATTATATACTTAAGTAGTGTATTAAGTTTTTGATGACTGTTATTAATTTACTGTTGGGTAATAGTGGTTAATAACATTTTTTATTATATTTTACCACAGATTCAACTGCAGATTATTTCAAGATTTTAGGATGCCTACCAAAGAAAGAGTAAGAAAGGCTGCAAAACGTCAAAGACAGCAGGACCATGGAATAATGCAGCAGTCCTCTAACAAAAAGATTTGTCAAGTCACCAAGAAAGCACCGGGTAAGAGTCGAAAAACAGTCATAAGAAATATGTGTAGTAAAAAAAATATTACTACAGAAAATGTTTCAGTCCAGAAAAGGAGAAAGAATTCAAATGGTAAGGAAAGGCCAATGAGAAATGTTACTGCTAGAGTAAGAGATAACTCTATGCATGAAAGTAGAAGGAAACAACAGTTTAGGGATATTCGTAAACGAATGTTCCGCCACAGGATAATTTGGAATTTGTTAAAAAATATTAAGAAAGGTCAGCAGAAAGTGGTTTTTTATAAGAGAAAAAAAATAGTTGAGAAAGTTATTGATCAGGCATTTGAAATTAAACGTAAGTTATTTATTTTGACAATCAATAGAATTAGGAAGCTAAACAAGGTAATTTATGATTTCAAAAGAAATAGTAGATGGAAGAGAATAGTTAATCGTAGTAATTTTTGTGAAGTTTTTTCTGGAGAATGGATGCATAGTTCAAGCTCTGAGGCATTTTTTAATGAGGAGAGTTATTTCCAGGATAATGATTTGGTGCATGCAGTTGACACCAGTGGTCGAGCTTATGAAGTGAAAGATGGTTGTCCAGTTGAAAAAGAAAAACTTGTGAGAACAGAGATAGAAGAGGTGTTAGGTAATGAGGTTTTAGGGAGACGTCCTAAGGGTCCTGTGTACACCTGGAAGTGTAGTAGTATTTGCAGTGTACGACAGGATTCCATCAATTTGTTTTGTGATTTTATACGGTCATTTAGTAAGAAAAGTTTGAAGCAGAAAATGAAGTTGTTGCAAGAATTAGATCCTTGCAGAGTGAGAGAAGTGATAGGTTTGCATGGTCATTCACTGGCTTGTCTTTCTAGGAGAGTATGCCAGAGTGTTTTTCATCATTTCAGGATGCTAGCAGTGCATCATAATAAAGTGAGGAAATTAGTTAGAATGTTGTATTATGCTAAGAGTCCAGCAATTATGCTTAAACAATTATGCGCTGCTCTTTTGCATGGTTCTGAAATAGATGTGAAGAATATATGTGAAGAAATTGAGTTTTGTTACTTTGGAAGTAAAGAGGAGAATGTTGAAATTGACCAAGAAGAAGAGAGTAATGTGGAAGATAGTGTACAGGTTTCCAGTACAGATAATTTCCAGAGGGAAATTGCGACGTTTGAGGTGAAATCAAGTGAGAGGCCAAATTTCACTTGTGTGTGTTGTCGACGCACTTATTATAAGAATCAGACTAAGTTAGTGGATTTATATGGAAAAAGTGAAAGGGAAAATAATAGTGAATGGAAGGATTTTACAACATACTTGATGGTAGAAAATTGTTTTGATTTGGGATTGGATCAACGTGTGTGTACTTATTGTTGTAACAAATTAAATCAAAACCAGATGCCTGCTAGAGCAGTTCATAATAATCTGGAATTGGTTGAGATTCCTTCTGAATTGAAGGATTTAAATACTTATGAATCTATTTTGATTCAAAGTATCCATCCCTTTCAGGCTATTGTAAGAATGGAGCCAAAGACAGGGAAATTGCCTCCATCAGATTTACAGAGAGGATTAAAGGGAAGAGTTGTTTATTTGCCTCTAGATTTGAAGAAAAACATTAACACAATTGGAGTAGAAAAAGTGGAAGAGGAACCTCTTGTTATCTTAGTTAATGGGGTTCCGACAAAGAATAAGAAAATATGGCAAGATTTAGTAGATGTTAGGAAAGTCAAAAGGGCAACATTGTATTTGAAAAAATATAATAAATACTATAAAAATGTATATGTTGCAGAAGAGGAAGTAAGTGAGGAAGAGGATAGCGATTTGTGTGCTGGTCAAATTGAGAAAGTAGAACCCTGTACTAGTGAAGAAATATATGAACATTATAGTGTTCATCCTTTGCATTCCAAGGAAGTCATGGGGAATGCTATTGAGTTGTTTCAAATGAAACAAGCGAAAGGGAGTCCCATTAGTGTTTGGGAGGAAAGTTTGGAAGCTCGGTGTTTCCCACAGCTTTTTCCAACAGGTCAGGGAGGAAGATATGATGAGCGACCTCATCAAATTCCTGCTTCTGAATACCGGACTTTGCGATTGTATGCAGGAGATCCTAGGTTTCGACAATGCATTCCTTATTTGTTTCATCTCCTGTTTGAAAGCGATCTGTCTGGACTGTCATATGCAGTGAACCACATCTTGAAAAGTGGTATACACATGCAAAACATCTCGGCAAGTGACTTTATGGATAAAGTCAATGTCCAAGACAGTATTTTGGATTCTCACCTGATCAATCTCATGGCGTGTCAGCGTGGTACTAATGAGTACTGGTACCGTCGTCATGGTGATTTATAATGTATGCTGAGGAACTTAGGAACTCCCACATGGTTCCTCACTTTGAGCTGTGCTGAGTATGGCTGGGAAGACTTACTTGAATTTCTACGAGAGGCAAATGCTAACGTAGAAAACATCGAATTCAAGACACCCGGAGAACTGTGCTCTTTGGATCCAGTCAATGTATGTAGGTACTTCAATCATAGATTTGAAGGTATGATGTCTTTCATCATGAATAAGAAGAATCCACCTCTTGGAGAGGTGTTGGATTTCTTCTGGAGGAAGGAGTACCAACAAGAGGTGCTCCTCATATACATATGTTGCTGTGGATCAAGGATGCACCTAAATTTGGAACGGATGCAGACGACTCAGTGATGAGTTTCATAGAACAGTATTCTACGTGTGCTGTTCCAAACGCAAAGGAGAAAAAAAGCCTAAGAGAAAAAGTTCTACGTTTCCAAAGCCATCGATGTGGAAAGTACTGTCGTCGTAAATTCCGGAACAAAGACAAGTTCTACACCAAATGTCGTTTCGGCTTTCCACGATCGGTGATTTCTAAAGGAAGAGTGAACAGTTTGATGTCTTCGCTGCGACATAATGTGATGAAGAAATCACCTAAAAACACATACAATTTGAAGAGGAACGAAGAGTCTAAGTACATCAACGACTACAACCCGGTGATTTTGTCCATGTGGAATGCTAACATGGATATACAGTTTGTGGCTGATAACTGTATGGCTGTGGCTCGGTATGTGACATCTTACATCACCAAAAAAGAGAAGACAGAATTGAAGGATATGTGGGAGGACATTTCCCATGAAAAGAGCCTCAGCAAGAAGTTGTACAGTTTCAGTCTGAAGATGTTGTCGCATCGAGAAATCGGAGCTTACGAATGTTCTGACCGGTTGTCTTCAGCAAGTCTCTATGCCAAGTCCAGGAGTATCGTTTGGGCGAGTGTTGGTCTTGCTGCAACGCGTAATCGAGTTCTGAAACCTGTGCGGGAAATTGAGTATTTGGCGGAAAAGGAGCCAAACAGTACCGACATTTTGAAGAGCAACATGTTGGATACATATTATCCAAATCGAAGCAGTCACCTCGAGAATGTTTGTCTGTATGAGGTTCTGCAAAATTACATATTCAAGAGGAACATCAAAGAAGATACTGAGAAAGGAGTGTATGCTGTAATAGGAAGTGAGGGATGTCTGGTCAAGCAAAGAAAATGCCACTTGATAAACCATCGAAAATTGAGTGGCGAATCTCGTGAAAAAAAGGAGTTTTTCTATTTAGCACTTTTGCAACTTTTTAAGCCTTGGCGTGCAGAAGAGGAACTGCTTGGAGATTTCCTTTGTTATGAAGACTCATTCAATGCTGCCAAGGAGACCATAGAATGTCCTGCTTTTCCCAAATATGTAGAAATGTTGAATGTGGAAATTGAGCAGGAAGCAACGATTGCAGCCGAGATTGCCAGAGAAGTTGTACAGTTTCAGTCTGAAGATGTTGTCGCATCGAGAAATCGGAGCTTACGAATGTTCAGACCGGTTGTCTTCAGCAAGTCTCTATGCCAAGTCCAGGAGTATCGTTTGGGCGAGTGTTGGTCTTGCTGCAACGCGTAATCGAGTTCTGAAACCTGTGCGGGAAATTGAGTATTTGGCGGAAAAGGAGCCAAACAGTACCGACATTTTGAAGAGCAACATGTTGGATACATATTATCCAAATCGAAGCAGTCACCTCGAGAATGTTTGTCTGTATGAGGTTCTGCAAAATTACATATTCAAGAGGAACATCAAAGAAGATACTGAGAAAGGAGTGTATGCTGTAATAGGAAGTGAGGGATGTCTGGTCAAGCAAAGAAAATGCCACTTGATAAACCATCGAAAATTGAGTGGTGAATCTCGTGAAAAAAAGGAGTTTTTCTATTTAGCACTTTTGCAACTTTTTAAGCCTTGGCGTGCAGAAGAGGAACTGCTTGGAGATTTCCTTTGTTATGAAGACTCATTCAATGCTGCCAAGGAGACCATAGAATGTCCTGCTTTTCCCAAATATGTAGAAATGTTGAATGTGGAAATTGAGCAGGAAGCAACGATTGCAGCCGAGATTGCCAGAGACAGTTCTCAGGACAGTCAGAGTTCTGCTTCATTGAGTCAGGATCCACTAGGAGGACCTCTTATCGAAAATGAAGCTGCCACTGCTATGAATGAAGTGGAAAGAGCCATGGCACATGCTCAGGAGGATGCGGTTAACTTAGAAGAGTTGGAAAGACAACTCAACGTTGAGCAGAGGAAAATATATGACGAACTTACCATGCAAATTGATCATGGATTAAGTCATGACAAGAAAGAGTGCTCATGTACGTCGTTGAAGCCTGTCCGACTGTACGTGAGTGGAGAAGCGGGAACTGGAAAAAGTTTCCTTATTAAAGCAATTTCATGTTATTTGCAGGAAAGGACAGAGTCATCGCTGTCTTGTGTTGTCACCGCTCCAACTGGACTGGCAGCACATAACATTAAAGGGATTACTTTACATCGTTTACTGATGCTGCCAGTGGAGCATGACAACAAATTAGAATATCACAAGCTATCTGGAGATGCTTGTTTTGAAGTTTCAAGAGTCTTGAGGAAAATGAAACTTCTTATCATTGACGAAGTAAGCATGGTTTCCAATGTCATGCTTGCCTTTGTGCATTTGAGAATGCAAGAAGTTCTCAAAACAGAGTATGATGTGTTATTTGGTGGCAAACACATCATTGTTTTCGGAGATCTTCTGCAGCTGACACCAGTGAAAGGGCAACCTGTGTTCAAAATGCTCACGCATGAAGATACCAGGAAGTGCTTAGGGAGTATTGGCAACGTCAATATATGGTTAAACTTCAATTATGCTGAACTGCATGAAAATATGCGTCAGGCAAAGGATGAAGTTTACAAGACTATTCTACAAGATGTTAGAATTGGAAAAGTGACCGAGCATGGGAAAGAAGCTTTACATGCACGATTACTGACAAATTTATATCCAGACGAAGATGTTGTGCCTGAGAATATTTTTCAGAAAGTTACTGAGAAAAAATCTGGAATATGTTTGATGCCAACTCTTGCAGAATGTGCCAAATTCAACAACAAAATGTTGCATTTAGAAAAGCAAGAGATTGTGAAATTGGAAGCTATTGACAGAGTAGAGCATATGGGATCAACAATTATTTTGTCTGAGAATCTGAAAACAAAATTGGATTCATTAGAGAAGAGTATATCTAAAACTGCGGGTTTTGAAAAGACTCTGAATGTGTGCTTGAACTGCCGTATAATTTTAAGAAGGAATTTACATGTTGAAAGAGGTCTGGTAAATGGATCAATGGGTAATGTTGTTGATTTTGTGAAATACAGAAATAGAGATGGAATTGAATTTTTAAAAATTAAATTTGATGGCATTGAGGAAGTACAGCTAATTGCTCGTTGTTCTGCTAGATTTTTGCTTGTAAAAGACTTATATGTTCGTCGTAAGCAGTTTCCTGTTTGCTTGGCATATGCGGTGACAATCCATAAATCGCAAGGTTTAAGTGTAGACTGTGCATTGGTGAATATTGGCAGTTCTGTGTTCAAGGAGGGTATGGCATATGTGGCATTGTCACGAGTTAGGACTTTATCGGGATTGTACTTGATTGAGTGTGATGTCACAAACATTTGTGCGGATCTAGATTGTGTTAAGGAATACAATAGGTTGAGAAGAGAGTATGCGCCACATTTGCCTCAGTATCCTTTGTTTGAGAAACGTGTGGTAGGCCGGAAACGAAGAAATGTGACCAATACTGGGGAGGTTGTAGCAAAAAGACGAAAAGTCGATGAACCTGAAATTATAAGCAGAAACAAAAAGGATTCTGTTGAAGATGTTGTTGGTTTTCAATTTGAAAACAGTTCTGGTGTCAACTGCTATGCTAATGTAGTGGTTAATGTTTTGTTTTCTCTACAAAATGTAAAAGAAGAGATTGTGGTCAATTCTGATCAAAGATTTTGCAGTTTGTTAAATTCTGTGTTAGAGAAATGTAGCACTGATAGAACAAACATAGAAAGTGTGTCTGAAATTCGAAATCTGTTAGACAGATGTTCAGGCCAAACACAATTCTCTCAAAATAGTCAGCAAGATTGTCAGGAGTTTTTAATGTATATGCTTGATGTATTGCATGCTGAAGGTGTAGATGTAGATCACCTGTTTGGGCTTTCTTATCAATGGCAGCATGACTGCGAGAACTGTAGGGTATCAAGTAGTACTAGTGTAGACTCAGAAAGATTTATATATTTAACTTTGCCAGACAGTAAATCAGTCTCTTTTAATAAGCTAGTAAAAGCAGCTGATCACAATATGGAGTGTAGGCAATGTAAATCTGAAATGATGTCCACATTATTTATACGAACATATGGCCAGTATGTCATTTTAATGTTCCAACGATGTAGGCCTGATGGAACAAAATTGACAACTTTAATTAAAAATTTTGTGGCTTCACAGTTGTCAATATCAGGAAGGACTTTTGTAACTGTAGCAATTATATATCATGATGGTCCTTCAATAACATCAGGACATTATACAGCTTATTTAAAGTGTAGAAATGGCTGGTCATTCTGCAATGATTCTGTTTTAATTTTCAAAAAAAAATTGCCATATGACCTTAAAAACTCTTACCTGGTGTTTTTAAAACCAAAATTTTAGGGAAAGAATCTCGGGATGTGCTCTGAGGAATTTCAAGAAGTTCTCATGGCTCCTACACTATTTGGCCTTGAGGATAAGTGTAGTACAGAGACATAACTTTTTACCATAACACTGGACGTTATTGAGAAATACGTGCACTTTGAATGAGTTCAGAAAAACTATTTCTTTTTATAAGCTAATTGAAGCAGCCAATCAAAACATGGAGTAGAGGGAATGTAAGTCTGCAATGCTGTCTACTGTTTTACATTGCTTTGTGATTAAAAGTGATGTAGAGAATTAAATAATTGTACTAGTCATAAAGGTAGTGTAAGTCTGCTTCATAGTAAGCAGTATCAGTGTGATAGGAAATGTAGAACATGATTGAGCAAGAAGGGGAAGATATTACTAGTCCAGGATTGTGTAAATGATCTTCAACATTTTAATTCTGAAAGTTGCGGAAATGCGAAAAGACGGGATTGGCTAACAAGAAATCCAAGAGTTATACATGGCTCTGACAAGATTTGGCCTTGTGGAATCTTGTGGTAGAGAGCAAGAAGTCATTTATTGTATGTAACATGTTTTTGAAAACGATGGAGGTTTTCTTTCAGAAAGTGGCGGGTTGAAAGTAATAACAGCACAACAGAGTGTAAGCTGTTCATAGGACATCCTTGGCCGTCATGGAAAGTAAGTTAACTTTAAGGAGTTCTGAATTCTGATTTGTAATGTTGTATGGGTTTTTTAAACACAATCATTTTGATTGTGTTTTTTTTCCCCGCTGTTATATGATGAATACCTTCAAGTCACTGTTTTAGTGAAATTTGATACATTCTGAGAACAGCAAAAATAAACCATTTAACATGTATAATTAATTCTGTTCTGTTTGCATTTATGATGTACATGTAGAACTGTGTAGGAGGCATGGAGAAGGTGAGGCTTCTGTAAGTGTCAAAGTTGTTGCATACAGTGCTCATATTCTACGTAGTCTTTTATATTTCATTACTTTCACTGTTTCTGACTGATCTAAAAATTTTTTTTTAAAAAGAACAGTAAGTATAAGGGAAGGAAACAGACAGTTATGTTAAAAGAAACACAGCTATAGGGAATAAACTAGGGATACTGTTACCCGCAATCCTCTGCTGATGATGTCACTGAGCATGTCATGAATGATGTAATATATGACATCATCAGCAGTGGATTACGGGTAATAGTATCTCTAGTTTACTCCCCTATAGCTGTCTTTCTTTTAACATAACTGTCTGTTTCCTTCCCTTATACTTACTGTTCTTTTTAAAAAAAAAAATTTTTTGGTTCGCTTCCGGTTCGCGTACCGGGGAGCGAACTGGGAAGCGAACTAAGAGAAATAGAGGTTGGCACAGTTGCAAATATTGTACCAATTTTTTAATAACGGGGAGGTAGTTCTGAAAAGAACTTTTTTTAAATTGTTTTTGTTGTTTTATATTTTTTTTATTATTTTTCTGAACATTTTTTTACTTTTTTTGAATTTTTCTGAACAGTTTTATATTTTTTTTGTTTTTTTTTCGGAGGGGGCAACGGAGGGGGCAACGAAAACGATTCATTGTAAAATTTATTGTTTGGGGAGTTTCGGACAAACATGAGCATGATTGTCAATAGCTCTGTTGATCAGAGTGATGCTACTTTCTCCGTAGCAAATGAATCCACTGCAATGTACGCAGACTTGTTTTACTTCACGAAATCTCGTTTGTATATTTGGCACCATCTCCCTGCCCTCTGGTCCCGTTACTTCCGGTACAACAGATCTTCTGGCCATAATAGGGAGATTATCTAGGTCGTCCTGTTCCTCTTCTTCCTCTTCTTGCTGAATTATAACTTTAGCAGGTGGTCCACTCTTCCTTGGATGTGGTGGAGGTGGTGGGGAAGCACCAGCTGAAGCTAGTAAAGAAGCCATTGCTCACTGGTAACAAAGGGTCTTTCTCTCACAATGATGAAAGTCAGAGTGAGGAAAGAAGGAGGGATTTTCACCATTTGGGAAAAAAAATAGTTCTCAACCAATGAAAAGTGTTCATTTTAGATCATATGACCTAGTCTTACATCATTAGGAAACCGAAAGTGAAATGAACCAATGAAAAGTGTTATTACCAAGTCACATGACCTGCTGTGTTTACGTTACGCGCTTTGCAGGGCCTCTTGGTTTGCTTCCAGAAACCTGTGCTTTGCGACTCGGTAAGCGTACGAGTTCGCTAACGTAGCATGTCATATGACGTATCACGCGACAACGCGAAACGTCATGCGGACGGGAGGCGTCACGATGTTGTTTTCTAACGCGGCAGTTGCGGTAAAGAAACGTTTACCGGCTCGCGGTCTATTTCGCGGCATCAAGGTCAGCTAACGGGAAGCTTCCCGATTCGCGAAGCGGGAACGAAGAAAAAAAAATATTTAAAAAAAAAGTTATTAATAAACATATAAAATATATTTTTGGATTTAAAGAAGAATACATTTTACAGCTACAGATATTAGCTGTTAAAAAACCAATGAAATTCACTGAAAAAACCATAGGTTATAGACCATATATAGTTAGGAATTAGCATTTACAAAACCTTGAAAATTCACTGAAAAAACCATAGGTTATAGACCATATATAGTTAGGAATTAGCATTTACAAAACCTTATTTTACTCACACAAAACCATTGAAATTCCATATATAGTTAGTTGCACTAACTATATATCGCGCACCCGCAATCCACTGCTGATGATGTCACATATTACATCATTCATGACATGGTCAGTGACATCACTGATGACATCACTGATGACAACATCCAGTGATTATGTGTTTCTGTAAAGTTTAAATATGTTTTACATATTGAAGAATGAGTGGATGTATAAGTGTCTGAATGAAGGTTTTAGTAGGTGCGTGATTGACTGTATGAGTGAGTGATTAAATGCGTCTTACTGAATGCACGGGTTAGTGACTAAACTGTCTGAAAGTGTGCATCAGTATGTCTGTTGTTGTGCAAGCTGCTGCATGTGTTGATCAGTAGCTATATAAGTAGCTATATGGGTTATTGATTGGTTGCACAAGTATTTGTATGGGAGACTGAGTGTGTGTATGGCTGGCTGGGAGGTGTGTGACTCTGTGCAGATCAATGTGTACTTGTATCAGTGATTCTATAAGAGAGTAAGTATGTGTTAGTATATGTTTCAAAAATGTAAGGTGTTCTGTGTTTAACTGTATAGATGAGAAAATGGAAGTGTGATTGATTCTTTTCAGGACTGACTAGGTGTGTGAGTAACTCCATGGATGAGTGGCAGAGTGTGAGTGTCTGTATAGGTGTATGAGTGCATATGATAGTGTTGTAAAGATGAGTGATTGTATGTATGAATGATTGTATGAGTGAATGTGTGTGTAGACATAGGAATCAGTGAGTGCGTATGTAGTAACTAGTATTGGTGTGTCAATGGTTTCAAAAATTATACTCTCTATTTAACACTGGGTGTAATAGAGGTTATATTAGAGTGTGAGGAGATGCATTGTATTATCACATGAATGATATCATCAGTGATGTGATCATTGATGTCAAGTGAGATGTCATCAGTGATGTCATTTGAGATGTCATCAGTGATGTCATCAGTGATGTCACTGACCATGTCATGAATGATGTAATATGTGACATCATCAGCAGTGGATTGCGGGTGCGCGATATATAGTTAGTGCAACTAACTATATATGGAATTTCAATGGTTTTGTGTGAGTAAAATAAGGTTTTGTAAATGCTAATTCCTAACTATATATGGTCTATAACCTATGGTTTTTTCAGTGAATATATATATATATATACACATATATATATATATATACTAGCATCCCGTCCCGACCTTGTCCGGGAGTAATGAGGCTTCCCCGACCCCCGCCTGCCCCGACATTGTCCAGCATTTTAGGCCCCCGCCCGCCCCGTCCCCCGCCTGCTCCGACCCCCGCCTTCCCCCGACCGTCTCACTGTATTGCAGCTATTACTCCAGCCTTTGCCTGGAAATTACCATTTCCATGTGTTTAGAGTGGGGATAAACTGAACCAGATTTCCTGGCTTTCCTTCGGGCTGCTTGCTTTCCCCGTCCCCGCCCGCCCCGTCCCCCGCCTGCCCCGACCCCCGCCTGCACCGACATTGTCCACCGGAGCCTTAAAAAGGCGAAATATGATAGTCACAGCAGTGCGCTTCGGGCTGTTTGCTTTCCCCGTCCACATGAAAAGTACCACGAAAAGAGGGCACATTTAAACACGGCTCCCAGGTTGACAGATCACTTTCGCCTGTGGGGTCTCTTGGAGCGGGGTTTACCCTTGACGGAGCTCGGCGTGCCGAGATTCCAGCATGGTAACATAATGCCCGCGTGTCAACCTAATGACCCTTAAAGCTGAAACGCTGAAACGCTGGCGCTCTGCAGTTCAACTTCCTGAGCTGTTATGAGCGTGATCGTGGTAGTTTGGAGCCTTACATCACCCCGTCCCCCGCCTGCCCCGACCCCCGCTGCCTTACCTCAGCCGCCGCTCCTTAGTCCACCGCTCCTCGCCGCTCGTCACCGCTCCTCCCCCATGCCATGTCCGCCGCTCCTGGACGCCGCTCCTCCCCGTGCTCCTGACATCAGCACACTGGTCGCGGCCGGCGCTACTTCGAGGGGACTACTTTTTTTATAATGTAAATTTTTTAAATATAACGTATTTTTTAACTTTATATAGCCTATGCACACCCTGAGGATTCCAACGATGTATCGGGTGTGTGGATTGGCGCTGTGGTTCCCGAGTTTACCCTCCTCAAAGCCTCAAAGTTCTTCCTTTATAATAGTAGTATAGATATATATATATTCACTGAAAAAACCATAGGCTTCACACCAGTTATAGTTAGCTGGAAATGTTACTGACATAAAACCATTGAAATTCCCACGTTATAGTTAGTTGGACTCACTATAACTCGCGCGCCCGCAATGCACTGCTGATGATGTCACATATTACATCATTCATGACATGGTTAGTGACATCACTGATGACATCACTGATGACATCTCAAATGACATCACTGATGACATCACTGATGACATCTCAAATGACATCACTGGTGACATCACTGATGACATCTCAAATGACATCACTGATGACATCACTGATGACATCATCCAGTGTCTGTGTGTTTCTGTAAAGTTAAAATATGTTTTACATATTGAAGAATGAGTGTATGTATGAAGGATTTAGTAGGTGCGTGACTGACTGTATGAGTGAGTGATTAAATGTGTCTTAGTGAATGCATGGGTTAGTGACTAAACTGTCTGAATGTGTACATCATTATGTTTGTTATTGTGTAAGCTGCTGCATGTGAGAGTTGTCATATATAAATGACTATATATAACAGCCTGTGATTGCGTAAGTGACTGTATCTATCAATATGTACTTGTATCAGTGATTGTAAAAGACAGTAAGTATGTGTTAGTCTATGTTTAAATAAGCAAGGTTTTGTGTGTTTAACTGTATAGTTGTGGAAATGGGAGTGTGATTTATTCTTTACATGACTGACTAGGTGTATGAGTAACTCCATGGATGAGTGGCAGTGTGTGAGTCTCTGTATAGGTGTATGAGTGCATATGTTGATCTTGTATTGATGAGTGACTGTATGTATGAAAGATTGTATGGGTGAATGAGTGGATGTGTGTGTAGACCTAGAAATCAGTGAGTGCGTATGTGGAAGTGGTTTTACTGTGTCAATGGTTTCAGGAATGATAGTTTATATTTAACACTAGGTGTATCATGGGCTAGATTAGAGTGTGAGGAGGTGTATTGTATTATCACATGGATGATGTCATCAGTGATGTCATCAGTGATGTCATTTGAGATGTCATCAGTGATGTCATCAGTGATGTCATTTGAGATGTCATCAGTGATGTCATCAGTGATGTCATTTGAGATGTCATCAGTGAGGTCACTAACCATGTCATGAAAGATGTAATATGTGACATCATCAGCAGTGCATTCCGGGCGCGCGAGTTATAGTGAGTCCAACTAACTATAACGTGGGAATTTCAATGGTTTTATGTCAGTAAAATTTCCAGCTAACTATAACTGGTGTGAAACCTATGGTTTTTTCAGTGAATTTAATAGGTTTTTTAAATGCTAATTCCTAACTATAACTGGTGTGAAACCTATGGTTTTTTCAGTGAATTTCGTAGGTTTTTTAATAGCAAATTTCTATAGCTATGAAATATAATATTTTTTATAATGAATCCTATATTGTATATTTATGTAATACTATTTTTTTATGTATATTGTTCATGTTTATTTATTTATTTATTTTTTTGGCCTGGAGCGCTCCCGGTGCACGTACCGGTGAGCGCACCGGTGCGCAGTCTAGCGGCGCGCCCCGGTGCGCGTACCGGTGAGCGTCCCGTTAGCGCTATTGCCGCGAACGAAAACATCACGTGACGTACCGCGTAGACGCGTGATGCGTCTTATGACGCACGGTGTAAACGCACCCGGAAGCTCCCGAGCGCATACGATCGCGCTACGTAAGCGCCCCCGGGCGTCAGCCGGGCGCGCCCCGGGGCGCATAGCGTAAGCGCGTCGGGTCATGTGACCTGAAACTCAATCAATCAATCAATCATGATACTTGTATAGCGCACTACTCACCCGGAAGGGTCTCAGGGCGCTTGGGGGAGGGGGTCCGCTACTGCTCGAACAGCCAGGTCTTGAGTTGTCTCCTGAAGGCGAGGTGGTCCTGGGTCAGCCGAAGGTGGATGGGCAGGGATTTCCATGTCTTGGCCGCCAGGTAGGAGAAGGATCTGCCTCCGGCGGTGGCTCTTCGGATGCGTGGTACGGCGGCGAGGGCAAGGCTAGTGGATCGTAGCTGGTGGGTGGGCGTGTAGAAGGTCAGGCGGTCGTTGAGGTACTTGGGGCCCAGGTCGTGGAGAGACTTGTGTGCGTGGGTGAGGAGCTTGAACGTGATCCTCTTGTTGACGGGGAGCCAGTGCAGGTCCCTCAGGTGGCTGGAGATGTGGCTGCGTCGGGGGATGTCCAGGATGAGTCGGGCGGAGGCGTTCTGGATGCGTTGGAGTCTTTTCTGTAGCTTGGCTGTGGTTCCGGCGTAGAGGGTGTTTCCGTAGTCTAGTCGGCTGGTGACGAGGGCCTGGGTGATCGTCTTCCTGGTTTCGGTCGGGATCCATCGGAAGATCTTGCGAAGCATGCGAAGGGTGTGAAAGCATGATGAGGAGACGGCGTTGACTTGTCTGGTCATCGAGAGGGAGGAGTCCAGGATGAAGCCCAGGTTGCGTGCGTGGTCTGTTGGCTTGGGAGCGGTGCCCAGGGCTGGGGGCCACGAGGACTCGTCCCATGCGGAGGGCGATGGTCCCAGGATGAGGACTTCCGTCTTGTCTGAGTTCAGTTTCAGGCGGCTGTTCTTTATCCATTCGGCGACGTCTTTCATCCCTTCATGTAGGCTGGTTCTGGCGGTGTCGGGGTCTCTGGTGAGGGAGAGGATCAGCTGGGTGTTGTCGGCGTAGGAGATGATCTTGAGGTTGTGTTGGCGTGCGATGGCAGCAAGGGGTCTCACGTAGACGTTGAAGAGGGTGGGGCTGAGTGACAATCCTTGCGGGACGCCGCAGATGACTTCGGCGGCCTCGGAACGAAACGGGGGGAGGCGGACTCTCTGGGTTCTTCCGGCGAGGAACGAGATGATCCACTCCAGTGCCTTATCGTGGATGCCGGTGTTGCTGAGGCTTTGGACTAGGGTGCGGTGGCAGAAAGTGTCGAACACTGCAGAGAGATCCAGGAGGATGAGTGCCGTTGTTTCTCCGTTGTCGAGCAGGGCTTGGATGTCGTCGGTGGCTGCGATGAGGGCGGTCTCGGTGCTGTGGTTGGCTCTGAACCCGGACTGCGAGGGGTCGAGGGATCTGTTCGTCTCGAGGAAGGCAGCCAGCTGTCTGTTGACGATCTTCTCGATGACTTTGGCAGGAAAAGGAAGGAGCGAGATGGGGCGGAGGTTTTTGAGGTCGGTGGGGTCCGCTGTAGGTTTCTTCAGTAGGGCGCGGAGCTCGGCATGCTTCCAGCTCTCCGGGAAGGTGGCGGTGTTGAAGGAGTTATTGATGACATCTCGGAGTTGGGGTGCAATGGTGGAGTCTGCATTGTTGAAGACGTGGTGGGGACATCGGTCGGTTGGAGATCCGGAGTGGATGGTGTTCATCGTGCGGGCTGTGTCTTCGGTGGTCACCGTGGTCCAGGTGCGGAGGGTTCGACGGTTGGGTGCGTGGATGGTGCGCCGAAGCTGTTGTGGATGTCAGCAATCTTGCGATGGAAGTACGAGGTGAGGGAGTCGCAGAGATCCTGTGAAGGAGTGATGTCGTTGTTGCCGGTGCTGGGGTTGGAGAACTCCTTGACGATGTTGAAGAGTTCCTTGCTGTCGTGGGCGTTGTTGTCCAGTCGTACCTTCAGTGATTTCTTCTTGGCGGTGCAGATGAGCTGGTGGTGCTTGCGGGTGGCGTGTTTCCGGGCGGTCATGTTGTCAGCGGTCTGGTCGAGGAGCCAGGCTTTCTCGAGGGTGCGGCAGGTCTTCTTGGAGTCCTTGAGTTCGTCTGTGAACCAGGGGGCCTGCTTGTTCTGGGTCTGCTGGGAGGGTTCTTCAATGGTGCGAGGTCGTTGGCGCAGGCGGTCAGCCACTGTGTGAAGTTGCGGGCTGGTTCGTTGGGGTCCGTTGTGCTGGCAGGTGGGTTCTGGCTGAGGGAAATGGTGAGTTGGTCGGCGGTGATCTTGCTCCAACTTCTGTGAGGAGCCTGATGTGGGTGGTGGTGGGTTGTGTTTTTTCTGAAGCTGAAGTGGACGCAGCTGTGGTCGGTCCAGTGGAGTCCGGTGGAGTGGCTGAAGGTGATATGCTTGCTGGATGAGAAGACGGGATCAAGCGTGTGGCCGGCGTAGTGGATGGGGGTGTTGACCAGTTGCTTGAGTCCGAGGTTGGTGAGGTTGTCCAGCAGTGCGGTGGTGTTGCGGTCCTTGTTGTTCTCCAGGTGGAAGTTGAGGTCCCCTGGGAGGATGTAGTCGGCAGAGGGGAGGGCGTGTGGGCTGATGAAGTCTGCGATGTCTTCGCTGAATTGTGTGCGTGGTCCCGGGGGTCTGTAGATGAGGGTGCCTCTGAGGTCGTCTTTGGGTCGGTGTGAATCTGGAAGTGGAGGTGCTCGGCGGCGGCGAATGTGTCGTTGGGGTCGGTCGTGATGCGGATGGTGTTCTTGTGGACGATGGCGATGCCTCCTCCGGTCTGGTTGACGCGGTCCCTCCTGATGATCGTGTACCCGTCCGGGATGGCGATGGCGATGTCGGGGGCTGAGGAGGCGTTCATCCAGGTTTCCGTGAGGAAGGCGATGTCTGGTGATGTTGTGTCGAGGAGGTTCCAGAGTTCCACGGCGTGTCTGTGGACGGAGCGGGCGTTGAGCAGGATGCACTTGAGGTTGCTGCTGGTGCTTGGCTTGGCGGGCGCGGTGCAGGTTCGGAGGCAGGTGAACTTGCAGGTTCTGCAGGTGAACGGTCCGTGAAATCATTTCGGGGCGGCCTGGCAGCAGGTGGGGTTCCGGCCGGCATTGAGTGCGTTGAGGGCAGCGGCGTCGTAGGTCTGTGGGGTCATCTTGCATCGGTGGGGGCCAGGGGTCCTGGCACTGGGCGCGGTCCAGGCGCGGACGGGCGCAGACGGGCTTGCCTTTGGCATGCCTTCGGCGCACAATCGGCGCGCTCGCTGCGCGTACGCGCGGACTCTGCCATAAATGACGAGTGGGGGGGCGGAGCGAGGGAGGAGCAGCTGGGAGGTGGGAGCGGGGTGGCGAATGGGAGAGGGACCAGGTGGAGAGGGGGCGGGGCCACGGGGGAGCAGCGGCAGGGAGCGGGGAACGGCGGCTGGAGCGCTAGGGGGTCAGCTAAATAAACAAAGGCAGGGGGATAGCAGCGGACAATCAGGGGCACAGCACAATAACAGAGGCAAAAACGGAAGAAAATACAGAAATACAAACTACGAAGGCAGAGATATAAACTACGAAGCAGATTCAGGGGCACTGCGGAAGCAATGTGGCAACGAGCAGGCGGTGGCAGCAGGGGGACCGGGTGACCTTGGGAGGAGCCACGCGGCGGGTTGAGCGACCGGCACTGACGAGGTCAGGCTGGTCACAGCTCCCCGTCGCACGGCCGAGTCCTTAAGTGCCCAGTGGGAGGGAGGAGCAGCTGGGAGGTGGTAACGGGGTGGCGAATGGGAGAGGGACTGGGTGGAGAGGGGGCGGGGCCGCGGGGGAGCAGCGGCAGGGAGCGGGGAACGCCGGCTGAAGCGCTAGGGGGTCAGCTAAACAAACAAAGGCAGGGGGATAGCAGCGGACAATCAGGGGCACAGCACAATAACAGAGGCAAAAACGGCAGAAAATACAGAAATACAAACTACGAAGGCAGAGATATAAACTACGAAGCAGATTCAGGGGCACTGCGGAAGCAATGTGGCAACGAGCAGGCGGTGGCAGCAGGGGGACCGGGTGACCTCGGGAGGAGCCACGCGGCGGGTTGAGCGACCGGCACTGACGAGGTCAGGCTGGTCACAGCTCCCCGTCGCACGGCCGAGTCCTTAAGTGCCCAGTGGGAGGGAGGAGCAGCTGGGAGGTGGGAGCGGGGTGGCGAATGGGAGAGGCACCAGGTGGAGAGGGGGCGGGGCCGCGGGGGAGCAGCGGCAGGGAGCGGGGAACGGCGGCTGAAGCGCTAGGGGGTCAGCTAAACAAACAAAGGCAGGGGGATAGCAGCGGACATTCAGGGGCACAGCACAATAACAGAGGCAAAAACGGCAGAAAATACAGAAATACAAACTACGAAGGCAGAGATATAAACTACGAAGCAGATTCAGGGGCACTGCGGAAGCAATATGGCAACAAGCAGGCGGTGGCAGCAGGGGGACCGGGTGACCTCGGGAGGAGCCACGCGGCGGGTTGAGCGACCGGCACTGACCAGGTCAGGCTGGTCACTTTTCATTGGTTCAGAACAGTTTTGGTTTCCAAATGATGAAAGCCCGGGTCATGTGACCTGAAAATAACACTTTTCATTGGTTCAGAACAGTTTTGTTTTCCAAATGATGAAAGCCCCCACCTTTTTTCCTCATTCTCACTTTGTTCTTTGAGTGAGGAAGACCTGTTTCTATTCATTGAGAAATGGCTACAGTAGCAGCAGCAGCAGGAGCATCTGCACCACCACCACCACCACCACAAGGACCACCACAACACCACAGTGGTGGTGAAGAAGAAGAAGAGTATGAGGAGGAGGAGCACAGGCACTTCCTGCCCGAAGATAATCCCCCATATAAGCCTAAGGAGCACTTTGTGTGGGAGTTTTTTAAAATCCCAAGGGACCAAAAGAAAGTCAATGCGCCAAAAGTGACATGTCTGATCTGTGGCATTGTACTTTCCAGGGGGAACCCTGCAAAAAAATATTCATTTGGAATACACACAATGCTTCGCCACATGCAACGCCGGCATCCAAACAACTATTCTGCGGCAGAGGTCAGAGAACTGACCAGAAACCCTCCCCAATCATCTCCAAGCACTTCCAAAAGCAAACAACCCACTCTATCGGGTCCAGAGGCAAGGGAGATGGTCCCAAACATCCAACGCCACTTTGCAGATTACAAAATAGTTTGTATGCTTTGCGGAAGTACAATTTCCTATGGGGAGCAAAGCATCAAACTCATCAACCGTGCTGGAGACAACCACATCTGCAGAAAGAAACCTTAATTTTTTCCTGATTTTTTTTGCTCCAGTTGAGCCGTTTACAATTCCCAGTTTTTTGTTTGTCCCCATAAAAATTAAAAAAATATATAAAATTGTTCATAAAAGCCAAAAAAAGTAAAAAATGTTCAAAAAAACAATAGAAAAAATATAAAACAACAAAAAGAATAAAAAAAACCAGTTCTTTTTAGAACTACCTCCAATTTATAAAAAAATGCTACATTTTTAAAAAACTCTGTCATTCTTTTTTCTCCAGGGTACGCTCCCCAGTACGCGCACCGGTGCGCGTACCGGGCGCTCCCCCCGCGTAAATCGGAAAAAAAATAGCCGTTTCTGCCTGTTACCATAGCAACTCCCTCCTCACTGAGCTCTCAGGTTCAAAAGTTTATTCTACAATGTTGCAAATGAACTCAGCAAGGATGTTTGACATCTCAATACTACACACAAAAGAGGGGCGAGGGTCAAGTCAATTTATACTCTACCACCCCAGACCCCAAGAAACACTAATGTACACACAAGGGGGTGTATAGAGTGGATAACAAACAAAGATCAAATTAAACAAACAGAGACAGCCCCAATGGGGCAAATCGCTCTATTTGAAAAAACTGCCCTCACTCACATACCGAAGTATGTGACATGCTTCATCATTGGGCCTGCTTACAATACGCCCTGGTGTAGCCACACACAGGGCGGAGCATAAGGGGGGGAAAAAATAATAAACTGCTCTCAACAAAACATATAGTCAAGACAAAAGAGACATAGACAACACATAACACAGATCTTGGTGAAAGCCGTGCAAGCACCAAGTGACCACCACTGAAAAGTGCGACGAAAGGTGCAGTTAGGAAAAGTGATTAAAACTGATTAAGGGTGGCAACCAGAACACAACCTGTATTAAACTTTTCTTGATACCACTATCAGGATTAAAAGAAAGGAAAAAGGATGGGAAAAAGCCTCAACAAGATGGTTAGGAATCTCAAGGGTTCCCTCCTACCACTGCCAGAGTCAACATGTTTCGACCGCTCTGTATGTGCCCTTCGGGTCACTCCGGTCTTCTTCAGGACCGTCGCATTCAGTGCCACTCTGGGTTTCCCCGTACTTCAGATAATGATACCCCTGGGGTGGGGTAGGTCCACTAGATCCATACCCCTCCCGTAATCTGTGTGGAGACGGTTCCCTCAAATGCGGGAGAACATAAACTGTCGTAATAGAAGAGAAGATAGTATAAACACTCTCAGTGATCACATGTACTTACTATCATTCTCTTTTCATTATGTCTCTAAAGAGTTAAAACCCATTGAGTCCCCTTATCTAATGCTGAGCTAAAAACCCGGTAACAAGTAATACCATGAGTCCTGCTCAAACAAATGTAATCGCTTGCACCTATTTAACCTGATGAATATAGTATGAAAGCCCTTTAAAAAGTCCATTATCTCACAATTTGCGTGGTCATTCGTATCTCAAAACTAGCCACTTCGATGTTCGTGGGGCCGTCACTATACTACAACCCACTATCCATCCTGTGACTGTGTTCCCACTCCAGAAGAGTGTGCATGTAATTGTACACTTACAGAGTTTATATTATTAGAAAACTCGAACTGGTGTCCGGTGGGAGGGACGCCAAAGAACACAATCTAGAATGAAAAGGAAAGGAAAGGGATGCATAAGGGAGATGCTGTAACCTTAAATGACTCCCTCTCCCGATGTGCACCTCTGTTTTGCACACGCTAAAACTATGTCTAGCGTTATTGTGCCTTCATCGGGTTTATGCCATCACATGCGTTCTATGCGCTCGCCCCCACACGCCTTCTCCTTACCGTTCTGGAGGCGAGTCCCTGTTAATTCACCTGCATACCATGACACCGCGCAGAGTGATACGCGCGGTATCTCTTCATATTTTAAAGAATATCAGTACCGGTTTAGAGCGTCCTACGTGACCGCGTCTTCGGCGTCGTCACGTGGGGCGCCAACGTCCTCTCACGTACTCCACCTCATGGGAAATGTAGTTCCATGGGCGAATATCGACCAACGTAGTTGGTTCGTGGATCCTAAGGTGCCACAATATGTATGGTGGTCGCCTTACGCTCTAGAAAATGCCGTTACCATCGATGGCAATCTGTAGCAGTATGCCCCTATATGTCTAATTGATGTATATGGGTTTGGGGGGGGAAAGAAAAAGAAGAGGAAAAGAGAAATGTGTTAACCCTCTCAACACCCGCACCAGGGGATAATTGGATCGGACAGTCAATCACAGTAGAGAAGTCCTTCTGTGGTGAGGTAAACCACAACACCATACTGACCATACCATGCGTGGTGTTATCATGGATTTACTAGATGCTTTATGTCAAAGGGACTATGATACTCAAGGGCATAGTTGAATCTCTTTTCTTATTATAGTTCTTATTACAGACAAGCTTGAACCCATATGGACCATTAATATTGTTGTTGTTACCTGTCCCCAAAACCAATAATAATAACTCCCAGGAGCCCGAGAGTAAATGTTCATGGTGGATGTCACCTCTACTAGGAGGTCTTTCGGGAGGGGAAATGGAGTGCAGATGGTAAAAGGTCATGGCGTCATACACACAACAATGGTGGCTCCTCATAGATCTCTATGGAATGTACAGGGAGATCACCGTGATCATGTCTCTTTACTCCATAACACTTCACTATCTGCTCAACGCCTGCCACCGAATATCATCATTTAGTCCCACTACATGGCTCTTCAACCGGTACACCCATCTCTGCTCCCGCCGGAGTAAAATGCTCTGTTCATCAGTTTGGTGTCTGCCGAATTGGATTTTCTCAATGACGGTCCACTTCAGGTCATCTATGCCATGTCTTTTTTCTTTAAAGTGAGCTGTGAGTCTTGTATTGGTCTTTTCACACCTAATCGTGCTACGATGTTCTGTGATTCTCACGCGCACTTTTCTACTCGTCATCCCCACATACATTTTTTGGTAGAGCAATGTTATCAGGTATATTACTCCCTGGGAATTACAATTGGTGTGAGATCTCTGTTCCCAGGGAGCCCGAAGGCCGAGGTCAAGAGTTTTAGAGTTGCATGTAAGATGACAGACGCTGCATGAACCGCATCTAGTGTGACCAGTCAGTTTAGGTAAGCCAGTTAGTGTGTTGATCTCCCTTCCACCTCCCAGATCCCTAGGTCTAGTGTGTATTAAGAGGTCCTTCAGGTTCTGGCTGCGTCTGAAGGAGAAGAGGGGTCTTTCCATATTTATACCTCCCGTGTTGAGAATTTTCCAATTCTGTAGGACCAGGCGTTTTATTTGATGTGATGCCATGTTGAAAGTGGACACAAAAACTGGCTTTTTCATTTCCGGTCTAACAGTTTTGGTGAGTAGTGACTCCCGATTAGCATTGAGGGCCCTTTTCTTTGCCTTCTTGATCACTCTCTACGGGTAGCCCCTCTGATGTAGTTTCTCTGTCAGGACCTCCGATTAAGCCACAAAATCCTCCCTGTCTGATCAATTCCGGCGAATACGGAAGAACTGACCCACTGGTAAATACTCCCGTAAGGAGCGTGGTTGGAAACTCCCAAAAGCCAGAAGGGAATTCTTATCTGTTGGTTTATGGAAAACCTTGGTCTTCAAGGTGCCGTTGGTGGATTCGATCACCAGGTCCAAGAATGGTAAATGGGTTTTGGTGATAGTCGAAGTGAAGTGGAGGAACGCATTCTCGGTGTTGAGCCACTCCAAAAAGTGGTGGACAGATGTTCTTTCGCCCCTCCAAATCACTAAGACGTCGTCAATGTACCGACGCCACAATCGTAGATTGTTTGCCCATGGACCGTTGGCCTCCAGGATCTTCATCTTCTCAAAGGCCCCCACGTATAACCCTGCCACACTGGCGGCAAACACACTCCCCATTAAGGTCCCATGTGTTTGAAGGTACAAAGACCCCTCAAATTCGAAAAAATTCCTGGTTAAGGCTATCTCGGCCAAATGCAGGATGAAGGTCTGTGGTGTTTCGTAGGGCCACTCCCCATCAAAAAGTAACGTTTCCAAGACCCTGTGGATTTTAGGTAAGGCGTAGAAATACGGAGTCCTAGGTTGCTTGTTCACAAGGAACTCCGCTTCTTGCTGTGTAATCCAATCATTCGCCTTCGCCTCCTCTACCATGATGACGATTTCTTTGGTGATCTCTTCAGTAGGGTCTTCTCTCAATAAGTGATAAGTCCTAGGGTCAGCCAAGAGGCGGAGACATTCGCCTCGATAGGTATCTACGTCCATAATCACAGTCGCCCCGCCCTTGTCAGCAGGCTTCAAGATGATTTCCTTATTCGACCCCAGTTCCTTCAGTGCTTCTTTTTCCCGATTCGAGAGGTTGGAAAAAAGTCCCGAGTCCGCCAGATTTAATGTCTCTAGATCATGGATCACTGCTTCCTCAAAAGCCGCAATCTGGGGAGGGAGGGCTGCTAATTGCGGTGTAAAAGTTGACTTCGGGCGAAAGGGTGTATCGCCTCTATGTCTGTCGGAAGACTCTTGGTTTTCGAAGAAGACTTTTAATCTTACGTTCCGGAAAAAGACCGCTAAATCCTGTCGTAAATTGAATAGATCAGGATAATTTGTAGGGACAAATCCCAGGCCCTTCTCAAGAACTTGATCCTGAACATCAGTTAAGGAGTAGGAGGACAGGTTCACCACTAATGATTGTCTCGGCTCGTGCTCGGTGTTGTTCCTTGTGCCATGCTCCTGGTGATCCGCTGGGTAATCTCCGGGTCCTGGTTGGACCAATTCACCCTCGCTGGTGTCTTTTGCTTGCCTCGTTCCCTCCCCCGGCCTCCCCCTAAAAAAGGCCCTTGGAAGTTTTGGAACTGAGTGTTCTGGAAATCAGAGTTCTGGAACTGTTGGTTCCCGTATGGTTGATTTTGGAACTGCCCCGCAGGGGGAAAGCCCATCACTGGCCAGTTGAAGGCTTGATTAGGGTACGGTTGGAAGGGTTGTTGGAGAAATTGAGGTCTCGGCCCCTCCAATTACAGCGGCCTCGTCCTCTTCTCTTGGGCTGAAACTAATTTTCACTCCCTTCACTTGAACTACTGGTGGTATATTGGCGAGGGCGGCCTTGTTGGTTGTTCTTATTACCTTCTGCCATTTTCTGTTTGGCATACTCGTCTGATGTATAACGGTATGCCTTCTCCCTCGTGAAGTTCTTCAAGTCTTTTTGTAACTTGGAGATTTTAGAGTGGATCAAATGGTCCCTGTACTCTGCCAGTTCAGTGTTAATCTGATCTAATTTATGGTCGAATGTAGCCATGACAATGTCTGCCTGTAGGCCCGCTTCGGTCGTCTGTATTTTAATTAGCAGGGCATCTGCCAGCCTTTTCGCTGTTCGAATGATTAACACCAACCAGTCTCTGGTGCACTTCCATGACACCAGAGTCCAGTCCCGTCTGAATTCCTCATCTTCCAGAAAAATCAGAGGCTCATTAGTCACAAGAAGGCCCCTAGGAGTAGCATTAACCCGCAAGTATTCAGTAAGGATTGCCCCATGAAGGATGGTTCTAACTTGGTTCTTTTTAAGTTCCAGTAGAGTGTCCATATGGGTTCAAGCTTGTCTGTAATAAGAACTATAAGAAAAGAGATTCAACTATGACCTTGAGTATCATAGTCCCTTTGACATAAAGCATCTAGTAAATCCATGATAACACCACGCATGGTATGGCCAGTATGGTGTTGTGGTTTACCTCACCCCAGAAGGACTTCTCTACTGTGATTGACTGTCCGATCCAGTTATCCCCTGGGGCGGGTGTTGAGAGGGTTAACACATTTCTCTTTTACTCTTCTTTTTCTCCCCCCCCCCCCAACCCATATACATCAATTAGACATATAGGGGCATACTGCTACAGATTGCCATCGATGGTAACGGCATTTTCTAGAGCGTAAGGCGACCACCATACATATTGTGGCACCTTAGGATCCACGAACCAACTACGTGGGTCGATATTCGCCCATGGAACTACATTTACCATGAGGTGGAGTACGTGAGAGGACGTTGGCGCCCCACGTGACGACGCCGATGACTCGGTCACATGGGACGCTCTAAACTGGTACTGATATTCTTTAAAATATGGAGAAACACCTCGCGTATCAGTCTGCGCGGTGTCACGGTATGCAGGTGAATTAACAGGGACTCGCCTCCAGAACGGTAAGGAGAAGGCGTGTTGGGGCGAGCGCATAGAACGCATGTGATGGCATAAACCCGATGGAGGCACAATAACGCTAGACATAGTTTTAGCGTGTGCAAAACAGAGGTGCACATCGGGAGAGGGAGTCATTTAAGGTTACAGCGTCTCCCTTATGCATCCTTTTCCTTTCCTTTTCATTCTAGATTGTGTTCTTTGGCGTCCCTCCCACCGGACACCAGTTCGAGTTTTCTAATAATATAAACTCTGTAAGTGTACAATTACAGGCACACTCTTCTGGAGTGGGAACACCGTGACAGGATGGATAGTGGGTTGTTTTATAGTGACGGCCCCACGAACATCGAAGTGGCTAGTTTTGAGATACGAATGACCACGCAAATTGTGAGATAATGGACTTTTTAAAGGGCTTTCATCCTATATTCATCAGGTTAAATAGGTGCAAGCGATTACATTTGTTTGAGCAGGACTCATGGTATTACTTGTTACCGGGTTTTTAGCTCAGCATTAGATAAGGGGACTCAATGGGTTTTAACTCTTTAGAGACATAATGAAAAGAGAATGATAGTAAGTACATGTGATCACTGAGAGTGTTTATACTATCTTCTCTTCTATTACGACAGTGTATGTTCTCCCGCATTTGAGGGAACCGTCTCCACACAGATTACGGGAGGGGTACGGATCTAGTGGACCTACCCCATCCCAGGGGTATCATTATCCGAAGTACGGAGAAACCCAGAGTGGCACTGAATGTGACGGTCCTGAAGAAGACCGGAGTGAACAGAAGGGCACATACAGAGCGGTCGAAACATGTTGACTCTGGCAGTGGTAGGAGGGAACCCTTGGGATTCCTAATCGTCTCGTTGAGGCTTTTTCCCATCCTTTTTCCTTTCTTTTAATCCTGATAGGGGTATTAAGAAAAGTTTAATAAAGGTTGTGTTCTGGTTGCTACCCTTAATCAGTTTTAATCACTTTTCCTAACTGCACCTTTCGTCACACTTTTCAGTGGTGGTCACTTGGTGCTTGCACAGCTTTCACCAAGATCTGTGTTATGTGTCGTCTATGTCTCTTTTGTCTTGACTATATGTTTTGTTGAGAGCAGTTTACTATTTCCCCCCCCCTTATGCTCCGCCCCGTGTGTGGCTACACCAGGGCATATTGTAAGCAGGCCCAATGATGAAGCATGTCACATACTTCGGTATGTGAGTGAGGACAGTTTTTTCAAATAGAGCGATTTGCCCCATTGGGGCTATCTCTGTTCGTTTAATTTGATCTTTGTTTGTTATCCACTCTATACACCCCCCTTGTGTGTACATTAGTGTTTCTTGGGGGTCTGGGGTGGTAGAGTATAAATTGACTTGACCCTCGCCCCTCTTTTGTGTGTAATATTGTGAGAGCGGCAGCTTAGCCGCAGGGGCTATTAGATTTTAAACCTGACTTTTTTGACATCTCAGTATCTCACGTTTCCTACAACTTTCTTACATCCTGTGATACATGTTCCGCACATTTCGTGACTAGCTGCCTACAGGGTAGTTACCTCTTATTGACTTAGGGCTGTTTAACATCATTTAGGGCCCTTATTATTATTATTTTTATTTCCCCCTATTTTTCTCCCCTTCTTCGCTTTTTAATAGACAAACGTTACTGATGGATCTCTTTCCGGGTCTGTCCTTTGGGGATGATATCGTCTCAGATATCCTGGCAGGACCTTCTCTTCTAGGTGATAGGACTGTCACGGCAGTGCTAGCTCAAGGGGAAGGCTGGGACACTCTACTGGAACTTAAAAAGAACCAAGTTAGAACCATCCTTCATGGGGCAATCCTTACTGAATACTTGCGGGTTAATGCTACTCCTAGGGGCCTTCTTGTGACTAATGAGCCTCTGATTTTTCTGGAAGATGAGGAATTCAGACGGGACTGGGCTCTGGTGTCATGGAAGTGCACCAGAGACTGGTTGGTGTTAATCATTCGAACAGCGAAAAGGCTGGCAGATGCCCTGCTAATTAAAATACAGACGACCGAAGCGGGCCTACAGGCAGACATTGTCATGGCTACATTCGACCATAAATTAGATCAGATTAACACTGAACTGGCAGAGTACAGGGACCATTTGATCCACTCTAAAATCTCCAAGTTACAAAAAGACTTGAAGAACTTCACGAGGGAGAAGGCATACCGTTATACATCAGACGAGTATGCCAAATAGAAAATGGCAGAAGGTAATAAGAACAAACAACAAGGCCGCCCTCGCCAATATACCACCAGTAGTTCAAGTGAAGGGAGTGAAAATGAGTTTCAGCCCAAGAGAAGAGGACGAGGCCGCGGTAATTGGAGGGGCCCGAGACCTCAATTTCTCCAACAACCCTTCCAACCGTACCCTAATCAAGCCTTCGACTGGCCAGTGATGGGCTTTCCCCCTGCGGGGCAGTTCCAAAACTTCCAAGGGCCTTTTTTAGGGGGAGGCCGGGGGAGGGGACGAGGCAAGCAAAAGACACCAGCGAGGATGAATTGGTCCAACCAGGACCCGGAGATTACCCAGCGGATCACCAGGAGCATGGCACAAGGAACAACACCGAGCACGAGCCGAGACAATCATTAGTGGTGAACCTGTCCTCCTACTCCTTAACTGACGTTCAGGAGCAAATTCTTGAGAAGGGCCTGGGATTCGTCCCTAAAAATTATCCTGATCTATTCAATTTACGACAGGATTTAGCGGTCTTTTTCCGGAACGTAAGATTAAAAGTCTTCTTCGAAAACCAAGAGTCTTTGGACAGACATAGAGGCGATACACCCTTTCGCCCGAAGTCAACTTTTACACCGCAATTAGCAGCCCTCCCTCCCCAGATTGCGGCTTTTGAGGAAGCAGTGATCCATGATCTAGAGTCATTAAATCTGGCGGACTCGGCACATTTTTCCAACCTCTCGAATCGGGAAAAAGAAGCACTGAAGGAACTGGGGTCGAATAAGGAAATCATCTTGAAGCCTGCTGACAAGGGCGGGGCGACTGTGATTATGGCCGTAGATACCTATCGAGGCGAATGTCTCCGCCTTTTGGCTGACCCTAGGACTTATCACTTATTGAGAGAAGACCCTACTGAAGAGATCACCAAAGAAATCGTCATCATGGTAGAGGAGGCGAAGGCGAATGATTGGATTACACAGCAAGAAGCGGAGTTCCTTGTGAACAAGCAACCTAGGACTCCGTATTTCTACGCCTTACATAAAATCCACAAAGCAGTGCGACCCCCTCCCGGGAGACCCATTGTCTCCGTTATGGGGTCCCTGCTGGAGCCCCTCTCCGAATTCTGCGACTTCTATTTGAAGCCTACGGTTCAAAAACTACCGACCTACTTAAGAGACACACTAGATGTTCTGAATCTGTTGAATGAGATGCCGTTCAACCCGGACGAGGAATTCTTGATAGGACTTGACATAGAATCCCTATACACTAATATACCGCAGCGGGAAAGCCTCAGGGTCTTGGAAACAATACTTTTTGATGGGGAGTGGCCCTACGAAACACCACAAACCTTCATCCTGCATTTGGCCGAGATAGCCTTAACCAGGAATTTTTTCGTATTTGAGGGGTCTTTGTACCTTCAAACACATGGGACCTCAATGGGGAGTGTGTTTGCCCCCAGTGTGGCAGGGTTATACGTGGGGGCCTTTGAGAAGATGACGATCCTGGAGGCCAACGGTCCATGGGCAAACAATCTACGATTGTGGCGTAGGTACATCGACGACGTCTTAGTGATTTGGAGGGGGCGAAAGAACATCTGTCGACCACTTTTTGGAGTGGCTCAACGCCCAGAATCCGCTCCTCCACTTCACTTCGACTATCACCAAAACCCATTTACCATTCTTGGACCTGGTGATCGAAGCCACCAACGGCACCTTGAAGACCAAGGTTTTCCATGAACCAACAGATAAGAATTCCCTTCTGGCTTTTGGGAGTTTCCACCCACGCTCCTTACGGGAGAATTTACCAGTGGGTCAGTTCTTCCGTATTCGCCGGAATTGTTCAGACAGGGAGGATTTTGTGGCTGAATCCGAGGTCCTGACAGAGAAACTACATCAGAGGGGCTACCCGCAGAGAGTGATCAAGAAGGCAAAGAAAAGGGCCCTCAATGCTAATCGGGAGTCACTACTCACCAAAACTGTTAGACCGGAAATGAAAAAGCCAGTTTTTGTGTCCACTTTCAACACGGCATCACATCAAATAAAACGCCTGGTCCTACAGAATTGGAAAATTCTCAACACGGGAGGTATGAATATGGAAAGACCCCTCTTCTCCTTCAGACGCAGCCAGAACCTGAAGGGCCTCTTAATACACACTAGACCCAGGGATCTGGGAGGTGGAAGGGAGATCAACACACTAACTGCAAACCTAAACTGACTGGTCACACTAGATGCGGTTCATGCAGCGTCTGTCATCTTACATGCAACTCTAAAACTCTTGACCTCGGCCTTCGGACTCCCTGGGAACAGAGATCTCACACCAATTGAATTTCCCAGGGTGTAATATACCTGATAACATGCCCCTGCCCAAAAATGTATGTGGGGATGACGAGTAGAAAAGTGCGCGTGAGAATCACAGAACATCGAAGCACGATTAGGTGTGAAAAGACCAATACAAGACTCACAGCTCACTTTAAAGAAAAAAGACATGGCATAGATGACCTGAAGTGGACCGTCATTGAGAAAATCCAATTCGGCAGACACCAAACTGATGAACAGAGCATTTTACTCCGGCGGGAGCAGAGATGGGTGTACCGGTTGAAGAGCCATGTGGTGGGACTAAATGATGATATTCGGTGGCAGGCGTTGAGCAGATAGTGAAGTGTTATGGAGTAAAGAGACATGATCACGGTGATCTCCCTGTACATTCCATAGAGATCTATGAGGAGCCACCATTGTTGTGTGTATGACGCCATGACCTTTTACCATCTGCACTCCATTTGCCCTCCCGAAAGACCTCCTAGTAGAAGTGACATCCACCGTGAACATTTACCCTTGGGCTCCTGGGAATTATTATTATTGGTTTTGGGGACAGGTAACAACAACAATATTAATGGTCCATATGGGTTCAAGCTTGTCTGTAATAAGAACTATAATAAGAAGAGAGATTGAACTATGACCTTGAGTATCATAGTCCCTTTGACATAAAGCATCTAGTAAATCCATGATAACACCACGCATGGTATGGTCAGTATGGTGTTGTGGTTTACCTCACCCCAGAAGGACTTCTCTACTGTGATTGACTGTCCGATCCAGTTATCCCCAGGGGCGGGTGTTGAGAGGGTTAACACATTTCTCTTTTCCTCTTCTTTTTCTTTCCCCCCCCAAACCCATATACATCAATTAGACATATAGGGGAATACTGCTACAGATTGCCATCGATGGTAACAGCATTTTCTAGAGCGTAAGGCGACCACCATACATATTGTGGCACCTTAGGATCCACGAACCAACTACGTGGTTCGATATTCGCCCATGGAACTACATTTCCCATGAGGTGGAGTACGTGAGAGGACGTAATCGCCCCACGTGACGACGCCGAAGACGCGGTCACGTAGGACGCTCTAAACCGGTACTGATATTCTTTAAAATATGGAGAGATACCGCGCGTATCACTCTGCGCGGTTTCACGGTATGCAGGTGAATTAACAGGGACTCGCCTCCAGAACGGTAAGGAGAAGGCGTGTGGGGGCAAGCGCATAGAACGCATGTGATGGCATAAACCCGATGGACAACAAAATGAAAAGGGAGGTCTCCTCACAATCCGTTAGGGGACGAGGAGAGAAACAATTGTTACAACTGACGAGTAGTCCCTAGTTGGCCTATAGATAAGGCAGAGAGGGAGGTTCCTCAGTTAGATTGACAATGGGGTAAAGGGGAGGGAAGGGGAAGCCAAAAAGCCACCAGATGTGTGGCTTTTTGGCTTCCCCTTCCCTCCCCTTTACCCCATTGTCAATCTAACTGAGGAACCTCCCTCTCTGCCTTATCTATAGGCCAACTAGGGACTACTCGTCAGTTGTAACAATAAACCCGATGGAGGCACAATAACGCTAGACATAGTTTTAGCGTGTGCAAAGCAGAGGTGCACATCGGGAGAGGGAGTCATTTAAGGTTACAGCATCTCCCTTATGCATCCCTTTCCTTTCCTTTTCATTCTAGATTGTGTTCTTTGGCGTCCCTCCCACCGGACACCAGTTCAAGTTTTCTAATAATATAAACTCGGTAAGTGTACAATTACATGCACACTCTTCTGGAGTGGGTACACTGTGACAGGATGGATAGTGGGTTGTAGTATAGTGACGGCCCCACGAACATCAAAGTGGCTAGTTTTGAGATACGAATGACCTCGCAAATTGTGAGATAATGGACTTTTTAAAGGGCTTTCATCCTATATTCATCAGGTTAAATAGGTGCAAGCGGTTACATTTGTTTGAGCAGGACTCATGGTATTACTTGTTACCGGGTTTTTAGCTCAGCGTTAGATAAGGGGACTCAATGGGTTTTAACTCTTTAGAGACATAATGAAGAGAATGATAGTAAGTACATGTGATCACTGAGAGTGTTTATACTATCTTCTCTTCTATTACGACAGTGTATGTTCTCCCGCATTTGAGGAAACCGTCTCCACACAGATTACGGGAGGGGTACGGATCTAGTGGACCTACCCCATCCCAGGGGTATCATTATCCGAAGTATGGAGAAACCCAGAGTGGCACTGAATGAGACGGTCCTGAAGAAGACCGGAGTGACCCGAAGGGCACATACAGAGCGGTTGAAACATGTTGACTCTGGCAATGGTAGGAGGGAACCCTTGAGATTCCTAATCATCTTGTTGAGGCTTTTTCCTTTCTTTTAATCCTGATAGGGGTATCAAGAAAAGTTTAATAAAGGTTGTGTTCTGGTTGCTACCCTTAATCAGTTTTAATCACTTTTCCTAACTGCACCTTTCGTCGCACTTTTCAGTGGTGGTCACTTGGTGCCTGCCCGGCTTTCACCAAGATCTGTGTTATGTGTTGTCTATGTCTCTTTTGTCTTGACTATATGTTTTGTTGAGAGCAGTTTATTATTCCCCCCCCCTTATGCTCCGCCCTGTGTGTGGCTACACCAGGGCGTATTGTAAGCAGGCCCAATGATGTAGCATGTCACATACTTCGGTATGTGAGTGAGGGCAGTTTTTTCAAATAGAGCGATTTGCCCCATTAGGGCTGTCTCTGACATCTCAATACACCAGCTTATCCGGTGCAATGTTTCTTTAAATGACTTTTTCTTAACCATTCAAATTACTTCTTTCACAGAACAGAACCATGCACCCTAACTTTCAGTTTTCAACTATCTGAATCCACCAATCATTGCTTGTGATTCAAGAGCACTGAAACTCCACAGTTTTTTGTTTTGCAAACTCCTACTGTTCCAACTGCCATTTCATTCCCACACTTCCTCTGACTGCACCAGAACCTCCTCTCACCGTGTATTCTGTCTGGATTATTGGAGATAGCTACATCCACTGGGCTCAAAGGTACGCAGCTATCAGAAATTTTCACAACCTTGATTTACCAAATGTGGACATCAAGTGGATTGGCCAGAGAGGATTGAGATGTCACCAATTGATACCATTGGTGAAAACCTTTTTGCATCTGCCACACCCTCAGCTCATAATTCTGCACTGTGGTGGAAATGACCTAGGCACTTTGACTGGGGTAGGTGTGGAAATGCTTTTAAAGGACACCTTTGAGCATTTGATGGCACTTTTTCCACAAACTGCCTTGGTATATTCCAATATATGCCAAAGACAGAAATGGAAGTGGTCCAACCAATTTTGTCCACAATTTGAGAAAGCACGGAAACATGTGAATAAATCTGTTTCTGCTTACATGAGAGACTATGGAATGGGTTGAATATACAACAATAACTTGCGTTACAACATGCAAGATATCTACAGAGGAGATGGTGTGCACTTCTCAGATGAGGGGAATAGAATATTCCTCCTAAATTTAAGACTGTGCATTGGAACCTACTTGTAGGTACCTAAATCAGCCACAGAACCCAAAAGCTTTTTTCAGGGCTACCCTACCTCTGATCACTCAAAATGATTATTTTTCTCTAACTTTTCACTATTTTTCACCAAAGTACGTTCCCGGTCCGCTCCCCGGTGCGCATACCGGGCGCTCCCGCCACGAAAATCAGGAAAAAAAAAAGAAATGTTGCCCCGCGGGGCCCTTTTATGGCCCCCACATCAAACCTAGGGGGTCAGGGGGGTCTACCCTGCCCCCTTTTGGTCATTTCCCCCTTTGTTTTTGCCACCTCTTGTGTCTCGATCCTACCGAGACACAAGATGGCGGCTGCTCCGGACTGTTTGGAATGTTGACAGACACCCAAGAGCCAATCAGCTTTCCGCTCGCGTACTCGCGTAGCGCGCCTGTACGCGCCCCGGTGCCCGTACCGGGGCGCGCTTATAGATATATATATTTTTTTGAACCTAAATTACTCAAAATTCACTGGAGCACATATCTTGAGACATAGCAAAGGCACATCGGGCTACCAGTCCCTACAATTTTGCCAAGTTTGGTGGAAATCCATTCAGCCGTTCGGGCTAAAAGTGAGTCCAACCGCCCTATGGAAATTAACATGGGGAAAACACGTTTTGGGACCCCCCTTTTATCTTAGCCCCCGCTTCACGAATCCTCCCCAAACTTTCAGGGAAGGAGTGGAGCGGAGCTGGCCATTTGTTTGGAGAAATTCAGCCAATTCCGTCCATCAACGCCAAAAAGCTCCACAGCACCACCGGCAAGCTGTTCAGCCACACCAGCGAGAGAGGAGACGGACCGCAGGATCAGGTGCAAAAGATTTTATTAGCACAGAAAACAGCTACGCGTTTCAGGCTACACGAGCCCTTGTTCACGCTATAAGTCATTTAAACATTTTCGTTGCTTTTTGTGTGTGTTTGTGCAAATACACGCCCTAAACAGTGACATCACATATCACATGGTCATGAAAATAAAAAACATACTCAGCAAACCATGTTGACATATATATCACTAGTTTGTTATCATGAAATTGTAACAGCATAAATGCATAATGCGATTCATATATATAAATACATAAATAAATAAATCATTTATAGTGCAATATTACTGGACAAATCCATATATGCACATCTGAAAAGCTCAAATATATACACACATTATATTTTCATGTTTTCAACATATTATGCTGATACTGTGATATTAATGGTTAAATCGAAAACGTAATATTATCTATTATTTACATGACCACGATAAAATCTAACTATTCATAATAAAAAGCGGCCAATTTTTTAAAGTGCAAAAAAGTTGTGCAAGATTTAAAGTGCAAAGAAGGCATAAAGTGCAAGACGTCTGATTGATATAGAAGAAGCGTATCAATACATTTAACACAAATCTGTTGCAGAGCCCTGCAACATATGTTAAAATCCTATAAATTATCTTCTAAAATTTGTTTATCAATACAGAAAAGAATCATATTAGAGCAAATAAATAAGAAATACAGCCATAAAAAGGCTGAAAAAACAAAACTAAATAAAAAGAAAGGGGAATCTAATAATGTAAAATGCATATTAATATATATATACACATTATACTTCATCTCTTCAGATTCTATATACAATGTTTCATAAAACCGTACATATATTTTATATTTTTATATTTTCTTCGTTTTAACCTACACATGACAATATGAACATACAGCTACAAAATGATGGTATATATAAATAAGTGAATATCAAAATATATAGATATAAATACATACAAAAGTATATAAAAACATCTATATACATATAGACCAAGAGTATCAAAAATATCAAAAGGTATCAAAAATATCAAAGGTATCAAAAATATCACAGATAGTGAAAACATGACCTCAAATTTATAATAGGCAATATAAATACAAATACACTGATAGATGTAAAAAAGAGAGAGATGTATAGTATGTTAGTGTTGCCATATAACGTTTACCCATTCAGAAAGACATATATTTCTCAATATTAGGGAACCTATATATTGGAAATTATTAGTATTATGTCAAAATGTGAATGGGGGAAACACTAAATATCCTACTATCTGGAACTGATAAGATGCAATACTAATTGAATATTAGGAATAAGTTTATATAAAGCTATGCATTTCCTCAATATTATTTATTCCATTGGGCCACTTACTGTCGAACTCTAAAATCATCTTAGTTTCTAATTGTCTCAGTAAGCGCTCCCGATTGCCTCCTCTTCTAAGTTCTGGAATTGCTCCCACCACATAATACCTGAGACAATCCAAATCCTGATTATGGACGTCTTTAAAGTGGCGAGCTACCGGGTAGGCCTGATCATTATGGAGTATTGCCCTTAGGTGTTGCAATATTCTCACTTGCACCTGTAACTTTGTACTTCCTACATAATTTGAGCCACAGGTGCACGTGAGAACATATACTGCAAATTCCGTTTTGCAATCAAAATTGCCACGGATAGGTGTTTCATTTGCACCAAATGGAGAGGAATATGTAGCTTTATTGATACCAAACTTGCATGCACGACAAGTAGTGCATTTCCTGAACCCCCTATTATGTTGTAGCCAGGACACTTTTTGTTTTGTTTCCGGTGCTGCCTTGTCCAAGGTAAACCGCATGTTCCTGGCTCGTCTAAAGGTAATGTTCGGGGTATTAGGAAGTTTGCCACTGAGAACAGTGTCTGTCAACACGATTGGCCAATTTTTATTAATTATGGCTCTTAATTTTCTATCCTCACTACTGAAAGTGGTGATAAGTCGTGGGCATGTGTTGGTATTGGCTATTTTTAGTGTTGCTGCAGGGGTCATGTTATTAAGTTGTGTATTCACATCGGTAACAGGAATGTTATTAAAAAAACTTTCCCTTGGTCTTAATCTAGCTTTTTGAATGACTTTTTGCAGAATAGAGTCAGTGTAACCACGTGCTTTGAAACGTTTGACCATTTCTTCCACACACCGTTCAAAATCATCAGACGAACTACAAATTCTTTTCAGTCTTAAAATTTCACCATAAGGAATGCTTGATATAAGATGTCTCGGATGCATGCTGCAAGCATGCAACGTAGCATTTCCAGCGGTGGACTTTCTGTGTAGGGTCGATTTAATGGTCTCATTATCTATATATATTTCTACATCCAAAAATTCTATTTTGGTTTTGCTTATATGGGATGTGAAATGTAAGTTTGAGGAGTTTAAATTAATATCTTCTACAAACTTGTTAGCCTGCTGTTCATCACCTTTCCACAAGATGAAGACATCGTCTATATAGCGTAAGTAACAGCAGATATGATTATCAACCCAGTGTTTGTGTTCCGTCAAGAGGACCTGCCTCTCCCACCAGCCAACGTGTAAACACGCGTAGCTGGGGGAGAAGCAGGACCCCATTGCAACTCTTCTGAGTTGTTTGAATAAATCAGAACCAAAGGCAAAGAAATTATTATTCAAGCACCACTCAATTAAAAGAATGATCATTTTGTTGTGCTCATAATATATATATATATATATTTACACACACATATATAAATATATACACATCAACAACACATATACATATGCTAAATAGCGGTGGAAGCATATTCAAGTACCACTGAGTTGGTCTTTCAAAGTCATACTTCTAGTATTTTTTGTCTCCAAGTCTCCATGATTTGGGTTAATAATATATAGGCACCACCAGGCGCAGATTCACATACACCAGAGATCTGTCTGGAAGCACTGCTGGACTGCGCGCAGCTCATGTGAAGGGAAGGTAAGGGGGGCTCTTCTTCTCCAAGGCACGAGGGCTGTGATAAAATGCTGAGTCGCTGCTGCGCTCTTGATACAAGGCCCAGTTACGCACCAGAGGTCTGGAAGCGCTGCTGCGCTGCACGTAGCACAAGTGAAGGCAGGCTCCATCCTCAATTCAGCCTAAGTCTTATGGATATTTATGGGATATGGGGGTTTCGTTGGTGGCCCCCACCATATTCGGCTGGAGGGCCCCATTATTTTGCCGTTTGCCCTGTAAAGTACCACCTGACCAAGTTTGTGGGGTGGCTGAGGCAAAGACACCCGCGTACATGCGGGCTATGGATGGGTCCATTGTGATGCAGGGACTTGTATAAAAAAACTAGGGGCGGGCTGTAAGGCAGTCACGTAACCCACCCTGAGACCACAGCTCACTATGGCGTCCCTTTCATTCCTAGGCCCATGACCCCTTTATTAGTGCCCACACTAACAATAGGGCCAGCCTATAGGTGCTGGAAGTAGGGTTGCTGCAGCACGCCTAACCATTATGGAGTTCAACATAAATAAGCAGTTAAGATGCCTATACATTTTTATTTCTATCTTATCCCAGGCTGTATAACAGCTGGCAGTGTGAGGCCCATTACAGGCCTGCAGTAGAAAATGCTTGAAGATCTGCTGACGTGACGCATTTAGTTTTCAGAATGAAATGCTTCAGGTGGAATCGGGCATTATTGGAAACCTAGGGAACCAAGCCTCTCGAAAAACATTGCAGCCTGTCTGGAAGGCTGGGAAATCAAATTAGGCATTATTTATACCAATGTTATGAACTGCTGCCAGGGACTCGAGAGCCACCGAGCAGTAGTACTTAAATCATATGAGCCTCAAAAGCTTTTTACTGGAACCATAAAAGCAAAGAAAGGCATCATAAGATGGCGGCCACAGCCCCATGTCCTGGCCTCCTGCCGGTGAGGTGATGGAATCCCACTGTGCATGTGGGCGAGGCAGGAGGACAAGGGAGAGGGGTTAAGGAAGGCCACAAAGAGTGTGTGCCTTGAACAAGATGACCTGCACGCAGTCCAGCAGTGCGTGGAACTGGGCCTGTTGTCAAGACTAGAGTGCCACAGCATTTTACCACAGCCAGCCCTCATACCTTGGAGAAGACGAGGCCCCCTGGGCCCTGGCCTTTAGGCACCCTCAATCACCACAATTGCCATCAACGGGATGTATTAACCCAACAAACTAACTCTAAGTTCCAAGGGCTAGCATGCCCCAGAAAGATTAGATTTCTCTGGAAAGTGGGGGCAGACAAATGTACCCTTCAGTCTCGACTCTGTTGTGCGCATGTCTCTGGGGCTGTAGGGCCGTGAGGACGAGCTGGGAGACTCACAGGCCTCTTTTACAAGCAACATTACATCTGAAATATACTTTACATTCAAAATATATATTTTACAAGCAACATTACATCCAAAATATTTTACACGCGTTTGTAACATAGCTTCACTCATTGTCACCAACTGCGGTGACTCACCTGTGCTCGGGTGAAAGCCATGTACACGAGTCCACGCGCTCCTCTATGTGGGATGCAGAACAGACCCCGGATCATGGAAGGGCTGTTTGTAAACTCATGCTGCCTGGCCTCAGTCCGTCCCCCGCGCGCCTAGAGAGAGAGGGTGGTGAGCGTCACCGTCACTGGCTGCTGAAGCACTACTCTGGGATTGGCCAGAAATTATGCCCAGGGTCGTCATTGGTAGCGCTATCCCGCGCTACAAGATTGACGGCCCTGTGGACCCACACAAACGCTGGTAGCGTGTACCGCTGGCCCACTCCACACACCACTAGCTAGGGTACTGCAGCATGTACAAGCAGGTGCGCTTGCACTCCACTCACAGGTGCTGTTGCCCGCCTTTTTTTGCCGCCCTCCCTCTTTGCAGCCCTAGGCGGCTGCCTAGTCTTGCCTAATGGCAAAAACGGCCCTGGATATGACCTGTCCAAACTGCAGATCAGAACTTGGGTCAACGCTGTTTCTACAGAGGTATGGAAAATATATCATAGTCATTCTACAATGATGCAGAGTGGATGTAGTTAGGAACTGAAATTACAAACTTTAAAGCTGCACACATTTCCATCTCAAAAAGAACTTTCACAACTTTAGCAATCATATTTCATAAAGGAGTTAATATAACTTCTGGAAAGTACACATTATATTTAAGATATCAAACAGGATGGACATAGTGCAATGAAATACAGGCGACATTCAAATCAAGACTACCCAAAAAGTTACTAAACTCATATCTGCTATATCTAGAACTGAACTTCTAATGAGACATTAGGATACGAAAATGTGGTAATATGTTGACATATATATGAATTATGTGTTTTCGAGACATTATTTGGCCTATTGGCTGTATTATTTACAGCAAGGTGTTAGAAATGAAGAACTATTTTTAACTACTGGAAAGGAATTTGTAAATATTTGAGGACTATATTGTGCTACTACAGATAAAATGTAAATGGAGGTACTATAATGCCAGTAGCCTTAAGTTGCATTTGAAAAGTCTCTCCTCCACTAAAAAAAAGTCCCCTTTTGTTTCTGCTACAGCAACTTCTACATAATACTACGAGTTATGTTTTTTATACATGTACCAACATATTTTAGACATCATTTGGCCTACGAGGGATGATGTTTTCAAAAGGATATACAAATATGAAGACTGCTTCATAAATTGTTGGACATGTTGTACCAGATATTATAATATCAGAAACAGTTTTACCATATAGTTGCTTACAATAAGGTAGTAACCTATCAGCAAAGCCAGTAATAAAAAACTTGTAGGAAGTGCAGTGAACAGTATGACACAGTTGTAATGATTTACTGTGCACATTTGTTTCTTTTTTTGCAATCCATTGATTGCCTTTTCCCACTGTTTCATGATGAGTCTTGATAGAAAGCACTGTTGAAAGTGAACAAGTAGGAAAGCTGAAAACAGGGAAAATCCTAAAACATTTGTCTATGTTGAATTAGAGTTTTGCTTAATAAATATTGTATGTTGTTTGGTTGTGTAATGTTCAAAATGAAATTCTAATACATATTTGTCTGTTTCTATTTTTTCACTGTGGTAGGAGGTTGAGATATATTACGTGTGTCAAATCACTAGTCTAGTGATGGATTCAATGAATTACTACTCATGTACTCATCCCATCTCCCAGGCACACCAGTTGCACTTGTCCAATCATCCAGCCACTACCCATGCACTCATCTAATTGCCCAGGCACTATCCATGCACTCACCCAACCATGCAGGCAGCATCCATACATTCACCCAATCACCTAGACCATATCCGTGATCTCACGCAATCACCAAGCCACTACCCTTACACTCATCCAATGGCCCAGGCTCTATACTTGCACTCATCTAATCACCCAGGTACTACTCTTGCACTCGTTCAGTCCCCTATGTGCTACTCACACACTCATACACTCAGCCAGGCACTACCTTTGCACTAATCCTATTACCCAAGCATTACCCATACCCTCATGTATTCACTCAGGCACTATCTATGCACTCTCAAAATCACCTAGGCATGATCCATGCACACATCTAATAAGCCACACACTACCATTGCACTCATCCATTCACTGAGGCACTACCCATCCACTCATCCACTCACCCAGGCACTACTCATGCACTCATCCCATCATCCAGGCACTATCCATACACTCACACAATCACCCATGCACTACCTTTTCACTCATCCATTCACTCAAGCACTACCCATGCACTCATCTAATTACTCATGCACTAACCATGCATATATAAAATCACTCAGGTAATGCCTATGCTCTCTTACAATCACCCAGGCACTACACTTGCATGCATTCATTCACTCAGCCACTACCCATGCACTATTCAATGACCCAGATACTAACCATGCACTGATCCAATCACCTGGGCACTACCCATGCACTCTTCCATTCACTCTGGCACTACCCATGCATTCACCCATTCATGCACTCACCTATTCACCCTTGTACTAACCATACATATATCCAATCACCCAGGCACTACCTAGGCACTCATCCATTCACCCAGGCACTACCCATGCCAATATCCAATCACCCAAGCAGTACCCATGCACTCAACTATTTACTCAGGTGCTATCTATGCACTCTCCCTATCACCTAGGCACTATCCATGCACTCATTCAAGCATCCAGTTATTACTCATGCACTCATCCATTCACCCGGGCAGTACTCATGTACTCATCCAATCAACCAGGCACTACTTATACATTCTTCCAATCACCCAGGCACTATCCATGCACTCACACATTCACACAGGCACTACCCTTGCACTCATCCATTCACTCACGCACTATACATGTGTTTATTCATACACTCATGAACTACCCTTGCACTCATCCAATCACCCAGGCACTACCTTTGCACTCATCCATTCACTCATGCAGTATCTATGCAATCATCAATTTACTCAGACACTACACATGCACTCATATCCAATCACTCAGGCACTAACCATGCACATATCCACTCACCCAGGTACTACCCTTATACTCATCCATTCCGCAAAGGCACTACCCATGCACTCATCTATTCACCCAGACAGTACCCATGCACTCATCTATCCACTGAGGCATTACCCATGTACTCATCTAGTAGTGCAGGCACTACTCATGTACTCATCCAATCACCCAGGCAGTACCCATGCTCTAATCCAATCACCCGGGCACTATGGAAATCCTTGCAAACTCCTCTCTCCCAATTACAGAATACATCATTTAAAAAAGATATATTTTTAAGGATAAACATAATCTATATTATCCTGCTTCTTCCCAGGCAAAAATCCCTGGCCTGAAACTTGTATCACTCACTTGATCAATAGCCCAATGTTGTCATCCATTCAGTGATGGCTCCTGTTATCTCATAAATCCTCATAGATACAATTTTGTACCACTAGGTGGCATGTTGCGCTCTCATCTATACATATAAAAACGAAAGTATGTCTGTCTGTCTGTCTGTCTGTTTGTCCTTAATGCATTACTACACCATTCATCCGATCACCATGAAACTTTGGGAAGTTGTTAAGTACACCCCCGCGAAGGTTTCTGTCATAAACTTGTTTTTAATATCGGCCCCCTAGGGCTCTCATAATATTTCGAATACTGATGTACGCACCAGACAGAAAAACAACAAATCGTGTATCCACAAGCACTCGAATAAATAAATAGAATTAAAACACCATTCATCCGATCGCCATGAAACTTTGGGAAGTTATTGAGTACACTCCCACAAAGGATTCTGGCATATTTTTTTTTTTAATATCGGCCCCCCAGGGCCCTCATAATTTTTCGAATACTGATATACGCACAAGGCGGAAAAACAAAAAATCGTGTATCCACAAGCACGCAAATAAATAAATAGAATTAAAACAGCATTAATCCGATCGCCAGGAAACTTTGGGAAGTTGTTGAGTACACTCCCGCGAAGGTTTCTGTCATAAAAATGTTTTAAATATCAGGCCCCCATAATCTTTTGAATACTGATGTACGCACCAGACAGAAAAACAAAAAATTGTGTATCCACAAGCACTCGAATAAATAAATAGAATTAAAACGACACTTTGAAATGTTTTCCATATTAAAATGAATAAGTTTCAATAAAAATGACACAATGTAAATTGAATGTTATCATAACGAGTTTCCTTGAATTTCCTTTCTTCGGAGATCGCAGCAACGCGCGACGGTTAAGCTAGTCTTATCTATAACAAAAGGATTTTGTTTTGTATCATATTTAATACCCTATTTAATGATAAAATGATCTTCATCACAGAAATATATTGATTCAAGGACCCCCATAACTTTCTAACCAACTCTCTGTTACAGAAAAAAGAAGACAAAACAAAAAATTATAACAAACAATCATTTGCAATACAACGGTCTCGTCTTTAGGATCTTAAAAGTATTTAGCCATGCAACATTTTATCATGGGTGTTATATTAACTCTTCTCATTTAGCCTTACACAACTGCTATAACCGGATGAAAAGAGCATTTGTTCTCAATGGGGTGCCATGGAAAGGGATTAATGTAACTGTTAGTCCCAAACAATAACGTTTTACAAAAACCATCATGCATTGACAAAGCTAATGTATTGACAAAGTCAAAAGGCTGGCAGCATAAGTCGGACCAGCTAGCTTTGCAAATGCTTGTATTGTTTTGTCAGGGACGTGGAGCAGCAGAGGAATGTGGAGGTAAATACCAGTGTGGTATGAAACTGAAACTGATCATGAGCAATAGCTAGACTGAAACAGAAGCGTGTTCCGTACTCAAGAAAGACAGGAGTCAAGCTTGAAATATGATCTGAGAAATAAATATGATCTGCAAAACTTGTTATGGTTTGAGATCGGGCTAACCTTTGCTGGAATGTCAAGGTTGAACAAGCACTGGCATCGACATTAGGTCTGGTTTTAACTTTAAAAGAATGTTGTATTGTAATGTGAAGCATTACAAGTTGATAGCATGGAAATGTATTTGTGTGGATGCAAGGAATTGTAGAAGAATATTATTAAGGGTTAAAAAGTCAGGTGACAAACCTGAATATCCATGTAGGTTATTGACTGCCCTCCTACTGTCCGTCCTGATGCCAGAGAAAACCACCACAAATTATTTCGTTATCGAAGACATGTTAATATACGCGGTCATGTGTGTGCCCCTGAAAGCTCCCAAGATGTGGGCAGAGCCAAAGCCTCCTCTTCTTGTGATTCTTTTTCACATAGTTGTCTGGTGATAGCTGCGCTAACAAGCCAAGCCAGGCCATACAATTTTTTTTAAAAGAGAGCTGATCGAAAGGTTTGTATTTTAGTAATGAAAGAACCATGTGTTAAAATCCCAATATTATTGGTTATGGACTAGATTGTGAAACATTCTATTTCGCTTTAGTTATATTGAGAGACGTTCTGACCAGGGCAAAGAAGCCTGGACACCAACTAAAGGCATGGTCCCTGATTCTGCTAGGTTTGCTTATCGCTTGTATCATCAAGTTGTTTTAAAACCTATTTATTTTATTAAAGATCATCATGAGACAAGAGTTTTAGCATTTGCTCTGAGGCCAGCAGAAGTCTGCAGTACTGTAATGCTATGCTAATGTAGCAAGGCAGATTTCAACCAGGTTGACATCAAAACGTTAGAACCAAATTTCTTTAACAGCAACAAAGATGCTGCCTATCCACATAGCTTTAATTCTGCCTATCAAAATTTGGCATAGTGGATTCAATGGAAATGCTGGGATTATTCAGTACTTCTCAAAAACACAATATCAAACCATATGTAACAACATCAAGTAGGGTTTTGTTGCATAGGGAGCCGGGAGCTTTGTGTACTATGCACATCAAGGGCTGCAAGCAACACTGACTGCTAATGCATGAACTTATCACTAGTCACAGAAAGCAAAACATTAATCAGGAATGTGTGCCTGGAGCTTCCCTCACTATAGACATGGGCTCTCAAAACCATACAACGGAGATAAAAAGTGACAAACTGTTCTACTGGCACCCACTAATGGCCATGGTGCAGGTGAAGAATGCATACTTGAGGCCCTGGAACACCAACAGGGAGTGCAGATATGCAGCTGAAACCTCCTTTGAGGAGCAGGCCAGGTGTCCCCCTCCACCCCATTAACCAAGCACCACCTGCATGACCCATCCCAAATGCCTACCTTGAGGATTGAGGTACTCAACCGGGGTGGCCTGAGTGCCTTAGGCCTGTATGCATTCCTCAAGTTGGTGCAGACACATCCGCAAATGGGTTTCTCTCATTTTCCATGTAGGCACTCCCTCATGCACGAGGGCTCAGCCACCGTTGAGTCTACACCGTCCGCTAAGGCAGTGCACCTCTTATTAAAGAAGGGACTATGCAGACTTTTTGTAATTCAGATCTGCCCCCCATACAAGACATATATTGAGGAAAGACCGGGATGTGGGCAAGGGAGGAGGAGTTGCAATTGTGGTGGACAGCCGTTACTCCTGCTCAGTCGTCCCAACGGATGATATACATGGGGCTGAGTCACTCAGCTTTTGTCTGTCGTTTTCACCCCATCATTCGTGTGTCGGATTACTGCTATATAGACCGCCTGGTCATGCTGGCTCCTTTCATGACGAACTTCACATTGCTATCTCCCCAATAATTATGAAATTTGAGCATTGTCTGCTTCTGGGTGACTTTAACATCCATATAGATGTGGCAGATGCAGCAGACACCATAAAACCTCTGGACGTTACAAGTCCATTTGATCTGATCCCTTTCATTTCTACAGTCACTCACAATAAAGGTCACATTTTGGACCACATTTTTTCAACAATTCCCATAATTTCTTCTTCCCCTCTACCTCTGGTGTGGTCTGATCACTATTTATTGAATTTTGACATCCTGCGTGTGACGAAAGCGGCTATTACTGGCTCTGGCTCGCAGTCAACTGCCACTCGCTCTTATCATCGCTTTTCTTCCGACATGCTAGCCCATTCTCTTGCCATGCACCCATGCCAGCTAACAGGTGATCTGGCAAGCGACTTAGCTCTCTTCCAGTCCTGGCTCACGCAACGTCTTGACGAGCTAGCGCCTCTTTCTATCCGCTCCAAAAGAAATTCTCGTGCCTCTGCACCTTGGTTTACCCCTGCGCTGCATGATAGTAGAAGGCTCTGTAAGAAAGCCGAGAGAGCCTGGCATAAAAATTATGATGCTTCATCAAAAGCTGTATACAGGGAACTTATCAAAACCTACCACAAAGACATTGTTATCGAGAAAAAATCTCATTTTTCTAAAAGAATTGAATCAGCGGCTAATGTTAGCAAGGAAATTTTCACAATAGTCAAGGAATTCACTTCCCCCACTACTCTAATATCTAAATTTTCACCCTCGGAACTCTGGATTAAACAACTGGCCAGTTTTTTTGCTAACTAAATTAAATGCATTCAGGCCTCATTCACGCCAATCTGTTTAATAAGTGATTCTGACTTAAACCTTCCCGCACCTCCTTTTCTCCCTGAGAGCCATATGCTCTCGACTTTTCCTCCCCTCTCCCCACAAGCATCATTGGAGCTATTATTAAAATTAAAGTCCGGCTCCCCGTCTGATCCGTGTCCTGCGAAGTTCCTTGCCAAGCTAGCACACATTATCAATCCGATCATTAATCCTGTCCTCAATTCCTCTCTTAAAACTGGTACTGTCCCCAGTACTTGGAAAAAGGCTCATATCCTTCCCTTACTTAAAAAACCTAATTTGGATCCCCTCGCCCATTCTAATTATAGACCTATCTCGTTACTCCCTGCTTTTGCCAAGATTGTGGAAAAACATGTCCATACCTCCCTCTTGAATTTTCTTGAAACCCATGATATCCTCCATAACACTCAATCCGGGTTTCGCTCTAACTTGAACACTGAGACGGCTCTGCTGGACGTTACTGAGTCTATTAAGGAGGTTTTGGACAACGGAGGGAAGGCGATGCTGGTCTTACTCGACCTCTCGGCGGCATTTGATACCGTCCCTCACAACCGTCTTCTTTTAAGACTCCAGGAGATTGGTTTGAGAGGGACGGTATTTAGTTGGTTGGAGTGCTTCTTATCTGGCCGCCAACAATCAATCTGGGCTCCCCCATTCACAGCTTCAGTTCCACCGCTGGAGGTGAGGGTCCCACAGGGATCGATTTTGAGTTCTACTCTTTTTAATATATATATGTCCCCCTTGGCTGCCTTGGTCGAGTCTTATGGAGCCCCGATTGTCTCCTACGCCGATGATACGCAGCTTTTATTTACTTGCGATAAGAACACAGACTTTGCCGGCGACAACATTATGAGCTGCCTCGCGGCTATTTTTTCGTGGTTCTAACTGAATCAACTTAGGTGCAACTCTGATAAATCAGAGGTCCTCTTTTTTGGCTGCCCCCCAGACGCCAACTGGAAATCTTGGTGGCCCTCTGATATGTATCCTCCATCGTCTGATACTTCTATGGCGAAAAATCTGGGTGTTAAAATTGACAATGTCTGACTTTCAAACCCCAGATTCTCAGTGTAGTTGGCCAATGCTTTGGCCTTCTTAAAACTCTTAGGAAATGTCTGCCCTTTTTGTCACATGCCCACAGGAGGATCACTGTACAGGCCTTGATTTGCTCACGGTTGGACTATGCCAGCATGCTCTATCTAGGCCACCCGGAATATCTTCTCACTCGTCTACAATCCGTTTAAAATTCGGCAGCAAGGGCCATTTTTGGCCTTAGCCGAAGGTCAAATACCTCTGCTCTTCTAAACTCGCTCCACTGGCTCCCGGTGCGTAAACACATTTATTTTAAGACTCTCATCACTGCGTTTAAATCACTTCACGGCACCGGGGCCTTCTATTTAAAGAGAAGAGTGCGTTTCTATTTTCCTTCTTGATTCTTGCATTCCGCTTCTCAAGCTATGGCTATTGTCCCTGCAACCAAACAAGCTCGCATTGGGGGACGTTCATACAGACTTTTGGCGCCTCAATTGTGGAACAAACTGCCACTATCCCTCAGGAAGCTAGACAATCTGCTCACCTTTAGGAAGGAGCTCAAGACCTGGCTGTTTGGACAGTAGTTTTTTGTGTTCTCCTTGCCTAACCCCAGCAGGTCTGTATAGCGCCGGGACACTCTGCCCAAGTAGCTGAGCGCTTTATAATACCACTCATAACATAACATAACATAACATATAGGCTAGTGAGCGATTAGTGCAGGAGAAGTAGACTGTTTCTGCGGGTCTAACTACTCGCAAGCAGGATTGACTGACAATACTGAAAGATAGACAGGGTGTACTTTGGGGCAGACTTCTGGCGCATCTTTGCTAATCAGCAAGGATGCGCCAGAAGAGTTGCGACGCATCTGCTCACCCATGCGCCACCTCAGATGTGCCGCAATTACATTGGCGCACAGATGGGCAGATGCGTGATGCATCCCCGGCGGAAATTCGGTGCATTGCTGGGGTTGTGCCGCAAGTGCAACGCAGCTCCAGCAAGGCTCGGGGGTGCCCTATGCCTATCATGCTGCATCAATCCTTACGCCTGCTTTGCTCAGCCACTTTTAGGAGGCCTTCCTGCACCGGAACATCCCCCCCTGCGCCAGAACGCCTACATGTGGTGCAGGGCTTTACAATGTGACGTATCTCCCAGATGCGTCATGTTGTAAATACCCCGCAGCATGGCGCTGGCTTTTCGCCGCCGCTGCGTCACAAAATTGATGCAGCTGCGGCGTAAAAGAGACGCAAGGGGCTTGTAAATCTGCCCCTTTCACTTTACCAAATACCAATCTGACATCTAGCTATGAATGTGGTACTTGTATAGAAAGAACCTAGCCAAAGGAAGCAGAGTACAAATACAGGGTCAAAGCCAAGGGCAGAGTGAAGCAGTAGTTTGAGAGGTAGCTGATTTGTGGACTATTACTGCATCATGAGGATGGAGGGCTCTTTAAAGAGGCGAGTCATTAGGTTAAGAGTGATCTCTTTGGATACCCTTTCCTTCGTAGGTGGCTGCAACCGTCATTCAGGTTTCAGTGGAGTCTCTAAGGCGTCGAGTGATTTATTTTCGCTGGGTCTTTATGTTTGGACACTATTTCTTACTCGGTGCAAAGCACTTGCTGGAGAATGTTACATTTTACAGAAACCTCTTTACCAAATGATTATAGATCTCTATACATAAGAGTTCAGAGAACATATTAGGTCAAAAAGCAAACAGGCTCTGGTTTATAGGAAAGGGGTATATAAAAAAAAAGGGATGAATATATATTTTAGGAAATTGGCCAGAGGAAGAAAAAGATTAGCCTTGCTGAAAATAATGCACTCCATGGCACTCAAATTCGATTAGTACGATCAGGTTATTTCGGTTTATAAATGTAGAAAATCTCTATGATACGAGGCAAAGACTGATAGAGAAAAGAGCGTAAGAAATAGAGAAAAAGGGAAATGACTGACAGAGAAAGTGTGAAAAAAAGAGAAGGAATTCATAGAGTATGGTGATAAAGGAAGAGGACGAGGCCAGATTGAGAGAGAAAGAGTGCGTATGGCAGAAATTGAGACAAAGCGAGACAGAGAGAGAGAGCGAATGATACATAAATAGTGAAGAAGAAAAAGAGAGATGGAGACGGGGATGGAGAGAGTGTCAGGCAGAAGCTGAGTCAGAGAGTGAGAGGGTAGCGAGCAGGTTCAGAGCGGCGTGGAGCAGTAACGGGCGGGGGAAGACAGGTGGAAGAGGGGATGGGCCGCACGGAGCTTTAGAAACAGAATTAGAATGATGAGTCAGAAAAAGGCTACTACTGCGGGGGGAATGGATCAGGCTAGGAGTTCGAACATGCTCTCAGGCCGTAATAGCGGCCCTCAATCCTGAAAACACCACGCTGAACATTGGGCTCACTAAGGGGCAGATTTATGTTAACTGGCGCATCCCCAGGGATGCGCCAGTTAATGTGCGCCACAGTGCGCCACAGCTCCGCCACCCATGGTGCGCCGCATTTATAATGCGGCGCACCATGGGGCAAAAACGGCACAGATGCGTGACACATCTGTGCCGTAAAGGTGACGCATTGCTGGAGTTGCGTCGCAAGCGCGACGCAGCTCCAGCAAGGCTTGGTGGTGCCCCATCTTAACAATGCTGCGTCAAGACCTACGCCTGCTTCAAGCAGGCGCAGGCTTTTGATGCAGCATTGGCCAGAAAGTGACTGAGTGAAATCTTATAGATTTCACTCAGCCACTTTTGCGAGGCGCACCTGCCCCGGAACGCCCACCCTGCGCCGGAACGCCCACAAGCGGCGCAGGGCTTTACAACGTGACGCATCTGCCTAGATGCGTCACGTTGTAAATCGTTTGTAGGGATGCGCCACGTTTACGCCGCCTTGCGTGACGCAACAGCGGCGTAAACGTGGCGCAAGTGCCTCATAAATCTGCCCCTAAATTTGCCCACAAAGCGTCAAAGCAGCTGGAAGAAATTAGCCAGCCTGCCGGATTAATAACAGAATCTCAAACTGCTAACATCAGCTGTACTGTTCCCGGTCCTCCAGGCGAAGACAATTTGCCCACAATGCATTCAAAGGTTTTAAATAACTTATAACTTCTGCATTCTATTTTTAAAAACTTTTTTTTTATATGCTGACTATCATTTATTGACAATGCTCCAGTGGGTTTCTATTCAGCGGTCCTTTTTACGATGAACTGATCAAGTTTTTAATTTGTAGTGGTTTTTAATCAAACAATAAAGAATATATATATTGGCTAAGAAATCAGTGATATGTTGTGTTAAACTGAGAGAGTCTAACAAATATGGGACGTGGTTTAAGGAGAGATGATAAGACTGGAAAAATGCACACCAGGGAAGGGAAAGCGTTTTCTCACTTTTAGGCACGCACTCATCTGTGATGGACACACTGCATTCTCGCTGAAAAAAAATCAGGTGAGACGCTGCGTGTCCGGATGATTTTGGGTTGTTTGTTGGAAGGGTGTGTGTTTACCTTTAATAGATGATCACTTGCGGTGAATGTCTATAGCCACCACTATCATACAGTTCCTACTAAGGGTATTAGTGTTCTGCGAGGGGCTGTCAATATTGCAGATAGCTGAACCGAGGCACAAAAAGATTAAATGATTTGCACAAGATTACACAATAGGGGGACCTGGGGGCGCCGTAATTGGAACTCAGTCTCACCTGGTACACGTACCATTCTCTCCTGCTCATCTCCCTCGCTGTCTCAGTTTGTCATTCATGCTCTTCTCCTGCACCCTTACTCGTTTTCTCTCCTCTCACTCTTTCATTCTCTGTATTCGCTCTCTTTAACTCCCTCCCTCTTTTCACTCTCAGTCGGATGCCACTCTGTGCCCAGCCAACAGAACAAAACTGCCGCAAGTGGGCTGTTCCCCTTCCCACCCCCCCACGCGCCCCCCCCCCCCCCCCAGCCAGGCACTAGAAACAATCGTTAAAATGCCATTTAACTCGGGATTTCTTGGTCGGCTTCTGACGCAATGAAGCCTGCAGGAAGGAAAGAAGGATACGTCCGATTGTGCTGTTACATTTGTCAAACAAGCATTTACAATGCAATGGTTTTGCCTTTGTTAAAGTTAGAGCTATTGGCATTGCTCTTGACACTCTGAAGCTCCACTCTGAAGCTCCACTCTGCACTCTGAAGCTCCACTCTGCACTCTGAAGCTCCACTCTGCACTCTGAAGCTCCACTCTGCACTCTGAAGCTCCACTCTGCACTCTGAAGCTCCACTCTGCACTCTGAAGCTGCACTCTGAAGCTCCACTCTGCACTCTGAAGCTGCACTCTGAAGCTCCACTCTGCACTCTGAAGCTGCACTCTGAAGCTCCACTCTGAAGCTCCACTCTGAAGCTCCACTCTGAAGCTCCACTCTGAAGCTCCACTCTGAAGCTCCACTCTGAAGCTCCACTCTGAAGCTCCACTCTGAAGCTCCACTCTGCACTCTGAAGCTCCACTCTGCACTCTGAAGCTCCACTCTGCACTCTGAAGCTCCACTCTGCACTCTGAAGCTCCACTCTGCACTCTGAAGCTCCACTCTGCACTCTGAAGCTGCACTCTGAAGCTCCACTCTGCACTCTGAAGCTCCACTCTGAAGCTCCACTCTGAAGCTCCACTCTGAAGCTCCACTCTGAAGCTCCACTCTGAAGCTCCACTCTGAAGCTCCACTCTGAAGCTCCACTCTGAAGCTCCACTCTGAAGCTCCACTCTGAAGCTCCACTCTGCACTCTGAAGCTCCACTCTGCACTCTGAAGCTCCACTCTGAAGCTCCACTCTGCACTCTGAAGCTCCACTCTGAATCTGCACTCTGAAGCTCCACTCTGCACTCTGAAGCTCCACTCTGAATCTGCACTCTGAAGCTCCACTCTGCACTCTGAAGCTCCACTCTGAATCTGCACTCTGATGCTCCACTCTGAATCTGCACTCTGAAGCTCCACTCTGCACTCTGAATCTGCACTCTGAAGCTCCACTCTGCACTCTGAATCTGCACTCTGCAGCTCCACTCTGAATCTGCAGCTCCACTCTGCACTCTGAAGCTCCACTCTGAAGCTCCACTCTGAAGCTCCACTCTGAATCTCCACTCTGAAGCTCCACTCTGAAGCTCCACTCTGAAGCTCCACTCTGAAGCTCCACTCTGAAGCTCCACTCTGAAGCTCCACTCTGAAGCTCCACTCTGAAGCTCCACTCTGAAGCTCCACTCTGAAGCTCCACTCTGCACTCTGAAGCTCCACTCTGCACTCTGAAGCTCCACTCTGCACTCTGAAGCTCCACTCTGCACTCTGAAGCTCCACTCTGCACTCTGAAGCTGCACTCTGAAGCTCCACTCTGCACTCTGAAGCTCCACTCTGAAGCTCCACTCTGAAGCTCCACTCTGAAGCTCCACTCTGAAGCTCCACTCTGCACTCTGAAGCTCCACTCTGAAGCTCCACTCTGCACTCTGAAGCTCCACTCTGAAGCTCCACTCTGAAGCTCCACTCTGAAGCTCCACTCTGCACTCTGAAGCTCCACTCTGAAGCTCCACTCTGCACTCTGAAGCTCCACTCTGAAGCTCCACTCTGCACTCTGAAGCTCCACTCTGAATCTGCACTCTGAAGCTCCACTCTGCACTCTGAAGCTCCACTCTGAATCTGCACTCTGAAGCTCCACTCTGAAGCTCCACTCTGAAGCTCCACTCTGAAGCTCCACTCTGAAGCTCCACTCTGAAGCTCCACTCTGAAGCTCCACTCTGAAGCTCCACTCTGAAGCTCCACTCTGAATCTGCACTCTGCACTCTGAATCTGCACTCTGCACTCTGAAGCTCCACTCTGCACTCTGAAGCTCCACTCTGCACTCTGAAGCTCCACTCTGCACTCTGAAGCTCCACTCTGCACTCTGAAGCTCCACTCTGCACTCTGAAGCTCCACTCTGAATCTGCACTCTGAAGCTCCACTCTGCACTCTGAAGCTCCACTCTGAAGCTCCACTCTGCACTCTGAAGCTCCACTCTGAAGCTCCACTCTGCACTCTGAAGCTCCACTCTGAAGCTCCACTCTGCACTCTGAAGCTCCACTCTGCACTCTGAAGCTCCACTCTGCACTCTGAAGCTCCACTCTGCACTCTGAAGCTCCACTCTGCACTCTGAAGCTCCACTCTGAAGCTCCACTCTGAAGCTCCACTCTGCACTCTGAAGCTCCACTCTGAAGCTCCACTCTGAAGCTCCACTCTGAAGCTCCACTCTGAAGCTCCACTCTGAAGCTCCACTCTGAAGCTCCACTCTGAAGCTCCACTCTGAAGCTCCACTCTGAAGCTCCACTCTGAAGCTCCACTCTGAAGCTCCACTCTGCACTCTGATGCTCCACTCTGAAGCTCCACTCTGCACTCTGATGCTCCACTCTGAAGCTCCACTCTGAAGCTCCACTCTGAAGCTCCACTCTGAAGCTCCACTCTGAAGCTCCACTCTGAAGCTCCACTCTGCACTCTGAATCTGCACTCTGCAGCTCCACTCTGAAGCTCCACTCTGAAGCTCCACTCTGAAGCTCCACTCTGAAGCTCCACTCTGCACTCTGAAGCTCCACTCTGAAGCTCCACTCTGCACTCTGAAGCTCCACTCTGAAGCTCCACTCTGCACTCTGAAGCTCCACTCTGAAGCTCCACTCTGCACTCTGAAGCTCCACTCTGAAGCTCCACTCTGCACTCTGAAGCTCCACTCTGAAGCTCCACTCTGCACTCTGAAGCTCCACTCTGAAGCTCCACTCTGCACTCTGAAGCTCCACTCTGAAGCTCCACTCTGAAGCTCCACTCTGCACTCTGAAGCTCCACTCTGAAGCTCCACTCTGAAGCTCCACTCTGCACTCTGAAGCTCCACTCTGAAGCTCCACTCTGCACTCTGAAGCTCCACTCTGAAGCTCCACTCTGAAGCTCCACTCTGAAGCTCCACTCTGAAGCTCCACTCTGAAGCTCCACTCTGAAGCTCCACTCTGAAGCTCCACTCTGAAGCTCCACTCTGAAGCTCCACTCTGCACTCTGAAGCTCCACTCTGAAGCTCCACTCTGCACTCTGAAGCTCCACTCTGAAGCTCCACTCTGCACTCTGAAGCTCCACTCTGAAGCTCCACTCTGCACTCTGAAGCTCCACTCTGAAGCTCCACTCTGCACTCTGAAGCTCCACTCTGAAGCTCCACTCTGAAGCTCCACTCTGCACTCTGAAGCTCCACTCTGCACTCTGAAGCTCCACTCTGAAGCTCGAATCTGCACTCTGAAGCTCCACTCTGCACTCTGAAGCTCCACTCTGAAGCTCCACTCTGAAGCTCCACTCTGAAGCTCCACTCTGAAGCTCCACTCTGAAGCTCCACTCTGAAGCTCCACTCTGAAGCTCCACTCTGAAGCTCCACTCTGCACTCTGAAGCTCCACTCTGAAGCTCCACTCTGAAGCTCCACTCTGCACTCTGAAGCTCCACTCTGAAGCTCCACTCTGAAGCTCCACTCTGCACTCTGAAGCTCCACTCTGAAGCTCCACTCTGCACTCTGAAGCTCCACTCTGAAGCTCCACTCTGCACTCTGAAGCTCCACTCTGAAGCTCCACTCTGAAGCTCCACTCTGAAGCTCCACTCTGAAGCTCCACTCTGAAGCTCCACTCTGAAGCTCCACTCTGAAGCTCCACTCTGCACTCTGAAGCTCCACTCTGAAGCTCCACTCTGCACTCTGAAGCTCCACTCTGAAGCTCCACTCTGCACTCTGAAGCTCCACTGAAGCTACACACCGCGCAGGGCAGCTCTGGATGCTGATGCGAGAGGCCAGCTGGGAGGCGCGCTGCTCGTCTTCCTGCTCGTGCTGACTCGGAGAGAAAACTTGTTTTCATTGGGAGAGCGGCCTTCAAAGACCCGGTCACTGCGCCTCTCCGAGTGTTTAGCTTGGGATAAAATGGGCGCAGTGTTGTGGTGATGACAGTAGAGCAAGGGAGGTGCCGGCAATGCCGGACCAGACTCGGGGGCGTTCCCGGCGTCGCGTGACGTCGGCAAAAGGCAAAGAATGTCAGGAACGCCCCCGTGTCTGGTCCGGCATTGACGGACAGGCCCCTCGTCCAATGGCAAGGCTCCGTTTACGGAGCCAGCCAATCAATGACGAGGGCCGACCCAAAGCACCCTACAGTTCTCAACAGGATTTCGCCTGCGCGAAAAGCTGCGCAGAGCGCAGCTTTCGCTAGGCAAAACCTAAAAAGGAAGGAGGGGCTGCTCAGAGAGGGGAGTGGCGGAGAGGGACCCTACGGGGCTTCTGGGGCCTACCTTGGGGGCGCTCCCTCTGCCATTTCCGGCACGATGCCAGAGCAGTCCACTCACCCAGACTGGGGATTCTTGTGGCCTCTGTGAATAGCTGTGCCAGGGATGGCCGCACCTTCACTGAGAGAATGCCTAGAAGGTCCTTTGCCATGTGTGCGTGTGCGCACGCTCTCTGCGGCTACACAACAAGTTTAAAGTTGAAACAGCGCTGGCTCGATTGTCCGGCTGCTTAGAAAGTGAAAGGGCGCATGGCGCGCCAAATGTAAACAAAGCACGTCATGATTTACACAAGTCCTATTGCATTGAAGACACAAACAGCACCGGCTCGATTGTCTGGCTGCTTAGAAAGTGAAAGCAAGCATGACGTGCTAAACGTTAACAAAGCACTTCATGATTTACACAAGTCCTGTTACATTGAAGACACAAACAGCACCAGCTCGATTGTCCGGCTGCTTAGAAAGTGAAAGCGCACACGGCGCGCTAAACGTAAACAAAACAGGTTGTGATTTAAACGAGTCCTATTATATTGAAGACACAAGAATATATGAGCAAGAGTGGGAGGGGGCGGGGCGAGAAGTTACAGACTGAGGGAGGGGTTGGTGAGGGGGCTGGGGGGGAGACAGGGAAGAAAATAGTGTTAGGAGTAAAGGGGCCAGTAGCCATGGAAGGATACAAATGATGACTGAGTAGGGACTAACAAGCCTCACAACAATAGGAAGGCAGCATTTAAGACAAAAGGCAATGGGCAGAGAGTGGACGGAGCTTCTACGAAGCTTCCACACTACAGCGCATACTGCATGACTCGCAAAGCGATGGCAGCATATTCGTGCTGCATCGCTAGGCGAGACCTAAAAAGACAGCAGTTTCCTTTTGTATATTACATAAATTCCTGAGCCCCAAGCACTATTGGACCTCACGTTCACCAAACCTTGAGTTTAAGAACACCACTAAAGTATCCTCCAATCAATAGTCTAGGCAATCTACCCAAGGCGATATCCTTCCCAGTACTGACCTTCATCCTTTTTGCTTCCTGGTTCGAATCTCCTATGAGTTCATGCCTAGCTTCAGGTTATCTAAGCCACCTTATTTATACCCACTCCTCAACCAATCACAACCTTTTCAGAAACCTGTTCCCTCTCTGGTCCATTATATGAATGTTCCAATCACATCACTTGTTTCATCAAAGCCAAAATCAATGCATATATTAAAGCATGTCGACCCCCCATATTTATCCTCAGACCCTCATTCTGGCCAATCACTGCCATGCCAGACCAGAGAGGAAGACCTGCATTATACTAGGACTAGCTATCCTCCAAGTTGATGTCGACATCAACAATTTAAACCTCAAGTGTCTTTTATTGTGTGTGTCTTTAAGTCACTTAAAGGCGAAGCCCTCCATAGGATATCCTGTCACATGATCTCAGATTCTTTTTCCAGCCAATCACAGGTCCGCCGGACCAGAGAGGGAATCCTGTGTTCTACTAAGACTAGTTATCATACAATCTGATTCCGGTATCAACAATTTAACTCTCCAATGTCTTTTTATGTGTGCCTTTAAGTCTAACTTTTCCTCTAGTCAGTCACAGGTCCGCTGGACCAGAAAGGACATAGCAAACTCTGCTTCACTTCATGGAAGCAAGAGCATGGAAAATGCATGTTAGCAGCTCCCTCTGCCAAAAATCAATGCCGGAGGGAGCCCGCAAGGGCCTCAGGGTCTTGAGGCTCCCCCGGGGTCCCCAACAATGTGGCCATGCCCTTGGGGATGGGGTCCCGGAGCAATATTGGCCCTGGTAGGGGGGCTGCTCGCCCAGGTCTTGGCATCCATCCATAATAGTACATATCTTCAAAAAAGGTAATGTGCATGATGTTAAATGCTATTACCCAATATCCCCCTGGACTTCACAACCAAAATTATTGGGAGTGTAGTCCTGAATCGCTTACTCGACAGGACTAATAAAAATAGAATACTTGCTCCAAGTCAGTATGGGTTCAGAGAGGGCTTGGGACTATTGAGCAGTGCCTCAACCTTCACTTAATTGTGGCCAAAGACAAGTAGGCTAAAGGTGTCTCTACCTATTTGGCATTTATGGGCCTGTCAAGCGACTTCAACTACGTATCTAGAACAAAGTTGTGGTCTATTTTATTCTTCACCATGATATTACGACAACAGTAAGGTATGGTAGTGCGGGTGGATGCACAGAATCGTTTATCATTAAGCGGGGGTGCGCCAAAGATGCGTGCTCGCCCCAATTCTTTTTCTCCTATACAGGAATGATTTGGAAAAAACTCTGGTATCCATTGGGGCAGACGTGCTGTGTGTGGAGAAAAAGTCAGTTCCAGCTCTTTATGTTGATGATGCAGTGCTCGTGACTAGGACGGCCAACGGCCTCAAGAGGCTTATTTTTAGTTATGTCAGTTTCATGAAAGAGCTAGGTTTGGAGACTAATCTTAAGAAATGCTTTCCTATGTCTGTGGACCCAGAAACACAAAAACGCGCACCTTCAATATCGCTGGCAAAACATTAGACAGGGTTAGTTCCTTCCTTTACCTGGGTTTGGACTTTGATGACGGCTGTACTTGGTCCACCTGTATCGAAAATAGGATAATGCATTTTACCCAAGCTGTTGTTACCATTTCCTTGCTTGCCATGTCCATCGGCAAAAAAAACATTGCACCGAGTTTAGAGATCTATATTTGGAAATGCTTGCCAATCTTGATAAATGGAATGGGTATTTGGGTATGGAGGTGCATTTGAGGTCCAAGCAGGAGAGACCGGGGGCTGTCAAGAAAAAGAGAAAGGGGTGGTGTGTGCTTGCGAAGCCGGGGTGTGAGGGGGTGAGACGCGCTGGCTATCGGCAGTAGGCAGAGAGGTCATAGCATTCAAAATGGCTGCTGCTTACGCACACGCATGGATCTGAAAAGAGACAAGATGGCGCCGATAATGTTTATGCCACGATCTAGATTTTAACAGTCCTCCCTTTTCAACATATCTAGCCAGCTTGTTAATTTACGTCAATCCCCATTATTTTTCTTATTTCGAGGTCATACAATGCTTTCATGTGTTCGGTTTTCAAGTCCGAAGTCTTAGGGCACATGCAGTTAGCAATGAGCGAACACAGAGGTGGCAAACATTGAATACCTAGGCAACACCCACACAGAATCACGACCGGTATCAATATAAATGTGAATAACCTCCATCCCCAGTCCTTCAAAGTGCCCCAAAACCAGCTTCCAAGCGACCATCCTTCCTGTTCCTGGTGAACCTCTGAGGAAAGTCTGTGGAGGTGTTCGATTGCTTTGTAGACTGAGGGCGAGTTATCTGGCACGTAGGTGCAACAGCTGGATCCAATGATGCGACATGCTCCTCCTCGGTCAGCTAGAACTACGTCTAGAACAAGGCGGTTCTGAAGAGCCACCAGGCGGACTGCCTGAAGCTCGGCCGTATTGTTAGTGAGGATGCCAGCCGTGATGTTCATGGTAGTTTCTACTGCCTGGGTCAGGTTGCGAATGGCGCGGCTGTTTGCCATTGGGCCCCACAGAGGAACAAGTCCCTTCACTGCATCCAGGAACTGTGCTCCAGTGGAGTCGGCTTGTTCAATGTCTCTTGCGCGCTTCTGCCGGTGATGGTTTGCTGGGGCCACGTACGTTGGAGGGAGAACGAAGGCGACGTAGCAGGTACCCCCCCAACTTTTTGGAAGCCAAGTGTAGGCTTTGGTGCCACAAACAAAGTACATATTTAGAGAAGCAACAAAGGAGGGGGGATCGATGGAGTCCAATGTTCTGGTGATGTGGCAGGAACTGTGACCCACCGGCTGTGTTCCCAAGCCTTCAAGGCACACGAGGCCCGTGACATTGATAACAGACAGAGCCACCGTCAGAGTGGCAGCAGTTCGTTTCCGTAAGTAGGAGAAAGTGGGTCTGGCTGGATTATGGAACACCTGCATTTCGACTCGCTCCTTGGCAGGGATGTCCATCTGGAAGGAGGAGCCAGAGGTCAAAGGACAAAAGGGAGCAGAAGTCCTTCCGGTTTTGTTCAGCCAGAACCCGTGGTAGAAGTGCGACACTGTTTGACCAGAAGTGGCGTTGTCCCTGTAGCTCTCTTGCAAGAGGGTCAACCAGGCAAGGCAAGAACCGTGAACTGAGAAAGGGGAAGGGTTGAAAGGGATGGAGTGTCCAGTGGCATGCGGGAGCAACCCGCAGATCCAGCAGTTTGTGGCGTTGGCAGCAAGGTTGTGTTGATGCAACAGTTGTACGAAGGAATTGTTCCAGAACTCCTTACGCCTTTCTCGGAGCTGAGGTGAAAGGGAGATCAGGTGATGTTCTTTCATAGTGGTTGGCTGTGCAGCGGTCGGTAATATCTGATGAGCGGGTGCGCTCTCTTCCATGATCCAGAAGGAAGTCATGAGGAGGAGGCAAAAGAGGAGGGCAATGAAAAGAGCAATTGTCTTCGATTCGTGTATACTGTCAGTCTTTGGGTTTCGATAACGGGTATTTCCTGTTGATTCCGTCGTCTTCTTATCTGGCGCTTCCATCATCTTCAAGGTGTTCGGTAGTGGGCAGAACCGCTGACTTCGTTTAGCCTCTCTTCGGGTAACCCTTGGTTGTTTTTAGGCTACCGTTCTGAGATTCAACTTAGTCTGTGGTCTACTTAGCCGAAGCTCCCTCCTTTCGACGCAGGAAATACCCTTCCCTGGATGGCACAGTGGGATCAGAGAATTTTGCAAGTTCGAGTGCCTCGGTATCAGGATAGCAATTCAATGATGGCCGGTCTTCGTTCAGCAGTTCTTCTTGGGTGCTGACGTTTTCTGTCGTGGTCAGGGTCGAGGAGACCTTCTTACAGTGGTGTGCGTGCAGCCAGTGTCGCTTCCCCTCCACTCGAAGAGCCGTTCGGGTGGTAATCAGTACTTGCCAGGGGCCCGTCCACCGGGGTTCCAGACTCTTTGTTCGTTGGAAATTCCGGATCAGCACATAATCTCCCGGTTGGATATCGTGACCCGGACCCCTGGAAGCATCGGGGATGGCCTGCTGCACCTGCTGATGAATGACAGACAACGTTTTAGTCAATTTGCACAAGTAATCAGACAGTAGGACGTCCGGGACGTCGTGAATGGAGGTCGGTTTAGGGGCAGTCCAGAGGTTCATCGGTCGCCCAAATACAACCTCGTAGGGGGTCAAATGGTGCTTAGTGGGAGTGGAGCGCATCGATAGCAATGCCAGTGGGAGGGCATCTGGCCATTTAAGTCCCGTGGTGGCCACTATCTTTGACAGTTTTAGTTTCAGTGTGGCGTTGTGTCGCTCAACTAAGCCAGCAGATTGGGGGTGAAAAACTGCATGAAACCTCTGTTTTACACCCAACCCTTTCAAGATTAGTTAGATAACTTCAGCTATGAAGTGGGGGCCGTTGTCGCTCCATAGAATTCGACAAAGACCGTAGCGAGGGAAAAACTCTTTCAGCAGTACCTTGGCAGTGGTCATGGCAGTGTTATCACGGGTTGGATAGGCTTCTACCCATTTGCTGAAAGCACACACAATGACTAATATATACTTCAGGTTTTGGCATCTTTCTAGTTGGATGTAGTCCATCTGGAGGACCTCAAAAGGATGGTCGGGGACCCCAAACCCTCCCCGGGGTACCACAGTTCCTTTCCCAGGGTTGTGTTGCAAACAGATAAGGCATTGCTGGACCAGGTGTCTGGCTGAGTCGGGAATTTTGTCGTTGTGCCAGACCCTGGAGGTGAGTTCGATCATGGGGGCAGATCCTATGTGTGCGGGGGAGTGTGCCATAGTCAGTATGGGGATCAAGTACGAATTGGGTAGCAACCATTTGTTAGTGTCCTTTGTCCGCCAGCAACCTTCCTCGTCTTTCAATCCCACCCGTGCCCATTCAGTCAATTCGTGTGGTGAGCTGGCCATCTGGATGTCCCTAATCGTTTCCCTAGCGTCAGTCCATTTTTCTGCTTGTGACCTGGTCACATACATACGTGTCGTTGTCCTATTCTCAGCTGTGGTTCGGGCAGTGATGTCGGCCAGCGCGTTTCCCTGTCCGACTAAGTCTGTCACCTTCTTGTGTGCCTGACATTTGATTACCGCTAATCGTTTGGGAAGGAGAACTGCTTCAATCAGGGCGTAGACTAAATCTCCGTGGAGGATGGGCGTGCCGTGGGACGTCAAGAATCCCCTTTCCCTCCATAAGAGTCCGAAATGGTGAACCACTCCGAAGGCGTACTGGCTGTCCGTGTAAATGTTTGCAGTAGTCCCTGTCGCTATAATACATGCTCGTGTGAGGGCAATCAGTTCTGCCGCCTGTGCGGATCGCTGCGCGATGCGGGCAGTTTCAACTACGGTTTGGGTTGTGGTAACTGCATAGGCAGCTGAGGTGGTGCCGTCGGGGAGTTTTATGCAAGAACCGTCTACCCATAGCTCTCCGTCAGGGTCTGTGAAGGCGGTGTCTCGGAGGTCAACTCTACTCCTAGTCTGTTCGTCTGTGAGGGTCACGCAGTCATGTATAGGGGGGACGTTCGGGTCGTTTTCGGGCAGGGGCAACAAGGTGGCTGGGTTCGGTGTGGTGCATCTTTTCAGCGTGATGTGGGGTGCAAGCAGAGTCAGTTCGTATCCAGTCAGTCGGGCGCTAGTCAGGTGTTGCGTCTTAGTCTGGTTCAAGAGGGTGTCAACAGCATGGGGCACTAATACAGTGAGGGAATTCGAGAGTACGATCCCCTCACTTTGTCGGATAGAGACAGCAGCGGCAGCTACGGCTCGAAGGCAGGCAGGCAAGGCTCTCGCTACGGGGTCAAGGGTGGCAGAGAAATAGGCACATGGCCGTTGCTTGGGGCCAATGGTTTGAGTCAGGACAGACAAAGCGCACCCCTCCCTTTCGTGAGTGTAGAGAGAGAAGGGCTTTGTGTAATCAGGAGTTCCTAGGACCGGTGCAGAACAAAGGGCGTCTCGAAGTTCTTTGAAGGACGATTGGCATTCGGGGGTCCAAGGGAGTGGGAAGGGGACATCTTTGGCTAGTAGGGAAAGTAGCGGCTTTACAATGAGGCTGAAATTTGGCAACCACTGCCGGCAGAAGGAGGTGAGGCCTACCAGAGAGCGGACTTGTTTCTGGGTCTTTGGGACGGGGGTTTCCAGAATGGCCTGAATTCGATCCGGTGTAAGCTTTCTCCCGTCTTTGGACAAGAGGTGGCCTAGGTAGGTGACCTGGGGTTGGCAGAATTGCAACTTCTTTTTGGAGACCTTGTGGCCATTTTCCGCGAGGAAGTGCAGGAGTTGGACGGTGGCTGTGACTGCAAGTGGAGTGGTGTCGGCCGCCAAAAGGATGTCATCGACGTACTGTATCAACACCACTCCCTCCGGTAGCTGAACGGCGTCCAGCTGTCTCTTGAGGGCCTGGCTATAGATGCTGGGACTTTCTGTGTAGCCTTGGGGAGCTCTGCAAAATCTATATGAGCGGGATTTTAACGTGAAGCCGAAAAGGTAGCGGCTGTCCGGGTGGATGGGGATGGAGAAGAAAGCGTTTTTGAGGTCTATTACAGTGAAGGTGGTGGCTGTGGAAGGAATCAGGGTCAGAATGGTGGCGATATCTGAGACTACGGGGTACTGGGGTACAACTACCTTGTTGACCTCTCGAAGGTCGATGATGAAGCGGTACGCTTTCTCCTCTCCCTCGCCCTGCTTCTTCACAATGGGTAGGATGGGGCTGTTGCAAATATTGCTGACTACTTCCTCTACCAGGGACTGGATAATCATTACCAATGCCTTCTCACCTTCGGGCGATATCCGATATTGTGGGAGTTTTGGGAGTATCGCATCTTGGCGGACAGTTATGCGCACGGGGTCGATCATCATTCGTCATACATCAGCGTCAGTTTTAGCCCACAGATACAGAGGTAGAGAGTCAAGTAAGGATGCGTCAGCGTCTGAGATGGAGAACATGTGTCGTGCATGATGATGTCTGAGCAGAGTCGGGTTATCGTACAGAATGACTCGAACCCCGTCCTGTGAACACCTGATAGTAGCTCGGAAATGCTTTAGTAAATCGAGTCCCATAATGACATCGGGGTGTTGGAGGAAAGCAGAAACGTCGTGTCAGTGGGGTTACTGTCCAAGTCGAAGGAAACCGGTGCGGATAAAGGGTTAGTGGAGGGCGTTCCATCAAAGCCTATTGATGTTATGTGTGAGCCAGACAAGGGTGCCCTTGGAATCAGTCGTTTAGATAACGCACTACGTGTCGCGCCAGTGTCTACCAGAAATGGAGACTTCGTACCTAGGACCTTAGCGGTGACGTAAGGACCTTGCTGGTCAACATAGAGCTCGACTGGATCCCTTCCTTGCCCTTGGCAGTCCTATGCAAAGTCGTGAGTGTTGTCGCAGTCAGACTGTTGGCACTGATTCTGTCGGGGGCGGTCAAATGTGTTCGGTCTGCCAGGTCTGTCATTGTTGGTGTCGTGGGTGTGCCCTCGTCCCTGCCCTCTAGTTTTGAGGCCATTTGCCATGTCCCTTGTCTCTTTATTTTTAAGCATTTCCAGGAGGACCGGGCATTGAGACTTCCAAAGACCAAATCCTTTGCAAAACGCACACTGGTTCTCATCGAGGTCTGTTCGTGGAGCGCCGGGTGTGGGTGTGCGGTCTCTAGGGGGTGCATTTGGTTGGTAGTTTCCTCTATACCGTTCCCTTCCTGTCGTCACTCCCTGCAATTGAGCAATCATCACTCGTTCTTTCAAGTCCTTTTTCTTTTTCTCAGTCGCCCTCTCGTTCTCGTTCTTTTGGTGTTCGTAATACTGAGCCATCTGAAGGATAGCTGCAGGTTTGGAGGCCCCCCAACTACTCTCGCTCATCTGTAACTTTTGGGAGACCTCTTGCGATAGACCCTTTACGTAGTTTTGCATGAATAGGTGTTGTCCGGTTGCAGTGGTCATGTCTTGGCCACTGTAGTCGGAGAACACCGTCTCAAATCGGGAGAAGTATTCTGATACGTCTTCCTGGGGTTTCTGACGGCAAGCCGTGACTACCGACCAGTCTACCTTCTTCTCTGGGATCAATGTCTTTAGCTTCTGAACTATTTTGTCCGGGAGTTCCAGTATGTCTTTTACAGGTTTCTTTCTGGGCTCCCGTTGCCTATCTAGTTCACTGAGTTGATTCCAGGTATGTCCGAACAGATCTGTGTGGTCGGTTTTCCGGCAGACATAACCCGAAAAACAAGTCAATGTCCGCTAGAGTCATTATGGTTGAGCCCAAGGCTGTACCTAGTTCGGTATAAAATGCTGTCGGGTTCTTTCTTAAATCGGGTAGGGTTTGCCTAAAAGTTAAAATATCTTGCCGATCCCATGGTTGATAAACCCAGTTGTACACAACCCTCCCCTTTGCATCTGCATGGTTGATATCGTCGTTCGTTCCCTGACCTCGTGGGGGAACCCAGTAGGGGGCGGCTTCTCTGATAGGCATCATAGTGTTGCCTACTTCTGATGAGGTCCCAGTCGTTTCCGGAACTGTAATCTTAACTTCTGGTTTCTGTTCCGTGAGGTGGCGGAAAACCTCAAGCGTTTGCATGAAGAGGTCCGCCGCGTCACGCTCGGCCTCGTCTCCAATATCGACTTTTCTATATAACGCTGTCAGTTTAGTAGGACCCCGATTCTGATACCTATCCTCATATGCGTTCAGGGTGTGATAACTAAACCGTAAAATGAAATGCCGTCTGTGGCTACCGGCATGTGAATTGTGCATATCCATCGTGTATTCCTCGCTCTCCTTCCGGTCTACCAGTGCCTTTACTATCTTGTCAATTCCCTCCCGTTCATCTTTGCTCAATCTATTCGGTCTAGCCGGTGGCTGCTTGTTAGTCTCGGGTTCATCTGATGTTGTTACTAATGCGGCCGGAGCGGAGGCCGTGAGGGCTGGGGCACTAGCTTCAAGGTTATTCTCATTTGCACTCGGAGCTGGCAAGTGCTGTACTAGGGGTTGGGAGGGGGCATATGGGGGGGGCATATAGATGGTCGGAGGACCTAGCAGCAGCTCCTCGTTCGCCCGTTGTTTGGAGGTCAGCTCAGGGTAGAGCGTAGAGGGGGTCCTAACAGGACACTAGCCTGTCGACTCAGATTCCTGTTTTTGTCTGGCTTTCTCCCTTTCTTTTATCTCTTCTTCTAGTTTCTTAGCGGCCAGGTGGGCTGCCTTTCGTAACTCTTTTCCTATTCTCGCTTCTTCTCTTTTCTTTCGTTGTTCTGCTTCTTTGCGCCACATGCCGAAACTATCAAGCATAGTGGGCGTGGTTTTATTGTTACAAAGGGCTGTTTCCAGCACGCTTATTTTTGTGTCATCGAAGGATCCTATCAGTGGCCACTGACTTTCCTGATCCTTTTTAGTATATTTATTCCATAACTTACTATAAGCTACGGCGACTAGTCCATATTTTAAAAACATATCCTTATTAGGGGTGCCCTCCAGAGGAGCCGGATGGTCCACCTCTAATAAGCGGTCCGGGCTGAACCAACTACTGACCAATGGGGAGAAGATAGGCATGACGGGTTACAACGGGGACAAAAGTCTGCACTACCTATCCTTCACTACTTTGTGAAGACTGGACAGAATATTTCTATTCTGCAGTATTCGCAAATAGGGAATACCCAAAAAGAGAACCAATATCGAACAATTAATGTCCGTTCAATCAAACAATCAGTGGCGAGAAAGAAATAGGCACGACGGGTTACAACGGGGGCAAAGGCCTGCGTTACCTATTCTTCACTATCTGCAAAGGAGGACAGAGTACTTTTACCCTTCCCCGTTTGTGGACAGAGAATTCTCGAGAAAACAATCCTCGAACAAACAATGTTCGGGCAAACAATCAATCAGTGGGGGAGAAAGATAGGCACGACGGATTACAACGGGGGCAAAAGCCTGCGTTACCTACCCTTCACTACCTGCAAAGGAAGAGAGAATACTTTTATCCCTCTCAGTTTGCAGACAGAGAATCTCCAAGAGAACCAACAATTCGGAGAGTAATACTAGTATTTTCCAATCAAACAATCAAATATTTCCCAGTTTGTCGTGTTACACGACCTTACCCGGACCGTATGGACAGTTTCTCGTCTTCCGCTTCCAGCGCCCGATCGTCCTCTATTCTCCGTAATTGCTGTGGCACTCCTGATGGTCCCCAGTCAGGACCGTAGATCACTCGAGAGAGGTCTGCTCGGAACCAGTGAAGTTCGGATGATCGGCTGCCAGACGAGGGTCTATCGGGCAGGAGCTCTTCCCGATCCTTGCAGTCGTTCACCCCGTCGTCGGGACCTCTCCCACTGGATCCACGTGTCGCTGATGGGCCCCACGTTTGGGACGCCAATTGATGAAAAAGGGTTCAGGCAGATCAGGTCGTTTTACCCCTTTTCTAGGTTTGCCCGGCGTTAGCCGCTTCTCACCCAACTCACGATTACCAAATAAAGAGGCAGGCGCTGGAGACTGGAAGGCAGGAAACAGGAGTTTATTTCCGACGGAACAGAACACGTCAAATCAGACAACAGGGTATCTTCTCGAGGTGCTCTTTCGACATCTCTGAGGCCTGGCCTCTTATACACTGGTTTATTACTTTATTACATGCAACACATTCTTGGTAATGCTTTGAAGTATGGAAAAAGGCGTCTTTGGAATCCCCGGTTCAGGCCCGTTCCCACACATATCTACAGTAGGAGTCCCCACCCCTAATCTCAGCATGATGGCTATCGCGCAGCTGGGCATTCCGCTGGGAACAGAAATGCGGGCAATCGATCGGATCTAGGGGTGTGAGGGCATTGATTAATCCCCGCTCCTTTGAAGTGAGGCGAGGTCCTACTGTAGGGGCAATAAACTGCATCTGTTGGGCTAAGTGATGGCCTGGGATCAGGCCGAACAATAGGGCAAGGAGGAAGAGGTTATCAAAAGGGCCTCTTTTATGAATGAGATGAAAGGGTGTGGGGGGTTCAGCACGGGATGTGGCTCGGAGGCAGGGTCGCGCCGGAGGTGCGTTTGAGGTCCAAGCAGGAGAGACCGGGGGCTGTCAAGAAAAAGAGAAAGGGGTGGTGTGTGCTTGCGAAGCCGGGGTGTGAGGGGGTGAGACGCGCTGGCTATCGGCAGTAGGCAGAGAGGTCATAGCATTCAAAATGGCTGCTGCTTACGCACACGCATGGATCTGAAAAGAGACAAGATGGCGCCGATAATGTTTATGCCACGATCTAGATTTTAACAGCGTAAACAGAAGTGCCACCCCATTGCGTTTAGAGGTATTAGAGGAGCGCAGAATCAATGGGTAAGCCCTATGTTTTAGGCATAATTCATCCCCTTTCTTTAATTGTGTCTCCCGTAAGGCAACTATTTGCACCTGGTTGTCCCCCAAGAAGTTCCAGATGCATTGTTTCTTGTTAGGGGAGTGAAGCCCCCTAATGTTCCCGTCATGCACTTAAGGAACATCAAATCATGCAGGGAGAACACCGAACACCCCCAGGGTCAACTCTCACCCGCTCACTGAGCCCCCAACTCCAGCCTTCCCACTGAAAGAATAAATGAAATTCATCCTGGGAATAACTTAATAGCCTAAACAAAATACAACAGAAGAATACTGAGTCCCCAGTAAGGTGAGATAGTCTCACTGGGGGTGACTTCCGGGGCGTATCCCTGACCGCTCCCGGCGCCTCATGTTGCTAATCATTGGAAACTCAATATCCCTTGACCAGTTCACCTTCAGGCCCCGTAGGAGACCCGAGTCCAAAAAGTTTGTGCGAAAGAGAACTTCATCAGCAATAGTGCCCCGGATCTCGCCCCGGGATGGGAGGCTCCTGCTTTACGCCCACCCCAGTGGCACAGGTGACTCGATGTCCATGTGATGGGGGCACACCTACAGGAGCAAAATTAGGACAATATCAGGGGTTCAGCTTCTGTTGTTGAGGTGACGACTTGCGGCCCTTCTTGGTAGTCTGCCAGTGGCCGCTCCAATGCAGCCGGTCTTGAATTATTCTCTGGTGGCACCGTTTCCAGTCCCAAAGGGGCAGTCGCCTCAGACAGCTCAGTGAAGTGGCATTGCTTGTGATTGAACGAGAAAGCAATACCAAAGGGGTAAGTCCATCTGTATTTAATGTAATGCTCTCTTGGTGCCGTGGTAAAGGGTTGAAACTGCTGCCGACAAGCCAGTGTGGCTTGAGCTACATCTTGAAACAATGAACACCGGAACCCCAGGAATGAGACTGAATCAAAGAGTCTGGATTCTCTTAGGACAAGTTCCTTAGTTTTGAAGCAGATGAATTTCACCAGAACATCCCTGCGGCGCCTGCTCTCCACCTCGGTTCTCTGACCAACTCTATGCACCTGCGGCAGCTTGACCTCTGGGGCGTCCTCTCCCAGGATACTGGAGAAAAGGCTGAACCATGAACACCTCCATGGTGCCTTCACATCCTTACTCTGATGTTGTCCTTATGGGAGCGGTTTTTAAGGTCTTCACACTTGATGAGGGTGTTGTGTAGCTGGTTAGCAGCAATGGCGGAACCCGTTTCCAGCTGCACTAAGCGCACCTCAAGCTCCTGACATTTTGTGCCCAGGGTGCCGGTCCCAACCAAGTCCACAATCATCAGCCTGCAGCACAATCAGCTAATCAGCTTGGAGCCCCCCTCCAAACAAAATGCTTTAAAAGAAGAAGCTCATATCTGCTTTGATATCTTCTCTGAGTTCTTACTTGAACTCTCGCAGTGCATCTAGGATGTCTTCTCTGGTGAACGTCATGTCAGCCTCTGTTTGCGTCGTCCCCCTCTTGTCTACCTGGGCTGCCTGCAGGTGTAAAGTAGCTGGAGACGTGGTTGTTCTGTGTGTTTTTGGGAGACACATGAGCACTGGCCACCGATCCTGCATGTCAACTCCCTGCCCAAACTCCACCAAAGTACACAAGAATCACAAAGGAAGAGAAGGTGTACCACACAGAGATCCCTCAGGTCACTTGAAAATGACTATGTATGGAGTCACACCCTAGGATGACTGTCAATACACCTGATGGAAGTCCCCCTATGTGTACTCTCACACCTCCGCCATGTAGTTTGCACTGGCGGGCCACTCAACCCTTTATGTCAACCTCATCAGGGACAGGCCTCGCTCCTTCGTTGGTCACCATCTTACAGTCTGGCCGATTGACTCACATCACATGGGCTCCCACTGCAGCGAGGGGAGACCCCCGATGCAGGGCTCCCAGTCTCCTTCAATCTCCAGGTATGGCCCTCACCTCTGCAGGCGTCTGGGCAGAGAGGCCGGCTACAGCGCCTTGGTGCATCCAGGTTTGAGCCCCACAACGAGGGACCTGATGGACTACAGCCCACAGGCCCAGAGAGCTCACCTCAGTCTTCAGCTGACTGGATCCCAGGAAGGCTTGCTGACTTGGAGGCTCGCCTGTCCAAGCTCCCTGTATCTCCACCACCCACATCTCCAGCGGCTCTCAGGGGCCAGCAGAGTCCGACGCCATCTTGTCAAGCTTCCCTCATCACCGCTGTTGGCCGGTTCTCAATGTGTCTTCACTCCAAAAGGCAAGTTTAGCCAAAGGCATGGTGACCACCAGCTGTTATGCCATTCTTGCCATCATTCCCTCAGATGTGCGGCTTATTGGTGAAACGGGCAGCTCAGTAGAGCGAGGCGCAGCGCCTACACGGAACATGTCCTCGCGGCCATGATGGTTGGCCACTACCCTCATGGACTGTTCTCTTAAGCATAAATAAACAACTAGAGAACAAACAAAAGTGGCCAAACCTGCAGTTCGAGATTATTGCATCGTTTAAATGGTGCCATCTACTGCTCCATACTTATTATAAGTGATTAAAGTCTATAAGAGAACATTGCTGGTAAAGTTCAGATTAGGCTCCTTCCGCTGGCTAATTTGTTTTCCCCTTGGGGCAGTATTCTTCGTATTCTATTTGTACTTGTCAATGTGTTGAGCATTCAAGCCAAACCATCTTCCACTTTGTCTTCTTTTGTCAATTTTATTTGCCATACACTAGGAAGTTTTTATTACCCTTATTAGGTACACATACATTTTTTAAATGTAACGCCACCCTATTTTACCTGCTGCAGCTCAATGACCACTGTGTATGCCACCCAGCTGCTAGCTTTTTCTTAGCTAAAAGAAGGAGCATGTTGTTTTGAAGATATCATTTTTTTTTTCATTTTAATAAGTCCTGTGGATTTCGTATTGTAAAGCGTAAGTTTGTCTTTGGCATCTTACTTTTTACCCATTTTGTAGTCTTTTTAGCTTCTCTGTCCTTGGATTAAAAATGTAGCACTGTCTCTTTTTATACTGTAAAATATTTTATAAATTTTAGCTTTTTTAACGTATGTGTTTTATATTACCTGACTCTTTTTATTGTATGTATCTTTTATTATCTGCCTACGGGAGATCGAATAAAGATGAAGGAGAATGTATACCACTGCACTTTATGCCACTGCACTCTCCTCTAGACTTCACTCTATGCCACTCCACTCTATGCCATTCTACTCTAAGACACTCTGCTCTAGAAACAACTTCACTCTAACCCATTTCACTTTACCCCACTCTACTCTACGCCACTTCACTCTGCTCTATTCTACTCTAGGCAAATTTACTCAACACCACTGCACTCTAACCTACACCACTGTACTCTAGTCCACTCTTCTCTATGCCACGCAACTCTATGCCACTCTACTCCAAGCCACTGTAATCCACTCTAATCTACACCAATGTAGCACTCTACCCCACTGAACTCACATTTGACTCTACTCTACCCCATTTCAAGCTCACCCACTTCATACGTTGCTATTTCATTCTATACCACTCTACTCTTTGGCATTCTACTCTATCCCTCTTCACTCTAACCCACTTCACAGTACCACACTTCACCCTATGCCATTCTACTGTATGGCACTGTACTCTATACCACTCTACTCTATTATTATTAAAGGGGTTTGTAGAGCGCCTGATGACGTCTCCCGGCGTGTCCCCGCGCTGTGGAGATCGAGTCAAGAGAAAGAAAGGGGAAGGGGAACTAAAGGGCGAACAAATGAGTTTTCAGCAGTTTTCTGAAAGAGGACTCATCATTAGCTAGTCTAATGTTGATGGGAAGGGTGTTCCATCTGTTGGCTGCTAGAGAACGGAAAGAGCGACCTCCCATTCTAGCTTTTTTTGTGCGTGGAGTCTTGAGCAAACCCATTCCCTTGGAACGAAGGGATCTGTTGGGCTCGTAGGACATGGCTAAATCGGACAGATAGGATGGAGCTTTCTGAGAGATAATCCTATAGCACCAGAGAAGTGCCTTGAATAGGATTCTCTTCCTGATTGGCAACCAATGGAGGGTAGCCAAGGTGGGTTTAGAAGGTGCTCTTCTGGGCAGTCTTAGCACTAAACGTGCAGCTGAATTTTGTAAGACCTGCAATCTTCTGATGTTCTTTTCGGAGGTACCCAACAGAAGCACATTGCCGTAGTCTATACGGGAGGTTATAAGTGCCTGAGTCATGGTACGCCTGGAATCTAGAGGGAGAAGATCCAGGGTACGATTGAGAGTTCTCATGACTCCAAAGCACTTTCCTACAGTTTTTTTAACATGGCTGTCGTACGAAAGTTTGTTATCAATCCATACGCCTAAGTTCTTCGCTTCCTGACTGGGAGTGGGTAGAGGCCCTAAACAGGGAGGCCACCAGTCTTTGGTCCAGTTGGTGTCCTTACCTCCTATTATGAGTACCTCAGTTTTTGTGCCATTTAGTTTGAGGCAGTGATTAGTCATCCAATCTGCGAGATTGCTCATGCAGGATTTGAAGTTGTCAGCATCAGAGGTGGGCGCTTGGGACAAAGAGATCAACAGTTGAGTATCGTCGGCATAAGAGACAAGCTCTACGCCGTACGATTGAACCACCTCTGCCAACGGTGCCATATAGAGGTTGAACAGGGTGGGACTCAGGGCAGAGCCCTGAGGTACCCCCTGTTCTCATACCATGCTGTCCGAGAGATAATTTCCTCTCTGGACCTGAAAGCTCCTGTTGGTAAGAAAGGCCTTCAGCCACCCCAGAGCCTCTTTGGTGACCCCCGCTTTGTTTAGACACTGTAGCAAGATGGAGTGTGCTACAGTGTCAAACGCGGCGCTGAGGTCCATCATGATAAGTGCCATGATCCTACCCTCATCGGCTCCTTCCCGCAGAGTTTCGGTCGCTCTCAGGAGCGCTGTCTCTGTGGAGTAACTCAATCTAAAGCCCGACTGCGATCTATGAAAGGCATTTTGAGATTCAAGGTGGGCCATGAGTTGGATGTTGGCTACTTTCTCAGCAAGTTTTGCTAGATAAGGTAGCAAGGAAATGGGGCGTAAGTTCTCCAGAATATCCTGGCTCACAGTCAGTTTTTTCTTAATGGGGAGTACGATTGCTTTCTTCCATTCTACAGGCAGACAGGCAGTGTTAAAAGAGAATTGGAGCATATGTCTAAAGTGGGGCTCTAAGACTGAGAGGCTAGCTGCTAAAACTTTAGGGGGAGCGGGATCTCGGGGAGAGCCAGATTTAATACTTTTACAAGTTTTCATGAGAATTTCAGAGGGAGGAACAGTAAAAGCACAGAGGCAAGATTTTGTAAGGATGATATCTTCCCTCTCAACAAAGTCAGTGCCAGATTTTATATTACTGGAGAAATTGGCATAGATGTCTGTGATCTTGCCGGCAAAATACTTCGCAATTTTGTTGCAAGTATCTACTGAATCATTGTGGGATGTTGGATTCGTAGTTATTATAGAAATTTCCTTGTAGATCTGAAAGAGCTCTTTCGAGGAGTTTTCAGCTTCCAAGATACGGTTACTATAATGAGATGCTTTAGACACTCGAATCATTTTGGTATATTCTTTTTGCGCCGTTTTATATAGGGTTTTGATTTTAGGGCAGAAGTTATTGCGCCATTCCCTTTCAAGCTTTTTGAAAGCAGTTTTGGCTAGCTGAAGCTCCTGTGTAAACCACGGGGCAGTTTTTTTAGTCCTCTTAGAGTTGGTTAGATTGCGAATAGGAGCAGTGATATCTAGAGCATTAGTGATCCAGTTCTGTAGATGTTTATATGCTGTCTCACTGTCAGATCCTCTAGGAGGTCCCGCATTTTCAATGATTTTTATAAAGGTGTCTAGAGAGAAATTTTTCCATTTCCTACGTTGATATCGTTGTGCACTATCTTTGTTGTGTTCAGTTTCATCTAATTGAATTTGCATGGGGATAACAAAATGATCGGACCAGGGTACTGGTTGGGGAGATGAGGTTTGAACTCCCGTCCAGTTCCCAAATATGGGGTCCAATAAATATCCCAGTTGGTGTGACGGGTCGTAGTTCTTTAGCTCTAGTTGTAAAGAGAGTAATTCAGATTTAATGTCTGCCGCCTCTTTATCAAGGGGATCATCAAAGTGGACATTTAAATCCCCCAATACTAACACTCTGGTTTTTCTAAGTGCTAGATGGGCTATAGCCTCCATAAGGCTGGGAGTGAAGTCATAGAGCCTACCAGGGGGACGGTACAAAAGGATACCTGAAAGAGAGTGTGTCGGCCCTGTGATGATGGTAAAAGAGCCGGCTTCACTGTGATCAATCGTAATGGGAGAGAGTGAGCATTCTAAAGGGGCTTTGGTTACAATGGCAATACCCCCACCTCTACCAACCTTTCTATCAAGTCTGGAGAGGGAATAATCTACCTCACTTCACTCCACTATACATCACTCTACTTTAGAGTACGCTAGTCTATGCCTGTCTATACTTACCCACTCTACCCCACTTCACTCTACGTCAATTTATCCTATGCCACTCTACTCTATACCACCTCACTGTGCATCACCCTGTTGTGAACCACTGTACTGTAACCATTCTACTGTACCCCACTGTACTCCATGCCATTCTAGTCTACTCTGCACCACTCTACTTCATGCAAATGAACTCTATTATACTGCACTCTACTCTGCACAACTCTACTCTACCCACCAACACTCTATACCACTGTACTCCAGGCTACTCTACTGTATGCCATTTCAAACATCTCTACTCCACCCCACTGTACCCCATTCGACTCCACTCTACTCTACGCCACTCCACTCTACACCACTCCACAAGATATTATCATGAAAGTACTGTGGTAGTATACAAATGTTTAAAAAATTTATAAATTCTAAATAATCAATTAAAAAAATAAAGTTTATTATATGATTACAAACTGATTAAACTTACATCATTATTTCTATACAAAACCAACTAAAACTGCACAAACCTTAGGCAGACTAAATCAACTATAACTTGTGTCTTCAACATGCACTGCTTATACCCTTTCATATTTACATTACTTATAGAATGCTAAATCATAGCATTCATAACAAAACTCATGCCAGCTCAAATACCAATTATTTATGAGAACACTGTGTATGGTGTGAAGTTACAAGAATTACACTCTCAACACACAGTAAGTTATAAGAAGAGAGAGTGTATTTAATGAACACCACAGCTGTCTGTTAGAGGGATATTCACAAGAACATGTGCTAAACATCACAAAAAAATGCTAAAGCGACTTTACACATCACACACACACACCACACCTATGCGGCACAGGCGTCACAGGCCATGTGACCCCGCAAATATAAGGGTCCGACAACATCACATTCCCCTCTGCCGGTGGTGACTGGATGACAGACGCTCCACGGGACTCAATCATGAAGGGTCCAGTAGTTGTTGAGCACAGCGTTAGTGGCACCTTAAGCCTTGCAGCCGTCAAGGACCTACCACCACGTGACGCTGACTGGCATTGCACAGGGTTAGTGGCACCCAAAGCCTGCGGCCATCACGGGCCTACCACCACGTGGCGCTGACTAGCATTGCAGAGGGTTAGTGGCACCCAAAACCTTGCAGCCGTCGTGCGCCTACCACCACGTAGCGCTGACTGGCGTTGCACAGGGTTAGTGGCACCCAAAGCCTTGCAGCCGTCACGGGCATACCACCACTTGTCGCTGACTGGCGTTGCACAGGGATAGTGGCAGCAAAATAACTGAGCGGGTGTGCAGCCAGCAATGATGGCGTGAGCACTGATGTGGTCTCCGCCATTGATGATTCAGGACTCAGCATTATGTGTGTGACCTGCTGGGCCATGGGGCGGGTCCGCATGATGTGGACCATGCCATGATGGCGGGACCGGGGCATGGAGCTTGCACGGGCACGTGGTGTGCCCACTGGTGGACACGCCGATGGCAGCAGGTGAACAGTGGGGCCTGGGTGCGCAGGGGTGGCAGGCTCTCTCTCTCTCTCCCTTCCCTCTCTCTCACTCTCTCCCTTCCTTTCTTTCCTTCTCTTTCTCTCTCTGGCTTTCTTTCCTTCTCTGTTTCTCTGTGTCTCGCTCCTTTGATGTGCGCATGACAAACGTTAATTTTGTGCTTTATTTTCCAGGCTGTGATGTCGAGATTGTCCCTGACGGACCCGACAGGAGTCTTCCGCATTGGTGTTATGTGTTATATTTCAATAAAGTTTTTGGTTGTTACTTCAGTGCTGTGTGACTGTTTCTTGTTCTTCTTGCCACACATGTGTGTTTCTTTGGGGCAATGTGTGTCATCATGCGCTTTGTGGCTCTTGTGTCGTACACAGTATGTGGATGTCCGGAAGGGGGGTGGTGCGGGTGGGGCCCTTTAGGTGGTGGCAGTGGGTGTTGTGACCCTCAAGGGTATCAAAACTGCATGTTCATTGTCTCCATGGCATCTGTGGGTCTTCCGGTGTGGCTCTTGGCTGGGCTCCCTTTTGTGCTGCAGGTAGTCGTCCTGCTTAACACCAGCAGAAGCAGGTGTTAATTCCCGGCTGCTACCGCGGCTTATCGCCTGTTTTTTGTTCGCATTGCTGATCTGGTAGTTCGTTGTGAAAGTGGTGTTGTGGTTTTTTCGTGTGTTTTTGCACAGGAACACCTACTCTCCATATCATTAGTGTTAGTTGGTAATGTCCACCATGGGAATACTAGCGTTTTGGTGCAGTTATCCCTGGAATACTGGTGTTGTCTGCAGTTTGCACCAGCTTGTGAATGGGGTGTTAAATCTATCTCTTTTGATGCGTTAAGGTGGAGATAAATCAGAGTTAACTCCTTGTGAATATGCCCCTTAGTCTTTCTCAGTCTTCCGCATTGTACCACAACATTCCATCATTGACATTCTCCTTGTCGTGCTCGCCTCAAAACAAATGTCACATCATGAGCTGCGCACAGAAGAATATCCATTTAAGTGCCTATATTGATCTATACATAAAACTGCAATATTCGATAGATCACATACATAAACCTATTATATACATGTTTAAACGATTCAAGAAACCTTTTGATGAAAGTACAACAATAGTTACATGTTTACAAAATCCTTAGGATATTCTGGAAATTTCTTTGTTCTCACACTTTTCCTTTGTGGCTTATATGTTTCTTTGTATGACCTTCTATATTGGCCTACCTCCCCACTTTGACTTGGAGAATTTATGTTTTCACTCATACTCTTGGCCACTTGTTCATTTTTAATAAGTTTCACAACCACAATGCAACTTAGATTCCACACAGTGTTTGTGTACTTTTTAGTATTTTGACCATGGAGCTCACCCCACTTGTTCCTTTGTTTTTACCAAATCCGCCACTCTAACCAATACCTACTTTACTCTCTTTTGTTGATCATACAGTTTTTCCTCATTTCAAAGTAACTTATAGGAAGAGAGAGTCTTTTAAATGAACACCCCAGCTGGCTCTGACTTATCAAACTCTTTCTCTAACCGTCACAACTGGTTTCCATATGCTACCAAAACATTCCATCATCATCAAAGGTTATATATGTTCACCCGATGTTCAGGGTGCAAACACTCTTTTTGCGAAACCCCCTCGACCACGGCTCAAACGTTCCGTATGTACGCGCTTAACTGCCGCTCCCTACCTAAACACAGCACACAGATCTCCATGCTGTTGGAGGAGGAAAGAGCAGACGCGATATTTCTAACAGAAACGTGGCTTACTGCCCACTCCGAGCCAGACGTGGTAAAAGCCCTACCCGTAGGATACTACATCCTCAGAGCTGATAGACCGCTAGGGAGAGGCGGAGGTCTGGCGATCATTTTGAAAGACCAGTACCGATGCCGTTTTACAGCAGGAACCATTCCTGAGTGCGAGAGTGCAGAATTCTGCATAGAGTTCCATGCTAACAGCACCTTTTCTGGCACCCTAATCTACCGCCCCCCCGAGCCTGCAAAAGAATTTCACAGGTCTCTGCCAGAAATCACAGCGCAAAGAATCCTTTCCTCTGCCAACCATACAATTCTGGGTGATTTTAACCTTCATTTTAACTCCCCCTCTGACCACATTGCCCAAGAACTACTAGAGGACCTGGAAGCCCTTCAACTGCTCCAACTGGTCGCAGCCCCGACCCATGATAAAGGGAATTTACTTGACCCTATATTCAGCAATTGTCTGAATCTAACGGTAGATCCACCCATCCCCCTCCCATGGACAGACCATCTCTTAATTCCTTTTTCTTGGAAAAAATACAAGACCTCCCAGCCACCTCCCCAAACCACCACTAGGAGGAACTGGTCAAAACTCCCACTAGAGAGCTGGATGAACAACCTAGACTCCACTCGCCCACTACCCTGTCCAGACCCTAACGTGGCAAACACCCACTATGAGAGCTGGATCACTCATTCGCTAGACGCGATCCTTCCGTACCGTAAATCCTCTGCGAAGAGAGTACAGAGATCCGCCCCCTGGTTCTCTGACTCTCTAAAACAATTAAAACGCATTTGCAGACAACGAGAGAGAGCATGGCGCTTAGACTTCCTCCCAGACAAGAAGGCTGCCTACAAAGAGGCGATCAGAACCTACAAAGAAGCAATCAGGTCAGCCCAGGCAACCCACTACTCCGAGAAAATATTAGAAGCAAAATCTAAGCCAAAAGAAATCTTTCATATTATAAAACAGTGCTCTCATGTCAATACGGCCCCTACACCTACTAAAACACAGGCTCAATGCAACGAGCTCGCGGAATTTTTCTACGAAAAGGTTCAAAAAATTTACTCTACTTTCCCTATTGCAGCCACATTCCCGGACTCGAGCAACTCACATCCCCCTAGACCACTCTTTTGTCCAGACCAGCCCTCCCTTGAGCACTTCCATCCTCTGGACCTGGACACTTTAAGCAAGGTGGCTCAACAAGTCAAGTCAGGCTCCCCCTGTGATCCTGCCCCCCCAGAGATCCTTATGCGAGCCAGCAAAACCACCCTGCCCGCAATTCTAGACCTCCTTAATACCTCCATATCTGCTTGTTCAGTCCCCATGGCTTGGAAACAGGCCATGGTGCGGGCACTGTTAAAAAAAACCAGCCTAGACCCAGATGACCACTCCAGTTACCGCCCCATTTCACTTCTCCCATGGGTGAGCAAGGTACTGGAGAAACACATAAACGCGCAGCTGGTCCAGTTCCTGGAGGACCACTCTCTACTACATACTTCCCAGACAGGCTTTAGACCGAAACATGGTACCGAAACCGCCTTGTTAGCAGTCACCGAAGAAACTAGAAGGATACTAGACCAGGGAGGATCGGTGGCAGTGATCCTCCTTGATCTAAGTGCTGCCTTCGATACGGTCAGCTATACCACCTTGCTAGACCGTCTCCATAACATCGGAGTTTCAGGTGATGCTTTAAGGTGGTTCGAGTCCTTCCTGTCTGGGAGGTCGTTTCAGATCTTTGATGGAAAGACGGTGTCCTCCAGGAAACTCTTGAGCTGCGGAGTGCCACAGGGCTCTTCCCTGAGCCCTGTATTGTTCAACGTCTACATGAGGCCGCTGGCGGGTGTTGTAGAACCATACGGCATTAAAATCGTGTCATATGCCGACGACACCCAGCTTGTGGTCTCGCTGGCAACGGAGAACAATACTCACTCCCCAGCAGACCTGTTAAACTGCCTAGTGGACGTGAAGGGCTGGATGACCAACTCCTCCCTTAAGCTGAACGGAGATAAGACGGAGCTCATGCTCCTGGGCCCAACCTCTCCTATGTCTTTCACGTCCCTATGGCCCAGTGCTCTGGGCCCCCCGCCCACTCATAAAGAAAGTGTCAAAAGCCTGGGAGTATGGCTAGATGATAAACTTTCCTTCTCCACCCAGGCCAAAAAACTGTCTGCCACCTGCTTTAGCCTACTCAGAATTCTGAGGAAGGTGCTCCCGTTACTCCCCCTAGAGGCAAAAAAGGTGGCAGTCCAAGGTCTGATTCAATCTCGCCTGGACTCAAATAATGCTTTATACCTAGGGGCCCCAGAGATGACCCTCAGGAAACTGCAAATTGTTCAGAATTGTGCAGCACGCACTTTACTGAAAATTCCTCGGACCCAGTCGGCCAGACCTGCTCTGAAGAGTCTCCACTGGCTGCCAGTGAAGCAGAGAGTGTCCTTCAAGGCGCTATGCCTGGCACATCGCACCTTTTGGAAGACGGGACCTGCCATAAACACTGGCCTGGTCACCCCCTACCACCCTAAAAGGAACCTTCGGTCTTCAGAGGCTTTCCTGGCCGTTGTGCCTAGGGTGAAGCGAGCTAGATCTGGAGGCAGGATGTTTTCCTTGAACACCGCTAGGCTATGGAATGCCCTTCCCATCAAACTCCGCTCCAACCCTGACCTACTTGCATTCCGGAAAAACTTAAAAACACTGCTCTTTTCTCAATCCTATATACCTTAAGCTCCCTCAGTCACTTTCCCTCTACTCAGCGCTTGGACGCCTGCGGGCAGCAATCGCGCTCAATAAAAACCGCTACAATACAATACAATATGTACTTGGAACATAAGGTGATTCAGGAACTGATAGGTAGTTGAAACTGGTGGATCTGACTCTATACTGGCCATAGCTGGATAGGTTCCGGATGAGTCAGAGACAAGAGTTATCAAATCACTGTTTAGCCGCTGACTTGAACATCATTGTGGTACTTGAAGTGAGACTGACAGTTCTAATTTAGATATTGCTGTGTAATGCTTGGATTTTTTTCAGGGGTCAAACATGACACCTTTTATTAGTAACATTCAAATTCATCTAGTGATCATGATTTTGAAGAGAACTAAATTATGCTGATCTCTTCAATGTAGGAAGAAAATACCATATATCAACAGTAATAATTATTCTGAAATACTGTTCAACAAAAACAACATAGTGAATTTATCAATTATGCATGTGATGCAGGAAGTGGAACGCCATTAGTTTGAACAAGGACGGCGTCACTTTCACCCCCTTTGTGAACTCATTTTTACTCTAGTGCCAGGAAGAGCCCTGTGATTGGGAGGTACAGGCAGATTTGTGGCTGCTTCTCTTTGCAGCTGAATCTCTGTGGGAAAAAGGGGCCGTTCTCCCATCTTCCCACACATTACAGGATAGGTTGTGCGATTGCAGGTGTATGGTTTTGGGGGGCACACATGGATGTTGGGTTGTCAATACTCTCAGGGCCGTTTCTACCATTAGGTAAGACTAGGCGGCCGCCTAGGGCGGCAAAAAGACTAGGGCGGCAAAAGGGGATTTCTTTTTGTATTTGAACCTACAAAAGTAAAGCTAGGCGGCCGCCTACTCTTGCCAAATGGTAGAAACGGCCCTGCCCCCAGCAGATACAATAAGGTGGCAGGGGATGGGGGGTAATATAATGCTGAAACTGGTTCGCAGGGCCATGTGCGGCCATATCGGGCTTGCCAGCGGTACCTGATGCAGCCGGCTCCCATCTGTTTGTGTCTGGGAGCCATCCACACCCCCTTCCAGGCGTAAGGCAGTTCTGAATAGGGCAGAGGCACCGTATAAAGAAAGGAGCTCCTCAGTTCCCTGTCGGCGCTCCGCCCTTCAGAACTCACACGGGCTGCCTCCCTGTTCCTCCACTGCAGCACAGTCCCTACCTCAGCCTCACCTATCCATCGTTTTCCAGCGGCTGGGGCATCAGCCCACCGATAGCCCAGGTGCTACCTCTCGGCACTCAGCGCAAGCATCTCGCTGCCGGGCACTTCAACCAGCCCCTGGGTAACGCCGACCCCCGATAGCACAGCGCCGCACCAGACTGTACCCGCGGCCCGGTCTCAGGACCGTCCACCGGCCCGCTGCAGAGGGCAGAGGCTCTGTCCCTAAATGCAGGCGGGGTGCAGGGGTGTAATGCCACACTCTTCAGGGACTTTGCTCAACCAGGGCCGCAGGATTGATCAGATAGTTGGGCCTCCACAGTGGGAGCTTTAACGTGACACGTCTACGCTGCAATATTCGTTTACCACTCCACCTTCACATGATTGTTGAGGTTGTAAACATAACACGAGTCTAGATAAATCCTTGTTATGCATGCATCCGGTATAAGAAAAGCAGACTCTAGCTTCTTGTAGGCAAATTTATCAGAGTAAGTACAAACTCTTCAGCAAATTCAAGGACTGCATGTGTTTGATATGAGTAATTATTTTGTGGCGATATGCATATGGTGGAAGTACATGTGAAGGAGGGCTGAATGTGCAGTTCACTAATTACAAAACTGATGGATTTATGGTGTGTTGGGGGGGGGGGGGGGCTTGAGTCGAGAGTAGACCGTCCAGTCCAGATTTTCAACAGGACTACACATCCCTGAGTGTAAAGCGAAAACCTGGACTGGACAATCGACTCTCGCACGGAAAGCACAGAACTCCGAATAATTCATACAGAAATAAACGTAATTTGTTAATTTTAGCCAGCGCCTCTTTCAATATTACTAAACAAATTAGATTTGGTAATAAAATAGAAGAAAAATACATTAGTCCAGTCCGTTATTAAACAAAAAAAATCTATATATACACTAAAATGTAAATCTTCTATGGTGTATAGGCCATGGACGCTGCTGACTACCACTACCTAATGCGTCAGAAGAGGAAGTGTGCTTTAGCACGCTTAATGGATGTACTCGAAATAAGTACTGGTGATACAAGACATCTCACAAACACGCACATTCTGTCACTGAAAGAGAGGTGCTGAGGACTGGCACTGATTGAATGATAGTGAAGTGCACTGAGGACTGGCACCGACGATTGGTACTCACAGACTGTCTTGCGGATTGGTTCTCACAGAGGGGCACTGAGGACTGGTACTGAGCGAGGTGTACCGAAGACTGGCGCTGAGGACTACTACTAACAGAGGGGCACTTAGGACTGTCACTGGAGAGGGATTATGCGGACTGGCTCTGAGCGAAGGGCACTGAGGATTGGTACTCACCAACGGTCTCTCAGGCCTGATACGGACCAATTGAGCATTGAAGACTGTGTTGAGTGAGGGGTACTGAGGGCAGGTACTGGCCGAGTGAGCACGGAAGACTGTGTTCACTGTGGGGCACTGAGGACAGGTACTGGGTGAGTGAACAATGCACATTACTATTTTTTTTGTTTCTGGTTTTGAAAACGAGGTGCACTTGACACCTCAGTGGTATTTAAACACAAAGCTCTAATGGGCATCCGTGTACTTAGTTCTGTGAGTGTATGGCTACCGTAACGGTCTGGCTTGGACCTTTTGTTGAGGTTGTTTGCAGGACTGACTGTTGTGATTGTGTTTCCGGATAGTAAATGGGAGTAACATAGAAGTGTTCGGCAGTAGAGGGTGTGCCTCTCTAGCCTGGATGACAGGGGGAGAGAGTGATGGTAGTAAATGGGAGGGGGCGGCATTTTTCAATTCTCGCCTAAGGTGGCAAAACACCAAGAAACGGCACTGACTACTCTGTACTCTCTCTCCTGCACCACAGAAACCAGATAAACAGTTCTAGTGGTGGGTCCTCGAGGGAGTGCTGCGGGGCGGTGGGCGGGGCAGGCGAGGGGCAGGTTGGGGGTAGTAAACTCCGGAAATGGGCCAAACAAAGTTGAGTAAAGAAATAAATAAACAAAACAAATTACATTGTGCATGCTGCAATGACAAATCGGCGATGCAGCCCGCAATGTAATTTGTTTCATTTTTTTTTATCCTCATTTGCCTGCCCTCCTCTCAGATAGCCGCCAACCGCCTAGCGTGTCGCACTCCGAGGTACTCGAGATTTTACCATTCGCCCACTCGGTGACACGATTCAACAAGATTGGCAGAATTTGAATCTTGAGAGGAGGAGGTAATGGATGGGAGTCGACTTGCACCTACTCCAACTAGGTATTTAAACCTGAAGGACCAATGATAAAGCGGAGGGGGGGCCCTGGTCCTTGGAGTAAAATAGGCATAATCATAGGACCGGGGAAAAAAAAATAAATAAAAAATGGACACTATCTCCACTGGACCAACAGGTCCCAAAAAGCCAAGTTACGTTTGCTGCAGGTTCTGGCCAAATCGACTTTAGATGTTTCATACATAGATGACAACCAACTTGCATGCGATGGTGCCGTATTTTCCGCCCTAACTTTACATATTTGTCTCCTGGCCAGCAGAACTGCATAAAACAAGAAGGACTTTGCCTGACCAGTCATACTAGCATCCAAACCAAAGATAATTAATGGTAGTGTGATGGACAGAGAGGTGTTTAAAATTGAGTCCAAAGTTGCTTTCACTTCCTCCCAGAACCGAGCGATGTAAGGGCATTCCTTGAACATGTGCACGTCTGAGGCGTCGATGCAGTTACATTTATTGCATTTCTTGCCTGGGAAGAATTTAGACAATCTCAAGGGTGAGAGGTAGACACGGTGTATCGTAAACAACTGGTTACGTCTCAGCCATGCTGGTTTAACAATTTTGTATAGGAGGGTGAATGATCTCGTCCAAGTTTCAACGCTCTGTGCGCCTAACTCTTCCCCCCACAACTCCTCGGGAAGAGTAAGCTCCCCATCAGCTTCCTCCAACAAACTCCAGTACCACTGGGCCACCTCTGTGCCTCCCCTTTGTTGTTCCACCAGCTGTTGTTCTAGGCTACTGATCTTCCCAAGTGGAATCCCTTTCCTACACAAAACTCTGGCCCAGCTATCCAATTGTAGGTACTTAAATCTAGAGATCCCAGGGCCCAGCTTTTCCCGCAACTCCTCCCAAGACCTCAACGACCCTGCAGCCAACAGTTCTCCCCATCTTGTTATCCCTCCATCCCTCCATCCCTCACCGGGATCGCTAACCTGTCTTTTAGACGTAGTGGGTCCCACACAGGTGCAAAGTTAGAAAAGTAGGGCAAACCTAATTTATTCCTAATCTGTACCCAGGATTTCGCCAGGGACATAATCATTTTTAACTTGACTTTCTTAAAAAAATGTTGGTCCCCAAATTTAAAAAGGTATCCATCGGTTGGTAACGTCGCTCCTACCAGCATGGCTTTAAACATTGTCCCAGTGGATGCATTCAATGGTGTTTTTAAAAGCATTCTCGAATGGGACAACTGAAATCCCCATGCGTAGTACTTCAAATCCGGCAAGGCAAGCCCGCCCTTTTCCCTCCTCCTCCTCAACTTCTTTCATGCCAGCCTCGACGATTTATAATTCCAGATGAAAGAATTTATCTCTCTCTGGCACTTATTTAAGGTTTTAGCATCAAAGGCCACGGGAATAGTATTAAAAATAAATGTAAATTTGGGGAGAATAGACATATTTATCAAACTCACCCTACCCAGTATGGTAAGAGGGAGATTGGACCAAGATTTTAACAACTTCTGACATTCATTATATACTCTCTCCAAGTTGACTTGAGCTATGTCCCCTATTTCTTGAGTCACACGAATACCCAAATACCGCATAGAATTGGTCACCTCCAGCTACAAATTGGGGATATTCCATGCCATGATGTCAGTTTTGCTGGCATTGATCTCATACCCCGAAATGCGTCCAAATTCTTCAGCCCTCTTGATAACCGCAGGGAATGATGCCACTGAATCAGACGTTAAGATGAGAATATCGTCTGCATAAAGTGCAACCCGCCTCTCCCACTCCCCAAATATAAATGATGTAATATTTTCATCTCCCCGTAAGAGCTGAGCAAACGGTTCGATGTATAAATTAAAGAGAAGGGGAGAGAGCGGGCAGCCCTGCCTCGTGCCCCTCATGATGTTAAAGGATTCTGTTAAGGCACCATTAATAAGCAGCCTTGCTGATGGAGCATTATACAAAAGGGTGACGGCCCGACAACATTTTTCGCCGAAGTTAAACTTCCTCAGTACTGCGGCCAAGTAGGGCCAACTGACCCTGTCAAACGCTTTAGTTGCGTCTAGAGTGAGAGTGGCCAATGGAAGGGAAAAAGCCGAGGCAATGTCTATTGCCCCCACCAAATCATACGTCAAATCAGATAGCTGACGCCCTTTAATAAAACCCCTCTGGTCATGGTGGACGATTTCCCCTATAACTGACCCCAATCTTGTCTCGGAAGAACATGGCGGCTGCTGGCTAGTGCGGTGCGCGCGTCCGATCCCTGACCTCCGATGCACCTCAGTGCTGCTGCCCTTCTGGAGCCGTAATGGGGCGGTAGAAGTAATTGTAGAACTAACCATATTGACGGAGTAAGAGCGGTTTAGACCCCCCGTTTTTTTCTGGTCTTTCCTCGTTTTTAGGCGAAACTGCTAGCTTTTCCCTGGTGTTCAAATCCACGGACCCAGCAAGATCATCGTATGTGCCGGGCTGGAGACGGGGACTCCCGGCCCCTCCCTCTCTCCTTTCTGCCTCAGTGGAGCCGGTGGTGTAGAGCAGCCGTGGAGCTCCGACGGGGGCGTACGGCTCGGGGGCTGCTACGAGGCAGGCTGGGCTGAGGTGGGGTGGCTGCTGGTCATCAGCAGCCCCCTTTGGTTCCGGAAAGAGAGCATACTGGAGCCACGAAGATTCCTGGAGAGGCTCAGGCGAACGGCGGCACCGAGGGAGAGACTTGCCACGTCCCCACGTCAGTAGTGGATCCCACTAGTAAGGCTGGGGAGGAGGGGGACGATACGGAGTTAGATAAGCCCAGCAGCAGAAAAGCTCCCAACAAAAAGTCATCTTCAAAGAGTGTAAGCAGAAAGTGGGGAAAAAGCCAGAAAGGAGGAAAAAAACTACAACTACAAGTCCCAGAGTGCTTTGCTGCAGAGGGTGTTAATCTTGGGATACACCTTCCACTGCCGGCATAAAAAGCCAAAAGGTTGATCAGAGGGCAAGCTTAAATAGCGTCAGTAATAGTAGCGGCAATAGCAAGGAGGAGTGTAAAGGCACCAAAACCAGGGGTAGTTCACAGAGGGGGGCTAATATTAGATTTCCCAATAGTACCACCAGTAGGATAACTCCATCTCTGCGCTCTTTTTTTAAAGTTCTGCCCCAGGTTTTGGATTTGATACCCGATACAGCAATAGATACATCGGTTCACTCACCCACAGTATGCCTAGATACATCTACGCCTTCAAGTACTCTCATTGACAGCTCTATTACTACTACCTCAATATTAGAGATGGCTGAGTTACCCCCGCTCCCTGAAATAGGAGCTGAGAATAATGTTGGTTGTGAGCAAGCCCCAATAGATCAAGAGGAGGGGCAGATGCAGCCACGGGGTGTAAAACCGCGAAAGTAAATGAGGCTGGGAGCACATTGGAGGCCCTGGTGGCATCAATAGGTTCAATGAGGGCAGAAATTAGAAACAACTTCCTGATATCTAAGATGAATCAGAGTGAGATAAGAGCATCATGTGAGGTTCTGGAGAAAAAAGTAGATGGGCTGTGTGAAAGGACAGAGGTACTTGAGGGCTCTGTGGGGCTCTTGAAGTCTAGTCTAGAGATTGCTGAAATTGAGATCCAAAATCTACGGAGAGAAGGAGATGTTATGAGAGAGAGGGTCGAATCGTTGGAGAATTATTCACAACGGAACAACCTGAGACTCTTGAAGATCCCGGAAGGAAAGGAAGGGGGGGATTGTCAAGACCTTTGTGATTAAAGTCCTGAAAGACTCACTTAATCTAGAGGAATCCATAGAGAAGCTGGGGAAAGATATCCAACGAATACATCGGGACCCGTTCCGCTTAAATCCTGGTAGAACAAAGCCTAGGAAGATTCTGATTAATTTCCTTACGTACACCCTGAAGGAAAAAATCCTAAATCTCTCTCTAAAAACAAAATCCCTAAAGGGCCCTGACTTCTCTTTCGAAGTACGGTCTGATCTTTCAAAATCCACTCTGGATAGACAGTGGGACCTGGGCCAGAGGATGGATAAGTTCAGGTCTTTTGGCGCCACTGTACAGATGCGGTTTCCCGCATTTTTGCGGGTCATGTACAACAATAAAATGCACAATGTTAGATCCCCTTTGGAGGCCGATGAACTGTTGGAGTCCATTAGTAATCACTATCAGGGTGGAGTTTAGCGGTGCAACACTCAGTTTAGACTTCAATTCTGTCCCCACCCCGTCCCCTTAGGGGTAGGGTATGGTGGTTATAGCAGTTGACGTATATGTATATTTCCTCAGTCACTTGACGCCCCAATTCATAAATCTCATGAGCGGGTATAGAAGGGAGGTAGAGAATGTAGTGTTGAGGAGATAGAAAGGGAGAATCTGGGGTGTGCTAAAGGTATGAAAGATATGGAATACGAACACAAAAAAAGGGGAAAGAAGGAAAAAAAAATCTCTTTCTCCTGTTCACATAAAATGGGGTGATGCATTGGGCTTTAAAAGGAATGGGGTTTGTCGGGGTATCTGAATAAACAATCGTACCTAAGTTTGTTTGCTCAAGGAGGGTTCAAGGAGTACTAGCGGTGCAAAAAGGGAAGGGTGTCAGAGGACGCAAATCTGGCTTTACACCTGGCCGGAGTAAGTATGGGAGGGTTCTTCAGGGGCAGGGAGGGGGGAGGAGGTGGGGGGGGGGAAGAACAAAAAAAAAACCTCAGGAGTCATGCCTTCCTACCTTAGTTCCATGTCCTAGCTGTGTATGTTTGCAGCCTTTTTTTAGTATTAAGTATAAGGGGAGGAGGACAGACATCAAACGATGACATCAATTCAATTTCTGTCCTGGAATGTTAATGGTCTGCGTGTGGGGAGTAGAAGAGAGCGTATTCTACAATATATAAGAGACTGCCCCGCGCAGATCATTGTCATTCAGGAGACACATCTTCTTAAAGCAGAAGCCACCACAATCTTAAAAAAGCAAAGATGGGTAGATACATTTATATGCACAGACCACAATGCTAATATAAGAGGGGTATTATTACTCTGTAAAAAATCAGCAAAGGTCCAGATTCTGGACTATAAGGAGGATCAGAGTGGGATATGGCTCCTGGCAAGAATTTCCATTGATGGTTGGGTGTGTATACTGGTTGTGTATTATGGTCCCAACATTGATGACCCGTCTTATCTGGAATCATCTGATAACCTCTCAAGACCCAATTATCTGGATGGGGGATTTTAACATCGTGCTTAACCCAAAACTTGACAAATCTACCAATTCTAGAGCCTGCATGTCTTCAAAATCTAGACAGATGCTTGTAGGAATTATGTCACAGCTAGGTTTGGCAGATTTGTGGAGGGAAAGGGCAGGGAATAAATTAGGGGTGTCCTTCAGAAATCTCAAATATAAGCATAAATCAAGGATCGATTATGCGCTTTTTAGCTACTGCCTTAAGAATTTACTGTCTGGGATAAATTATCTTCCCTCCCACCTCTCAGACCATTCCGCTCTCTTGTTCACTCTTAAACTTGAAGCCCAGATTAAACACCCATCTTGGTCATTTGACCGTACTATCCTATTGGAAGAAGAGGAAGTCAGTTTCTTGATAACTGAGACCATGGTATTCCTGGAGACTAACTTGGAATCCGCGGCCCTAGCAACGGTCTGGGAGACACTGAAAGCCTTCTTTCGAGGATGTATAACAAACAGAGCCTCATATCGGCATAGAATATATCAGGAGAAGATTAAGAACCTCAAGAATGAAATGGAGCTGATCAAAGGAAGGCTTGGGGCATTAATAGGGTCGCCTGATGAGCACTAAAGGTTAGGCGAGTTGAAAAACCAATTGGAGAACATCTTACAAGAGAGAGTGAATAAGAGATGGGAGGCGAGTAAGATCTCTCAATTCGAGTTTGGGGAAGCAGCGGGCAGAATATTGGCATGGAAGGTTAAGGCAGACCAAGCCCAAAACTACATCAGAGAAATCAAGGTTGAGGGGGAGAGTGTAGCCAGGATCTCTAATCAGGAGATTGGTACTGCTTTCAGGTATTTTTTTGAGGGGATCTACAGGGAGGACACCCCGAATGATCAGCGGGCAAGGGATTCATGGTTGGACCAGATTTCCCTGCCATCTCTCTCCACAGTACAGAGTGAATGCCTGGAGATGGAAATATCTGATGCCGAAGTAAGAACAGCTGTCAGGCAACTCAAACAGGGGAAGGCGGCAGGCCCTGATGGGTTGCCAGGGGAGGTATACCGAGCTTTGGGTGATGCTATTGCCCCCACACTGACAGCCCTTTTTAATGGGATCCTTAGGAAGGGGGAAGCACCCCCAAAATCTTGGGGTGAGGCGACTATAGTTTTGATCCCCAAACCAGGTAAGGACCCAACTGAGTGTGGGTCCTACCGACCGATATCACTTTTGAATAGTGACTATAAGATCTTTGCCTCCAGTAATTTGTTTCATTTTGTTATTTCTTTACTCAACTCCATTTGGCCCTATTCCGGAGATTACAACCCCCATCCTGTCCCTCCCCCGTGATGCAGCGAGTTACCAGCTTGGGTTACTTACAAACCATGTACTCACCTGGGCCCATAAACATTCACACATAAGCTAGTAACGTACCGCTGGGATCAATATTTTTATTCACCTGTCTGTGACATCTAAATAACTAAGCTACCTCAGGTATACTATGCTTTGCTCATGTTCCACCCCCAACTGTTTCAATATCTTGAAAACCCCTACTTCTGATTGGGCAAGGGAAGAGGTCATCACACCATGCTAAAATAATACATTTTTCTTTAGTTCTTTGTTTAACATTCCCGCCCCTTAATTTACTTTCCCAAGCTTTATGTCCCACCCGTATTTTACATTATAATCAGTACATTGTATGCTATTTTTAGTTTTCTCCTTCCCCTCTCAAGTCGAGAGATAAAGTTCCCTAAGAGATTCAACGTTGTCATCATGGTTCCGGGCGGGTTTGAATACGCGAGCGCACCAGTCAGGAGGGGTAGGGATTTCAGTCACCCTCCATGGCGCAAATATGAACTAATAATGAAGTCAGAAATAGACATGCTAGAATACGAAAATAAATGAATTCCCTGTATACCACTTATCTCTACTCTATCCCCATTTACTTGTATATACCTTTCTGTTAGAAGGTGATTCTGACACTATGGGCCGTACGGATCTTTCATTTTTTGAGCACCTAATTGTTGAGCTTTTACCGTGGGGGAGCCTCATAAGTTGGGATTTACCCACAGTGAACTCCTAATGAAAGAGACATAATGTGGATTTTACTGGTGACCCCCTTGCTTGACCAGGCCGCTGCACCGCAGCAGGAGTGAGGGACACTGGGCTAGTTACATGCAGGCACATGTGTACATGCGTGTGCACACATGTGCGGGCTGCGCAGTGTAGATTCCTGGCGTGCACAGCCCCAGGGCAGAAACAGGGTGAATGGTGTGGCAGGACTTATGAAGAATTGGGTGGTGACACGGAATAGGCTTTATACACTGGGAAGAAACATGCCAGGGAAAGTCAGTGTGTTTTACTGTGTTTTTCACTTCATTATTCCCTTATGGGGATGTGGAGCCCATGGGCTAGATTTACTTTCCTAAGGCCTACAGATTCCAGACACCAACTACAGTCCACTGTAACGGGTGTAAGAAGAGGTATTCTGCAGAGTCCAAAGTCATATTTTTACTGCTTTTGGGTCATCCAGAACTGTCATATTCATCTGAGTCAGCCATAACCAGGCCCTGGCAGGGGACTGACCTCAGTAGCCTGGATTGATGACCTTTCTTCCCAGAGCGAAGACCTCCTCTCCACGAAGAGAAGATGGGTGGGGCTACAGTCTCATTCATCGGCAGCTATCACTGGGTGCCAGTTACCAGGCTGCACCAGGGAGGAGGCAGCCCTGGGGGAAGGGGCTTTTTCAGAGACCATGTGGCAGGAGACCATGGATAACGCCATCTTGAACCATCCCAGAGGCCTGGGCAGGTAGGAGGGTGCGGGGGCAGAGGAGTGATGTGTCGCTGTGTGATAGGGCAAACAGAGACTTCCTGCCAGCCCCCTCCCAAACTTCTTAAAATAACTTGCACAGGAAGAGAAGCTCTCTCTGGGGTGTGGTCTGCTGAGGCAGGAGATGCTGGAGCCTGGCGCAATGTGCAGTTGGAAGGAGGAACCCCCTGACTGTCCCCAGGATCCTGTACAGTGCCAGGAGAAGAGTCCAGGACCAGTGCGCAGAATCAGGGTCCTCTGCGCAGGGGGAAGAGAGGCCCTGGAGGAGAGCAGGCATAAGGGTGGCACAGGGAGCCAGTGAAGACAGCTTCCTGCTGAATCCCCCTCTCAGACACCCAGAGGGCAAAGGAGAGTGTTCCCAGTGGCTGGGGCTGGCCAAGATGAGCAAGGAGAGGGGATAATTGTGAAAATCGGCCACCTGGGGGCCGAGATATGCCTCCCAGAAGTTAGGTGACCTTTGACCCCTTATAAAGCAATTCTTGAATGGTGTGCGCAGGGATACAAGTAATGTCCAGAGATTTGCTCTGGTAGTTTTCAAAGGTTCTTTATTGGTAAAATTCAAACAGTTCACAGAACAACAAGGAATTTCAGCCAACGCGTTTCGTTCTCATGGAGAACTTCATCAGGGCATGTCAGGGAAATTCCCCTCTCGAAGGAGAGAGCGTACTAGTTCTCACAAGTTGCCAGAACAGAGATATCATATACAACGAATCGGAAATGACTTGAAAAATGGCGTAAACTGAGGAAACAGCATAACTCCAGCTGTAAACGTAGTCTCGGGCTACATGGAGAGATCCAAGTAAGCTTCTTCCATCGGAAATGCTTGAGTAATTCTAAAATCGCTGCGATGTGCAAATAACTGTCACAGTCCAAATAGCATTTAAAACGAAATCAGTTCACACTATAACTTGAATAGCAGTATAAGTCAGCATCCATTTTTGATATTATATTTCAGGAAACGATGCCCATCCAATGCGAGGCATCCAATCTGAGAATTCTTGCTCAAGTCAGGTCAATCTGCTAGTAGCACTCGCACAGTGACAATACTTCCTGAAGACTCCAGGAAATCACACTGAAGCCTTGCATGTAAACTTACCCAGTTGCGAAGATAAGCCCTGCGTAATCCAGCACCGGGTTCCAAACGCTGGAATGGCCTTTGACCCCTCAGTGGACCGACGACGAAGTGCATGGGGCTCGGCCGCCAGTCTCAACTATGCCCCCGGGGTGGGTCCGGTCCCGGGGGCTGCCCCCACATGAAGGAATGTCGGAGAGCGCTGTCGCTCTCCCCATGAACTATGCCCCCCTTGGGGTGTCAGAAGCCTACCCTTGCCTCTGCTCAAAATGAAATTCGGGGAAAAGGTTCCCAAGGGACCCGGGACCTCATCCCCAGGCCCCAAAGAAATGGAGGTACGGAGCGCTGTCACACCCCCGCAGATGAGCCCAAGTTGAAGCCCCGATGTTGCCCGAGGGTACCAGGAGCCCACCCTGGCTCCCAGCAAGAAGAAGGAAGCCGGAGGGTGCCAGTGCACTCTCGTGAAGGTGTCCCTTCTAGTGGGGTGCCAGGAGCCCATCCTGCCCCTGCCGAAGAAGCCGAGACGAGGAGCGCCGGCGCGCTTCCCGCGAAGAGAAGGAGGAGGGGGAGGCCAGCGGGCCAAGCGCCGGCCTCCGTGTCTGCCCGACGGGCAGAGCAGCAATGGAGTGCCGGCTCCTGCGGCAGCACGCAAGGGTACGGGCCATGCGGGGAACCGGTGGGAGCCACTGGGATGGGCTCCCCAGGTGGCTCTCCATCGAAGGGGCAATGCGGGGGGGGGGTGGGCACCCCGCGCTGCAGGAAGCACTTACCACCAGGAGCAGTCGAGGATGGTCTCCCCGAGCTGTGAAGTATCCCTTGGGGGTCCGGGTGGGACTGGGATCCCCACCGACTAGTGGAGATGCGGCGAAGCATCAGGAAAAAGTGCAGCCCGCTCTCCCCGGAGTTCAAGAACTCAGACCACCCAGCTCCTGTCTTCCCTTCATTGGCTTCCAGTCCGAAAGAGAATTCAGTTTAAAGCATTGGTTTTGGTTTTAGAAGCCTTCCATAAGATCGGAGCCCCTTACCTTAGGGAAAGATTTCAGCCTTATCTCCCTCAGCGCTCCCTGAGATCTTCATCTCAACTTTTGATCACTACTCCTAGGGTGTTTTGTGCCCGGTCAGGGGGTAGATCTTTTCACGCAGCTGCCTCACGATTGTGTCTCCCTTTGGCGATCAGACAGAGTCCTGACCTTCTTACTTTTGGGAAAAGGCTTAAAACGTGGGTTTTCCAGTTGTGAGTTGTTGGCAGTGTTCTGGTTGTGTTTATGTTACTCGACATTTGTATGTATGTACTCCAGGGAGTAGCCGTGCGCTCTATCAATATGCGCTAACATAACATAGCATGCAAACCTTCCCATAATGCCTTGCAGGCCAGGACCAGCCTGCAAGGTCAAAACTGCGTTTTCTCAGCTTGTGGTGGCCCCAGGAGGACGGGGTCACCACCATATCTGTGCCAGGGTGCAGGGCGAGCTGCAGGAGGAAAACAGTCTCCTCCAGCACAATGAAGAAAAGTCCCTCCCTAAGTTTCATGGGGACTTGAAAAGAATACCCCTCAAGAGCTCAGCCATCATTTTACTCCTCTTGGGCTGGAACCCTTGTTCTACAGAGGAGGGTTGAGAAGTGCATCAAGGAGTGAAGGGATGACTTGGGGAGGTCTGGAGAAGGGCTTCCCCTGGATGTGTGGTGGTGTAATTGCACCTGTAGTGCATTTACTAAAGTTATTTCTTTTAGAGGGACTGAAGGTCACATGTGTAAGGAGAAGTACCTGTGTAAGGTGATGTCATAAGCAAGGTGGGGTTATGTTGCCAGACATTTCTGCTAGGGTGTCTGGCTGTATATGCGTAATCTTGTGATTTCATCTGTGATGCCTTTAGGGGCTGTAATTGCAATGCATTCTAATGAGCTACACATGTGATGAGTACTGTCATTCTAAAGTGATGTTTAAACATGTATTTGTGCTGCTGCGCTTAGGTGAAGAACCCAGACTGCTAGGCCTCAAGATGTAGAGGTGCATACATGGTCAATAGGAAATGCTCAGTCAGTGTTGTGTGTCACCAAGGCACAAGTTATGTTCAACTAACTGTTTTGGGGGCAGGATGATGTTCATACATGGGAGTGGTGGTACTAGACCCCACCCTGCGGGAGGGGTGGAGATGTTATGCAATGTCACAAAGTAATTCCAACAGCTTATGTACATTTGTAAATTGGTGCATATTATTGAGTAGTGTGCGTGTTTAATAAATGTACTCTTACTTTTATAAAGCAAAGTACAGACAGGACAATCAAGTATTGAGTGTTATTTCTGCGCACCGGCAAATGGCCCACACTACCTCCCTTGAGTGAGCCTCAGACTGCTCTGCAATGCTACCCTCTGAGAATCAGGCGCTACAATGGGGTATTTGGTTCCCAGTGAAAGACAAATGTAGTCATGTTATTTGTGCAGACCTCACAGATGCTGCCTCGTTTTAAAACACTTTCGCATTAATATTTAGTAAAACTTGCAAGGTTTAGTTTAAGCAAAGCATGCACATTAACTTGCGAGTTTCAAGCGGCCATTTTACAAGCTAGTGCGCAGCTGCAAAGTTTTCCCTCTAGGCATAGAAAACGTCATACTACGTAGATGCAGTAGACATGTGGGCAGTAAGAATCCCGCATTTTGGCGGCCATTTTAATGACACTCGTGTTACTTGTTAGTAATACACATAGACAAGCTACCCTAGATTCAGTGTAATGTGTGTAATGCAAATTTGTATTTACAAACAGGTTGATTACAATTTTATAAGTTATAGAGAGGATTGCATTCGAGCAAGTCTCTTCTATACTAGACCTTGCTCTATCCCCCGCCCCGCCCCACGGCCCAGCAGCACTCCCTTGAGGAGCCGCCATTAAGTGAGGACAGATGCTGCCTGTAACTTTCCGCTGCTCACAGGCTCCAGGCCCAGCTATGTGGAGTCCACAGGAAGCTGAGACAAAGCACTACCCAGTGTAACCTGCTTAAGGACCTGGAGAAGTGTAGCCCCTTGGACACACTGGCAGCACAGACCTTTGAGAAGCTATTTCCTGCATGCAATAGCCGTAATGATAACCCATACAATCTGAGGGAAGTCCTGTGAGGCAGAGTCCAGCCTCTGTCCTGCAATAATCAGCAAAGCAAAAATGAGGATCCCTAGCCCTGCCTCAACCTGGCCTGACTCTGGGCACAGGTGAACTGAAATGTGAATAGAGTTAAGATGGACTGGGAAGTGGGGGGGGGTGGGTGTTGTAGTGGATATTGGTGGAGTTAGCTCTGATGGATATGTGGTGTTTGAATCCACTGGGTGGTGCAGGTTGGTCCATAACATAGAGAGTCAAGCTAATGCTTCTGAGTACTCCAAAAGGTGATCATTTTTGATGATTAGTTTTGGTCTTTCTTGCTCCGTGTTACTCGTATTAAAGTGTCACTCTAAGTGCCAAACATGTCGTCCTCATATGCAATTCATATGTGCACTGAAACCATTGAAATGTCACACATAAACATACTGGCCATACCTAGATAGCTATCATATCAACTTGGCTCCTATAGACTTATGGGTCTGTCATCAAACTGCTGAGCTAGTGGAACAGCTGCACTCCCACAAAGTCAAGTATGGCTCAGGTGAGCATCTGGCATGAAGACCGGCGGCTAATGTTGATATCATGATGACACATTTGTTCAACAGTACGATCAGGTTACATTCTTCTCCTGGTGCTTTGCAGAAGTTTTAAGATCATCTTAGAGTTTCTTGTTTCTCATATGGCTGTAATTTCTAATCTTTGTATAAGTTTCCCTCGTCTTCATTGCTTGATTTTTCTTGCAAGAAAATAACACTCAGAGTTGTGAATGTCACTCATAATTACACTGAATTTATATAAATGTCACACATAAGCAATCTGAAACCTTGGCAGCTATGGATAATAAAGAAAGCAACGTTTGCAGATGAAGCTGTTTAAAATTGCGCCAAAGAAATATTGCTAAAGAAAAATGTTTAGCATCTTAATTTCTATGCACTGTTTTGGAAGTATGGCGGTCCTGGGACCGTTGATTCATGGTGGCCACCACGCTGGCGTTCTAAATGTGATATTCCGGTGGTAGGGATGGGACCGCCAACAGCCCGACAAAAGAATGCCACCACCTCCAGGATTCTGAATCCTGATGGGGCAGCGGTGGGGAAGGCAGCTATCCACCGTGGTGGTGCTGATCCCGGCACTGCCTTGCAGATTATGACCTGCCTTTCCTCCCTTCATGAAATGCTTGGCAGTGAGGCATGTAAAGGGGCCCCCCAACAGGGCCATGGGCTGAATCTCCCAATGGGGTTATGTGGGAGTGTACATGATGTGCCCCTCAAAATTGCACAGTCATGTGTGCGGTGTTGGGCATGCACAAAATGGTGCATGCCACACCGTGCATGGATGACCTGGTGGCTCTGTCACGGCAGAAGAATACAAGCATACCGCGACCTTAACACCACTGCCACCACTCCGCCAGCTCTTGGTTATACTCGTAATCTGGCAGGTGACAGACCACTGGCTTCTTGGTCTTCCTGGTACCACCGCATGGGCGTTCCAACAGAAAGACCGGCATACTCGTAATTGGGCCCTAAGTGAAGCTATAATACCCATTTGCTCAGGTTATAGGGAATTGGAAATTAGAACTTATTCACTATATCTTGCTGTGTTGAGTTCCAGCCCAAAAACATGACAAAATATATGCTCTACAATGTTTTAAACGTAATGTGCATTGAGAAGCACACATTTCCTAATATGAAGTTTATGTATATCTGCTGGTAGTTATAAATAGCAAGTTGATTGTTGCACTTGAGGGATATGAAAAAACATACCTTTTGGGTACTTGCTGCGTTTCTCATCTACCCATTCAAAGCACTCAGACCACGGTAGCATGGCTTGAAATGAGATGATGGACGGAGTGCTGAAACTTTTCAGACACTCACCCCCAGTCAAAGAACTAAGTTGAAACCATCATTTTTCTTTAGCTCACTTTGCAACCCCAGTTTGGACAAAGCTAGATGCAAATCAGTCTTGACCCTGTGCCCCATGGGAACAGTCCAGCCCGAACTGCCAGGCCATGTCCTTCTTGGACCGGAAACAAGCATCCTGGGACTGGTTTGAATCAAGTGGCAAAGTGAATAAGGGACCCACCTCTGGGCATACCCTGCCAATTTAGGACGAACAAAGCAAACACAAGGAGATGATGAACAGAATGCTGAAACTTTTCAGACCCTCACCCCCAGTCACAGATCTAGGTGGAATCTATCATTGTTCTTTAGGCCCCTTTGACACTCCAGTTAGGACCCAGCCATATGCAAATCAGTCTGACCCTGTGCCTCATGGGAACAGTCCAGCCCGAACTGCCAGGCCAGGTTCTCCCTGGACCGCAAAAAGGCATCCTGGGACTGGTTTCGGGGTAACACCCCTCATCAGCCAGGCTAGCTTGAATCAAGTGGCAAAGTGAGCAAGGGACCCACGTCTGGGCATACCCTGCCAACTTAGGGCAAACAAATTAAATGATGAACGGAGTACTGAAACTTTTCAGACACTCACCACCGCTGCCTCCTGTTTATGCTGCCCTTGTAAATAGGGGGCAGCGTCAAAACCACTGGGTGTTGCGATGGAACACCCACCGCAACACCCACTGCCCACCCCTTTCACGCAATCAATCAATCAATCAGGTCATTTGTAGAGCGCACTACTCACCCGTAGGGTCTCAAGGCGCTGGGAGGGGGGGGTGCCGCTACTGCTCGAACAGCCAGGTCTTGAGCTTCTTCCTGAAGGAGAGGTGGTCTTGGGTCAGGCGCAGATTGGTGGGAAGAGAGTTCCAGGTCTTGGCGGCCAGGTAGGAGAAGGACCTTCCTCCTGTTGTCTCTCTTCGGATGCGGGGGACGGCGGCGAGGGCGTGGTTGGTTGATCTGAGGAGGCGCTTGGGAGTGTAGAAGTTGATCCGGTTGTTGAGGTAGCTCGGGCCTTGGTCGTGTAGGGCTTTGTGCGCGTGGGTGAGGAGACGGAAGGTGATTCTCTTGTTGACCGGGAGCCAGTGCAGATCTCTCAGGTGTCCGGAGATGTGGCTGCGTCGGGGGATGTCGAGGATGAGTCTCGCCGAGGCGTTCTGGATCCGCTGGAGTCTCTTCTGGAGTTTGGCCGTGGTTCCGGCGTAGAGGGCGTTGCCGTAGTCCAGTCGGCTGGTGACGAGGGCTTGGGTGACCGTCTTCCTCGTCTCGGTGGGGATCCACCGGAAGATCTTACGTAGCATGCGCAGGATGTTGAAGCATGACGAGGAGACGGCGTTGACTTGTCTGGTCATGGAGAGGGAGGAGTCCAGGATGAAGCCCAGGTTGCGTGCGTGGTCCGTCGGTTTGGGCGCGGTGCCCAGGGCGGGGGGCCACCAGGAGTCGTCCCAGGCGGAGGGCGTGGAGCCCAGGATGAGGACCTCCGTCTTGTCTGAGTTCAGTTTCAGGCGGCTGGTCGTCATCCATTCGGCTACGTCTCTCATCCCTTCGTGCAGGTTGGCTCTGGCGGTGGCGGGGTCGTTGGTCAGGGAGAGGATCAGCTGGGTGTCGTCGGCGTAGGAGATTATGTTGAGGTTGTGTTGGCGTGCGATGGCCGCGAGGGGGCTCATGTAGACGTTGAAGAGGGTGGGGCTCAGTGAGGATCCTTGAGGGACGCCGCAGATGACTTTGGTGGCCTCTGACTTGTACGGTGGTAGGCGGACTCTTTGTGTTCTTCCGTCGAGGAAGGAGGTGATCCATTCCAGTGCCTTCTCCTGGATTCCGATGTTGCTGAGGCGCTGTACTAGGGTGCGGTGGCAGACAGTGTCGAAAGCCGCGGAGAGGTCCAGGAGGATGAGGGCCGCTGTTTCTCCGTTGTCCATCAGAGTTCGAAGGTCGTCGGTGGCGGCGATGAGGGCGGTCTCGGTGCTGTGGTTCGCTCGGAAGCCGGACTGTAAGGGGTCGAGGGATCCATTCGTCTCGAGGAAGGCGGCCAGCTGTTTGTTGACGGTCTTCTCGATGACTTTGGCCGGGAACGGGAGGAGCGAGATGGGACGGTAGTTCTTGAGGTCGGTGGGGTCTGCTGTGGGTTTCTTGAGGAGAGCGCTGAGTTCGGCGTGCTTCCAGCTCTCAGGGAAGGTGGCGGAGTCGAAGGAGGTGTTGATGATGTCCCGTAGGTGGGGTGCGAGGACAGCGTCGGCTTTGTTGAAGACGTGGTGAGGGCAGGGGTCAGTCGGAGATCCGGAATGGATGGAGTTCATGGTGCGGATGGTGTCTTCGGTGCTGATCGGGGTCCAGGTGCGGAGGGTGGTGGTGGGTGGCGTCGTTGCGGTTGTGGCTTGCGTTGGTTGGTTGTTGAAGCTGTTGTGTATGTCCGTGATCTTGTTGTGGAAGTAGGACGCGAGGGAGTTGCAGAGTTCTTGCGACGGGGTGATGTCATTGTTTCCGGCGTTGGGGTTGGATAGCTCTTTCACGATGTTGAAGAGTTCCTTGCAGTTGTGTGCGTTGTTGTCCAGCCGGTCCTTGTATGCATTTTTCTTGGTGGCGCGGATCAGTTGGTGGTGCTTCCGGGTGGCGAGCTTGAGGGTGGTCATGTTGTCCGTCGTTGGTTCCCTTCTCCAGGCTTTCTCGAGGGCTCGACAGTTCTTCTTGGAGCTCTTGAGTTCGTCGGTGAACCATGGTGTTTTTCTGCTGCAGGATCTGCTGGGTGGGGTTCTCAGAGGGGCGAGTTCGTCCGCGCAGTCGTTGATCCATTTCGTGAGGTTGTCGGCGGCCTGGCTGGGGTTTGCTGAGTTGGCGGGAGGGTGCTGGCTCAGGGAAGCGGTGAGCTGGTCGGCTGTGATCTTGTTCCAGCATCTTCGAGCAACCTGTTGCTGGTGGTGGTGGATCGTCGTTCTTCTGAAGGTGAAGTGGACGCAGCTGTGGTCCGTCCAGTGGAGTTCTGTGGCGTGGCTGAAGGTGACGTCTTTGCTGGATGAGAAGACGGCGTCGAGTGTGTGTCCGGCGAGGTGGGTGGGGGTGGTCACCAGTTGCTTGAGTCCGAGGTTGTCGAGGTTGTCGAGCAGGCTGATGGTGTTGCGGTCGTTGTTGTTCTCCAGGTGGAAGTTGAGGTCCCCCAGGAGGATGTAGTCGGCGGAGGGGAGAGCGTGCGGGCTGACGAAGTCGGCGATGTCCTCGCTGAATCGTGTGCGTGGTCCCGGGGGTCGGTAGATCAGGGTGCCTCTGAGGGTGGTGGTCGGGTTGGTGTGGATCTGGAAGTGCAGGTGTTCAGCGGTGGTGAGGGTGTCATCGGTGTTGGTAGTGATGCGGATGGTGTCTCTGTGGATGATGGCGATGCCTCCTCCGGTCTGGTTGTCGCGGTCCCTCCGGGTGATCTTGTAGCCCTCTGGGATGGCGATGGCGATGTCTGGGGCTGAGGAGGCGTTCATCCAGGTCTCGGTGATGAAGGCAACGTCGGGGACGGTGGTGTCGAGCAGGTTCCAGAGTTCTACGGCGTGTCTGTGGACGGAGCGGGTGTTGAGCAGGATACACTTGAGGTGGGTGCTGCTGGAGTTCGGCTTGGCGGGTGCAGGGAAGGTCCGGATGCAGGTGAACTTGCAGGCGTGGCAGCTGAAGGGACCGTGGGTGTGCTTCGGGGCGGCTTGGTGACATCCTGGGATGCGGCCGGTGTTGAGTGCGTTGAGGTCGGCGGCGCTGTAGGTTCGTCGGGTCGGCTTCCGTCGGTGAGGGCCAGGGGTCCTGGCACTGGGCGCGGTCCAGGCGCGGACGGGCGCAGACGGGCTTACCTTTGGCGCGCCTTCGGCGCACAATCGGCGCGCCCGCTGCGCGTCAACGCTGCGCGTTCGCACGGTCGCCATTTAAGGCGAAGTGCGCGGGTGGGCGGGGCAGCTGGGAGGCGGGAGCGGGGAGGGATACAGAAGAGAAGAAAGGGGCGGGGCCAAGCGGCGGTGGCGGGAAGGGAGGGTGGAGGGCGGCGGAAAATACGAAGGAATAACAAAACAGGCACAAATCAGCAACAAAACAAGGAGTATGAGGGGGAAAGATACCAGGAACACGGAGAAAACTATACAAGCACAACTGTTGGACAAAACAGGCAAATGCGGAAGAAAAAACAAAAGGAGATGCACGGAGTTTGAGGAGAGAAAACAGGCACAAATGTTAGACAGAACAACCCTACTGCGGGGGCAGCCGGCAGCCGGCAAAACGAGGCAGTCGCGAGGCAGAGGGCGAGCAGGGGCACACACAGCAGCTGGTGGCCGTGCGGCGCGGGGGTGTCCCACAAGTGGGTCACACTCACCTGCGTCGCACGGTCGCCATTTAAGGCCAAGTGCGCGGGTGGGCGGGGCAGCTGGGAGGCGGGAGCGGGGAGGGATACAGAAGAGAAGAAAGGGGCGGGGCCAAGCGGCGGTGGCGGGAAGGGAGGGTGGAGGGCGGCGGAAAATACGAAGGAATAACAAAACAGGCACAAATCAGCAACAAAACAAGGAGTATGAGGGGGAAAGATACCAGGAACACGGAGAAAACTATACAAGCACAACTGTTGGACAAAACAGGCAAATGCGGAAGAAAAAACAAAAGGAGATGCACGGAGTTTGAGGAGAGAAAACAGGCACAAATGTTAGACAAAACAACCCTACTGCGGGGGCAGCCGGCAGCCGGCAAAACGAGGCAGTCGCGAGGCAGAGGGCGAGCAGGGGCACACACAGCAGCTGGTGGCCGTGCGGCGCGGGGGTGTCATGAAAGGGTGCCTTATTTACAAGGCAGTGTTAAGCCACATTAGGTGGCTTAATACTGCCTTGTGAATAAAGTGAAGCCCCTATTGCCACAGAATCATCATAAAAAGTGGCGTTCCCGTACTGATATGTGCTTGTACATATGCCCCGAAGGGTTTGTATTTGATTCCAATAAGGCCCAGAGACCCCATATTTAGATTATTAACCCCCAGAATCGGAATGAACCCCTAACAACATACTAATGTCAGCCAGTCAAATTCACTTTATTCGGTTAATTAAAACCATAAAAGCATATTACATAAGACACATTAAATACTACAAATACACAAACACCAACAGGGTACAAAAAATACATCTAGATCATCTACAAAAAAGCAATTCATGTTATAATACTTACAAATTAACATAGTTAAAAAAATGATCTAATTCATAGCAATCCCTCTCTTTTTCTTTATTCAGACCGCTGCTGTCAGAAAACTAACTATATTAAAAATTTCCCAAACTTTAGTCAGCATCTCTAAATATAAAAAAGCAGGTCTAGCCTGTAAAAATCCTTAAAATAGGTAAAATTAACCGATTCCGGATATGCAGAAAGTGCTCAAAGAATGAAACAAAGTGCAATGAGTCCTGAGGAGAAACATTATCATACGTACAAACACCCAGGTCTTCAATCATCTTCTATCCCTGTGGTTCTGCAAGAAGTGAGTGTAATTGATTAAATGTAAACCTCACTACAAGGAAACGATGGTGTTGATTAGTTACTATATTAAGATAGGGTTCCATAGTACATGAAGTGGATAATAATTGATGAGTCCGCACTAAAGGCTTTTTCAATTCCCTGGCCTCTCTATCTGTCTGCGACACCTGCAGATACATGTTTTTAGCCCAAATTAAATCCGCCTTTAGTAGCTTCTCTGGAAAGGTAAACAGCTCTGGCCTTCCTAAATACGTGGTGAGCCTTATCACATAGCACAGCCAGGGGATACTGCTTGCATGATCAAGTGCAAGGCAATCCCAAATAATTTCACGATTCATCCCTAGATCTGGGTTTATCCAAATACCTATCCACTTTAATAAAGGTGCTATGCCGATCAGGTCTGATATAAAACCTAACCCGGTTTCTTGGTGGATTATATAGGAAGATGTTGACTGTAGAACAGCTAGCAAGTTTCTTAGGAATTTATTTTCCACTATTTGGATATCCCTAACTTCTCTGTATCCCCAAAGGTTCAGAGCCATAGCTTGCTATGGTGATACATTTGGCCCTGTATATATTTAACTTTGCTTGCATTGGCTGTGCCCCTAATCTGTGAGCAAAGTCAAGGACTAATGATTACGTGTCCAATATTATTGCAGCAAAGTCAAGCCCAACAGTACAAATAGCATACATGACAGACACAGCCATATTAATATATGATGTAGTATCTGTACCGGGGATAAAACTGTGTTTCAAGGAAGCGTTTAATGGAGGAGTAAGCCAGTATAGCCAATTTGCTTGTTATGTGGTATATATTTTGGGTTTTGCGTTCAGAAAGTATTTATTTATTTATTCATTTATAAAGTTTTATATAGCGTGAACTTGATCCCGAAGGATATCAGAGCGCTTTACAATTTGAAGGAAAGGAAGGTAACAGTTCCGTACATGAGTCAAATGGGGAATCTACACAGACATTGAATCAACTAGGGGTCACATATCAGGCTGTTTACCATCCTGGGGTCAGCAAAGAATGGGCTAGTCGCTGATAGATATCGACATAGAAGGGGAGCAAATGAGACAACAAGAGAGGAAAGAGAGGAAAAAAAACAATAATAATATACAAGATTAATAGCAAATTCTGGAGTATGTCCAATGCAATTAGAGCAGACAGTCGCACATCTTATTAAAGTAAGAACTTATTCATGAAGAATCTTTTTACTTCCAGTTTGAAAGCAACCTTGGAGGAGATTCTATGAATTTCCGGTGGAAGAGAGTTCCAGATTTTTGGTGCAGAGCCAGAGAAGGCTCGTTGGCACGTTCTATTTTTGCAAAAGATCTGAGGTTTCAGGAGGACAGTATTAGCACTCCAAGACGGTCTACCCCCTCTGGATAGATCTAGGTTTTGCACTAGATAGTTGGGTGTTTTGAAGTGGAGGGCTTTGTGAGATAGGCAGGCAATCTTTAGCTAAATTCTAGCTTCATAGGGCAGCCAGTTTAGGATTTTAAGACATGGGAGATGTGGGCATTTCGCTTTGTGCCCGTAACCAATCTGGCTCCCGCGTTCAATGATGCCCTTAGTGGGCCAAGGTATCTTTGGGGAGGCCACAAAGTGTAGCACTGCCATAGTCAGGCCTCAGCAAAACAAGCGCTTGGACCACTTGCTTGAAATCTGCTTGAGGTAGGAAAGGTTTGAGATTCCTGAGTGTCCTCAGAAGGTGGTTAGCTCCCTTGCACACATTGCTGATATGAGTCTTCATATTCAGGTGCTTGTCCAGGGTGATTCCTTGAGATTGAGCTGAGTCAATAATGCGGGGGGAGCAGTTGAAGGTGGTGAGTTGGTTCATCCAAAGGTAAATTTTAGGAGTGTGTTTCGGGGGAGAAATGAGGAGGAATTCTGTTTTGGAGGTGTTTTGCAGGAGGTGGTTCTCAGTTAACCAGTTTTGAGTAGTCAATAGGGTGGAGTTGAGTGAAGTGATGTTATCCGGGGGGGAGATTTTCAGATAGAGTTGTGTGTTGTCTGCATACATATCAAAGAGAATGTCCATGGATTTTAGTTCATTAGCTAATGGTTCCAGGAACAGATTGAAGAGAATGGGAGATAAAGAGGACCCTTGGGTAACCCTCATGGTGACTGGTGATGGCTGGGGGAGAGAATGGTTCACTTTAACTCTTTGGGATCTGTGCTGGAGGAAGGACGAGATCCATTGCAGCACCTGACCAGAGAGGCCCATCCTATGCTCCAGAATGACTAGGAGGTTGTCGTGATTGACAGTGTCAAATGCAGAGGAAAGGTCAAGTAGGATAAGGAGGCAGGACTCATTTCAGTCAAGCATTATTAAAATGTCATCCATCACGTGAGTGAGAGGCGATTCAGTGCTATGCCCACTACGAAAGCCACATTGGTGTTGGTCCAGGAGATGGACATTTTCAATGTGCTCACATAGTTGTGACTGGATGCATTTTTCAAGGAGTTTGGCTCGTATGGGAATGCTGGAGATAGGGCGGAAGTTGTTAAGGTCAGCGCTGTCTGCTGTAGTTTTTTTAATATAGGTGTTACCTGGCAGCTTTTAGGTCTGGGATTGTGCCTTGTAATAAGGATGCATTGACGATCTGTGTCCAGATGGGAGAGATGGCATCCTTAATTACTTTGGAAATGGAGGGTGGTAACGGGTCACTGAAGTGATTAAATGAGTTGATACTCCGAAGAAACTTTTTGATATCACTTTCAGTGAGGGTGTAAAGGTGTCCCAGGATGCATTGTTCGTGATACCCCGGCTACTCGGTTCAAACTTGTCTAGTAAGGCCGGGGGAGTGCAGACCCAGGCGTGCAGACCCAATGGGTAGCAATAGAGCCCGCCTGGTTTCCAGATCAATGTTATGAGTCTAATTTTCTCTGTAAAGAAAGCAGTCAGATCATCACACGAGGAAGGGCTGACTTCAGAAACAGATCAGTTAGGGGCTTCTAACGATTGTTATTTAACCAGTTCGAAAAGTTTCTTGGGGCAATTTGCAGCTTGGTTGAGTTGGGATCTGAAATATTCCGCCTTAGCTGTCTTGATTTGTTTGTTATCGGAGCTTCTTGCTGATCTAAGGATTTTTAGCTGGTCTGCAGATGGAGTGAATCTCCAGGAACGTTTGATGGCACTTATATTGAGACGTTCCGGGTTTAGGTTGCCGTTGAACCAAGGTTTGAATATTTTTGTAGGTAAATTTTTTGTTGGAGTGGAGCCATAGAATCCATGATGCTAGAAATAGAAGAGTTGTAGAAGTCTGTGAGTGCATGGACCTCGTACATGTCCACTTGGGAAGAGAAGGCACATTTACAGCGGGTTGCTAGGTCAGCTGTATTGGTATCTCTGATTTCCCTTTTCCAAATCTTTGGTTTTGTTGTTTGAGCCTTACTTAGAGACACCTCAGAGTTGATATGGAAGGAAATGATGTGATGGTCCGACAATTTTCAGGGTATGATGGAATCCATTTTGATAGTGTGTCCTTTGGTGATAATTAGGTCTAGTGTTTCCCCTTTAATATGGGTAGGCTGGTCACAATGTTGAATCAATTTGTGATCATTCAAGAAAGAATTGAGGCATGATACTGCTTGGTCGTTAGGGTTCAAACAGTAAAGGTTGAAGTCCCCAAGGTAGATGTGGGACTGCGCGGAATCCACATTGCCAGAGATGATTTCCATTAATTATTCGATGAAGGGGAGGTTGTTCCCTGGGGGGTGATAGAATGTGTGTAGTTTGCAAACCAGATGATTGTTACTAGAAATGTTGAGACAAAGGTATTCGCAAGTTACTGGCGAAGAGGACTCTGAGAGGGAGACCGCGAGCGTGCTCCGATGATGTATTGCACTCATACAGTTGCACAGTCACGCACACTGCTCTGGGCCACAACCAGAGCAGTGTTTTTAATTGTGCCGCATTATTAATGTGATACTTGCAATAAATATAGTCTTGCATAAATGAAGAGGAAAGTGATATCATGTTTTGGGCACTCAACAGTATGATCCTCAGATGACAAAAAAGTAAAGACTGTGCTGGCTGCCTGTTGCAGAGCTAAATAAATGATCTCACACTGCAAAAACAAAATGGAAACAATTACACAATAAAGCCCTACCTCCCTCTATTGTACCTCCTCTTTCTCCTCTTGCCAATGGATTGTGCACAGCACACCTCTTGTTCATGAACTGTTTCTCGAGTGAAAAAAAGCAGCCAGAGCCCTCTCCCTCCTGCATTGGAATGTTGGAAGTCTGGGCAAGGTGCAAAGCAATAACCTGGCAAAAAAAAAGCAGATTTTGGTGTGCATATTTGTAAAACAGATAGTTAGATATGCATACGAAGTGAGAAACTCTATGTTTCTCAGGTCTTTCTTGCCATACACCAGGGTCAAAGTTCATTAGCTTTATTTAACATTTGAACCCCGATCAAGTTCCCTTGGGCTCACACACACATGGGCGGATTTACAAGCCCCTTGTGAAACTTTTGTGTGGCTGTGGCGTCACTTTTTGTGACGCAACGGCAGTGTAAAGAATGTGCCACATTAAGACCCATTTACAACGTGACGCATCTAGGGAGATGCGTCATGTTGTAAAGCCCTGCGTCACATTATACCTGTGTCAGGTATAATGTATGCAGGGTGGATGTTCCTGCACAGGAAATCCTCCTAGAAGCGATGCATTCAAATCTACAAGATTTCACTGCTCCACGTCTAAGATGCCACTGCATCAAAACCTTACGCCTGTTTGAAGCAGACGTAAGGAGTGGCTCCATACAATTCGTATAGTATAGTCTTTACCATGCATTGCTGGAGTTGCGTTGTGCTTGGAACACAACTCCAGCAGTGCGCGAATTTTGGACCAACAGATGTGCCCGAATTTCTGACGCATTTGTCAATCCTTGCGCCATGGTGCGCTATATGGTCAATACGGCGCATCCATGGTGGCGCAAGGGTATTGCAGGCTGGCGCAGGGAAACTGATGCATCTTTACAGATGCGTCAATTTCTTGTAAATCTGCTCCGCAATATTTTGTACAAGCACACTTAGGCCTGTTTTTGTCTTTGCCTGATCCCAAGGGTATGTGGTTAGATAGTTGTTCATCTCCTTACATTTATCAGCCATTTTGGTTGATTGCACTTGTCACACATGACAATCTATCTGTGGATGTTGGGTTTATAGGACTATAGATTGGGGGGGATGCATTTACAATTTTAATGAACATACCCCCAGATTCATCATTGTCCCGTTTTGCGAGTCCTTAATAGCGATTATTAAGGAATCACTATTAAGGACTTGCAAAACGGGATTCATGTAGAAATCGCAATTTTATTTGCGATTTCTACAGCTTCCTTATTTGCCATTAGCAAATTGCTAATCGCAAATAAGGAATGACTCCCCATTCATTCCTATGGGCCTAAGGCCTAGGGCCCATAGGAATGAATGGGGAGTCATTCCTTATTTGCGATTAGCAATTAGCTAATCGCAAATAAGGATGCGATTTCAAGGGTGCCAGAGGTGTCCAAAGGACACCCTGTAGCACCCCTGAAAAGTCAATGTAGACTGATGTTGCGCACACACATGTCCAAAGGACATGTGTGTGTGTAACATACAACTTAGAAAAATGCACTAAAGTGCATTTTTCTAAGTTTTCGCTATTTACCACAAAGTCAGACTTCGCGGTAAATAGCGGCCAAAAATAGCGACTTCGCAATTTGAAAATGGTTAATGAATTGCATTTAAGGAATCTCAAATAGAGATTCCTTAAATGCAATTCCTCGCAATTTTGCGATTTCGCAATTAGCGATTTTTGCATTTGGGATGATGAATCCCAAATGCAAAAATTGCGCTCGCAAAGGGCCAGATTCTCAGAATCTGGCCCTTTGCGAGCCCATTTTTCAATGATGAATCTGGCTGTGTTTGTTTTGTTTACATCTTTTGTGTTTTATTTGAACTTTTATTTTTATATTGAATTAATGTTAATGAAATTATATATTTTTTATATTGCTTATTTTTGAAAATGTCAAAACATTACGAAGAGTTTAATGAAGGTGTAGTCCATATAACCAATTTGCAAGGTATGTTATATATATCTTGGGTTCTTCGTTCAGGAAGTATTACTTTCATACAGTGGCCCAATCACACACACTGCTCTGTGCCACAACCAGAACAGTGTTTTTGATAGTGCCAAATTATAAATGAAATACTTGCAATAATATAGCCATGCATAAATGAAGCGGAAAGTAAATATTATGCTTTGGGTGCTCAACAGTGTGATCCTCAGAAGCGCCGAAAGTACACACTGTGGTGGCTGGCTGTATAATTGATCAATTTCCAAGTAGAATGAATTGGCAGAGCTAAAGAAGTTACATCACACTGCAAAAACACAATGAAAAGAATTGAACAACAATGCACTACCTCCCTCTATCGCCCAGCCTCTTTCTCCTCTAGCCAATGGATCGAGCACAGCACACCTCTTGTTCATAAACTGTTTCTCTAAGAGGTCAGTGTCCCCTCCCTCCTGCATAAGAATGTTGCAAGTTTGGGCAAGGTGCAAAGCAACAACCTTGCAAAAAAAGCTGAATTTGGGGTGCATGTTTGTAAAACAGATAGTTAGATATGCATATGAAGTGAGAAACTCTATGTTTCTCAGGTCTTTCTTGCCATACACCAGGGTCAAAGTTCATTAGCTTTATTTAACATTTGAACCCCGAGCAAGGTCCCTTGGGCTCACACACACATGGGCAGATTCACAAGACCCTTGTGGCACTTTTGTGTGGCTGTTGCGTGACTTTTTGTGACGCAGTGGCAGTGTAAAGAATGCGCCACATTAAGACCGATTTACAACGTGACGCATCTAGGGAGATGCGTCATGTTGTAAAGCCCTGCGTCACAGTATACCTGCGTCAGATAGTTAAATACGCATATGAAATGAGGAACTATTTACCAGATCCTTCGTGCCATACACCAGGGTCAAAGTGCACTAGCTTAAGATAAACACTTGAACCTTGAGCATGTTCTCTTGGGCTCACACATGCAGTCTTTTGTGCAAGTACAATTAGGGCTGTTTTTTTGTGTGCCAGCTCCCACCTCTGTGTCTCGAACCTGTTTGAGGAGTGTTAAACTTGTTTTAGATAGTTGTTCATCTCCTTACATTCATTAGCTGTTTTGACTGATGTATGCACTTACCATACTTATGGCAGAGAAAATTTAAATATTTAATGTCATGCGTTTGCCATGTTTCAAATTGTTGTATTATTTTATTTACTTTTGTTTATTTTATATTAGATTAATGTTAAAAAAAGTATATATATTTTAATTGTTTTGTTTCATTATGTTTAATTACGTTTCTATGTTGCTTTATGTTTTTAATTTATTTTTTCAATCTGTAATAAGCATGTATTTCTGTATATAATTGTATACACCAGTTTGTGTTCCTTGTTATTTAAAATAAATATATTATTAGTTTGAATATTTTTGAGGGTTTTAAATAAAGTTGTCATAGAAATATGCTTCTCACTTGGAGGTAAAAAGGAATGTAATTTAATCAAGACGTACTATATTTATCATGTGTTTAACTGTTGGTAATAGAAATTTAAAATGTATATTAGTTAATTCATTCTATTTTTAAAGTTATAGTAAACTTCAGTTTTTTTCAAAGAACCTCCAATGTACCTTTTTATAATATATAATTTACTCTTTCAGGATAATTAAAATGGCTTATGGCTTTTTGTAATGTATTCATTTTAGTATAACGCCTATTAAAATTTTCTGGGAGTAGGTAATTTTGATACCTAAAGTTCAAGCACTTTTCCCATTGCGGTTAATTTTGGAGTGGCAATAGCACATTTTTCCTCATTGTAGTTAAGTGGCGAGTGAGAATCTTAGGGGCTGATTATGACTTTAATGATCCTTGGACCACAGTGGCATCAGCAGCAGTGGCGGTGCAACAGCTCAATTACAATGTATGTGGTCCCATAGAAGAAAGACCACCACCTCACCCCCAAAATGGGCAGGAACTCCCGTCTGCTGTCAGCCGTTCAATAGGCCGATGCAGCTGTCGGATGGCAGACAGACAGTTTCCCCACCCACCCAATCACTCCCAAGCCATATGCCTGCCTGTCACCATTGACTCCATAGCAAATAAAAGGCCTGACATGGACCTGTCCATGTATTTTGGTGCCCCGGCCCAAACATATCATGTGTTCTCCTCCTCCCAATGAATATTGATGTATGTGCCAAACATTGTTCCATCATGTTATGTTATGTTATGTTATGATATTATTTATATAGCGCACGGCTACTCAACAAGAGTGTCCCGGCGCTTTCAGAGGGCGGCTCAGCAGTTAAAAAAACATAACAGAGAACAGACAAAAAAAAACCAAAAAGTGAGGTGAAAAGAAAAATAGCCTAAAGATTAAAAAGCCAGGTCTTCAGGTTTTTCCTGAACAGGAGCAGGCTCGGAATGCTGTGTAGAGCAAGGGGCAAAGAGTTCCACAACTGGGGGGCCTTAAAGCTGAAAGAACGACCCCCGATGCGAGCCTTCATCACACGGGGCACCACGGCAAGGAACAAAGATTCCGACCGCAAGGAGCGGGCCGGACGGTAGAAGGCCAGTCTGCGCTGCAGATACTTAGCACCGGAGCCAGAAAGTGCCTTATGCACCAACGTCAGCGTTTTGAACATTATCCGCTTTCGGATAGGTAGCCAGTGAAGTGACTGTAGCACCCCCGATGTTCTTGCCCGCCTAGGCAGGCGGGCAAGAACATCATTGGTAGTTTCATGCCCCCTATAGCCAGGTCACGAACACTGCAGAGGCACACCTCACTATATTTGACATGCGTACAAAACTCAGAATCATGGGTCATGTAGTGAGCATTGATTCATGTAACAGAACATCAGCACCTCATCAGTACCCCTCATATCATTTGCCATCACACCTGCACATTTCACACTTGCAGGGTCCTGTTGTCATATCAGAGAGACAGTTGAAGGTTTGTGTAATGACAATGAAATAGAGCCCTGTGCAAAATATCTATACTAGACCCCAAACATCACCTGCAGTAAAATGACATGGCAGCTATATGGGATAGCTAGCAATCAGTGTGAGAACCAAACGAAGGTAATATTGTAAACTCTCCCTGTCAATTGGCTTGTCTGAACAAGGGGGTCATGAAAGGCTCTGGCCCTAGCCCACATAACACCTTGTACATGCCTCAAAACCTATATGTGTCTTAGACCTAGGGCATGAAGTATATCAGGGGCAACCAATACCATCACCGAGTGCCATGCATATACGGCCAATATGGAAGTGCAAGGCAAACACAGCAGGAACAAGATTTGTCTCACATATACATCAAGTATGTCTAAGCTATTCACACTAAAAAGGACACATCTCCAAGAAAGAATTTACAAAAACATGATGATTCAACACCCTCTATAGGTGAATGTAACAAATAACTACCTGGCACACATCAAACACACATCAAATCTACATCAAAGGGAGAAGAGTAAGCTAAATGTTGGACAGATTGCCCAAAACAAGTTGAAAAACCTACTGTATGTTATCACACTCATCATTTGAATGGATCCCACATATGCATCAATCAGTGGACATTTACCCTTCTCCTGTATAATTCCTGCTTTGGTCCCAAGCTCAGATTACACAAACCCCTCCAAATGGATTCCCGAGCAGTTTTAAACAGACAGAACTGCTGTCAATTCTCCCAAGGGATAAAAAATATATACTAGTTAGAAAACTAATACAGGACCATTATGTGCAAAACCAAAGAAAGGATTTCATTAATCTAATATATTAATATTCAATCAAGGGCCAATGGCCAGTCCAAAGCCTTAGGGTCGAGGTCCAGCTAAATACTGTGCCACAAAATTCGCCCATATGGCATTGCTAGGGAGCCTCCTCTAAAAGGGGTATATATAGGGCATTCCAGGCACCTCAAACTTAAGATTTGGGAGAGGGTGTAATGCTGGGTGTCTGCTGTTTTCATGCATGTGTGGGTTCCTCTGTGCCGTGTGGGGATGTGATGGGTGAGTTGAGGGTGTATGTGGGTGTGGTGGTCTTGCTGCAGTGTAATGGAGCTGATTGTCAATGTGAGTGTGGTCATGTCTGCATATTTGGATTCATGTCTGCTTTTTTGTGTTCTCTGGACTTGTGTGGATGTGCTGTTTGGGTCAGTAAGGGTGTGTGTGTGTATGCGCATGAGCAAGTTTGGTGCTAGGAACAGAAGTTGGAGAAAGGAGGGCTGCAGCCAGTTAGAAGGCCAGCACCTGAAAGGATCTCTCTAAGTTAGAGATGTCACTATGAATACCTTCCATGTGGCCACAATCTGCACAAATTAGCAGGCTAGCCTCGGATGGTATTCAACAGTGCATTTGGACCCAGACAGACCTGTCTCAGGAGGTCAATACTCAATACCCTCCTCACTGAGAGCAGAAGTGAAGAAAGAGGCAGGGGCTGAGGGGCCTAGAGCAAAGGAGATATGCCCCCTCATAGGTGACCTGGCATGGCCAATTGTGTGGGGAGAAACAGGAAGGGTCGAGCTGGAATTTAGAACAGTGGACAAGGACGATGGTGGCATATGTCCTGCATCACCTGCCACCACTCAGGAGTCTCCACTCGAGGCAGTCTCAAATGATGATGAACTGGAGCCTGCATCTTCTGTGGCACTCCCACCACCCTCTGGGCCACTGGGTTCCTCAATATTGGTAGTTTCATACCTGGAACCACAGTAGCCAGCTGTGTCCCCACTGATGTGGGCCTCTCCTCATCCACTTGCCTGAATTAATGCTGCAATTAGAAATGAAATCAGTTTATTGCATATATGGTTACACACCTGACCATGTAATGAGCACAATATACATATCGAAGGAGCATTGAGCACACCAGCCCTAAGTCAAACACACTTGGCCTCAACATGAGCCTAAATACACGAATGCATGGTACACCAGTTGCTCATAGTGATTATCCCCCAACACAACTACAAGACCATGGGCGAAGTAGACATCAAATCATCCAGATGTACCTAGTGCCACTGGTCATCACCTCAAATACATTCGGCCATATAGGCCACCAAAATTGACTCCTCTCCACATATGGTAAGGAAACACAACATACTTATAGACAGAGTACACACAAGGATGGGAAAACACCAAATGTGCCCATAAAATGATGACACACTATCATGTACTACATGTCGAATTGGACAGCTTTGTTACATTCCTTTCTGCATTTGCATAACAATTGTCACTTTCTACTGAGTAATACACGCTATTGGGACATCACATACCTAAAGTCATCATGTATACACATCACATTAGTCCAATCAAATGTGACATGCATTAGCTTTACAAGGTTTCACATGTATCAGTGAATATTAGAATGCATACAATCTTGACCTTATATGAGGGTGATCAGTGAACAATAGCACACAGCAGAGGATGTCCCATTGACTTAAGGACATCCCCACTCTAACGTTACACAGGCTGACCACCCCATACATACTTACCATCCCCTAAAGTCTAGTGACTATTGGAGGCTTGTGCATCACAGTGACTATTAGTGACATTTACATGTTCTCGAAGTTTGTTGCTAGGGTGTTCCCCCATCACAGTACCCTTTAGTTTATATCACATAGAATGACGTGGAAAACTCAGTGAAGGTAGTAAGATATTTACAACATCTAGAGCTTTCCAACACTCATCTGACCACACATAGAATGCACCTTGTAGTAAACAAAACAACTCTGAATGCTTCAGTAAGGTAGGAAATTCAACCTTATTCAGAGCCAGCAGTGTAAAGGACACTTCACAGCTGAACAGTTGAGCAACTGACAACTGAACAACACTAGAATCAACATGAAGAGTTCTAGATGGATAAGAGAACAGGGAAACAAAGAAAGGGCTGTGGCATACCTTATGAGTATAACACATCTTCGTCCTGTAGATCTGAAATTTTCTGCCAACATGTAATCGCTACTCCCTGCTCATGTTGTCCTGTCCCGGATCACAGGCGGTAAACTTGGAAGGATGTACAGCTCTCTGGTATAAAGCCACACAACAAAGGTTCTTTATTTCGCCATTCTCCCTTGAGCTTAGAAAGGCCCTTGCTCAACCTTTCTGACTTGGCGTTGACTAAGTTCCCCTCAAAAATGTGAAGTTTCCCACCTCAAGAATCGCCTACAGGCACTGCACTCATCACCCCACTGCTTGATACCCACTCTTTTATCGAAGCAGGGACCAGCTTAGTGCCTGCAGGCCATACACGCATAAGTTAAAAAGGAGACTTATCGCTTTGATTGAGTTTGGTGGAACGGTAGGCCCACTCCATTTCCTCCACCAAAGCTTGGGCAACACCTTCACTGACACGCCGTCTGGATAATACCCTTGACCACACGGTTAGGTCTCTCACAGAGACCATTCCCTTTGTGGGTTGTGCAAAGAAGTACAATGATGCAACACCCCACAATCTGAAAGAAATGTTTGCATGTCACTTGTCAGTGATGATAATGGAGGGGAAACCTTCTTCATGGAATACGCATTTCAAGAAAAGAACAGCGCTTTCTGTGGTGATGTCCCTCACAAACTTCACACTCAACCATTTAGAAAAGACATCAACAACCACAACAGCAAATCTATGACTAGATGGCAACTCATCCATGGGTCCAATAAAGTCCAGACAGTTGCTGAGTCAAGCTTTGCCTGGGTCCCTGATGTGACCCATCTTGGACCTGGAATCCACTTTAAGCCTTTTCTCTCCCTCCTTGAACACAAAACACTTTTCCATCCATGACGTCACCTGTTCATCTGTGCTGGGCCGCTATAAATTAGTCCTAAGACACATGCGATACATAGATGGAGGCAGTAACTACTGGGACTACCTGCCTTAGTGGCACAGGTACTTTGGATTTGGCAGAGGGCTGAGAGGCTCCTGAGGCCGAGGGATACATTACACTGGTTACCCCTCTGAGGGAGGCTGAGGCACTGAAGGAACTTAGGAGTATTGAGGGTTATGTAAATTGGGACATCCTGGGAATCTCAACATTGGGGGTTGTGTAACAAGAGGGCAGGCTGATCTCTTTCCAGGAACCACAAACCGAATATCAGATGTTAGGCAGCCAAAACCTCAGGTACCTCCAGATGCACACATACTTAAGGGATAAGGTCCCCTATTGGAAGACCTGCCGGAGAAATCCCTGCTAAAATATAGTGTGTTATTGGCCACCTTGCATAGGTGCACTATTTCCTTGGTTTATATTACTTTATTGAAGCACAGTCATCCAGACCTGACCTCTCATCGGGACAGTGGTGAACAAGATCTGGGATACTTGGAGGATGACGTCTGGGGGGACTCCATTCGATATCCATGCACATTGTGGCGATAAGGGCTGGGTTCTGTTTCGTCCTTATGAAGCTCTTCTACAGGGTGTACCTGATGAGGGAATGCCAATACAAATTGGGATGATGTTACTCAGACCTCTGTCTTAGAGGGTGTGTGTGAAGAGGGACTCCACACACTGTGGTAATGCCCACTTATGAAATGTTGGCACTGGGGGAAGTTGAGAATATCAAAGGTAGTGGAGGCCATTGTTATCTTAACCCCACAACTGGTCACATTGGGACTAAGGGAGAGCAGACCCTAGAGAGATATAGCCTACTTTTGCAATGTGGTCTTTGTGGTGGCAAGGAGAAACCTAGCCAGGAGATGGGGAAGTTAGGTCCTGCAACCGCTGCAGGAGTGGGAATTGAATCTCAATCAGTGCATGAGAGTAGAGGAATTGGTTTAAAGATCTAAATGATGGGGGTGCTAGAGGGCGCACTAGCAATATGGCCGCACATATGTGAGGCTCTTGCTGCCTGGAGATGCTATCCTCCTTTTATCCTCCTTTAACCACCGTCTGCGATGCCAGCGTCCGTATGATCTGAAGTGGGAAGATTTACTGCATCATCGGCTAAAGTTTGGCTGCGATCCGCCGCTTCTGCCCAGAGATACGTGCGGCTGGAGTTCCGTCCGTGCAGTGGCCTGGGAGTGCCCGGATCTGTTGGCCGGCTTGCTGTGTTGCTGGGGGCCGCGGCGTACCACGAGGCGACTAGGCCCTCCTGGGCGCGCTGCTGCGGAGCTGCCGGGTGAGCCCCTCTGACCCGGATATCCCGGCTACTGGCGGCGAGCTGGGACGGCCACCGGACTGTTGAGTAGGCTGCTCGGGATCCCTGCCGGATATTTGGGGACGCGCTGACCTGCACAACTGCCGTATTACCCTGCAACACCCTTCTACCGCCGGCGGACCTGTCGGCTATGGAGACTGCGGCCACGGTGTGTCCCAGGTGAGGCGGGGTTGTTCTTCTGCCTGCTCGAGCCCCTGGTTCCCGTGGTGGACCGTGGACACCCCAACCCTGCCCTCGGCTTTTCTGTGGGACCGACCAACCCTGAGCCCCGGGAGCGGACTCTGCCTGTTGCGCTGCGGCGCTATCAGCACACTATGGCAGGCTGCGGAGACCGATGGTGAGTGGCGCTTGCATTGGTTTTGGGTGCTGCTGCCTCGTGAGGTCATTTCTAGTCGCAGGTGGCCTACCTCTGGCGAATCCTTCCAGGTTCCTAGCGGAGTGGCGGCTGGAGCTGTAACGAAGCTGCGAGTCGTACTTTTGGGAGCTGTGCCCACCTTCTGTAGCATTACTGCCTGCTGTGTACCTCCCTTGCCATAGTGACCTGGCTGCCGCCCCATAGGTGCTTGACCGATGACGGCGAGGGGCTGCACTACCTGAAATTGGCTGCATTTCGGCGATATTGGCGCTTTACTATTTGGAGTTGGGGAAAGGCCCCTGAACTGTGCTGCTGGCCTACTCTCCTTCACGCCCTTGCCTGCTGCTACCCATATTGTTGATAGTGGCCTGGGTGTCATAACCCAGCTACGGTGAGACGTCTCTTCTTCTGCCTAATCCTCCGGCTGGCTATCCTGCAGGGGGTGTGCGCTACGCAGCTGCGAGGAGAATCCTTCGCCTACTTGGGCTGGAGCTTGCGGAATGATTTTGGGCTGCGTCGCTGTACCAGAAATTGCGTGAGACTGTTTCTGATATTCAGCCATGGGTAAGCCGGATAACAAACAACCGAAGTTGTCTTTCGACTCCTCTGCGGCCAAGAGAAACTCCCGGGCTGTGCAGGATGCGGGGGGATCCCGCTCTCCCTCTACTGTACCTGACGCTGCTCTTCAACCTGCTGCCCCTGACTTCCAGCAAATGATGCAGGAAATGCGACAAGGATTCGCGACCATAGTAGATAAGGTTCATAAGCTATCATCATGAATGGACGCAGTGGTACAAAAACTGGACGTTCATGAGGAACGAATTACGGCGGTGGAACAACGCGTCTCTGACCATGACGATACGGCTGCTACCCACACTACTCAACTGGCACGTATGGATAATGTCCTCCGGGTTATCGCAGCGAAGAATGAGGAGTTGGAGGCCAGAAGTAGGCGCAATAACATACGCGTGATTGGCGTACCGGAGACGACCAATGTAGGTAGGATGGAAACCTATGTGGAGAAGATACTACTTGGCGCGATTAGTGAGGGAGCCTTCTCTAAGCAGTTCATCGTGGAGAGGGCGCACCGATCTCTTGGACCGCGGCCGGCCACTGGGACACTGCCGCGACCGATAATCGCTCGTCTCCTCAACTACCGTGACCGAGACACAGCCTTACGTGCGGCTCGCACAGCACGCACACTCTCTTATGACGGAGTCAACTTCACCATCTTCCCGGACTTCACGCCTGTGGTACAGGAACAGAGGAGCAAATTTCTGGATGTGAAGAAGAAGCTCAGGGATCTCCAGATGGATTACGCCCTGCTGTACCCTGCCAAATTGCGAGTGACACATCAGGCGAAACAACTTTTCTTTACCAATCCACAGCTGGCAGAGGACTTCGTGAAGCGGCTTAGGAGAGAGCGGGCTGGTGACCGACGCAGTGGAGATGATGGACAGGAGGGGATCCAGTCCGCCAATGAAGATGAGTAATATTGCATGCTATTTGGTTGTGATGTATACTGGGTGCGCATGGGGGGCTGCCGTGAGCTGCTGTCCTATCCTACGGACCTCTGTTTAGCTGCCCCCCCACAGTAGAGAACTGCAAGTTGGGATTTTCTCCTATTTTCCTGTCACATAAAACATGAGGACGCTGGACGCGCTACAGACTATGGTGGTTACTTACTCCAGGCACCCTCCCCCCGCTGCCTGGACCGTGCCTCCTTGAACTATGCGGGTCAATGGCGAGGCATGGGGGGTGGATCTGTGCGCCCCTAGACTGCACCCTGAAGGGTATTCCCCATGCACTTTGCTCTTACGGGTGCTACTGTTCTGGTTGGGAATGTTCATTGTGGGAGGGGGGTGGGTGAGGGGTCCTGGCAGGTTGGGGTTGCTCAGGTGGGTGATGGGAGGGGGTGCAAGTGCTCGTGAGCGATGGGCTCATGGGATTATTATCATGTCATTTACTACTGGTGTTGCTACGTTTTTTGCCCTGCAGCTAAGTGGGGGTTTGCTTGCAGTGATGAGGGAGGTGGAGGGGGGTTGCTGGAGAGTTGGGGTTGCTTCAGTGGGAGGAGGGTGGACTAGGGCTACACACGATATGTCTGATTAGAATGCATTTGGGGAGGTTAAGGATTGACGATGTTGGGATACTGCATGGTTGGGGAAGGAGGATGTTTGATGGGATGTCTGAGGTGGGTGGCGGGAGGTGGGAGATGAGGGGTGTGGTTGTGCAGGTTGGATACAGCGGGCAATGGTTACACAGGAAATTGCATGTCCATTGGAGTGAATACTGCGTGATGGTTGGCGGGTGGTTGGAGCGTGTGGGGATATGGGTTGTTTTATCTGTTACATATGCTCATGGCTGATAAATCTGGGACTACACTATCGATATTGTCGTGGAATGTGAGGGGCATTAATGATGCTAGGAAAGGCAGGAATATACTTGCTTATCTGGATAGACATAATGTGCACATAGCACTGTTGCAGGAGACACATTTTAGGCCGCGGTTGGACCCCGCATTTGCTAAAAAATGGGCTATGATTCGGAAATTTTCCTCATATTCATCTTACTCACGGGGAACTGCTGTGTTGATTAAGAAAAACATTCAGTTTCAACTGATGGGTGAGACCCTGGATCCAAATGGTCGCTTTGTGCTGTTGTGGGGGAGGCTAGGCACGGATACTGTTGTGATTGTGAGCTCGTATGCCCCTAATGTTGACACTCCGGAGTTTTTCACGACACTTTGGGGACACGTATTGGGGGTGGGCGCCACTCATGTCATATGGGGGGGGGATTTTAATGTTACATTGATTCCTGGTATGGATAGGTCAGACGGTTGCGTGCAGTATAACAGACGAGCACGGGATGTGCTGATGGGCATTATAGAGGAGGCTGGACTGGTGGATAGCTGGAGACATACGCATCATACCACCAGGGAGGGCACACACTTTACTTCACACACTAATACGTGGGCCAGACTGGACTACTGCTTTGTGATGAGAGGACTTTGTGAAGGGATAGGGAAGGTGTTGCACTTGCCCAGAACTTACTCGGGCCACTGCCCGGTGTTGCTGTCCCTCGCTGTGCCCGGTCATGCTCGTCAGAGGCCCCCCTGGAGAATGCTGCCATCCATGCTCCTAGATTCGGTATTTAAGACTGAGCTGGGGGTTGAGATTGAGGAATTCTTTCCCAGGAACAAAGATTCGGTGGGTAGTGTCGAGACGGTGTGGGAGGCCTTCAAAGTTACGATTAGGGGGGTTTGCATATCTAAAGGCGGGGGGGTGCTGAGAGATATACAGAGGACTTTGAATAGATTAGAGCACGAGCTGAGAGGATTGGAACGTGATATGGCGACAGGGCCGGACGCGGGTTTGCATAAAACATTCAGGGATAAACTAACCGAATATGAGGCAGAGGCGGCAAGGGAAGTCAACTTCAAGGGGAAATATTGGACTGCGCGTAGATTTTGTGAGGGTGAACGACCGGGCAAAGTATTGGCTGAGATGACGAGAAAACCACGCTTTAGCTCCAATGTCTTAGAAATTGTCACGCAGGAAGGGGAAAGGTTTCGAGACACTGAGTCGATTCAGGGGGAGTTTCTGCTGCATTATGGGCAACTTTATACTTCGCGACAGACACATGCAGAGGACATGGGACACTTCCTTGATGACGTTGCACTGTGCTGGCTCAGCGATGTGCATAGAACATTCCTTAGTGCGCCACTGGAGCTTGATGAGATCCGTGACACGATTATGTCGATGGCTAATGGCAAGGCGACGGGACTGGACGGACTCCCTGCGGAGTTCTATAAATGTTACATAGAGATACTGGCGCCGGTCCTTCGGGAAGTTTATGTAGAATCCTTGGAAGCTGGGACGCTGCCGGGTTCAATGAGGGAGGTGGTCATTACCTCTCTGTTGAAGCCAGGAAAGGACGCGACAGACGTGGACTCCTATCGGCCACTGTTGCTTATCAACTGCGATGCGAAGATTCTAGCCAAGGTCCTCGCTACGCGCCTCTCACTGATAATGTCCACAGTGGTGTTGCCGGATCAGGCTGGCTTCGTGCCAGGCCGAGCTACCTCGCATAATCTCAGGACTTTGTTCTCCTTAATACAGACAATAGCCCCGGATATCCCAGTGGCCGCAATATTTCTAGATGCCACAAAGGCATTCGACTCGGTTGAGTGGCAGTATCTATTTCATATATTGCATAGAATGGGGTTTCCGAAACTATTTGTCAGCTGGGTGGAGCTCCTGTATACAGCACCGACGGCCAGGGTGGTAATTAATGGATCGCTGTCTGCCCCGATACCTCTAACCAGAGGGACTAGACAGGGATGTCCTCTCTCCCCACTGCTTTTCGGTATAGCGATAGAGCCACTGGCATGTCGTATCCGACAATTGCACAGAAATAGTGCTTTCCGCTGCAATCAACGCCAGATTGGTGTGTCTTTATATGCGGACGACATCACGATTTATGTTAAGGATCCGCAACATAATCTTAATCCTATTTTGCGTGAGTTTCTGGTTTTTGGACGATTGTCAGGGGTGCATATAAATTGGAAAAAGTCTCATTCTTCCCGCTCACGGGCGCTGTTCAGAAATTTCATTTGGACTACCCACTAGAATGGTGTGATTCAGATCTTACGTATCTGGGAATAGTGATATCCCTGGATAGGGAGGAGACGCTGAGGTTGAATTATGGGGTAGCAATCTCAAAACTGGAGGATAATGTTATGCGGTGGAAAACACTGCCGTTGTCAATGGCAGGGCGCGCGTCACTGATAAAGATGGTGGTACTGCCACAGTTCTTATACCTATTTCAGAATATACCCTACTTCCCTGGCACGTTCTTTTTTAAACGGCTGAGGTCAGAACTTCTTAGCCTCTTCTGGGGGACTAAACAGCCGCGGCTGCGTTGGAGCATTCTAACCCAGCCTTATGAGGAAGGGGGTTTCGATGTGCCTGATTTCTATACCTATTATATTGCTGCCCAGGCACAATACGCCTATCACTGGATTAACCCCACGCCTTTTATGCCGCAAATTGCAGCGGAGGACTGGATCGCACGTCCTCTCCCACTCAACGGCCTGATACAGGGCACGGTGCGGGACATAGACACACCGTTCACCATGGTGACTTGCACCATAGATGCTTGGACTCGAATTGCAAAGCTTTTTAATGCCACGCACCTGTACTCACCTGTTCTGCCCCTCACGTATCACCCCGATTTATCGCTCCTACAGGAGGAGGGCTTTCAGTTAATGTGTAAACGCTTGCAGATTAGCACGTGGGGGAACCTGTTCCTCAACGGGCAATTCCGTACCAGGGAGCAGATGTTTCAGGAAGTTACACCCACGCCTTTGGAAGTCTTCTATTATGTCAGGTTTCGACAGGGGTTGAGAGCAGTCTTGCCTGACTTCCCAAGAGAACCTGATGTGGTTCTGCCACTGCACGCCATGCTGACGTCTGACGGCCGCCATCTTGTATCCAGATTGTACAACACTATCAGAATGCACCGCCAGGGGACCGAGAGCTCAGCTCGTAGTCATTGGAGTGAGGATCTGGGCATAGTCATAACTGACGATCAATGGCAATATTGTTGTGCACTTACTGCTAAAATTTCACCTAGTAGCAGGTTGAAGATTATTCATTTCAAGTTTCTACAACGATTTTATTATACACCTGCTAGGAAACTACGCTTTCGCTTAGCGGACGATGATAGATGTGACCGCTGCAGGGCAGAAGGGGCGGGATTCGTTCACCTGGCGTGGGAATGTCCTGGTGTGTACGACTATTGGCTGCAGGTACATGACGCCTTACGGGATATGACTGGTGAGATGTTCGATAAGGATCCATTGATAATGCTGTTGGGATATACAAGGGATATACCTAAGTCTGTTCGCAGATTCATGGATGTTGCACTACTACTGGCCAAGAAACGTGTAGCGTGTTGCTGGGGTAGGGGGAGGGCCCCAAAGTTTAAAGATTGGATAGCTGATATGATTTTTTGCCAGGATCAAAACAATGTGTATGCTGAACTGCTGCCTGTACGAAGCCGACCAACTGATATATGGGGTCCGCTACAGAATTATTTATTGAAAATAGCAGCGGCATCGGCGGACTCAGATACTGATAGTCGGGAGTGAGGGATGCATAAGATGATCTTTTGGGACCTGTTTATTTCTCACTGCCATGATGGGTGGTACTCAATGGATTCCTTTGCGGGATGCTATCCTCACTTAGACCTGGGTGGGGTATATTTCTTGCCTAACAGCCGCTTGCTATGTGTTATGTACAAGGGTCTATGCGGGGTGAGGTGTGGGTCTTGGAATGGCCCGGACTCTGCTTTCACTATAATACATGTGTGAATATATATGTATTTTTCCTGCCAATTGTGTTCACTCGCTATGCCCATTCAACACGAATACCTGTGTAGTGCTATCCTGCTGCAATTTATTGGATAGACCATATGACGTAGTAACTGCCTGAGAGATGATGTTTGCATGCTCCCGACCTGCTCGGACTAGCCGACCACCATATTTCTTTACGTTTATACTGAGGAGTGCAATATGAACCTGTGTAACCTACTTGAATGTTGTTTTCTTTTGCTGTTTGTCAAGAAAACTCTAAATAAATTTTTTTTAAAAAAGATCTAAATGATGCCCCTGGAAGTTTGAAAACATTTGGATTCCATGGTGCTTAATGGGGGGCAGGTGGTGAGGGACAAGAAGGGCATCTAGCTACGGTCTTTCCAGGCCAAAAAGAGATCTAGACAGCCGGGAAGGAAAAACTGGATAGTTTCCCTCAGAAGTGTGGGCGGAGTACTACCTGAGGGGATGGGTGAGGGAGTAATTCCGGTAAGAAATGGATCAAGTAGACTTCTAATGTGTGTTCCATAATGTAATGTAATGTATGTATACTTGTAAAATGCACTGTTACATCGTTACGTGGCGTCCTGGCGCTGTATACCGCTGGGGAACCCGTCCTGGCTTTCCCTGTGAGAGGGCACCCCCAAGGTGAAGCCAGGCATCCCCGGCGCTGCTAGTACTGCTGCCGTCTGTCAGGATCTGTGTGAGGGAGAAGGGGAGAGTTACTGTTAGTTCTTGGAGAGGGTCATGCGACTACGGATAATTTGTTGACAGTGCAATGTTTCTATCGTACTGTATGTTTCATATTGAGAAAATGCCAATTAAATGTTCTATCAAAAAGTAACTTGGGACAGAAATCCTACTGCAGGAGCAAAGAGACAAAGATCTAAGAGAGACCGAGTGGTTGCTGGCTGCTGCTATTCATGGCCTGTAGCATTTAGTGCTGACTTCTTGTCGCAAAATGTATCCTCTCTCCCATTTTTGATGCAAGGGTGCATTTTGCACTATGAAATAGTACTAAATGCCTTCGCACACAATTATACATAATTATGAGCAAATGTACTGTAATTATGAGTAATTAAACGAGACAGAATTATGCCAGTTAATCCCACCCCTACTCATAATCTTTGATCATATTAGAATTACCCCTTGTTGAAGATTTCTTTGAATAATTTAATATTGATGTTCGAAGACACAAAGTTCTACAACAGTTTTAGCATAGACTCCAGACCACCTTGTATTGACATTAACATTGAAGATCCAACAACTAGGTAAATTACTGGTGTGTGTATTCCATAAATATTCATCCCTTCTTCCTTTACTACAATTAATGAGAGGCATTCCACATGAGCATTTAATCTTGTGCAGTGCATGTTTGGATTTCTATCAATTGGCCACTACACTTTTCTGTTTCCAATAGCTTATGATGGGTTTTTTTAATGGTTCAAATTTATCTGAAACGATTGAACATAATGCCATGTGATAATAACATTCTTGATTATTCACCAATTGGCTTGTAGGAATGGCTTTATCACTAATTCAATTCAGATATATTGATTATGTATTTTTCCACTTTACTTTTTAATGGTGATTTCCTGGTCTTCCTCACCCTTAAGGCCTAATTATTTTCGTGCTTTAACTTTATTCTACATTCTGATAGATATCTGCAAATAGTATGATTTTCAAACTGAAATTTGGCTATATTCAAAGAAGTATTAGTCTCACATTTACATTGTTGGATTTCTGTTTCTTCCGTTAACACAATCTAACTGATTCTTTCTTAGCATTTGTTTCCATACCACTATCATTAGCTTGTTTGGTTTCATGTTGTTGATATTAAGGAAATTTAATTAGCATATTGCCTTATGTTACACGGACATATGCCAACAGTGTACTAAATTATATAAACAGTCGTTCTGTCGGGTTAAAAACCTGATTGCCTCCAAATTAATAATAATTCTTTCAATTTAACCTTAGTCGTTGGTTGTATCAATCAAAACAATACATGAAACAAAATTGCAAATCCAAACCAAATAGGGTGTAAACAAATTAGTTTATGAATTAATTGCATTCATAGATACCCTGTCTCAATTAATAGCAATTCAAGCGTATTCACAGAACGGCGCATCAAATTGAAGTGAGCCTGATACTACGTGCGCAGTGACATATTGTGCAATAGTGACATAAAATTAGTGACTTTATGTACAAGTGAAGGGGGAAGGGGGAGAACAGGATGTTGGCCAGTGTAGTATTCAATTAAAGTTATTCCTGTATGTCACTTCTGTTAGCTTGTGTTATGGAATACTCTCTGCTGGTCCAATGGCTTACGCCGTCGACGTTTCAACCCTATTAAAGCCCAGTTTGTGGGTCAATGCGGGTCTTCATCAGGACTGGGCGGCAAGAAAGAAGGGGGATGTCGCCTCTGGGGACCCCTTGGGGGTGTACCCAGGCTTGACTTGTGAAGTAATCTCTTGTTCTTTACGGTAGCGGGTAATCTGGCTCAATTAAAGATTGAATCTCCAATTAGAGGGCCGAGACCTTAGTCGGTCACTTTGTTCCTTTCAATTATTTTTAACACTGTGTAATCCTCAGCGCTATTCTTTGTAAGGTTTGTGCGATCTGGGATTCAGTATCTTTCAAAGCAAATGACACGATACAATACAATTACTTAGTAATGGAATCAGACCGAGCACTGACAGCAAGAAGGAACCGTATTGTGTCAGTCTCTAGTATAACCTCAAAAACCACAGCTAAAATACAGTTATGGTTATGAAATGGAGCAAAAAAGCCACAGGACTCATAACTTGCCATTCAAACCATATTCATAATTCGTCATGCAAACCATAACATGCACATCAATTGTAATGCTTCTGGCCTATTTCTGTGTTTTTCCATTTCATTTTGTAACCATAAATATCAATTGTCATTCTGCTCAGAATAATCCTCTGGCTGCTTCAGTTACCCTATTCCATTAATCTTACCAGAGCACTGATGCATGCAAGACTTGATTGCTGCAATGTAGTCTACACTGGAGTTAGATTAAAAGATATACTGAAATTTCACAAAATACAACATTAAACAATTAAACTCAATTTCAACCTTATAGTTCAACCTCCCACATCACTTGGCTGTCAAACACCTGTATTTACTTTCAATTTCACTGTTGCAAACTTCCCTACACTGTGTTCAAAGTTTGGAGAGGCAACTGGTCTAAAATATCTTCTCAAGCTACACTTCAGCCCATATTATGTGATCACACAGTGCAAACCAAATAGTTCTGTTAAAACCTAACTCAAAATGCTAATGAGGAAAATCAATCCTAGCCATAGGAACCCAGCTCACAAACTCACTGTGCCTGATCTTCAAGCCTTGTCTGGCTTCATTAAAAAAACACCACTAAAAGATGATGGATGGAATGCTGAACATTGTCAAACCTTAACCCCAGTAACATATCTGGTTTGAATCCATTGTTTTTTTGCTCACCACGCCACCCCAGTTTGGACCCAGTTGTATACAAATCGGTCTTCACTCTGCTCTCCATGAGAACAGTCCAGCCCGACTGCCAGGCTAGGTCATCTCTTGAACAGAAAACAACCATCCTGGGACCAGTTTAGGGGAATCGCCCCTCATCAGCAAAGGAGGACCTCATCTGGCAGTTGAAGCTCTACACTAACCATCTCAGACAGACATCCCCTAGTCTGCATACTGTTTAGAATGTGCTGCAGGGATTGGTATTAATACCTGGACTTCTGCCAGGTGCCATGCCCAACCCTCCAGTAATAGAGAGTCAGGTTCTCTTTTTATGACAATCTCATTTACTTTGACTCATTACACCTGATCTGCATGAAAACTGATATTTTTGTCAAAGTTTTTAGCAAGTTGTTGTTACTCTGGATTACCTGTCCCCCCGCTGAATGATTAACCGAAACCAGACACACTAACAGAGTGTTGAACCTGCCATGTGTCTGTCAAATCTAATGCAAATTTATCAAATGATGCCAACTTATTAGAGTATGAATGCATTTAATTGTGCCCCTTCCCTTTATAGATCTGCATGAATGTTCTAGTGGATACCAAGAGTTAGCTAAACATGACTGGTCTTTGCCAAATTTTGTGGAACTCCATCAAATGGCACCAAAATTATTATCATTGCTATCATTTAATTAATCTTAATGAAATTTTCAAAATCAAGTGTGCTGGTAATTCTTGCTGCACATAGGAGGTTTCAGGTCGATCTGTCTAGCAGAGACTGAGAAAAAGGAGGAGGTAAAAAAAAGTGTGTTTCCCATGGTAATTCCGATAGGAGCTGTGAGCACAACCACAGCCTGAACTGCAGGAATGAATTACACCAAATTTGGCAGAAAGATAGATTTAGTTATGGAGATCACGCTTTCACTTATTTTGTGTAAGTGCATTCAGAAGCTGTTGAGAAATTTAAGAATATTCAAATTAAGATATCTGTGATCGCAGCTAACTAGCGAATAATAACTAGCTTGTGCAGAGAAATGCAGAGATCTAATTGACTGCCAACACTTCAACCAGGTAACTTTGGCACCCATCTTAGTTCTCAACTTCAGCCAAGTCTATCAAAATTTTAAAAACAAAGAAAATTGGGCAGGGTAGGAATACCCTGATTCCTAAACTTAGTCATGGGGTCCCGGAGGGAACCCTTCAGGCCAAAAAAGCATTAAAAAAAAAAAATTGCAGTGAAATCTAAGTGAGTTTAAGGCAAACAAATACAAGAATGGGCTCCAGCGCTTGTTTTCAAAAGGGCCCCGGGGTGGGCCATGTCCCGCAGGCATTTTATATAAAAAGGAGGGGGGTGCCCGGCACCCGCTCCTCAGGCTCTTTGAGCCCCGAGAACCACCCACTTTATATAATAAATGGTGTGGGGCTGCGCAGACCTCCCTCCTGCGGCTGATTGAATACTTCCTGGGGCAGTATGAAAAAAAAGGAAAGGGCCATGTGGCACCCTCTCTCCATTGGCTGCAAGAGCCCCAGGGGCCACCACCTGCCCCAGGCATGCCATTGAAATTGAAAGAATTGGGGCAATGCAACCCTGTCCAGGAGCCATTATTTGCCCTGGGGGCTGCCCCCCCTAAAGGGCCAGCTTCTGCTTTGTCCCAGAGTGCCCACCCCCAGGACGAAGCTGGTTGCTCTGACTTGGCGGGATCTTTAAGAGCTCTCACCAGTCAGAGCAATCACTCCACTTCCCGCAAGTGGGAGCTGACAATATGCTCTGGCTTGCTGGAAGCAGAGGTTTTGTCTGTCTCCATGCCCACTCACAAATGGGAAGGTAAACAGATGAAACTATTTCTCTCACAATCAGGTAGCTGTATGTTTATCGGCTCCCTGTGTGTGTAAACAATGCCAGCTACCACAGGAGGAGCGTTGGAAGGGACCCCAGGGGCATTCAGGATCCCCCAACGGTCCCCAATAGTGCACACTGGGTGCCTTGGGTATGCCCATGGCACCCAGCAATTCAATACCAAGCCCTCTGGATGGGGTCCCCTGGACCGAATTCACGCCAGTGAGGGAGGCCACATTGCCCCGCTCCTCCCATTGAATTAAGGCCCGGGCCAGGAAGATGGAGTCCCCGGGTGCCAAAATCAGCCCGGGTAGGGGGCCATGTGCTCCCCCTCCTTTAGTTAAAACTAGCAGCCCGCCCCGATGTTGTCCGGGGGTATTGAGGCTTCATGGCCAACCGCCCGCCCGCCCCGACATTGTCCGTGCATGCCCATGCACGGACATGGACCAGATGGACCTGTACGCACATATGCGCATCTACGTCATTGCATTGTTTGTTATTGCTTTTTTTCTGCTGCTGCACGGCATCGGGAAAAAGCATTTCTGTTTGCCCACGCTGCACAGAATACAAATTCATATGGCATCTCACACTAACGTAGCACGCAATACAGGTGGTTAGTCTCCTATTAACTGTACACCATTTATAATCACATATATATTTCATTTGTGTGTCTCAATAATTGTGCTCACATGCTGGTTTGTCGTTGTATTCAGGGACGGACAAGGACCAGATGGAAGCAGGGCCAACCGCCCGCCACCCTCCCTCCCCGACTCCCTCCCGCCCCGACTCCCTCCCGCCCCGACTCCCTCCTGCCTCGACATTTATATTTCATTTGTGTGTCTCAATAATTGTGCTCACATGCTGGTTTGTTGTTGTATTCAGGGACGGACACGGACCAGATGGAAGCAGGGCCAACTGCCCGCCCCCCTCCCGCCCCGACTCCCTCCCGCTCCGACTCCCTCCCGCCCGACTCCCTCCCGCCTCGACATTTTCCGTGTCCCTTTGCCTTACCTGAGCCGCTGCTCCTCCCCGCGCTCCTCACTTCACCGCCGCTCCATGTCCGCCGCTCCTCATCGTCATCACGCACGTCGCGGCCAGCGCTACGTCGCGGCCAGCGCTACGTCGCGGCCGGCGCTACTTTCAGGGGTGTACTTTTTTTTAAGTTAAATTTTTAAATTTACGTTTAATTTTAATTTTTTATAGCCTATGTCCATCTGCACACCCTGACAACTTCAATGATGTATCAGGTGTGTGGATTGGCGCTGTGGTTCCCGAGTTTGTGTTCTCTCTTTATAATAGTAGTATAGATAAAGTGGGATCTTGGAGCTGAAGAGAGGGGGGGGTCCCAAAGGCCCCCCTCCATAATACCAGAAAAGCCCTGGGGAGGTGGTGGTCTCCAAGGCTTTTACGTGGCAAAACAGAGGTAAGAAAATTGAGCAGGTAAGACCAAGCACTGGGCAGAAAAACAAGTGGAAAAGGCAAAACAGAGGGTAGAAAAACAAGCAGAAAAGGCAAAACAGAGGGTAGAAAAACGAATAGGAAAGGCAAAACAAAGCAGAAGAGGGCAAAACAGAGAAGAGAAAAATGAACAGGAAGAGCAAAAAAGAGGGCAGAAAAATAAGCAGAAAAAGCAAAATAGAGCAGAAGACGGAAAATCATAGAGCACTCAGACACTCACAGACACTCACAGACCCACTCAGAGATTCACACACCAACTCACAGACCCAATAAGACACTCATGCACCCACTCACAAGCCCACTCAGAGAATCATGCACCCACTCACAGAACCCTTCAGACCCTCACACACCCACTCACGGACTTACTTAGACACTCACACACCCACTCACAGACCTACTCAGACACTCACAGACCCACTCAGACTCACACACCCATTCACAGACTCACTCAGACTTTCCTGCACTCACTCACAGATCTACTCAGAGACTCATGCACCAACTAGCAGACCCAATGACACACACACACTCATAGACCCACTTAGACACTCACACACCAACTCACAGACACACCCAGAGACTCATGTACCCACTCACAGACCCACTCATAGACTCACACACTCACTCACCAACTCACCCAGAGACTCATGCACTCACTCACATGCCCACCCAGAGACTCATTCACTTATTCAAAGAGTCACTCAGAGACTCATGTGCCCACTTACAGACCCACCTCAGACACGTATGTACTCAAGATTCAAGTGTTTTATTATGATTTCCAACTCAAAGATTTCTACATAAATATGAGCAAGATTATGCAGGGACCAATAGATATAATATAAAATATGCAAAAGTATAGACTACAAGAGGAAACCATTCAGCCTACTGCCATGCTCTACTTTAAAATAAAAAACAAGATCAGATAAGGTGCAAACACGCAATAAAATCAGTTAGGCATTATAGTGCAATCCTTGAACAATGCAGGAAACTATCCGTTCTTAGTGCAATACAGCAGAAACTGGTACAAAATGGGAGAGAGGAGACTTAACAAATGAAAAAAGAGAATTCATTCAGCTTTTCAAGACAATGCTAATCAATACTTATATTATGAAATACATACTCTTTGAAGAAACCTATGATTCCCTAATCTACAGGGACAAGGCCAAATGCAGTTAATATTAAGCTTACAATATATATATATTTAAAAGATATATTTTTTTAAATTGAGCAGTCTCGGCATAATAGAGGATCATACAGACATTGACGAGCTGTCGCTGCTGAAGTTATATTGTACTTTGTGAACGATGGTCTTAAAAATTGACGTCACAATGAATGTAAGAGAGGACAAACAAATAGCACATGATTTAAATCTTGAACATATTCAGATTACAAATTTGGCAAAGGTCACAAAGACTCTCATTCCTAGGCATACCTTCCCAGATTCCAGTAACAATTTGTAACTGGGGCAAGTTTAACCTTAATGATAAGATGATTGTACGCACACCATGGGGAAGGTTCTGAAATACATACTCTTTGAAGAAACCTATGATTCCCTAATCTACAGGGACAAGGCCAAATGCAGTTAATATTAAGCTTACAATATATATATATTTAAAAGATATATTTTTTTAAATTGAGCAGTCTTGGCATAATAGAGGATCATACAGACATTGACGAGCTGTCGCTGCTGAAGTTATATTGTACTTTGTGAACGATGGTCTTAAAAATTGACGTCACAATGAATGTAAGAGAGGACAAACAAATAGCACATGATTTAAATCTTGAACATATTCAGATTACAAATTTGGCAAAGGTCACAAAGACTCTCATTCCTAGGCATACCTTCCCAGATTCCAGTAACAATTTGTAACTGGGGCAAGTTTAACCTTAATGATAAGATGATTGTACGCACACCATTGGGAAGGTTCTGAAATACATACTCTTTGAAGAAACCTATGATTCCCTAATCTACAGGGACAAGGCCAAATGCAGTTAATATTAAGCTTACAATATATATATATTTAAAAGATATTTTTTTTTAAATTGAGCAGTCTCGGTATAATAGAGGATCATACAGACATTGACGAGCTGCCGCTGCTGAAGTTATATTGTACTTTGTGAACGATGGTCTTAAAAATTGACGTCACAATGAATGTAAGAGAGGACAAACAAATAGCACATGATTTAAATCTTGAACATATTCAGATTACAAATTTGGCAAAGGTCACAAAGACTCTCATTCCTAGGCATACCTTCCCAGATTCCAGTAACAATTTGTAACTGGGGCAAGTTTAACCTTAATGATAAGATGATTGTACGCACACCATGGGGAAGGTTCTGAAATACATACGGCTGAGGTTTTTCACAAATGCTGCTCTCAACTTTCCAGCTCACTTCATAAATAAACTTTTTAATAAGGTTTTTTAAAATAAGCTTGGAGAGAGGTGCCAACTCATTCTGACAAATTTCAAAGAAATCTAGAGCTTTCATATAACTTGAGAGGAGAGCACTGCTTCCCTTCAAGCTATAAGATATTTCGTGTTTTAGTGCAGCTTGGATCAAGCCTGATAAATATTCAGTAAATTATTCCTCCATCTTAAAACATCTGCCATAGCAAATACGTTTGAAGAGAGCACCCCAAATTCAAGCCGCAGGTCTGAATGAACAGCAGATAAATTCAGATTACAAATTTGGCACAAAATACGCACTTTGACCTTCTCAAAAAAGGACCAGTACTGCTCATCCACTTCTACACAGGCATAGCTCAGTAAAGGTGGGATTTTGATATATACCACAAGAACATGAACAAAGTGCCTTTGCCCACAGCACTTATATAGTCTGTGAATGGCTGAGGCTTGAGATAATGCTTCTCGTTTGCACTGACAGATATGATCCTGATCCAGCGCTCTGACTGAAAAACTGTCTCACCTACGCTACCTATCACATCTATACTCACCATTAATCATAAAACACAAATTGGGCCCATAACACTAATGAGACATTTTCTGAGCATCCGAATCATGTGGTCTGATTAAACAAAACTATTCACAAACTATTTACACATTTATACACAACTGCAGTTTATCTATTCTTACCATGGTTTTTAAGCATTTATCATATTAATAAGGCCACTAAGGCGAATGGATCAACTGATGGAAACTAGACCATGAATAAACAAGGCCAGCTTGTCATTTCAAATCTAATTTTATTAGCTTTATTCATAAAGAGGAATAACATTAAAGATTTAAAGTATTTATTTCATAAGCAATCAAGAAAGCAGCATTTTATTAAGAAAATGAATTAGAATACTGGCATCATGAAGGCAAGCTCAGAAACATGAATTATTAGCAGAATAACGGTTTCCATTCCCCTAAACCTATTTCCCTGTCTAATTCTCACTCCACCTAGAAAGGAAAAATCATTTAAAGTCTGCTGTCCTTACGTGCGCCAAACGTCCGACAGCATGTCACGTCAATCAGGAATCGGAAAGCAAGAGTTTTTTCCCTGCCCTCTGTGGCAGATTTTATACCTTTCTTTCTAGCTAAACTTTCTACATTTTACATTCTTTCACGAAAATCCAGACTTCTTATTGGCTGAGCCATGTCAGACCACCGTTAGGTTATCCGATTCTGAGACCCATTCTGTTACCCACCCCCTTACTAATTAACTCCGTTAGTTATGTTACCTAGCAAAGCACATTCAGGCAGCTTTTTATATTTACCTCTCCTTTGGGAATCATACCAACTTCATTTGCTTTTATCACAGAAAGGACATAACATAAGCACATAAATAAGCACATGCCATTAATTAAACAGCCACATTTAGGGGCCGATTAGGATGGCGGACGGACCTGAGTCCGTCCGCCACCATAGAGTAGGGGGGAACGTCCGCATGGGCAGCGGTGTTCCCCCCGTGAAGATTAGGATGTGACCGCCAGGGTGGCGGTCACATCCTCTATCCTTAACATTGCGGCTGGTGCAGCTTCAAGCTGCACCCGCCGCAATGTAAAAAATGCATACTTTGCTTTTGTATGCAGAAAGCGGCAGGCACCGCGCGGTGCCTGCCGATCTCTGCATACAAATGCAGGGGGGTACCATAGGTACCCCCCATGTGCACCCCCCACCCCCCCTTCACCTAGGGGCCCCGCAACGGGCTCCCGCAGTGAAGTTCAACATGCTTTTCCACGGCGGAAAATCCGTCGCGGAAAAGCATCTTCTCAAGCATTTCCTAATATGGTGGACGGTGTCTGAGAGACACCTCCACCATATTAGAGCTTTTCCGCCGCGGTTGTAAGCCAACCGCGGCGGAATTGCTGAGGATAGAAAACAGGACCCACCAGCCATCCTAATGTGGCGGTGGGTCTCTGGCGGGTCCGCTGCGGGTTTTCCGCATCCTCTGGGCCGGCGGTGACTTCCGCCGGCCCGGAGGATGCGGAAAAAACGCAATCCTAATAGGCCCCTTAATACTGACAAAGACAATAGACAAGGTTAGCATATTATTTTTCTTTTTGCGTTTGCAACATAAAGCACATTAGTTTTCCCCATGTATATCGATGTATGTAGTCTTAAACTAAGTTGATTAGTAATTTTCACCACATGCTTATTAGTTCAATTATTATTATGGGAGATTAACTTCGCAAGTTTGAACAAAATCTTGTTCCTCACCTTGCTTCATCAATCCTTTTATATAAACAATTACTGGAAAATATTCTACCAAGATATGGATACACTTTGAACTTATCGTTTCCCAAGAACAAGTTTAAATCCTTCCTAACTCTGCAACCCCAGAGACTTGAAATTCATGACTTTGCTTTTAGAGATGTTTATTTTTAGAAGATGTTCATCATCATAGTTCCCCAGCAAAAAGAGATTCCTCTGCAATCCTATTGGGGTTAAATCCAACAAAACGATGTCATTAGCATAAAGTAGATAACTAATATTCATCAAGCCTTGTTAAGAAGGGTGCCCTTCGGTCTGTCCAATTCTGCATGGTAAGTTGTTGTGGTTATTCTTAGAGCTGCTTAGCGTGGTATTCGAGAAGTGTGGCTCAGGGGTTAGAGGCAGCAGACCCGGAAGCTGAGATCAGTCCTGGACCAGGGTTCAATTCCCCGCCTCGGCGGGTCTTGGGCTAAAAATTCCACGGACTCGATAATTCTCGCCCCGGTGCCTCCTCGACTCACGGGTTCACACTCTGCGACTCTGGGCAATAGCTTGCTTAATCTCCACAACGGCCCCTCGCGGCGGGATGCCTGACTTTCACCTTGTGGATACCCTGCTATCTCACAGGGGAATACCAGGAAGGGTTCCCTAAGCAAGCGCCGGGACACCCACTGCGGGTAGCTGTGCGCTATATAAGCTCAACTACATTTACATTTACATCTCCATGGTAGCGTCTCATGTGGAGACAGTTATTACCAAGAGTACTGACAGGCTGGCAGCTGGAGTTGATGGCTCTATTATTGAAGAAATAAAAAGACTTTAAAACTTACCAATGTGAGTCCTTTCAAAACTGGAGACCAGCGACGCTTTCGAGGGAACAAGCTTGCCACCAACTTTTCCCCTTTCTTTTGAACCTGCGGATTCACTTTCTTCTCCACAGTTTTTGTGTGACCAGAGAAGAAGCATCGTCATCCTCAAGATTTCCTACGTCTGCAGCTGTGATTCCGGTTTTTCCGTGCGTTGGGATCCGCTTTTAAACAAATTTCTACACTTTGGCAATTTTTTTGCCTTCCTGACAGTTTTCACCACTTGCGACTTTGCTCGTGCACTTGCTGACGTGCGCAGCCCGAGCTGCACTGCGCCTCATCATCACACTCGCACATGCCACGTCCATTGCGTGCCGCCATTTTGTTTATTTCGATCTCCATGGCAACCTCGACATGGAGCAACATGCTACACGTGAAATTTGACATTCTCTTTGCTTACAACCGATTTTAATTATGAATCGGTTGGGACTATTTGTCTAGTTTGTTATTCCTGGAACGATTTCACATGCACTGGGTCATGTTATTTGTAAAAATAACAAAGTAAAAATTGTGACATTCTTAAGCTACCTGTGCCAGCACTTACAAATTTTCAAGTCTACACTGCATTGCCTTTTCGGTCTGTCATTCTCAAAAGCTGCTTGTGCCTGCACCACTTATTTTGGATTTAATCTTTGTTTTGCTTTTTGCGCCTATTAACTAACTGAACTTCCTTTACAATAAAGCTTCACCATGGCTGCCACTACAATGAGCCAACCACCTCCTTTTCTTTGTGAAAAAGGTGAACCACTACTACCATGATAAACATGGAAATTACTTTTGACTCGTATTTGGTAGCTATTGGAGGTGAAAAATTCTCGGCTCATAGGAGACAAGCCATTCTCCTTCATAATATTGGAGAGAAAGGGCAAAACATTTACAAGAGTATTGATGTGATTCCTGTTGGTGAGGGAGATGGTGAACCGTTTGATGTGTTTGAAATGTCCATAAAAATATTGGAAATGTACTTTGGGCCATACATCAATTTTGTGTTAGAAAGGCACAAGTTTTTCATGAGGATCCAAGAGCCTAATGAGAAAATTGGGAACTATCTAGCTTCACAAGAAACGCTTGCCCGCACTTGTGAGTTTGGGGACCTTACTGACTCATTGATAAATAATCAATTGGTCAGGTGCACTAATAGTCCTAGAGTACAAGAACAACTTCTGTCTAGAAACCCATCTCTAAAGGAAGCTATAGCTATTGTAGAGGTGATGGAAAATACCTCTGGCTGACAGTGCTCCAACTCCTAGTATCATTCATGAGTTGACCCAAAGGGAGACGCTTCAAGACTCTATTGACAATGTCTCTAAAAATATGCGTGGAACCAAGGCAAAACCTTCCACAGATTTTTCAAGGATGAAATGCTACAGATGTGGCAGCGCCAACCACTCTTCCAACTACGCTAACTGCTATGCGAGAAACACAACCTGCCACAAATGTGGGATCAAGGGTCACTATACCAGAGTATGCAAGTCCGGTGGCAGAATGCGCAATATAGAGAATGTTGAGACTTGTGACACCTCGAGAACTGTTATGCTAAGCGTGTGAGGTGATGGCCTGGTTGATGCTGATCTCATCAGTATGCCAGAATGTGAGGTGATGATTGGTGACAAATTGATTGTGGTTTTGGCAGACTCTGGTTCTCCTTTCACAATGCTAGGCAATGAACTGTGGGACAAGACTTTTCCTGAGTTCCAACTCTCAGCCGCTGACATTAGTCCTGCTAGTTATGGTGGCTCACATATTGATGTAATTGGGTTTGCCATCATGAAGATTCATTTCAAAGGGAGCGAGACCATTTGGAAGATTAATGTCGCCAAACGAGGTGATAGTCTTCTTGGCTGGAGACATCAGAGGGACTTGGGTATAATTCTCAACCCGAATGCTAGGTTTCCATCCGAGCAAGTCATTCTGTTTGACCAATCAGCAGCCTCTAGCAAGTTTTTTGAGTAGTTCCCTTAAGTCTTCTCTGACAACCTTGGTCTTCTTAAGAACTTTGAACACCGTATATTTCTCAAGCAGAACGCAACACCTGTGGTACACAAGGTTAGGAAAGTTCCCAACATGATGCTTGAACCCCTCAGAAATGAACTGAAGAGACTGGTATTTCTGGATGTTATTGAGGAAATCGAATCCTCTGAATGGTTGGCCCCAGTGGTTTTGGCCCCCAAGGATGGAGGGAAAAGTATTAGGATGTGTGTGGACTTAAGGAGTCTAAATAGGTGGATATGGGTTGACCGCCAACCCCTGCCAAACATCTCTGAGTCCATTAACATGCTTGATGGTGCTAAGGTTTTCAGCTTGTTAGACTTGTCCTCGGACTATCACCAGGTGCCCCTCCATCCAGAGTCCAAACATTTAACATCTTTTGTAATACTACGCGGGACCATCTTTTTTATCAGAATGCCTTTCGGGTTAGCCTCTGCAGCTGCCTGCTTTCAACGCATCATGAAGTTGATCCTGGGCGATATTTCCATCGTCATGTTCTTCCAGGACGACATCTTAGTCTACGGGAAGGATGATTTGGAACATGACAAAGTTTTGAGAACTGCTTTACAAAGTCTGAGGGAAAATGGTTTGACTGTGAATAGACTAAAATGTAATATTGGGGTATCTTCGTCACATATTTGGGACATGTTATTTCCGGGGAGGGTATCCGACCAAAACTGGATCTGGCTAGGAGTATTGTGGATGCTCCTGTCTCAACAGATAAAGAGCAGGCCAGGTCTTTCCTTGGCCTTGCCTAGTTTTACTCTGTTTGTTCAAGGTTTTGCCTCCACTTTTGAACCCACCAGGGCCCTTCTAAGGAAAAGTACACACTTTGTTTGGTCACCAGAGTGTGTTTCAGCTTTTAGTTCCATCAAACAGGCAATAGGTAAAATGTCTACTTTTGGTCACTTTGACTCCAAGAGGAAAACTTTCTTAACTACTGACGCAAGCTTGTGTGACCTTGGAGCTGTAATTTCCCAAGTTGATGGAGGTGTGGAAAAGGTCATTGCATTCGACCTCAAAAGCATTGAAGAAACCGGAGCAACAGTATTCATGTATAAAAAGAGAGGCTTTGGCTATTGTATGGGCAATTAAACACTTTACGTTTTACCTAAGGGACATTCCCTTTTTGGTTAATCTGATCATCGCCCTTTAGTTCAGGTTTTCTCATGTGCGGAGAGTTAAAGTCTCACCCCTAGACTTCAGCGTTGGAGTGAGGGGTTGGAAGAGTACAATTTTCAAGTACAATATTTTCCTGGCTCTGCCAATAAGGCAGTGGATTGCTTATCAAGACGCCCCATCGATTGTTGCAGTGATACTTTGGACTGTGATGCTGTTAGTGTTTGCTGGGTCAAGGAGCCTGCTATCCAAGAGCTAGAATGGGAACAAGCTTTGTTGGAATATGTGTTGCTTTCTATTGGTATGGATTTTGTTGTAAAAGGGTGGCCCAACAGCAAGAGACTTGATTCTGATCTATTATCCTCTGATCCATTAGAAATGTACTTACTCTATGTCAAGGTCAACTCATGCGTGGTGAGAGAGTAATACCCCCTGATGCCTTGAGACCTAAACTGGTGAATCTTGCCCATGAGGGGCACTTAGGGAGAAATCTCACGAAGTCTCGACTGCGTGAGAGGTATTGGTGGCCCAGGATGGATAGCCATGTTGAGGAAGTTGTTAAAGAGTGCTGTCAGTGTGCCTCCAGTGATAAATACCAAGTCACCAATACTGCTCCTTTGTCACCTGTTTAAGTTCCACTTGAGCCCTGGATCAATCTTGGTTTGGACCTTATGGGTCCCTTTGAACTCTTAGGTCCTTCAGAGAGGTATGTGATACTTTTGGTGGATTACTCTTCCAAGTGGGTGTCCACCAGTTGTGTTGGTTCTATCAGCACAATGGTGGTTATTGATTTAATTAAAGATGAATTTGCATGTGAGGGCATACCTAGATTCATCATCACCGATGACGGGGTGTGGTTCGCAGGAGATGCAGGACTTTTTGAGGGACTATGGCATCACTCATCAGAAAACTGCGCTTTATGCTCCGCAAGTCAATGGACCTGCGGAACGCATTAACAGGGTGGAAAAGGCATGTGTGCAGAGAGCTATTGATAGAAAGGTTCCTTTCAAAGATGTCTTGAGGGATACTTGGTGGGCACATCGCACTGCTCTCAATGCTGTGCTACAAAAATCTCTCTTTCAGATATTGAGAGGGAGAGTTGCTTTATCCAAGCTCACTCCTGGTTGGTTACCTCTCATTGAGGGTCCTGTTTTGGATAAGGAGGAGGTGGGTGTTAAAGTCAAATCTTACCAACAGAAGTACAAGGAGAGGTTTGACTTTAAGAATTCAACCAAATCTACAACATGGAAGGTGGGAGATTGGGAGCTGCTCAGCCTAGTATTCTATCTCCAGGGTAGCGTCTCGTGTGGAGACAGGTATTACCAGGAGTACTGACAGGCTGGCAGCTGGAGTTGGTGGCTCTATTATTGAAGAAATAAAAAGACTTTAAAACTTAACAGTGTGAGTCCTTTCTACATAAGTCATGGGTGTAAATAGAGAAAAGAAGGGCCCCAAGCAGGAACCCTTGCTTCAAGCCATTTTGTGTCTCCACTTTGCTTGACAAACCTGTGTTCCCTCTCATCAAGACCTGAGTCCAAGTGGATAAGTATTGGACAATAATCAGCCTAAGAATATGAGCAGGGATCCCCAATGCAAACCGTTTCCAGCACAGCATCTCATGGTCACCTCTATTAAACAGTGTGGAGAAATCAATAAGGCAGAGTGTAAAACTATGCCATTACCCATGGGCTACTTTTCAATCAGTGTTTGAAGGGCTGTGATATTATCTAAGGTTACTAAATTCTTGTAGAAACGAACTTGCTCAATGGGAACAATGTTATTACCAAATGGCCATTCCTAAGCATGAAGAATACTCTTGTTGACAAATTTCCAATCACATCTTGTAACGCAGACTGTCTGAAGCTGGCAGGAGAAGTTTAAGGCCCCTTTTTATATAAAGGTACAACCACACATCATTCCAGGAAGGCAGTATAACCCCATTCAGTTTACAATATAGAAGCACAAGACACAGAAAAAGAGCCCATGCGGACACTTCTTGCTTGATAAGAGATGTTAGAAGTTCTTCGGGGCACATCGCCCCAGAGGAACTAGCACCCTTAATAAAGACCTCTCTCTCCTCGTAAGAAGGCAGACGATAAATGTCTAAGGAGCAGCCTCACCATTCAAATCCAACTAAATCCTACAGCAAGAATTATGGTCGTATAACTGAGAATTGTATTGGGTCCACTCTTCATCAGATATAGGTATAGCCTCAGCCTTAATTCTGGAATCACAGCATTTGGCTATGAAGGACCAATATTTAAGCGAAAAACCAGAAGAAGCAGCTTCTCGCTACTTAATCCATTTCTGGTCCTCCTTCATTCATTAAGACACCTTTTATCTAGTTCTTGTTTGCTTCAACCAATTGATTCCCTATTGCCTCAATAATGGCGGCAGGTTTAATAGTTTCCTTACTAGGGAACTTATATCACAGTTTAGCTTTTTCCCACCCATGGGATAATCGCTGAGGACTTAGCACTAGTAATTCTATTTTTGCTCCCAAAAGTGAAAAAAAACGGACAACTGCTTTTCATACCGGGGGATAAGGTTATATGGTGATGTAGCAAAGGAGCCTATTTTGCTGTTTTACTATGAAAGGCCAAATTCAATATATTATTATTTGACCAAAAGGTATGCCCATTTGTGTTGTAATAAACTATAGTGTCATTTCTGGAATTCCAGGAGTTGAGCGCCTTAAGCTCTGAGGGACATTTGTATCAAAAAAGAGAATTGCAATTCCCAAATAGCGATTTTTACTGAATCGCTGTTTAAGAATAGCTAAACGCGATGTAGGTAAAACATCGCAAAGATTTAGCGAATCGGTAATAATCGCAATTACCGATTTCTAAAATAGCGATTCCTTAATAGCGAAATCACTATTAAGAAATCACAAATTTGCGAATTTGATATTCAGGAGCATATTGATGACATCACAACCAGGAAGTGTGACTGCCCATGCTGTTTCTGATTGCTTGAGGCTGTGTCAGAGGCTGGGAGCAGGTGCACACCACTCTGAAGTCCATCTGTAGTGCAAAGGCACCATCCAAAACACTTTGGATACACAGGAGAAGGAAAAGGAGGCCGCTGTAAGGAAAAGGAAACTAAGATTTAGTGAAAAAGAACTTGAGGTCCTCATTGAAGAGCAATGAACTGCTTTTTGGCAAGAAATCTCTGCACATCCCAGAGTCAGAGAAGCAAAATATCTGGCTGGACATACAGGCTAAGGAAAATGCCATTGGTGTCACACAGTGCTCCATTTGGGACCTGCGCTGGTACGACATGCGCTCAAGGGGTAAAGAAAAGGTTGCCGATAGGCTTGCGGAGGTCCAGAAATCTGGCGGAGGTCCATCTACTGAGCCTGCATCCAAACCCCTTCAGGATTTGGTGGAGTCCACCCTACAGCCAGAAAGCATCAGCGGGGTTGCAAATATTGACAGCTGAGCCACGCCCGACACAAGACAGGGTAAGATACATGCTAAATCAGCCCTGACAAGTTACCCACAAAACAACACACTCAGGAATGCTTTAATATCGACGTATCAATGCCACTCTATTCCACAATTTCCTGGTCACCCAGCAATGCATCATGGGAGATGTAGCCACACACATAACACAGTTGAGCAATGACACACATCAATGTATCTGCAGTTGACACACAATAGTGAAAAACAGAATGAAACACAGCAGTTAGGTACACCAACGTATTCAATTTTATTTAGTGAACAATAGAAAGCATGACACACAATAAGTAGTGCCCTTGTATTTACAGGTGAACCTGCGACACAGTGTGACGACACAGAACCTGATGAGGCACCACAGCCACAGGAACAGGCAGGGGGAGAGGAGACAGAGCATACAACACAGGCAACACCTGCCCAAAAGCAACACCGTTAGAATGCGCCTCGACTCCAGGAGTTGGAGGGAGAACTGGAAGGCATACAGGATGTGCCACATCCAGAGCAAGAAGAGCAGGCATGACAGGAACATGAGCAGCCTGCTATGCACCGCAGGAGCGGCAGTCGCATGAGATGCAGGCCAAAGCACAAATCGCAGACTTAGGAGATGATTCTTCTGTGTTTTCTGTCCTGGAGTGCACAATGGTCAAGGATCAGCATCTGCAAGCAAAAACAAGCGGTCAATGAACAGGCAGCTGGTGTCTGTCAATCACAATCTAACAGACATAAAGGAGGGCATCAGAGAGCTAAACACGCTATTGTAGAGGGAAATAAGGCATGTGCAGACAGGATTAAGGAAATGACTGTAGCAATCAAAGAGCTCTGTGCCACAATGCAGACGGACCATGCATCCAAACCGCATCTATTCACCCATCTGGATCATTACAGTAAGGCAGTCAACTGTCTGTGCAATGCCCCATCTGTACTATCAAGACGCACAGTGTCGATGCAGATTGAAATGTCACACTGCAGCCAGGATGTTGCCAAACATTTGGTGCAGGTCACCAATGTAGGTGACTAGCTACAGACAGCAAACATAGCTGGCACAGGTCTTCTGGGTGCAGGGTACAGTGAGGAGGTCTCCAGCCACAGCAGCATTACCACACCAATGACAGAACCCAGAGGGCGTAGTGTGAGGCAGGGCAGTCAGAACACTGAGGGTGCTACTACAGTCCGTGGACAGAAAAAATAGACAGTGTTGCCACAGCTTAATGCTAAAAGGTGATGTAATCCATGGCATACGTACATTTGTCATTCCAATTATCATGTCCTGTGTACAAGACATGTGAAACAGCAAGAGCTACATATTACTTGTGATTTGTGGGCTGTGTAAATACATTTTACCTGAAATTAAGGTATATTAAAACACAGTTAATCCACAGTCATGATTAGCTTTGTGTCATCATTACTCACCTATAAATAGTTGTGTGTTATGTCATCATGTCTCTGTCTGCCATCTGCTGCACCTACACCACCTGCTGGTCTGAGACGTGGACCTGGAACCTCATCCTCATCTGATTCTGTATCTGTGAGTTCCACTAGTATGCCTTTTGTTGTTGAAACGTTGTGCTGTATGGCACAAGTAGCCACGATCTTGCAGCAGGCATCTGGTGAAACCTGACCTTCAGTATTCCAAATGTCCGCTCAGTGACATTGCTCGTTGACTTGTGTGCGCCATTTTATTTTCTCGCACTACCCAATAAGGAATTTACTTTTTTTAATATTAACTGTCAATTGCTTCCCAAACACAAGGCGGATATCTTTGATCAATGAGCAGCCCAATGCTATTTTCCTTACTGAAACTTGGATGCCTAAAAGGTCAAGTCCTGATGTAGCTACAGCATTGCCTACTAACTATGCCATTGTTAGGAAGGACAGGGAATTTAAAGTGGGGAAGGCATTGCTGTAATCTACAACAAGTCTTTTGATTGTAAATTTGAAAATTTACCCTCTACAACCTGCGAGGCCTACTTATTTAAACTTAGTCTTCCCTCCTAGTTTACCTTTCCGGGCATACTGGTTTTTCGTCTGCCTGGACATTCTGGCCCACGGGCTCCATCATTTCCCAATCTAATTATCCCTCACCTTCCTAATGCTGCTAACTTTACCATTATGGGTGATCTTAATCTTCATTTTGACGACCCAGCATGTATAAAAAGTGCTGCCCTCATTTCAGATCTGGCAGCAATGAATATTCAACTTTGTAACTCAGGGTCGACTCATGTTGCTGGTCATTTATTGGATCCAATTTTCTCTAATTTACTGAATATCTACTGCCCCCGAGCCCTCCCATTGTGCTGGTCGGATCACTATGCAGTTTGTTTTTGGATCAAAGTTGCATTCAGTCCACCAGTAGCCGCATTGGGAACTAAGTCCAAAACTAGAAATGAGGGAAAATTGATATTGGAGCTGTAAATAATCTTCTATCTAATAGCGCACCTGTTATCAAACAAATGGCAATTGCTGATCTTGGGGCCATCCAAAATCGGATAAAAAATCTATTGATGTTGTCTCCCTCTTTCCTATAAGAGGGTGAACAATCACCGCCCCCCTGCTCCTTGGTTCTCATGTTGTAAATTGACAGCAAAGGGTTAGCATTAGCAGAAGCCATCCTGTATTTAGAAGTTATCTTATCCGTCTTGTGAAAGCCATTTTGTATTTCTGGGAGCCATCTTGTTTGCCATGTGCTGCCACGTGCTCGCCATGTGCTCTGTCCTCCCTCAGTGTTGACTGCTCTTGTAATCTGCCTAACTATATTTAGCATCTTCCACCTTCGCACTTGCCCAGAAGGGCTTAGCTAGTAGAATGCACCTGCTTCTCTAGTATAACTGTCAGGCTATGTTTGCTGCTGTATGGAGAAGTAACTCTCCTCCCACTTTGTTGAGCAAGTAGATCTCGTATGTCCATCTTAGTCATTTTCATGCTTACATGAGCCAGGACTGCCCCTTGGTCTTTTGATGACTATGTAACCCTAAGCATATATAAGGCCCCAGTTTTCTGTACTCCTCAGACTGCCTCATTCAGTTGCTAAGGCTTCTGTGTGACGTAGTCTCACTCATTTGAGGTTAATAAAGATGTTCTTTTATATTTCAGCTTCTATGCCAATTTCTTCTTTGTTGGTTTAAAAGGACCAAGTATCAGTGGGACCCCTAAGAAGGTTTTTTGATTTCTTCAGTTGGCGCCCAACGTAGGGTTCATCAGAGAAGTGGCTATCTGAGGGAGTGATCTTGTCAGCAGACAGAAATCTACTGAGTAGGACAGGACAGGATTCAACTAAGGAGGTACTATGTGCACGGAGATTCTGGGGATTCTCTGTCTCTGCAGCCCAGTATATTTCTGATATTCCTGATTTAGATCCTCCACATGATGTCACCCCTGACTGAGAACCTTTTTGGCGTGAGTATTTTAAAAAAGACCGTTAGGTCATTCAGAACTTGGCAGTTAGAATTTGGACAACCATTTGTTTGGTAAGAGTCGTTCTGCGGCGCTTGCTGTTGGTTTGATGCCTTGGATTGGTAAGGTAGTTTAGTAATGCTTACTGTGGCTTTGGAATTTTTGGAATTTGTGTTGGCCAATTTTGGATTTGTTTGGGATAGATATACGAATTTCAATTTGTGTAGGCAGGTAATGAGGAGATTTTTCTCTGTTTGACTTTGTTTGAACGGCTCAACGTACGAAGAGTACCTTAAGCGCTACTTTGTTTATATAATATTTGCATATTTTGCAATATTTTTGGCATGCCTGTTTCAAGCACACATCGAAGAATGTGTTGCTTTTTGGAGGTACCATTATGAGATGTGAATTAAATTAGCCGGCTCCCTTGAGGGAATAGCTAGATAGGTTTAGGTATAAAAACATATTTCTTCCTTGGTGATTATGTATCCCCATGGAATTCAAATATGGACAGAATACAAACAAGGATCCTTTTTCTGCGCAATTTTATGAATGGAAATATGCAGAGCGATTTTTTGGTGTTCTGCCAGCCAAAGCTAGTGAATTGAGTGTATTTTGGCTTCTTGGAAATAAAACAGTTTGTGGGGCTGTTTTTGTTTGCAGTCTTTTGGAATATTATTGACAAGCGCTTCTTGTAAATATGACTTACAAGTATTTACAAATGGTTTGATTAAGTACAGTCTGTGGGCTGTCCTTTGTTTCTGTCCTAAGTGTTGATCTGTGCGTTAAATGTGTGTTTAAATGTCTACGTGGTTCGTGGTTTCACATTGCAACTTCGGTAAGCAAATAGCGATTGCGCTATTTGTGAAATAATGGCTCTTGAGCGTGCTGTGTTGTCTGATTCTGAGCGTATGACCCCTTCTGTATATGTCTGGAATGAGCTAAATTTGTGTTCGTGTTTTCTTGCTGTCATCAGTCTGTTCTGCAAAATGTCATTTAATTAATATTAAATAAAAATCCGGAAAATAACCATATGATATGCTAAATAAATGTATGTTATTATTAAATTGATAAAGAGTAAGCAATTATGCACATGTACAAACTGGCAATGCTTAAAAGATAAAATTAGAATTCCCATTCAATAGGAATAAAATAGGCTTCAAAAACGAAATTGTGTGTTTTGTAATAAATAAACAATTATAAAACATTTTCCTTAGATACATTGTATTAGATATTAACAGGCAAACACTTCATCTGAAGTAAATGTTTGCAGAACTAAAACGCATATTATAGAACATGCATTGAAATGCCTCAGTTTTAAATAGACTGTCCCCAAGCTTACATTTCAACACTAAATAAAGCTTTACAACAGCAGTGTTTTTACTGCCGCTAAGCAACCAGCTGTTGTTTTTGTAGGCTACGGAGAGACAGGGATGTTGATTCATCTAGGATTTTGCATTGCTAGCATGGTGTAAAATCCTGCATTTCAGACTGCTGTTTTAAAAAGTTACAAAAAACAGGTTCATTATTTTAGATACCAGGAAAATATTTAACGTAGGGATTTCCTTTCTTGCCTTTTTTTTTACATAAGCATATTTATGGTTCTGATGTTAAATATTGACTGTCCTTTTAAAAAAGTGGCGCAAAACTTTTCATGTTTCAAGTTAGGCTCCTGTGCTTAGGTTTGTGAATGAGTGCGTCTAAATATGATGGGCAAGGGATACAGCTTGCTTTTCATGTGGAATTATCAGAAATGATTGGTTTTATTAAAAAAATAAGTGCTTTTAAATTCGTTTTTTATTATGTATAAAGCTTAATACTCATACTGTGACCTCCTAGCATTAAAATTAAATGTAAGTTGTGTTGTACCACATAATGATTCAAAAAGGGGGGTGGTGATGGACAGAGTATCTGAATTAAGCAGAACACTCCTACCCAGTCAAAAGATCAGGGCTTGATCCATCACCGTTTTTTAGCTCAATGCACCATCCCAGTTCAGAACATGGCTACATGCAAATTAGTCTGACCCTGGCCCAGTGCATCATGGGAACAGGGCAGACCAAACTACCAAGCCAATTCTTTACTGTAAAGGAAACAAGCTTCCGGGGACCGGTTTCTGGCATTACAGCCGTCTTCGGCCCGGCTTGCTTGAATCCTGATGGTGCAGTGAGCAAGGGACTCACATCTGAGCATACCCTTCCACACTTGTGGTGGCCAAAACGATTCAAAAAGGGGGGTGGTGATGGACAGAGTATCTGAATTAAGCAGAACACTCCTACCCAGTCAAAAGATCAGGGCTTGATCCATCACCGTTTTTTAGCTCACTGCACCATCCCAGTTCAGAACATAGCTACATGCAAATTAGTCTGACCCTGGCCCAGTGCATCATGGGAACAGGGCAGACCAAACTACCAAGCCAATTCTTTACTGGAAAGGAAACAAGCTTCCGGGGACCGGTTTCTGGCATTACAGCCGTCTTCGGCCCGGCTTGCTTGAATCCTGATGGTGCAGTGAGCAAGGGACTCACATCTGAGCATACCCTTCCACACTTGTGGTGGCCAAAACGATTCAAAAAGGGGGGTGGTGATGGACAGAGTATCTGAATTAAGCAGAACACTCCTACCCAGTCAAAAAGATTATATTTGTATTGGTACTCAACAGAGGACCACAAATTTAACATCAAACAATTAATAAGAACAAAAGAAAGAAATATAACTTCATAGATCAGTATAAAATTAACAAAGATTTTAAGAATTTATAAAAATTGTAACATACTAGTTCATTCGGAGGCTGTTTACACACAGTTAATAGATCTTCTACCCTTTTGATCCTACAAGTACGATATATTGGATCAAGGTGCATAGCACGTGCTACTGTTACATTAGAACTAGGGCATACAAATAATAAGTGCTCTATGGTCTGAATGCCCCCATGACAGAAGGAACACAAAGGGGTTTCTCCAGATGACCATCTCGATTTAAAAGATTGCACAGGTAGTATGCCCAATCGTAACATTGAGATCGCCCTCCTCGCGCTATGCGTAAGGGAAAACCCAATGTACGGCTGTATACATTTGTACTCCAGTAGGTTTATGAAAGATTTGTAAGTAGATAATTTTTCGCTATGCGCAAGATCAAGATCATAGCTCAATTTTGAAGTAAAACATTTAAGAAAAAGTTTCAACTGTGATACAGACCAAGTGAGTAAAATATCAGGACAGATCTTAGCCATTCGAAATGCAACAGTCATGTTCCCTAAAAAAGTTTGCTGAGCTGCTCCTGAGTCAAAAGTTTCGTTTTTCAACAAGAATCTAAGCGTTCCCTCCTTTGCATGGAGGAGGTTATATGCCCACCTTATGACGTTCGCCACAGCCGTAGCATATGAACTTGTTATAGAAAATTCTAGTCTTAAAACTTGAACTGGTATAGAATCGGATACCTTCATAATTCTTTTCAGGATTTTTCCTTCTTTGCGATCCATGTAGCCCCACTGCTTTATAGGAATATATTCCGTCGCATAGGATAGGACAGCGGGAATCTTTACTTTATATACTTTTAACAATGAGGAAAAATGCCTGCTACCGGTCGCACAATAAAGTCTAGAGAGTGCTCCAACGTGTAGATCAGTTTTCTTTATTAAGTTATCTATGTGTTTTGTATTTTTTAAGTTCTTTGAGAGAGTCCTGCCCAAATATATATATTCATCTACTTCATCTATCTTTTCTCTACCGAGCCTCCAGATATATTTAGCACTTGATTTCCTCCCGGAAAAGGCTACAACTTTTGTTTTCTTTATATTTGGGATTAAGAAATTTTCTTTTGAGTATTTGTACAGGATGTCTAATAATTTTTGCAATCCAAAGGGAGTCAAATCAAACATCACTATATCATCCGCGTAAAGCAACGCATGAATGCTTTGTGTGTTAATTTTTGGAGGCAAGCTCGAGCCCTGTTGTAGCTGATGGGGTAAGTCACTGAGATATAAAGAGAATAACATTGGGGCTAAAAGACACCCTTGCTTAAGACCATTGGTTGTTTTTATTATATCAGTTAGACCTTTTTCACCTCCCATTTGTACTTGACTCCAGGTATTAGAATGGAGGCTTACTATGACCTGTAACAGTTGTTCAGAGATGCCAAGACCCCTTAATTTGTTCCATAGTGTAGGTCGATCGACGCGGTCAAACGCGGTAGAATAGTCGATGAATGCTGAATAAACGGTCTGACTTTTCCGAGTTACGTATTTATCAAAAATGACTTGAATGATTGCAATATTATCCGTAACAGAATGCTTAGGTCTAAAACCAGCTTGAAACATAGGTATTAGTCCCTGCGAGAATGCCCAATCTTTCAGATGTTGTAGTACCTCCGCGGCAAAAAAAATTCCGGTAGCATCCATCAGTGCTATTTGACGATAGTTTCCTGCTACTATTTTACTCCCTTTTTTATGTATGGGGATGATGGTACTCCCCTGCCATGATTTTGGTACTTGTCCAGTATGAAAAATATGGTTAAAAAGAGGGGTTAACAGACGACTCCATTCCTTGGGGTCTACTTGCAGGACTTTGATGGATACTTGATCTGGGCCAAAGGCACCTGTGTTTCTAGCTTTTCTAATATGTGCCTCTACCATTATTGCGGTAGTTTTGGAAATAGGGTATTTATGCTTTTCCTTTATGTTTCCTGCACTGTTTTCATTTAGTGTAGCCAAATTTTCTTTATAAAGATCGGTCAAGTAAATTTCCCATTCTTTAGGCGGGACCGGTATGGCTTGTAGTTTCTTTTTTGTTCCGGTTAATTTGGCTATTAGGGACCAATATTTACGCTGATTATATTCTTTTGCAGCTATTTGAATGTCGACCCAATTGCGATCGTGAAGAGTTTTTTTCTGACTATTTTTCTCTCTTCTCAGCTGATTTTTTAATTTGTTTATTTCTTTCTCTCTTGAAGGCGAAGAGTTAGTATATTGAGCACGTATTAATTTATTAAGTTTTTTCTTAATTAGTGAGTTCCGAATTTTATTTTTGTTTACGTTTTTCTTCGTTTTGTTTCCTGTTGCATCCTGATGAAACTGATTTAGTAGTACCTCTTTAAGATCCTTGATTATGTGCTCAAAATTTGCTATTGGGTCATCTGAGTAAATTTTCCTTAAAAATTGTGTGCATTTAATCAGAACTGATGTTTTATCCATAAGTGATGAGTTCCAGAAAATTCGTCTATGGTCGCTATTTACCGTGGTTGTATTTCTATGAAGAATAATCTGTCCTACAGCTGTAGGGTGAGCTGACCAGCTAGTGGTTAATTGCATCAGTGCATGATCGCTTTCTGCTGTAAAGTTAGAATGCAGATACATAACAGTTTCAAATAAATCCGTACCGCAGATAAAGTAGTCTATAATAGAGAAGGACCCTTTTCCCCGTCTGGTGTGTGATGCCGGAATATCTCCTTCAACGTTACCATTCAGGATTACCCCATTTATATTAGGCAATGCTGTTAACAACATTTTGCCTCTTCTATCTAAACGGATTGTTTTGGGGAATTGTGGAGTTGAAATTTCCAGTGTTTCCTCTTCGTAAATACTTTCCCACTTTCTTATTTCAGAGTTTGAAATTTTTCCATTAAAATCGCCCGTAATTATATAGGACGGAAAAAATTGTTCCTCTATTATCTGCGTGATGGTTTTCATGATATCTACAAATAGAGTGTCTTGCTTTCTCCCAGGAGGGGCATATATATTGAAAAGCAGAATTGTGTTTTTTGAGGCAGTATTATGAATGCTTAAAAAGAACTTTATGCATTGTAGGTTATCAAGGTTAGTCTCTACTATTTCCTGCGACCACAGATATTCTTCCTTCATTAGTATAGCCAGACCTCCTTTGGCATGACCCCGGTTGGTTGCTTTAGCCGGTATATCATAGACATAGTAACCCGTCTGAGAGAAGGATTCAGTTGCCCAAGTTTCTTGCAATGTCAGGATATCAGGCTGGTTATTTAGAGCTTCAATCATTTTACTTTTAGATCTACCAGCCATGTTCCACGATGTAATTTGTAATCCGTTGTTAAACAGGGTGTTTCGGGCAAGTAGAGATTTTATTGCTATTTAGTGTCTCCGATATCCAAGACCAGGACTTTACAGTATCAGTGGCTCTATCCACACTAGAATCTGGATGCCAGACTGCTCTTTCCCCCTTTGTTACTTGAATTTTCAAAATATCCTCCCCTAGATGCATACCTCCTGAATAACTTGATCCTAAATCTTCTTGCATAGTGGGATTTCTAAAAGTATTTTTAGATTGCGCACTAGAAATTAATCGTGAATGATCCTTGAACATTTTAGAGATTTTATTTTCTTTAGGTTCAGATTTTCCGATTATATCATATCCTAACTTATGTAGTGTCTCTTTTTCATTAAGAATTATCCCAGGTAAAACTGGTGACCAGAAGGAAACAAGAGCAATTTTGTTGTAATCTTTTTTAGGAAAAGTTACTAAATCTATTTCATTACTAGTCAATGATTGGAGAGGCCTTATGTGTTGCAAAAGATTGAGTATCCTTCCTCTATTGAGAGGAACGCTATCAGTTGGAAAAAGTTATTCAAATTGGAGTAGTTTGGTCTGTGTCTTTTCACTACATTGAAAATACCTCTCATCACTTCCTGCGTCCCCTATAATACTGTATCTTGACTTTGTAAATGTCCTTTCTGGGAAGTATTCTTCGGCTCTTGGGTTCAATACTTGTATTTTTTCTACAATATTTCTAGTAGAAGATTCCACTTTTTTTGTATTATGAGGCTTTGTATTTTCATCTTCTTCTTCTTGTTCCTTACGATTTTTTTGAGGTGTAATAGATTTTCGAAATTTTAGCTTGCGGGTTTTCTTTTTCTGAATCCTTCTTAGAGGTTTTTTTCTCCTCTTTTTGCTCCCTTCATGCTCAATTTGCATATTCTTATTTATTATTTCTCCTTTTACAATTTCAGATGTGTCTTTTGTGCTGATATTATGATCGTCCTTGACAGAGTCGTTTTCGTGCAAATCCGTTTTTTTAGATTTTAAGAAAATTGGAAATTATTTTGGGGTTTTTTGAGGTTTTTCTCTAAATAATTTTTTTAAGGAATAAAGTGTAGATTCATTTTGACCTTCCATCTTTTCCCTTTTTTTTTCTTCTATTAGTACGATTTCTGTTGTCTGAGTGCTAGAGTCACATTTTATTAGTTTCTGGACGTTTTCCATTTGCTTGATGCTATTGCTTAATTGGTTTTCGGTTGGTTTGGAGGACTCTTTTCTTCTTTTCTCTTCTACTAGGAACTTTAGTATGCCTATTTGGACATCCAAAGTTTGATCTGAATTTTCTAAAATATTTCCTAGGAAGGAGAGAACCGATTCTAGTATTTCTTGTAGTGAAAAGAGAGCCTTTGATATTGGCGCTGCAGAATTAGCCAGATAATTGTTTTCAGACAATAGAGGGTCCAGAAAAGAGTCGATTTCTAAAGATCGGTCCGATGCTTTTTTCGAAGAGCTATTAAATAACTTTAGTTCAGAGTTGTATTCTTCCTATTTCAAGTTAATTGCGCTTTGTTCCTCTGGCTTGCTTGGACTCCCAGTACCTCTTAAAGGAGTTGAGGATTTTAAGAAAATTGCCTCATGATCCATTAAGTCTCGATCATGTTGGGACTGATTGGACTTATTTTTACAAATCGAATCACTTAGATTTAGAGACAAATGGGGAGTAGCTGATAAGCTCGTTTGTTTCCCAATACTTACATGTGATTTACATTTGATTTCTGTTTCCGGCAAATTCGTATCGGATTCCCTTTGAGATGGTAGAGCTGAAAAATAATTACTAATTGCCGGGGTTGAGGTGATTCGGCCATGTTTTATTGCCTTATTTGTAGATTTCCTAACAGCTTCCTCGGTACCCATTCGCTTCATAAATATTGTACGCGAACATAGTTTTTTAAATCCCATTTCACTTTCCGGTGAGTGTTTAATTAAACACGTAGCACGTTTATCTTTTTATAGTAGACCTTCTTGCAAGGGTGCACTGAGATGTTAATTTTGGACACAGGTGTTAGTTTTGGACACAGGCGTTAGTAGGGTGGCCCGTCCCGTCCTCGGACGGCCACAGACGGCCCGCCCTTTGCCCGGGCTTAGCCCCGGGCGCTCCCGCGCAGCGGAGCTTCGACGTATTGATAGAGGGGGTGGAAGGAGGTGGGCGGGGCGGTCAGGGAGAGCAGGCCAGGTCACACGGCCAGTGAAAGAAGAAGAACCGGGACTTCTGGGAGATCGAGTCCCGGTTTACTCGCTCTCAGCCCTGCCCTGTCGCACACCCCTCTGGCACCACGGTGAAGAAGCGCTCTGTCCTCAGAGCGAAGCGGGACCCTCGCAGCGGGTTCCGCGAGGTGTAGAGTTGAGCAAGAGAGAGTTACTTCAAATTCTTGCCTGTAGCAGCTGGAAGCAGTTTCCAAAGGAATCCCACAGGACTTGGGCGTCCTCGCCTTTTCTGCAGGGTAGAGGTGGGCGGGGCGGTCAGGGAGAGCAGGCCAGGTCACACGGCCAGTGAAAGAAGAAGAACCGGGACTTCTGGGAGATCGAGTCCCGGTTTACTCGCTCGCAGCCCTGCCCTGTCGCACACCCCTCCGGCACCACGGTGAAGAAGCGCTCTGTCCTCAGAGCGAAGCGGGACCCGCGCAGCGGGTTCCGCGAGGTGTAGAGTTGAGCAAGAGAGAGTTACTGCAAATTCTTGCCTGTAGCAGCTGGAAGCAGTTTCCAAAGGTATCCCACAGGCCTTGGGCGTCCTCGCCTTTTTTGCAGGGTAGAGGTGGGCGGGGCGGTCAGGGAGAGCAGGCCAGGTCACACGGCCAGTGAAAGAAGAAGAACCGGGACTTCTGGGAGATCGAGTCCCGGTTTACTCGCTCGCAGCCCTGCCCTGTTGCACACCCCTCTGGCACCACGGTGAAGAAGCGCTCTGTCCTCAGAGCAAAGCGGGACCCGCGCAGCGGGTTCCGCGAGGTGTAGAGTTGAGCAAGAGAGAGTTACTGCAAATTCTTGCCTGTAGCAGCTGGAAGCAGTTTCCAAAGGTATCCCACAGGACTTGGGCGTCCTCGCCTTTTCTGTAGGGTAGAGGTGGGCGGGGCGGTCAGGTAGAGCAGGCCAGGTCACACGGCCAGTGAAAGAAGAAGAACCGGGACTTCTGGGAGATCGAGTCCCGGTTTACTCGCTCGCAGCCCTGCCCTGTCGCACACCCCTCTGGCACCACGGTGAAGAAGCTCTCTGTCCTCAGAGCGAAGCGGGACCCGCGCAGTGGGTTCCGCGAGGTGTAGAGTTGAGCAAGAGAGAGTTACTGCAAATTCTTGCCTGTAGCAGCTGGAAGCAGGAAGCTGGAAGCTGGAAGCAGTTTCCAAAGGTAACCCAGTCAAAAGATCAGGGCTTGATCCATCACCGTTTTTTAGCTCACTGCACCATCCCAGTTCAGACATAGCTACATGCAAATTAGTCTGACCCTGGCCCAGTGCATCATGGGAACAGGGCAGACCAAACTACCAAGCCAATTCTTTACTGGAAAGGAAACAAGCTTCCGGGGACCGGTTTCTGGCATTACAGCCGTCTTCGGCCCGGCTTGCTTGAATCCTGATGGTGCAGTGAGCAAGGGACTCACATCTGAGCATACCCTTCCACACTTGTGGTGGCCAAAACGATTCAAAAAGGGGGGTGGTGATGGACAGAGTATCTGAATTAAGCAGAACACTCCTACCCAGTCAAAAGATCAGGGCTTGATCCATCACCGTTTTTTAGCTCACTGCACCATCCCAGTTCAGAACATGGCTACATGCAAATTAGTCTGACTCTGGCCCAGTGCATCATGGGAACAGGGCAGACCAAACTGCCAAGCCAATTCTTTACTGGAAAGGAAACAAGCTTCCGGGGACCGGTTTCTGGCATTACAGCCGTCTTCGGCCCGGCTTGCTTGAATCCTGATGGTGCAGTGAGCAAGGGACTCACATCTGAGCATACCCTTCCACACTTGTGGTGGCCAAAACGATTCAAAAAGGGGGGTGGTGATGGACAGAGTATCTGAATTAAGCAGAACACTCCTACCCAGTCAAAAGATCAGGGCTTGATCCATCACCGTTTTTTAGCTCACTGCACCATCCCAGTTCAGAACATGGCTACATGCAAATTAGTCTGACCCTGGCCCAGTGCATCATGGGAACAGGGCAGACCAAACTACCAAGCCAATTCTTTACTGGAAAGGAAACAAGCTTCCGGGGACCGGTTTCTGGCATTACAGCCGTCTTCGGCCCGGCTTGCTTGAATCCTGATGGTGCAGTGAGCAAGGGACTCACATCTGAGCATACCCTTCCACACTTGTGGTGGCCAAAACGATTCAAAAAGGGGGGTGGTGATGGACAGAGTATCTGAATTAAGCAGAACACTCCTACCCAGTCAAAAGATCAGGGCTTGATCCATCACCGTTTTTTAGCTCACTGCACCATCCCAGTTCAGAACATGGCTACATGCAAATTAGTCTGACCCTGGCCCAGTGCATCATGGGAACAGGGCAGACCAAACTACCAAGCCAATTCTTTACTGGAAAGGAAACAAGCTTCCGGGGACCGGTTTCTGGCATTACAGCCGTCTTCGGCCCGGCTTGCTTGAATCCTAATGGTGCAGTGAGCAAGGGACTCACATCTGAGCATACCTTTCCACACTTGTGGTGGCCAAAACGATTCAAAAAGGGGGGTGGTGATGGACAGAGTATCTGAATTAAGCAGAACACTCCTACCCAGTCAAAAGATCAGGGCTTGATCCATCACCGTTTTTTAGCTCACTGCACCATCCCAGTTCAGAACATGGCTACATGCAAATTAGTCTGACCCTGGCCCAGTGCATCATGGGAACAGGGCAGACCAAACTACCAAGCCAATTCTTTACTGGAAAGGAAACAAGCTTCCAGGGACCGGTTTCTGGCATTACAGCCGTCTTCGGCCCGGCTTGCTTGAATCCTGATGGTGCAGTGAGCAAGGGACTCACATCTGAGCATTCCCTTCCACACTTGTGGTGGCCAAAACGATTCAAAAAGGGGGGTGGTGATGGACAGAGTATCTGAATTAAGCAGAACACTCCTACCCAGTCAAAAGATCAGGGCTTGATCCATCACCGTTTTTTAGCTCACTGCACCATCCCAGTTCAGAACATAGCTACATGCAAATTAGTCTGACCCTGGCCCAGTGCATCATGGGAACAGGGCAGACCAAACTACCAAGCCAATTCTTTACTGGAAAGGAAACAAGCTTCCGGGGACCGGTTTCTGGCATTACAGCCGTCTTCGGCCCGGCTTGCTTGAATCCTGATGGTGCAGTGAGCAAGGGACTCACATCTGAGCATACCCTTCCACACTTGTGGTGGCCAAAACGATTCAAAAAGGGGGGTGGTGATGGACAGAGTACCTGAATTAAGCAGAACACTCCTACCCAGTCAAAAAGATTATATTTGTATTGGTACTCAACAGAGGACCACAAATTTAACATCAAACAATTAATAAGAACAAAAGAAAGAAATATAACTTCATAGATCAGTATAAAATTAACAAAGATTTTAAGAATTTATAAAAATTGTAACATACTAGTTCATTCGGAGGCTGTTTACACACAGTTAATAGATCTTCTACCCTTTTGATCCTACAAGTACGATATATTGGATCAAGGTGCATAGCACGTGCTACTGTTACATTAGAACTAGGGCACACAAATAATAAGTGCTCTATGGTCTGAATGCCACCATGACAGAAGGAACACAAAGGGGTTTCTCCAGATGACCATCTCGATTTAAAAGATTGCACAGGTAGTATGCCCAATCGTAACATTGAGATCGCCCTCCTCGCGCTATGCGTAAGGGAAAACCCAATGTACGGCTGTATACATTTGTACTCCAGTAGGTTTATGAAAGATTTGTAAGTAGATAATTTTTCGCTATGCGCAAGATCAAGATCATAGCTCAATTTTGAAGTAAAACATTTAAGAAAAAGTTTCAACTGTGATACAGACCAAGTGAGTAAAATATCAGGACAGATCTTAGCCATTCGAAATGCAACAGTCATGTTCCCTAAAAAAGTTTGCTGAGCTGCTCCTGAGTCAAAAGTTTCGTTTTTCAACAAGAATCTAAGCGTTCCCTCCTTTGCATGGAGGAGGTTATATGCCCACCTTATGACGTTCGCCACAGCCGTAGCATATGAACTTGTTATAGAAAATTCTAGTCTTAAAACTTGAACTGGTATAGAATCGGATACCTTCATAATTCTTTTCAGGATTTTTCCTTCTTTGCGATCCATGTAGCCCCACTGCTTTATAGGAATATATTCCGTCGCATAGGATAGGACAGCGGGAATCTTTACTTTATACACCTTTAACAATGAGGAAAAATGCCTGCTACCGGTCGCACAATAAAGTCTGGAGAGTGCTCCAACGTGTAGATCAGTTTTCTTTATTAAGTTATCTATGTGTTTTGTATTTTTTAAGTTCTTTGAGAGAGTCCTGCCCAAATATATATATTCATCTACTTCATCTATCTTTTCTCTACCGAGCCTCCAGATATATTTAGCACTTGATTTCCTCCCGGAAAAGGCTACAACTTTTGTTTTCTTTATATTTGGGATTAAGAAATTTTCTTTTGAGTATTTGTACAGGATGTCTAATAATTTTTGCAATCCAAAGGGAGTCAAATCAAACATCACTATATCATCCGCGTAAAGCAACGCATGAATGCTTTGTGTGTTAATTTTTGGAGGCAAGCTCGAGCCCTGTTGTAGCTGATGGGGTAAGTCACTGAGATATAAAGAGAATAACATTGGGGCTAAAAGACACCCTTGCTTAAGACCATTGGTTGTTTTTATTATATCAGTTAGACCTTTTTCACCTCCCATTTGTACTTGACTCCAGGTATTAGAATGGAGGCTTACTATGACCTGTAACAGTTGTTCAGAGATGCCAAGACCCCTTAATTTGTTCCATAGTGTAGGTCGATCGACGCGGTCAAACGCGGTAGAATAGTCGATGAATGCTGAATAAACGGTCTGACTTTTCCGAGTTACGTATTTATCAAAAATGACTTGAATGATTGCAATATTATCCGTAACAGAATGCTTAGGTCTAAAACCAGCTTGAAACATAGGTATTAGTCCCTGCGAGAATGCCCAATCTTTCAGATGTTGTAGTACCTCCGCGGCAAAAAAAATTCCGGTAGCATCCATCAGTGCTATTTGACGATAGTTTCCTGCTACTATTTTACTCCCTTTTTTATGTATGGGGATGATGGTACTCCCCTGCCATGATTTTGGTACTTGTCCAGTATGAAAAATATGGTTAAAAAGAGGGGTTAACAGACGACTCCATTCCTTGGGGTCTACTTGCAGGACTTTGATGGATACTTGATCTGGGCCAAAGGCACCTGTGTTTCTAGCTTTTCTAATATGTGCCTCTACCATTATTGCGGTAGTTTTGGAAATAGGGTATTTATGCTTTTCCTTTATGTTTCCTGCACTGTTTTCATTTAGTGTAGCCAAATTTTCTTTATAAAGATCGGTCAAGTAAATTTCCCATTCTTTAGGCGGGACCGGTATGGCTTGTAGTTTCTTTTTTGTTCCGGTTAATTTGGCTATTAGGGACCAATATTTACGCTGATTATATTCTTTTGCAGCTATTTGAATGTCGACCCAATTGCGATCGTGAAGAGTTTTTTTCTGACTATTTTTCTCTCTTCTCAGCTGATTTTTTAATTTGTTTATTTCTTTCTCTCTTGAAGGCGAAGAGTTAGTATATTGAGCACGTATTAATTTATTAAGTTTTTTCTTAATTAGTGAGTTCCGAATTTTATTTTTGTTTACGTTTTTCTTCGTTTTGTTTCCTGTTGCATCCTGATGAAACTGATTTAGTAGTACCTCTTTAAGATCCTTGATTATGTGCTCAAAATTTGCTATTGGGTCATCTGAGTAAATTTTCCTTAAAAATTGTGTGCATTTAATCAGAACTGATGTTTTATCCATAAGTGATGAGTTCCAGAAAATTCGTCTATGGTCGCTATTTACCGTGGTTGTATTTCTATGAAGAATAATCTGTCCTACAGCTGTAGGGTGAGCTGACCAGCTAGTGGTTAATTGCATCAGTGCATGATCGCTTTCTGCTGTAAAGTTAGAATGCAGATACATAACAGTTTCCAATAAATCCGTACCGCAGATAAAGTAGTCTATAATAGAGAAGGACCCTTTTCCCCGTCTGGTGTGTGATGCCGGAATATCTCCTTCAACGTTACCATTCAGGATTACCCCATTTATATTAGGCAATGCTGTTAACAACATTTTGCCTCTTCTATCTGAACGGATAGTTTTGGGGAATTGTGGAGTTGAAATTTCCAGTGTTTCCTCTTCGTAAATACTTTCCCACTTTCTTATTTCAGAGTTTGAAATTTTTCCATTAAAATCGGCCGTAATTATATAGGACGGAAAAAATTGTTCCTCTATTATCTGCGTGATGGTTTTCATGATATCTACAAATAGAGTGTCTTGCTTTCTCCCAGGAGGGGCATATATATTGAAAAGCAGAATTGCGTTTTTTGAGGCAGTATTATGAATGCTTAAAAAGAACTTTATGCATTGTAGGTTATCAAGGTTAGTCTCTACTATTTCCTGCGACCACAGATATTCTTCCTTCATTAGTATAGCCAGACCTCTTTGGCATGACCTCGGTTGGTTGCTTTAGCCGGTATATCATAGACATAGTAACCCGTCTGAGAGAAGGATTCAGTTGCCCAAGTTTCTTGCAATGTCAGGATATCAGGCTGGTTATTTAGAGCTTCAATCATTTTACTTTTAGATCTACCAGCCATGTTCCACGATGTAATTTGTAATCCGTTGTTAAACAGGGTGTTTCGGGCAAGTAGAGATTTTATTGCTATTTAGTGGCTCCGATATCCAAGACCAGGACTTTACAGTATCAGTGGCTCTATCCACACTAGAATCTGGATGCCAGACTGCTCTTTCCCCCTTTGTTACTTGAATTTTCAAAATATCCTCCCCTAGATGCATACCTCCTGAATAACTTGATCCTAAATCTTCTTGCATAGTGGGATTTCTAAAAGTATTTTTAGATTGCGCACTAGAAATTAATCGTGAATGATCCTTGAACATTTTAGAGATTTTATTTTCTTTAGGTTCAGATTTTCCGATTATATCATATCCTAACTTATGTAGTGTCTCTTTTTCATTAAGAATTATCCCAGGTAAAACTGGTGACCAGAAGGAAACAAGAGCAATTTTGTTGTAATCTTTTTTAGGAAAAGTTACTAAATCTATTTCATTACTAGTCAATGATTGGAGAGGCCTTATGTGTTGCAAAAGATTGAGTATCCTTCCTCTATTGAGAGGAACGCTATCAGTTGGAAAAAGTTCTTCAAATTGGAGTAGTTTGGTCTGTGTCTTTTCACTACATTGAAAATACCTCTCATCACTTCCTGCGTCCCCTATAATACTGTATCTTGACTTTGTAAATGTCCTTTCTGGGAAGTATTCTTCGGCTCTTGGGTTCAATACTTGTAATTTTTCTACGATATTTCTAGTAGAAGATTCCACTTTTTTTGTATTATGAGGCTTTGTATTTTCATCTTCTTCTTCTTGTTCCTTACGATTTTTTTGAGGTGTAATAGATTTTCGAAATTTTAGCTTGCGGGTTTTCTTTTTCTGAATCCTTCTTAGAGGTTTTTTTCTCCTCTTTTTGCTCCCTTCATGCTCAATTTGCATATTCTTATTTATTATTTCTCCTTTTACAATTTCAGATGTGTCTTTTGTGCTGATATTATGATCGTCCTTGACAGAGTCGTTTTCGTGCAAATCCGTTTTTTTAGATTTTAAGAAAATTGGAAATTGTTTTGGGGTTTTTTGAGATTTTTCTCTAAATAATTTTTTTAAGGAATAAAGTGTAGATTCATTTTGACCTTCCATCTTTTCCCTTTTTTTTTCTTCTATTAGTACGATTTCTGTTGTCTGAGTGCTAGAGTCACATTTTATTAGTTTCTGGACGTTTTCCATTTGCTTGATGCTATTGCTTAATTGGTTTTCGGTTGGTTTGGAGGACTCTTTTCTTCTTTTCTCTTCTACTAGGAACTTTAGTATGCCTATTTGGACATCCAAAGTTTGATCTGAATTTTCTAAAATATTTCCTAGGAAGGAGAGAACCGATTCTAGTATTTCTTGTAGTGAAAAGAGAGCCTTTGATATTGGCGATGCAGAATTAGCCAGATAATTGTTTTCAGACAATAGAGGGTCCAGAAAAGAGTCGATTTCTAAAGATCGGTCCGATGCTTTTTTCGAAGAGCTATTAAATAACTTTAGTTCAGAGTTGTATTCTTCCGATTTCAAGTTAATTGCGCTTTGTTCCTCTGGCTTGCTTGGACTCCCAGTACCTCTTAAAGGAGTTGAGGATTTTAAGAAAATTGCCTCATGATCCATTAAGTCTCGATCATGTTGGGACTGATTGGACTTATTTTTACAAATCGAATCACTTAGATTTAGAGACAAATGGGGAGTAGCTGATAAGCTCGTTTGTTTCCCAATACTTACATGTGATTTACATTTGATTTCTGTTTCCGGCAAATTCGTATCGGATTCCCTTTGAGATGGTAGAGCTGAAAAATAATTACTAATTGCCGGGGTTGAGGTGATTCGGCCATGTTTTATTGCCTTATTTGTAGATTTCCTAACAGCTTCCTCGGTACCCATTCGCTTCATAAATATTGTACGCGAACGTAGTTTTTTAAATCCCATTTCACTTTCCGGTGAGTGTTTAATTAAACACGTAGCACGTTTATCTTTTTATAGTAGACCTTCTTGCAAGGGTGCACTGAGATGTTAATTTTGGACACAGGTGTTAGTTTTGGACACAGGCGTTAGTAGGGTGGCCCGTCCCGTCCTCGGACGGCCACAGACGGCCCGCCCTTTGCCCGGGCTCAGCCCCGGGCGCTCCCGCGCAGCGGAGCTTCGACGTATTGATAGAGGGGGTGGAAGGAGGTGGGCGGGGCGGTCAGGGAGAGCAGGCCAGGTCACACGGCCAGTGAAAGAAGAAGAACCAGGACTTCTGGGAGATCGAGTCCCGGTTCACTCGCTCGCAGCCCTGCCCTGTCGCACACCCCTCTGGCACCACGGTGAAGAAGCGCTCTGTCCTCAGAGCGAAGCGGGACCCTCGCAGCGGGTTCCGCGAGGTGTAGAGTTGAGCAAGAGAGAGTTACTGCAAATTCTTGCCTGTAGCAGCTGGAAGCAGTTTCGAAAGGTATCCCACAGGACTTGGGCGTCCTCGCCTTTTCTGCAGGGTAGAGGTGGGCGGGGCGGTCAGGGAGAGCAGGCCAGGTCACACGGCCAGTGAAAGAAGAAGAACCGGGACTTCTGGGAGATCGAGTCCCGGTTTACTCGCTCGCAGCCCTGCCCTGTCGCACACCCCTCTGGCACCACGGTGAAGAAGCGCTCTGTCCTCAGAGCGAAGCGGGACCCGCGCAGCGGGTTCCGCGAGGTGTAGAGTTGAGCAAGAGAGAGTTACTGCAAATTCTTGCCTGTAGCAGCTGGAAGCAGTTTCCAAAGGTATCCCACAGGACTTGGGCGTCCTCGCCTTTTCTGCAGGGTAGAGGTGGGCGGGGCGGTCAGGGAGAGCAGGCCAGGTCACACGGCCAGTGAAAGAAGAAGAACCGGGACTTCTGGGAGATCGAGTCCCGGTTTACTCGCTCGCAGCCCTGCCCTGTCGCACACCCCTCTGGCACCAGGGTGAAGAAGCGCTCTGTCCTCAGAGCGAAGCGGGACCCGCGCAGCGGGTTCCGCGAGGTGTAGAGTTGAGCAAGAGAGAGTTACTGCAAATTCTTGCCTGTAGCAGCTGGAAGCAGTTTCCAAAGGTATCCCACAGGACTTGGGCGTCCTTGCCTTTTCTGCAGGGTAGAGGTGGGCGGGGAGGTCAGGGAGAGCAGGCCAGGTCACACGGCCAGTGAAAGAAGAAGAACCGGGACTTCTGGGAGATCGAGTCCCGGTTTACTCGCTCGCAGCCCTGCCCTGTCGCACACCCCTCTGGCACCACGGTGAAGAAGCGCTCTGTCCTCAGAGCGAAGCGGGACCCGCGCAGTGGGTTCCGCGAGGTGTAGAGTTGAGCAAGAGAGAGTTACTGCAAATTCTTGCCTGTAGCAGCTGGAAGCAGGAAGCTGGAAGCTGGAAGCAGTTTCCAAAGGTAACCCAGTCAAAAGATCAGGGCTTGATCCATCACCGTTTTTTAGCTCACTGCACCATCCCAGTTCAGAACATAGCTACATGCAAATTAGTCTGACCCTGGCCCAGTGCATCATGGGAACAGGGCAGACCAAACTACCAAGCCAATTCTTTACTGGAAAGGAAACAAGCTTCCGGGGACCGGTTTCTGGCATTACAGCCGTCTTCGGCCCGGCTTGCTTGAATCCTGATGGTGCAGTGAGCAAGGGACTCACATCTGAGCATACCCTTCCACACTTGTGGTGGCCAAAACGATTCAAAAAGGGGGGTGGTGATGGACAGAGTATCTGAATTAAGCAGAACACTCCTACCCAGTCAAAAGATCAGGGCTTGATCCATCACCGTTTTTTAGCTCACTGCACCATCCCAGTTCAGAACATGGCTACATGCAAATTAGTCTGACTCTGGCCCAGTGCATCATGGGAACAGGGCAGACCAAACTACCAAGCCAATTCTTTACTGGAAAGGAAACAAGCTTCCGGGGACCGGTTTCTGGCATTACAGCCGTCTTCGGCCCGGCTTGCTTGAATCCTGATGGTGCAGTGAGCAAGGGACTCACATCTGAGCATACCCTTCCACACTTGTGGTGGCCAAAACGATTCAAAAAGGGAGGTGGTGATGGACAGAGTATCTGAATTAAGCAGAACACTGCTACCCAGTCAAAAGATCAGGGCTTGATCCATCACCGTTTTTTAGCTCACTGCACCATCCCAGTTCAGAAAATGGCTACATGCAAATTAGTCTGACCCTGGCCCAGGGCATCATGGGAACAGGGCAGACCAAACTACCAAGCCAATTCTTTACTGGAAAGGAAACAAGCTTCCGGGGACCGGTTTCTGGCATTACAGCCGTCTTCGGCCCGGCTTGCTTGAATCCTGATGGTGCAGTGAGCAAGGGACTCACATCTGAGCATACCTTTCCACACTTGTGGTGGCCAAAACAATTCAAAAAGGGGGGTGGTGATGGACAGAGTATCTGAATTAAGCAGAACACTCCTACCCAGTCAAAAGATCAGGGCTTGATCCATCACCGTTTTTTAGCTCACTGCACCATCCCAGTTCAGAACATGGCTACATGCAAATTAGTCTGACCCTGGCCCAGTGCATCATGGGAACAGGGCAGACCAAACTACCAAGCCAATTCTTTACTGTAAAGGAAACAAGCTTCCAGGGACCGGTTTCTGGCATTACAGCCGTCTTCGGCCCGGCTTGCTTGAATCCTGATGGTGCAGTGAGCAAGGGACTCACATCTGAGCATACCCTTCCACACTTGTGGTGGCCAAAACGATTCAAAAAGGGGGGTGGTGATGGACAGAGTATCTGAATTAAGCAGAACACTCCTACCCAGTCAAAAGATCAGGGCTTGATCCATCACCGTTTTTTAGCTCACTGCACCATCCCAGTTCAGAACATGGCTACATGCAAATTAGTCTGACCCTGGCCCAGTGCATCATGGGAACAGGGCAGACCAAACTACCAAGCCAATTCTTTACTGGAAAGGAAACAAGCTTCCGGGGACCGGTTTCTGGCATTACAGCCGTCTTCGGCCCGGCTTGCTTGAATCCTGATGGTGCAGTGAGCAAGGGACTCACATCTGAGCATACCCTTCCACACTTGTGGTGGCCAAAACGATTCAAAAAGGGGGGTGGTGATGGACAGAGTATCTGAATTAAGCAGAACACTCCTACCCAGTCAAAAGATCAGGGCTTGATCCATCACCGTTTTTTAGCTCACTGCACCATCCCAGTTCAGAACATGGCTACATGCAAATTAGTCTGACCCTGGCCCAGTGCATCATGGGAACAGGGCAGACCAAACTACCAAGCCAATTCTTTACTGGAAAGGAAACAAGCTTCCGGGGACCGGTTTCTGGCATTAAAGACGTCTTCGGCCCGGCTTGCTTGAATCCTGATGGTGCAGTGAGCAAGGGACTCACATCTGAGCATACCCTTCCACACTTGTGGTGGCCAAAACGATTCAAAAAGGGGGGTGGTGATGGACAGAGTATCTGAATTAAGCAGAACACTCCTACCCAGTCAAAAGATCAGGGCTTGATCCATCACCCTTTTTTTTCTTAGCTCATTGCACCATCCCAGTTCAGAACATGGCTACATGCAAATTAGTCTGACCCTGGCCCAGTGCATCATGGGAACAGGGCAGACCAAACTACCAAGCCAATTCTTTACTGGAAAGGAAACAAGCTTCCGGGGACCGGTTTCTGGCATTACAGCCGTCTTCGGCCCGGCTTGCTTGATTCCTGATGGTGCAGTGAGCAAGGGACTCACATCTGAGCATACCCTTCCACACTTGTGGTGGCCAAAACGATTCAAAAAGGGGGGTGGTGATGGACAGAGTATCTGAATTAAGCAGAACACTCCTACCCAGTCAAAAGATCAGGGCTTGATCCATCACTGTTTTTTAGCTCACTGCACCATCCCAGTTCAGAACATGGCTACATGCAAATTAGTCTGACCTTGGCCCAGTGCATCATGGGAACAGGGCAGACCAAACTACCAAGCCAATTCTTTACTGGAAAGGAAACAAGCTTCCGGGGACCGGTTTCTGGCATTACAGCCGTCTTCGGCCCGGCTTGCTTGAATCCTGGTGGTGCAGTGAGCAAGGGACTCACATCTGAGCATACCCTTCCACACTTGTGGTGGCCAAAACGATTCAAAAAGGGGGGTGGTGATGGACAGAGTATCTGAATTAAGCAGAACACTCCTACCCAGTCAAAAGATCAGGGCTTGATCCATCACCGTTTTTTAGCTCACTGCACCATCCCAGTTCAGAACATGACTACATGCAAATTAGTCTGACCCTGGCCCAGTGCATCATGGGAACAGGGCAGACCAAACTACCAAGCTAATTCTTTACTGGAAAGGAAACAAGCTTCCGGGGACCGGTTTCTGGCATTACAGCCGTCTTCGGCCCGGCTTGCTTGAATCCTGATGGTGCAGTGAGCAAGGGACTCACATCTGAGCATACCCTTCCACACTTGTGGTGGCCAAAACGATTCAAAAAGGGGGGTGGTGATGGACAGAGTATCTGAATTAAGCAGAACACTCCTACCCAGTCAAAAGATCAGGGCTTGATCCATCACCGTTTTTTAGCTCACTGCACCATCCCAGTTCAGAACATGGCTACATGCAAATTAGTCTGACCCTGGCCCAGTGCATCATGGGAACAGGGCAGACCAAACTACCAAGCCAATTCTTTACTGGAAAGGAAACAAGCTTCCGGGGACCGGTTTCTGGCATTACAGCCGTCTTCGGCCCTTTCCAGTGAAGAATTGGCTTGGTAGTTTGGTCTGCCCTGTTCCCATGATGCACTGGGCCAGGGACAGACTAATTTGCATATAGCCAGGTTCTGAACTGGGATGGTGCAGTGAGCTAAAAAATGGTGATGGATCAAGCCCTGATCTGTTGACTGGGTAGGAGTGTTCTGAATAACTCAGATGCTCTGTCCATCACCACCCCCCTTTTTGAAGTACCACATAATGAGCATATTTGCATATGAAATATCACTCTGCACAGGCGTAATAAACTAATTGTTATAAGGGTAAACATGAGATATCACTGATGTCCAATCTCTGGAATATGTAGAGAACATTTTGATAATGAATATTATGCAAAGAAATTGTAGGATATTCATTTTTAAGTGCCCTAAACATCAAAGTCAAAATTGGGTAAATGTCACTATTTAAATAGCATTTTCTTCCATTCAGAGCAGTTTTAAAGTGCCTTAGGCTTCACGTAATTGCATACATTTTGGTATAATACAAACAGCTGACTTCTATATTGTTACACAAGTATTTTGCACACTGCTTATAATTGAAAATATGTATCAAAAATCAGCAAAAGTTATTCTCTTAACTGTAAACTGACAAACAGGGGAATGGGGCTGGATTCGCACACAGAAGTGAGCTGGGAAGAGTTAAATGTCAGTTCTATATTTAGAAGCTTGGCAGGGCTCTCAGAGCAAGGTCTGCGTTGCCATTTGGACCTCTGAAACTTTTTTGAAAGAGGATAGGGGAGAAAAGGAGACGTTTTACTCTTTTGGGCAAAAAAAACAATCACTTTATGCACTCATGTGATAGAAAATGATATATTGGTATATGTGAACTTTGATTAACAGATAAGCTTTGCCATATTTATACAGCACTAATGCTTAGAAGAAGCGGAGGGGTTTGGGTATTCATGTTTTTTTAGCCCTCTCAAAAGTGCTATGTACCTCCTATAACCTTGTTTATGCCCAGTTGCTACAAATAGGGGTTGATAGTGTTGACAGAAGTGAAACCTGTTTCAGGTTTCCCGCTGTCAAAATGGGGGAAGGAGGCTATCTCCTCTACAAATTAAGGCTAGGTAATATTCATGTTGCTCTCTCCTTTTCTCCAATTTTTTTTAGCCTGTCTAAATTGTCTGTGAAATAGCAACGAGACACTTAATTGGCTATTCAGTAATACTGTTTTAAACATTGTTAGCATTAATACAACGAATATTTGTTTAATGAAATTATGACAGGATCAGTTGTCTAGATTGCTGTTCCCTTCTTTTGACCTTTAAGGGGGGCTAGATGTGGGTAGTTTTTGTTCTAAAATTCTTAGGTGATAACACCATTATTGTATGTTATTTCATGCTACATAGTTTTGCAAGGGCAGTGCTAGTTTTTTATTAGCTAGTCTGTGTAAATAAACTGACAGTCCTTATTAGAGCTGATGTTGAATAGTCTGGATCATGAAAAGTAGAACGCAGGGAAGATGCCCATGTGATCCTTAGCAAAAAAACATTTTTGAAGAAAATGTTGTTTTATAGATAAGAAACCCTGTTAAATTAGCAGTTTTAGATTTTCCTGCTGCTCCTATAACATGAGAGCATGGTCCTAAGTGTACAATGTAGGTATAGTCCACAAATCTGTCACACCTATCTCAGTTCTGAGCACTGAAGCTGACTATGATTGTAATCATTTACATGTAGGAGTAAGGGTAAGATGTGTTAGTATTTCTCTGCATTTTATGTTGGTTTGTAGACCTTGTATACCCTGTAAAGCGCTTTGATACCCTCACAGGTCAAGTTCGCGCTCTAAAAAACTCTAAAATAAATAAATAAGAAGAATCATTTTAGAAGTGTCTGCAGTCCTGTACAAGTAGTTTAAAATCTATGAGCAAAAGTGTAGAACATTTCCTTTTCTGAGGGTTTTCAGATTAGTACACAGGAATACACCAAGGAGAGGATTTAGAGTATGTCTGTGTTGTTTTTCTCTTTTCCTCTGAGTTTAGTAAATTAATACAGACTTCCTTGACTGCTTGGGATTGGGTGATGTATTACTCTTGTTCACCAAAGAGTTCCTTTAATATTTGCCAATAGGTCCAGGCTGTTGTTTTTTTTACTCTCTCATAGATAGATGAAAGTGGTTGTTGGGTGCCTTGCTAATATATGGGGCGTCCCAATACTGGGAATTATTCTGACTATCCTCTCTGTTGATAGACTGTTTCTGTGCCTTGTCTAAAGACCTTTTGTTCTGTCCACCAATAGATATTTGCTGCTTTACAACCATTGCCAGAGGGACCCGGACATCAGATTCAGCGTCAGCACCAGTCCAGCTTGGAGCCAAAGTGAAGGTAACCAGCACAGGCATTGCTGGCAACTAGGACCTTAGTGAAGGCGGAAGCCCTGTGCTCAAATGTGTACCCCTGCCACTGTCTTGGGCGAAAGACGGGGTCACAAATCAGAAAGGAGAAATTGTGGTTGATGCCCAGCTGAGAGTCACAGACTGACCAGAATGGCGAGGAGGCTTTGCTTGAGGTGACCCCTTTTGAAACAAGGGTTGCTTCAGAGATCCTAGCATCAGGCCTCTGAATGCTGGTCCCGAAGTGAATGCAAGTTTGCACCTTTGTTTGTTGGTCAAGAGATACCTGGGTACACTGGATGCAATATTTGGCCCCAACAAATGAGCAGTGCGCCAGCAGAGCAATACAGGAGTTAGGGAAGGACTTGAGATTAGGGTGCAGGTGCTGTGTCTCTGGTGCCTGTTAGATTGAAGTGAAGAAAACTGGTGCACTGCCTGAGACACTGGACAGGATCGCTGAGAGCATTTGCCTGGTGGGTGACTGCCCTATCCTGAAAGAAGAGACTTTTCCCTTGAAACTGGGCTGTGATTCTTGAGTTGCGAGTTGTGCAGCTCCACCGTGGAAACAACAAGAGCCTGCCTGTGAGGCTCAAACGGACACAGGGAGAAGACTCCCCTCTGGTTGGTTGTACAGCTGCTTCAATTTCCCCAAGGACTTCTTCTTTTTCTTGTCAATAATGTACCCCTTTAGTCGTCCCATTTTTGAGGAGGAGTAGCCCTTTGCAGCTCTTCGTCCTATTTCCTATGGCCTGTGTGGTCTTCCTGGTCCCAGATATGATTGATGTTCTAGCCCTCATAAAAAGAAAATGGAACAGTCAATTGGAAAATGTTTTTGTTAGATATTTGCTGTTGGCTATTCTGAAATTTAAAATGAATAGTCACTAAAATGCATAGGAGCCCTGAAAATGTTTACTAGATGATTTTAGGATTTGCTTTTGCTTAGGACTAGAAAGGTGATACTTCTGTTTGTAATAGAGGTCATTACTCTCTCCTCCAATCTGTATGTTAATTATGACCTGATGCTCCGTTCCCTTATTTATTACTGCTTATACCCGCTTAATGAAATGTTTAGAATGGAAAATGCCCACCTAGCAATGAATTAGGAAATTGATAAAATTATGAAAATTAATGTGCAAATATTTTCTATGTTCCTACTGGATCATAGTAATGTCTTTAGCTAATGCTAAAACGGTTGTCTGTTGTAAATTGACAGCAATGGGTTAGCATTAGCAGAAGCCATCCTGTATTTAGAAGTTATCTTATCTGTTTTGTGAAAGCCATTTTGTATTTCTGGCAGCCATCTTATTTGCCCTGTGCTGCCATGTGCTCGCCATGTGCTCTGTCCTCCCTCAGTGTTGACTGCTCTTGTAATCTGCCCAGAAACAAACTATATTTAGCATCTTCCACCTTCGCACATGCCCAGAAGGGCCTAGCTAGTAGAATGCACCTGCTTTTCTAGTATAACTGTCAGGCTATTTTTGCTCCTCCCACTTTGTTGAGCAAGCAGATATTGTATGCCCATCTTGGTCATTTTTGCATGCTTACATGAGCCAGGACTGCCCCTTGGTCTTATGATGACTATGTAACCATAAGCATACATAAGGCCCTAATTTTCTGTACTCCTCAGACTGCCTCATTCGGTTGCTAAGGCTTCTGTGTGACGTAGTCTCACTCATTGGAGGTTAATAAAGATGTTCTTTTATATTTCAGCTTCTGTGCCAATTTCTTCTTTGTTGGTTTAAAAGGACCAAGTATCAGTGGGACCCCTAAGAAGGTTTTTGATTTCTTCACTCAGAGAGGCTAAAAACTGAAAAATCCAAATGTAAAACTTTAGAAAGACAATGGAGGGTGGTCTACTTCCCATCTCCGTGCTGAAGCAGCTGCCTTCACTTATGGTAATTATGGAGCTCCTCAATGCCTCCTTACGGGAAGCTATAGTCCCTCCTGAATGGAAGCATGCTACGGTTCTTTCACTTCTAAAGAAGGCTAATGCTGATCCCACTCCGCTTTCCAATTTTCAGCCAATCTCACTGCTTCCGGCCTTTTCAAAAATGTTGGAAAGACATATTAACTCGCAGTTGTCCCACTTTGTTGAATCCCAAAACTTCATAAACTCCTAACAGTCTAGCTTTAGAGCAGATTTCTCTACTGAAACAACTCTTCTAGGAGTCACTGACATGCTTCCGCTCCGTTTGGACTTTGGGGACACGGTGTCCCTCATTTTACTTGATCCGAGTGCCGCATTTGACACGGTGTCACACACCGTGTTACTGAAAGCTTTGCCATCTTTGGGCATTGACAGCCCTGCACTTAAATGGTTTGACTCCTTCTTGGCTAACCGTACGTTTCGGGTCTTCTCTTCTATGGCCAGCTCTAAAATCCATTCATCCCTGTATGGAGTACCCCAAGGCTCTCTGTTAATCCCTCTACTGTTTAATGTCTATGTTTAATCTCTGACGGTGGTTGCTGAAGAGGCAGGGCTGTCCCTATTTTCCTATGCGGATGACACCCAGATAATCTTTTCCCTTTCCTCAGCAAAGGAATCTGAGTCACCTACTCTCCAGTCTGGATTGAGGAAAATTGCATCTTGGATGCAAGCGAAGTTACTCAACCTTAATGGAGAAAAAACGGAAGTCCTGATTTTAGGGAAAAAACAAGATCTCTGGGGCCCTCAGCACTGGCCGTCGAAAATGGGTGTTTTACCCCAGTCTACTCATCAAGTCCGCAACTTAGGCTTCGTCATTGATGATCTGCTATCTATGAAACTGAAAGTTGTGAAGGTGGCCTCAACTTGCTTCACCATCCTTAAATGGCTAAAGAAAATTCTTTGGATGCTGCCCTGCTCCACTGAGAGAACTGTATTCCAGGCCTCGTTGCTTCCAGACTGGACTACGGTAACAGCCTGTACCTAGGTGTTAATAAAGATGTGATACAAAGACTGCAGGTTGTGCAGAATGCAGCCGGCAGGCTGCTCTGCCAGGTTCCAAGGGCTGCCTCTATCTGAGGCTTTCTTCGTGATCTTCATTGGCTCAAGGTGGAGAATTGTACTAAATTCAAAGCCTTGAGCTATATGTTCAAGAATAAAACTGGCACAGCCCCTCAATACCTGCAATCCTTAGTCCAACCTTACATACCATCATGCCCTCTCCGTTCTACAACTCAGGTGAAATTTTCAGTTCCTAGGATCAGACTGTCACGCATGGGTGGTCGATCTTTTGCTTACCAAGGTCCCTCCCTGTGGAACTCTCTTCCCTTGTCACTCCGTAATGAAACAGTTTATGGGAACTTCCGTTGATGTCTGAAAACCTGGTTGTTCAACAAGTAATCCACTGTTTTGTCTCTCTTTTTTCTCAGGCTGGCGCCGGGAACCCTCTGGGGTAGCTGTGTACCTTATAAACTCAATTAACATAACAACATAACACTCTGATTAGCCAGATTGAAGTACGGTGTGAGGATGAATGAGTGCATAGCATATGTACTGTCCGCTACAGGTTGAAAGACACATGGTTAATCACTGTCCTATTTCTACAGCTCTAAGGAGTATATTAGAGTGAGTGACATGCATTTACCCAGCAGGCATGATTCACCAAATTCACCCCCAGGGAGACGTGTGCATATTTCACTGTGTCTAAAAATGAAGGAATCGTGTTAACTGGCAGGATATTTGGCCACAATATTAGTTATGATGTGTTTTGCATTACATATGACCTATATGTTGAGTGAATGGACTGATTTATTGTTCCTGAATAAGCACTCATTATCTAAGGGGGGAGAGAGGGCTACATGTGTCCCATCAATGCACCTAGTTACATGGGGAAATTGGGCTATCTGGTAATAATCCAGTTTGGTTTTCTGCAACGCCTGTTGTGTGGTGGGGAATCTGATGTAATGAGGTATCCTCTGTACCATTGCATTCAAGAATGCATGAAAGAAGCACAACAGGCAACTCTAGTACACCCCTCCTGCTGTAGCTATCACCCCCTGGAAGCTCCCTGATGCTGGTAAGGGCAGTGAGCAGAGGACCCGCACATGTGTCGGAATGGTTTGTGTCCTGCGGGTTGGATGTTCAAGCATAGGTTTTAGGGCAGTTATCAGGTCTAGTATAGTAGCTAAGTCTAGCCTATACTTCTCATGTATTTTTTCCTCTGTCTGCTGGAACAGGGTAATGCACACTTTGAAAAAAACGTGTTCCTGTCTCGTCCTCCTTCTATCTGCTGCTGCTTGATTCTGCATCTTCCTCGCTATGACATACAGCACTGCCATTGTGAAAGACTCTGAGGAATCCTGGGCCTATTTTGGCTTGAGTTGGTGGTAAATTATAGGTGTAAAATAACGATTTCTAGCTATTTGCAATTTGCGAATTTTTCATACATTATATTGGGAATTTGCAATATGCAACATACATTTTTGAGAATTCGCAATTTGAGCCTCAAAAATTGTGAATTTGCAAATTGGTTTTCACAGATTTGTTGCCTCGCAAAATTGGTATTCGCAATTTTTGTGAATATCCATTTTGAGATGCGGAACACTGTCATACATTGGGACATGATATTTTGCAATCGCAAACACTGTATTTTTGTGATTCGCAGCATTTGCAATCACAAAATAGCTTGATACATCTGGCCCTAAATCAATATCCGGGAACCCCTTCTCCTGCTGATAACAGTTTAAGATAAATACTTCCAATATATCTCAGTAAGTTTAAGGCAATAAAATACAAGCACAGTCTCCAGCATTTGTTTTGAAAAGGGGCCCGGGGCACTTTATGAATAAAGGAGGGGGGTGCACGGGTCCTGCTCCTCAGGCTCTTTGAGCCTCGAGAACCACCACCTCCCCAGGACTTCAATTAAAAAATGGAGTGGGGATGCGCAGAACTTCCTCTGATAGAAGCAGCAGGGACCACCACCTTGCTGGGGCATTATGAAAAAAAGGAAGAGCCTTGTGTCACCCTCTCTCCATTGGCTGCAATAGCCCCATGGACCACCCCCCCTTGGCAGGCCATTGCAACTGAAAGAATTGGGGCAATGTGACCCCCTCCTGGAGCCATTAATGGCCTTGGGGACTGCCCCCTTTTGGGCCAGCTCCTGCAATGTCCCAGAGTTCCCAAACTCCGGGGCAAAGCTGTTTGCTCTGAATTGGCAGCATCTTTAGCAGCTCTCACCAAGTCAGAGCAATCACTCCATTTCTCGCAAGTGGGGGCTGACAAAATGCTCTGGCTTGCCGGAAGCAGAGGTTTTATCTGCTTCCCTGCCCACTGTCTAATGGGAAGGGAAACAGATGAAACAATTTCTCACACAGTCAGGGAGCTTTATGTTTATCAGCTCCCTGTGTGTGTTAGCAAAGTCGGCTACCAAAAGAGGTGGGGAGCAGGCAGGAACCGCAGGGGCATTCAGGCTACCCCTACGGTTCCCAACAGTGCTGACTGGGTGCCTTGGGTAGGCCTCAGGGTACCCAGCAATTCAAGCACAAGCTCTGGGGATTGGGTCCCCAAGACCGAAATTGACCCAGTGAAGGAGGCCAAATGGCCCACTCCCCCCATTGATTTAAGGCCTGGCCCAAGAACATGGAGTACCGAGTGCTGAAATCAGGCTGGATAGGTAGGGCCCTGTGCTACCCTCCTTTAGTAAAAATAAAGCCCGAGGATTTGGGGGTACCCAGGGATTCTGGAGCTCAATAGAGGGGGGGTCCAAAAGACCCCCCTCCATAATACCAGTAAAACCCCGGGGAGGTTGTGGTCTCGGAGGCTTTTACATGGAAAAACAGAGGTAAGAAAACTGAGCAGGAAAGACAAAGCACTGGGCAGGGAACTGAGCAGAAAAGGCAAAACAGAGATCCAAAAAATTAGCTGAGAATGCAAAACAGAGGGTAGAAAAACAAATGGAAAAAGCAAAACAGAGGGTAGAAAAACGAATAGGAAAGGCAAAACAAAGCAGAAGGGGCAAAACAGAGAAGAGAAAAATTAACAGGAAAAGCAAAACAGACAGCAGAAAAAAACAGAAAAAGCAAAATAGAGCAGAAGAGGGAAAATCATAGAGCACTCAGACACTCACACACCCACTCACATACCCACTCAGAGACTCACGTACCAACTCACAGACCCAATGAGATACTCATACATCCACTCACAAACCCACTCAGAGAATCATGCACCCACTCACAGGACCCTTCAGACACTCACACACCCACTCACAGACCCACTTAGATACTTACACACCAACTCACAGGCCCACTCAGACATTCACGCACCCACAACACAGACTCACTCAGACCTACGAACCCATCGACAGACCTACTCAGACACTCATGCACTCACTCACCAATCTACTCAGAGACTCAATCACCCACTAACAGACCCAATGACACACTCACACACCCACTCATAGACCCCCCAGTTAGAAACTCACACACCAACTCACAGACACATTCAGAAACTCATGTACTCACAGACCCACTCAGAAACTCATGCACCCACTCACTGACCCACTCATAGACTCACGCACTCACTCACCAACTCACCCAGAGACTCATGCACTTACTCACAGACCCACTCAGAGACTCATTTATTCACAGAGTCACTTAGAGACTCATGTTCCCACTTACAGACCCACTCAGACACTCATGTACTCAAGATTCAAGTGTTTTATTATGGATTTAAACTCAAAGAGGTCCACATAAATATGAGCAAGATTATGCAAGGACCAATACATACAATATAAAATATGCAAACGTATAGAATACAAGAGGAAACCCTTCAGCCTACTACCATGCTCTATTTATACAAGGAAACCCCAAGATCAGACAAGGTGCAAAAACTTAATAGCCGCGGAGAGGAGGATTTGCTCGCGCTAACAATGCCTCCCAAGGCAGTGAGAAGGAGGACTCACTCTCAAATGGATAATGCTGATACTGGAACTGGGGGACCCAAGATTACAGTGAGCGGCTCTAAAACATCTAAAAAAGGATTCTTTGGCAAAGGGAGAAAAATTGACGGAGAATGCAGGTAAGTGCACCATTCAGCTTTTATTTTCTGCCAGCACAGATAAAGACAAAGGGAAAGATACTCAAACTCCCCAGGATGCATCTCCTGCTACAGTAACAGGGTGCAGGAACACTACTGACTCTATCTCAGAACAAGATGTGATAGAGAAAGAATGTACCCTCAGTGATGCTGGTAATCTTGATGCAGGACCTTTATTCATACCTGGAGTGGCCCAAGTTAGAGAACTGGGCGAGGATGTAACTGGGGGGGGGGACACCTGATAGTCCATGCAGGGCTCCTACCTCGGATAGTGGTTCCAATGCTAATCTTTTGGATATCAAAGATACCGGTGTGGTTTAAAAGGGGACGCAAAAGGCGAGGCTACTAGCCTCAAATCTTAATTGCAGGACATAGAGTCTGGGGACTACTTCTATTCCCTTTCGGATCATTCAAACTCATCAAGTGACAACCGTGAGTCTAGACTTATGCCTTCAGCCATGGCTGGTGCGCAGGGAGACAGAGGCAGTGATTGTAGTAGTATACATCTAGAGGACACCGGTGAACCATCAGATGGTAGCCTTCGTACAGTTCGTAAAAGACCAGATTTTAGAGGTGGTGCCAAGTAAACGAACTGTGGTAATGGCAGTAATGCCCTACAGTGGGGCTATTCCTGCTCAACTGATTTAAGCACTGACAATGGGCGTAGCCCTGGGACTGTTATTGAACCGCCAACTAATCCATCTGAAGATATATCATTAACTTTGATTTATCAAACTATCGTTACCCACAGGGAGGAGGCACAAGTAGAGAATCAGAGAGTGCAGGGCTCATGTCGCTAACTACAGGATTCAGTGCAGCGCATAGTTAAGACCTGCGCAGAGTTTATAAATAACTAGGTTTAATGAAGCAGAAGCCAGAATCTCATGTCTTGAAGAGAAACTGGTTGCACAGAAGGCTTTGACTGAGTCTCTGAAGTCTCTAAAAGATGATACGCAATGGAAACTAGCCAACCTAGAAAGTCGCTCTCGCAGGAACAATCTCAGAGTTCCGCAATTTCTTGAGGGGGTTGAAGGACAGGACCCTCATAAATTCATTGTTGACCTGTTTATGGAAGCCTTCACTGAGCTGGGAAAATGGTATTGGCAGAGAGAAGTAGAGAGAGCACATTGCTTTCCATTCGTTCTTCATCCTAGATCTAGTCAACCCATAGACAGATCCAGAGCAATTCTGATATCTCTTATTAGCTTTCTGGCTCAGGAAGATGTGTATTCCCTGGCACTTCCTGATAAAAAAAGGGCAGGGAAAGGGCTTGATTTCTTTCTCAGGCCTGACGTTTGTTATCTAACTGTGGAAAGGCGTTGGCATCTACGCTAGCTTTTTGCACCATTTCAGGCCAAAGGGGCTCAAGTTTTCCTATTAAATCCAGCAAAACTTAAAGTTACAGGTAAAAATCAAACCTGATTTTTCTCCTCGGAGGTATTAGCGAAAGAGTTTCTGCAATCTTTGTAAAATGTGCTTAACTGGGGTGGCAGCTGTTATAATCGCCGCCAGGGTTAGAACCAAGATGTAGATTCGTAATTATGTTTGTTGTTTCCTTTTTCTCTCTTCTCTTTATATCATGTATTATCTCACCCTATGTTAGACTGGGGAAATCTAATTAGGATAATTGGACATTGGCAACATATATAGGGTCTAAGAATGTTTTGAATTGTATTTTTTCTTACTGTTGTCGTGTATGGTCCATAGGGTGAGGGGTGTGTTGTGGGGGTGATCACCCGGGTGGCAGGAGCTCGTCATCACAGGGACCATTGGTCCAAAAGCCTTGTGGAAGGCTAGGGGTAGGGTGTGGTGGGTGCAGTTTGGGGCTTGCAGCAGCTTAGGTGGGTTAAAATAAGAAAAATAATCCACAGTATTGTTAAGATTTTGAGTCCGACAGATTTAATGTTTTTTTTAGAGAACTGAGTATTGGTTTGCTCCCCTATTTTTCTAATGGCTAGATTTGGACTTTGAATATGTTCCCTAAATGTATGTGGCCTAAATAGCTATAACAAGAGACAAAGGGTTGCCGCTGAACTTCGGGTGATTCAACCTGACTTGTTCTGCCTATAAGGAACTCATTTACCTTGGGGAAAGCGGAGAATGTTTTCAGAAATGGTTTTTGTGCTCTTAGCCGCCTCACAACAATCCTCAATGACTATGGGGTGGCGATTTTAGCCAAACCTGCCATACAATTCACGGGACGGGTTTTAGCAGATAAGTTGGGGCGCTGGCTTATTGTGGAATGCATGATAGGGGAGAAAAAATGTACACTCTTTACTATTTATTGTTCTAATCTTTATCAAGCCATGGTTTTGGAAAAACTAAATATGGAGCTTGCACTTTGGCCTACCCCCCTGGTGCTGTGTGGGGATTTCAATATTAATTTGATCAATAAGGAACTCCAATCGGGTATGCAAAACTATAAAGGAAGGAAACACAGGGTCTTCAAGGCGTTATATATCACTTGCTGGTGGATCACGCTTGGTTGATGTCTGGGATTCTCTTTGCATGCCTGATCCTAGGTTCACGTTTTATTCCCACGCCCATCAGAGGTTAGCACACCTTGATTATTTTTTTATATCTCCCTTACTATTTACTGAAGCCAAAATTCGAGGACTCCCAAGAATCACCTCTGATCCGCATTGGGCTCTTGTATAAACCCAAGAACTTTTACCTTTGATAGGAAACTTCTTCTTGATGATACTTTTATAGATCATATGAAGATTTGGATTAGGGATTTCCTTCAAAATAATCGGCATTCCACATTGCTGGTGGTTTTGTGGCATACGTTTAAAGGTTGTTTCAGAGGGAAGTTCCCGAGTTACAGACTGTACCAAGATAAGACAGCCAAACACGTAGTACAGGAATTGTATACCAAACTTAAGACTGCAGAAGAAAACCTTGCACTGGGGATCCTGCTTAAGAACAATATCGTTGAACTACAAACAAATGTGGCTAGATGTAAGGCTAACATCAACCTATCCTGGAGCAAGGAAATTGCAGCTTAATATTTGGTATAGAAAAAGGATTGGGGAGGCTATAGGACGCTGTTTAGCTAAAAGGCTACGCTCTAAGGAGGCTGCTCATAGAAGAGCCGGCATGAAGAATGCGTAAGGCAACACAGTATATGATCCCCAAGAGATTCTTCGGATTTTTCATAAGTTCTACGAAGATTTATATATGGAAAAAGAGTCAGGATGCATATTAGGAACCCTGGGGTACAACATTTAGTGGAACAGGTTGGTCAGGAGGAGGTAGAGATAATGGAGAGCCCCATTACCAAGGAGGAGTTAGAGCTAGCCATAAATAGTATGACGATTGGTAAGGCATCTGGGCCAGATAAGCTCCCTTCAGAGGTTTATAGTGCCTTCCTTCAGGATATTAAAACAGATCTGCTAGCCGTCTTCCAAGCAGGGGGGCACCACAATCATGGGATGAGGCTAATAGTGTCATTTCTAGGAAAAAAGATAAGCCACTGGATTCACCAGGGTCATATTGCCCAATTTCTCTTGTTCACTGGGATGGGAAGATCTATGCCAAAATCTTGGCAAGTAGGTTGGCAAAAGTGATTTCTTCTCTGGTCCGACCAAAAAAACAAGGATTTATTCCTGGTAGGGGGACTGTGATTCATATTAGCAGAATTGTGACGCTGTTCGTTATTGCTCAGGTTAAATCTAGGACCTAGGACTGATATTACTTGATGCCAAGAAGGTGTTCGATCGTGTTGCCTGGGACTTCCTTTGGGGGGGTTATGCAGTGGATGGGGTTCGGTCAAGGGTTTATCCAGGCTATATGAGTATTATATCGATCGGCCATGGCCAGGATCTGCTCTATCGGTCTTGAATTGGATCCTATAAACATTTCTAGAGGCACACAGCAGGGGTGCCCTTGTTCCCCCCTGCTGTTTGACCTTTATATTAACCCTTTTTTAATAATGCTGGAGAGAAGCACCCAGATCAAACCTTTTCATGTTCAGGAAGATCATTTCCACTTTCTGGCATATGCCGACATATAGCCATTGTAACTTCGGATCCTGTGACGGCTATACATGAAGTTGATCGCCTGGCGTATGAGTTTGGCGTAGTCTCTGGCTATAAGATGAATGCATCTAAAACCCAGATCTAGTGTACAAACCATATTATGGCTAATGACCCTAGCGTGGTCAAAGAGGTCACGTATTTGGGAATTAAGATCCAAGAGTGCTTGAAAGATCTTGTTGAAATATCAATATAGGACTAGCTAGGTTGTGTTAGTGAGACTCAGGAGGTACATCTGCGGGCAAACCCTTAGGTTTGGTCATGAAGCCCTCACACACCAACCTAGTTGGTGTCATGCTTCATCATCGGGCCCACCACAGTGACACAGCACACCCGGGACACATTCGGTGTAAGGGTATTACTCAAATTGAGGATTTCTTTGAGGCAGGGGGTTATATTTGTCTTTTATAGATCTAGCAGATACATTACTTCTTCCTAAGAATCAGTTTTTTAAATTCTTACAAAACGTGATTTCCTGAGCAAACAGCCCACATTGATGACACCTCATGAATTAGTAGAAGATAGGGGTCCTTTACAAAATCCTTTTAGCTTCAACGAGGGATGATCTGGATAAGCACAACCTTTAAGTGGGCACTTAAACTGAGAGAACCAAAGGTTTCTTTAGAGAAGGCGATTGTTATTGCCGGGGAAATTTGTCTCTAATTTATCTAATTTGAATCTAATGTAATCTCTATCATACCCCAGCCAAGATGATGAAATGGGGGAGGGGGAACGATGGTAAATGCTTCCGCTGTGGTATGGATAATGCTGACAGTCTCCATATTTTTTATGTTTGTGCTAAACTGGTGCCATTAATAGAACATATTGAGAAGTTTATGACGGATGTTACAGGGTTTGTTATTAAAATATTGGCTTCCATGATGTTGCTTGGGATTGGTGAGCATCTGAAGCAAGGGAGACCCATGTATACATTCCGGTATCTGCTTTTTATTGCTACGGCAGTAGCAGAGTTATGTTTAGCGTCTTCGTGGATTCAGTCTGATGCACTGTCTTATGAAATATGGCGAGCCCGGTTTTACAATATATATAATCTGGAGCACGGTTTGTATTCTGTTAAAGGACCAAGGAAACGCAAAGTAGGAATCTATGTATGAGGGCAATGATAGATCATATGAATTGTTGAAATTGAAATTGAATTTTGGTATAACTGAATTAAATGAATTGCTTTTATGCCTTGTTATTAGATGTGTATGTGTATATTGATGTTTTGATACTGTGGATAATAAAAAATAAAATAAAAAATAAAAAATTAGTGCTAATTATAGCAACATGCTCAGCAGCACCTTGTGCTATAGGCTGCGGTGTAATTAGTGAGGAGGCATATGGAGAACCAGGTGCAGAGTGGAATAACTTCACCAATACACAGTCAGTACGCCGTTGTCCTGCTTCTGCTGGTTGCCAGTCGCACCTAAGCCCCTGAACCCCCTGGGGAGCTGCTGAGCTCAAGGCAAGCTCAGCCTGGCTATGATCAGCTCTGTGGATGCATTAAACCCAGCAGTCACCGCTCCGCAACTCTGCTCTGTTTGCTCCACACTCTTCTACTCTGCTGTTCTACTTCCACTCATGTTCTCACTCACAGACTGACTCCTACACTTATGGAGGCAATTGCAAACCCCCTCACAGACACATTGAGACACTCAGACACCAACCCAGATGCCCATTCAGACAGCCACTCAGAGACTCACACACCCTTTCTCAGATCTACTCAGAGACTCACATACCCGCTCACAGACCCACTCAGATACTCATGCACTCACTCAGACTGACTCACACACTTATGGAGTCAGTCACAAACCCACTCAGACACTCTGACACCCACTAACAGACCTATTGGGACACTCATGTACCCACTCAGAGAGCACTGGCTCACAAATCCACTTAGAGACTCACACACTCACTCACAGATCCACTGAGACACTCAATCAAACACTCATGCACCCTACGCAGACACTCATGCACTCACTCAAACGCTCACTCTAAAAAAACCTTTAGGAATTCATTTAAAAAACAAAGGTTACAAGGACATTAAAGTTAAGAAATAGAATAGAAAAAAAACATAGAAAATGAAAAAAACAAAAGTTACATTTCACGGGGCTAAATATTTCTGAATAAGGGATCAGAGTCTACATTTTCAGGACGTGTTCTTGGGAATCGCAATTACTAACATCATTGTGATATCCGGAGTTACACATAAAAAAGGTTTTAGAGATGGTTTTTATAGGATCTCTCTAGAGAAACATGACTTTAGAGAATTCTGTAAGAAACCTCTGGTGTATGAAATAGTATGTGTGGATGTATTTGTTTGAGACTATATTGAAAAAGTCGTGATATTCGCAGTTAACAACTTCCTCGTTTTGTCCCAAATAACCACGAAAATGTAAAATTGGTCTGTAAGATGGTTTTTAAAGATACTTCGCAAACAAATATGAGTTTAAACATGCTTTGAAAGAAGTATGTATATTGTAATATCTGTAGTGTAATGTTCAGAATGGATTTTTTTGCATATTATTTTTGATGTGTTGGCACGTCAGGAAGAGGAAAAAGGGGTCGCGGAAAAGGGAGTTAGTACAGAACTCCCATTTTAGTATGATGAACAGAGCACTGGAAGCCAAGGACTGAATACTACATGTTGGCGTGACATTTCAAATGACAACCGGCAGTATGGGATAACACACTATTGGGATGGAGAGAGAGTATATACAGTCAAGGGATGCTCGCTGCCGCAATCGATCCCATGCCCATCCTTCACATTCCACCATGTCCGCTGTAGCTCAGTGGGTTCATAGGGTTGGTATAGCACTGTGGATAGCAGGACTGGCGAGGTCAGGGCTGCCTCCACCGCAGTGTGTTGTTGGAATGTTACTGGGTACAGCCAGAAATGTGGATATTGGGCCTGTGCGCATAACGCAAATTGCTTCATGTCTGTAGCATTTAGGAGACCCTGATGAAAAGGCAGCATAAGGGTTTCCCATGCTATTCTGGGCTGTTTGCCCACCCCCGCAAGGGATATCAATTTGGATCTCAGGCTTTTTAAAAAACTGCTGTGTGAGGTAAATGGTGAGATTGAGGATGAGGTATAAAAATGTAGGTTAGCACCACCATCTTTGTGATGGCCAATTGACTAATTAAAGAAAGGGGGAGGCAATTTAAAATTGGAATTATTTCCTCCAAAGAGGAGATCGCCTTGCCATAGTTGGCCTGCCATAGTTCATTCATGTCCCCTCTCAGCCACAAGCCTAAGTATCTGATTGGTTCCGACGTCCATTGTGGCTAAAATTCAGACTCAAATTGCCCAGTGCTTTTTGTGAGAGGAAATATAACTGACTTAGCCCAATATATTGTTATGCCCGTGATTCCCCCAAATTTGATAACCTCCCTAAATAACACAGCCTAAATTATCCTGGGGATTTCTAATGTACAGTACGATATTGTCTGAATACTCCTCGCTCTCGGAATCAGATCCCCCCTATTAGCATGGTGCCGACAAAGTCTGGCTGCCAGGGTTTCATGGCTATGGCAAAAAGAAGAGGGGACAAAGGACATCCCTGCCATGTGCCGCATGTGACCTAGACCGGATTGGAAAGTAGGCCATTTACACGCAGGGGGCAGTGTATAATAGTTTCATGAGGTTCAAGAAATGCAGGATTTACCCTAAATGCTATAGGAGCTGGAATAGATAGAGCCACTCCAAGGAATCGGCGCCTTAGTGGCGCCAAGTAGGGCAGTAACTGATGCCACCCTCAGGTCCACTGCATGCATGACTGTAAACAAAGTGCGGAGGTTGTGAGTGGTTGATCGATCAGGCACAAAACCCGACTGATCCCCTAGGATCATGTCAGGAAGGAGTGGCGCCATGCAATTGGCAATAAGTTTTGCCAAAATGTTATTGTCCATGTCGATCATGGATAGCCGTCTGTAGGAGTGGCATGATGTGGCTGATTTTCCAAGTTTTAGTATAGTAACAATGACCACCTCGCGGAGGGATGGTAGTAGTTCCCAGGACTCCACGGATGATTGATACATAGCTAGAAGATGCAGGGTCAGTATAGTGTCAAATTCTTTGTAGAAACTTGTCATGAGGCCATCGAGGCCAGGGTCCTTGTCATTAGGCAGACTGTGCATAACGTGCAGGACTTCTTTCCCTGTGAAGGGGAAGTCGAGATATTGCCGATGTATGTGATCTAGTCCTAATGGTTGTTTAGATTCCAAATATTCTTTAAGTTGGTCTGTGGGGACGTGGGATTTGGTTTGATATAGTTTGGAGTAATAGGCGGTCATCATATTGAGTACGGCGGTGGGCCCAGTGTGGTGTTCCATATTTTCGCGTAAAAGTTCTACAATATAGCTATTTGTGATATGAGGTCTGATCATTCGGGCTAGCGTCCTGCTAGGGCGCTATCCCTCTCCATATCTGCAGGCAGTAGCCTCCCATCCCAGATAATGTAAATCTCTTTCCGCTTCTTCATTATATTAATTATATGTAATGTTCAGAATTTTTTGGCATATATTATTTTGATGTGTTGGTGATCATTGAATGTCTGCTTTTTTTTCTATTTCGTGTCGTATTCGTGAAGATTGTGACATAGTCGCGAAGATTGTCAAAATCTTTAGAAAAAACATTACATTTTTTTTTCAAATGCATCCCGTTTTCCTTTAAAGAAAACGGGCTGTATTTAAAAAGCAGTACCAGACATGGGGTAGTCTGCTGAGCCCAGCAGACCACAATCCCTGTGGGGGCTGACTTTCATGAAGGGCTCTCAAATTGCGAGAGGTTCATTAATATTAATGAGCCTCGCAATTTGCGACCCCATTTGGAATCGCAAAACACTGTAAACACACTGTTGTACATTTCATTTAGCACTTCGCAATTTGTGACTCGCAATGTGCTTCAAATTTCGGGGCGCTAAATGTAAGGATCGTACATCTGGCCGACAAAGATATAAATATACTCCAACATGTACTAATCAATCACACAACTAAACGACCTTTTAACTACATAACAACCTCAATATATATATTTTTTTAACTCTTATTTATATATGGCATACAGGCACATTTATCATAGAACAGATACAGTCCATACAGTATATATTCTTTGTCACCTCCTATAGACATCTCAAAAATATTTACACCTGATCGATTGCACATAAGTCGTTACCACATTCAATGTTACAGGCAGTTGATTATTCCAGTTCTTGAGGCATGAGAGGTAATTCGCAAATATCTCCTCTCTATTTTTTTTCCATCCTCCCCATGTTTTTATCCATTTCTTGGGACAGCCCCTATGTATGTATACAGTTTTTTCTGCCACCATGGCTTGGTCCACATCCCTGCAGCATTCTGCAAGGATGGGGGCGGTTGCCACACCCCAATGTCTAGCAATATTTCTTTTGGCTAGCATACTACCCGGGGTAGCCCAAGTCTGTAACGTCGAATTCAGGTTTGTTGCATCCCAAACATTGAGTAAGCAGCATTCGGGCACTGTAGGGACTAGGTTTCCACTCACCCTCGTAATAAAGGACATTACTGACTCCCAGTATGACACCACTGCAGGACATGCCCATGTAGTATGAAAAAAGGTGCCAACCTCCCCACATTGTCGCAAGCAGAGCGTGGTGTCTTCCTTCCCGATCTTACAAAGAGTAGTTCTAGTGTAGTAGTCTCTATGGAAGATCTTAAGTTGTACCAGGCGTAATTGGGATGCGATCGCCACATCTCTAGGGGAGGCTAGGGCCTCCTGCCATTCTGTGTTGTCTAACTCTTCTAGATCTGCCTGCCTCGTCTTTGAGCGTCTGCACCGAATCTGGCATGTTATTGATAATTTTCTGATAGGTCATAGATATAGCTTTTTTGTCCATGTGATCCGTCAGTAGTCTATCTTCTAGCGGGGAGGCCTCAGGCAGGGTGGTGTAGTGGGCGATTACCGCTTCAGGGGCGTGTTTAATCTCTCGGTAACGGAAGTGCTCCGTTTATTCCATCTCAAACTGTGTCTGTAGCTGTGTAAATGGGATCTTTTTTCTCTGTACCCAGAGGTCGCCCACTTTGGAAATTCCTATATGGTCCCGGTGAGTAAAGCATTTGCTTTTTTCCAATCTGCCCAGCCTATCCGTGACCCAGAGGGGTGTTGCTTGCATGAGTATGTTATACCTAACTATTTTTCCACTATATTCCATGCCTGGAGTGTGTGGTGTGGGGGCTGAGTAGGGTCCAGGTCTTGTTGTAGAGCGCCCGATAAGACCCCATCTCACCCAACTGCAGTCTGTTGAGGATATATGCTGGGTCTGTGTGGGGGACATGAATCCAGTGGTTAATCACTGTCAGTTGAGCAACCCAGTAATATGTCTGTATGTTCGGGAGTGCGATGCCCCCATCATACCAGGTGCGGTACAGTTTCACCATAGCTAGGCAAGCCGGCTTGTTGTGCCATAGAAGTTTAGTAACTTCTGCCTCAATTGCTTGGAAGTATAATTGGGGGCTGAGAATGGTGTGTTTTGGAGGGCGTAGAGAAACCTGGGAAGTGCGATTCTTTTGAAAAGCGCCAAAGGACAAAGGCAGCAACTGCCAATGCTTGGTATCCCTTTACAACCATTTCAGAGGGGCTTGGAGATTTAACGTCATACACAATTCCGGGTCAGAGGTGATGCGAATCCGTCAATATTTAAAAGTATCTTCTACAATTGTTACCTCGCAGCCAGCTGGGAGGAGCAGTGGGGGGGCCCTCAAAACATAGAGCACCGATTTCGTCCAGTTGATCGTGTACCCCGAATATTGTCCACGGGCAACATGCCACAGCATAATTGCAAGCACGTTAATAGACTACACTTTTGAATCTTTACCACTCTTCAGCAGGATCACAGGCTTCCAGGTAGGGACCAAGATCAAAGTGACCACCTGCCACAGGAAATCTCAACAAGAATAACTGGATCACCACTAGATCAGCCTGCTGAGGACCCCAAGTCTACATATACAGACAATTTCAGGAGGATAACATTCAAAACCAACCAACCAGAAGAACTATTGGCCTCAGCGAAGGCATTATAGGAACTAAGGGACAAGACTGGCATAAATGAGATAACGCACTGGGAGCAATTCATTAAAACATTAGAAGCAAAGCACACAGTAAGCGCTCTTCCAGCCTTAAGGACCAACAGACCTTTAGACCGTCAAGACAAACACTCTCTTACCATCAAAACTTCGAATCTCCGTAATCTCAAGAAATCAATTAATAAAAAATTGCGCAAGCTTCAGCCCATAGGGCAGGATTCGAGTTTACCAAGGGATCTAGCACAACTTAAAACAGAGAAGAAATAAATAATCTGGCAGGCATAAAGGGATTCGGATTAAAACCTGTGAACCAGACTGTTACATGACTAAGAATCAAACAACAGCGCAAGATTCTGGCGCACAATAAGCATCCTAGCCAATCCGAACGCTCCTAGAATCAATTCACACCTGACAGAGAAAGCCTGGACCTCTCACTTGCTTCATCATTTCAGTTCTGATCAGAAGCATAGCACAGGCTACATTCTGGAGACAATACTTCCCAACCAAATTGTTACACCAGGAAATGAGTGCCTTTTGTTTACAACTCACCGGATAAAGGCCAGGATAGCTAGAGGCAAGTATTCCACCAAACGTATTTAAAATAGATCCAGAATACTGGGCTTCCAAACTGCTACCATTGTTTGCTCAGATCACAGGAGGAAACGCCATCCTGGACTCCTGGAAGGGGTCAATCATATCCCCAAAATATAAGAAAGGGGATAAGAACTCAGCAAACAGCAACAGGCTAGTGGCTTTAATTGATATTGAGTTCAAATATTACGCTGGCCTACTTCTGGAAGAACTCCTCGCGTGGACAGACGAAAAATCAATCATTCCCATGAATCAAATGGGTTTCTGCAAGGGCATGGGAACAATAAAAACATACTTGCCCTTTCCCTATTGGTAGAAGGGGCGAAATCGGCAAAACTCCCTCTATTCATGTGCTTTATTGACTATTCCTCAGCGTTTGATAAAATCGCCAGGAACAAACTATGGCACAAGCTCAAGGAAAAAGAAATACCATCTGCTCTCCTGAATACTTCTCCTCATAAATTCCTAGGTTCAAGTTAAGCTAGGAGATGGTAAGTTCCTGTCCCGGAAAATCACTACAACTATGGAGCTCAAACAGTGGTGCGTTTTGGCGCTGACATTTTTTATCCTGTACTTGTCTGATTTATCGTCTGAACTGGACATTTGTAATTTGCATGCCCCAAATATAGGAGAGCTGCTACTCTCTAACCTCCTGTACGCAGATGACCTTGCGCTGGTTAGTCGAACCCCTATTGGTCTGCAGCATCTATTAGACACAACCAGCATATATTCAGCAAACAATGGTTTAACCATCAATTACGATAAAACAAAGGTTATGAGGATCAACCCAAGAAGGAAACCTCTAATTTTTGCTGGCACATGGCTAACTTAACAATAGAAGTATTTGACCAATACAAATACTTAGATGTGATAATAGACAATAGAGGTACATTCAACTCACAAAAAGCGGTCATCAAAAGAAGAGGCAACTCCATTGCGGCAGTAATGAAATCTATAAAATATAAAACTACCGGCCCAAATCATACTCTACTTCCAAAAGTCTGGCAGGCAAAGCTCATTCTGGCCATCACTTATGGGAGTGAGTGCCTGAGGGGAAGAGTTGAGGCAATACTAGACAGCACTGTCTCAAGAGCTGCCAGAATGATTTTTAATCTACCTAAGTATGTTTCGCCGGCCCAACTAAAGCTAGAATTTGGCCTACAAAGCCAGGAATTCGCCCGAAAAGGAGCTTATGCCAAGAACTGGTACAGGATCAAAAGGGCCGAAGCAGGAACATTGACACCCAGATTCATGAAGGTGCCATTCTGCGAATAGCAATTTGCGAGAAAATGCGATTCGCAATTTGAAATTCGCAGTATGGCATTCATGTAGAAATGCGATTGAAAAAAGCGAATCGCAACCGGCCGCAATTGCCGATTGCGATTTTTATACAATCGCTTAAATTTCGCAGAATCGGCATTTTTCCATGTAGAAATTGCGATCTCGCAAATAGCAAAATCGCTATTTGCGATCTCGCTAACTGCGAGATCGCAAAAACGGGAAGTCGCATTTCGAGCCCATTGATGACATCACAACCAGGAAGTAGGCTTTTCCCACCCACAAACAGAACACAGAGCCAGAGAGTGGAAGCAGCATTCTGAGGAGCTCCAAACCTTTGACTGTGCAGCACCCCAGCAGGACACAAAACCTCAACATGTTCCAGGATGCAGCAGGGAGCAGTGGGCAGGAGAGGAAGCGAAAACTCAAGTTCTCAGAACTAGAACTGGAGCATTTGATTGAGGGGGTCACCAACGACCATGCACGCCTCTTCGGCAAAGATTCCCGGAGGGTTCCAGAGGCAAAAAAGCGCAGGATCTGGCAGCGCATCTGCGCTAAAGTAAATTCGGTCATGGTGACCCAGCGGTCAATTGATGACCTCAAAAAGCGCTGGTACGACCTGAGAGGTCGTTCAAAGGAGCATATTGCCGAGAGGCTTGGGAGCGACTGGCCACCGGTGGAGGGGAACCTATAGCCACACCAAACACTCCATTGTAGGACCTCTTTGAGGACACCATTGCACCAGAAGCCTGCGTGGGGGTGATCCAGCTGGACTCGTCCCGACCCAGCCAACAATCAGACGGTAAGTGCCATGCGACTGCGACCCTGTCCCCCAACAATGCCCATGACTCCTGAGCTAGCAATATGATATCCCCAACAATGCAGGCCATGCACACCAGAAATGCCCCATTGCATTGTGGTAGTTGTAGTGAAATCATATATCCCCCAGTTAGCTCAACACAGCCAGACCTGCCAAATCACAGTTAATCCAAAAGCCAGTCAGGGTAAGCAAGCCTGCATGCATGTATCAACATCACATGTGCAAGATACATAACATTAATCCTGCACCCTTTCACATTACAGGTGCTGTTGAGCAACCCAGCACAGATAGCGAGGCCCTGCACATCGCGTAGACCCAGGAGGACACTGAGGGTGAGGGCCAGTCCAACCAACGACCCGGTCCATCACAGCCACCTGCAGTGCTTCCACCACCACCACCACCCCGTGTGGACAGGGCCACCCCTGCAGCCACAGGTGTCCAGGCAACACCCCCAACATACACCCTCAGCAGTGGTACAGGCCCCACCACCTGCGCCTAGGAGGCAGACGAGGCGCACAGATGGAGCACGAACACACTCCAGCGCACTGAGGCGCCAGCAGCGTCAGGCCTCAACAGGTACGGGCAGGGCACTCCTACTTCCAGATCCTGGACTGGCCATTGAACGCCGCATGCTGGCGGTGCACCGTACCCAGGCGCGTCACCTGGCAGCTATACACACCCAGCTGCAGGCGCCTGGCCAAAACATCGCCCAGATGACCGCTGCTGTCAGAGAGAACAGCCAGCTGCTGGTAGCCCAGCAGGACATCACCCGCCGCCGCCACCGCCAACTACTGGCCCGCCTGTCGGCCTACACCAGGTCGAACCACGGTTGTTGGTAATGCAACGTCACAGCTGGCACGCAGGTCACTTGCCATGCAGGCCCAGATGGTACAGTGTTGCCAGGATGTGGCCAGGTCACTAGACCTGCTGACAGCAGCAGTGCTGGGCAGCCAGCCCACTGCCCATGGAGAACCAGGGGGGCCTGACGATGTGAGCGAGGTAGCATCGACTAACAGCAGCGCATCCTTGCCGCCTGCGCCTGTACGTCGCCGCAGCAGCAGGCTCACAGCATCAACTCGGGCCAACACCGTCCCTCAGGACCCAGAGAGACGACTTGGTGCGTCTCGTCGCAACCGACAGTGAGAACTTGGACACTCTCGGGGAGGCCATGCTGGACACCACTGCAAGCCCTCTACTCCTGCATGGGGAGGTATGAAGTAATACTCTCTTCATCTGAGACCAAAGTTACAAGAGGCCTATTTATTGTGCATTAACAATAAAGATTAGTGGTCTGACTTGAATCCAACTCATGTCAATATTTCGTTAGTCATGCATGAGTGCAGTGTCTTGTGAGGGGAATTGGTGCACTAGAAGCAGTTATTAGTGATGTGGTTGCGGCGCCTGTGTCCTTCTGCAGGATTTTCTCCGCGTGCATGACGCACATGTGGAGGTGGGCGGTTGTCCCCTTCCGACTCACTGCCAGATATCTCCACTGGTATCCTGCGCCTGGTAGCAATGTTGTGGAGTATTGCACACACGGCCACGATGCGGCAGCAGACCACAGGTGTGTATTTGATGGCCCCACCAGTCTTGTGCAGTATGCGGAAACGGCTCTTCAGTAGGCCAAATGTCCTCTCAATGCAATTTCTTGTGCGTATGTGTGCAGCATTGTAACGCCGTTGCTGTGGTGTGGCAGGGTTGAGGTATGGAGTGAGGAGGTACTCATGTAGACCATAGGCGCTGTCACCTGAAGGTAAGAAGCACAGGGTGAGTGCCTGTTCTGCGCAGATACATGATCACAGTGTAGTATTTGGGGGCATGTGTACTTACCTAGTTGGTGTCCTTCGCCAAAGTCTCCCCTGGCCAGTCGTGTGTGCATGCCGCTGTGCCAGAAGATGAAGGAGTCATGTGTGCTCCCCGGATATTGTGCCACTATGTCCGTGATGATAGTCTTGGCGTTGCACACCATCTGGATATTGAGGGAGTGGTAGGACTTGCGGTTGCGGTACATGTATTCCGTTTGTGCTGGTGGGCAGATGTGGATGTGGGTACAGTCAATGCATCCAATTACATGTGGGAATTGTGCAATGTTGTAGAATTTCAGCTTGGTGTCATTCAAGTCTTGTTGGGTAGTGGGGAATGAGATGTAGTGGTGTAGCCGGGTCAGCATTGCATCCAGGAAACTCCTTAGGCAGCGGGACATGGTGGGCTGGGATATCTCCCCTGCAACAGCGACTATCCCCTGGAAGCTTCCGGAGGCCAGTAGGTGCAGGCTGCACAATACCTGGACATGGGTGGGCACGGCATTGGTCCACCTTGTTGGGTCCTACATCAGGGGGTCTAGGTCCCGGATCAGCTTGATGATCATTGCCCCATTCAGGCGGTACTTCGAGTAAATTTGTTCATCAGTTTGGCCCAGGAGGGTGATCCGCTGGCGGAATATTCGCTCCTGGATCCTTCGTCTGTTCTGTGCTGCTCGCTGTAGCCTTCGCCGCCTGACCACCATGTAGAGTTCTGGCATTGTGAGAGTCCTCATGCTCCAGCTGCATCCCCTTAAGTGTGTTTGGTCAGAGCTGCACCTGTTGGTAGTTTTGTAAAGTTAATTTTTTTTTTCCTTAATGGTTACCACCTGGTTTGAGTTCTCCTTAAATTGCGCCTCGCAAATAGCGATTTTTGGGTTTTTCGCTTTTTGCAATTTTTCTTGAATAGCGCTAGCGAATATTTTGCGAAATCGCAAATTGATTAGCAGAATCCATGGTATCTCGCATATTCCGATTCGCTAATGGGCTTCTTCCAGAATTCTGCGAATTTATTTGCGATTTCACAAAATTTCTTTAGCGAATTCGCATTTTTTGAGTTTTCACTTTCATGTATTCCTTTTCTTCAAATTGCGCTCGCAATTGCGAATTCGCAGCCATTGCGAGCGCAATTTGGCTTCATGAATCTATCTGTGAATTCCTATCTATGGAATGAAATACAGCGAAAGAGGAACTGTGCAGCCATGAGCTAATTGATAGCATCAAAGGAGCGTTTGGGCCTGGAGGAACTTTGGGCGGCCTCAGGGCCCTATCAATGTTTTAAAAAAATCCTTAATAAGACAGTGAAAAAACTATCCCTAGTAGCAGACAAGGCCACACTCACAGAAAGAACCCACGGATGGTTTTTTGTGCAAATCTATGTCAAATCCTCTCTGCAATCTTACCTAGACGTAGGGTTCAACAGGAGGAAGAAAGGAAAATATTTTCATCTTCGAATGGGCATTTTATCAGCATTGCCACACCTTATCCCTTGGAAACCATCGCCGGGTCAGACAATATGCCGTTCATGCGGGGAAACCAATGAAAGTGTATTACACCTTTTGTGCATTTGCAGAGAACTTCAGGCTGAGCGACGTCACCTACTTAAGCCATTCTTCGTAAGCAAGGGGATAAGAACCTGTAGACAAGCTGTGATGGCATGCCTCGGAGGAGGAGACGTGCAATTGGCATGCCGCTTTGTGCGATTTATGGAAGCGGTGGGGGAGAAACTCGGCCGTTAAACACCTCATTACTGCAATATTAAGACTTATTTAGGTTGCTACTCACCTGGACGACAAATGCTCCAGCATAACAGGCAACAGCAATCTACTGTAGCTGCTGTCCATAAAGCAAATGACAATTGCACAGTTCCCTCCCCACTGAGAACTGAGTATTTGTTTTATCAAAATCTAAGCCCTCTAGATTTTTACTTCTTACCTAAAAAAACTCTTAGGAACTGAAAAAGAACAGCATTATCAACTCACTCAGCAATTTGTAAATATACTGAAAGGCTGAAACCCCTTATCAATGTACTGTATTAGACACTAATTATCGATAATTGCATCATTGATGTTAGCATAATGCATGGATGTTTTATGGAATGGTATATATATATATTTTTGTAATTAATCTTAAATCTTTAAATTTGCTGCTATAACTTTTCTTTCATGAGCAATTTGTAAAGATTTTAATTGACCATACAATAAACTAAACTAAACATAGTAGCTACAGATATCTAAGAGGCGGGACAGGGAGCATCTGGGAGAGGACATATATAGTAGGATATCGTCCACATATAGGGATATGCGACCCTCGCATTCCTCGCACCATCGGAGTCCTCGCCTGACTGGGTCCTGTCGTATCCAGGCCGCCAGAGGCTCCAGCACCAGGGCAAAAAGGAGTGGCGATAGCGGGCAGTTCTGTCTCGTGCCCCGGTGCAGTTAGAACTCTCCTGATCTATGTCCATTGGCCACCACATATGCCAGGGGAGAAGTGTATAGCAACCTAACCCAAGAGCAGAATTTCGGTACGAACCCCAAGCTCAAAAACAGCAAAGAGAAAGGGCCACTTGACTGTGTTGAAGGCCATGCGTGAGTCTAATGATAGCACAACAGCTTCTTCTTAGATGGCATGTTTCTGGCCCAACACATTATGGAGGGGCCTAAGATTTAAGGCTGTATTCCTTCCTGGCATAAACCCAGATTGATCCAGACGTATCAGCATTGCTAGGTGTGGCGTGAGTGTGTTGGCGAGGGTCTTGGCCAATATGTTGGCCTCAGCATTAATCAGAGAATTGGGCCTGTAGGAGGAACACTCCTGAACATGTTTTCCGGGTTTGTGAGTGGCCACTATTGTTGCCGTTCTTTGGTTTTGAGGTAGTTCCCCCATCAAAGCTGGCCTCGTACATAGCTACTAGATATGGTGAGGGGGTTGTTGCGTTACGCTTGTATCACTCTATGAGGATACAGTTCGGCCCCATTGCCTTCCCTGACTGGAGTTTACTGATTGCCGTCGCAATTTCCTCAGCAAATAACTCTGCCTCTAACAATTGAGACTCAGTCTACCCTAATCTGGGAAGTTTGATATCATGGAGGAACTCTTCTGCGTCCGTTTGTGTGATTGTGAGTGTGGAAGTATAGACCTGCTCGTAGTGATGTGCTAATAAGTCTACTATGTATTGGGGATTCTGAGTGGTGTCATCTGTGGGAAGTTGGAGTCTGTGATCCATCTATCTGCCTTTTCCCTCTTTTCAAGCCAGGCCAATAGCTTGCCAGCTTTGTCACTGCTTTCATATATGGTGTGTTGGGTATGGGAGAGTCGCAATTTTGCTGCCTCCCACAAATGATCATTGTACTCCTGTTTCTTAAGTTGTAATAAATGATGGTTCAGGTCCCAGGGGTCCTGGCTGTGGGCTCTCTCCTGGTCATCCACCTCTTGCTCAAGTGTCTCCACATTTCTAACTTTCTCTCTTTTATGATGGGTTATGAGTGAGACAGCCTGCCCACGAAGCACTCTCTTGTATGCCTACCAGAGGACAAAAGGGGACGCGATGGAAGGTGCGTTTTTGCTAAAATAGTGTATGGTAGTGTCAGTCCGTCCCTTCCCGATCTCACGGGCCTTGAGGTAACCGGGGTATATGGGGAATATGTGATTCTGCGCTGTGGAATACCAAGTGTATTGAGCGCTGACTGGAGAGTGATCAGAAATGCCCCTCGGTAAGTGTGCTACAGTTAAGAAGTTTCCAAGTTTGGTTGCTGGTGCTAGAATGTAGTCTATTCTGTAGAGGCTGTTGTGTGCGCCCGAGTGATATGTATATTGTCTCGTCCCTGGGAAGCGGGAGAGCCAAATATCTACCATGCTGATGGTTTCTAGGAAGTCTGTCAGAGCTGAGTGTGTGCGGTGTTGTTGTCGAGGGGTTGTGCGATCTAGACCGTCATCTAAAGTGGCGTTGAAGTCGCCTCCTATTATTAAGTAGCTCTGTGAGAGCCGAAGTAGGAATTCGCAGAGCACCTGAAATGCTGAAGAGTGGAGCGCAGGCAGGATGTAAACGGAAATTATGTTAACCATACAACCCTACCACTGACATGATAATGCTGCGAAATGGCCGTGGTCGTCCGTGTATGTGTGTTTTATGACAATTGGGTATTATTTCTTAAGGAGGATTCCCACTCCCCGCGAACCAGATGTAAACTCTGAGAGTACCGCAAGTTTAAAACCCCACGTATCTAAGGCTCTGCAGACTGTCCCTGTTAAGTGGGTCTCTTGTAAGAGAGTCACTGCTGGTGCCTTACGCTTTAAGTACTGTCGAACTAGTCTTCTTTTAAGCTTATCTTGAAGACCATTTAAATTCCAGGATATAACCGATAGGGGCTGTGTGTGGGGTGTCATAGGTGTCGAGGGATCATCGGACATCGGCATAGGGAATGTGTATAACCTGCTCTATATGATCTAAATTGTGTGGTAGTAGCGCACAAATAGCATGAAGTGACATAAGATGTGCCATGTAACATATGCAAAAAAACAAACTCAATAAATCAAAACTGCCCCAGAAAACCCCCACATTCCCCACCGCCGCATCCCTGCAATACAGGTTTAAAACTTCCCGCCACCCCAACTTTGCGGAGTACCTATTTCCCATTACCCGGTACCTTTGTAGGAGGGGAGAGCTCAAGTGTTGGTCCCTCGGGGGCCTTCCTGAGGAGAGAGATACCCTCCCAGCTTTATTTTAATGAGTATAGTGAGATGTTGGGAACCCCTTATTTTTATAGAGTCTCTCTCAGGGGACTGCTGTACGGTCGACTCTGGACAGGTTCCTGTCTCATCAGGCCAATGGAGGAGCTAGAAGCCTCCTCCTCGTACATGTTGGGGCCATGGTGCTGTGCGTCTTCATTTTTCGCCACCATCCGGGTTACAAAGAATGTTCTTGTACACTAGAGTCTCAGTCAGAGAGTGTGTCTGGTTCGAAAATTTTAGTTCTCTTTGGGCCGAGTCCCTGACTCTGGCTAGCTAGCCATCAGTTTCTGGGTCTGCGATCTTGATGTGTCTCGAGTGGCGTTGCGTCGGGGCTTACCACAGTATTGGACCTGGCACCACCCCTCTAGCCACCCCTCTAGCCAGTCCTGTGCCTCCTCCAGTCTGTTAAAGAACCATTTCTTCCCATCCGCATCCACTCTAAGTTTTGCGGGAAAACGCATAGAGTATTTGAGTGCACGGTTTCTGAGTTTCTGCTTCACCACTACAAAATTCCGCCGCTGTTTGGCCGCAGTGTAGTCTGGTAAGAAAGATATCATGCTTTATTGATAACGGATCTGGGAGGTTGCTCTCGCCGTCTGAAGGATGAGGTTCTGGAAATTGAATATGCGTGCTAGTATAGGTCGCGGGGGAGCCCCTCCAGGGACCCGGTGGGCCCACTCGACTGAAAAGTAATCAGAGAGTCCCCTAGGCTGCAAGTGGTTTTTGATCAAGTCTTTTACAAAGAGGTCCATGGCAGGGCCCCTTGTTCCCTCCGGCACTCCCAGGATGAGCACGCTATCGCGGCCGGATCGACCTTCGTAGTCGTCAAGCTTCGCTGCCATGGTTCTGTTGTCGGTTTCCAGCTGTATCACTTGCTTCTTCAAGGAGGCTGTGTCTGGACCCAAGGTGGCTGTTGTTGATTCTACCTCCGTCACCTACAGCAAAGAATCCTGAAGTCAGCACGGATAAGAGAAAGTTCAGTGGTCACTGTATCTATGCGGGACTCTCGAGAGGTGTGAACATTATTAAGGGTTGTCAAAATGTCTTGCGTGATCTCTTTCCCTGGTGAGGTCTCTTTAGTTGATGCCGCTTCAGCCTCAATGGGGTCATGAGCATCCTTGTCTGCTTTGGAGAAAGCATACTTCTCCAGTTTGTTTTGTTGGGTCACTCGCTGGCCCCGGGTCCCATCCTGCCCATGGCTGCAATCCGTGGTCGTTGGCCACCGGAAAGCAGTACTCACGCCCCCTGCCTTTGCTGCCTCAAGGCGCACGCGGCCTGTTGGGTTTCCTGCCAACCGGCGTGTTCCACTGAGGCATTTGTGATGAGGCTATAATGCGGAGCGCAACTCGGGTTGGGCGCGGAGCATGGAGAGCTGTACCCTCACGGTGAACTGTAGTCTGCGCACACAGGGGCCCCAAAGTATGTCTGCTCATAGGCCGCAATAGGCGAGGACAGGGACACTCCTGCCCTGCCGCCGATGGCTATAGGGGCTGCAGGCGCGGGGCTCCAGCGCCGGCACGCAATCCTTTGTAGCGGGCCTGGCTATATTTCAGGAGCCCCGGTGTTATCCGGCGCACAGTGGGCCCTCATAGAGTCCTGGCACGTTGATGGGTCACACCGCCACGGGGTGGTCAAGCGCAGCGGCGGCCCAGTGCATGAAGGGTGTTCCCTGGTGTGATGGCCGGCAGGTCCGAGATGCGCCAAGGCATTTAATATGCTGGTGTTACCAGTGGCCGCTTCTCATGCGTGCCTGCTCCTAATCCGGAGCCCCCACCGCAGCAAGGATGCTGCAGCCGGTTGTTTCTTCCATGCCACCGGAACCTCCCCACGTAGAACTTCTCGGGGGTCCGGTCACTCGGTTGGAGCTGTCGATGGAGGCTAGGGGCCTCAGCAGGGGGTCGTTGTAGTGGCAATGTAGCCTGGCGCGTGCTGTGTCTCTCAGGTAGCCTGCGGTGTTTGATGTCCCCGCCGGGCACAGCACTCACTTTAATCCCTGGTCACGGCGTGTCTTAGGGCCGTGACCCGTTTATATCGCCAGCCACAAGTAAATCAGGCAGCTTGGAGGATGCGGGAGGAGTTTGAAGCTCCCGCTGGTAATTCTCGCTGTGTGGTAATTCTCGCTGTGCTGAGTGGTGCTGTGGTGGTGGTGAGTGATAATGTGGTGGTGCTGAGTGACTTCTGGTTTCTTAACAGTTTTTTTTTAAACAATCCTTTCCTTGCAAATCTAAATGTTCCTGGCCTCCTTCACCTTCCAATCAGCCCCTTGTTCACTACCTCCAGATTTAGATTTTATATCATTCACCCATGTTGGTGCTACCAGGGTATTGGTTTGTCTACCCCTAAAAAGTTCAAAAGTAGTTTTTCCCATGATGCCATGAGAAGAACCTCTGTACACTTCTACCGTCTTGATGACTTCTTTGTAAAAATGGGCCACTTTTCTAGATACCATACACTACAGTTGGCACTTTTATTTTGGTGCCCAGTCCTATTTTCTGTTCAGGTCCAACCCTGCTCATTCCCCTAATCAGAGCTTTAAGTGGGATGAAAAAACTGGAATGTCTCTTACAAGGGCGAGGTTGATGTAATTAAGGGGGCGGCTTGAAAACACAAAGCTAAAAACCTGTGCTTAGCATAGTGTGCCGCCCAACTAGTATTTTGCTCTTTCTGTCATTGTAGCCTGATATATAAATCAACAGGTAACATTAGACCTACAACAATCCTGGTCTATTGGATTTGTCAATTGTTGTTAGTTGCATTTGAAAAGAAAGCAACAACAACAGCTTTGTTGTGTATAATATTGAAACTGCTTCGGTTCTGAAATGATGAGACTGTGAAATAACTCAAATGTGTCTCTTTGAAGTTAAATCAAAAGCAGTGAAGAGTTGCACTGCTGTAGAGTTAAGATTTGTTTTCACCCTGAGGGTGAGAGCAACAATGGAAAGCCCGATAGGGACCATCTTAGCAGCTGCTTTTTAAAACTGCCGGTGTTGAGGACCAGCAGGACCTGGCCCACTTAAAGCCCTGCCCCTACTAAAAAAAAACCTGATCCAGATCCGATAATAGTTAGTAACTTACATCCAATCTCTTTCCTTTTCCTTCACAACTCCACGAATTAGAAGTTAATGAACTACTGTCTCACTTAGAAAGCAGCAAGATTTTCGACATGACCCAATTAGATTTCTTCACAGAACAGAGTCAACTCTCATGGCCATCTTGGAGGACATGTTTCCTTAGATAAAGGAGGCAAAGAAGTTCTCATTCTTTTCAAACCTCACCGCGTGTGACACTTTCTCTCACTACATTTTTAGCAACCACAAAAACAAGCATTTGCAATGTAATAGGTCTTGCAATTGTGAGATTTTGAGCTACTGGCATTGGAAATGACAATGCCTTTTCTTATAATGTTTGTGGTGGTGCTGAGTGGTGCTATGGTGGTGCTGAGTGGTGCTGTGGTGGTGCTGAGTGATGCTGTGGTGGTGCCGAGTGGTGATGTGGTGGTGCTGAGTGGTGCTGTGGTGGTGCTGAGTGGTGCTGTGGTGGTGCTGAGTGATGTTGTGGTGGTGCTGAGTGGTGCTGTGGTGATGCTGAGTGATAATGTGGTGGTGCTGAGTGGTGCTGTGGTGGTGCTGAGTGTCGCTGTGGTGGTGCTGAGTGATAATGTGGTGGTGCTGAGTGGTGCTTCTGAGTGGTGCTGTGGTGGTGCTGAGTGGTGCTGTGGTGGTGCTGAGTGATGCTGTGGTGGTGCTGAGTGGTGCTGTGGTGGTGCTGAGTGATGGTGTGGTGGTGCCGAGTGCTAATGTGGTAGTGCTGAGTGGTGCTGTGGTGGTGCTGAGTGGTGCTGTGGTGGTGCTGAGTGGTGCTGTGGTGGTGCTGAGTGATAATGTGGTGGTGCTGAGTGGTGCTGTGGTGGTGCTGAGTGCTGCTGTGGTGGTGCTGAGTGATGCTGTGGCGGTGCTGAGTGATGCTGTGGTGGTGCTGAGTGGTGCTGTGGTGGTGCTGAGTGGTGCTGTGGTGGTGCTGAGTGATAATGAGGTGGTGCTGAGTGATGCTGTGGGGGTGCTGAGTGATGCTGGGGTGGCGCTGAGTGATGGTGTGGTGGTGCTGAGTGGGGCTGTGGTGGTGCTGAGTGATGCTGTGGTGGTGCTGAGTGATGCTGTGGTGGTGCTGAGTGGTGCTGTGGTGGTGCTGAGTGATGCTGTGATGCCTAGCAGAAGATGACTGGGAATAAAAGAGATGCCCAGGCTGGTAAGAGAGGTGTCAAAATAGCCTGGTTACGGTAGTATAATTGCGTAAAATATAGTCAATGGAGGGCTGGGAGAGAAACATTAAAAAAAAAGCGGCCTCGAAATGAAATTAAAAGCGGCCGGGAAATGCTCTCGGCATTGCCCGTAGTGTAGTATAAGTGCGTGAAATATAGTCAATGGAGGGCTGGGAGAGAAACATGAAAAAAAAAGCGGGCGTAAAATGAAATTAAAAGCCCTTCCTGGGCTCTTGATTGCCCACTGATCTGGCTTCCCCTTCATCATCTATACCAGGCCTGATCACCGAATCCTTAAATATAATATATTCTCGCAGGAAAGGTAGTTTGCTAGATAACATGAAATCCTGAAAGGCAACCTTTATCATAATAGGAAGTCCATGGGCGTAGCACCGCCTTCTCTCGTCTGCGGCTTTGCTGACGTGCATGATACAAACAGGGCTGTGTTTACTGGCTGTCTGATCTCCGGTGTGCACACAATACAAATAGTGTTGTATTTACAATCTCTGTGTCTGGGGACACCAAGGACATGAAATAAATGGTGACATGTTTACAGTCTGAGCGAATGACTGAGCTTAAAAAAACACGAAGAGGAAGCGTGTTCTGTCCCAGAAGAAGCCTTGTTGCGTGGAGCCCAGTACTGGGACACACTGCCCTAGGCAGGGCCGGACTGGGAACCAAAACCGGCCCTGGCAAAGTGCTCGCCCCTCCTCCCCCCCAGGGGGCATTGGGGGTGCGACCGCGCTCTTTGCCAGGGCCGGTTTCCGCCGATTTTGTTACAGGGCCGTTTTTGCAGCAATGCTGAAAAAACGTCCCTGTAACAAAAAACGGCCCCCAGTGGCCCAAAACCGGCCCCCACCCTTGCGGCGCACCAGGGGATTGTCCGGTGCCCACAACGGCCAGTCTGGGCCTGGCCCTAGGAGCCTTCCTGTGCCAGCAGATGCTCGAACTGAGGCTCCAATTGTGTTTTGGGCGACGTGCCCAATGGTTGTGACCCGTTCCTAGGTTACAGAGCAGATGGAGCAAGCCAGAGGAATCTGGTCACGTGACGGCCCGGCGCCAGCCAGTAAGAGTAAAGTGTTTTAAATAATGGCCATGGCATCAGGCTGCCTCTGTGTGCTTCGCTCTGGGGTCAGTGGCAGCATTGTATTCCCGTAACACATTTTGGGACTTTTGAGAAAACTGTTTTCTTACAGCATAAATAAATGAAACTACAATTCCCAGAATGCAACTTCCGTGGCTAAATCAACCTGGCAAACAGAGGGTGTCGGACATAGCAAGAGGCAACGTGGCAGTTATGGTAAAGCTAAGCAGAGCCCAAAATAGGTTTAAGTAGGAATATCTTTGCATCCTGTAGAGTTATTCGCAGTCCAAAAAAAGCCCTATACGTTTTTTTTTTAAAGTAAAAGTCAGAATATTAGTTCATAAAAGCAAACAAAAGGATGGAATGGAGGAAGACACACAGCTTTGTAGTGGGCACAAGTGACCAGGAGCACAAGAGAGTGCTTGTTCAGGCTCTGGCTGTGTTGCTGATAAGCATGCAGGTCGGAGCTCGGTCCTGGCTTTTCTAAAGGCAGAGAGGGTCAGGTTTCAGCTTTTGGCTCAACCTAAATGCTCAAGTGGCTTGAATAATAAAAAACCCGAAGCCGAGGGCACAAAACAAGCTCTTGGCATTGCTGTGGGGGGGCGGGGCCGGAGCGCATTGGCGGGGGAGCAGCAGCCTTTGATGTGCGAGCAAGTGGGAGGTAACACCATATGGGGTGTGATTGAGAAGTGAGGCCTAGCGCGCGCTGGGGAAGCGTCGCGCTTGAGTACCTCACATGCATTGGGGACAATCCTCGCTGGTTTCAAGAGTTGTTTTGCTTACTATACTCTCACAGAACAACGCATGCGCGTTGGTTCAGCGAGACGTAAAAACTGCTGTGTGAGATAAATGGTGAGATTGAGGATGAGGTATAAAAATGTAGGTTAGCACCACCATCTTTGTGATGGGCCACAACTAGTTAAAGAAACCGGGAGGCAATTTCAAATTGGAATTATCTCCTCCATACAGGAGTTTGCCTTGCCATAGTTGGCCTGCCATAGTTCATTCATGTCCCCACTCAGCCACATGCCTAAGTATCTGACTGGTTCCGACGTCCATTGCGGCTAAAATTCAGACTCAAATTGCCCAGTGCTTTTTGTGAGGGGAAATATGACTGACTTAGCCCAATTTAATGTTATGCCTGTGATTCCCCCAAATTTGATAACCTCCCTAATAACACAGTCTAAATTATCCTGGGGGTTTCTAATGTACAGTACGATATTTTCCACATACTCCTCGCTCTCAGAAGGTTTAAGTATAGTTACAATGACCACCTCGCGGATGGATGGTAGTAGTTCCCAGGACTCTACGGACGATTGATACATAGCTAGAAGATGCAGGCTCAGTATAGTGGCAAATTCTTTGTAGAAAGATGTCATGAGGCAATCGAGGCCAAGGTCCTTGTCATTAGGCAGACTGTGCATAACATGCAGGACTTCCTCCTCTGTGAATGGGGAGTCCAGATATTGCGGATTTACATGATCCAGCCATTAATGGTTGTTTAAATTCCAAATATTCTTTAAGTTGGCCTGTGGGTACGCGGAATATGGTTTGATATAGTTTGGAGTAATAGGCGGTCATCATATTGAGTACAGCAGTGGGCCCGGTGTGGTGTTTCATATTTTTGCATACAAGTTCTACAATATAGCTATTTGTGATATGAGGTCTGATCATTCGGACTAGCTTCCTGCTAGAGCGCTATCCCTCTCCATATCTGCGGGCAGTAGCCTCCCATCCCAGATAATGTAATTCTCTTTCTGCTTCTTCATTATATTCTCATAGGGTTTCGCGTATTCACCCCTTGGTGTTTGGTCATTGGATTCATAACATTCTTGTACTAACACTCTTAGGTCAGCCTCGAGGCGAGTAAGTCTTGTGCAAATAGCCCTCAGGACCCTCGCTTGTTTCACAATACAAGCATCTCTGATGAACACTTTAAAGGCCTCCCAAAGAACCGACGGGTATGCATCTGAACCTTCGTTCATTGAAAAATAGTCAATAGTGACGGCTCAAATTTCGGATTGGAATATTTCGTCTCTTAGATCTCAGGCAGTCAATTGCCAGGAGACAGCTCATGGAACGGCAAGGGGCATTGCGAGTTCCAGCAGCACTGAGGCATGATCAGATAATGTTCAAAGCAGGACAAAGGTACAAGTCGTCCATGCCAGAACCTCTTTCATAACAAGCTATTAATCTATATGTGCCCAAGCTCCAGTTGTGGATGTGGTGCATGTACCTTGTCTGCTAGTGTTGAGTAAAAAAACATCATGCATCAGTCAAACTTTGACCCTATATCAGGGTGTGCAGTTAAAGGACGAATCAACCTTCTTGGTCCAATATCACTTATGTACATTTCCATGGTATGTTTTTGCGAATGACTATAGCCGTTCCACAAGCCTAGTTTGGGTAGTATTGTGAAAACTACAGAAATTATCGTTAGCATAAGCTGAAGCCATTTTGTTTGTGGCATCCATTCTAGTCAGCCATGTGCTTCTCCCGCCTGCTCTTGTATTTCGCTTAAGTCATGAACTATAATTAACTTCTTCAGTGCTGATCCAGGGCCTTGCGCATGCTCAGAAAGACCTGTAGCTGCCAGAACGCATCTGTCTTAGTCTGTAACTGTCAGGCTGTTTTTGTTGATGTTAGGAGAAATGACTCCCCTCCCACTTTGCCGACTAAGACATATTTGTATGCCCATATTAGTCAAAACCTATTCTTGTATGTGCAAATACCTCCCCTTGGTCTCATGCTGACACAGCAACAAACGTAGATAAAAGGCCCCTGGTTTCTGTACTCCTTGTACTGCCTCATACAGTGCCCGAGGGCAATGTATCAATGTAGTCCCACTCATGAGTGAATATTAAATACCCTGTTTTTATATTCCAGCTTCTGTGCCAATTTCTTCTTTGTTGTTTTAAGGACCGGTGCATCAGTGAGCCCCTAAAAAGGCTTTTTATCCAACAGGCACTCATCGGAGACTCAGCCATCCAAGAGTGCGGTTGTGACGGAAGGCAGGAATCCACTGAGGAGGTACCCTGCATGAGGAGACCCTTTGTCTTTGCAGACCGACGTGTTCTCTGGTTTTCCCGATCTGACCCTCTAGGTGCTGGCCGGTCCCTACCGAGATCTTCTTTGGCGTGAGTATTTCAAAACGACCGTTAGGTCACTCAGAACTTGGCAGGTGGAGGTTGGAGACATTGGTTTGGTAAGGTCCTTGCAGCGACTTTTGTTTTGAAAAAGCTTGGCCAAGATTTTTGTTTGTTTGTTTGTTTGCTGCAGCAAATAAAAGCATGTAATGAGGAGATTTTTTTCTATTTCTGGATAATTCTTAGGATAAATACGTTTTGATTATATTATATCGCATTGTAATATTTTTGGCATGCCTGCTCTTAGCGCACTTCGTAGAATGTGTTGCTGTCTTGGTGGTACCAATATGGATTTAGAAAGTACCCAACCGGCTCCCCTAGAGGGAACGCCTAATAGGTTTATGTAAATTAAATACGGTATTTCTTCCATAATGTATAGTACATTGTGGAACAAATACACAAAAAAGGATCCTGATCTACGATGGCCAGTAATGGGTCATTTGACCTTAAAAAGATTCAGTATGTCAAGCAGTGTTTGGTAATGAAGAAAAGCCGTCAGGCTATGTTTGATTGTGCACAAATGTGGGTGAAAGAGGTGAATGAGAGAGTGAAGATAGAAGAAGCTATAGCAGAAAAAGAACAGCGCAAGACAATTTTTCAGAAGGACATGGAATTGAAAAATAAAGAGATGAGGGAAATGAAAGGGAAAGAAGAAAGGGAGCTTCATTTAGAGGTAACTGGCAGGTACCCTATTTGGCACCCCCTTTATCCCATGCTTAATAAGCCACAAGATGATTCTATTTTGTTAGATAGACCCCCGCATAAATTCCCTAGTGCTCCTTAGACTGAAGTTTTCGATGAGGAGAAATTGTCTGCAGACGAGAAAGGTAAGGATAAATTAGACGGCCGGGCAACTCGCTCTACTTTGACCACTGACCGAAAGGCCACTCTTAGATCTGCTGCCCATAAGGCAGCTTATGGGCATGACTCCGCTGTAGAGATTCTTGCAATGGTTCACCAATGGTCAGATCTAGAGCAGGTATATTTTTCAGAAACATTTACTTGCGAAATAGCAGCTAGATATAGAAATTATTCTGATACTCTAGAACCTGCTGATATAAATACTGATTATAAAAAGTTATATTATGGCACCTTTCTTCCTTCTTAAGTGTCCAATCTAATTAGGCGAGTGGTTAAGTTGCGCGCTGAGGTATTTCAATTGCGAGAGGAGAAAAACGCAGCTGAGAAAGTAGCAGTTGAGCAAACGGTTCAGATCCCAGTATACCAAGAAGGAGCTGTAGGGACAGAAACAGATACTAGTAATCCTGTAGTCACTATAAAACCGATACGTGAAGCTGTGCCCTTGTATGTTCCTCCAAAGGGTGCAAGAACGAGTGACGATAAAACTTCAGATGATGCAAAGGGATATTTTATTTATAATTGGGTCTATCCCCCTTGGAGTAGAGCAGACGTTATGGCTCTTAAAGCTGCTTTGCGTGATTCACCCAAAAATCCAGCTGCTTTTTATGAAGAGGTAAAAGGAGCTATTAGTTGTTTGACTATGGCATTGCCTAATATTGATATGTTCTTTGGACTTATTTTACCCCCTGACTTGTGGAGATCAATTCGGAACGTAGATGATAATGTAGCTTATGGTGATACTGGGGTGAATTTAGAGGGAATAGATGCTGCTAGGCAGCCTGCGCAGAAACCACAACAGGTGATATTAGATCTTCCCAAAGCTATTGTAACTAAGTTGAAAACTCTTATACCCCCTAATAAAATAGATTGGACTACATTAGCGTCTTGTAAGCAAAAAACGGATGAGTTAGTTTCTGATTACTTTACATGATTTGAAGAGACATTCCATTACTTTAGTGGGCAGTCATTGACAGATAACACGGGTAAGCATCTATTCGTCAAATTTGACGCAAACATGTTGCCAGAAATAGCTAGTCGCCTAAAAGCCAGTGAGAGTTCATGGACTACTTCCCCAGTCTCCCTTTTGACTGTGGCCCAGTATTATGAGCGTCAAAAATTGGAAGTAAAAAGCAAGGAGGATAGAAAGATTAAGGATTTGAAAACAAAAGTTATGTTGGCTCCAGTCTATGGCTTACCATTTATAGGTAACGCGAGAGGTGGACAAGCGATGTATCGTCCTGGTGCATCCCCTGTCTCTCAAACAACTTTGTCTTCTGATCAATGTGCGTATTGTAAGGAGTTTGGACATTAGTATTCATGGTGCCCCCTTTTGCAAGGTCAGCAGTATCAGCGAGGTAGAGGCAGTATGAGAAGCCGCCCAGGGAATATAGGACATAGGGGAGACATGGATAATCCTATCAGAAATGAGCCAGCTGGAGCTAATCCTACTTCTTTTATTTCCATTCTACAGACAAAACCAATACCAAAAGTCTGATGGTTTGGCTGATGGCCCTAAGGATTCAGAATATGCATAGGAATGCCTAAGATGGGGTAAGGAACTGGTTGAAGTCCCGGTAGATCAGAGGGATCTCTATGTCCATGCAAACGTCTTGGGTTCTACTGATCACTTTCTGGTTGATACAGGAGCTACTCGTAGTGCTCTGTCTAAAGAATTGGTTTCTAGGGCTCCCCTGTCTGGCGCAATGATAACATCGATAGGATTCGGTGGGACACCTTCCCTTAGCCCACTCTCACAGCCACTTGCATTCACTGCAACATGTCCATTTCTGCTTTCCCCTGACACACCGGATAACATTGTGGGTATCGATATGCTTAAACATTTTCATGCTACAATACGCTGTTTCCCAGAAGGTGTGCGAGTTATTTTAAATGACAACTATCCCATGGTTAAGAGGTCTTGTCTCCTTAAAGAGGATGTTGCTCTGGCATCGTTACCTAGCACTTTGTGCGCTACATCTATACCGATGTGCGACAAATGGTTATCCCTCAAGTGCATATTCAAGTAAAAGAAGGTGCTTCATTGCCTCAGTTACCCCAATATAAAATTTCTCGAGAAGGTGATGAAGCATTGACACACATTGTGCAGGAATTGATTGGAGAGGGAGTTGTGGAAGAAGTCCCCTATACTATCTGTAACAGACATATTCTTCCCATTTTGAAAAAGGACACTGATTCTAATGTTTATAGATTTATCATTGACCTGCGAGAAGTTAATAAGACTGTAGTACCCCAATACCCGGTTGTCTCTGACATTACGACACTTCTTACTATGGTTCCTCCTACTGCAACTACATTCAGTATCACCGATTTGAAGAAGGCTTTCTTCTCGATACCTATTCATCCTGACAGCCGTTACTTGTTCGGCTTCACTTTGAATAATCGATCCTTCGGATTTTGTAGAGCTCCACAGGGGTATACTGAGAGTCCTAGCATTTATAGCCAGGCATTGAAAAGACAGCTTGATTCTTTCCCTGTACCGAAAGGTGTGACTCTTATTCAATATGTCGATGACCTATTGTTGGCCGCTGATACCCCTGAACAGTGTGAAGAAGGAACACTGTTATTGCTTTCATTTCTTGCATCCCATCATCACAAGGTTTCTCGAAAGAAATTGCAGTATTGTAGACAGCAGATTACCTACTTAGGTCACCTCCTGTCTAAGGAGGGACGTGCACTCACACCAGATCGCATTAAAGCTATTTTAGATATGCCTGTGCCCTGTACTCAGAAGGATGTTCATGCATTGATTGGCCTTACATCTTTCTGTAGGCAGTGGATCTCTAGCTTTTCTTACATTGTTAAACCCTTGTTTGCCCTTTTGACTAAGGACACCCTGATGCTCCTCCCATGGACTACTGAATGTCAGAATGCTTTTCAGCAGTGACGTCAAGCTCTTTGCTCTGCACCAGTATTAGGAACTCCAGACTACACTAAGGCCTTCACACTCTATGTACACGAAAGGGACAGTTGCGCTCTCTCGGTCCTAACCCAGACACACAGTGATAAGCAGTGTCCTTATGCCTATTTTTCAGCTGTCCTTGATCCAGTTGCTCGTGCGTTGCCCGGATGTTTTAGAGCGGTAGCGGCAATAGCTGTGTCCATACGTCAGAGTGAGGGAATAGTCTTGTCTCACAGATTGCTTATGGTAGTGCCCCATGCAGTTGATGCCCTTTTGAACCAAACGAAAACACAACACTTAACTAGTGCTCGCTTGACAGGTTATGAATTGACACTTTTGGCCCCTCATATCACATTAAAAAGATGTTCGACTCTAAACCCTGCTACATTATTGCCATTTCCAGCTACTCAGCCTCAGTCACAAAAATCAAATGATTGTATATTTCTTACTGAAGAGAAAACAAAGGGTTGTGTTGACCCACAAGATACGCCCCTTTCTAGTGTTGATGGGGAATTGTGGGTTGACGGGTCTTGCATGAAATTGCCCGATGGCACAACATCTGCTGCTTATGCAATTACAACACTTCAAACTGTATTTGAGACAGCTCACATTCCACAGATATTTGAGCTGATAGCACTTACAAGAGCATGTGAGCTTAGCACTGATTTGTCTGTTAATATCTATACTGACAGTCGGTATGCCTTTGGGGTGGTTCACGACTATGGGCTATTTTGGAAGGAAAGATGTTTCCTTACATCACACGGGACACAAATAGTGCATGGAGAACTAGTGCATAATCTCTTGACTGTTTTGACATATCCTAGAAAAATAGCGATTGTTAAATGTAGCGCACACAAGAAAGTGACTGATAAAATAGGACAGGGCAATGCCTCTGCGGATCACACAGCCCGTGAGACTGCAATGCAGCGAAGCACTACATCTATGTATGTGGTTAAGTCACAGGCTGAACATTGGCATGATGGCAGGCAAGAGGTGCTGGACATGCAGCTATCTGCCTCTGCTGAAGAATTAGACCAATAGTTTAAGGAGGGAACATTGGATGATGAGGGCTGTTGGAGGAATAAAGACATGACTAAGTGGAGATTGCCCACAGCCTATTTACATCCTATGGTTCACATGGCACATGGGCCGGCACATGTTGGAGCATCCTCAATAGCAAAGCTACTTATGCAGGTTGGAGACCATCCAGATATTGCCGGCACAGCTAAAAAGTTAGTCCAGTCTTGTCTGATTTGTCTCCAGTATAATCCTGGAAAGGGAACACAAACTCCAACAGGAGGGTTTGCCACACCAACTGCACCTTGTGAGGTTCTGCAAATGGATTACATCCAGCTAGAACGCTGTAGTAATCTGAAGTATGTCTTAGTGGTGGTCTGTACCATTAGTAAATGGGTTGAGGCATACGCTAGGAAAGATAATACAGCTCTGACTACAGCAAAGATGCTCCTAAAGGACTTCTTCCCCAGATTTGGTGTTTGTTGAGTCCTGTGGAGTGACAATGGACTTCATTTTATTGGGCAAGTTGTTGAGTATGTCTTGAAAGGATTGGGAACTAAGCAGAAGTTCCATGCTGCTTTTCACCCACAATCAGCAGGGCTGGTGGAACGACACAATTCTACTCTTAAGCTTAAGTTGGCTGAAATACAGGCTTCCACATCTCTGAAATGGCCTGATGCACTGCCTTTGGCATTGCTATCTATTAGATCAGTGCCACATGCACGACCTGGCCTGACACCGTATGAGGTGGAATTTGGGAGGCCAATTAATATTTGGGGGATTCCTAAGCCACGCCCTATACATGATGTACCTCATGTGCTAATGAGTGACTACTTGTCTCAGTTGGCTGACAGCTTACTTTCTATTCTTCAACAGGTTCGAAAAACACTTCCTGACAGGTTGCAAGGTGATGGACATAATCTACGGCACAGTGATCAGGTGATGATCAAAGTTTTTCAGCGGTCTAGTAGCCTGGAACCCAAATGGCACGGACCTGAGCAGGTGCTCTTGCAAACCAGAGCTGCAGTGCGAGTGACCAATCGGAAAAATTGGATCCACTCCACCCACTGCAAGAAGATACCGTCCGCCTTGGTTTAACCTGCTACATTGACCGATCATCACGACACCCAAGACACAGAGAGAGGCCAAGCTGCGTCACCTACAGAACCGAGGGAGTCTTCCCAGACCACACAATCCCTGGTGCATCGCGATATCAGCTGCGACCCCGGAGAGAAACTGCATTGCTGAAAAAGACTGGTTGAGCAACCGTCCTGGGTTAGTGAAAGGCTGAGCCAAAAAGGAGGGGATATTTTTCTTAGTGACACCCGTCTTAACTCTAGTGAAGAAACCAACGGCTGCCCAGGACTTTAGAGCTCCATCTGCATTGTTATTCAATTTCGCGATAAACATGCCTATGGAGAAGACATCGACTGCTGTGAAAGTTTGTGACAGAAAGGCCATGTTTATTGTTGGACTCACTTCCATTGTTATCATCATTGCTATGATAACATGGGTTATAGAGGGAGTAACTCCTGCTCAAAGTTTGCTGACTGTCACTACTCCTGTCCCCATTGAGCATCATTATTATACTCTTCCTTATCACGAGCCGAAGCACCGACAATCCTACCTCAATAACACGTTTATTCAAATATTGCACCACACCCATAATACTTTGAATGTCACCAACTGTTGGGTGAGTGGAATGATGCCAGCTCATCAGAAAAAGGGAGGAACACCTTTCTTTCCTCTGCCGTTTTCACACAATGGGTATTGTCAGGCTTGGTTTGCCTTGTTATGGGCATCTGAAGTTGCTAACTTAATTGATGCTGATGTAGGAAGACTAAATCTTCAGCTAAACAAGGTGAGTTATCCTGATGAGGAAGGAGATCCACAGGCTAAAGGAACTGTATAGGAAATGGAAGAGTATCGCCGAAAAAACTCCACCACACCTTATGTTTTCTCAAACACTCGAACAATTAAAGGAAATGGACCTCCTGTTATAGCTGTTAATAGAACTCAAGCAGATTTATGTGGGAGCAGTACTGGTAGAATTCCTGTGGGAAAAGTGATTGCACTAAACATTACTGGACTAAATAATAGTCGTTTTCTGTCATCACACAACCTATTTTATGTGTGGAAGTAAATGGTATTACCACCCACCTATAGTGGTCTGGTAGCTGCTATGTGTCCGTTTTGTTACCACCTGTGTTTTTGGCTCCTGCATCCTACCCTAAAGACTATAAACTGTATAATGACATTTCTAAGAACAGATATAAGAGGACAATAAATCATGATGAGGTGGATCAAACTAATACTGCACTACAGCAATATGTTGACTTCAATGTGGGGCTATTCTTCTTTGTTGGTGCAGCCTTGAACAGCAGAAAAATCAGGTGCTTGACACGTGTGTGGAGGCTGTAACTAATCAGACAGCTATGGCACTTGGAAATATCACGGAAGAACTACAAATTGTAAGAATTGTGATGCTCCTAAATAGGATGGTCCTTGATGTGATCGTAGATGACTGTGGAGGAGCATGCGGCATCATTGGGAGCAGCTGTTCTGTGTACATCCCAGGCCACGCACCTTCTGTTTTTGAAATAATTTCTAAACTGCACACTGAAATTCACCCTGATTCAGGGACATGGACTTGGACTGGCTGGTTATGGACTCTTTTCTCAGCTTGGGGCTGGAAAATATTATCCGACTTATGTATACTTATTGCAATTTTTTGTTCCTGCTGCCTGTGTATTCAATGTGGTCCAATGCTATGTTCCCTATGTATTTCCACCTGCACTTCCTGCATACCAGTCAAAAGTAATGTTCCGAACGTAAATGTCCAATCAGTAACTGATCAAGAAATTAGCCAGTTGATGTTAATTAATATGGAAGATCATTTTCATGTGTCCTCTATCATTTTCATGTGTGCTCTATTGTATAGTGATGCCTTCAGCTAATGCTAAAAGGACCTGTGGAAACTACAGAAATTATCATTAGCATAAGCTGAAGCCATTTTGTTCATGGCATCCATTCTAGTCAGCCATGTGCTCTCCATGTGCTTCTACCATCTTCACTGTTGCCTGCTCTTGTATTTCGCTTGAGTCGTGAACTATAATGAACTTCTTCAGTGCTGGTCCAGAGCCTTGCGCATGCTAAGAAAGACCTGTAGCTGCCAGAATGCATCCGTCTTAGTCTGTAACTGTCAGGCTGTTTTTGTTGATGTAAGGAGAAATGACTCCCCTCCCACTTTGCCGAAAGGCTTTACCAGACCCATTTGTATGTTTCTATGTTGCTTCATTTCTATGGGCTTGTTTTAGGAAGAGGAAAAAGCTGGGACCACTTTTTGATAGTAGTGTGTAATTTTTAATCATGAACCGTTCTCTCCTTTCATACAGATGATTTTAAAGGTCCTATTTCTCATCACAGCAAACTTGTTTAATACTTATTTTAACCAATGTAAATATGTATCTAATAACTTGAAATTATTTTATATGAGCTGTTGTGCTTTTATGGTCTATTTACAAAAGATTGAATAAAGCTGTGTGAATGAATGATTGACTCCCCTCCCATTTTGCCGACTAAGACATATTTGTATGCCCATGTTAGTCAAAAGCTATTCTTGTATGTGCTAGTACCTCCCCTTGGTCTCATTCTAACACAGAAACAAACGTATACAAAAGGCCTCTGGTTTCTGTACTCCTTGTACTGCCTCACACAGTGCCCGAGGGCGATGTATCAGTGTAGTTCCACTCATGAGTAAATATTAAATACCCTGGGCCTTAGTTATGAGGCCTTGAGACATTTTTGCGCTTCTGTTGCGTCACTTTTTGTGATGCATCGGCGGCGTAAAACATGCCTCCTGTTGCACCCTATTTACAAAGTGACGCATCTAAGCAGATGCGTCACTTTGTAAACCCCTGCGCTACATTATACCTGCGTCAGGTATAATGTATGCAGGGTGGGCGTTCCTACGTAAGTAAGCTTGGTAGAAGATTTCACTGCGTCACTTCTAGGGTGCAAATGCGTCAATATCTTACGCCTGCCTCACAGCAAGCGTAAGACTGACGCAAGCCCTTTCACCTGGGGCTTGGCTCATGTTAAAGGACACATTGCTGGAGTTGCGTCACCTTTGTGACCTACCCCAGCAATGCTTCACTTTTGCGCAATACAGATACTTCAGAAATACTGATGTTTCTGTAACTCCTTGCGACATGACCTGTCATACAGTAAATATGATGCATCAATCATGTCTCAAAGAGGGCGCACTGAGAAGTGACGCATCGCTGCTTTCACGCAGCGATGCGTCACTTCTCATAAATGAGGCCCCCTGCTTTTATATTCCAGCTTCCGTGCCAATTTCTTCTTTGTTGGTTTAAGGACCGGTGCATCACTGAGCCCATAAAAAGGCATTTTATTCAACAGTTTGATGTGTGTGTGTTTCTGTGTCCCATCCGGCACACAGACGAGCCGCTGTTGAGGGGGTAAGGTGATGCTCCTGGGAGAAGCAGTTGTCAATATGATGTCTGGTGAAGTAGGTGTGCACAAGACGGGCTTTCAGAGCATCATTTAGCGCCCAAATATTCCAGGTCAAAAATGTAATACCTGATATCATCGGGCCATGTGGTGGTACTGTGCTGTCAGATGAAGACTGATGATCGGGGTGTGGATATAAGATGTCACTATCCTTCAAAATTGAGCTAATACTCTAGCAGCCGATAAGACAGAGGTGGTGCCCGATGCTCTCTTCAGCCTAATGATGAGGAAAGGAGGAGAAGGGATTGGGATGGAAACCTGCCGTCCAGTATAAATGAGCTCCAATAGGGAGAACAATAGCTCATACCAAAACTTGAACCCACCCACTCCAACCCCCAAACTTGGTTGAGAATCCCCCACCTTCCCTAAAACCAAAGAGCACCGCTATTCTATGCATGGGGCACATCCCGGAGGGCAGAAATGAGCCAGCATACTACCAAGCCTGATTTAGGCTGAGTGGCTGAAACAACAAGTATCACCCAGGCCCATAAACTAGTGGCCTAGACCGCCATATGTTGCTCTCTACATTAGTGCTCAAACTATTTATAGGAGCGAGGGGTTATGTCTAACTCCTCATTGTACTTTGCAGGTGGCATCAGCACGATCAGTGCTCCAACAGATGTCGTTTTCATCTAGTTGCGAGTCCTCGGTCATTCTAGGAGAGCTTTTCCAGGAGGTTGATGCAACACCTTTAGCAAGTTTAAGTGCCGCCTTAGCATTAGTAAACTGATGAGTTTTTCCCTTGTTGGGGACCCACAGATTGGCAGGGTAGAGGAGAGCATATTTGACCTCCGCCTGCTGTAGGAGCATCTTGAACGGCGATGGTAAAGTCCAGGTAAAAAGAAATTATGCTGCCTCCATATTGTGTTTCGCCTCGTTCTCTCACTTGGCGCAGTAAAACACCTCTGTCTTTATAGTTCAACAAACAAGCAATTATTTGATGGGCTGGGGCCCCCAACGGCGGCCACGGCACCAGGGACCTGTGCAACCTCTTGACAGTAAACACTGGGGAGAGAGACTCAATGAAGAGGTCCTTCAACATAGCTGCGATGTAGTTCTCCATATTTTCGGTTGCGGTGGATTCTGGTATGCCCAGGATATGAAGGTTGTTAAACCTTGAGCAGGCTTCTCGGTCTTCATTCTTGGCCTTGATGACAGCAACAACTTCCGCAACTGTTTCTTCGTTGTTTCCTGGGTGTCTTCGATGTCGGAATCTCTGAATTCCAGGTGGTTTATACGATCTTCATGCTTATTGACACGCTCGTTGATTTTGTCTGGACGCTGCACCATCAGGTGCAGCTTGGTGTTGATTGTCTTGAGGATGGACTTAAGATCTGCCTGGACTGACTTAAGATCCTGGTGCTGATGCAGCTCCTCCATGGAGGGGTCCAGAGGCGACACCAGAGACTGGTGCGCTACAGTTTGACATTTATTCTTGCTTTCAAATGAGCATCGTGCTTGCCCATTGCTGGCCGGTAAGTGTCCAGTTATGTTGATGTTACTGTTGAGGGGTAGCAACCAGGTCCGCCGGGCATCAGATAGCTCTCGGTTTTCCAGAAAACTTGGATTCAGTTAATGGTGGTCCAGTGTACCTCTCCCTCAGTTTACTAATGTAGGCAGCTATATAGTGATCACAACTAAAAGTGGATCGGTGGGGCACTCAACTCCTGTGCCGATCTGCCCTGCCACCTAAACCCGGGGCTGGCACGCACTCCAGTAGCAGGTGTGGTAAGCAACTTACACCCTTCTTCATGGTGTATGCACACCAAGGAGAAATAAATATTCACCATGGTACAGTACAGAGTAAGCTCCCTAACAGGGAGAGCTCAGGTATTCCACTTGATGTAAAGTCAAAACAGCACTCTGGGCGCACCTGCCCCAATGGCAGCCCACTAGTCTTGCTGTGTGCTGCAAAGGGGCTACAGATGGAGAGCAGCAAGGGAGCCAGGCACAACACTCCAGTTTGAGGAAGGTGCAGGACTAGCCCAGGCTAGGACACGCTATGCGAGCCGGCTCCCTCACAGTATGAGCAGGCCCCGCTCCACCAGCAGTGCCCGCTCTAACCTAACAGGAAAAATTGGCCCATCTGGCCCACCTCTGCACTCCTTATTGCCACGTCATTACGTATCCCTTCTGTTCAGCTGCCACAGCTTTCCTAGCCGACACATGCAAGGCCCGATGTGGCTCTACCCTCCCTCTTTTTCAGCAGGTACAGAAACCAAGGTCGGTCCAAGTCTGCAGTGTAGGTGGCACAGCGTCTCACATTACAGGCCTGCTCGGCCTTCCGGGTTCTCATGGAGGCAGCTACAGTAATGCAGTGCCGCAAGCCTGCAGCCCTGGCCCACATGCCCACCACTCATCTCGAGGTTCTAGTCACTCTCCTGCCACACAGCAGCTCCAGGGGAACCCGGGGGCACGGAGGCAGCGGGAGTCAGGATTCAGGCCGCAAACCCGCTGAGAGAGTCCTTCTGGCTCAGTAGGCGACAAAGGACGCTGCAATGAGAAGTAGCGGCACTATGTGTCCTCTCAGCCCTTGGAGGCCCAGCACTCTCACCTCACAGTCACCTAATTTCAGTGCAGGTACACTTCAATGGGGCCAAGTGAGAGCATCATATGTTTACCCACTCAAGTACCATACCAAGGGGCAGATTTATGTTAACTGGCGCATCCCCAGGGATGCGCCAGTTAATGTGCGCCACAGTGCGCCACAGCTCCGCCACCCATGGTGCGCCGCATTTACAATGCGGCGCACCATGGGGCAAAAACGGCACAGATGCGTGACGCATCTGTGCCGTAAAGGTGGCGCATTGCTGGAGTTGCGTCGCAAGCGCGACGCAGCTCCAGCAAGGCTCGGGGGTGCCCCATCTTCACAATGCTGCGTCAAGACCTACGCCTGCTTCAAGCAGGCGCAGGGTTTTGACGCAGCATTGGCCTGAAAGTGACTGAGTGAAATCTTATAGATTTCACTCAGCCACTTTCAAGAGGCGTTCCTGCACAGGAACGCCCCCCCCTGCGCAGGAACACCTCCTTATGGTGCTGGGCTTTACAACGTGAGGCATCTCCTAGATGCGTCACGTTGTAAATAGGGTGCATTGTTTGTGCCGCCGTTGGGTCAAATAAAGTGACGCAATTGCGGCGCAAAGAGGCGCAAGGGGCTCATAAATCTGCCCCCAAGTTCTGTGCTGAAGAACAACGGCCAAGGATATTGTAGGATCTTTTCTTCAGCCGGCGGAGCTTCTCTAGTGAGCGTCCATTTTGCAGCACCCCCAAGCTCTGTCCTCCCAACCAATAACAATTTACTAACATTAACATAATGTAACAATTGGATGATGAATGACACTTTAAGTAATGTCCCCCACCATTTAGTCCCATATACACAATAAATTGTCAAAATCAAAATACTAACATCCGATACGTATATGCTATTTCCTAGCAATGTGCAAATTACAATGCAATGTCATACATATAGAACAACAAACCAAAAACCATAACCCACAAAAAACATCCTGCCTGACAGGTCCGTTGAGCCACATGTAACAATTAGGCCATATTTCAAAGGAAGAGAACAGTATGCCAAGTAAACTCTTGTGAATACCCAGTCTGCTTACTGAATGACCCTGCTTGTGTCCTACCAGGCTTCTCTCCCTGAGTTTGCTGTGGGTACTGTGCTTGCTACAGACTGGATTTTAGTGTTAGATATGTACCTCAGTACACACCCCACTCACACCCCTGGCCTTAGAACCTAAGGTTAGTGTGGCTGCAGATCTTCACCACATTTCTTCACCCCCATAAACTGTGTTTTGGGCCTGTTTGCAGTAAGGCAAACAGGAACTAGAGCAAAAGTAGGTAGGTCAGGGCTTGAAAACCTTTATATCATTAGTCAGAGAGGGCTTAAGAGTATCTTAGGGTTTCTTCCACATACAGGCTGGTAATCTCTACAAAGCTATACCCTCACCCAGACGTCCTCTGCACCCTGCTATTGGCCTCTGAACCACATCCTGTGAGTCTCTAGTGCCTTCCTTGAAGTCTTGGGGGTTTTAGACATGTACTCATTTGGTTGGTAGATGCTTAAAGAATAAGTCAGAAGGGAAAATCTTTGACCCAGATGTATCTGGCTAGTTTATCCGACCATTGCTATCTGCCTCCAATCATGCCAGGGTTCTACCCTACCACAACCTTTGACAATAATTGGCATTTTGTGCTTTTTAGCTATCTTTTTACTTACAACTAAAAGAATCATATCTCTGGTCTCCCTTATTGGATTGCTGTCATTTTGATTTAATTTTGCTTTTTTAAATTTACTCATTGTTCCTAATTAAAGTTTGGGATATTTATTGTTTGGTGTTTTAACTTTATTACTGTTTTGGTACTGCGTAAAAACTTTATACATTGCCTTATGTTAAACCTCTCTGCTCTGTGTCATAGCTACCCGCGGGTTGAGGTCACACTAATGTTGTGACTTTGAAGAGTCACCCTGACAAGAGTTGTGATTATTCCGTGAGGTAGGCTGTAGTTCACACCAAATAATAACATTTCTTTCAAGTAAGTCAGCACAGCATTTTGCCACAGCTGGCACTTAAGTCAAGAATTGCTTCCAATATGTCAGTGTTTTGACACTGGTACCCTTTTTTCAAGAATTATGTTCAGTATGAAAATGCAACTTTTTGCGAAGAATTACCACCAATATGCCAGTACCGACACTTTGCCATGGTTAATCAGCGTGAAAAAAATCACAATCAGTGTCCCATGGCCATTAGTAAACTTGAAGCACTACTCACTGTCTCACAAACACATTCTTATTTCCTCATGTTTACTTACATTGACTCACACTCTTTATATCTTGCTCTGTCACTCTGTCACCCTATCACTTCCCAAAGTACACTCACTGCTCCTCGCTTACACCAACTCTCAAAGTCTCACTTATTCTAATTCACTCTGTCTGATTAATTCTCATTCAGTTACTCACTCTCAAGTATTGTTACTAAACCCTGTCACTCACTTTCACTCACTCAATTTCATTCACACATAGAATCACATTTCTCTCTTTCTCAAACACACACAAAGTCTCTCTCTTTGTCACCCACATGCAACTCTTGGCAGACCTTTTTTCACTTCATTTCTGCTGCAAATGCTGAATGGACACTGAGCCAGGAACACAGCATAGTCCCACCTCAAACTCTTAAAAATGAGCTGAAAGATGAAACCTTCACAGAGAAAAGCAGATTGCAGATTTCAGGCTTCTTACCTTACCTTCTGCAAAGATGCCACAAGGAGGTGTGGGGTTATTGAGGTTCCTAATACCACTGCACCCTGTGGCAAGATGGGTCAAGGTGAGATAACAGGATGATTGATGGATATCATAAAGCACTGCAGGGCTGACTCCTAAAGCACCAAGAGCAAACTTTACGTGTGATGCTTCATTGCCTTATTGAGGCATGCCTGACCCTTGAGGGCCGGACTGAATATAGGGGTGGGCGGAGCCTGCGGAGCTGCACTCCGTGGACTTCAGCAGGGTTGCATAAAAACTCAGTGGAATTCGGCGGACTTCAGTTCAGCCCAACTTAAAACATGGTTATTCAACCTTTAACATATATGTGCCCTGTAGCCCCATCCAGTGCCTAGGATGCCTTGTTTGACAGCGGTCCTCTTTAATATTTTTATTTCATGTTCATTAGCTGTCTTTTTATGTCTTTTTTGTTGAATGAATACAGATCACGTTCTTTCGGTGTTAGCTGTGGCACACGAAAAATCGTCAACACAAAATCCGAATTTTATGTCATATAGTTGATTTAGAGGAGACTCAGTTTAATTAAAAAATGATCTTGGTTAAAAAGTCCTCTGAGAACAAAGACTCCTCTTAAAGTAAATTGAATTACCTGTGGGCCTCAGGAGTAATTTCCAAAAAACGTGCCTGCCAACTGTGAAATCTGTTCGGGGAAGCATTTTGTAAGTCGTGAGAAAGGAGGATATAAAGAACAAATCATAATGCTACCATAACTATTTTAAAAATACTGTTAAAAATTACTTTTTGTCACATCACACACACGCATGCATGCACGCTTATACACACACATACCCTGGCACACACACAGAGTAACACACAAGCACACACACTTTTACTTACATGCATAAGCACACACACCCCACATGAGTTCCTTGAGGTGAATTGATGTGAAATTCTGAACCCCTCTATTATGAGTGGGCCATTGTCCACTAGCCCAGATTTACTGAGAGCAAGAACACGCGACCTGGAAATATAGCAAAGTTGCATTGGAAAAGGCCTTGATCCGCTTCCCAGAACCAGTCCAACATTCAAACAAGGAATGGGATGGCATGTCATTCTCCACCCTGAAAGCCAACATTTTCCCCTTCCCTCTTCCAGCCTCCCTACTACCCTCCCTCCAAGCTCCACTTTACTCCAGCCCTCCATAGACATTTGCCACTTGTCAGAGGAGGTGGGAAATTTGTGTGTTACACCCCACAGAAACAAGCATTTGCAATTCAATGGGTCTCGCATTTTTGAGACTTTGACCTATTGGTATTGTAAATGTCAATGCCTTCTATTATTCAAGTTTTTGAAACACTATAAGAAAAGGCATTGTCATTTCCAATGCCAGTAGCTCAAAATCTCACAATTGCAAGACCTATTACATTGCAAAAGCTTGTTTTTGTGGTTGCTAAAAGTGTAGTGAGAGGAAGTGTCACACGCGGTGAGGTTTGAAAAGAATGAGAACTTCTTTGCCTCCTTTATCTAAGGAAACATGTCCTCCATGATGGCCATGAGAGTTGACTCTGTTCTGTAAAGAAATCTAATTGGGTCATGTCGAAAATCTTGCTGCTTTCTAAGTGAGACAGTAGTTTATTAACTTCTAATTCGTGGAGTTGTGAAGGAAAAGGAAAGAGATTGGATGCAAGTTACTAACTATTATCGGATCTGGATCGGGTTTTTTTAAAGTAGGGGCAGGGCTTTAAGTGGGCCAGGTCCTGCCGGTGCTCAGCACCGTCAGTTTTAAATATCAGCTGCTGAGACGGTCCCTATAGGGCTTTCCATTGTTGCTCTCACCCTCAGGGTGAAAACAAATCTTAACTCTACAGCAGTGCAACTCTTCACTGCTTTTGATTTAACTTCAAAGAGACACATTTGAGTTTTTTCACAGTCTCATCATTTCAGAACTGAAGCATTTTCAATATTATACACAACAAAGCTGTTGTTGTTGCTTTCTTTTCTAATGCAACTAACAACCATTGACAAAGCCAATAGACCAGGATTGTTGTTGGTCGAATGTTACCTGTTGATTTATATATCAGGCTACAATGACAGAAAGAGCAAAATACTAGTTGGGCGTCACACTATGCTAAGCACAGGTTTTTAGCTTTGTGTTTTCAAGCCGCCCCCTTAATTACATCAACCTCGCCCTTGTCAGAGACATTCCAGTTTTTTCATCCCACTTAAAGCTCTGATTAGGGGAATGAGCAGGGTTGGACCCAAACAGAAAATAGGCCTGGGCACCAAAATAAAAGTGTGTCAAAACAAGAAGAGAGGCAGGGAAAGTAGTGGGACACTCTTACACCCCAGTATAAATCAATAAACAAAACAAGAGTGTTCCAAGGTAGTAACGAACCACCGTTTGGAGCAAATAAACGACTTCACTTAAGGCGTTAAGGAAAGCCCTCACTCACCACCTGGTGATGACATGCTTCATCATCGGGCCCCACAAAAGAGACCTAGCGTCTCTTTTGTGTGCTTCAACGCCAGATCTACTGCGGAGCGGGTTAGTGGGTTAAGTAAGTGTTGTGCAAAGAAAATTAAGTGAGTGGTGAGAGGTTAAAAAGAGTCAGTAGTGTATCAAAATTGACTTTATTAAGATGATCACTAAGGACTTAGAGATAAAAATTATGTGTAGGAAATTCGTCCACAATTAATTAAGTGGTAGTTTCCTAAAATCAGTCGACATGTTTCAGCCACGAAACGGTATGAATTTACCTGGCATTCATCAGGACTCAGTGTGAAATAAAACCCTGGCGGTATGGACTCTCTAAGGCCCACCCTTACCTAGGGACGTGAAAGTGAAAAATACAGAGTAAAAAGTGCAAAAAATTAGGAAGGAAAATTGTCTTCCTAATTACTCCTGGTTTAGGAGGCTTCCGAACTTACGGTTTCTGCACCTGTGGGTAAGAGAATAACACGGACAAACATGAAGGACAAAACATACAATGAGTTGTGATGCTGATCACTTAATGTCAGTCCATTGTGCTCCAGTTGGTGGTTTCAGAGGCATTGTGTGGCAGAGTAACAATATAGTTAACACCACCATGGTGCCCAGATTTATAGAGCGCTATAGGTGGGTAGTGATGTGAACTTTACGTGCTATATACAAACAATGCTATTCACAAGGGGGTTTTGTTTAAAATCGCTATCAAACTAAAATGTCGGCGCGATCGCGATCGTGCTAGCAGATTAAAAATTCTCACTTTTAAGGTGTAAAGGATTCACACCATGGGTCACAGGAGGGGGGTTGGAGCGTAATTGGCACACCCTGCAATTGTCAAAACAAAAGGGATGAGCGCAAAATCAGTCATGCAACTTGGATTGGTACTTAGCTTAGTGAAGTAATTGATGGAAGGGTTCTGCCTTTTGTACTCATGCCCTCGACGCTCGGCACCCGTTGTATAGCTGCAGCGACCCTCCACTGGACCCCGAAGATGTGAGCGCGAGGCAGCGAGGGCGTTAAATAATCACTTCGCGGTAGTCTGCTTCCAGGTGGGCGTGGTCGGACCACGTTGAGGCATAGGTGTAGGCCAATCGGTGTTTACCGATGGGAATGACGCGTGGTTCTCAGAGCCAATGAGAGATGATTGAATCGTTGTTATGGACAACCGAAAAGACAAGTCGAGTGATTCCTTCTCAGTCGGGTAATGCAGAGAAAGGTCGTTTCAAGAATCAGGAGCCAGTGGCTTTTGCTGATTTCGAATCACGATCGAAGATAACAGTACAGAGACAAGGCCACGTCAAAATGTGGCTACAGGCCAAGAAAGTGAATTCACTCCTCTCTAGCGTTAAACTGTGTTGTCCCTGACAACGACAAGAACATTCCTGATTGGCCCATGGGAACCACGCGACGATTTGTCGTCACGCTTCGTTTCTTGGCCTGTAGCCACATTTTGACGTGGCCTTGCACCACACTACCGTAACCCACTAACCCGCTCCGCAGGAGATCTGGCGTTGAAGCACACAAAAGAGACGCTAGTTGTCTTTTGTGGGGCCCGATGATGAAGCATGTCATCACTAGGTGGTGAGTGAGGGCTTTCCTTAACGCCTTAAGTGAAGTCGTTTATTTGCTCCAAACGGTGGTTCGTTACTACCTTGGAACACTCTTGTTTTGTTTATTGACCAAAATAAAAGTGCCAACTGTAGTGAATGGTATCTAGAAAAGTGGCCCATTTTTACAAAGAAGTCATCAAGACGGTGGAAGTGTACAGAGGTTCTTCTCATGGCATCATGGGAAAAACTACTTTTGAACTTTTTAGGGGTAGACAAACCAATACCCTGGTAGCACCAACGTGGGTGAATGATATAAAATCTAAATCTGGAGGTAGTGAACAAGGGGCTGATTGGAAGGTGAAGGAGGCCAGGAACATTTAGATTTGCAAGGAAAGGATTATTAAAAAAAAACTGTTAAGAAACCAGAAGTCAAAGTAGGGAACGGGATTATGATCAAGACACCATGCATAAAAGGAGGTTTTGCGGGTTTTTTCAAACCTATGAAGGTAAACAAAGTTTTCAACAATGCTTTTAAGACTGATGATTACTGCATATGGAATTTGAGCAAAATGGTGGTGCTCAGGGAGGCGGTAATCCGCAGGATTTCAGCAGACATGGGGCAGTAAGGATGGAATGTCCAAAGGTTCAGTGCGGCTTTGATTCCCCAGAGGGGTATATCTGAAAGTCTGAAAGAGAAGCTACTCCACCTTCTTAAATGAGAGTGCATGTGAGATACATATCCCCATGAGAGTGCATGTGAGATACATATCCCCCTTACATACTAAGGAGCACGTAACCCTTTCGTATTGATGTTTTTCATGTATATTGTTGTGTAATAGGTTAGGTCGTTAAAAAGCATGTAAAACTCAAACTCTTTTGTATTTATCTTTTCCATCTATATTAGTGTATTGTCATTTTTGTTGTATATACAGTTATTAAGGAAGAAGGATGTGTGGCATCAAGGTGATCGTGAATGTTAAGGAGTTGGCCTAACAGCTAGGGTGCTCGACCTCGGACCCGGGGAGCTGGGTTCGAGTCTCGGTAATGACGCTGAAAACATCCTGTGATTCTGGGCAAAACACTTAATCTCCCCGTGCCTAACAAAAATGAATGTGTGAAAGCCAAACATAAGTACTGTCTGCGGAGATGCGGAGAGGAGGGAACATTCTTTCATACCATCTGGGAATGCCCTCAGGTTGCCAACTTCTGGGCTAAGGTTATGCGGACCATATCACAGGTGGTGAAAGACTCACTGGTTCCAGAACAACAATGTTGCTTATTAAACATTTGGGAGCCCACTGATCTCAATCACTCCATGCAGGACTGGGTCACACTAAGTATAATGTATGCTAAAAGAAATATAGCCAGATTCTGGGGATCTCCCTTGGTACCAGCACTCAGGGAATGGTGTTCAGATTTAGATTCTGCGATGGTGGCTGAACGGGCAGTGTATTTGAATCAAAAATGTCTGCGAAAATGGGTCAAGATCTATGGTGCATGGAATGAATATAGAAGGTTCTTATGCGAGCCACCACAACTAGATAGCGACAGCGACTCAGAGTAGGGTGGAGGGAGGTGGGGCTGTTTGGTTGCCACAACTGTAATGTCTTCTTATATATATGATGTTTAGTATTCCCTGATTTGCCGCTCCCTCTGTATGCATGGAATGCTTTGAATATGCCTAATGACTGTTTTTCATATCAATAAAATTGTTTAAAAAAAAAAATTAATGTGTGTCCTCATGTAATGTAACTGGTGCTATGTAAAGCACTCTGATACCTGATTCGGATTCGGGTCAAGTTTGCGCTATATAAAACTCTGCAAAAAAAAATCAGTCTGACCCTGTGCCTCATGGGAACAGTCCAGCCCGAACTGCCAAGCCATGCCTTCCCTGGACCGGAAACAAGCTTCCGAGGACCGGTTTCTGGCATTCCAGCCGTCTTCAGCCCGGCTTGCTTGAATCCAGTGGCAAAGTGAGCAAGGGACTCACGTCTGAGCATACCCTGCTACACTTATAGCGGCCAAAAGCGGTACAAAAGGGGGTGGTGATGGACGGAGCATCTGAATCAATCAAACACTCACACCCAGTCAAAAGATCTGGGTTTAATCCATCACCGTTCTTTAGCCCACTCTGCCACCCCAGTTCAGACATGGCTATTTGCAAATCAGTCAGACCCTGTGCCTCATGGGAACAGTCCAGCCCGAACTGCCAAGCCATGCCTTCCCTGGACCGGAAACAAGCTTCCGAGGACCGGTTTCTGGCATTCCAGCCGTCTTCAGCCCGGCTTGCTTGAATCCAGTGGCAAAGTGAGCAAGGGACTCACGTCTGAGCATACCCTGCCACACTTATGGCGGCCAAAAGCGGTACAAAAGGGGGTGGTGATGGACGGAGCATATGAATCAATCAAACACTCACACCCAGTCAAAAGATCTGGGTTTAATCCATCACCGTTCTTTAGCCCACTCTGCCACCCCAGTTCAGACATGGCTATATGCAAATCAGTCTGACCCTGTGCCTCATGGGAACAGTCCAGCCCGAACTGCCAAGCCATGCCTTCCCTGGACCGGAAACAAGCTTCCGAGGACCGGTTTCTGGCATTCCAGCCGTCTTCAGCCCGGCTTGCTTGAATCCAGTGGCAAAGTGAGCAAGGGACTCACGTCTGAGCATACCCTGCCACACTTATGGCGGCCAAAAGCGGTACAAAAGGGGGTGGTGATGGACGGAGCATCTGAATCAATCAAACACTCACACCAAGTCAAAAGATCTGGGTTTAATCCATCACCGTTCTTTAGCCCACTCTGCCACCCCAGTTCAGACATGGCTATATGCAAATCAGTCTGACCCTGTGCCTCATGGGAACAGTCCAGCCCGAACTGCCAAGCCATGCCTTCCCTGGACCGGAAACAAGCTTCCGAGGACCGGTTTCTGGCATTCCAGCCGTCTTCAGCCAGGCTTGCTTGAATCCAGTGGCAAAGTGAGCAATCATCCCCTTTTGTATCGCTTTGTTCGCCCTAAGTGTGGCAGGGTATGCTCAGACGTGAGTCCCTTGCTCACTTGGCCACTGGATTCAAGATAGCCTGGCTGATGAGGATTATGAATCCGAAACCGGTCCCAGGATGCTTGTTTCCGGTCCATGGAAGACATGGTTTGGCAGTTCGGCCTGGACTGTTCCCATGAGGCACAGGGTCAGACTGATTTGCATATAGCCATGTCTGAAATGGGGTGGCTGAGTGGGCTAAAGAATGGATTAAACCCAGATCAGTTGACTGGGGGTGAGTGTTTGATTTGCTCAAACGCTCCGTCCATCATCCCCTTTTGTATCGCCACCAAAAAACTGGCTACACTAAAGGTAACCTTGACAGAACTAATCATTTGTAAATATAGGAGGGCTGGCCTTACTTGTACAAAACCAGATTCCCGCAGAATTGTCTGTAAAAAAAAATTTTTACGCGCCTTCGAGTAATGCTCGCAGAACATTACCAAGTGGAGCATATCCTGTAAGGAAGAACTGTCACAAGTACATGGTGGTGTGTCCCCCATTTAGGATATATACCTAACGTGAGATGAATAAGGTTGAACTGAAATCTGACCAAAAGAACGCGGTGGAAGGGCTTCGTAACATACTTCAGATACGGTTCAATCGCTGGGGAAGTTAATAAACCATAGATGGATCTCACCATAGGTTTTCTGAGTTCTTCCTCCTCCCTTTCCGCCTCCAACAGGTTGCGAAGATTATACTTGATCCACCCTATGTCCTCCTTCTTGATGCCCTGTGGCGATGAGTACAATTCTGGTCGGCCCAACCTGCCGCATGCCGCTCTGACATACGACAGCCATGGGACCCTATCCGCCTTCTCAAGGGCAACACAATCCTTTAATATCAGGTGGTTGAGAGTGATCTCATCGTTCAGCCAAGTTTTGACCCAACGAATCAATGGAGCCATTTTCAAAAAGTCTGAGATGTAGCCCAGTCCCACTTCACAATGTATAGAAAATGTGGGGGATGATTGCGGGAGTGATAGGAGGGATCTGAGGAACCTATTTTCTGCAGTTTGTATCTTAGGCGATACTGCGTAACCCCAGATATCCGAATCATAGGAGGCAATTGCCAAGCACTTTGATTTATAAATCTTTAGCATTGCTTCCATGGGTCTTGCTACCAATCTTTTAGAGAAGTTCAGAAGAGCTGTAGTAGATCTTGCTACTACATTGCTCTTTAGCTTCATCTGAGGGCCCCAGTTTCCCCTCTTGTCAAATAAAACTCCCAAGTAGGGGAAAAACGGCACCCTCAACATTACGGTGCCGTTGCACGTGAAGGTTTTAACCTTCATGTTTTTATTCCGTGCTCCGGCAACCATTACGTGGGATTTTGTGGTGTTAACCTTTAAATCCAGGTCTTCCATAAAACTGCCAAAGTGATCCAACAACCTCTGTAGGCCCATGCCCGTGCGTGCAAGTAAAATGGCATCGTCCGCGTACAAGAGAACCGGGATACCCGACCCACCTATACGCGGAATATCCAGTTAGCCAAGTCCAATGATTTTCCAAGGGCATTGATGTAAATGGTAAAAAGAAGAGGGGCCAGAATACAGCCTTGTCTGACCCCCCTTCTGGAGCTAAATTGCTTAGTACACCGGCCTTCCCTCGTAACCCTGACAGAGGCGGACAGGTTCTGATGAAGATCACTTAAAAAATTGATCAAAGACGCATCCAAACCCATCTCCCGCAAAATAAACCATAATTTTGAACGGTTAACTAAATCAAATGCCGACGATAGGTCCATGAAACCCAAATATAAAAGTCCCTCCTTCACAACAGTGTATTTACTTATAAGGATGTGTAAATTTAAACATTGGTCCATGGTACCCCTGTGTGCTCTAAAACCATACTGGAGGTTGGAGAGGACCCCCCTATCTGCAAGCCAATCCCCCAATCTCTGTAAAATGACCCTGCCCAAGATTTTAACGGCAGAGTCCAACAATGAGATTGGCCTATACCAGGCGGGGTCCCCTCTATTCCCCTTTTTAAAAATAGGAACTATGACCGAAGAGGACCAAGAGGACGGGAAACCCGTAGTGGACACCGCGTTAAACACATTGGTCAGGATTTTTGCCCAAAAGGGTGGGTACAAGATGTACAAATCTGCAGGAACCCCATCCGGGCCTGGGGCCTTGTTTCTGCTTGTCTCTTTGATCGCCCTTTATACCTCCGCCAAGTAGAACCTGACGGGCATAGCATGCCAAACAGTGGCAAGGTCGGCAGATGCAGGGCCCCTCTGATCTATGTCATAAATGCTTTTAAAGTGTACAAACCAACTCTCGTCCGGGATCACACAATCTGTGTCCAGATTCTCCTGGTCCGAGAAGAATGGCTGATTAATAACAGCCCAGAATTTCCTGCTGTCCCTTCTCACATCCACGAATTACAGGTTTTCCCAGGCCTCCTCCTTAATTTGACGCTTGCGTGTTATAGTTGCAGTTTTATACTCTTTACGGAGATCAGCAACTAGGGCTCTATTCCTCGGTCTATGTTGGAGTGCCTTGAGTAGGGCACTATGAGCAATTGAACAGTTTTTGTCAAACCATTTATAGGCCCTCCTTGTGTGGGCGGTATCGCCAGCCTCTAGGTCTTTGGAGATCTACTTACACACTGCTATATAAGCATCAACAACATCAACTCCTGCAGCAATGTCGTCCAAGCAGACAGCCAGGTTGGCCTCAGTCTTAAATGCGAGTTCCTCAAAAAAAGTTTCTGGGACAACCCTATTCCATTTGATCCGTCTCCCCTGGTCTACCGTCGACAGATGCCTAGGCGCCCCCCCTCTTAAGTCATTCTGGTTCCTGAAAATGACAAGATCAACTTCCAGCAGAACCGGATTGTGGTCGCTGAAAGTTGAGGTCACTACACTGTAGACCATAGTTTTAGCCAGGACACCAGAGGATAGAAAAATGTAATCAATAACAGTGTTTGCCCCTCTCCCTATAAAGGTTGGAGCTCTCGCCTCACCATTGCCAATACCTGGTTCAAATAGATTCATGTTAGAGAGGAGACCCTCAAGGGCCTCTCCCTCCTTACTATGCTCAAAATGGGGCACCCCCTCACACGTTGACCCTCCATAAATATCATTCTAACAGTCCCACAAGCATGGATGTATATTAAAATCTCCCAGAAGAACCACCTCTGGGGCAGAAGAAAGATCTTGTTTATAGACTGACAAAAAATGCTCCAGGGCGCTCAGATGCTCGTTCAACAACGAGCCCTCCCTGGTGTTATAAAAATTAATAAGTAAAAATTTCTGCTGCTCAGAAATGATCCATTCAATTATAAGGAAGTTCATTGAGGCAGTTTCCAGTTTCTTAAAAGCCCCTACCAAGTTCAGCGAAAGAAGAACAAGCAATCCCCCTTTAGGTCTTCCCACTAATCCAGGGACTGCAGGGGTGGAGAAACTAAGATACCCATCTAATAAAAAACTGGGAGAGGTGTCCCAGGTTTCCTGGAGGGCAAGAATATCATGCTGCTTAATGAACTCCAGCCAAATGGGATCCGTGGCTTTAGATCTAATACCTGCCACGTTCCAAGTCAAGATTTTGCATGTGGGCCTCCGGGGACGTACCTCAGCCCTCTCCTCTACCGAGCTGCAAGGTAGTCAGTCATTCGTGTCCATTGAAGCCAGGGGTGAAAAACGATTAGTGAGACCTATCTCTGCTGAAGATGGACCACCCTGCTGAGCAACAACACATTCACTGGGGGATCCCCTTTCTGCCCTCCCTGTCAACTCTCTTATAGACCCTTGTTGTATGGTATTATAAGCCTGATAGTGTGCCGGGCGCAAGATGGTGCGAGGAGGCCTTTCCTGGTGTATCGCATAGGTTTTCCTAATTGGCCTTATAGGCCTATCTGGGGGGTAACAAAAGCCAAGAGGAAGAGGTCTAATACCATCGTTTGTCAGGTCTGAAGCATCCCAGAACAGTCTCTGAGCGCTGGCCTGGTTGTTAAAATTTACCACTAGGCAATCCCCTGGAATACATTTTGGGTGAGGCCCTACCCAACTAACCCTCCTTGCCATGATGACGGTGCTTGTAATGTCTGTTCCTCCACTACTAAACTGGGAACAACATTCCCTGGCCAAAACCATGAGGTCATGGGTAGTCTCGGCTGGGCCAACCCTTGCTGGGGAAACCCCTGTAAAAACGGCCACTAAAGGGGCAGCCTCCGGAGGCAACTCCAGACAACTATCCTGCAAGGAGCCGGCTTAGCTCCATAGTTAATGCTTGGTGTCCCAACCCCCATGGGCCCCTGCCCCTCCTGAGCATCCCCATTAGCCAGGCTTTTTTCCCTTAAAACTTCAGGGGCCTTATTTATAGTTTTAGACCAAGGTTGAATAACATTTGCATTTTGAGAGTTTGCCAAGTTCCCCGTTTGGCCTGATTGTTGTTTGAGAAAGGCATCAATTTTCTCGCATTTACCCAAAAGTCCCGCAACACATACATTTAAAGTGTCCACAATGTCTTTAGCAATGGCCACCAGTGCGGATTCGAGTCTTGATGTGAACAGGTCTTCTACAATGTTACAAACATGATCCCTTATGCTGGCATCCCGATGAGTAAGCTTACCCGGTGGGATTTTCCTCTTAGAAGATTTTTTCAGAGACCTTCGCCTACGAGTAGACTTGAGGGAGGGGGGGGGCAATGAGGTTGTAACCTTTTGGGAGGGTTGGGAGTGCGGGGGACTTGAAGGAGCAATAAAGTGCTCAACAGTGGAAAGGGTGTTAGCAATCACAATTGCAGGTTCCAATGGTATACTTGGGGTATAATCAGTTTCTAATACTGAGTCAGTATTAGCAGAACCCAACCCCAGTTCCTTCTCAGCATATGCTATTACCTTAATCAAAACACCCACCGCAGAGGTCAAGTAAGAAATTATGGATTCCGATTTCCTGGGAATCTTTGCATGTTTACCTTCCTGATCGCTCCGGCATAGCTGCTTTCTCTTCCCCATGGCGAGTGTCAATAAGGTGGCCCAGCCCGGCCTCTGCCATCCTCGGACGGCCTCAGACGGCCCGCCCTTAGCCCGGCGCCGCCCGTGCGCGTGTCGTGACGCGGGGGCTCTCGCTGTCCTGTGAGCACCTCTGGGGGCGGGACAGGGCGTGCGCGACTTCCTGTCGGGATGGTCGCTGGGGGATGTAGTCCCAGGTCTGCCGCGCCGCGCTGTCCGGTGGCTGCGGCGGCAGGAAGGCTGGCGGGAACAGCAGCGGTGCCAAGGAAAGGCTCGGGAGTTCTGCGGCGACCCCCGCAATAACCAGGTCAGTTAGGAAGTGTCCCCGCTACCCCGGGGCTCTCGCTGTCCTTTGAGCAGCTCCGGGGGCAGGACAGGGAGTGCGCGACTTCCTGTTGCGATGGCCGCTGGGGGTTGTAGTCCCAGGTCTGCTGCGCCGCGCTGTCCGGTGGCTGCGGCGGCAGGAAGGCTGGCGGGAACAGCAGCGGTGCCAAGGAAAGGCTCGGGCGTCCTGCGGCGACCCCCGCAATACCCAGGTCAGTTAGGAAGTGGTGGGAAGTATCCCCCACATGCATCATTGTGACATTTTGCACTTCTTAATTTGCGAAAAATAAGGAATCGCAAATTAAGAAGTGCAAAATGCTATGCATCATTATTTTCGGTATTCATTTGTGATTCGGTAAAAATCGCAATTTTTACCGAATCCCAAATAAATACCGAATTCTTAAGTACATTTTCGCAATTCCCATTGATTCCTATGGGCCAAAAGGCCCATAGGAGTCAATGGGAAGGCAGTAGCAAATTGCGAGTGGCACTTTGAAAATTTCATGGGTGCAGGGGGGGGTCCAAAGGACCCCCCCATGCACCCCTGAAATGTATTTTTCGCATCATGTTTCACACACACATGTCCTAAGGACATGTGTGTGTGAAACATGAATGTTGAAAAAAAACCATTTTCAGCATTTAAAACACTTTTTCCAAATTTACCGAGTGGTTCAACCACTCGGTAAATTTGACACCCTAATTGCGATTTTGCACTTTTGAAATTAATGATGCATTGCTTTTAAGAAATCGCACATCTGCGACTTCTTAAAAGCAACCGCAATTTTAGAACTCGCAAAAATGCTACAAATTCTAAAATTGCTTCATGCATCCCAAAAAGCACTTTTGGAATCGCAAACGGCCGATTTTAAGGAATCGCACCGTTTGCGACTCCAAAAATGCTTGATGCATGTGGGGGTAAATCTTGATTCTTTGCCTATATGTAGCGTGACAGCATCATCATCGGGTTGATATTGTGGCTATGCTGACCTCCACCTGGAGGAAGACCAACTGGTATTACAGTAGCGCCCAGAGATTAAAAGAAATGAATGCGGTGCTCAAGTGAAGTGATTTTAAATTCCCTATACCGCCATGTAAGACAATTCTTTAATGGAATGGTGGTATGAAAAAATGAAAACAAAGTGGTGCGTGTGTAGATCAAGTTACGAATCTACCGCACTCTTCACATCATATCGGTGGTCGACATGTTCCAGCCTCGTTGTCCAATCAGATCTAGGGGATTTCTTCAGGACCTCTAAATGTGGATACGCACTTTGTGGCGACTACTTAAAGTGGGTTATTGACTTAAAACTCTTGTTGTGTTGAGTCAGGTCATTAGTACCTGTAGCTATGGCAGATAAAATAAAAAGAGTACAATTGTATACATTCTTTGCATTTCATTTTCAAAATACCCAATTTTTGATGCTTAACATTAGCTTTAGCATTGTGACTCAAAAGGTGATCTAAGCAGTATAGCACTGATTGAGAGGGAATGTGTAGAGGTGAGCGTATGTAGTTAAGATGGTTAAAGTGACATTAATTGTTAACTCGCGTATAGCTCGTAGTTTTGTGAGCATAGCGGCATTATAGGCATCATGGGCATCCCCCTGGTTATAAGTATGAGAATGCAGCATATATGAGTTTAAAGATTCACTAGTGGCTCATATGTCATTTGCGTAGCAGCATATAGGTATTTTGGTGATGTTAATTAGGAGGGTACCGGCATGTTTCAGTAGTAGACTGATGGTAATTGTTAATGCGCCTATTCATTTTGAAGGGTGCAACCCTGATTTTAAATGCAAATTGGTGCTGTGTGATTTAGGATCAAATAGACTTGCATGGCACCAGTTACAGTACGGGCGTGTTTGCCAACATAGACGATCTGAGACCGCATTAGAGGCCCTGCGGTGATCACTCGTGTGACTGTAATAAGGCTCCCATTGTGCTGCTGAAAGTGAGTGTTTAAGGCAGACAACAGTGAGACTACCGTGGAGGTACTATGGTGGTCGTAGTGCTTAGGCTCCTATTGTGCTGCTTTAAAGTAAAACGTGGTCAGCTGTGCTAGAGGTGCCCATGTTATAAGAACCTCTGTAGATCTATTGAGGGCTTCCTCGGGGTGCCAGCGGGCTTTGCAGACCTGCTCTGCGGGCAAAAGTGAGCAGTTTTAGTGTGCCTTACTTAGTGCCTCCATTTTGCGTGAGCGCTTCCTAATTCTCGATCCTTACTGGCAGGAGCCGGTTCGTGACTTGTGCTAGCTCTGTGCGCGGTGCCCTGGGTAATGCGAGCCCCTGATGAGCTCTCGATTATCTATTCTAGATGTAATTAACATAGTAGGCAGACTGTATCTAGGAGAGGTTTTTGCACAATTGTGATAATATTGTTTCCATACATTTTCACTATCATATCCATACATTTAGCAGCCCCTTGAGTTTGCTGGCACGGGCTGATTTTTTGTATACAGATGGAGAGCAGCAAGGGAGCCAGGCACAGGACCCTAGTTTGAGGAAGGTGCAGGACTAGCCCAGGCTAGGACACGCTATGCGAGCCGCCTCCCTCACAGTACGAGCAGGCCCCGCTCCACCAGCAGCGCCCGCTCTAACCGAACAGGAAGAATCAGGCCATCTGGCCCACCTGCCACTCCTTATTGCCGCGTCGTTATGTATGTAAATGTAAATGTAAATGTACAGGAATTTATATAGCGCAAATCACCAAGCGGTTTCTAAGCGCTTGCTTAGGGAACCCGTCCTGGTATTCCCCTGTGAGATAACCCCGGCAGGGTATCCACAAGGTGAAAGCCAGGCATCCCGCCGCGAGGGGCCGTTGTGGAGATTAAGCAAGCTATTGCCCAGAGTCGCAGAGTGTGAACCCGTGAATCGAGTAGGCACCGGAGCGAGAATTGTCGCGTCCATGGACATTTTTTTTTAGGACTCAAGACCCCGCCGAGCCGGGAATTGAACCCTGGTCCCGGGCTGACCTCTGCTTCCGGGTCTGCCTCCTCTAACCAGTGAGCCACACTTCTCCATATCCCTTCTGTTCAGATGCCATGGCTCTTCTAGCGGACACGGGCAAGGCCTGATGTGGCTCTACCCTCCCTCTTTTAAGCAGGTGCAGAAACCAAGGCCTGTCCCTGTCCGCAGTCTAGGTAACACAGCGTCTCACATTACAGGCCTGCTCGGCCTTCTGGGTTCTCATGAAGGCAGGTTTTTGCCCGATGCGCTACAGTCTTGCATTGCCGCAAGCCTGCAGCCCTGGCCCACATGCCCGCCACCCACCTCGAGGTTCTATTCACTCTCATGCCATACAGCAGCTCCAGGGGCCCCATGGGGGCCCAGAGCCTATGGGAGTCAGGATCCAGGCCACACACCCGCCGACTGTCCTCCTGGCTCAGTAGGCGGCACATGACGCTGCAATACACAGTAGCAGCAATATGGGTCCCCTCAGCCCTCAGAGGCAGAGCCCTCTCACCTCACAGCCTTCTCATTTCAGTGCAGGTATGCTTCACTGGGGCCAGGTGAGAGCACCATATGTTTACTCACTCAGGCACCTTACCAGTGCTGGAGACCGACTGCCAAGGATATTGTAGCATCTTGTGTTCAGCCGAAGGAGCCTCTCTAGTGAGTAGCCATTTTGCAGCACGGCCAAGCTCTGCCCTCCCTACCAATAACAATTTACTAACATTACCATAATGTAATATTTGGGTGATGAATGGCACTTTAAGTAATGTCCCCCACCATTCAGTCAAATATACACAATACATTGTCAGTATCAAAATACTAACATCCCATACGTATATGTGGAGTGGTGTGGCTCACTGGTTAGAGGCGGCAGACCCGGAAGCAGAGGACGACCCAGGACCAGGGTTCAATTCCCAACGCGGCAGGGTCGTGGACCAGGGTCAGCGGAGTTGATAATTCTCGCCTCGGTGCCTACTCTAACCAGGGATCACACTCGGCAACTCTGGGCATTAGCTTGCCTCATCTCCACAACGGCCCCCCACATACGCTGGGGATGCCTGGTTTCACCGTGGAGATACCCAGTAGGGACCATCTCACAGGGAAAGCCAGGACGGGTTCCCCGGCGGTCTATAGCGCAGAGATACTCCTTCGGGAGTCGATTCTAGCGCGTTAGAAACCCACAATTAATTAATATGCTATTTCCTAGCAATGTGCAAATTACAATGTAATGTCCATACATATAGAACAACAAACCAATAGCCATAACCCACAACAAAAGTCTTGCCTGACAGGTCTATTGTGTCACATGTAATATTTAGGCCATAAATCAAAGGAAGAGAACAGACTACCAAGAAAATTCTTGTGAATACCCAGTCTGCTTACTGAAGGACCCTGCTTTTGTCCTACAAGGCTTCTCTCCCTGAGTTTGCTGTGGGTACTGTGCCTGCTTCAGACTGGATTTTAGTTTTAGATATGTACACACCCCACTCACACCCCTGGCCTTAGAACCTAAGTTTAGTGTGGCTGCAGATCTTCACCATCATTTCTTCGCCCCCATAAACTGTGTTTTGGGCCTGTTTGCAGTAAGGCAAACAGGAACTAGAGCAAAAGTAGGTAGGTCAGGGCTTGAAAACCTTTATATCATTAGTCAGAGAGGGCTTAAGAGTATCTTAGGGTTTCTTCCACATACAGGCTGGTAATCTCTACAAAGCTATACCCTCACCCAGACTTCCTCTGCACCCTGCTATTGGCCTCTGAACCACATCCTGTGAGTCTCTAGTGCCTTCCTTGAAGTCTTGGGGGTTTTAGATTTGTACTCATTTGGTTGGTAGAGGCTTAAAGAATAAGTCCGAAGGGAAACTCTTGGCCCAGATAAACCTGGCTATTGTATACGACCAGTGCTTCATTGCTATCTGCCTCCAATCACACCAGGGTTCTACCCTACCACAACCATTGACTAAAATTGGCGTTTGTGCTTTTTAGCTCTCTTGTTACAACTTTGAAAAATCATAACACTGGTCTCTCTTATTGAATTGCTGTCATTTTGATTTAATTTTGCTTATTAAATTGTACTCATTGTTTCTAATTTATTTCTGGGAAATGTATTGTTTGGCGTTTTAACTTTATTACTGTTTTGGTACTGCGTAAACACTTCATACATTGCCTTAAGTTAAACCTCTCTGGTCTGTGCCATAGCTTCCCGCGAGTTGAGGTCAAATTAATGCTGTGACTTTGAAGAGTCACCCTGACAAGAGTTGTGATTATTCCTTGAGGTAGGCTGCTGTTCACACCAAATAATAATTATATTTCTTTCAAGTAAGTCAGAACAGCATTTTGCCACAGCTGGCACTTAAGCCAAGAATTGCTTCCAATATGTCAGTGTTTTAACACTGGTACCCTTTTTTCAATAATTATGTTCAGTATGAAAATGCAACATTTTGCGAAGAATTACCACCAATATGCCAGTACCAAAACTTTGCCATGCCTAATCAGTGTGAAAAGAATCACAATCAGTATCCCATGGCCATTGGTAAACTTGAAAGACTACTCACTGTCTCACAAACACATTCTTATTTCCTCATGCTTACTTATGTTGAATCACACTCTTTATAACTTACTCTGTCACTCACACCCTAACACTTCCCAAAGTACACTCACTGCTTCTCGCTTACACCAACTCTCAAAGTCTCAGTCTCTCATTCCCACCCACTCTCACTTATTTTAATTCACTCTGTCTCATTAATTATCATTCAGTTACTCATTCTCAAGTATTGTTACTAAACCCCCTGTCACTCACTTTCACTCACTCAATTTCATTCACACATGCAATCACATTTCTGTTCTCTCTTTCTCCAACACACACAAAGTCTCTCTCTTTGTCACTCACATGCTACTCTTGACAGACCTTTTTCACTTTCCTTCTGCTGCAAATGCTGAATGGACACTGAGCCAGGAACACAGAATTGTCCCACCTCAAACTCTTAAAACGGAACTGAAAGCCGAAACCTTCACAGAGAAAAGCAGATTGCAGATTTCAGCCTTCTTACCTTACCCTCTCCCAAGTTGCCACAAGGAGGTGTGGGGTTATTGAAGTTCCTAACACCACTGCACCCTGTGGCAATATGGGACAGGGTGAGATAACAGGATGAATAATGGATATCATAAACCACTGCAGGGTGTCATGTAGATATGCTTCGCCTTCACACTGTGTTAAGTTAGCATGAGAGTATTAGGAGTTTAAACGCCATTTTATCTTTCTGCTGCTTCTGCACACGGCACATATTGTTATTAGAGCTTTGAGTCCAGTAGAATATTTTGCTTCACACGAGAATAATATGTTTTGCTATTTGTCTCAGCTCTACTTGGTAAGCTATGTCTGTACAGTGAGTGCCGAGGCCTTCAAGGTTAGTTCAACACAGTGGTTGTTGTGAGGTCTGATCTTCGCACGTTCTAGACATAACATACATGCAGCTGCGGCCAAACTCTGGCTTTAGGCGCGTTTAATATTGCACTGCACAGAGCATACACACACACTTGATGATGCTTCGCATGCAGAGAGCTGGTGGAAGATGATGTGATCCCTTTCCACTAGGATCAGAGGTATGGGACCGCCCTGCTAAAACCCAAAGAGACCTTCTTAGATATAAAATAATATACTAGCAAGGGAGGGTAAGATTTTGGTGCAATTTAGCCTTCTTCCCTGTAGCATTTTAACATGCTTTCACCCTTTGTATTCTATGGACTAGTAACTATGCTGATTACTTTGTTTCTTATAATATGTTTGCTTGTATTAGCTAAGATACTGCGCTTGAGAACACTGCATTAGAAAATAAACATTTCAAATGTGCATGTGTATTCATTTACTCCTCGTTCTGGATTGATATGTTGGTATAACGAAAGAGTGTTCATGTGTTCCACGTTACCTGAGGTGTTCTAATTCCATGTTCTGGTTTGTCTAAACATTGGGAGTGTGTAAGAACCAATGAAACACTGTTGCTAGTCTGGTAGGGGATTTTGGGTACTAAGGTGAGTTTTGGTACACCCTAATTCACTGAGGTTCCAAGTCTCTATGCACAGTTCTGTGTGAGAACAGGATCCCTGCGACATGGCGCCTAACGTTGGTGGCCTTATAACATGACACTTGAGTAGTGCTTCTATGAGTCCTTAACACCCTTCGCTTTTGTTTCCGGAAGACAGTGGTGTCGGACAAACCTACCTATAGTAATATAGGTCTTTTCAAGCTTGAATCTTCTCAAACGGTTTCCTTTTGAATTACTACCCAGTTGTGCTACGTAGTTTTTCTACTACCTCTTTCTTCCTGTGTCGCTATGACCACTGCCATTGATATTGCGCAACATAGTCGGATTGCTATTCGCAATCATTTGCAGGCTTATGATGTCCCTGCCGAGGGCATGGCAGTTATTTTAGTAGTGAGTGCGGAAGTAGCTTACCCGTAAGAAATTTTTTATTCGTGGGTGACCTTCCCGGCTGTGAATGCAAATACCAATTATTCGACAAGTACACTCCGACTGCCATGCCACAGGAATATGTTCCCTATAGGACACAGGAAGTTTAATTAATGCTTGGCAGCACCGAGTTTTGTTTAATGGCGCCCTACCCCACTCTTTGTTAACTCCGAGGTTAGGTCCTTTGTCCATTCCAGGCGCAACCTGGCCTGTTTTGGCTGGATTTACACCACATCCTCGACATGGAGCGGTTCCCGTTGCAGATTTACGGCTGTTACATACAGTCGCATTTAGTGTAATTCGGTCGTTGGTTCAGTACATTACCTGCAATCTCCCAGGCAGGGCCCCGGGTGCTGCTGCGCTTCCTGCTAGACAGGGTGGAATGAAACTCAGTCCTGTGATGGTGAACGCCGTAATGGGCAAGCGCCCCCAGAATAAGGATGATTTTCCGTTCTGGCTTGCCGAAAGGTTTGACCAGCTGGAAGTAGTATTTCCTAACACGACTCCTGGTGAAAAACACCTAATTCTCACGATTAGCATGCCAAACTTTCAGGTGTCTAATGCTTTGCAGGCTGTACCCAATGTCGACAAGCCCCGACAGTTAGCAAGAATAATAGTTGCGGCTTATAAAACTGTAGACCGTAATAGTTTGTGACTCAAGCCTTTCTCAACAAATGAGAAAAAACAACCCCAAGGGCAGAAGTCAGAAACTGATGAACAGCCCAAGGCTAAGAAGCAAAATTGGCCGAAGAAACAACAAAAACAGGTTAAACAACAACAGCAGAAACAGGAGTCCCGTCCTGCATCTCCAGTGCCTGCGCCAACAGAACGTGTTTATGACTAGCACGATCGCGCAACGATAAAATCACCTGATCGTTTTCAGTTTTCTGAACAACACTCTCCTCGTTCTTTTCAGGACTCATCGGCCTCATCGACCGGTGGTGGAGGAGGCGGCAGAGGTCGGGGTGGCCAGCAAGGACGCGACCAGCCCCGCCCGAAAGACGGTAAAGGCAAGCAGGACGATTCTACACCGAAAAGACCCCAGTTTCAGAAAAAGAAAGTCGCCGCTTTAACTGCGAGATATGCCACAGATAGTGAGAACGCAGCTTCGGAATCAGACATGGGCTCTGACCTTGCTGGGCAGTGCGGCGGAGATTACCATAGTGTGAGAGGCCCTACGTTCGCTACTGAAGGTGACAGCGAATGACCATTATGTTGTTGTGGAGACAGCTGACACTAGAGTAGCTCCCCCTGATAGACTTTATGAAATAGTCCTTTTAGTTGAAGGTGACATACAACATACCATAAAAAGAGTATTTTGGGAGAATCTTACGACAACCTATGATATTTTGTTAGCGGAGGCTGACTGGCCCCCACCTTTTGTGCTCGCAGCTCAGAGAGGGGAGGAGGTAATCCTCCCTAGCTTCGCACACACAGTCTCGAAGGAGCATGTGCTGAATTTTGCAGAAGAGTGGGCTAAAGCCCTTGCGCCGGCCCTGTACCGTACACACTGTGGTTGGGATCAGTTTTCCCCACACCACAAGATTCCTTTACGGTCTACGCCACAGCCTCAACCTCAATATCCCATCCGACGTGAAGCTAAGGCTTCCATTGCGGAAATCCTTGAACAATTGGAATATTAAGGTGTAATTGAAACATGTGTGTCACCGATGAATAACCTTTTTACGGGAGCATCCATTACGACACGGTCTTTACACCGCACTACCATTACAACGCTGCTTTTACAACGCAAGTCGTTACCACAACTTGCGCTGGGGGGCGCTCTAGGCTAAGGAATAGTAGATTTACTGTTCCAACACCTTCCCTACTGTACGTAGGCTGGTGTTGGAATAGTAAACCTTACTATTCCTAAGTCCAGCACCCTACAGCGCAAGTCGTGGTAACAACTTGCATTGTAAAAGCAGTGTTGTAATGGTAGTGCGGTGTAAAGACCGCGTCGTAACATCATACATCCCTTTTTACTGTAAGCAAGCCTGACGGATCATATCGTTTGGTATTGGATTACCGGCATTTGAACTCGCATTGCCGTACCTGTACAGTACAGAATACTCACAGCTCTGCCTTAGTAGATAGTCTTGTGCGTAAACGGCTTAAAATCATGCTTGACATATCCAACGGTTTTTATGCCCACCATTTGGATGGTCTGAGTTCCCAATGGACCAGTTTTTCAAGCGGCGGCAAACAAAAACAGTTCAAACGTTTACCAATGGGCTATAAGAATAGTCCAGGCGTGTTTGCTGCCTGCATAGTCTCTCTCTTGGAGAAAGTAGACCCAGATGCGTGTTTGTATGTGGATGACATTTATCTCACAGACGACGAACTTTGGGCGCATCTGTGTCACGTTGACCGCATAATTTGTAGCTTTGTGGACTTTGGCTACAAATTCAACTTTGCAAAGTCCCACATTGCAGAGTACACAGTGTTGTTACTGGGCTACGAGCTCAACAATGAAGGTCGAGGATTGGCTCCTCACTTCTTGGAGAAATGCGCACAGCTGCGCGCTCCTTTAACTCCGAAAAAATTACAGTCCTTGCTGGGATTTTCGAATTTTGGGCGAATACATTCCTGAATATGCCCAGCGTATCAAGCCTTTGTATGCTTTGATACAACCTACTTTTACCAAATCGTGCTGGCTGCCAGAACACTCAGCTATTTTGCAATCTTTGCAGGCTGATCTTTTAGAATCTAAATTCTTACTGACTCGTGATAACCACACCAACCTGGTGATAAGAATCATCCCTGGGGCGGTGGGTTTCACTTACCTTACTTTTAATGAAGGAGACACAGTGCCTATTGCTTACAAGTCACACTTGTACACATCGGCTGAAACAGCAGTGCAGATGGCGATTCTTAAGGAACGTGCGCTGTCACAGGGAAAACGCATGTTGGTTGTTACCTCGTATCCAGCTTTGGAGGCAGTTACGAAAGCCAGTGTACCAAACTCTAAAGCTTTGCACCCTCGGTGGATACAATGGGCAGCATCATTGACATCTCCGGATGTCACGTTTATTTTTGATGCCTCCTTACAGTAGCAGGAGTTTTTGCAATATGAATTTGTTCATCCTGCACCTTTGGCTATGCGGCCTTTGGAGGATTTCCATTGCATCATATACACTGATGGTTCAGCGCAAGTTGCGCATGGGTCTAAGCACGTTTCCACTTGCGCCATTGTGGTGAGTGACATGGTGAATGATGAGTTCAAGTCCAGAGTTGTGCACACGCAGACTCTAGGGACTACAACGCACAATTGGCAGAGCTTCGTGCTCTGGTGCTTGCATTGGAATACGCTGAGCCTATTATGACAACCCTTATTGTGAGTGATTCTTACTACTGTGTCCAGTCATTCAATGAAAACCTGTTCGTTTGGATTCAGAATGATTTTCGTGATTCCAAGGGTAGCACAATAAAACATAAAATGATCTGGGTCAGAGTGGCTGAGCTTAAAGAGCAGTTGCCACTCGTGTTTGTAATTCATACACTTGGTCATCAGCGCGTGGGAGTCCACGCTATTGGCAATTAGCTTGCCGATAAGGCAGCAAAATCAGCAGTATCGACATATTTTGTTGCAGCAGTTACACGTTCCAAAAGTAAGATTGATGATGATATCTTGGCAGCTGTTGCTGTGACTGAGAAGGGAAGTAAATATCCTAAGGGGTTCCCTTCGAAGTATTCATACCACTTAAGTCCTGATAAAGTTCCTTATGTGAAAATACCTAACGTTGGTGAGAGATTAATTACCAACGCGGATCGCAGACATACATTGCTCACAGCGGCCCATGAAGGAGTTGCGTCTGCACATGCGGTCGTTTCAGCCACTGTGGCTCAGTTACAACAGCGTTTCTGGTGGCGGGGACTGTACAAACAGACGCGTGATTATGTCGTTCAATGTGACATGTGCCACCAGATTAAGCCTTCAACTGCTGCGCGTCCGCCACAGACACAGTTGTACATTTCTAACAAACCACTTGGGTGTGTTTATTTAGATCACTGCGGTCCTTTTTCTTCTGACACTGCGTATAAGTATATCTTAGTAGCAGTTGATTCATGCACATGCTTTGTGTGGGTATGGCCTCACCGCAGCGCTGATTCACGGACTGTCATAAGAGACTTGCGTGTCTTTGTAGGGATGTTTGCCTGTGGTACCTTCCATTCGGATCAGGGTCCTGCTTTTGCCTCTAAGGCGTATAAGGATGCCATGGCTTCGTTGGAGGTCCAAGTCAAGTTTTCATCTCCTTACAGACCTGAGGGTAATAGTGTTGTAGAACGGATGAACCGTGACTTAAAGCAGTCTTTGACAGCTCGAGTTATAGGCACTGGCCGGAACTGGCTAGCCCACCTCAATGGCGTGCAGCCTGCACTTAATAATCTACCTAGAAGGTCTTTGGGTGGGCGGACCCCAAACGAAATGCTCTTTGGTATCAAGATGTATGTACCAGACCTTGACGGTCTAGACTCGGCGGCTGTTGCTGCCTCCTTTGACGTAGATGAACATTGCAATGTTTTACAGACTCTACCCGAGACGAGAGACAGTCTTGCAAAGGAACATTTGCCCTCCACCTCGGATGATGCGTTGCAGATCCCGGTAGTTGGCTGGCTACCCCAAGTTGGAGAATTGGTTCAGGAAAAGATCGAAAACAAGAAAGAATTTGGTCCCTCTTATCGAGCTCCAGGTCCAGTGCTTGGTGTGAAGGGCACAAGAACAGTCATTTTACCACCACTTCCTGGTCGTAAGGAAAACAGGTATATCTCCATTGACAATGTCAAGATACACAGAGTGGCCGATTCTTCTTAGTATGACATCGGCGGTCTCATGTCCTTCAATAGTGAGAAATTCTGTATTGGCCCCGGCTTCTAATCCAGTGCCTGAGGTTGCCTTCGAGATGCCTGCAATTTCTAGTCCTTTATTGAGTACATTGCCTGGTACTCACTTTGATGAAACTGACTACACTTACCCAACTGACTTATCGATGCCTGATTTACAAACTCGCTTGGCCACAGAATCCAGATTTTCATTTGACACTGTTTCACACACATCAAGAAAGCCTTCAAGGATTACAGTTTATGCAAAGCTGTTTAAAAAACATTTTTTGATTCCCTCTTTGACCTATATTTGGCTGGTGTTATTTTCGATTTACCTTTTTATTTCAATTGGTTTTGTGTTTTATTTTTTCCGTATCGTCAATGGACACTATGTCGAAGAGAGAACATGCATTCGACATATCAATGGAACATTGGCACCCCATTCCTCAACACACACTGTGCACAGCTTGAAGAGAGACGTGGCTTTTGTTAACATCACTGCTTGGCCTGTCCTGGATGGGATGGTATGGGATGCTGTTAAATTTCATATCCATGGCCCCACTGAGGTTATAAATGTCCCTAATGTGCTTAGAGTTAACATGTGGGATGTAGTTAAACAAAATATATGTTCTGATGATTGGGATGCTCAGGCCGTAGAAGCATTGTTTTCTGATTTGAAATATTATGCTGCTTTTGATTTCAAAGATTTGTATTTAGAATCTGCTAATTACAGTGATTTATATTGTTACCAACATTTTGGCAATCACTACCAGCATAAAACTAATACCAGGAGGAACACTGTAAATTATACACAATGGGAGCATTGTCCTGCTCCTATACAAGGCAGTTCTGCATCCTTTTTGAAAAAGTACACTTATTTTACTGATTTTAATCATTCCAATCCCAAAGCATTTTATTTTAAAATGACTGTAAAGTCCACGTCCAAAGTTACACTTACCGATACGAAATTATTGTACTCGAAGTCCTTTCTAGACCAGCTAGCTGTTGGAGGCTACGAGTTGTGGAAGGAAACAGTTGACCTTAAATCTGTTTGGGTTCTAAAAGTTGGCAGGTGCAAGGCACTGAGGCTTTGCACCGTGCATGTCTCATCCCGAACCATATGGTGATTTTGAATTCTTCAATTTCACAGACCACATGCTTTGGATTGGCTACCTCTAAAAAATTAAATGCTCCTTCTTGCCCTGATTTGGAAGAATATTCAGGTTGGGGTAATACTACAACATTTTCGATTATAGAATTGCAAACTCTGATGCTAAATTCTTCATTTAAAATATCCAGTTTGGATCCCAATGGCTGGTTGCTCTGGCACAGAAGTGCTGACTGGTGCCAGCATCGTTTTCTGGGTTTGGCTCAAGGCTTTATAAAGGTCAAGGTGGATCCCCATTTTGAAAGTGACCATACTATGACTACCTATTCTGTAGACAAATTATGTCAGACTTGGCTGAAACATTCTACCTTGACGTCAGTTAAACTGCATTTGTCTAAACTGACTGACGATGTTGATTTCAATGAATTTATAAAAGGCCCGGCTAAAGGTAGATCTAAGAGATGGATATATGCTGTTTATATTGAATTCTGGAAAACATCCCAGATTGAGGCGGCTACCCGCCTTAGGGCTATAGATCAAGCTAATTTAGAAAAAGTGCTAGCAGTTGTAGATAATAGCATTAACACGCTTTCTTCCCGCATTTACACATTGGATAATATTGTGTAATCTGTCGTTGATATTGGGCAAGATGAAGTGTCTGTATTGTACCATTGTCAGAATCAATTGCGTTCTGTTATGCAGTTTGCATGGACCCTGCAGACGCTTAAGGCCGGAATAGTGCCATGGCATTACATGAATACCTCTTCTCTATTTGCCCCGTTTAATTTGACTGACAAGCAACGTTTGCTTTCAATTAAAGATGCCACTTTTTCCATGTTGCACATTGAACGATTGGAGTCTTTACCGTTTTCTGTGGCAGAGGCCACTACTGCAACGAGGCTTATGCACGGATTAATAACTCTCCCGTTTCCTCTGTTCGAGTTTAAAAATTGTATGAAGTATTTTGCCATTGGTAGATACGAGCCTCTTGGTAGTTCCTATCTCCATGAAGCCTGGTCGCTTCCCTTTACATATAGATGCCTTAGGGAGACATTTTTCACTTCCCTTCTGCTGCAAATGCTGAATAGACACTGAGCCAGGAACACAGCATTGTCCCACCTCAAACTCCTAAAAAGGAACTGAAAGCTGAAACCTTCACAGAGAAAAGCAGATTGCAGATTTCAGCCTTCTTACCTTACCCTCTCCCAAGTTGCCACAAGGAGGTGTGGGGTTATTGAGTTTCCTAACACCACTGCACCCTGTGGCAATATGGGACAGGGTGAGATAACAGGATGATTAATGGATATCATAAACCACTGCAGGGTGTCATGTAGATATGCTTCGCCTTCACACAGTGTTAAGTTAGCATGAGAGTATTAGGAGTTTAAACGCCATTTTATCTTTCTGCTGCTTCTGCACACGGCACATATTGTTATTAGAGCTTTGAGCCCAGTAGAATATTTTGCTTCACACGAGAATAATATGTTTTGCTATTTGTCTCAGCTCTGCTTGGTAAGCTATGTCTGTACAGTGAGTGCCGAGGCCTTCAAGGTTAGTTCAATTCAGTGGTTGTTGTGAGGTCTGATCTTCTCACGTTCTAGACATAACATACATGCAGCTGCGGCCAAACTCTGGCTTTAGGCGCGTTTAATATTGCACTGCACAGAGCATACACACACACTTGATGATGCTTCGCATGCAGAGAGCTGGTGGAAGATGATGTGATCCCTTTCCACTAGGATCACAGGTATGGGGCCACCCTGCTAAAACCCAAAGAGACCTTCTTAGATATAAAATAATATACTAGCAAGGGAGGGTAAGATTTTGGTGCAATTTAGCCTTCTTCCCTGTAGCATTTTAACATGCTTTCTCCCTTTGTATTCTATGGATTAATAACTATGCTGATTACTTTGTTTCTTATAATATGTTTGCTTGTATTAGCTAAGATACTGCGCTTGAGAACACTGCATTAGAAAATAAACATTTCAAATGTGCACGTGTATTCATTTACTCCTCGTTCTGGATTGATCTGTTGGTATAACGAAAAAGTGTTCATGTGTTCCACGTTACCTGAGGTGTTCTAAGTCCATGTTCTGGTTTGTCTAAACATTGGGAGTGTGTAAGAACCAATGAGACACTGTTGCTAGTCTGATAGGGAATTTTGGGTACTAAGGTGAGTTTTGGTACACCCTAATTCACTGAGGTTCCAAGTCTCTATGAAGATTTCTGTGTGAGAACAGGATTCCTGCGACAAGGGCTGACTCTTAAAGCACCAAGGGCTAACTTTACTTGTGATGCTTCATTGCGGCATGCCTGACCCTTGATAGCAGGACTTCCTGACACCGAGCAGAGAGTTTTTTTTAATATATTTCTTTTTATTAAAACAAGGCATCAAAGAGATACATTAGTGCATAGTACAGAAGAGGGTCGTTCACAAATGCAATCTATAGTACGGAAATATTGGCGAGGGGGGAGGGGAGCACGGAGCACAAATGTCAGGCAGATTCACATGTAAGGGTCATGGGGAAAGAGGAGTTTCAAATTCGATAGTTGCAGGTGGTACACAAATATTTCCTCTGTACTGATTTCAAGGACCCCAAACATTATTCCACTTTCGAGGGCGACCCCTCACCAGGTAAACAGTTTTTTCACGGAACATACACCAATCCATACTTTCTTTCCATCCGTCTATCGTAGGCAGCCTTGCAGATCCTCACAGCTGTGCAATGTTCCGCTTAACTATCATGGCCCCAAGAGTGACCCATCGAGTTTGTGCAGCGTTTGGGTCTGTAGGCTCCCAAATATTCAATAGACATCTCCTAGCTTCCGGCAAAAGCGGCACACCCGTCACTTCCTGCATAACAGTATGTACCATGTTCCAATAATCTATCATATATCGACATTCCCACAGGATATGAAAAAGCGTTCCCAACTGACCACAACCACGCTCACACAAGCCATCTTCCGTGAACCCCATTATAATCAGACGTGGACCAGTGACATAAACCCTGTGCAATATTTTCAACTGGACGAGCCTCAATCTCGCCGGAATCGCAACTTCCTTAGGGGAAGAAACTGTGGATTGCCAATCTTCTTCGTCTATTTCAATACCTTCCTGCGTCCACTTGTTCCTTAATTGTGTTAATAGATCAGCTCTGTGATTTATCAATTTTTTATAAATGAGAGAGATGGTACTGTCCGGCAGATGCCCATCCAGTATTCGTCTTCTAATGGGGACGACTCTGGTATATCCTCCCCCTCGGGGAATATCAACCTCAATGCATGCCGCACCTGCGCATAGCGAAAATATTCCGTCCCACCCAGCTCATATTCAGTCTGTAATTCAGCAAATGACTTAATCCTTACCTTCGCCCAAACATCGCCTACAGTAGTAATTCCTATCAAGTCCCATCTGTCAAAACCCTTCGTATTCCATAACCTGCCCAGCCTATCCGATCAAAATAAAGGGGTAGCTAGAGTCAAACGTTCTTTCCATCCCAATGAACAGGTAACATCGTGCCATATATGTACAGCTACTCTAGTCGGTCCCGTTAAATTTTTCTCTACAGATCTAGTATACAGCGCTCTGCTATAATTACCACCAGGGAGCAGATACTTGTCCATTGCATAACCCGGATCCGCATTGGACCCGTAAGTACCATGATTTATAGCTCCCAACTGAGATGCCCAGTAGTATCTTTTAATATCAGGGAGGGCAATTCTTCCGTCGTACCATGGGAGCGTCAACTTAGCCAACGCTATACGTGATCTGCCTTCCCAAAGCAGACTACGCTGCAGTCCCTCCACTTCTCGGAAGTAACTAGCTGGTACTACATCCAGAGTGTTCTGGAGGGCATAGAAGAACCGGGGCAGAGACATCATTTTAAACAGGGCCGCTCGTCCTAGTAGCGGCAATGGAAGTTTCTTCCAGCCAGCCACGTCGCTTTTCAGCCGAGCCAGTGGGGGAAGAAGGTTCTTATCATATCGAACTGTGGGATCCATTGAAATATAAATCCCGAGATACTTGAACCCATCCCTAGCGCTCTGAATAGGGGCAATTACGGGGCAGGACGGGGACATCGCCGCACAACACGTAAAGATAGGACTTTGTCCAATTTATTTTCGATCCCGAATTCCTACCATAAGAGGCCAAAACATCGCAGACAACGTTAAGGGATTTCCTGGGAGAAGAGATAAAGTAAAATGTCGTCGGCATATAAAGAGATCCGATCTTCAAACTGTGGGGACCAACGAATACCCTTTATCAAGGGCTCCCAACGGATCCAAGCTGCCAGAGGCTCTAGAGCCAGCGAGAACAGAAGGGGTGAGAGTGGACACCCCTGTCTAGTGCCCCGCCCAAGACAAAATGGCGCAGAGACACGATTGTTCACAACAACTTGGGCAAGAGGTTCGGTAAATAATAGCCGCACCCAGCTATTGAACTCAGGACCAAAACCAAATTTAGCCAAAACAGCCCACAGATATGGCCATTCCACCGTATCGAAGGCCATCGTCGCATCTAGTGACGCTAGTATGGCCGGTTCTCGCAAGGTATGCGCCCTAGCTAGAACTCCGTGCAATGGCCTTAGGTTCAAAGCCGTATTCCTATGTGGAATAAATCCAGATTGATCGGGATGTACCAGTTCACTAATAACTTTGATCAACCTATTGGACAACACTTTAGCCATTATCTTGGGTTCTGAATTCAGCAACGAAATCGACCTGTACGAAGCACAACTGGATCTCGGCTTCCCCTCCTTGGGTATCACTACTATCAAAGCCACTCTCTGATCTCGAGGCAGGACCCCACGTTCTCGAGCTTCCAAAAACATGTCTCTCAAATAGGGGGCAATCTTGTCCGGTCTAAGCTTGTACAACTCGATCGGAAGACCATTGGGACCCATTGCTTTCCCAGAATTCAAAGAGCGCAGCGCCAAGGCAATCTCATCCGCCGTAAGCTTACTATCCATGAGGTCGCGATCCTCCTCAGTTAGACATGGAAGCTGAATATCCCTCAGCAATAGGCACAAGTCTTCCTCTGGTCTATCTGAGACCGAGGTGTAAACATTACGAAAGTAATCCGCAAAACCATCTACTATCCCTTGTGGGTCATTTATACGATTCCCCTCCGTAGTCTCAATCTCAGGAACTACCCGATCTGCTCTATCCCTCCTGTCCAACCAAGCAATCAGTTTACCGGCCTTGTCCCCCACATCATATAAACGCCCCTGCTGCTCTCTGCTCAGGGCCTTCGTACTATCAGTGACCAGTGTCCTGTATTCAAGCTACTTAAGTTGCAAGGCGTGCAGTCTAGCACGGGTAACCTCCTGCTCCATTTCCATTTCAATATTCGCTATGTCTGATTCAACTCTCACCACCTCTTCCTCTTTCTGTTTTTTAACTCCCGAAATCAGGGACAAGGCTTGACCTCTAATCACTGTCTTAAAGGCCTCCCACAACGAGAGCGACGAGGAAACCAAACCCTCATTTTCTTGAAAATAGTGTTTCAACGCTTTAACAGTTCCTTGCGAATCTTAGGATTACGCAAATACCAGGGATTTATAGGGGCGATCCTACCACTAGAACCCAAGGTCATTTCAAATCTGATCCAGAGCGGCGAGTGATCCGAAATACCTCTAGCCAGATGTTTTACTTCAGCAATATACAACGCCAGGGCAGCCGGTACTAGACTATAATCAATGCGAGAGAGACTACCATGAGCACCGGAGTGGAAGGTGTACTGTCGCTGATTAGGATGGAACAATCTCCAGCTATCTACCAAACCCAGAGCCTCCAGGAAATCAGGAAGCCATCTGTGTGCCCGTCCCAAATCACGGGGTGGAGACCTGTCCATGATGCCAGAGACTACAGCATTGAAATCCCCACCCAGAATCAGCAACCCTCTGGGAAGGTCTAAAACAAGCTTCCCCAATTCAGTATAGGTAGTAGTTTGCAGACCCGGGGGGACATAGATCGAGAACAAGGAGAGAGAGTATCCCTCCCAACGTCCTGATACCGCTACATATCGACCCCTCTCATCTGCAATGACGGAGTCAACTACAAACGGAAAAGATTTTCTAAGGAGGATCCCAACCCCCTTGACCCTGAAGTAAATCTGGCATGTGCTACTAGACGATAGCCCTTTCTATGCATCGCATTACAGGCATTCCCTACCAAATGGGTCTCCTGAAGTAGAACTACATCCGGGGAGTGTATTTTGAGGAATTGTAGGACCACACTGCATTTAATTTTATCCCCAGCCCATTCCCATTCCAACTTAATACTCGCAACCCCCTACCCCCCATCAAAAAACATAAAAAAGGCCCAACCCTCCTCCAATCCTCGCACCATCAATAAGTAATCTCGGAATACAATGCCTTGGAATAAAGCAAAAAACACAAAAACAAAAAATTATCACTCCTCCCCACCCCCCCACTAAACTTGTGGTTACGCCACCCCCCACCCTGCATCCCTGCTTACGACTATCAAGCCACCCCAACTTGCAGTGTGCCTGTCGCCCCAACATCTAAACTAAACTACAAACAAGCTAAATATGAGGAGGGAAGTGACCCACGGACAACCCGTTAACCCCCCTTGGTTACTGTGTCATAACATGTTATTGTAAAGAGTAGAACCATAATCCGTTCCCCAATTTTTCAGAGTTCTCACAGCAACAGTACTTATTCTTGTTCCTGCGCACCCCTCCTTCATCTCCACTCTGTCTTTGAGGTTACTCTTGAGCAGTTAAAGTGTCCAACCAGTCCGCTGCGATTTCCGGCTTGTCAAAAAAATAAACTTTCTCATCGTGTTCAATTCTCAGCTTGGTTGGGTACATCATGGCGTATTTGAGTCCCCTGTCGCGAAGCTTCCGTTTAACCCCCATGAAGCTCATTCTCTGCTTCTGGACTGCTTGCGTGAAGTCCGGAAAAAAACTGATGGATGAGTTTTCGTACTTCAAAGGGCCTCCAGATCTGGAGGCCTGGAGGATCGCATCTCTGTCTCTGAAATTAAATATTTTTGCTATCAAGGCTCGAGGCGGGACACCGACACGTGGCCTACCTCCGGGAATCCTGTGAGCTCTTTCAACGGTAAAGAAATTACTCAGACCCTTGGGCAGAAGATGCTTAAGTACCAAATCTTCGACGAAGAGGTCCGCAGCCTGTCCCTCTGCTTTTTCCAGCACACCAATAATACGCACGTTGTTTCTCCGGGCTCGCCCTTCAAAACCCTCCAGTCTACGGATAGCCAGGTCATTCGAGGCCGCCAAATTCCGAACTTCTGATTGCAATTCTGTGACATCATTCGTAAGACTAGCAGTCTTTATGTCCAGTGATTTCCCTCTCTCACTCGTCTTCGTGAGGTCTGCCCGAATCAAATTCACCTCAATAGACACAGTGTCCAACTTATGAGCCAGAGTCTCCATCTTTGGTCCGAGAGAGGACTTGATCCCATCAATGGCGACCATAACATCTTGCAATGTCAGCTCCGGTTCCAGGGCAGAGGTGTTGTTTAGTCCTTCGTGGGATTTTCCCGGTCCACTCGGCGACCCTCTCGACTGAGCATACCGGTCCATGTTGTTAGATTGGGTATACCTTCCCCCTCTAACGGCTTTCGATTGTCTTTTATCCCCCTCCGGCTTGATCGCCATTGTGGGACAATCCAAAGTTCACCGTTCAGCTCGGGAAAATAGCAATCGATAATCCTAGTATTCAGACCAGTAGCAAGCCCCTTGCTGTCAATTCCTTAGGATAGTATGCTAGCCTTCTGTGGTTCCATACTATCCAGTAATTGGCCTGGCGCAACAGTCAGCCAAAACCCCTTCAATTTCCAATCCAGATGTCAGCCGTCCGCTGCAGCGTCCTCAGAGCATGGCACAACTGTCGCCGACAAGGGTCTCAGATGATCTGGAGTGGACACAAGCGGGTTTCAGGCGAAATCGAAAGCGAAACCAAGTGGAGTAGCGGGGCCGGGCCAGTCACTTCCGGTGCCGAAAGCCGATGTTGTTGCATTACCACTCGGGCACAGTGCCAACTAAATCACCGGTCATCCGAGGGGAAAAGGCCTCAAACTTTACGATCCTGTAACTCTGGTTTCCGGGGAACGTTCGAAACGCGGTTTGCAGCTTCCGAGTCTCCTACGGTTCCTCTGCAAGAAGCACTCCACAGTAGACAGGATAAACGACAGGATATATTCGGGGGGCTACGAGGGTCTCGGGAGCCCTAAGCTCACGCGGCCATCTTGGATGCGCGCGAAGCTCCTCCTCCCGAGCAGAGAGGTTTAACGTCAGGAAATGTATAAAGTGTTTACGCAGTACCAAAGCAGTAATAAAGTCAAAATACCAAGTAATAAATATCCCAAAAAGTAATTAGAAACAACGACTGCAATTTAATAAGCAAAATTAAATCAAAATGACAGCAATCCAATAAGGGAGACCAGAGCTATGATTTTTCAAAGTTGTAAGTAAAATGAGAGCTGAAAAGCACAAAACGCCAATGATAGTCAATGGTTGTGGTGGGGTAGAACCCTGGGGTGATTGCAGGCAGATAGCAATGATGCACTGGTCGGATACACTAGCCAGGTTCATCTGGGTCAAATATTTTCCCTTCTCACGTATTCTTTGAGCCTCTAACAACCAAATGAATACACTTCTAAAGCCCCACGACTTCAAGGAAGGCACTAGAGACTCACAGGATGTGGTTCAGAGGCCAATAGCAGGGTGCAGAGGAAGTCTGGGTGAGGGCATAGCTTTGAAGAGATTACCAGCCTGTATGTGGAAGAAAACCTAAGATACCCTTAAGTCCTCTCTGACTAATGACTTAAAGGTTTTCAAGCCCTGACCTACCTACTTTTTCTATAGTTCCTGTTTGCCTTACTGCAAACAGGCCCAAAACGCAGTTTATGCGGGTGAAGAAATGATAGTGACGATCTGCAGCCACACTAAACTTAGGTTCTAAGGCCAGGGGTGTGAGTGGGGTGTGTACTAAGGTTCATATCTAACACTAAAATCCAGTCTGAAGCAGGCACAGTACCCACAGCAAACTCAGGGAGAGAAGCCTGGTAGGACACAAGCAGGGTCCTTCAGTATGCAGACCGGGTATTCTCAAGAACTTTCTTGGTAGTCTGTTCTCTTCCTTTGAAGTATGGCCTAATTGTTACATGTGGCTCAACGGACCTGTCAGGCAGGATGGTTTTTCTGGGTTATGGCTATTGGTCTATTGTTCTATATGTATGGACATTGCAGTGTAATTTGCACATTGCTAGGAAACAGAAAGCATACATTTGAGATGTTAGTATTTTGATATTGACAATGTATTGTGTATATTTGACTGAATGGTGGGGGACATTACTTAAAGTGCCATTCATCCTCCAATTGTTACATTATGTTAATGTTAGTAAATTGTTATTGGTAGGGAGGGCAGAGCTTGGCCGTGCTGCAAATGGCCGCTCCCTAGAGAGGCTGCGACGGCTGAACACAAGATCCTACAATATACTAAGCCGTTGGACTCCAGCACGAAACCTGGTATGGTGCCTGAGTGAGTAAACATATGGTGCTCTCACTTGGTCCCGGTGAAGCTTACCTGCACTGAAATGAGGTGGCTGTCAGGTGAGAGTGCAGGACGATACAGAAAAGGGGGTGGTGATGAACAGAGTGTCTGAATTAAGCAGACCACTCTTACCCAGTCCAAAGATCAGGGCTTGATCCATCACCGTTATTTATCTCACTGCCCCATCCCAGCTCAGAACCTGGCTATATGCAAATTAGTCTGTCCCTGGCCCAGTGCATCATGGGAACAGGGCAGACCAAACTACCAAGCCAATTCTTCACCAGAAAGGAGACAAGCTACAGGTGAGAGTGCAGGGCCTCCGAGGGCTAAGAGGACCCATATTGCCGCTACTTCGCATTGCGGCGGCCTGTGCCGCCTACTGAGCCATGAGGACACTTGGCAGGTGTGCGGCCTGGATTCTGACTCCCGCTTGCTCTGTGCCCCCGGAGGCCCCTGGAGCTGCTTTGTGGCAGGAGAGTGACTAGAACCTCGGGTAGCAGGCTTGTGGCGCTGCATGACAGTTGCACGCCTGGTGGGCACCTGCCTCCATGAGAACCCAGAAGGTCGAGCAGTCCTGTAATGTGAGACGCTGTGCCACCCAGACTGCGGACTTGGACAGGCCTTGGTTTCTGCACCTACTGAAATAGAGGAAGGGTAGAGCTACATCAGGCTAGGAGAGCCGTAGCAGCTGAACAGAAGGGATACATAACGACGCGGCAATGAGGAGTGGCAGGTGGGCCAGATGGCCTGATTCTTCCTGTTCGGTTAGAGCGGGCGCTGCTGGTGGAGCGGGGCCTGCTCGTACTGTGAGGGAGGCGGCTCGCATAGCGTGTCCTAGTCTGGGCTAGTCCTGCACCTTCCTCAAACTAGGGTCCTGTGCCTGGCTCCTTTGCTGCTCTCCCTCTGTATACAAAAAATCAGCCCGTGCCAGCAAACTCAAGGGGCTGCTAAATTTATGGATACAATAGTGAAAATGTACGGAAACAATATTATCACAATCGTGCAAAAACCTCTCCTAGATACAGTCTGCCTACTATGTTAATTACATCTAGAATAGATAATTGAGAGCTCATCACGGGCCCGTGTCACCAGGGGCATCGCACATAGAACTAGCACAAGTCACGAACCGGCTCCTGCGGGTAAGGATTGAGAATCAGGAAGCACTCATGCAAAATGGAGGCACTAAGTACGGCACACTAAAACTGCTCACTTTTGCCCGCAGAGCAGGTCTGCAAAGCCCGCCGGCACCCCGAGGAAGCCCTCAATAGATCTACAGAGGTTCTTATAACATGCGCACCTCTAGCACAGCTGACCACGTTTTACTTTAAAGCAGCACAATAGGAGCCTAAGCACTACGACAGCCATAGTGCCTCCACGGTAGTCTCACTGTTGTCTGCCTTAAACACTCACTTTCAGCTGCACAACGGGAGCCTTATTACAGTCACACGAGTGATAAGTGCAGGGCCTGTAATGCGGTCTAACATCATCTATGTTTGCAAAAACGCAGGTACTATAACCAGTACCATGCAAGTCTATTTGATTCTAACTCATTACAGCACCAATTCGAGGTTAAAATCAGGGTTGCTGCAGTTCAAAATGAATAGGCGCAATAACAATTACCATCAGTCTACTACTGAAACATGCTGGTACCCTCCAAATCAACATCAGCAAAATACCTATATGCCGCTACGCGAATGACACATGAGCCACTAGTGAATCTTCAAACTCATATATGCCGCATTCTCATACTTATAACCAGGGGGATGCCCATGATGCCTATAATGCTACTACGCTCAAAAAACCACAAGCTATATGGGAGTTAACATTGAATGTCACTTTAATCATCTTAACTACATACGCTCACCTCTACACATTCCCTCTCAATCAGTGCTATACTGCTTAGATCACCTTTTGAGTCACAATGCTAAAGCTAATGTTAGGCATCTAAAATTGGGTATTTTAAAAATAAAAAGTAAAGAAAGTTTACAATTGCACTTTTTTTATTTTATTTACAACAGCTACAGGTACTAATGATCTGACTCAACACGAGAGTGGTAAGTTAATAACCCACTTCAAGTAGTCGCCACAACGTGCGTCTACACATTTAGAGGTCCTAAAGAAAGCCCCTAGATCTGATTGGACAATGCGCTAGATCGGTAACTTGATCTACACACGCACCACTTTATTTTTATTTTTCCATACCACTATTCCATTAAAGAATTGTCTTACATGGCGGTATAGGGAATTTTAAATCACTTCACTTGAGCACCGCATTCACTTCTTTTTTATCTCGGGACGCAACTGTAATAACAGTCAGCATACCCACAATAAAAACCCGATGATGATGCTGTCACGCTACATATAGGCAGAGAATCAAGATATACCGCCCACCACTTGTGTACGCGAATGAGGTGTTTTTTTAGCAAGGTCCGCTAATAAGTGATCCTGGTTACACTGGTACAAGCGGTCCATTCCCCCCCTGATATTTTGTATTAAGTTACAGAAGCCCAATAGACCATAGCTTCTTCTTCCCTGCCCCTTGATCTGAGAAGCTCTTCATCTGTAGCCACTTTGCAGCACGCAGCAAGACTAGTGGACTGCCATTGGGGCAGGTGAGCCCAGGGTGCTGTTTTGACTTTACATCAAGTGGAAGACCTGAGGTCCCGCTGTTAGGGGGTTACTCTGTAGTGTACCATGGTGAATAATTATTGCTCCTTGTTGTGCATATACCGTGATGAAGGTTGTAAGAGTCTTACCACACGTGATATCGGAGAGCATGCTTCCTCCCCTGGTTCAGGTGGCAGGGCAGATCGGCACAGGAGTTGAGTGTCCCACCGCTCCACTTTTAGTTACGATCACTATGTAGCTGCCTACATTAGCACACTGAGGGAGAGGTACTCTGGACCACCATTAACTGAATCCAAGTTTTTGGGAAAACAGAGAGCTATCAGATACCACCCCTCAACAGCAACATCAACATAACTGGACACTTACTGGGCAGCAATGGGCAAGCACGTTGCTCATTTGAAAGCAAGAATACAAACTGTAGCGGACCAGTCTCAGGTGTCGCCTCTGGACCCCTCCATGGAGGAGCTACATCAGGACCAGGATCATAAGTCGATCCAGGCAGATGTTAAGTCTAGCCCCAAGACAATCAACACCAAGCTACACCTGATGGTTTAGGGTCTAGGCAAAATCAACAAGCGTGTCAATGAGCATGAAGATCGTATAGAACATATTGAAACCAGAGATTCCAATATCAAAGACACCCAGGAAACAACGAAGGAATAGTTGCTGAAGATGTCGCTGTCATCAAGGCCAAGAACAAAGGCCTGGAAGCCTGCTCAAGTCGTAACAACCTTCATATCCCCGGCATAACAGAACATACCGCAATCGAAAATATGGAGCACTACATCACAGTCTTGTTGAAGGTCCTCTTCATCGAGTCTCTCTCCCCAGAGTTCATTGTCAAGAGGGCGCACAGGGTCCTGGTGCTGTGACCGCCATTGGGGGCCCCAGCTACTAGGTCACTGGGGAACAATACATCTAGCCTTGATCTAAGAGCTAAGTATTTGGAGGTACATCAGTCTCCCTAGTACATCAAATTGTAGCTGACAGATTAATGATTCTTTGGTACAAAGCATTCCCAGAGCCCAACTTCCATTGGCACTGACCCTGACTGCCAGACGCAGGGAAAGATAATCAGAGAAGGAACTCTAAAGAAAGAGATCTGCTGGGTAATATTTATTAGCAAGTGCAGTACATTGTTGTTTTTAGCAATTAAGGGCAACGAATATAGACCTTTAAAAATGAAGTACAAGGGTCATGCGGCAATTAAGTAAGAAGTGTTATTCTTCAGAAGGATCACATCTATCTATTCCCATCAGCTGCTGGCCATGTCCTTCTGGGAAGGACATGGCTTTTGTAGTTCGGACTGGACTGTTCCCATGGGGCAACAGGGTCAGAGCTGATTTGCATATCGCCATTGTCTAACCCAGGGTGGTGTGGAGTGCAAAAAAACGATGGATTTGGGCCCAGATCTTTTGACTGGGGGAGTGTGTGACATTGATCCACATTCAGTCCATCACTTGATGTTTTTGCAATTGCCGCCCTAAGTGCGCTGGGGATGCCCAGACGTGGGTCCCAGGCACTCCACACCACTGGAATCAAGCTAGCCGGGCTGAAGAGAGGTGTTACCTCGAAACCGGTCCGGTCCTCGGATGCTTGATTCCGTTCTGGGAAGGACATGGCTTTTGTAGTTCGGACTGGACTGTTCCCATGGGGCAACAGGGTCAGAGCTGATTTGCATATCGCCATTGTCTAACCCAGGGTGGTGTGGAGTGCAAAAAAACGATGGATTTGGGCCCAGATCTTTTGACTGGGGGAGTGTGTGACATTGATCCACATTCAGTCCATCACTTGTTGTTTTTGCAATTGCCGCCCTAAGTGCGCTGGGGATGCCCAGACGTGGGTCCCAGGCACTCCACACCACTGGAATCAAGCTAGCCGGGCTGAAGAGAGGTGTTACCTCGAAACCGGTCCGGTCCTCGGATGCTTGATTCCGTTCTGGGAAGGACATGGCTTTTGTAGTTCGGACTGGACTGTTCCCATGGGGCAACAGGGTCAGAGCTGATTTGCATATCGCCATTGTCTAACCCAGGGTGGTGTGGAGTGCAAAAAAACGATGGATTTGGGCCCAGATCTTTTGACTGGGGGAGTGTGTGACATTGATCCACATTCAGTCCATCACTTGTTGTTTTTGCAATTGCCGCCCTAAGTGCGCTGGGGATGCCCAGACGTGGGTCCCAGGCACTCCACACCACTGGAATCAAGCTAGCCGGGCTGAAGAGAGGTGTTACCTCGAAACCGGTCCGGTCCTCGGATGCTTGATTCCGTTCTGGGAAGGACATGGCTTTTGTAGTTCGGACTGGACTGTTCCCATGGGGCAACAGGGTCAGAGCTGATTTGCATATCGCCATTGTCTAACCCAGGGTGGTGTGGAGTGCAAAAAAACGATGGATTTGGGCCCAGATCTTTTGACTGGGGGAGTGTGTGACATTGATCCACATTCAGTCCATCACTTGTTGTTTTTGCAATTGCCGCCCTAAGTGCGCTGGGGATGCCCAGACGTGGGTCCCAGGCACTCCACACCACTGGAATCAAGCTAGCCGGGCTGAAGAGAGGTGTTACCTCGAAACCGGTCCGGTCCTCGGATGCTTGATTCCGCTCTGGGAAGGACATGGCTTTTGTAGTTCGGACTGGACTGTTCCCATGGGGCAACAGGGTCAGAGCTGATTTGCATATCGCCATTGTCTAACCCAGGGTGGTGTGGAGTGCAAAAAAACGATGGATTTGGGCCCAGATCTTTTGACTGGGGGAGTGTGTGACATTGATCCACATTCAGTCCATCACTTGTTGTTTTTGCAATTGCCGCCCTAAGTGCGCTGGGGATGCCCAGACGTGGGTCCCAGGCACTCCACACCACTGGAATCAAGCTAGCCGGGCTGAAGAGAGGTGTTACCTCGAAACCGGTCCGGTCCTCGGATGCTTGATTCCGTTCTGGGAAGGACATGGCTTTTGTAGTTCGGACTGGACTGTTCCCATGGGGCAACAGGGTCAGAGCTGATTTGCATATCGCCATTGTCTAACCCAGGGTGGTGTGGAGTGCAAAAAAACGATGGATTTGGGCCCAGATCTTTTGACTGGGGGAGTGTGTGACATTGATCCACATTCAGTCCATCACTTGTTGTTTTTGCAATGGCCAGATCTGGAAGTCACAAAGCACCTGAGCATTCTCTATGACATGGCCTCATTCCATAACCATGGTTACGTCCACATGACTGGTTTAAACATGCTGGTTTAAACATTCACAATCGCCTTGATGCCACACATCCTCCTTCCTTAATAACTGTATATACAACATAACTTATAATACACAAATATAGATGGAAAAGATAAATACAAGAGTTACGTGCTCCTTAGTCTGTAAGGGGGATGTGTATCTCCCATACATTCTAATATAAGAAGGTGGCATAGCTTTTCTTTCAGACCTTCTGGGAGACCACTCTGGGGAATCAAAGCCCCACTGAACCTTAGGACATTCCATCCTTGCTGCCCCCTGGGGCACCAAGGTTCGCTGAACTCCTGCGGATGACCTCCTCCCTGAGCACCACCACTCTGTTCAAATTCCAAATGCAGTAATCATCAGTCTTTTTTTTTGATAATCAAATTTTATTTGCATTTTATATACTCAACAGAACAAAATCCAGCGCATGTCAGCATGAATACACAATAGCCATGTACAACAAACAACATAATCCAGCTCTAGGGAATGATGGTACATCATCTTATTTCCATATATAAGGCAGCATGTACGTATACATTTAGAGGGCAGCAAGAACATTAAGAAGGTAGAAAATTCAACCACTTGCCCCATATCCTCTGGAACTTTCTCGGACACCCCCGGGCCTCGAGCAGGGGTTCTTCTTGGGTGGTGCACCAATCCACCCATCGTCTCCACTTCCACAGGGTAGGGGGTCTGATGCTTGCCCATGCCGTCACTATGTCGCGTTTGGAAACTGCAAGAGCTTTGCCCAAAAAGAGCTTATCGGCTCTAGAGCCGTCTAAGCCATCAAAGACACCAAGGAGCAGGCGCATGGGGTTGTGGGGAACCTGCCAGCCTAGGGTCTGGGTAAGCTCTGCTTCTATACTGGACCAAAACTAAGCAAGGGACGGGCAGGTCCACACCATATGAAAAAAATACCCTGGGGCCTGACCACAGCGAGCACAATCAGAGGAAGGGCGCAATCGTGCCCTATGTAGATGTACTGGGGTGAGGTAGGCTGTGTGGAGGTAGTATTGTTGGATGAGACGAAGCTTGGAGGAGGTTGTGAGGGTTTTGGGGGCCATAAGGGCGTCTCGCCAATCTGCATCTTCCAGAGGGCCCAACCATTCCTCCCAGGGCTCGGACTGTTTCCAGTGTGGTAGGGGTGTTGTTAATCAGAGATCGGTATATTCTCGAGAACGCTCCCCGCCCCCGGTCTCCCATAAGTACCTGCGCCTCTAGTGGGCTGAATTCGGGTATTGATGTACCGGGGGGGGATATGTGCCGTGAGTGCGTGGCGGAGTTGGAGGTATCGATAGAATTGGGAGGAGTGGAGGGAATTACGCTTTTGTAAGTCAGTAAAGGTCCGAACATGATCTCCCACCCAAACATCCCCAAGGAGAGAGATTCCAACGTGGTCCCAGGACGGGAAGCCCATGAGGGAGGACGTCTCTCGGAGCCATGTGCCCTGCCAAAATGGTTTGTGTTGAGTACGTCGTCTATCCCAATGGGTGTGCCGGAGGGCCGAGCGCCAAGCCACCAGAACTGATCTAGTGATCGGGGGAGTGTGAAGGGTATAGGAGCGCCGTAGAGATAGGCATGCAGCTGTGGGAAGTCCATGTACCGAAGCTCCGTTCTGTAGGCCGGATACGACCAGCCTCCTGAATACCAATCGTGGACTACAAGGAGTCTGGTTGCTAAGTAATAAAGGTGTAAATTAGTCACTCCCATGCCGCCGTCGAAGGGCGGGATCCTACAGTGAGCCAGGGCAATGCGCGATCTCCCATGCCCCCAGAGGAATCTGGTGAGAGCTCTGTCAAAATCTCGAAACCAACTCCCCAGAAGGTGGAGGGTAATGTTTTGGAGGATACAATGGAAGTGAGGGAGAATCATCATTTTAAAAAGAGCGCTACTGCCTAGGGGATTAAGCGGCAGAGCTTGCCAGCGTTTAAGATCAGTTTTGGCTGTGGAGATCAGGGGAGTGATATTCAGAGCCCATTCAACCTCCGGTAGGAGGGCTATCCAAATTCCCAGGTATTTAAAGGACTAAGGACTGTCTCCTGATGTGAATGGTGGATTGCCACTCGAAGCAGGCTCTCGATATGTGGAGAGGGACGAGGGTGGATTTGGCGGGGTTAAGTCGGAGTCCGGAAACGCTTTCTTAGCTTCGAAGTATCCCAAGACAGTGGGGACCGGAATGCTCTGGGTCGGCCATAGAAAGAAGGACATCATCCGCATAGAGGGTGTTAGACCTGTCTGGCTTTGGATAGTCCCTCCAATTTATTATTTATTTTGTCCCCTTTTTGCCCCTCATACCCTTTGTAATCTTTTTGACTCCACCAGATTTTTATATGTTGGCCTGGGGGTTAGAAGCTCTTTTGCCCTCATGATTTTTCACCTCAGGCCTAGGTGCCTTTCATGACAGGAATTCACTTAGTTCAACAAAATGGTGGCTTCTAACTGCCACAACTGTCAGTTCCCTAGAATGCCCCATAGGTTAATATTAGGCCTTCCAGAACCTTTTGGACCCTACTGGACCCTGTGTGGACAGGCTATATAAGGGCAGAGGTCAGGAAGCCATTTTGTGCAGTACAGGGAGTTGGAGGAGAGAGGCAGTGGTGTGAGGAGGAGGACGCACTGGAAGCAGTTAGTTTGTCTGAGTGATAGACAACCATTTCAGGAAGACGTTCCCCCTCTGGCCCCTGACCAAACCCTCCCATCAGACTTCGCTTTCTGTGGGAATCGGCCAGGCTGTGGCGATTCGCCCCTTGAGCCCTTTGACTTCCCCCCCCCCATTGTCCTAGTGATTATCTGGGAACTTGCTCCCTCCATTTCTCCTCGTGGACTCAACCTACCGGCATTTCAGTGGAGCAAACCGGAGCGAGGTACGACGCCCTGCGCCTCTGAGAAGCCGCTGAAGCGAGGCGAGTGTCGGCGAGGATATTGCTGAGTTGAGCGCAGGAGTGGGTAAGCGCTGGACTCTGCGCAGGTCTCGCAGCGCGGCAGGGTGAGGAGAGAGCCTGCGAAAGGGCGGACTCCGCGCAGGCTCAGTAGCGGTGACAGTGCACCCGAGCAAGTGAGGCGGCGCCAAGCGGGGACACTATTCACCCGCGCCTGCGCTGTCTCCCGATCTAGCAGAGAGTAGCGCGTCCTGCACGGGTGACTGAAACCCCGGTCGCCTCAGTCCAGACTCAGCCCCTTTGTTGACACAGGCGCGGAGGGCCGTGTAATGAGTAAGGAGCAGCTGCGAGGACGAAGAGCTGGGGGATTTGTGTCAGCGTCACCCTCTGCCCCGATTCCAAGTAAGGTGGAGAAATGAGGGGGGAGTAAAGAGTGACTGGGGGAATCAACTAAGAAGCTGGGAAGAAGCTCTTTGATGCCCCTAAATCGGAGCTAACTGCTGGAACCCCCCTCTCATTCTCTTGATATCTGGAGATCTCTGTGTTGGGCTCAGGTAGGGCGAGGGAGAGTCGTGGTTAAGCCTACTGGGTAGCAGGCTCAGAGGGACAAGTGTATTAGTGATTCCCCACGGTGCTGGTGAAGTGCTCTGCGATTGTGGGGAAACTAAACTTGAATGCTGGAGTAAGCTGGGGGATTCTTGTTCAGAGGAGGTGGGGAAGAAGAATCTGTGACTCCAGCCAATGTTTACTTTTGAATAAATGTTAACAGAGCTGTTTATGTAGTAATTGAGAACTTAAATTCTGGGGTTATTCACTGTTTGTGAGGAAGGGGTCACACAGAGGGTGAAAAGGAAATCTCCCAGAGACCTATGATCTTGATACTCCCAAAGTAATAGGCTGAAGTTGGTAGAATATAAAAGTGTAAATGTTCTTTTGGTAACCAGGAGACCTCAGCTTGGGTGGATAATCTGTCACTGTATAAAGTGCTATTAGTGTCTGTTAAGAAAGTGTTGCCTAAGGATAACTCAATGTTGAAGGAGTAAACACTGCTGAATTGGGATCTCCTAATACTATTGGATTTATGGAAAGAACTGATAAAAATTGTACATTGTATTTAATTGTAAACTAATGAGGGAGAGAAGTCAACAAAGAATATTTTTATAAAACAGCTCATATTTTTACACAAAGATTGGTGTAGCGTCATTTTTGAGTGGAATTGCTTGAAGTTACTGCTGGGTTGTATGCAACCTTTACACATGTGCCTCAATTAGAGTTTGTCTTACCCTAGGCCAGGCTACCCTAAGTGACCTGACAACATTAGGTTCCAACATATTGGTGTCTAGCGGTGGGATCTTGACTGTGGTTGCGACTACTCTGCAGTAACTGAGTGTAATCCACTAACCTACACCTGGAGTTTTCTCCTAGCGGCCTTCCTAATTTTTACTTTTGTTTTTTCCAAATTTATTCCTGGTGGTGGGGTGGAGGTAGCTTCAGGTTGCCCTTGTAACTCTATTCTTTTTGTGTGTTTAACCTTGTGTTGCCTTTTGCAAAATGGAATTTGCACTGGAAGAACTGGACACTTATTCTGTGGCCCAGCTAAAGGATTTCTGCCAACAAATGGGGGTGTTCTTTAAGCATGGTGCTAAGAAGGGGGAACTCCAGACCAGTTTAAGGGCTTGGGTGGAAGCACGCAGAGAAGGGAAGGAGGAGGATGAAGGGACAGACCGGGACACGGTCATAGAGGTAGAGGGATTATTCCCCCCTGAGGTGGGAAACCTACTCCCAGGACCAATGACCTCCTCTAGGAAGGGCAGTAGTGTCTCCGGGGGAAGCTTGACCGAAGCGGAGCTCACAGACAGGAGGGAAAAAAGGAAGCTGAAGTGGGAGTTAGCAAGATTAGAACAGGAGAAGGAAGAGCGGAGAATGGCTCATGAATTCAAACTAAAAGAGTTAGAACTCCAGGCCCTGCAACGGGGACCCTTTCCAACTCCAAATGGTGGCAGCGAAACCAGAGAACCAACCAGGGAGTCCAGACCCTACCTGCCTAAGGATATAATTGCCAGCTATAGTCAGGGGGATGATATAGCCAAATGGCTGGCTGCCTATGAGGTCTCCTTAAGAGCCCATGGGATCCAGGAAAAACACTGGGGGGGGGGGGTGGGTTTTATAAGTATATGCCTCCCACTGGTCGAGACACCTTGTTAGCTTCAGAGCCAGAGGAGCAGACTAACTACCCCACCATGAAGCTAGCATTGATCAGGAAGTTTGGGCTAACCCCAGAAAAGTATCGCTAGAAGTTCAGGGGGAGCCACAAGTTAAGCACCCAGAACTGGGTGGACTTTCTAGATTATGCAAGGAAGGCATTGGAGGGCTGGGTACAGGGCAGTGAGGTGAAGGATTATGAGGGGTTGTATGATCTTTTTTTGAAGGAGCATCTACTCGAGAAATGTTTTCCCGAGCTGCGCCAACACCTGGTGGACAGCAAGCTGACTAACCCCCGGAAGCTTGCAGAGGAGGCGGACATCTGGGCAAGTACCCAGGTGTCCTCAAAGGGGACTGGAGGGGATTCCCAAAAGGCCGGACAGGGCGCCCCTCAGAAGAAGGAGGGGGGAGATAAAAAGCGGGAGTTCTCTAAAGGTCCCCAAAACAGTTTCCAGGGAAAGGGAACAGGTTTCACCCCTAAGGCTAACCCGCCCAGAAACCCTCATCCTGGCCAAAGCCAGCAGCCAAGGGTTGTCCACTGTTTTGAGTGTGGTGGTGTTGGACATTATAAGGGAGATGTCAGATGCCCAAAGAGACCACCCCCTCCCACCGGAGGAAAAGCCCCGGGAGTAGCTAGTGTAGCGCTCGGGGAGGAGTTGCCCTTAGATAAGGGGGGTGAGTGGGCGGGTGTCACCTTAGTGTCCCTGGGAGAACGGGAGATCGTTCCTAAGATCCAGGTGCCCCCAAATACTACTAAGTATGGGCAGTGGATCACCATCAATGGCCAGAGAGGGGAGGCTCTGATAGATACAGGAGCCAGTAGGACTATGGTGAGAAGTCAACTGGTGTCTCCAGAGCAGGTGGTTCCCAATGTACTCCACCCCGCCGCGATGGCTGACGGCAGAATGGGCCACTATCCCGTGGCTGAGGTTCCCTTTGAGTGGGAAGGGGTTGCAGGTTCACTTCGAGTTGCCGTAAGCCCTGCCGTGCCAGTTGATTGTCTGCTGGGGAATGATATGGAGCATAATGCTTGGAGAGAGGTGGAATACCGGACGCATTCTGCGATGCTGGGTACACCTGACTGGGCCTGTGTAAGCACAAGGTCTACGACTGCCCGGAGAGGGAGTTCGCCTGGGTTGGAGCCTGGAACAATGGCCCATCCCGCTGCCAAAAAGGAACAGACCCGAAGACAGGAGAAGCCTGCTTTGGCTTCCACACCCCATGTGACAGATCGGCCGCCTGCGGTGGTGGACCAGGAGTCCGTGGAGGGGGAAGTAGTTTCTCTGGAGGACCTGCCCATCCCTGCTGAGTGGCATGTGGAGGGAGGGCCTACCAGAGAAGAGTTCTGTAAGGGCCAGAAGGAGTGCCCTACCCTTGAGGGACTGAGGCGACAGGCCGAAGCCCAGGCAGCAGGGGACGTTGCGGGACACTACCACATTTACTGGGAGGATGGACTCCTCTACAGTGAACCCAAGGTACCCTTACCTGGTTCATCAAGGGCCTTGGTAGTCCCGCAACGGTACCGAGCCTTTCTGCTGGAATTGGCTCATGCAATACCCTTGGCAGGACACTTAGGTCAGGACAAGACCTTTGCTCGGCTTGTCCCCCACTTTAACTGGCCTCAGATGAAAGTGGCGTCCAACACTTACTGTCGGACATGTGTATCCTGCCAGGCCAGTGGGAAAACAGGGGTGAAGCTGAAAGCTCCCCTGGAACCACTTCCAGTCGTTAGCACCCCCTTTGAAAGGGTGGGCATCGACATTGTAGGGCCATTGGATCCACCAACAACAGCTGGTCACAGGTTTATCCTGGTTCTGGTGGATCATGCCACACGGTACCCAGAGGCAATTCCTCTGAGGACTGTCACTGCACCTGTGGTGGCTAGGGCCCTGATGGGGATCTTTACCCGAGTGGGATTCCCCAAGGAAGTTGTGTCCGACAGGGGGACCAACTTTATGTCAGCGTACATGCGGGCAATGTGGAAGGAGTGTGGAGTGACCTACCGGTTCACCACTCCCTATCACCCCCAGTCCAATGGACTGGTCGAAAGGTTCAACAAGACCTTGAAGGGCATGATCAGAAGTCTGCCTGAAAGCCTGCGGAGGAAGTGGGACGTCCTCCTACCCTGTTTGCTATTCTCCTACAGGGAAGTGCCACAGAAGGGAGTGGGCTTCAGCCCCTTTGAGCTTCTGTATGGGCACCCTGTACGCGGTCCTCTCAGCCTGGTGAAGGATGGATGGGAAAAGTCTCCCAGGAAACCCCCCCAGGATGTGGTGAGCTACATGCTGGCCTTCAGGAGCCAAATGGCGAAGTTGTGGAAGCAAGCTTCTGACAACTTGGAGGCCAGCCAGGCAGTGATGAAGGAGTGGTATGACCACAACGCTCACCAGGTGGAATTGGAGCCTGGCCAGAAAGTGTGGGTGATGGAGCCTGGAGAGCTAAGTGCCCTCCAGGATCGCTGGACAGGCCCCTTTGAGGTGTTGGAAAAGAAGGGTAAGGCCGCATACCTGGTTGACCTTAAGACCCCTCGACAGCCCCTACGGGTGCTACATGCTAACCGACTCAAACCCCACCATGAGAGGCCCGAGGTCATCTTAATGATGGTGACTGATGGGGGAGAGGAAGCGGAAAGCGAACCTCTCCCAGACTTGTTCTCGTCTCAAGAAAAGGATGGGTCAGTGGAGGGAGTGATTCTCTCTCCAACCCTAACTCTTGAACAGCGGGAGGACTGTCGCCAGATACTGGAGCAATATTCTACGCTGTTCTCCCTTGTCCCGGGAAGGACTCACCTGTGTACCCATGATGTGGACACAGGGGACAGCCCACCAGTGAAGTCAAAGACCTACCGGCTGTCCGACAAGGTGAAGGCTAGCATCCATGGTGAGGTTGTCAAGATGCTGGAGCTAGGAGTTATAGAACCTTCCAGCAGCCCCTGGTCCAGTCCGGTGGTTCTAGTGCCAAAAGCCGCTCCACCAGGCACCACTCCAGAACTGAGGTTCTGTGTGGATTACCGGGGACTGAATTCAGTCACAAAAACTGATGCTCATCCGATTCCTAGGGCGGATGAATTAATTGACCGGCTGGGAGCTGCCCAATATCTAAGTACCTTTGACCTCACTTCGGGGTACTGGCAGATCTCCCTGACAGATGGAGCAAAGGAAAGGTCAGCCTTCTCCACGCCTGAGGGACACTTCCAATTTTGTGTGATGCCCTTTGGGCTCAAGAATGCCCCTGCCACTTTTCAGCGGCTGGTGAATCAGGTCCTCTCCGGAATGGAGGGTTTCTCCGCTGCTTATCTGGATGACATTGCTGTCTTCAGTAGCAGTTGGGAGGACCATTTGCAACATTTGCAAGCAGTTCTCCAGGCCCTGAAGCAGACTGGATTGACAATCAAGGCCAGCAAATGTCAGATTGGGCAGGGGTCGGTTGTGTACCTTGGACACTTGGTGGGTAGGGGAACAGTGCAGCCCCTTCAGGCAAAGATTGAGGCAATCATGGCCTGGGAACCCCCCAAGACCCAGACTGAGGTGCGAGCTTTCCTGGGCCTCACAGGTTACTACCGTCGCTTTGTGAAGGGATATGGCACTATTGTAGTGCCCCTCACAGAGCTTACCTCAAAGAAACAACCTCGACGGGTAGTTTGGACAGAGGCTTGTCAGCAAGCCTTTGAAAAGTTGAAGCAGGCAATGAGTGAAGCACCGGTTCTGAGGGCCCCAGACTTCTCCAAGGAGTTCATTGTCCAGACAGATGCATTAGAACATGGCATTGGGGCAGTGTTATCGCAACTGAATGAAGAGGGCCTGGATCAGCCTGTAGTTTTCCTATCCAGGAGGCTACTTCCCCGGGAACAGAAGTGGAGTGCAATTGTGAGGGCAGCTTTTGCGGTGGTGTGGGCTCTGAAGAAGTTGCGGCCATACCTGTTTGGCTCGCACTTCCTGGTTCAGACTGACCACCGACCCCTTCGTTGGCTGATGCAGATGAAGGGGGAGAATCCCAAGTTGCTGAGATGGTCCATCTCCCTACAGGGAATGGACTTCCGGGTGGAACATCGGCCTGGAGTGGACCACGCCAATGCAGACGGTCTCTCTAGGTATTTCCGCCTTAGTGATGAGGACTCCCAAGGGGTTGGGTAGCTCTCCCCACTTTCAGCTGGGGGGGACGTGTGTTAGACCTGTCTGCCTTTGGATAGTCCCTCCAATTTATTATTTATTTTGTCCCCTTTTTGCCCCTCATACCCTTTGTAATCTTTTTGACTCCACCAGATTTGTATATGTTGGCCTGGGGGTTAGAAGCTCTTTTGCCCTCATGATTTTTCACCTCTGGCCTAGGTGTCTTTCATGACAGGAATTCACTTAGTTCAACAAAATGGTGGCTTCTAACTGCCACAACTGTCAGTTCCCTAGAATGCCCCATAGGTTAATATTAGGCCTTCCAGAACCTTCTGGACCCTACTGGACCCTGTGTGGACAGGTTATATAAGGGCAGAGGTCAGGAAGCCATTTTGTGCAGTACAGGGAGTTGGAGGAGAGAGGCAGTGGTGTGAGGAGGAGGACGCACTGGAAGCAGTTAGTTTGTCTGAGTGATAGACAACCATTTCAGGAAGACGTTCCCCCTCTGGCCCCTGACCAAACCCTCCCATCAGACTTCGCTTTCTGTGGGAATCGGCCAGGCTGTGGCGATTCGCCCCTTGAGCCCTTTGACTTCCCCCCCCCCATTGTCCTAGTGATTATCTGGGAACTTGCTCCCTCCATTTCTCCTCGTGGACTCAACCTACCGGCATTTCAGTGGAGCAAACCGGAGCGAGGTACGACGCCCTGCGCCTCTGAGAAGCCGCTGAAGCGAGGCGAGTGTCTGCGAGGATATTGCTGAGTTGAGCGCAGGAGTGGGTAAGCGCTGAACTCTGCGCAGGTCTCGCAGCGCGGCAGGGTGAGGAGAGAGCCTCGGAAAGGGCGGACTCCGCGCAGGCTCAGTAGCGGTGTCAGTGCACCCGAGCAAGTGAGGCGGCACCAAGCGGGGACACTATTCACCTGCGCCTGCGCTGTCTCCCGATCTAGCAGAGAGTAGCGCGTCCTGCACGGGTGACTGAAACCCCGGTCGCCTCAGTCCAGACTCAGCCCCTTTGTTGACACAGGCGCGGAGGGCCGTGTAATGAGTAAGGAGCAGCTGCGAGGACGAAGAGCTGGGGGATTTGTGTCAGCGTCACCCTCTGCCCCGATTCCAAGTAAGGTGGAGAAATGAGGGGGGAGTAAAGAGTGACTGGGGGAATCAACTAAAAAGCTGGGAAGAAGCTCTTTGATGCCCCTAAATCGGAGCTAACTGCTGGAACCCCCCTCTCATTCTCTTGATATCTGGAGATCTCTGTGTTGGGCTCAGGTAGGACGAGGGAGAGTCGTGGTTAAGCCTACTGGGTAGCAGGCTCAGAGGGACAAGTGTATTAGTGATTCCCCACGGTGCTGGTGAAGTGCTCTGCTATTGTGGGGAAACTAAACTTGAATGCTGGAGTAAGCTGGGGGATTCTTGTTCAGAGGAGGTGGGGAAGAAGAATCTGTGACTCCAGCCAATGTTTACTTTTGAATAAATGTTAACAGAGCTGTTTATGTAGTAATTGAGAACTGAAATTCTGGGGTTATTCACTGTTTGTGAGGAAGAGGTCACACAGTGGGTGAAAAGGAAATCTCCCAGAGACCTATGATCTTGATACTCCCAAAGTAATAGGCTAAAGTTGGTAGAATATAAAAGTGTAAATGTTCTTTTGGTAACCAGGAGACCTCAGCTTGGGTGGATAATCTGTCACTGTATAAAGTGCTATTAGTGTCTGTTAAGAAAGTGTTGCCTAAGGATAACTCAATGTTGAAGGAGTAAACACTGCTGAATTGGGATCTCCTAATACTATTGGATTTATGGAAAGAACTGATAAAAATTGTACATTGTATTTAATTGTAAACTAATGAGGGAGAGAAGTCAACAAAGAATATTTTTATAAAACAGCTTATATTTTTACACAAAGATTGGTGTAGCGTCATTTTTGAGTGGAATTGCTTGAAGTTACTGCTGGGTTGTATGCAACCTTTACACATGTGCCTCAATTAGAGATTGTCTTACCCTAGGCCAGGCTACCCTAAGTGACCTGACAACATTAGGTTCTAACAGAGGGCTATTTTATCCACATGATGGGGGTCCCAGGACCAGCATTGGACGGCCACGTCAGATCGGATGAGACAGGCCAGGGGCTCCATGGCAGCGCAAGTAGCAAGTGTGAGAGAGGACACCCTTGGCGTGTGCCTCTCCTGATCGGGAACACATCAGAGAGGGCCCTGGTGATAAGGACCGTAGCCCACGGATTAGAATACAGAACGCGAATGGTGCGCAGTAACAGGGGACCCATGCCCATCAGTTGGAGAACCTCCACCAAGTAAGACCAATCAACCATGTCGCGATGGCATGAAGCTCCATTGGTCCGGGTGGACTAGTTTATGGAGGAGGGGGCGAAGACGCTAGGCTAACAATGTTGCAAAAAGTTTAATTTTGGTATTTATAAGGGAGATTGGGCGGTAATCCCTGCAGGAAGGTGAAGATGGCTTGGCCTTTGCGATAACAACAATGGTGGCTGTCAGTCTTGGGGGGGGGAAGGCGCCCTTCTCGGCCACATATCGGAAGAGCTCAGTGAGATGAGGGACTAAGGAGTTTCTAAAGGGTGCATAGTATTCCAGTGGGAAACCGTCAGGCCCCGGTGTCTTCCCAGAGTTCAGACGTGAGATCGCATTGTGAATCTCATCTGAGGTAAGGTGGAGGTCTAACTCCTTTGACTCCACCGAGGTCAGGCAGGGAAGACGGATGTCCGCTCTCTCCAGCACAGCCAACAGGGAGGCTTCCAGGACCTGGGTGGAGTAAAGGTGGGAATAGCAATCAGCAAACGTCTGGGCGATGGCTTGCGACGTATAGTGAGAGGTACCGGTAGAGTACTGAATTTCAGGGATGATTCTATGGGCTCTGGGGTAGGAGACCAAGTTGTGGAGCAGCTTCCCATTTTTATCCCCCCAACCATAGATGCGTGCCACGGAAGAGCACCACATCATCTTGGCCGACTCCAGAGAGATGTTATGGATTTCATCTCTAAGGGCCGCCAACTGCCCAGAGGAGTGAGCATCAGATGTATCGGTAGAAGCCATTTCCAGCTGTAGGGCTTGCGCTTCCAACTGAGCCAAACGGGCAGTCTGCTCATTCCGCTTCGAGTGCACCAAACCTCTAGCTACCCCACGTAGAGTTGCCTTGCTGGCCTCCCACAACACGCCCGGGGAAGAGACCGACCCAAGATTGACCCGGAAGTATTGTAGGAGCTCCAACCCAAGGGCATCCCTGAACTGCTGGTCCTGGAGAAACCAGGCATTTAAGCGCCATATTGGTTGCACGGCCGTCCGTGATCCCCAAAGGCGTAAGGAGAGGGGCGAGTGGTCTGACAGTCCACGAGGGAGAATCAAAACATGGGAGATGAGATGGCAATCAAGTGCAGGTAGCAGAAACAAGTCGATGCGAGAGTGGGTGTGGTGGGCCGCGGAGGTGTGGGTAAATTGTCTGTCCCGGGGGTGCCAGATCCGCCAGGCGTCACAAAGGCCAAGAGCTCTGGCCCAGTCCGAGAGTTTGGAGGTATGGGAGAGTCGTGTTGTGGATGGAGCACCAGTCGAGTCAAGTTGCGGCTGTAAGACTGCATTAAAGTCACCCCCTATGATGGTCTGTCCCTGGGGTAGGGCTGAAATAGTCTCAGTGAGGCAGCACAGGGTCTGAGAAAGGGCAGCGGGGGTGACATAGACAGAGGCAAAATTGATGGAGTGGCCCACGACTGAAGCCGGAGTGCCACACCCTATCAAAGCCATATCGAGCAACGAAAGGGCACTGGCTACCCAGGAGATGAGTCCCCTGGGGCAAGAGGACATCAGACGCGTGGCTCTGGGCGTATTTGAGAATGGCAATGCGCTTAATACGATCCAACATGCCATTCACGTTCCAAGACAGAACGTGTAACGACCTGTCTGTGTTAGCCACCTTGATCATGCATGGGACATGGGGTGGGGTTGGACAAAGGAAGATGTGCACCCTCCAATGAGTGTTATTGCCATGCCGGGTCAGGGGTGGGGCCTGCGCTGGATGCTGTTGAGACTGTTGCTGTTGGATTTGTAGAACTTTGACAAGACGCTGCGTAAAACTATGGAACTGTGGCTCATGTGGAACTATGAGCAGAACCGGTTGTGGAGCGGGAGCTCCAACTCCATCCCAACCCTTCCCAACTCCCCCAACCCAACACTTCTGAAAATGAAGCATCTGTCGCCCCAAGGAAGGAACAATAAGCAAAACAACTTAAGAGACAGTAACAATAGCTAAGCTAAAACGTTTAGCGGGGTAATGCGTGGCATGGGAGGACCCTTCTATTTCGTCAGATAATCTAATATCATCAGTCCGTAGAAAGTTTAAGAGTCTTGGACAGGGTCCAGAGCTGCAGTGGCTCCATCTGAGCTTGCAAGGCTCGCACCGACCCTCCCTCCCTCCCAAACCTGGCATCCAGGGGCTTCTGGAGAGGTCTGAGTTCGATTCAAGAGGGCGGGAGGACGGGTGAAGTAGATCGCCGGTCCAGCAGTTCCAGTGAACCGGCCTGGGTGCGTTTCCCCGGGGGCAGGGAAGATCCAGTGGGTTGCTGATGTGTAGGTCCGAGGGTAGGTGACTGCGAGAGCCCTCCTCGGTGATTGTGCCTCCTTTGTGATCTGGTGCACCGCTGCTGCTGTTTGGGAGGAGGAGGAGGAGGAGGCACCGTAGAGGGAGGCAGCTGAGGTGAGGAGGGGGCTGGCCGGGCCATAAAGGGCCGCTCATCCGTAAGCCAAGTCCAGGACGCTTGGAGCGACTCAAAGAAAATCGCTTTGTCCTGAAAACTAACACAGAGGCGCGCTGGAAAAAGGAGGCTATACCGTAGTCCGAGATTGCAGAGTTTTTGTTTGACCTCCGAGTACGTACGCCGTTGCGCTTGGACTTCTTTTGTATAATCAGGGAAGAGCATGATGGTCTGGTTCTGGAATTTCAAGGGGCCATGGAGCCGCACTTCCTTAAGTATGGTGTCTCTGTCCCTGAAGTTAAGAATTCTAATAATAATAGGGCAAGGTGGAGCGCCGTAGGGGGCTTCGGGGCCAGGGAGCAGTGGGATTGTTCGGTCGAGAACCAGGCGGATGCATTTCGGTGCTTATCAAAAGCTATGCATAGTGTTTAGCGAAATTCAAATTGTCTAATGGACATCTGTATAATTATTAGTGGTTCACTATGGCTATGAAGCGCGCTTACTGGTGGCTATCCTGAATGTAACCGCGGAAGTTATGGGGCCGCTCAATCGCTTGCATATACTTCGTTATCCTCCAGCTCCGCTAGGCTTGTGGAATGCATTTGAATTTCGCTAAACACTATGCATAGCTTTTGTTTCACCACGTGAGCAGGTACCACGTTAAGCCATTGCATTCGCGCTATAACACTGTCACCGTATTAAATTGTTATGTACGTGTATAACATGAATGATTTAAAACAGGGCAGGCTAAAGCAAGTTTTGTTTTATTAATTAACAGGTTTCCCTGATGAAGGTGCGATAAGCACCGAAATGCATTGGATGTGATTTATTTGGGAACAGCAAACAAACGATGTAGAAGGAGATAATTAACATGTGAACTCAACATGAAAATACTTGAACATGATGAAAAATAAATTTAAGTGTATGAACACACAACGAAGTCACGTTTGAATTGCAACAGCTGGAGATCCAGCAATTTTCTGGTGCCCAGGGTGAGAGGGCTATGAGGCAATAGTCCTGTGACCATTTAACCAAGATTTAAGCCATGTTTCAATGAAAATCTCTGTCTTCCCCTGCTCTATCCCTTCAGGAAAGCCTATAACGCGGAGGTTGTTGAGCAGCGAATGATTTTCTGCGTCCTCAGTGCGCTGATGTAGCTCTAAGGTGCGGCTTTTTAGACTGGCCATCTGGGTTTTCAATTGTCCTAGCTCATCCACCATCGTGGAGATACGCAACTCCGCCTCAGATATTCTTGCTGTGGCATTTCTAAGATCCTGGCGTAAGAGGGCCACGTCCACTCGGACCTCTCCAATTTTACCCTCCACCTGAGAGGTGCTGATGGACCGCAGGATAGTCGAAAGATCAGTGCCGGGGGCAGGAGAGGCATCAGGGATCCCTTCTCCCAGACCACGCTACGTAGTGGTATATTGGTCCATCTTGATCTGGTTGTGCAAGGCAGGTGTCTTCGGAAGATGGTCTCTGCCCATCCTAAACCCGCTGCCAGGGCCCGGTGGGCCGTCAACGGGGAGGAAAGCACGCCGGAGCCATCAGCAGGTGCTGCCAACCCTGGCGTAGAGCAGGGATCCTATGTCAGACCTCAGGTGCAGGGCCCGTCAAACAAAAATCGCTGAGTGCAGGAATGGCCAGCGATGGATCCAAAAGCAAGGTTCAGTACAATGTGGGTATACCTCCCTGTTGGATTGGCCTACACCGCCTCAGCACTCCTTCCCTGAAACAGACGTATGGGCTCTGGGAGTAGAAACTGAGGGAACGCGAAGCAGTATCCCGTTGCGCCCGGCAGCCCCACCGTTGAGTGCCAGGTCCGTGGATCAGGGGGGACCTCTCCAGTCCAAAATATGGCATTCGAAGTTTAGAGGGCCATGAATGATGGGGCACACACTCTAGCGCCAAGGCGGGGGTTGGATATGTCTCCCTGGGTGATAGCGCAGTCCAAAGGAGACTTCTGATAATGGATCAGCGATGAAGCAGCCCCGTGGTCCAACATGAGCGGAGGTCCACTCACCGATCAATGGCAGTCAAGAAGTGGAGGAGTGCCCGGCCACAACAGAGTCAGGTGGGGGGGGCCACCAGCCACGCTGGTGCTGCCCGATCCAGCAGCTAAAGATCCCCTCCACCGGCCCCAGAAACAGCACAGCCTCAGCACACCCTAAGGGACGTCCATCAGGCAGCAGCCCCGGGGGAGCCGCCGGCAGCAGCCCTCGCCCCAGTCCCTCCCCAAGGAAGGAGGGGGGGAGGACCCCACTCAGCGGCGATAACCAGCCCACAGCACATCAATCAGGAGATCAGGAGGCCAGTCGTGGGCTCACAGCATCTGGGGGAGGGGGAGGCCACCAGCAAAATGGAGCAAGGGAGGGGGGACCAGGCCCCAACAACCAGAGCCTGCTGCCTGATCTAGCAGCCGAACGCCCCCCCCCACCCACCAACGACAACACAGCCCCGCTCACCTCGAGAAGGCCAGGCCCAGCCCGTCGCCCTCTCCTGCCCGATCAGGCAGCTGAATGTCTTGAGCCTCCCGCCATCACCCCAGGCCTCAAGGCAGAAGGTAATGACTTCCAGCTGGAAGGGAGGCCCAGAGGCTGCGCAGGATGGACCGCCTGGCAAAAGGCAACCTCAAGGCCGATGGCAGACAGGCCCTCTTCAGCGGAGTCCCTGAACAGCAGGGGGGATCCTCGGGGGGAGTGGCCCCGCAACCACGAGACTGCCGCTGCCCGACTCAGCAGCCGTGTGCCTCTCCTCCACCACGGTCCCGGGATCACCAGGCACTGCTCACATAGCAGTGGGGAAGCGGCCCACAGCCTCCAGCTGCACTCCGCACCTCAAGTAAGGGGGGGATGGGGCAGCCAGCGCCGCCGGCACCCACACCCCCGGTGCCTGGCACTACGACCGCCTCCCAGGCCGCGCCTCCTCACGTCCCCAGAGCAGGCTCCCGAAAGTCCAAAGCTGCAGCCCGGAGAGAGGGAGTCACCGCCAGGTTTCTCAGGACAGGAGGCGATGAGGAGCGCCCGCACCGCACCACAGCTGCAAAAGAAGGTCTGGTGGGGTGCTGGCAGGGACTCACCGGGCAGGAATCACAGCCACCAGGTCCAGCCCCAGAGGCGGGTTCGCCATCTTATGCCCCAGGGCCGAGGAGTTTCACAAGGCAGAAGTCAGTCGCAAAGAGGATCTGGGCCGGGATTTTTCCAGTTGGCTGCCGGCCAGACCAAGGTGAAGCCCCGAATGTCAGGTAGGTAAGGAGGAGGGCACTGATGATGATGGATTGAGGAGCGGATGATAGAAGGTGTCCAGAGCACTCTTAGAGTGCGACCGCCATCTTGACGCTCCAAGCCACGCCCCGATCATCAGTCTTAAAAGCATTGTTGAAAACTTTGTTTACCTTCATAGGTTCGAAGAAACCCGCAAAAACTCCTTTTATGCATGGTTTCTTGATCATAATCCAGTTCCCTACTTTGACTTCTGTTTTCTTAACAGTTTTGTTTCAATATATCAAACTTTTGCTTGCAAATCTAAATTTTCCTGGCCTCCTTCACCTTCCAATCAGCCCCTTGCTCACTACCTCCAGATTTAGATTTCATATCATTGACCCATGTTGGTGCAACCAGGGTATTGGTTTGTCTCCCCCTATGAAGTTCAAAAGTAGTTTTTCCCATGATGCCATGAGAAGAACCTCTGTACACTTCCACCTTCTTTGATGACTTCTTCGTAAAAATGGGCCACTTTTCTAGATGCAAAAACAACAGTTGATGGACAGAATGCAGAACAATGCCAACCATTCACCCCAGTACAGAGATCTGGGCCTAAATCCATCATTTTTTTGCTCACCACACCACCCCAGTTCAGACATGGCCATATGCAAGTCAGCCTTGACCCTGTGCCTCATAGGAACAGTCCAACCCGAACTACCAAGCCATGCCTTCCCTGGACCGGAATCAAGCATCCTAGGACCGGTTTCTGGCTATCAGCTATCTTCAGCCAAAATAGTTTGACTCCAGTGGCGTGGAGAGCACGGGACTCACGTCTGAGCATACCCGTCCCACTCGGAATTCGGAAGGAGGATTCTAACTCCACACGGAGGGTTCACAATCACCTGGGAAGGTCCGTTTTGAATCAGCGCCGCTGGTGGGAGCAGTACCGCATTCGGCGGCCTGCCTGCACGCTCCCAGCGTGCGCTTGAACATTTAAACCAACAGCTGCCTTCACCGGGGGACTGCGAGGACCAGCAGCCTCCACAACTACCAGCTGGTGCCTCTTCCCCCGGCGGCCGCGCCCCCCTGCAGGGTCCCTATTAAATCATCGGGCCAACCTGCAACGCGGGACGCGCACGGGACTAAGCGCGGGGCGAAGCCCGGGCCAAGGGCGGGCCCGTTTAAGCCCGTTCAAGACTGGATTGGGCCACCCTATTTAAGTTTGCTTTTTATGTTTCTCGTAGTTATTGAGTTTATTGCCAACCAGTTCCCTGTAGTTTGATTTTAACTCATATTAGATTTTCTGTACCTTTGTATTGCAACGATTTACCTTGCATTGCATCATGTCTCCGAGAACTACCAGGAACACTGTCAAGAAGCAGGCTCAGACTGCCGCTGAGGTCATTGGACCAATAGATCAATTCATAACTAAAGCCAACAAGGCTATCAACCAGGGTATCACCTTACTGGAACGGAGGGTGTCACAGGACCTGGCTATTGCCAGACGCTCTTCATTGGGCTTACTAGCTACCGCAAAAACTCCCCAGCGTCCTGTTGAGTTACCCCCTCTTTTGGCAGTTCATGTAGAGACGCACACTGTTCCCCGCACAGTGGACTTATCTGCGTCCCTAGATCTTTCTGAAACCCATCTTTCACTCGAAAAATCCCCAGCTATTTTTGCTACCCAAACAGATGCCGCCCTTTCCCCAAACACAGCTAGGGGTGTACGCGAAGGAGCAGTCCCCAAAAAATCGAAGAGGAAGGAAATTAATAAGTCTCACCATATTACTACTTCTCCCCCCATAACTATCTCTGCAACTCCTTCTGTTTCTCACCTCCCCCCACAAACTCCTCACTCTCCCACAACTCCTTACCAACTTCCTTCCCTGTCTTTTGCACATGCAGCGGATCCTAACATGGATAATTTGAACGGTAGTTGTGCTAGCTCTAGTAGCTATGACAGTGAAGGAGGTATGGAAAACGGCAACCTTACAACTAATATTTGCAGCAATGACAGTCTACTGCTTAGCAGAATTGGTGATCTACTTAAGACCTATTTAGATCCAATAGAAAAGGCTCTGGCCACGGTCCAGGCCCAACTAACCCAACTGTCCTTAGGCCTAAATTCAAACAAAAGTATCATGAAAGAGCCCAACTTGGCCCAAGGAAGGCCTACTATTCATACTACAAACATGTCAAAGCCCGGTACCACTGTACCGAATCCCACTATTAATAAACAAAAGGCCCCAGAGAAGCCTATCTATAAACAACCACTAGCACCTACAACTAAGCCACAAGCACCTCCCAAACCTTCTAAGCCCATACTGTCCCAGTCTTTAAGCATTCCTAAGCCTCCATCATCTACCAAACCCATCCCACTTTCTGTTCCCCCCACCCCTGCCCCTCCTACCCCTGCCCTTCCTACCCTTGCCCCTACCCATCCTAAATCCTCTATCGGTTTTAACACCATCCCAAATAATCGGAAGAGAAGGGGCCACCCTATCCATCTCCCACCCGAGGCAACCCCTTACGTGGTAATAATGACAGGCGTCCCGGAACTCCCCTCTAATCAGGACGAACCAGTTTGGTCTCTAAAAAATAAAGTAATATACTGGTTGTCCAAAAATAGACCCCTACCAAACTTTTTGGACAACAGACTCACCACTGTACGCAGAGTGCCCTGGCTAGGTAATGAACCCAAAAATATCCAGGGTGACTGCGTTATAGTAAATTTCGCCGATCCTAACACAGTGGAGCATATCTGCTCCTGGGGAGACCATATCTCCACTGAAGGGATAGCCACTCATAATTTGTCATATTTCTACCCCCCGACCCCTCGACGCAATGTCGGTCCCCCGTGGTCCTGGACTAGGGTGGGGAACTGGGGTGGAAATAGAGATCGCGACCACTGGTCAGGTTACGGTTCTAGTAATCCACCACCTGGGCACTTTACAAACTGGAGAGGCCCACCGCTATCCAACAGGTACGATTGCTTGGACATGGTTGACTGACCACCAACCCCATCCTCTAAAGATTATGGCACTAACGACATTCTGCCTAACCCCAAACCTATTCCCAAGAAAATCCTGACGGTTAGGTTTACTCCGCCATCCCTGTCTGGTACTCTCATTGAGCCCTGCACTCCTTCACGAACCTTGATTCCATTCCCGTCACTTCCCATATATCATGATCCCTGTCATATTCAGCCAATTCCTCTCGAGGATTCATCCCCGAGTCATCATCACATCATTTCACAACCCTGTGACCCAAAATGTTTTTCTTCCTTTCCTGTCCCGTCAGTTCAGTTCCAACCCTTACGTCCTTCTGAGGATTCTCAGATTTCAAGTTCCACTCTTCCATCAACCTGGGATCTTCCAGTCCTATACTGGAATGTAGCAGGTCTTAGATCCAAGACTCATCTTCAGTCTTGGCTCGACTTGATTAATAAGCATAAGCTAATTTGCCTTCAGGAAACCTGGGCAATAGACCCTATTCATATCCAGGGGTTCAAAACCTTCCATTTTTCTGCTATTCCGTCTGCTCATGGAATACCCAAGGGTGGTTTAGCTATCTACATTTCCAACCAAATTCCATTTACGACTATGGAAGTCCCGTCAATATCTTCAATTTTTCAAATTCTTAAATTAGTTCCTGACAATAGTTCTTGTTTTTATTTTATTAACATGTATAATAATTCCCCACCTGCTGACTGTGTAAAATCTCTGTTAGAAATCTCTTCATATTTGCATGATCAAAAAGCTAAGAATCCGCAGCTACAATGTTATGTTGTGTGGGGTGGAGATTTTAATGTGTATTTATGTAACAAATACAAAAAAGGTATCTGTGGGCTCCAAGACGAGCATGATGTTCCCCTGGCCCACTTTGCTCATTGTACCACCGGGGCTGCCTTAAATAACTGTCTTTTTGTTCTTGAACTTGAATTTGCGAACGAATTAGCGAGTCCTCATGCTGAGTTTAAGCCGACCTTTCACGGTAGAGGTTTTTCTACTATCATTGATTTTATATTGTGCTCCCAATCTTTAAATAATCGCTTAAAGAATTTTATTACTGGTACCGATCCCTCCAGTGATCATTACTCCAATAGCGTCACCATAATATTAAATACTCCTTCCCCAGTTTGTTCAAAAACAAGTCTACTAGTGCAGCATTCCCTGGAGATGGGTAAAATCAACGGCTACACTGTAAAGTGGTCAAAGATTAACCCCACAGAGGTCACTAGCGATATTATCCAAAAAACCCTTCCTTTAATTTACCACTGTTTGGAGGAGACATCATCTCCCCAGCTGATCCTCTCTAGTTTTGCCAAGATCTTAAAAACTATTCGACAAGAGCTTACGCGCCAACATAAGATCCACGACAAGAATTCCAGGGGGTGGTTTGATTCCCATTGCCGAAAAGCTCTTTGCGCACTAAAAAGTGCTCTACATAACCAAGTTAGGGACATGCCCCTAATAGCCTCTCTAAGAAGAAACTATAAGTTGGCTCAAAAAACCCGCAAACAGGAAATAAAAAACAACCTTTGGGCTCAATTGCACCGGAGTACATTAAACAAGGACACTACCTTGTTTTGGCAAACAGTTAGGGCCCCTTTTCTAGCTGATGCGACTGCCACTCGCCATCTAGATGTGGCAGTACCCGCCGAAACGTGGGTAGCTCATTACTCACAGATTTTTGGGGACACCACGCTAACAACCGAGAGTTCCAGATCTGGGGAGGCAGCCTCCATAAGTGATAATAATATCTATCCCATTGACCTCCACTTCGATCTTGTGGAGGTGACCGCTGCGTTGACTTCTTCTAAGACTGGTAAAGCCCCCGGCCCTGATGGTGTGCCACTTGACATCTTTGTGAGTAACTTGGACCTATGGTCCCCAATCGTTACGCAGGTTATGTCCGCAGTCTCTCAGATTGGCCTTATTGATTCTTGGTCCTCTTCTGTCCTTTTGCCCATATTCAAAAAGGGAGACCGCGATAACCCAGCCTGCTACAGACCCATTTCCCTCCTGGACTCTCTGGGCAAGGTTGCCGGAAGACTAATCTTGGAACGTCTTCGGGACTGGGCCTCGGAGAATAAGATCATAACCGACTTACAGTTCAGTTTCCAGGAGGGATTGGGTACTGTCGAACAGGCCTTAAATCTGACACTGCTTATGGGCAAATACGCCTGGGCCAAAGGCGGTAATCTCTATCTGGTCTATGTGGACTTGAGTTCCGCATTTGACTGCGTAATTCATTCCAAGTTGTGGGAGATTTTGAGCAACCTGGGCGTAGATCCTGCACTCCTGAAATTTCCCCGAGAGCTATACACGGATGCAAAAGCATGTGTGAGATATGGCATCGATGGAGAGCTCTCGGAATCATTTGGTATTGCAAAAGGCGTTAGACAGGGGTGCGTCCTTGCTCCATTCTTATTTAACATTTATACAAATGGGTTGGAGCAAGCGATGCTGGCAGATAACAAAGATCTCCCCTGCATAAACACCCGGCCGATCCCTGCATTATTATATGCAGATGATTCCGTCATTCTGGCAAGGACACCGAATCAGCTCCAGGTCCAATTGGACAAGTACTGCCAATACATGCTTTCTCTTGGACTTAAAGTAAATACGTCCAAGACTTTTGTCATGCACACTGGCAAGAAAGCCCAGAAATGCAAGCCTCTGTTTATAGATAAGACTAGGTTAGAAACTGCTAAAACATATCCATATCTAGGGATTCTTATTGATAATCATTTATCTTGGAAACCTGCCACTTCCAGTAAGAAGCTGCAGTTCCAGCGCACAACATCGGCTCTGACTTCGTTTTCAAGGAAGTTGGGCAAGCCTGCCCCTGCTGTAATTTTGAAAATTTACCGAGCTAAATGTATGAGTGTGGCCACCTATGGAGCAGGGGTATGGGGCCACATGCCCGTTAATGAGCTTCAAATAATCGAAAACGATTTTTTGAAATATATATTAGCCCTTCCCCGAAGTGCTTCTACCTACGGTATCCATATGGAGCTTGGTTGGGAGTATCTTACTGACATCATTAGATACCAACCAATTCTCCTTTGGCATCGTATATGGACTCAGGAGCAATGTCTTCTTACTAGGTCTTTAATAACTGATTGTCTTACGTTGACCTACTGGAAAAAGATTCCCTGGCTATTATATGTTTCTAAATTTTTGAGTGATCTGAATTGTTCAACATTCTTCACTGACCCTGTCTCACTAATGGCTATACCAAGAAAAACTTTGAAGAATATGTGTGTTGCCCATTTAAGAGACTTACGCATGTGTTCTGAACTTGGCAAACAATCAAATGTTCATTTAACGACGATACAATCCTCCTATGGCATCCAACCTTATCTGTCATTTTACCTGTCAAATTTTGATAGATATGTTTTAACTAGGTTCCGATTTGATTTATTTTATCGTCTTGTCTCACTTCCTGAGCCTTCTGATTGGTCACGCGAATTAGCCAGTTGCCCCTGTGATGGTTGTACCTGCCAGTCTACCTTGCATGTAACCTTCTTTTGCAACTTTTATGAGACCCCGCGTAAACGCTGGTTGGTCCCACTTCTCCGACAATTAGGTCTGAGAAGATGCAGACCTGCTCTTTTGGCTCTTCAGTACCTAGATACCCCGTCTGCCGACAAATCTGTAGCTTGTTTTCTTAAAGCATGCTTGAAAATTCATTCCCAATTATTGCTTACTGCATTATAAGACTCTATTCAGTTTTGTATGAATAACCTGTATGAATAACCTGTTATCTCATCCCTTCACAGAGTGACACTGCATAGACGACTTTTTAATGATTTCCTAATGTATTGATTTATAGTGTCGTGCATTCTCCAGTTAAAAACGTTTAAATTGAAACTTTTATAAATTGTTGTAATTATCTGTTTTTTAATGCACTTTTATGATTGTAAACTCAATCGAATAAAGTTTCTTTTGAATTGAATTGACAAATACAAAAACAACAGTTGATGGACAGAATGCAGAACAATGTCATACATTCACCCCAGTACAGAGATCTGGGCCTAAATCCATCGTTGCCATGAGAAGAACCTCTGTACACTTCCACCTTCTTGATGACTTCTTTGTAATAATGGGCCACTTTTCTAGATACCATACTCTACAGTTGTCACTTTTATTTTGGTGCCCAGGCCTATTTTCTGCTCGAGTCCAACCCTGCTCATTCCCCTAATCAGAGCTTTAAGTGGGATGAAAAAACTGGAGTGTCTCTCACAAGAGCAAGGCTGACGTAATGAAGGGCGTGGCTTAAAAACACAAAGCTAAAAACCTGTGCTTAGCATAGTGTGCCGCCCAACTAGTATTTTGCTCTTTCTGTCATTGTAGCCTGATATATAAATCAACAGGTAACATTAGACCCACAACAATCCTGGTCTATTGGCTTTGTCAATGGTTGTTAGTTGCATTAGAAAAGAAAGCAACAACAATGGCTTTGTTGTGTATAATATTGGAAATGCTTCAGTTCTGAAATGATGAGACTGTGAAATAACTAAAATGAGTCTCTTTTAAGTTAAATCAAAACAAATGAAGAGTGCTTTGCTGCAGAGTTAAGATTTGTTTTCACCCTGAGGGTGAGAGCAACAATGGAAAGCCCTATAGGGACCGTCTCAGCAGCTGGTTTTTAAAACTGACGGTGCTGAGCACCGGCAGGACCTGGCCCACTTAAAGTCCAGCCCCTACTTTAAAAATACTGATTTGGATGCTTTAATAATTAGTAACTTACATCCAATCTCTTTCCTTTTCATTCACAACTCCACAAATTCGAAGTTAATAAACGACTGTCTCACTTAGACAGCATACGATTTTCGACTTGACCCAATCAGATTTCAGATCTCTTCACAGAACAAAGTCCACTCTTATTGACATCATGAAGGACATGTTTCCTTAGATAAAGGAGGCAAAGCAGTTCTCATTCTTTTCAAACCTCACCGCGTGTGACACTTCCTCTCACTACACTTTTAGCAACCACAAAAACAAGCTTTTGCAATGCAATAGGTCTTGCAATTGTGAGATTTTGAGCTACTGGCATTGGAAATGACAATGCCTTTTATTAATGTGTTTAAAAAATCTGAATAATAGAAGGCATTGACATTTACAATACCAATAGGTCAAAGTCTCTAAAATGCGAGACCTATTGCATTGCAAATGCTTGTTTCTGTGGGGTGTAACACACACATTTACCATCTCCTCTGACAAGTGGCAAATGTCTATGGAGGGCTGGAGTAAAGTGGAGCTTGGAGGGAGGGTAGTAGGGAGGCTGGAAGAGGGAAGGGGAAAATGTTGGCTTTCAGGGTGGAGAATTACATGCCATCCCATGCCTTGTTTGAATGTTGGACTGGTTCTGGGAAGCGGATCAAGGCCTTTTCCAATGCAACTTTGCTATATTTCCAGGTCGCGTGTTCTTGCTCTCAGTAAATCTGGGCTAGTGGACAATGGCCCACTCATAATAGAGGGGTTCAGAATTTCACATCAATTCACCTCAAGCAACTCATGTGGGGTGTGTGTGCTTATGCATGTAAGTAAACGTGTGTGTGCTTATGTGTTACTCTGTGTGTGTGCCAGGGTATGTGTGTGTATATGCGTGCATGCATGCGTGTGTGTGATGTGACAAAAAGACATTTTTAACAGTATTTTTAAAATAGTTATGGTAGCATTATGATTTGTGCTTTATGCCTAAGTTGTCAGGTTTCTTGAACAGATAATACTATTATTATTACAAAATAAAATGTACCTTCCTCAATTTTATTCTCCTTTCTCACGACTTACAAAAATTTTCCCAGAGCAGGTTTCACAATTTGGCAGGCACCTTTGTTGGCAATTACTTCTGAGGCCCACAGGTAATTCCATTTACTTTAAGAGGAGTCTTTGTTCTCAGAGGACTTTTTAACCACAACCATTTTTAAATTAAACCCAGTCTTCTCTAAATTAACTATATGACATAACATTTGGATTTTGTGTTGACAATCTTTTGTGTGCCACAGCTAACACCGAAAGAACGTGATCTGTATTCATTCAACAAAAAAGACATAAAAGACAGCTAATGAACATAAAATAAAAATGATAAAGAGCACCACTGCCAAACAAGGCGTCGTCCGCACTGGTTGGGGCAACAGGACACATATACGTTAAAGGTTGAATAACCATGTTTTAAGTAGGTTAGGCAACTCTGCTGAATTCCACGGAGTGCACCTCCGCCGGCTCCGCCCACCCCTATTTCAGTCCGGCCCTCAAGGGTCAGGCATGCCTCAATAAGGCAATGAAGCATCACAAGTAAAGTTAGCTCTTGGTGGTTTAAAAGTCAGCCCTGCAGTGCTTTATGAGATCCATCAATCATCTTGGTATCTCACCCAATCCCATCTTGCCACAGGGTGCAGTGGTATTAGGAACCTCAATAACCCCACACCTCCATATGGCAATTTGGGAGAAGGTAAGGTAAGAAGGCTGAAATCTGCAATCTGCTTTTCTCTGTGAAGGTTTCATCTTTCAGCTCCTTTTTAAGAGTTTGAGGTGGGACAATGCTGTGTTCCTGGCTCAGTGTCCATTCAGCATTTGCAGCAGAAGGGAAGTGAAAAAAAGGTCTGCCAAGAGTTGCATGTGGGTGACAAAGAGAGAGACTTTGTGTGTGTTTGAGAAAGACAGAAATTAGATTCTATGTGTGAATGAAATTGAGTGAGTGAAAGTGAGTCACAGAGGCTTTTGTAACTATACTTGAGAGTGAGTAACTGAATGAGAATTAATGAGACAGAGTGAATTAGAATAAGTGAGAGTGATTAGGAATGAGAGACTGAGACTTTGAGATTTGGCGTGAGCGAGAAACAGTGAGTGTACTTTGGGAAGTGTTAGGGTGTGAGTGACAGAGTAAGTTATAAAGAGTGTGGTTCAACAAAAGCATGAGGAAATAAGAATGTGTTTGTGAGACAGTGAGTAGTCTTTCAAGTTTACCAATGGCCACGGGATACTGATTGTGATTCTTGTCGCACTGATTAACCATGGCAAAGTGTCGGTACTGGCATATTGGTGGTAGTTCTTTGCAAAATGTTGCATTTTCATACTGAACATAATTCTTGGGAAAAAGGGTACCAGTGTCAAAACACTGACATATTGGAAGCAATTCTTGGCTTAAGTGCCAGCTGCGGCAAAATGCTGTGCTGACTTACTTGAAAGAAATTTTATTATTTGGTGTGAACAGCAGGCTACCTCAAGGAATAATCACAACTCTTGGCAGAGTGACTCTTCAAAGTCACAACATTAGTTTGACCTCAACCCGCTGGTAGCTATGACACAGAGCAGAGAGGTTTAACTTCAGGCACTGTATAACGTTTTCACGCAGTACCAAAACAGTAATAAAGTCAAAACACCTAGCAATAAATATCTCAAAAATGAATTAGGAACAATGAGTAAAATGTAATAAGCAAAATTAAATCAAAATGACAGCAATCCAACAAGGGAGACCAGAGATATGATTTTTCATCCCAACCCTTCCCAACTCCCCCAACCCAACACTTCTGAAACTGAAGCATCTGTCGCCCCAAGGAAGGAACAAAAAGCAAAACAACTTAAGAGACAGTAACACTAGCTAAGCTAAAACGTTTAGCGGGGTAATGCGTGGCATGGGAGGACCCTTCTATTTCGTCAGATAATCTAATATCATCAGTGCGTAGAAAGTTTAAGAGTCTTGGACAGGGTCCAGAGCTGCAGTGGCTCCATCTGAGCTTGCAAGGCTCGCACCGACCCTCCCTCCCTCCCAAACCTGGCATCCAGGGGCTTCTGGAGAGGTCGGAGTTCGATTCAAGAGGGCGGGAGGACGGGTGAAGTAGATCGCCGGTCCAGCAGTTCCAGTGAACCAGCCTGGGTGCGTTTCCCCGGGGGCAGGGAAGATCCAGTGGGTTACTGATGTGTAGGTCCGAGGGTAGGTGACTGCGAGAGCCCTCCTCGGATTATTGTGCCTCCTTTGTGATCTGGTGCACCGCTGCTGCTGTTTGGGAGGAGGAGGAGGAGGAGGCACCGTAGAGGGAGGCAGCTGAGGTGAGGAGGGGGCTGGCCGGGCCATAAAGGGCCTCTCATCCGTAAGCCACGTCCAGGACGCTTGGGGCGACTCAAAGAAAATCGCTTTGTCCTGAAAAATAACACAGAGGCGCGCTGGAAAAAGGAGGCTATACCGTAGTCCGAGATTGCAGAGTTTTTGTTTGACCTCCGAGTACGTACGCCGTTGCGCTTGGACTTCTTTTGTATAATCAGGGAAGAGCATGATGGTCTGGTTCTGGAATTTCAAGGGGCCATGGAGCCGCACTTCCTTAAGTATGGTGTCTCTGTCCCTGAAGTTAAGAATTCTAATAATAATAGGGCAAGGTGGAGCGCCGTAGGGGGCTTCGGGGCCAGGGAGCAGTGGGATTGTTCGGTCGAGAACCAGGCGGAGAGGGCATCACTGGGTAACCAAGATTTAATTCAAAGTTTTAGGATGTGCACAGCCTGCTTTTTTTTGACACCGTTATCCGTGCCTCCTAGGGTATCACTCTCCTCCCAGAGTGTAATCGAATAATCAAATGGTCGCAGGACTATTGCCTCATAACCCTCTCACCCTGGGCACCAGAAAATTGCTGGATCTCCAGCTGTAAGCATGGGCGGATTTTGCGGATCCACGATTCACGGATTTGCGTATTCACGGATCGTGGATCCGCAAAATCCGCGTATTTGCGGATTAGCGGATTTGCGGATTTGGGGCGGGGCTTCCATGCGAGTGCACATGCCTCTTGTGTGTATAAAAGGTCAGAGACCGATCAGAGCAGCGGATGAAGAAGATACAGAAGCTCCTGGCCACAGGAACAGCACGAGGATTGCGCTCGTGAAAGTCAAGGATGCAAAGGCCTCTGTCCAGCATCACAGCTGATTAGCGATGGTACATTTGGGAAGAGGGCACAGCTGCCCAGCTCCTTCCTCTGTCTGCAATTGTTTTTTTATTTGTCAGGCTATACTTTTACCAATCAAGTTTATTTTAGAAGGTAGCCATTTTCTTTCACGCAGCTTTAATGATAAGTGACAGGTCTGGCAAAAGGCACTCAAGCGCCTGCAAAATGCATTAAAAATTCAAAACTTCACGTATCAATCGTTTATTAAAACTTTCTGTAATTGTGCAAAACGATACCCCCACTGAGTTAGCTTTCACTGTGGAGTGCAATTATATTTCTGACACACAAATAATTGCAGTTCATAAAACCTAATCGTTTGGCAGGCTATATTTATGTTTCTAAGGCAATGTAAGTATTCACACTGGCCACAGGAACAGCACGAGGATTGCGCTCGTGAAAGTCAAGGATGCAAAGGCCTCTGTCCAGCATCACAGCCGATTTTCGATGGTATTTTTGGGAAGAGGGCACAGCTGCCTGGCCTGTTAACTGTTTTACGATGGCGCCGGCAAGCTGCCAGCGCCATCCTAAAACAGTTACTAAATTAGCTTCAACAGGAAGCTCGAATAGATAAAATAAAGCAGATGCACGAGCGCCTGCTTGATTTTATCTATTAGTGCTTCCTGTTGAAGCTAATTTAGTAACTATTTTACGATGGCGCTGGCAGCTTGCCGGCGCCATCGTAAAATAGTTACAACAACAGGCCAGCAAGGCTTGAACTTTCGACCTCGGAATCCGCCGCTCGCGGATTGCGAATTTTTGGTAAATTCGCGAGAGTTCGCGGATCGCGGATTTACCGAAAATTCACAAAATCCGCGAGCGTAGCGGATTTTGCGCTCATGCTTATCCAGCTGTTGCAATTCAAACGTGACTTCGTTGTGTGTTCATACTCTTAAATTTATTTTACCATGGGAGGCAGATCCTTCTCATACCTGGCAGCTAAAACATGGAACTCACTCCCCACTTACCTTCGCCTTACCCAGAACCACCTAGCATTCAGAAAGCAACTTAAAACTTGGATATTTGACAAGTAATCCCCCTCCCCTCCCTAAGCGCCTTGAGACCCTCTGGGTATGTAGTGCGCTATATAAATTCTTTGACTTTGACTTTGACTTTGACATTTTTCATCATGTTCAAGTATTTTCATGTTGAGTTCACATGTTAATTATCTCCTTCTACATCGTTTGTTTGCTGTTCCCAAATAAATCACATCCAATGCATTTCGGTGCTTATCGCACCTTCATCAGGGAAACCTGTTAATTAATAAAACAAAACTTGCTTTAGCCTGCCCTGTTTTAAATCATTCATGTTATACACGTACATAACAATTTAATACGGTGACAGTGTTATAGCGCGAATGCAATGGCTTAACGTGGTACCTGCTCACGTGGTGAAACAAAAGCTATGCATAGTGTTTAGCGAAATTCAAATTGTCTAATGGACATCTGTATAATTATTAGTGGTTCACTATGGCTATGAAGCGCGCTTACTGGTGGCTATCCTGAATGTAACCGCGGAAGTTATGGGGCCGCTCAATCGCTTGCATATACTTCGTTATCCTCCAGCTCCGCTAGGCTTGTGGAATGCATTTGAATTTCGCTAAACACTATGCATAGCTTTTGTTTCACCACGTGAGCAGGTACCACGTTAAGCCATTGCATTCGCGCTATAACACTGTCACCGTATTAAATTGTTATGTACGTGTATAACATGAATGATTTAAAACAGGGCGGGCTAAAGCAAGTTTTGTTTTATTAATTAACAGGTTTCCCTGATGAAGGTGCGATAAGCACCGAAATGCATTGGATGTGATTTATTTGGGAACAGCAAACAAACGATGTAGAAGGAGATAATTAACATGTGAACTCAACATGAAAATACTTGAACATGATGAAAAATAAATTTAAGTGTATGAACACACAACGAAGTCACGTTTGAATTGCAACAGCTGGAGATCCAGCAATTTTCTGGTGCCCAGGGTGAGAGGGCTATGAGGCAATAGTCCTGTGACCATTTAACCAAGATTTAAACCATGTTTCAATGAAAATCTCTGTCTTCCCCTGCTCTATCCCTTCAGGAAAGCCTATAACGCGGAGGTTGTTGAGCAGCTAATGATTTTCCGCGTCCTCAGTGCGCTGATGTAGCTCTAAGGTGCGGCTTTTTAGACTGGCCATCTCGGTTTTCAATTGTCCTAGCTCATCCTCCATCGTGGAGATACGCAACTCCGCCTCAGATATTCTTGCTGTGGCATTTCTAAGATCCTGGCGTAAGAGGGCCACGTCCACTCGGACCTCTCCAATTTTACCCTCCACCTGAGAGGTGCTGATGGACTGCAGGATAGTCGAAAGATCAGTGCCGGGGGCAGGAGAGGCATCAGGGATCCCTTCTCCCAGACCGCGCTACGTAGTGGTATATTGGTCCATCTTGGTCTGGTTGTGCAAGGCAGGTGTCTTCGAAAGACGGTCTCTGCCCATCCTAAACCCGCTGCCAGGGCCCGGTGGGCCATCAATGGGGAGGAAAGCACGCCGGAGCCATCAGCAGGTGCTGCCAACCCTGGCGTAGAGCAGGGATCCTATGTCAGACCTCAGGTGCAGGGCCCGTCAAACAAAAATCGCTGAGTGCAGGAATGGCCAGCGATGGATCCAAAAGCAAGGTTCAGTACAATGTGGGTATACCTCCCTGTTGGATTGGCCTACACCGCCTCAGCACTCCTCCCCTGAAACAGACGTATGGGCTCTGGGAGTAGAAACTGAGGGAACGCGAAGCAGTATCCCGTTGCGCCCGGCAGCCCCACCGTTGAGTGCCAGGTCCGTGGATCAGGGGGGACCTCTCCAGTCCAAAATATGGCATTCGAAGTTTAGAGGGCCATGAATGATGGGGCACACACTCTAGCGCCAAGGCGGGGGTTGGATATGTCTCCCTGGATGATAGCGCAGTCCAAAGGAGACTTCTGATGATGGATCAGCAACGAAGCAGCCCCGTGGTCCAACATGAGCGGAGGTTTACTCACCGATCAACGGCAGTCAAGAGGTGGAGGAGCGCAGGGCCACAACAGAGTCAGGTGGGGGTGGGGGGGCCACCAGCCACGCTGGTACTGCCCGATCCAGCAGCTAAAGATCCCCTCCCCCGCCCCCCAGCGACAGCACAGCCTCAGCACACCCTAAGGGACGTCCATCAGGCAGCGGCCCGGGGAGCCGCCGGCAGCACCCCTCGCCCCAGTGCCTCCCCAAGGAAGGAGGGGGGAGGACCCCACGCAGCGGCGATAACCAGCCCACAGCACATCAATCAGGAGATCAGGAGGCCAGTCGTGGGCTCACAGCATCTGGGGGAGGGGGAGGCCACCAGCAAAATCGAGCAAGGGAGGGGGGACCAGGCCCCAACAACCAGAGCCTGCTGCCTGATCTAGCAGCCGAACGCCCCCCCCCCCCACACACCAACGACAGCACAGCCCCGCTCACCTCGGGAAGGCCAGGCCCAGCCCGTCGCCCTCTCCTGCCCGATCAGGCAGCTGAATGTCTTGAGCCTCCCGCCATCACCCGGGGCCTCAAGGCAGAAGGTAATGACTGCCAGCTGGAAGGGAGGCTCAGAGGCTGCGCAGGATGGACCGCCTGGCAAAAGGCAACCTCAAGGCCGATGGCAGACAGGCCCTCTTCAGCGGAGTCCCTGAACAGCAAGGGGGATCCTCGGGGGGAGTGGCCCCGCAACCACGAGACTGCCGCTGCCCGACTCAGCAGCCGCGTGCCTCTCCTCCACCACGGTCCCGGGATCACCAGGCACTGCTCACATAGCAGTGGGGAAGCGGCCCACAGCCTCCAGCTGCACTCCGCACCTCAAGTAAGGGGGGGAGGGGGCAGCCAGCGCCGCCGGCACCCACACTCCCGGTGACTGGCACTACGACCGCCTCCCAGGCCGCTCCCCCTCACGTCCCCAGAGCAGGCTCCCGAAAGTCCAAAGCTGCAGCCCGGCGAGAGGGAGTCACCGCCAAGTTTCTCAGGACAGGAGGCGATGAGGAGCCCCCGCACCGCACCACACCTGCAAAAGAAGGTCTGGTGGGGTGCTGGCAGGGACTCACCGGGCAGGAATCACAGCCACCAGGTCCAGCCCCAGAGGCGGGGTCGCCATCTTATGCCCCAGGGCCAAGGAGTTTCACAAGGCAGAAGTCAGTCGCAAAGAGGATCTGGGCCGGGATTTTTCCAGTTGGCAGCTGGCCAGACCAAGGTGAAGCCCCGAATGTCAGGTAGGTAAGGAGGAGGACACTGATGATGATGGATTGAGGATCGGATGATAGAAGGTGTCCAGAGCACTCTTAGAGTGCGACCGCCATCTTGACGCTCCAAGCCACGCCCCGATCATCATTCTTAAAAGCATTGTTGAAAACTTTGTTTACCTTCATAGTTCGAAGAAACCCGCAAAAACTCCTTTTATGCATGGTTTCTTGATCATAATCCAGTTCCCTACTTTGACTTCTGTTTTCTTAACAGTTTTGTTTCAATATATCAAACTTTTGCTTGCAAATCAAAATTTTCCTGGCCTCCTTCACCTTCCAATCAGCCCCTTGCTCACTACCTCCAGATTTAGATTTCATATCATTGACCCATGTTGGTGCTACCAGGGTATTGGTTTGTCTCCCCCTATGAAGTTCAAAAGTAGTTTTTCCCATGATGCCATGAGAAGAACCTCTGTACACTTCCACCTTCTTTGATGACTTCTTCGTAAAAATGGGCCACTTTTCTAGATGCAAAAACAACAGTTGATGGACAGAATGCAGAACAATGCCAACCATTCACCCCAGTACAGAGATCTGGGCCTAAATCCATCGTTTTTTTGCTCACCATACCACCCCAGTTCAGACATGGCCATATGCAAATCAGCCTTGACCCTGTGCCTCATAGGAACAGTCCAACCCGAACTACCAAGCCATGTCTTCCCTGGACCGGAATCAAGCATCCTAGGACCGGTTTCTGGCTATCAGCTATCTTCAGCCAGGATAGTTTGACTCCAGTGGCGTGGAGAGCACGGGACTCACGTCTGAGCATACCCGTCCCACTCGGGGTGACAAATACAAAAACAACAGTTGATGGACAGAATGCAGAACAATGTCATACATTCGCCCCAGTACAGAGATCTGGGCCTAAATCCATCGTTGCCATGGGAAGAACCTCTGTACACTTCCACCTTCTTGATGACTTCTTTGTAATAATGGGCCACTTTTCTAGATACCATACTCTACAGTTGTCACTTTTATTTTGATGCCCAGGCCTATTTTCTGCTCGAGTCCAACCCTGCTCATTCCCCTAATCAGAGCTTTAAGTGGGATGAAAAAACTGGAGTGTCTCTCACAAGAGCAAGGCTGACGTAATGAAGGGCGTGGCTTAAAAACCCAAAGCTAAAAACCTGTGCTTAGCATAGTGTGCCGCCCAACTAGTATTTTGCTCTTTCTGTCATTGTAGCCTGATATATAAATCAACAGGTAACATTAGACCCACAACAATCCTGGTCTATTGGCTTTGTCAATGGTTGTTAGTTGCATTAGAAAAGAAAGCAACAACAATGGCTTTGTTGTGTATAATATTGGAAATGCTTCAGTTCTGAAATGATGAGACTGTGAAAAAACTCAAATGAGTCTCTTTTAAGTTAAATCAAAACAAATGAAGAGTGCTTTGCTGCAGAGTTAAGATTTGTTTTCACCCTGAGGGTGAGAGCAACAATGGAAAGCCCTATAGAGACTGTCTCAGCAGCTGGTTTTTAAAACTGACGGTGCTGAGCACCGGCAGGACCTGGCCCACTTAAAGTCCAGCCCCTACTTTAAAAATACTGATTTGGATGCTTTAATAGTTAGTAACTTACATCCAATCTCTTTCTTTTTCATTCACAACTCCACAAATTCGAAGTTAATAAACGACTGTCTCACTTAGACAGCATACGATTTTCGACTTGACCCAATCAGATTTCAGATCTCTTCACAGAACAAAGTCCACTCTTATTGCCATCATGAAGGACATGTTTCCTTAGATAAAGGAGGCAAAGCAGTTCTCATTCTTTTCAAACCTCACCGCGTGTGACACTTCCTCTCACTACACTTTTAGCAACCACAAAAACAAGCTTTTGCAATGCAATAGGTCTTGCAATTGTGAGATTTTGAGCTACTGGCATTGGAAATGACAATGCCTTTTATTAATGTGTTTAAAAAATCTGAATAATAGAAGGCATTGACATTTACAATACCAATAGGTCAAAGTCTCTAAAATGCGAGACCTATTGCATTGCAAATGCTTGTTTCTGTGGGGTGTAACACAGACATTTACCATCTCCTCTGACAAGTGGCAAATGTCTATGGAGGGCTGGAGTAAAGTGGAGCTTGGAGGGAGGGTAGTAGGGAGGCTGGAAGAGGGAAGGGGAAAATGTTGGCTTTCAGGGTGGAGAATTACATGCCATCCCATGCCTTGTTTGAATGTTGGACTGGTTCTGGGAAGCGGATCAAGGCCTTTTCCAATGCAACTTTGCTATATTTCCAGGTCGCGTGTTCTTGCTCTCGGTAAATCTGGGCTAGTGGACAATGGCCCACTAATAATAGAGGGGTTCAGAATTTCACATCAATTCACCTCAAGCAACTCATGTGGGGTGTGTGTGCTTATGCCTGTAAGTAAAAGTGTGTGTGCTTATGTGTTACTCTGTGGGTGTGCCAGGGTATGTGTGTGTATATGCGTGCATGCATGCGTGTGTGTGATGTGACAAAAAGACATTTTTAACAGTATTTTTAAAATAGTTATGGTAGCATTATGATTTGTGCTTTATGCCTAAGTTGTCAGGTTTCTTGAACAGATAATACTATTATTATTACAAAATAAAATGTACCTTCCTCAATTTTATTCTCCTTTCTCACGACTTACAAAAATTTTCCCAGAGCAGGTTTCACAATTTGGCAGGCACCTTTGTTGGCAATTACTTCTGAGGCCCACAGGTAATTCCATTTACTTTAAGAGGAGTCTTTGTTCTCAGAGGACTTTTTAACCACAACCATTTTTAAATTAAACCCAGTCTTCTCTAAATTAACTATATGACATAACATTTGGATTTTGTGTTGACAATCTTTCGTGTGCCACAGCTAACACCGAAAGAACGTGATCTGTATTCATTCAACAAAAAAGACATAAAAGACAGCTAATGAACATAAAATAAAAATGATAAAGAGCACCACTGCCAAACAAGGCGTCGTCCGCACTGGTTGGGGCAACAGGGCACATATACGTTAAAGGTTGAATAACCATGTTTTAAGTAGGTTAGGCAACTCTGCTGAATTCCACGGAGTGCAGCTCCGCCGGCTCCGCCCACCCCTATTTCAGTCCGGCCCTCAAGGGTCAGGCATGCCTCAATAAGGTAATGAAGCATCACAAGTAAAGTTAGCTCTTGGTGCTTTAAAAGTCAGCCCTGCAGTGCTTTATGAGATCCATCAATCATCTTGGTATCTCACCCAATCCCATCTTGCCACAGGGTGCAGTGGTATTAGGAACCTCAATAACCCCACACCTCCATATGGCAATTTGGGAGAAGGTAAGGTAAGAAGGCTGAAATCTGCAATCTGCTTTTCTCTGTGAAGGTTTCATCTTTCAGCTCCTTTTTAAGAGTTTGAGGTGGGACAATGCTGTGTTCCTGGCTCAGTGTCCATTCAGCATTTGCAGCAGAAGGGAAGTGAAAAAAAGGTCTGCCAAGAGTTGCATGTGGGTGACAAAGAGAGAGACTTTGTGGTACAAAGAGTGTGATTCAACAAAAGCATGAGGAAATAAGAATGTGTTTGTGAGACAGTGAGTAGTCTTTCAAGTTTACCAATGGCCACGGGATACTGATTGTGATTCTTGTCACACTGATTAACCATGGCAAAGTGTCGGTACTGGCATATTGGTGGTAGTTCTTTGCAAAATGTTGCATTTTCATACTGAACATAATTCTTGGAAAAAAGGGTACCAGTGTCAAAACACTGACATATTGGAAGCAATTCTTGGCTTAAGTGCCAGCTGTGGCCAAATGCTGTGCTGACTTACTTGAAAGAAATTGTATTATTTGGTGTGAACAGCAGCCTACCTCAAGGAATAATCACAACTCTTGGCAGAGTGACTCTTCAAAGTTACAACATTAGTTTGACCTCAACCCGCTGGTAGCTATGACACAGAGCAGAGAGGTTTAACTTCAGGCACTGTATAACGTTTTCACGCAGTACCAAAACAGTAATAAAGTCAAAACACCTAGCAATAAATATCTCAAAAATGAATTAGGAACAATGAGTAAAATGTAATAAGCAAAATTAAATCAAAATGACAGCAATCCAACAAGGGAGACCAGAGATATGATTTTTCATCCCAACCCTTCCCAACTCCCCCAACCCAACACTTCTGAAACTGAAGCATCTGTCACCCCAAGGAAGGAACAAAAAGCAAAACAACTTAAGAGACAGTAACACTAGCTAAGCTAAAACGTTTAGCGGGGTAATGCGTGGCATGGGAGGACCCTTCTATTTCGTCGGATAATCTAATATCATCAGTGCGTAGAAAGTTTAAGAGTCTTGGACTGGGTCCAGAGCTGCAGTGGCTCCATCTGAGCTTGCAAGGCTCGCACCGACCCTCCCTCCCTCCCAAACCTGGCATCCAGGGGCTTCTGGAGAGGTCTGAGTTCGATTCAAGAGGGCGGGAGGACGGGTGAAGTAGATCGCCGGTCCAGCAGTTCCAGTGAACCGGCCTGGGTGCGTTTCCCCGGGGGCAGGGAAGATCCAGTGGGTTGCTGATGTGTAGGTCCGAGGGTAGGTGACTGCGAGAGCCCTCCTCGGTGATTGTGCCTCCTTTGTGATCTGGTGCACCGCTGCTGCTGTTTGGGAGGAGGAGGAGGAGGAGGCACCGTAGAGGGAGGCAGCTGAGGTGAGGAGTGGGCTGGCCGGGCCATAAAGGGCCGCTCATCCGTAAGCCACGTCCAGGACGCTTGGGGCGACTCAAAGAAAATCGCTTTGTCCTGAAAAATAACACAGAGGCGCGCTGGAAAAAGGAGGCTATACCGTAGTCCGAGATTGCAGAGTTTTTGTTTGACCTCCGAGTACGTACGCCGTTGCGCTTGGACTTCTTTTGTATAATCAGGGAAGAGCATGATAGTCTGGTTCTGGAATTTCAAGGGGCCATGGAGCCGCACTTCCTTAAGTATGGTGTCTCTGTCCCTGAAGTTAAGAATTCTAATAATAATAGGGCAAGGTGGAGCGCCGTCGGGGGCTTCGGGTCCAGGGAGCAGTGGGATTGTTCGATCGAGAACCATGCATAGAGGGCATCACTGGGTAACCAAGATTTAATTCAAAGTTTTAGGATGTGCACAGCCTGCTTTTTTTTGACACCGTTATCCGTGCCTCCTAGGGTATCACTCTCCTCCCAGAGTGTAATCGAATAATCAAATGGTCGCAGGACTATTGCCTCATAACCCTCTCACCCTGGGCACCAGAAAATTGCTGGATCTCCAGCTGTAAGCATGGGCGGATTTTGCGGATCCACGATTCACGTATTTGCGTATTCACGGATCGTGGATCCGCAAAATCCGCGTATTTGCGGATTAGCGTATTTGCGGATTTGGGGCGGGGCTTCCATGCGAGTGCACATGCCTCTTGTGTGTATAAAAGGTCAGAGACCGATCAGAGCAGCGGATGAAGAAGATACAGAAGCTCCTGGCCACAGGAACAGCACGAGGATTGCGCTCGTGAAAGTCAAGGATGCAAAGGCCTCTGTCCAGCATCACAGCTGATTAGCGATGGTACATTTGGGAAGAGGGCACAGCTGCCCAGCTCCTTCCTCTGTCTGCAATTGTTTTTTTATTTGTCAGGCTATACTTTTACCAATCAAGTTTATTTTAGAAGGTAGCCATTTTCTTTCACGCAGCTTTAATGATAAGTGACAGGTCTGGCAAAAGGCACTCAAGTGCCTGCAAAATGCATTAAAAATTCAAAACTTCACGTATCAATCGTTTATTAAAACTTTCTGTAATTGTGCAAAACGATACCCCCACTGAGTTAGCTTTCACTGTGGAGTGCAATTATATTTCTGACACACAAATAATTGCAGTTCATAAAACCTAATCGTGGGGCAAGGCTATATTTATGTTTCTAAGGCAATGTAAGTATTCACACTGGCCACAGGAACAGCACGAGGATTGCGCTCGTGAAAGTCAAGGATGCAAAGGCCTCTGTCCAGCATCACAGCCGATTTTCGATGGTATTTTTGGGAAGAGGGCACAGCTGCCTGGCCTGTTAACTGTTTTACGATGGCGCCGGCAAGCTGCCAGCGCCATCCTAAAATAGTTACTAAATTAGCTTCAACAGGAAGCTCGAATAGATAAAATAAAGCAGATGCACGAGCGCCTGCTTGATTTTATCTATTAGTGCTTCCTGTTGAAGCTAATTTAGTAACTATTTTACGATGGCGCTGGCAGCTTGCCGGCGCCATCGTAAAATAGTTACAACAACAGGCCAGCAAGGCTTGAACTTTCGACCTCGGAATCCGCCGCTCGCGGATTGCGAATTTTCGGTAAATTCGCGAGAGTTCGCGGATCGCGGATTTACCGAAAATTCGCAAAATCCGCGAGCGTAGCGGATTTTGCGCTCATGCTTATCCAGCTGTTGCAATTCAAACGTGACTTCGTTGTGTGTTCATACTCTTAAATTTATTTTTCATCATGTTCAAGTATTTTCATGTTGAGTTCACATGTTAATTATCTCCTTCTACATCGTTTGTTTGCTGTTCCCAAATAAATCACATCCAATGCATTTCGGTGCTTATCGCACCTTCATCAGGGAAACCTGTTAATTAATAAAACAAAACTTGCTTTAGCCTGCCCTGTTTTAAATCATTCATGTTATACACGTACATAACAATTTAATACGGTGACAGTGTTATAGCGCGAATGCAATGGCTTAACGTGGTACCTGCTCACGTGGTGAAACAAAAGCTATGCATAGTGTTTAGCGAAATTCAAATTGTCTAATGGACATCTGTATAATTATTAGTGGTTCACTATGGCTATGAAGCGCGCTTACTGGTGGCTATCCTGAATGTAACCGCGGAAGTTATGGGGCCGCTCAATCGCTTGCATATACTTTGTTATCCTCCAGCTCCGCTAGGCTTGTGGAATGCATTTGAATTTCGCTAAACACTATGCATAGCTTTTGTTTCACCACGTGAGCAGGTACCACGTTAAGCCATTGCATTCGCGCTATAACACTGTCACCGTATTAAATTGTTATGTACGTGTATAACATGAATGATTTAAAACAGGGCGGGCTAAAGCAAGTTTTGTTTTATTAATTAACAGGTTTCCCTGATGAAGGTGCGATAAGCACCGAAATGCATTGGATGTGATTTATTTGGGAACAGCAAACAAACGATGTAGAAGGAGATAATTAACATGTGAACTCAACATGAAAATACTTGAACATGATGAAAAATAAATTTAAGTGTATGAACACACAACGAAGTCACGTTTGAATTGCAACAGCTGGAGATCCAGCAATTTTCTGGTGCCCAGGGTGAGAGGGCTATGAGGCAATAGTCCTGTGACCATTTAACCAAGATTTAAACCATGTTTCAATGAAAATCTCTGTCTTCCCCTGCTCTATCCCTTCAGGAAAGCCTATAACGCGGAGGTTGTTGAACAGCGAATGATTTTCCGCGTCCTCAGTGCGCTGATGTAGCTCTAAGGTGCGGCTTTTTAGACTGGCCATCTGGGTTTTCAATTGTCCTAGCTCATCCACCATCGTGGAGATACGCAACTCCGCCTCAGATATTCTTGCTGTGGCATTTCTAAGATTCTGGCGTAAGAGGGCCACGTCCACTCGGACCTCTCCAATTTTACCCTCCACCTGAGAGGTGCTGATGGACTGCAGGATAGTCGAAAGATCAGTGCCGGGGGCAGGAGAGGCATCAGGGATCCCTTCTCCCAGACCACGCTACGTAGTGGTATATTGGTCCATCTTGGTCTGGTTGTGCGAGGCAGGTGTCTTCGAAAGACGGTCTCTGCCAATCCTAAACCCGCTGCCAGGGCCCGGTGGGCCATCAATGGGGAGAAAAGCACGCCGGGGCCATCAGCAGGTGCTGCCAACCCTGGCGTAGAGCAGGGATCCTATGTCAGACCTCAGGTGCAGGGCCCGTCAAACAAAAATCGCTGAGTGCAGGAATGGCCAGCGATGGATCCAAAAGCAAGGTTCAGTACAATGTGGGTATACCTCCCTGTTGGATTGGCCTACACCGCCTCAGCACTCCTCCCCTGAAACAGACGTGTGGGCTCTGGGAGTAGAAACTGAGGGAACGCGAAGCAGTATCCCGTTGCGCCCGGCAGCCCCACCGTTGAGTGCCAGGTCCGTGGATCAGGGGGGACCTCTCCAGTCCAAAATATGGCATTCGAAGTTTAGAGGGCCATGAATGATGGGGCACACACTCTAGCGCCAAGGCGGGGGTTGGATATGTCTCCCTGGATGATAGCGCAGTCCAAAGGAGACTTCTGATGATGGATCAGCGACGAAGCAGCCCCGTGGTCCAACATGAGCGGAGGTTTACTCACCGATCAACGGCAGTCAAGAGGTGGAGGAGCGCCGGGCCACAACAGAGTCAGGTGGGGGGGCCACCAGCCACGCTGGTGCTGCCCGATCCAGCAGCTAAAGATCCCCTCCGCCGCCCCCCAGCGACAGCACAGCCTCAGCACACCCTAAGGGACGTCCATCAGGCAGCGGCCCCGGGGGAGCCGCCGGCAGCACCCCTCGCCCCAGTGCCTCCCCAAGGAAGGAGGGGGGGAGGACCCCACGCAGCGGCGATAACCAGCCCACAGCACATCAATCAGGAGATCAGGAGGCCAGTCGTGGGCTCACAGCATCTGGGGGAGGGGGAGGCCACCAGCAAAATGGAGCAAGGGAGGGGGGACCAGGCCCCAACAACCAGAGCCTGCTGCCTGATCTAGCAGCCGAACGCCCCCCCCACACACACCAACGACAGCACAGCCCCGCTCACCTCGGGAAGGCCAGGCCCAGCCCGTCGCCCTCTCCTGCCCGATCAGGCAGCTGAATGTCTTGAGCCTCCCGCCATCACCCCGGGCCTCAAGGCAGAAGGTAATGACTGCCAGCTGGAAGGGAGGCTCAGAGGCTGCGCAGGATGGACCGCCTGGCAAAAGGCAACCTCAAGGCCGATGGCAGACAGGCCCTCTTCAGCGGAGTCCCTGAACAGCAAGGGGGATCCTCGGGGGGAGTGGCCCCGCAACCACGAGACTGCCGCTGCCCGACTCAGCAGCCGCGTGCCTCTCCTCCACCACGGTCCCGGGATCACCAGGCACTGCTCACATAGCAGTGGGGAAGCGGCCCACAGCCTCCAGCTGCACTCCGCACCTCAAGTAAGGGGGGGAGGGGGCAGCCAGCGCCGCCGGCACCCACACTCCCGGTGCCTGGCACTACGACCGCCTCCCAGGCCGCTCCCCCTCACGTCCCCAGAGCAGGCTCCCGAAAGTCCAAAGCTGCAGCCCGGAGAGAGGGAGTCACCGCCAAGTTTCTCAGGACAGGAGGCGATGAGGAGCCCCCGCACCGCACCACAGCTGCAAAAGAAGGTCTGGTGGGGTGCTGGCAGGGACTCACCGGGCAGGAATCACAGCTACCAGGTCCAGCCCCAGAGGCGGGGTCGCTATCTTATGCCCCAGGGCCAAGGAGTTTCACAAGGCAGAAGTCAGTCGCAAAGAGGATCTGAGCCGGGATTTTTCCAGTTGGCAGCTGGCCAGACCAAGGTGAAGCCCCGAATGTCAGGTAGGTAAGGAGGAGGACACTGATGATGATGGATTGAGGAGCGGATGATAGAAGGTGTCCAGAGCACTCTTAGAGTGCGACCGCCATCTTGACGCTCCAAGCCACGCCCCGATCATCAGTCTTAAAAGCATTGTTGAAAACTTTGTTTACCTTCATAGGTTCGAAGAAACCCTTAAAAACTCCTTTTATGCATGGTTTCTTGATCATAATCCAGTTCCCTACTTTGACTTCTGTTTTCTTAACAGTTTTGTTTCAATATATCAAACTTTTGCTTGCAAATCTAAATTTTCCTGGCCTCCTTCACCTTCCAATCAGCCCCTTGCTCACTACCTCCAGATTTAGATTTCATATCATTGACCCATGTTGGTGCTACCAGGGTATTGGTTTGTCTCCCCCTATGAAGTTCAAAAGTAGTTTTTCCCATGATGCCATGAGAAGAACCTCTGTACACTTCCACCTTCTTTGATGACTTCTTCGTAAAAATGGGCCACTTTTCTAGATGCAAAAACAACAGTTGATGGACAGAATGCAGAACAAGGCCATACATTCACCCCAGTACAGAGATCTGGGCCTAAATCCATCGTTTTTCTGCTCACCACACCACCCCAGTTCAGACATGGCCATATGCAAATCAGCCTTGACCCTGTGCCTCATAGGAACAGTCCAACCCGAACTACCAAGCCATGTCTTCCCTGGACCGGAAACAAGCATCCTAGGACCAGTTTCTGGCTATCAGCCGTCTTCAGCCAGGATAGTTTGACTCCAGTGGCGTGGAGAGCACGGGACTCACGTCTGAGCATACCCGTCCCACTCGGGGTGACAAATACAAAAACAACAGTTGATGGACAGAATGCAGAACAATGTCATACATTCGCCCCAGTACAGAGATCTGGGCCTAAATCCATCGTTACCATGGGAAGAACCTCTGTACACTTCCACCTTCTTGATGACTTCTTTGTAATAATGGGCCACTTTTCTAGATACCATACTCTACAGTTGTCACTTTTATTTTGGTGCCCAGGCCTATTTTCTGCTCGAGTCCAACCCTGCTCATTCCCCTAATCAGAGCTTTAAGTGGGGTGAAAAAACTGGAGTGTCTCTCACAAGAGCAAGGCTGACGTAATGAAGGGCGTGGCTTAAAAACACAAAGCTAAAAACCTGTGCTTAGCATAGTGTGCCGCCCAACTAGTATTTTGCTCTTTCTGTCATTGTAGCCTGATATATAAATCAACAGGTAACATTAGACCCACAACAATCCTGGTCTATTGGCTTTGTCAATGGTTGTTAGTTGCATTAGAAAAGAAAGCAACAACAATGGCTTTGTTGTGTATAATATTGGAAAGGCTTCAGTTCTGAAATGATGAGACTGTGAAAAAACTAAAATGTGTCTCTTTTAAGTTAAATCAAAACAAATGAAGAGTGCTTTGCTGCAGAGTTAAGATTTGTTTTCACCCTGAGGGTGAGAGCAACAATGGAAAGCCCTATAGAGACTGTCTCAGCAGCTGGTTTTTAAAACTGACGGTGCTGAGCACCGGCAGGACCTGGCCCACTTAAAGTCCAGCCCCTACTTTAAAAATACTGATTTGGATGCTTTAATAGTTAGTAACTTACATCCAATCGCTTTCCTTTTCATTCATAACTCCACAAATTCGAAGTTAATAAACGACTGTCTCACTTAGACCGCATACGATTTTCGACTTGACCCAATCAGATTTCAGATCTCTTCACAGAACAAAGTCCACTCTTATTGCCATCATGGAGGACATGTTTCCTTAGATAAAGGAGGCAAAGCAGTTCTCATTCTTTTCAAACCTCAACGCGTGTGACACTTCCTCTCACTACACTTTTAGCAACCACAAAAACAAGCATTTGCAATGCAATAGGTCTTGCAAGTGTGAGATTTTGAGCTACTGGCATTGGAAATGACAATGCCTTTTATTAATGTGTTTAGAAAACCTGAATAATAGAAGGCATTGACATTTACAATACCAATAGGTCAAAGTCTCTAAAATGCGAGACCTATTGCATTGCAAATGCTTGTTTCTGTGGGGTGTAACACAGACATTTACCATCTCCTCTGACAAGTGGAAAATGTCTATGGAGGGCTGGAGTAAAGTGGAGCTTGGAGGGAGGGTAGTAGGGAGGCTGGAAGAGGGAAGGGGAAAATGTTGGCTTTCAGGGTGGAGAATGACATGCCATCCCATTCCTTGTTTGAATGTTGGACTGGTTCTGGGAAGCGGATCAAGGCCTTTTCCAATGCAACTTTGCTATATTTCCAGGTCGCGTGTTCTTGCTCTCAGTAAATCTGGGCTAGTGGACAATGGCCCACTCATAATAGAGGGGTTCAGAATTTCACATCAATTCACCTCAAGCAACTCATGTGGGGTGTGTGTGCTTATGAATGTAAGTAAAAGTGTGTGTTCTTATGTGTTACTCTGTGTGTGTGCCAGGGTATGTGTGTGTATATGCGTGCGTGCATGCATGCGTGTGTGTGATGTGACAAAAAGACATTTTTAACAGTATTTTTAAAATAGTTATGGTAGCATTATGATTTGTGCTTTATGCCTAAGTTGTCAGGTTTCTTGAACAGATAATACTATTATTATTACAAAATAAAATGTACCTTCCTCAATTTTATTCTCCTTTCTCACGACTTACAAACATTTTCCCAGAGCAGGTTTCACAATTTGTCAGGCACCTTTGTTGGCAATTACTTCTGAGGCCCACAGGTAATTCCATTTACTTTAAGAGGAGTCTTTGTTCTCAGAGGACTTTTTAACCACAACCATTTTTAAATTAAACCCAGTCTTCTCTAAATTAACTATATGACATAACATTTGGATTTTGTGTTGACAATCTTTCGTGTGCCACAGCTAACACCGAAAGAACGTGATCTGTATTCATTCAACAAAAAAGACATAAAAAGACAGCTAATGAACAACAAATAAAAATGATAAAGAGCACCACTGCCAAACAAGGCGTCGTCCGCACTGGTTGGGGCTACAGGGCACATATACGTTAAAGGTTGAATAACCATGTTTTAAGTAGGTTAGGCAACTCTGCTGAATTCCACGGAGTGCAGCTCCGCAGGCTCCGCCCACCCCTATTTCAGTCTGGCCCTCAAGGGTCAGGCATGCCTCAATAAGGCAATGAAGCATCACAAGTAAAGTTAGCTCTTGGTGCTTTAAAAGTCAGCCCTGCAGTGCTTTATGAGATCCATCAATCATCTTGGTATCTCACCCAATCCCATCTTGCCACAGGGTGCAGTGGTGTTAGGAACCTCAATAACCCCACACCTCCATGTGGCAATTTGGGAGAAGGTAAGGTAAGAAGGCTGAAATCTGCAATCTGCTTTTCTCTGTGAAGGTTTCATCCTTCAGCTCCTTTTTAAGAGTTTGAGGTGGGACAATGCTGTGTTCCTGGCTCAGTGTCCATTCAGCATTTGCAGCAGAAGGGACGTGAAAAAAAGGTCTGCCAAGAGTTGCATGTGGGTGACAAAGAGAGAGACTTTGTGTGTGTTTGAGAAAGACAGAAATTAGATTCTATGTGTGAATGAAATTGAGTGAGTGAAAGTGAGTCACAGAGGCTTTTGTAACTATACTTGAGAGTGAGTAACTGAATGAGAATTAATGAGACAGAGTGAATTAGAATAAGTGAGAGTGATTAGGAATGAGAGACTGAGACTTTGAGATTTGGCGTGAGCGAGAAACAGTGAGTGTACTTTGGGAAGTGTTAGGGTGTGAGTGACAGAGCAAGTTATAAAGAGTGTGATTCAACAAAAGCATGAGGAAATAAGAATGTATTTGTGAGACAGTGAGCAGTCTTTCAAGTTTACCAATGGCCACGGGATACTGATTGTGATTCTTGTCACACTGATTAGCCATGGCAAAGTGTCGGTACTGGCATATTGGTGGTAATTCTTCGCAAAAAGTTGCATTTTCATACTGAACATAATTCTTGGAAAAAGGGTACCAGTGTCAAAACACTGACATATTGGAGGCAATTCTTGGCTTAAGTGCCAGCTGCGGCAAAATGCTGTGCTGACTTACTTGAAAGAAATTTTATTATTTGGTGTGAACAGCAGCCTACCTCAAGGAATAATCACAACTCTTGGCAGAGTGACTCTTCAAAGTTACAACATTAGTTTGACCTCAACCCGCTGGTAGCTATGACACAGAGCAGAGAGGTTTAACTTCAGGCACTGTATAACGTTTTCACGCAGTACCAAAACAGTAATAAAGTCAAAACACCTAGCAATAAATATCTCAAAAATGAATTAGGAACAATGAGTAGAATGTAATAAGCAAAATTAAATCAAAATGACAGCAATCCAACAAGGGAGACCAGAGATATGATGTTTCGAAGTTGTAAGTAAAAAGAGAGCTAAAGAGCACAAAACGCCAATGATAGTCAATGGTTGTGGTAGGGTAGAACCCTGGTGTGATAGTGGGCAGATAGCAATGAAGCACGGGTCGGATACACTAGCCAGGTTCATCTGGGCCAAAGACTTTCCCTTCTGACTTATTCTTTAAGCATCTACCAACCAAATGAGTACATGTCTAAAGCCCCACGAATTCAAGGAAGGCACTAGAGACTCACAGGAAGTTGTTCAGAGGCCAATGGTAGGGTGCAGAGAAAATCTGGGTGAGGGTGTAGCTTTGTAGAGATTACCAGTCCGTATGTGGAAGAAACCCTAAGATACTCTTAAGTCCTCTCTGACTAATGACATAATGGTTTTCAAGCCCTGACCTACCTACTTTTTCTATAGTTCCTGTTTGCCTTACTGCAAACAGGCCCAAAACGCAGTTTATGGCGGTAAAGAAATGATGGTGACGATCTGCAGCCACACTAAACTTAGGTTCTAAGGCCAGGGGTGTGAGTGGGGTGTGTACTAAGGTTCATATCTAACACTAAAATCCAGTCTGTAGCAGGCACAGTACACACAGCAAATACAAGGAGAGAAGCCTGGTAGGACACAAGCAGGGTCATTCAGTATGCAGACCGGGTATTCTCAAGAATTTACTTGGCATTCTGTTCTCTTCCTTTGAAGTATACCCTAATTGTTACATGTGGCTCAATAGACCTGTCAGGCAGGATGTTTTCTGTGAGTTATGGCTATTGATTTGTTGTTCTATTTGTATGGACATTGCATTGTAATTTGCACATTGCTAGGAGACAGCATATACATATGGGATGTTAGTATTTTGATATTGACAATGTATTGTATATATTTGACTGAATGTTGGGAGACATTATTTAAAGTGCCATTCATCATCCAATTGTTACATTATATTAATGTTAGTAATTGTGATTGGTAGGGAGGGCAGAGCTTGGCCGTGCTGCAAATGGCCGCTTACTAGAGAGGCTCCGCCGGCTGAACATAATATCCTACAATATCCTAGCCCATTGGTCTCCAGCACGGAACTTTGTACGGTGCCTGAGTGAGTAAACATATGGTGCTCTCACTTGGCCCTGATGAAGCGTACCTACACTGAAATGAGGTGGCTGTGAGGTGAGAGTTCTGGGCCTCCGAGGGCTAAGAGGATCCATATTGCCGCTACTTCACATTGCGGCAGGCTGTGCTGCCTACTGAGCCAGGAGTACACTTGGCGGGTGTGCGGCCTGGATCCTGACTTCTGCTGCCCCTATGCCCCCGGGGGCCCCTGGAGCTGTTGTGTGGCAGGAGAGTGACTACAACCTCGAGGTGAGTGGCAAGCATGTGGGCCAGTGCTGCAGGCTTACAGCGCTGTATGACTGTAGCACGCCGGGCAGGCACCTTCCTCCATGAGAGCCCGGAAGGCCGAGCAGGCCTGTAATGTGAGACGCTGTGCCACCTTGACTGCGGACTTGGAAGGCATTGGTTTCTGCACCTTTTGAAAAAGAGGGAGGGTAGAACCACATGGGGCCTTTCCCGTGTCGGCTAGGAAGCCGTGGCAGTTGAACAGAGGGGATAGGTAACGATGCGGCAATGAGGAGTGCGCAGGTGGGACAGATGGACCGATACTTCCTGTTAGGTTAGTGCGTTCGCTGCTGGTGGAGCGGGCCTGCTCATACTATAAAGGAGCCGTATCGCATAGCATGTCCTAGCCTGAGCTAGTCCTGCACCTTCCTCAAACTGGGATCTTGTGCCTGGCTCCCTTACTGCTCTCCATCTGTAGCCACTTTGCAGCACACAACAAGTCTAGTGGGCTGCCATTGAGGCAGGTAAGCCCAGAGTGCTGTTTTGACTTTACATCAACTGGAAGACCCGAGGTGTCCCTGTTAGGGGCTTACAATGTACTGTACACTGGTGAATATTTATTTCTCCTTGCTTTGCATACAATGTGAAGAAGGGTGTAAGATGCTTTCTACACCTGCTACTGGAGTGCGTGCTTGTCCCCCGGGTTCAGGTGGCAGGGCAAATTGGCACGGGAGTTGAGTGCCCCACCGCTCCGCTTTTAGTTGCAATCATGATATAGCTGCCTACATTAGTACAATGAGGGAGAGGTACACTAGACCACCATTACCTGAATCCCAGTTTTCTGGAAAACAGAGAGCTATCTGATGCCTGGCGAACCCCGATGCGACCCCTCAACAGCAACATCAACTTAACTGGACACTTACCAGCCAGCAATGGGCAAGCACGTTGCTCATTTGAAAGCAAGAATACAAGTCAAACTGTAGTGGACCAGTCTCAGGTATTGCCTCTGAGCCCTTCCATGGAGGAGCTGCATCAGGATGAGAATCTTACGTCAATCCAGGCAGATGTTAAGTCCAGCCTCAAGACAATCAACACCAAGCTACACCTGATGCTGGAGCGTCTAGACAAAATCAACGAGCGTGTCAATAAGCATACAGATCATATAGACCATCTGGAAACCAGAGATTCCGACATCGAAGATACCCAGGAAACAACAAAGGAACAGTTGCTGAAGATGTCGCTGTCATCAAGGCCAAGAACAAAGACCTGGAATCCTGCTCAAGGCGTCACAACCTCCATATGCTGACTGTTGGACCTGGCCCTTTTGGCAGGTTCACCCCGAAACTTTTTGCTTTTTCCTAGCCTGTTCTGTGACCTGGTGTTGGTGATTTTAGGCCTCTGCGCACTTTTTCACTGTGGTACAGTGTAAAGTGCATGAGCTCCCTGTGTATGTGTGGTGAGTGACCTGCCCTCCCATAGGAATGAATGGGGAATATGTATGCCCATGGTAGTTCCTGATGTGTGGGGAGTGCAGGGTCGAGTTTGATATGTGCGAACTCGTGAGATTGAATGCTGTGTAATGGTGTATGAGGCATGATTGTGTCTAGTCTAGAAGTGCCACTTTGAGAAGTTGGCATATTTGTGTAATTTGTGCCTGGCGTGTGATTGGCTGGTGAGCCTGGCCCAGAGTGCCTGGGCCTGCTTGTGGATTGACTGTCTGGTTTGAGGGTGACAGGGGCTGCAGAGCCCCAGGAGGTTGTCTGAGTCAGCCCGTGGATGAAAGGCAGCATCTGCTGCCAAGGAAGTGGGTGGAGATAGCACCTGAGAGTGAATGAGGCTGTGCCTGTCTGCCACAATGCTGGCACCACCTCCCCGCTGGGCGACTGTCACCTCTGTCCCTGATACTGAAAGGACTTCCCTATAACCAGTCCTAGCTCGTTCTCACACTGCCTGCACAAAGACTTCAAAGACTTTTCTGTGTATTTATTTATTTATTTATTTATTTATGGAATTTTTAGTGCGCAACTAATACCCAAGGGTGTCTAGGCGCAGTGAGATCCTCTAGGATACAGTGATTAGTACACAAACTTATTGGTTGAAGAGCCATGTCTTCAAGGCTCTACGAAAGCAAATGAGAGTAGGGGCAGTTTTGATATGTGAAGGGAGGGAGTTCCACAATCTGGGGGTAGCTACCAGGAATCGTCTGTCACCCCAGGTAACCGTTCTTGTTCGGGGAACAGATAGTAAACAGCTGGCTGCTGATCTTAGGTTCCTTTTAGGGGTATAAATCTGAAATGCCTGTCTTAGGAATTTGGGGCCAGTATGATGAATGGCCTTATAGGCAATGCATAAGGCTTTAAATGTTATCCTGCTCTCCACTCTGAGCCAATGAAGATGGCGTATAGCTGCCGAGGTGGACTGGCGCCTAGGAATATTGAGGAGGATTCTGGCTGCCATATTTTGAATAGATTGAAGCTTATTCAAAATATATTTATGAGTATTTAAAAAGAGGGCATTTCCGTAATCCTGCTTGGAAAACACCAAGGTGGTGATTAAGGTTTTTCCAGCAGATGCTGGTAAGTACGGTAGCAGTTTTTTTATCTTTTTCAACGTAAAGAAGGCGGCTGAAACAACCTTATTTACATGATGTTTGAAAGATAGCTGTTTGTCAAAGATCACTCCAAGATTCCTGACCTTTGCGACTGGGACCGGAGGAGGACCCATCAAAGTAGGCCACCAGGACTGGGACCATTCAGGAGAGATGTTACCGAAGGTCATAACCTCGGTTTTCTCCGCATTCAGTTTTAAGCAATTGCTATGCATCCATGCTTGTACCTCCAGTATCCCCTCCTGAAACTTAGCTGCCACCATCGGGCCGTTCTTATGCACTGCCAGCACAAGTTGGGTGTCGTCAGCGTAAGAAGTTAACCGCATCCCATGAGATTTTATGACCCTTGCCAAGTCTGCGACATAAATGTTAAAAAGCGCAGGACTTAATGAGGATCCTTGGGGGACTCCGCATGGCAGTTCAGAGATCGGTGAATAATGATTGCCCAGTTTGACTGCCTGTTTGCGGTTAGCTAGAAAGGAGGCTATAAGATCTTTGGCCAGATGGTTAATCCCCAGGGCGGCGACACGGTCGACCAAGATGGCATGGTCGACCGTGTCGAAGGCCGCCGAGAGATCTAGCAGAATAAGCACTGCTGCTCCTCCCGAATCCAGGATGTCTCTAATTTCATCGGAGGCCTTTATCAGTGCTGTCTCCGTTCCGTGTCCCCTCCGGAAGCCGAACTGCGTGTCATCCAAGAGTTCGTGTTGGTCAATGAACTCTGAGAGCTGCTGGTTCATAATGGCCTCAACGATTTTAGCGGGAAAGGGAAGGCATGCAATGGGTCTGTAGTTGGCCGTGTAGATGTACCGCCTGTCGCCTTGTATAAGAAGGGGCTGTGTCCCCTTCCAAAATGTTCTTGTTTTTGGACTTGAATCTGCCAGGGGCGTGCTGCTGCTTGGGCTCAGGGGAATCCCTGGGCCTTGCCCAGCCCCTGGACACCTGATGGACTTTCCTGGACTCCTGGGGGACCCCTCTGCCTTGCTTGGGCTGATGGGGGGGACTTGGCTTTGCCCCCTGGGAATCTCTGGGACCTTTGGCAGCATGGAAAAGCTGCATTTCCTTTCAGATAACTTTTCATTGCTTTTGCCAGGGCTTATTATAGCCTAAAGCGCCTTGAAGCGCTTTGTTTGCTGATCTAGCGCTAGGAGCGCTGTGGATGGTCCTTTAGCGCTTGGGAGCCCTTTATGGGCGAGTGCCGGTGCCCACCCGGCGCCTTTATTTAATTATTTTTAGTGATGGGTGCCACCCCATTTATTTAAGTGTCTAACGGGTGCTCACCCCGTTTTTACGTTTAATTTTGAAACCGAGGGTGCCCACCCCTCATTTTGCCCCTTGCTAATCACCGCGCGGCCCTCTCGCGCCGCCATCAGGAAGCCAGGCATTGCCATGCCTGACGCGGGGCGGGACTTCCGGTTTTCGGAGGAAGTCCCGCCCGCCGCCACGCACTGATTGGCTGTGGGCGCGAGGAAGAGGAAGCGCGGGCTTTGGCGGGGCTCCCGTGTGGAGAGGGAGCCCCCATGAAAAGAGGAAGAGTATGGCGGCCGGTCGGGGCTCCCGTGTGCTGAGGGAGCCCCGGGAGAAGATGTACCGCCTGTCGCCTTGCGGAGGGGGGCGGGAGGCACAATGCCGGTGCCTGCCCCTCCGCGCTGCTCGCCAGAAGCGCCCGCCGGAAGAGAAGGGGCGAGAGAGAAGATGTCAGCATCTACCAGACAGGGCTCTCGTATCTCGGTGAGAGCCCTGCAGAAGTGAAGTGCTGCCGGCCCGCAGCGTCAAGAGACTGGTGAGAGGGGCCTCAGTGTGTATTGATGGGCAGGGGGCGTCGGGGCACATTGCCGGTGCCCGCCGCTCCCCTATTGCCGGTGCTGACTTCGAGTGGGAGCCATGAGGCTCAGGGGGCAGTTTTATTTACTGAGAGAGGCTCCCTGCCCCTATTATTGTGTTTAGAGCCACGGAGGCTCTAGGGGGGCATATCTGATTTACGAGCCCAGCGAGGCTCGAGGGCCCGTTTGTGCTTAGAGCCACGGAGGCTCTAGGGGGCACAGTTTTCTTGAGAGCCTGAGGGCTCTATGGAGACTATTTTATTTTAGAGCCTGTTTGGCTCCAGCGTTTGTCCATTTTTAGTTAAAGGGGGCGTCGGGGCACATTGCCGGTGCCCGCCCCCTCCTGCCTGCGAGGAAGTTGTTCAGAGCCTGTGTGGCTCCAACAGTGGCGCAGTTTGCGCCTAAGGGTCAGTGAGGACCCTGTCGCAGTTTTTGTTAACTCCCAGCTGCCCAGCAATTAGTGGGCAGCTGCACCGTTTAGGTCTTGTGATTGTCTACAGGTGCCCAGCAAGTAGTGGGCACCTGCACCGTTTCGGCCCCTGACATTGAGACACAGGGCGCCTTAGCCCCAACAAGGCCAGTTGGCCTAGGGACTGCCACAGGTGGTGGCTTATGTAGGTTTTGCGCAATTGTGTGGTTTTTCCTTGCACCTCTGAATGTTTTAGGCATCATGTGTCTTTGCGCTATTTGAGTTGTGTCTTTCTTTCCCTGCGCTGCACCTCTGAATGTTTTAGGCGTCATGTGTCTCCTAGCGCTGCACCTCTGAATGTGTTTTTTGATGCATCATGTGCATTGTTCTTAACACCGCTGAATGTGTAGGTTTATGCATCATGTGTTTTCCTTTACTACTCCTCTGAATGTGTTTCATGCATCATGGGTAATGTGTTCTTGTTTATACCCCTAAATGCATTTTATTCTTAGGTGGTTGTTCTTTCTAATACAGGTGGTCCTAGTGAGGTCCTGGTTCCGTGCGTGACATTCTCCTAAGGTGTTTAGGGTTGCGTAGGTGGTACTTACCTGTTCCCAGTAGTTACTGGAAGTGATTTATAACTGTTATTTTGTGCTACAGTGATTTTATATCTTTTATTCTAATTTCTGACAGTATTTCTATTTCCAATAAGTGCTGATTATGACAGTGGCCCATGTGGCCCTGTCTTGTAAATAATTGTTGTGAATATTGCCCGTGCCAGTTGGCACAATGTACATGTGTGATTTCTATCTGATGTGTTTTGACAATACAAAAGTTATTTTTACATAACCTTGTGTGGAGTTCCTTTTGTGGTGTGCCTAGTATGTTGTTGCTGTTGTGTGCTGGTGCAAATGCTTTACACATTGCCTCCGAGTTTAGCCTTACTGCTCGTGCCAAGCTACCAAGGGGGTGAGCATGGGGTTATCTTGGCGGGTGACTCCCTTGCCCTGACTAGAATGGTGGTTTCTGCCTGGCTTTGGCGTCAGCCTTAGCCCACCAGAAATAGCCAGTTCTAACACTGACCATAACAGAATCCACTGCAATCGAAAATATGGAGCACTACATCACAGCCATGTTGAAGGACATCTTCATCAAGTCTCTCTCACCGGTGGTTTATTGTCAAGAAGGCGCACAAGTCCCTGGTGCTGTAGTCACCATTGGGGGCCCCAGCTACTAGGTCACTGGGAAACAATACCTCTAGCCTGGATCTAAGAGCTTAGTATTTGGATGTACATCAGTCCCCATCGTACTATTCAATTGCAGCTGATGGATTAATGATTCTTTGGTACAAAGCTTTCCCAGAGCCCAACTTCCAGAGGCACTGGCCCTGACTGCCAGACCCAGGCAACATGGGAAAAACTACTTTTGAATTTTTATGGGGTAGACTAACCAATACCCTGCTAGCACCACCATGGGTCAATGATATGAAATCTAAATCTGGAGGTAGTGAACAAGGGGCTGATTGGAAGGTGAAGGAAGCCAGGGAAATTTGGATTTGCAAGCACAAGTTTGATTTAAAAAAAACTGTTGAGAAATCAGAAGCCAAAGTAGGGAACTGGATTATGATCAAGTAACCAAGGATAGAAGGAGTTATTGTGGGTTTCTTCAAACCTATGAAGGGAAACAATGTCAACAATGCTTTTAATTCTTAGGATTACCGCGTATGGAATTTGAACAGAGTGGTGGTGCTCAGGGAGGAGGTAATCCACAGGAGTTCAGCCAACTTTGGTCCCCCAGGGGGAAGTAAGGATGGAATGTTCAAAGGTTCAGTGGGGCTTTGATTCCCCAGAGTGGTCTCCCAGAAGGTCTGAAAGAAAAGTTCACCATCTTCTTAAAGAAAAGTGTATGTGAGATACATATCCCCCTTACATACTAAGGAGCACGCAACTCTTTTGTATTTATGTTTTCCATGTATATTGTTGTATAATAAGTTAAGTTGTTAATGAGCATGTACAACTCAATCTCTTTTGTATTCATCTTTTCCATCTATATTAGTGTATTGTAAGGTATGTTGTACATATAGTTATTAAGGAAGGAGGATTTGTGACATCTAAGGTGATTGTGAATGTTTAAACCAGCATGTATAAACCAGTCATGTGGAAGTAACCATGGTAATGGAATGAGGCCAAGTCATAGAGAATGATCAGGTGCTTTGTGACTTCCAGATCTGGCAGCAGCTGATGGGTATTAAGGATCCTTCTGAAGAATGAAACTTCTTACTTAATTGCCGCATGACCCTTGTACTTCATACTTAAAGGTCTACCTTGGTTGCCCTTAATTGCTAAAAAGAACAATCTACTGCACTTACTAATATATATTACCCAGCAGATCTCTTTCTTTAGAGTCCCTTCTCTGATTACCCTTCCCTGAGTCTGGCAGTCAGGGCCAGTGCCTCTGGAAGTTGGGCTCTGGGAGTGCTCTGTACCAAAGAATCATTAATCCATCAGCGGCAATTCGATGTACGATGGGGACTGATGTATCTCCAAATACTTAGCTCTTAGATCCAGGCTAGAGGTATTGTTCCCCAGTGACCTAGTAGCTCATCAGTTGTTCACTGTGATAGAATGTGCAGTCATCCAACAATGAGACACTCTTCCATTGCTCTCATAAACTGTCCTGCAACTACTGCAGCATTGAGAAGCTACCCATCACTAATCTTCTGCACCCAACTCATGTTTCTCCTGTTTCAAGACACAAAGCTGATGTTTACACTGTAGACTGCTGTGTGACCGGCCTTCTTTGTGTGCATCTCTTAAAGTATCCCTGCAGATCTGCTAAAATTAGGCCAACAGAGCATCCATGGATGGTCACAGGTATATGGTATAGTAGTTCTCTGCTACCCTGCTGCTCTTTTCAACATTTCTGACTGTTTTAATGTTTAATACTATATATGAGTGTAGGGCTCTGGTGTAGATGAGGTTAACAATGAGCAAAGGGGTGAAAGTGCGGAACACCCTCTGGGTAATTTCAACAAGATCGAAAGGATCTGTCAGTAGTTAGTCTTTGGGTGCCTAGGAATGGGAGGCCCATCCACTTCCTGATTGGATATATATTTTTGTTCACAGATTGTCAAATATCCCCTGATGAAGGGCCTTTGTCCCGAAATGCATAGGGATATTGTTAGCACAATTGGAAATTTTAGAAAACCAAGTACATACTTGTTCATTTGAAAGAAGTCGCAATGATCCTCTTCAAATAAATACTTGACTATATACAACCAACGACTACAAACTTTGTTATACTCTACATTGATTAAAGTATCTGATCTTTGTGTTAAGGAGACATTCTCTCCACCTGGAGTGCCTTTGGAAGCAGTGTGGGTGATTCCCACACTCCCCCAAATTCTTCTGTAGATGAGGTTAACACATAGATCTGTTTTTATTTTATTAGCATTAGATTAATCAGTAACCTTGAACGTGGTGATTGCGCACTCAGTGACATTTAGTTCACATCCAAATTGCTTGAGGCAATTCCATACGTAGGTATAATTTACTGCAGTCAAACTTCTATTCTGGCTATAACAAAGGGAGAAACGACTGAATAAAACCAGTTTGTTGAGACGCTGTCTCAGCAATGCTGTAGCTTGTGATAGGGATATAATTAAAATATCCTTGGCTGGTGTCCAGTCTGTTTCCCAGCGTCATCCTTCCTTCCGTCTCTCCCTGTGTTATCCTATAAATCCCAGTCATAGGAGAAGCAGGCGTTGAGAAATTGCTGTCCACACCATGAAGAAGTCTTCAGGTGCCATCTTACTCCTGGCTGCCCTCCTTGGGCTCTGTGAGGCACTTCCATTAGCGGAAAAGTGCAATTCTGAAGGTGAGTACACAGGGATTAGGCCATCAGCATCTGACTGCACAATTTATCTGAGGTGTTGATGACGTGTTTCATTCATTCTGCAGAAATGCATGAATAATTTTTTCTTGTGTAAGAGACATTACGGAGACATCGACTGTGCATAATGTTGATCTGGGTGATGTAAGTTTTTAAATAGTGGGAGTAGTTTTTGTTGGGAGAGTAGGAGTAACCTACATCCAGTAAAGTGTTTTGTGCCAGGGGTGTAAAAAAGGCACCAGACACCCCTGTGATACAGGGAGGAGATACTCACTCTAAGGTCTTTGTATGTCAGTAAGATGCCAGATCTCAGGAACTCCATATAACATTTCGTAGTGGGGTAAGAGCGGCCACTGCTTTCCGTTGCACCACTAGTGAGAGTTTTACTGGTTAAAACACTGCAATGTTGCCTTGCATTACTTTGCTTCTGGCAGGCGTTACATGGTTGGAGGTTGGGTTTTCAAAAGCATCCACCCATGTTGTTTTAACAAAAATACAGAGTTACTAACACTTGCAAACCGAGTTTACGCCACAGTGGTGTGACTACCCAATTGAGGCATTACTTCCTTTTTCCATGTGTGCTGCATCCTGCAACACACATGGAAAGAGGAGTATACCTCTAAGGATTGTTTTGTGCAGGAAGGCCTCCCTTAATTAAGGGAATAGATGAATGATTCAGCCATCTATTTGCAGACTCCTTTCAGGCAAAAGTGAAAGCAGTCACAGATTCCTTCTCTTGCACCCATCGGATGACGGATGTGCACACTATGGGACCCCCCCTCCGCTAACTTAAGGGGTTCAGGTTTTCCAGCAGTTGCCATCCCTAGTTTTAATATGTTTAATTTAATCGCAGATATACAGGTCATGATCATTCTTTAATCAGACCAGAGGTGGATCCTCCTGGGAGTTGTGCCCCCCAAAAGTCCTCCACTCGGTCTCTGAGGTCACAGCTAACTACCTCAAATATATCTTCAACTGTATGTTCTACAAACTGTATGTTCTCTGAGAGATATTTTCCACTACAATGGAATAGTGCATACATTCTCCTATTGCTGAAAAAAGCTTTTTTGCACTATCAAGGCCCAAACAGCTATAGGCCACTCTCTCGGTTGCCTCTGCCTGCCAAGATCGTGGAAAAGGCCTTAAATATAGAGCTAATCCAGTTTATTAATGAGAATAAACTTCTGAATAGCTCTCATTATGGCTTTAGGAGTCTACATAGAATGGAGCTGGCCCTGATCAATGTGTCGGAGGAAATAAGAGAGGTCGTGGATAAAGGCGGGAAGTCGGCCTTGATCCTGCTGGCCCTCTCATCAGCCTTCAACAAGGTCAAGGCCTTTATTAGCTGTCTCTTCTCCCTGGATATTAGGGGTAGGGCGCTGGATCTACTGAAGTCCTTTCTCGGTGACAGAGAGCAACTGGTAGAGCTTGGGAGATAGAAGTCTCCGTTGCTCTCTTTTCCTTACGGTGTGCCACAGGGTTCCTTGCTGAGTCTGACCCTTTTCAACCTCTATGTCACGCCACTCTGCTCACCTATAAAGTCCTTAAGCTTTAAGACAGGATCATATGCTGACGACATGCAAATTGTAGCATCCTTTGCAGGGGATTCAACAAACACTGCTTCCAGATTCCACAATTGTATGCGTAAAGTAGGTAATTGGATGTCCCAAAACAATCTGAAGCTAAATTCAGGTGAAACTGGGGTGCTTCTCTTCGGATGAGATAAATCCTTCCAGGCACTGGGGGGCATATTATCAAGAAAGGAGTTAAGATTATCGCTGCTTTAGCGGCAGGAAACTGCAGCTAAAGCGGCGATAATGGGCTTGATAATGTGCCCTTGAGAATTCCAATAGAAGCCCATGTTCACACCAGAACATGGGCTTCTATGGGAATTCACAAGGGCATATTATCTAGCCCATTATCGCCGCTTTAGCAGCAGTTTTCTGCCGCTAAAGCGGCGATAATCTTAACTCCGTTTCTTGATAATATGCCCCCAAATTGGTGGCCACAAGAAGTGGGAGAAATCCTCGAGCCAGTTACAAAGGTGAAAATCGTAGGAGTTTACTTTGACACCAACTTATCCTTCAGAGGACAAATTAATGCGATCACCTCTTCCTGCTTCTTTATGATTAAAACCCTCAGGAAAATATTACGTTTCTTTCCATTAGAACTCCAGAAAGCTGTGGTTGCTGCACTCATCTTGTATAAAATTGATTACTGCATGGGGCTTTTTCTCAATATACAATCACAATATCTTAATAAATTGCAGGTGCTCCAAAATGCAGCAGCTCGTCTGCTGCTTGCTATTCCGAAACCGGTCCTTGGATGCTTGTTTCCAGTCCAGGGAGGACCTGGCTTGGCAGTTCGGGCTGGACTGTTCCCATGGGGCACAGGGTCAAGACTGATTTGCATATGGCTGGGTTCAAACTGGAATGGCATGGTGAGCAAAAAAACGATGGATTTAGGCCCAGATCTCTGTACTGGGGTGAATGTATGACATTGTTCTGCATCCTGTCCATCACTGTTGTTTTCGCATTTGTCACCCAGAAAGGGACGGGTATGCTCAGACGTGAGTCCCGTGCTCTCCATGCCACTGGAATCAAGCTATCCAGGCTGATGAGGGCTGAAAGCCCGAAACCGGTCCTTGGATGCTTGTTTCCAGTCAAGGGAGGACCTGGCTTGGCAATTCGGGCTGGACTGTTCCCATGGGGCAAAGGGTCAAGACTGATTTGCATATGGCTGGGTTCAAACTGGAATGGCATGGTGAGCAAAACAACGATGGATTTAGGCCCAGATCTCTGTATTGGGGTGAATGTATGACATTGTTCTGCATTCTGTCCATCACCTGTTGTTTTTGCATTTGTCACCCCGAGTGGGACGGGTATGCTCAGACATGAGTCCCGTGCTCTCTGTGCCACTGGAATCAAGCTATCCAGGCTGATGAGGGCTGAAAGCCCGAAACTGGTCCTTGGATGCTTGTTTCCAGTCAAGGGAGGACCTGGCTTGGCAATTCGGGCTGGACTGTTCCCATGGGGCACAGGGTCAAGACTGATTTGCATAATGCTGGGTTCAAACTGGAATGGCATGGTGAGCAAAAAAACGATGGATTTAGGCCCAGATCTCTGTACTGGGGTGAATGTATGACATAGTTCTGCATTCTGTCCATCACCTGTTGTTTTTGCATTTGTCACTCCGAGTGGGACAGGTATGCTCAGACGTGAGTCCCGTGCTCTCCATGCTACTGTAATCAAGCTATCCAGGCTGATGAGGGCTGAAAGCCTGAAACCGGTGCTTGGATGCTTGTTTCCAGTCCAGGGAGGACCTGGCTTGGCAGTTCGAGCTGGACTGTTCCCATGGGGCACAGGATCAAGACTGATTTGCATATGGCTGGGTTCAAACTGGAATGGCATGGTGAGCAAAAAAACGATGGATTTAGGCCCAGATCTCTGTACTGGGGTGAATGTATGACATTGTTCTGCATTCTGTCCTTCACCTGTTGTTTTTGCATTTGTCACCCCGAGTGTGACGGGTATGCTCAGACGTGAGTCCCGTGCTCTCCATGCCACTGGAATCAAGCTATCCAGGCTGATGAGGGCTGAAAGCCCGAAACCGGTCCTTGGATGCTTGTTTCCAGTCCAGCGAGGACCTGGCTTGGCAGTTCGGGCTGGACTGTTCCCATGGGGCACAGGGTCAAGACTGATTAGCATATGGCTGGGTTCAAACAGGAATGGCATGGTGAGCAAAAAAACGATGGATTTAGGCCCAGATCTCTGTACTGGGGTGAATGTATGACATTGTTCTGCATTCTGTCCATCACCTATTGTTTTTGCATTTGTCACCCCGAGTGGGACGGGTATGCTCAGACGCGAGTTCCGTGCTCTCCATGCCACTGGAATCAAGCTATCCAGGCTGATATGGGCTGAAAGCCAGAACCGGTCCTTGGATGCTTGTTTCCAGTCCGGGGAGGACCTGGCTTGGCAGTTCGGGCTGGACTGTTCCTATGGGGCACAGGGTCAAGACTGATTTGCATATGGCTGGGTTCAAACTGGAAAGGCATGGTGAGCAAAAAAACGATGGATTTAGACCCAGATCTCTGTACTGGGGTGAATGTATGACATTGTTCTGCATTCTGTCCATCACCTGTTGTTTTTGCTTTTGTCACCCCGAGTGGGAAGGGTATGCTCAGACGTGAGTCCCGTGCTCTCCATGCCACTGGAATCAAGCTATCCAGGCTGATGAGGGCTGAAAGCCCGAAACCGGTCCTTGGATGCTTGTTTCCAGTCCAGGGAGGACCTGGCTTGGCAGTTCGGGCTGGACTGTTCCCATGGGGCACAGGGTCAAGACGGATTTGCATATGGCTGGCTTCAAACTCGAATGGCACGGTGAGCAAAAAAACGATGGATTTAGGCCCAGATCTCTGTACTGGGGTGAATGTATGACATTGTTCTGCATTCTGTCCATCACCTGTTGTTTTTGCATTTGCTATTCCGATACATCAGTCAGTGACCCATGCTCTTCCACCTCTCCACTTGCTACCAGTTAAAAGACAAATCGAATTTAAATCCCTCTGTATTGCCTTTGAAGCATTACATGGGCTTGTCCCGGATTACTTAACACGTGGTACATCCCAGAGAGGCAGCTTTAGGTCAATTGCCTCCTCCGATCTGATAATCCCAAGCACTAAAACTGCCTCATTGGGAAGGAGAAGTTTTGTGGTGGGCACTGCTAGCTTGTGGAACTCTCTGCCTCTGACACTGAAGAAGGAAAGCAATCTTCTGGCATTCCGCAAACTTTTAAAAACTTGGCTGTTCAACAACTAGCCCGAACACACTTATTGGATTCTGGTTAGCAAATTCAGTAGTAACGCCATGCCTAGACACCCTCGGTATTATTGCGCGTTATAAATCTCAATTTTATTTCATTTCATTTGTGCAAAACCCAGCTGAATGAGAAGATAAGATAAATCTAGAAGCTAATCTAAAGCATGAAAAAATATTACTGAGGATGGAATTGAGAACCCAGCGGATACTTTCATTTCATCATTTAAAAATGTGTAGAAACAAAGTGCACTTTTCATAAAGTATCATAACAAAAAAAAGTTCCAAAAAGCATTGGCATTTAGTAGCTTATCTTCTCAAAACAGCCATAGCCATAACTAGGAGAATCTGGTGTAATTAAGTAAAATAACTAAGGGCTGGAAGAGCAAAGTTTTGTTGATGTTCAAAAGCCTGCTTTTGCGGATTGCCCTGTTTGCAACAGAAAAAAAATATTTATTTAAAATACAAACACCAAACTGTGATTCTATGGAATCGCACTTTGGGTTTGCTATTCAGTATTTGGAAGGGTAATGTTTACGGCATCCATTGCAAACATCGAATCCCAAGTGTATGTATTAATGTTTTGCGACAACATTCTACTGGCAAAGCCCTAATATTTTAACCTCTTCAAAGGAGGTGGTAACTCTTTTGCAAACTGGGAGGGGTCTGCAAGGAATCCTTTCCCATTTGAGAATGTTAAAAATATATATTTTTTGATAACCTTAAAAAATAAAGTTAAACGTTTATTTGTTTTCTTTTTGAAACAGATCCTCTTTTCCTTTAAGGAAAATGGGCTTCATTTGAAACAAAAAGGTTGCTTTACTTAAAAGCAATAACAGACAAAAGAACGAATGCATCCCTGAGATGGCTATCAATTTCAATTTCAATATAAGCTTTATTTGGTATGTACAAACACCATAAAAGCAGTTATAATATTAAAAACATGGATATAAAATGAGAGTCATTTATAAAAAATTTAGCAGCAAATTGAATTAAAACAGGTCCTCATCAGATAGATACTAGCTTTTAAGAACAATACTTTTCCTCACATTTATAGCTTTTAGAATAAATAAGGCGACATTAAAACAGACCCTGGAATCACCCAGGTAAGCTAATAATTTCATTGCAGTTTTATGTTTTCCCGACATTTAAAAAAAAATTAAAAAAAAATGGTTTTAGATAGTAACGCCTAAAATTCGAATAAATATTACAAAAGAGCAGGAAGGGAACTGTGCTTTAACTGCCGTCATATGGACAAGGAGATAAATCTAAAGGGCAGGGTTTCATTACAGGAAAAATGACTAGATGGTGTGCACTTCCAAGTCTAAGTCTGGTCAAACAAAGTGACGTGTTGGCTTTGTAACCTGGGTTAGATACTTGTGAAAAACGATCTTAAGCTCAATCGTTTGATAACATTTAAAAGTCGATTTTTCCCCCATCACTCTCATATGAGATTCCTTTTTATCAGATCATAAAATCATCCTTGATTACCTGTTTCGTTAGAGTTCTCACCTGTACAGGTTTCGACTGAAATGATAGATTAAACAGCTTGCTATATGTCTTAATGACATAATTTTACCAAGGAAAATACATTGTTTTATCCAGAGATAGACAGTCCATAATCATTGCATCAGTCCCAATGAAATCAGATCTGCTAGGTACTGTAGTCCTACTTCCCGGTGTATTATCTCATTGGATGCTGAGGACGTAAACTTAAAAGACGCTTTAAAAAGTAATTTTGTTCATGCTGCAATACCTGACTAAAGTGGAAGCTCTACACCCCTGCACCATACAAGGCGGTGGCAACAGATCTAGCCTTATAAATTGCAAGCATATTCTGGATTGGGTGGTTGTCTAATTTTGTCGCAAATCTAAAAACCCTGCGCGCACTCCTATTCATCTTAAACTGGGCATTTCATTTGACCATTTACCACTACCTGAAAAGGTTACTCACAGGTAGCAAAACATGTTGACGGTATTGAATTGAGTATTATGAATATAAAAAGATTCACATTTCTTTAATTTAATCCTGCACACCATAGTGTGTGTCTTTGTTTTGTTAATTACAAGTTTCCTTGCTTTGATAGAATCCTCAAAACTGTTAATTAATGGATAGTAATGCGAAGTATTCTGCATAAAGCAGCACTGGATAGGACTCCCAGAGATTTATGGGCATCGGCTGATACCAGTTGCAGAACCTTATCTAACTCATTGATAAACAATGAAGAGGAGAGGAGCAAGGACACAGCCCTGACAAATGCCTCGTTGATCAAAGCATGGTCTCTAGGTTGGTAATGTAAGGCCTGTTTCAGTTGGTTTAAAGCCAATGTACACGTGTGGTTGAACAAGCCTCTACGCTGTCTGTTTTTTGTCTGATGGGGGTGAGTCAGAGTTCTGTTAATAATAGCATTAGTATCAATAACATTAATTATCAGTTGAGTGGGACTGACTACATCATTAAGACAATAGGAAATCTCTTCTCCGCATTTTATAATGATTCCATGTAAAATGTCAATGGGTCAACTCCGCCCCATTAAATACGACTCCCATTAGGTCTTAAGGAGGCGATATTCACTCTGGTACCTGGGTGGTCCACAAGCATTCTGCCCCACAAGAAAACGGTCATTATAATACAGTTGTGATCACTCAACGGTAGCTGGGCTACCATCGGGGTGGCACACAAATTGCTAACAATGGCAGAAATCTGCATGTACACGATGGTAAATGCAGCATTCCTACTTATCTTTTCACCATTCATTTCACGGGCACGGTATAACATTTCTAAGTCATACTCAGCAATCAATTGGTTCAGGGCTCCCTGTAGGAAGCTGGCTCTGTATATACTAAACCGAAGTGAGGTATTGTGTGCACAGTGTCCAGTGGAACCCCACAGGTAGGCAGAGATAAAAGGAGATAGCACCTTACTCTCTATTTGTTGCAGTGCTGATGAGCAGTAAGGCTTTATGAGAGGGTAGTGTTAAGCATTTGTTGTACACACTCAATCAGAAAATGATTGTCACATACTCAAAGACTGAACTCCGACCAATTGGGTTTGGATAAAGATATTCTTTTAGTTATTTTATTTCCTAGAACCAAGCAAGCCTGGCACAGGTAAGTGACAAAGTACTCTGCAGTAATAATACAGTTTATAAACAGTTTGTATTGCAGATGTATGTATACTTTTAGTTTGATTACAGTAGAACTACTAGTAAGCAATGCTTTGAGATATTGTACATATACTTTGTATTAAGTAGAATGTCAAATAGATTACTTTTCTAACACAGTACAGTATACCTGGATACTGCGCTGGGACATTTCCTGTAAACAGGTGAGTAAAAGCATTTGTTCTTTTGTTACAGTTTTAGACATTTTTATAGATTTTCCAACTTCAGACTTAGACTTTTCACAGAAAAACAGTCAATGTTATCCTGTGGAGGAAAATAGGGTTATTGGTTCAAAGGTAAGTATTTGTTTGTGGGAGTTGGTTTTCTGGGGTAGACTCAGGGGCCCCCCAGGGTCAAGGGTGCACTCGTGTTACACCCTCAGCAGCACTAGTGCAGCCGGGTGTAGAGTGCTGAGGCCCAATGTTATCCAATGGGGAATCGGAGACCTCTGGTTGGTGGCTGCTTATGAGCAGGCCACAGGGTTGTTGGAGCAAAGCTCCAGGACATAATCTCAGGGAAAGTGGGAGTACAAGCCAGTACAATAGGTGCACCCTCAGCGGCACTGGGGTGGTCGGGTGCAGAGTGCTGTTTTGTCATCGGGTGCCCTGTCGCTTTCAAAGGGGAGCCTCCGGTTTGCAAACACACTGCAGGCTTGGGGACCAAGGTCTTCTGGGTCGACAATCACTTGGAGAGGTAAGTTGGGATGCTGGGGGTTGGTTAGACACCATTGGTTGGGCCACCCAAGGCTGTGGAGAGTCGCGTGCAGGGGTGTCTTATAAGGTCAGATCATCTTACCAGCTCCTGGTCGCAGTTGGGGAGACTTTCCGGTTTGAGACTGCAGGCATCGCCTGGAGGCTTGAGGCAGGTCAGGGGTCTCCGGATCTTGGGTCAGGATTGCCTGGTAGACCTCCTCGTGGTGTGGGCCACTCGAACTCGGGTCGTGAGTTTGACGGAGCTGAAGTCTGTGCGTGAACAAACCCAGTGTTAACAGGAGGCAAACTCTTTTCTTTTGAAGGCAGGTCAGGTCCTCGGGCTCTTGAGGTTGCTGGTTCCAGGACACACTGGAGTGTAGCTTCTGCAGGTTCAAGGTGGGGACAGGCCGGTAGGGCTGGGTCCAAGTCAGTGGGCGTCCTCCTCTTCTTAACTTCGGAATGGCTGTTCGGTCCTTTTTCCTTCCTTTTTGTACTTTATTGTCTGAGGAAACAAGGTTCAGGAGTGCCTCTAAATACTAGATTTAGGGGCATTACAGGTCGGTAAAAAGGTTGGGACCAATGGGTCCCTGCCCTGGGGTGAGTACACCCCCTATTATCGTGCAAATAAAAAGGACCCCCTGTAAATATCCTAGAGCTCCTTGGACAGGGTAATACTACAATGGAAGAAAACATTCCTAGGCAGTTAAATTATTCAAATTACATCAATATGTTTTCAACATGACCAGAGGGATAACTTGAACTCAGTGTAAGGGAAGACAATCGTTAAAAACATATAGAAGTTGATTTTATTCATATTTATATAAAAATAGACATAAAAAACAGATAATACAAATTGATACATTATAAATCTAATACATTGTGTTCACTGTTTGGTATGACAAATGAGCAGTTAATCCAAAACAATGGATAAATACAAACAGTAATAGATAAGCATACATCAAATTCTAACAGACATTTATGGACAAAAACTGATGTGATGTGGCTGTGTGATGAAAGTTCTCAACGCGCGTTTCGGCAGAGGAAGTGCCTTCCTCAGGAGTGGCACAAATATTTTTCCTATAGAATAATCAAAAAGATGCAAATTTTTCAGAAACATGAATAGATTCAATTTTGTCAAATTACACTGAGTTCAGAATTCTAAGGGTGAAAATAAATACTCAAGATTTGCCAAAAGGGGTTAAAAAAAAAGAAAAAAGGTCTGAAATTGGCATCAAGTGAGAAAGAGTCAGTGATAGCAATCATCAAGAAAGATTGAGGAGAATTTGATATGAAGAAAATAAAGATCACCCGTAGTGTATTTACAAGTAGGGGGTGTCAGGAATGAAATTAGGTCTAACCCGGGTGGGACCGAGGAAATGAAAACCTGTGATGAGAACAAGAATGAAGATAGAAATTACTAGAAATTACTAAAACTCACAACAGGTAAATGATATTTCAAGCGGGTATGTTTCAAAAGAGAGGAGCCAAGGCGGTATCCAAAGTACAGCACCTGTATATTGAAATCTATCATTATTGGTCTGAAGTTAGGAGGACGGCGGGGAATGCATACACGTTGAAAGGCAAAACTAAGTGGAGACTCTGCTGTTAAAACCTACAACCTCCTTGTCATCTGGGGTGTTGAAAGAATGTTTCCAGTTATTTATTTAATCTATATAGGTAATTGCTTATTGAAAAATGCCTCTGTAGTTTGTAGGCTAACCTGCATATACCTCCATTATTCTGGAAGTGGGGATATACACATGAAGCGAGGCTAGCTTTTCTATGGATATAAACTTTCCTCATTACTCAGCTGATAAATATCTTTAGTCATGGGCCATTAGTGAATATTACATTTCCTGAGAAATGACATTACAGATTATCAATAAATAGTTTCCTGGTCCCAAGGTGTATAAAATTACAGATCCAAGGTTGAAGGTTGTGGACTTGACTTCCTAAGAATCCCTATTATGAGGTAAGGAAGAGAGAGATGCCCTATATTACCTGGAGTTGATGCTGGGGTGAGGAGACAAAGATGGGCACAGTAAACAAGTACTCAATACAGGGATGTCTGAGCGGCCATGGACAGGGGTGCACAAAGCGATACGAAAGGGGATGTTGGACGGAGCGTTTGAGCAAATCAAACACTCACCCCCAGTGAACTGATCTGGGTTTAATCCATCATCATTCTTTAGTCCACTCTGCCACCCCAGTTCAGACATGGCCATATGCAAATCAGTCTGACCCTGTGCCTCATGGGAACAATCCAGCCCGAACTGGCAAGCCATGCCTTCCCTGGACCGGAAACAAGCTTCCGAGGACCGGTTTCTGGCATTTCAGCCGTCTTCAGCCAGGCTTGCTTGAATCCAGTGGCAAAGTGAGTAAGGGACTCGCGTCTGAGCATACTCTGCCAACTTATGGCGAACAAAGCGGTACAAAAGGGGGTGGTGATGGATAGAGCATCTGAACTAATCAAACACTCACACCCAGTCAACAGATCTGGGTTTAATCCATCACCGTTCTTTAGCCCACTCTGCCACCCTAGTTCAGACATGGCCATATGCAAATCAGTCTGACCCTGTGCCTCATGGGAACAGTCCAGCCCGAACTGCCAGGCCAGGTCTTCTCTGGACCGGAAACAAACATCCTGAGAGTGCGGCACGGATGAAATAGCCTCCGAAAACCATCTTAGGAGAAACTACTGTAACTGAATAGAAGAATAAAAGTTACGATAGTATGAACTTACTTTCAAGGGGGGGGGGGAGATGTTACTAAATATACATGTGTACCTCGAGGTGTTCGTCGAAGAGAGATAACGATGGGGCCAAGGGAGGTGGTCCTAGGCGGAGGCACCGTGTGCAAGTTTTATTTATTGCAGGTTACAAGGATTACCAATAGCTGGCTGCATGTCCGGTGTGCCGCCAAGGAAGAAAAACACATTCTATATTTAAACATCTGGGAACTCCATGAAGAGCTAAACTGAGAATAAATCAATATTCATGCAGGCCTATGGTGAGTACAGATGGATAAAAGCAAGACCCTCCGGGGGGTGAGGGGCGTTCTTACCTAGATACGCATAGATGGAAAAAAATCACCACAAGACACTTTGCGTAATGCAGATTTCTAAGTGCAATAAGACGTGCTTGGAGCTAGGGATTCAGGCGGGGTGTCAACGGGCTCGTGCTGTAAGTATATCAGTGGAGGAATAGATGTATGTGACCGAGCCAGACATTATCACAGTTCCTCTAGAAACTTATTTTTACATTGCAGCGATCTCATAGGAGGAATTCCAGATGCTGGGTGCTCGCGCTAGGAAGCTCTATTACCTGTAGTCACGCGAGTCGCTCGATACTAAAGGAGCCATGACAGAGGCCGGCGCTCTTGCCGGGTCCGAGTTTAAAGACCCTCCTGCTGAGTCATAGGATGGCCTACGCCACGTCACTCTTGTCAAAAGCCAACCAAGGCAGCAGGCTATGTAGAGAGCCTGGAACCTCCGCGAGGAGTCGCTGTGCTTGCTACGTGTCGGTGTGGTTTCAGCTGATGCCTAAATGGCTATTTTAATGAAACATTACAAATATGGAGAACAAAATCCATTCTTTTGGTGTGTTTACAAAACATTATTTGTCAGATGGAAGAAGGCAATAAAATGTGCTGTATTACAGCTATGGGCATCGTCAGGACTGTTTGAAGCAGAAAAGTAACTCTATTTCAATATAGCTCTATCTTCATGATTTAAATAGAATTGCATTTTCCCAGGTTAATCATTGTTTAATCCCTATGTATAGGTGTTAAGACAGAAAAACCAGTATACCTCGCGTTTTTTCCTTATTTCTTCATTTCTAGAGTCATTCACGTTATGGATTTTCTCCAGGATGTGCCATTTTATGTCATTGGGCGAATGTTTCAGATCCTGGTAGTATTTTACCATGGGGGCATTTAATTTAACAGTGCGACTCGCTGACCTATCCTCAGTAAGTCTGGTAGCGGCGGCTCTGGATGTTTCCCCCACATAACCAAGGTTGCAGGGGCAAATTAATTATGCCATCCTCCATTGGGAGGGGGCATATGCCTCACTCTGGTTGGCTGGGTCCCCCTATCTGCAAGATGGTAGGGACTGAGAGCTGTGCTTCACCGCTCCTCCCCCACCTGAGGGGTGGAGTTGGCAGAGGTGGGCACACCTCTCTTCCTCACTTGTTTTTCCCACCGGTTCTACCGCCCAAAGTGGGGGTCAGAACCAGTGAGGGCCAGTTCCTGAAAGCAGCAACAGGCCTGGGGAAGCTCACAAAGGTGGCAAACCTTTGAATCTTCCTCTTTGTTGACCCTGCCCAACCTGGGGGAGGAGGCTGGGCACTTTGTCCCAGGTGTGTATTAAGAAGGCCCTATAAGCATGTTCTGCTTGAAGGGCTCGGAAATAAAATATATTAGAACATTGGAATGTTGGGAGCTCCATTGAAAACAATGGAGTGCTTCGGGCTTATAATGTCTGGTATAAGCCTGGAGCTCCAACATTCCAATGTTTCTGGCTGTGAACAAAGGCTTCAGAAAGCCTGAAGGGATTCCAATCCCCTCACGCTCCCATAAGGCTTTGTTCTTTTTTGTTAGAACATTCTGCCCTCTAGTGGCAGAATGTTCTAATAGCCTTATACCCCTTCGTAGCTGGGCTATACCAGCTATTAAAGTCCCTCTCCCTTGTTTAATGCTGGGGAGGGCCTTTAATAGCCGGTATAGCCCTCTACAACGGGCTATAAGGCTATATTAGAACATTGGAATGTTGGGAGCTCCATTGAAAACAATGGAGTGCTCTGGGCTTATAATGGCTGGTATAAGCCCAGAGCTCCAACATTCCAATGTTTCTTTGTTCACAGCTCTGGCTGTGAACAAAGGCTTCAGGAAGCCTGAGGGGATTCCAATCCCCTCACGCTCCCATAAGGCTTTGTTCTTTTTTGTTAGAACATTCTGCCCTCTAGTGGCAGAATGTTCTAATAGCCTTATACCCCTTCGTAGCTGGGCTATACCAGCTATTAAAGTCCCTCTCCCTTGTTTAACGCTGGAGAGGGCCTTTAATAGCCGGTATAGCCCGCTACGGTGGGCTATAAGGCTATATTGTGTGTCTCAGGGAAGTTATTAAACAGCCAGAACAATCTTCTGTTTGCATTAGTTCCAGTCACCAGGCACATGTGTGCCCCCCAGGCTTCTAAGGAACATGTGTGGTTGAAGTGTAAAACAAAGCGACCAAGAAGAGACTGTGAGAAAAGAGAAAACCATAAAGAAATAGAGGAGACACACAGAGAGAGAAGAGAAATAAAGAAATAAACAGAAGGGAAAGAGGAGAGACAGTGGAAAGGGATAGAACACAAAGCAAGCGAGAGAGAAGGCATTATTAAGGCATCTCAAATGACTACTTACGTTATGCAAAAGAATGCACTTCATTTACCAGCATCGTGTCAAGTTTTATTGAGATCCGTAGCAGGGTTATCTAAATAAAATGTGCTGAGAATTACCTCATACAACTATGTATTTTGGCGCCCCCTACTTTTTTTATTTACTGTACATCAGTGGCTCTTAATCTTTTGACTTCAGTGGACCCCGCTGAATCACTGCTCAACTATAGAAACAAGAACACGTCAAACAGATACATAGATTATAGAATATGTTCTTTCGTTTACAAACAACAATTGAAATTATAATTTGAATGGGAGGTTTTTTGGGGGCGTTTATTTTTAAAAGACAAAGGTATATGCTATGTTCCACCATATTACTTTGTATGTTTTGCCAATAGTGCATCCTCTCTTTCTGTCAGAACATGCTAAAGCTTCAATTGAGCCCACTGTTCATCCATACTACTTTCTGAAGAACTTGTGCTGTTTGTGCCAGTCACCCTATGTGGGAAGGGTATGCCCAGACGTGGGTCCCATGCTCACCAAACCACTGGAGTCAAGCTATCCTGGCTGAAGATGGCTGATAGCCAGAAACTGGTCCTAGGATGCTTGATTCCGGTCCAGGGAAGACATGGCTTGGCAGTTCGGGCTGGACTGTTCCCATGAGGCACAGGGTCAAGACTGATTTGCATATGGCCATGTCTGAACTGGGGTGGCTTGGTGAGCAAAATAACGATGGATTATACCCAGATCTGTGACTGGGGGTGAGTGTTTTGCTATTGTGCAGCATTCTGTCCATCATCTTGTGTGTTTTGCTGTGCCGGTCAAGCCATAGAAACCAACTTAATTTTTAAACTCCAGTTTAACATTTTTCCACATTTACAGAGAATTTAAAAATGTTCAATTTTCAATTCAGCGTTATTAATCCAGGGAAGGCAATCTTTGTTGACACTCCCATAATGCCCTTCTTTTTAATGGATTTCATCACCAACAACCACTAACAGTGCCCCTCATCTCTTCGTAGCCACCCTCTCACATTTATTGAAATGTTTTCATAGCGCTACTCCTCCTAATACAGGGTGTCTGAGCACTTAACATAACACACATATATTAAATAAAGACAGTGTTTCATACAAGTATTTAAATCTGTCTATAAGAAATTAGGGCTACAAAGTGTTCGAGTCACATATCACCATGCTGGGGCCCTATTACAGAAGTGACCCGCTGCCACAGCAGGTGTTTGTGCACGCTTTGTGTGCCACTGGTGCACTTTGGTATTACAGAAGATGCTGCGGATGCCTGTGCTGACCCCTCTGTAACACAGATAGCGCTGACGCACATGTAGCACCAGTGCTATGTAAAGAGGGCGTGCCCTCAATTACAAGGGGGTGTGGCCCCATGCAAATGAGGGAATATCTTTGCCACTGTGCCCGCACCGTATTATGGACGCCGGTGCAGAGGCAAATCCCTTTAGGAGGTGCATAGAATGTGCACCACAAAAGGTGGCACGCTTTCAGTGTGCCTCTGAAAGGGAGCCCTCACAAGGTATGACAGGGGGTCCCATAGACCCCCCACATATCCCCTAGCAGGCTGGTGTAGTCACTCACTGCACCCGTCTGAAAGGGGATCTCAAATCCCTCTTTAATGCCACCTGCAGAGAGAAACACAGATTAGCTTTTAAACAGCTGCTCTGTATTTCTCTTGAATGCACTACCTGGGTGCAGCACAAGTCTGCAGCTGCCCCAGGCAGCGCATTCTACATGATAGGGTGCACTTTTCCTGTTTACACCCGGAATACCTGCTTAAAGGTGCACCCCGACACAAACAGGAAAAGTGCTCCGTCCTTATCTAAAAATAGGGCCCCTCGTAGGCATTGCATGTTTATTGTGCTTGGTCTGGAGTAACACAGAGTCAGAATATACAGAGTAACTCAGCTGTCTGAACTAATTAAACATTATTACTACACAAAGGCACCTTTTTGTTTGAGGGATGGAAAATAACCAATGGGCCTCTGTAGTGTTGGCTTCCCAGCTTATTCCCTGCTGTCATCATTTGGAATGGTATTATTAATGATGACACATTAGAATGTTGGGATCTGAGCTCTAGTCATTTGGGAGCCTGGGACTGAGCTGGAAGGTGACAGCACCTGGTGGGATTTTACTTTACCTATTATATTAATATTTACGAATTATCACCTTGTACCATCTTACTCAATAAATACCATATTATTACAAGAACCTCCGTGGATCTGATCATCATTTACATTACTACAGCCTCATTAAGAGTGTCCCTCGCTGCAACAAAACAGCGATGAGACAGTTTTCACCTCACTCTCCTTGTGACATGATGGATGTGCTGTATGGAATGTAAGGCGCCCCTTGTTGTAAGGAAAGACAGATACGTCAGCAATCCTGACGTATCTGTCAGCTCAAAAGTCATGCATTGCTGGAGTTGTGTTGCGAGCATGATGCAACTCCAGCAATGTGCGGGGGAGGCCTATCCTTAATGCCCTGCGCCAGCTATGACTGCCATGAGGCAGGCGTAAGGTTTTGACACAATGGCGTCCTAGAAGTGGCGCAGTGAAATCCTATAGATTTCAATGCACCACTTCTACAGGGCTTTTATGCAGGGGAACACCCACCCTGCATACATTATACCTGGTGCAGGTATAATGTGGCACAGGGGTTTACAAAGTGACGCATCTGCCTGGATGCCTCGCTTTGTATATAGGGTGCAAAGGGGTGCATTCTTTACGCTGCCAAAAAGTGACACACCTTTGGCGTAAAAGTGTTGCAAGTGCCCCTAAATAATCCCCAATGTGTGTTCTATGCCAATGCATTAAAGTTTCGGTTGAACTGTTTGATGCTGGTTACTGTGGTATATTAGAAGGATTGTATTTTATGCAAGTAATAAAATGATGTATATTACAACATCATTAACCCACTGGGTTATCTACATGAAATACAAATCTGTGATCTACATGTTAAATATTGTTTTTGGCAGCTGGCAAATGTACCATCTTTTTGTGGTAAATCACATCTTCCAAGAGACAAAACTCGGACCTATCCAGCAATACAACAGTTTAATTTACATTTTTATTATCACCTGATAATTGCAGGTCACGTGAAGCACTCTGCGGGGTGTGGCTGCACCACTGTATGGTATTACAAAGAGAACTGCTCCTGGTCTTGGGGCCCAGCGTGACAGTACAACCCTAAAGCCGGCACTACTAATTACTTTTCTGAACAGTTGCAGACCACTTGGAAAGAAAGTCACAAACCCCCAGGGGTCCGCGGACCACAGTTTAAGAATCTCTGTTCTATATCCTTGACCTCCCTCCTAGCTATTACAGAATCATGAAATTACCTCCAGTAATTACCTTTAAATGTCCTATTGTATGCGGATAATGTTCTGATCTTAACCACACATAATATAAGGTTACAAAGGGGCCTTGATTACCTGTACGTCTATTCTCAACAACGTTTTCGGAAAATAAATGAAACTAAAAGTAAATGTATGGAACATTTTTGATGGTTTTTAAGACAAAAGCCCACTGAGAGAGTAAATATAAACTATTAAGAAATGTTTTTCACTTATAATGTGTCCTGTCACCAACACATCCTATGTGTAGAAGGGAAAGTAAAGTCTCCTGGTGCAGGTTTAAGGGGAATGTATAAGGTAAGGGGCAGGAAACATCTGAGGGACGTCCTAAAAGAATACATATACACCTATGCTCACATATGGGACTAAATGAATTACTATTAAAAAGCAATCATTCTTTAATTAAGTGGAAGGAATGTAGGCCCGGCCGAAATTATAATTTCGTTCTCAGAATTGGTGGTATTTGGGTAACTCTGCGTTAAGCTTGAAAGATGGAGTTCTTGCCAAATTCCACCAATTGGTGCACAGTGGAGTTATTCTGCTGTGTGCACCTCACAGGAACAATGTAAGGCTCGAAAAAGCACGCTTGCGAGTGTGAGCACGATATGCTGGCCCCATACGCGATTTTCAGTCACCACCGAGCCTTCAATGGTGGATATGAGCGGTTGAGGTCAGAACGGTCTGCCATCCGAATAGATTTGCTGCTGCTCAAGTTGATTTTCCACTCGAACTGCAGCATAATCAACTCAAATGGCCACGTGCTCTTGCGCAAAGCATGGTGCTGCTTACGCTACCAGTTCAAAACTCAGCAGGAGTAGTGCTAGCAGCATTTTTTCTGCCAATAGGTGGAATTGCACGGAAGTGCACAGAGATTTTCTGCAACTCAGCGGAATTCCGCGGAATGAAACTCTGTGAGTTCCGCTCACACCTAGCAATAGTGTGTCTATAATTTCATGAATTGTAGTCTGAAATTTGGAGTTGGTGTAAGAAAGTTAATATTCGGGTCTGAGTAGGTGCATCAGAGATTATGTCCTTAAAGCCCATGATCACTGCCTAGCATAGCCTCTCCGTGCAGACGCTTCATCTCAATTTGGGTGTTACTGTATCTTTGCTAAAGATCTCAGAGAGATCATATGGAGGTGTTATCTTTAAGAAGCTATACCGAATACTTTTTAAGTGTTTGCTAAACTAGAACTGGGGCACGTTCCTAAAAGAATTATTTTGTAAATAATTATATTGGCACTTGCAGGTTGAGGATTATTTAAGATGGACGGCTATAGCGCAAGTCAAAAAATTCTATGGTTACAGACACAAGAATATAGTTTGATTGTAGACAGACTGTTGTGTTTGCAAGGAAAAGCTAAAGACTTAACACTGATCCTGCTTTTTAGGTCTCGCCTACGCAGCGCGCATGTGCCGCATAGGCAAAAAGACCTTTTCCGATCGCCATGGCTTTTCAGCCAAACAGGTGCACGCGTTCCATTGCCTTCAATGGCAACGCGTGCACGTGAGGCGATTTAATTGCAGGAGCGAGCGCCGCCATATGGTAGCAATTATCGCTTCCGCAAGTAAACCAAGCAGGCCTCCCTCCTCACCCCTGCTTCTAGCACGCGCACTCAACTCCAGGGCTTGTTTTTATTTTAACTTTAAGCGCGTGTGCGGCCAATGCTTGTTTGGATAGTACTCAACCATCCTTCAGAATGCTAAATGACCAGGCAATGGGAAAGCTCTTACTAGATCTTCAAACAAATGGTTTGCCATTAGGGCAAATCATGGGGCGATATTATAGTGCAAGTGAAATCGATACGAATTGTTCATACTATAATTATTTTCTTTAGGAGCTTACTGGTGTTTTATTTACTTGTAAACAAAGACAATTTTAGAATTTTAAGAATTTTGTGCGTAGTTAATCATAGTATTGCATCACCTTTGCACCGATAAGTCAGCGCAGTGTGACGCAGAACCTAGTTTCAGATTTTCAAAGTCACCCTGCGCGTCTTAGTAAATCTGGTGTAAGAAAAGGCAGCACAAGTCACTGCCTTGTGATTCACTGCATGGTGGAAGCATTACATGGGTGCAGCATGGGTGTTCCCACGCATACACCCATGCATTCTAACATGTTCCCAGATTTACCAACACTGGCAGGCCTTGGAATGCATCAGATTTGTACACCTTCCCACCAGAGGCGCAACATGGAGAAATATCTTTATTTTTTATCGATGTTTACTCTTTCTAAGTGTGCTACAATCTGCAGCACACTTAGAAAGTGGAAATGCCTCTGAGGATTGTTTTTGTTCAGAAAGGTGCCATTCCTGCACAAACACAATCCTGCCTATGACGCAGACACCCTTTCACAATGGCAGTAAGGGGCTTTCTTTGGCACCAGGCAGCACATACTGCGCCAGCACAGGCAGAGAGCAGGAAGGCACCATATATTGATAAATAGGGCACGTTCCTGCCCTCTCCCTTTCAGGCAGTTCAGCAAGTTGTCTTGCTGCAAGGCATAAAAGTATGACTTATAAGCCCCTGAGTATCTTCATGATCACATTATTAGTGCACAAGAACTATAGTTTTTATATTTGTCATCAGTAACTGATTGGTACAAGGCGTGTCAGTCTTCAAAAGTGCTTTACATTTGTATTAATTGCTTCCTTGTAGTGATATTATTACTGCTTTTATGGTTTACAATTTTTTTTTATTGAATTTTGCAATTAGAACAATAGTGGCCACCTACATCTAGTGGCAGGTGGGGAGAATCATTATAGGGTTGTTTAGAAAAGAATAAGGTAAAGTGTAAGAGTGAATCGAGGGAAAGAAGAATAAGAGAAAAGTCTCAGAGAGCTAATGATGGCCAAGTGTTTAGGCAGCACAACTTGTCCTTCCTTTTCTGCATTTAAGTCTACTTCTGTGAGGTATGTCTATCTAATATTACTGCTTTTATGCATAACATGTTAACTACATTATTTTATATTATTGAGGTGTAAACCTTTTACCTGTTTGGGATGTTTTTATCAATCAAAATAATAAACCTTTTTACAACTTTGTCCCTGGGATTAGAAATTAAGATCATGGAAGCTGGGGGGAAAGGCAGGAAGTAGAAAGATGTAGCGGGTGGGTAAAGGGCAGAGTCAGGAGAAGGAGGGGCCAGCATATAACATGGCCATGTAACCAGGGGCATGTGGGTAAGGAACAGGTGACAAGAAATGATTTACTCAGGAGGAAGTCCATAGACTGGTTGCACAAAGTAGAGTTTACAGTTGTCACCTCCATACATATACTTTCACAGCAGTTGTGCAAAAAATGCACCAGGGAATCCCAAATGAAACACAACAATTGACAAATTCAGCAGACCCTATCCTAACTTTGTGGTTTAGGTTATCAGGAATCAACTGTATTCAAAGGAGATTTATGTGATTAAAGTCCCTCCATTTTTGATGATATTGTGTGCTGCCCAGAGATTTGGGAGGATATGGACTGGCTAGCCCAAATCTTCCAAATCTCTTTGCAATGACTGCTCCTCTATCTCTTTATGACCTAAAGCCTGGTTGTGATCATGAGATGGATATTTTCCCAACCAAACTCCGGGATACTGTGGCATTCAGCTTTGGAGAACAGTTGTACTCTGTGACTGCCCTTGGAGATTGGTTTTACTCTGGTATAAAGTCCTTGGAAACTGGTTTTACTCCTGTAGTCAGCCACTGGAGAGTGGCTGTACTCTGGTATTCAGCCCTTGGAGAATGGTGCACTCTGGTACGCTGCCCTGGGAGATCAGTTGTACTCTGGTATTCAGCCCCTGGAGACAATATGTACTCTTGTATTCAGCCTCTGGAGGCTGGTTGTACTCTGGTATATTGCAAACACAAGGAGATGATGAACACTGAAAATTTTCGGACACTCAGCTCCAGTCACAGATCTGGGTTGAATCCATCATCATTCTCTAGCTCATTTCGCCACCCCAGTCCAGACCCAGCTCTGTGCAAATCGGCATTGATTCTGTGCCTCATGGGAACAGTACTCTGGCATAGTGCCTGTTAGATCTGGGGGTCTCTAGTTGGCAGATGTAGGTACCAATGTCCAAATAGGGACCCTTGCTTCTAGTCAGGGTAAGGGGGATACACTCTTTGGATAACCCCTGCTCACCCCCATGACAGCTTGGCACGAGCTGACAGGCTTATCAAAGGCAATGTGTATAGTGTTTGTACCAACACTCACATTAACACAGTGAAAACACCACAAATGGACTCCACACCAGTTTAGAAAAATAAAGTATCTTTATCTAAATTACACGAGACCAAAATGACAAAAATCCAACATACACAGTTCAAGAATATGATTTTCAAAGAGTTCTAGGGTTTGCGCCAAAATAATCCACAGTTGCATTGGTTTTAGTCCAAAGTACCTGTAGATGCAACAAAAGTTCCTAGCGGCACTCCTGAGACCCTGGAGAGGTGATGCGAGAACCCAGCTGCACGCAGCGTGCATGTTGCAAAGAATCTGGTCTGTATGGAGAGCGATGCGATACCTTGTATGGATTCTGGGGTGCAGGTACTCCGGTAGAAGCGTCTCGCACACGCACGATGCGACTATCTATGGGATGGTGAAGATCATAAGTGCAGCGGCGATGCGCGGCGCAGCTTTGATCCTCTTCTGCTGCGGCTCCTCTATGCGATGGCGTTTGGACTCTGCGACGATGTTCGCAGTGACATGATGCGGTCCTCAAGCAAGCGGTGCGACGGTTCTCACAGCGACGACAGGCTCTGCGATGATATTCGCAGCAACAGGAATATTCCCGCACCCGGGTGATGTGCTCCGCAAGCGAACGATGCGTCAGTTCTTGCAGCGGCAACAGGCGCTGCGACGCTCTTTGCGGTGACGGTAATTTTCGCGCACTGTCGACGATGCGCACCGCAAGTGAGCGATGCGTGCAAATTATAGATCTTCTTCTTTTCTTCTTGTCCAGCTTCCCAAACAGCAGGCAACAACCTCCAGAGGCCCCACAAATGGATCAAGCACTTTAGGCAGGTCAGAACTCACACAGAAGAGTTCAGGGGGGAAGCTGGGGGTGAAGTCCTGTTGTACCTGGGACTTCTTAAAAGGAGGCCAGCTCTTCTCAGGCTCTTGGAGATCTCTTCAAGCAAAGGGACACAGCAACAGCAAACTCCGTTCTCTCTCCTTAGTAGAATAGCAACGGCAGGTCAGCCCACAAACACACAGCAGGACAGTCCTTCCTCTTCAGTCTTCCAGCTTTTCTCCTTGGCAGAGGTTCCTTCTTGATTTCAGGATGTTCTAAAATCTTGGGGTCTGGGTATCCCTTTTTATATCAATATTCTCTTTGTTCGCTGAAGGCATAGAGGCCTTGGCCTAGTCCAAACCAGTTCTGGTCAGTCCTGGAGCACTCGGTTTACATGACTCCTTCTTTCCTTTGAGAGAGAGAGGGGCAGGGTCGTCAGCTGCCCAGCAGGAGGTTGAGCCAGCATTGTGAAAGGCAGGCACAGTCCTATTCAGGCCCAGGTGCTATCCCCTCCAACCACACAAGATGCAGATGAAGCTATTCAGCCTAGGGCTGACTCACTCAGTCTCCTGGAGCCACCCCAGCCCCTGTCACTCACAAACCAGTCAATTCACAAACAAGCCAAGGCACACAGAAAGGTCAGACAAGAAAACAGCCACTTTCTAAAAGTGCTGTTTACAAACACAGGATTTAAAAAACATCCTTCCTAAAAGATGGGTTATTAAATTCTGAGTTCAGGGATACCAGACTTCAATTTTCTTTCTTGCTCCTATGGGAAGATATGCAGGTAAACATTATACACAGCATTCCCCATTCTAGCCTATGAGCAAGATAGCCTTTCAATAGTGAAAAACTAAATTGGCTGTATTTCACTATTAGAGCATGTCACCTACATTAGTACATGCTCTACCTTTCACATACACTGCACCCTGCCTTCCAGGGGGGTACCTTGGGCCTTCCATAGGGGTGTCCAATGTGAACAGAAAGGGAAGGGTCAGGTCAGCATGGCAGTTAGCAACTGCACACAGGCACTGCAGTGACATGTATGAGACACCATTTTAGGGCTACTCATGTGGGTGGCACAATCAGTGCTCCAGGCCCACTAGTAGCATTTGAATCACTAGCCCTGGCACACTCAGTGCACTTTACTAGGGACTTACAGGAGGTAGAGGCAAAAAGTCAGGGGAAACCACGCCAAAGATGCCAGGTCTAACAGTGCCCTTGAAGGCTGGTTGCACTCTGGTATGCAGCCCCTGAAGGCTGGTTGTACTCTGGTATGCAGCCCCTGGAGGCTGGCTGTACTCTGGTATGCAGCTCCTGGAGGCTGATTGTACTCTGGTATAGTGCCCTTGAAGGCTGCTTGTACTCTGGAATGCAGCCCCTGGAGGCTGGATGTACTCTGGTATAGTGCCCTTGAAGGCTGGTTGTACCCTGGTATTCAGCCCCTGGAGTCTGGTTGTTCTCTGGTATAGTGCCAATAAAAGGCTGGTTGTACCCTGGTATTCAGCCCCTGGCGTCTGGTTGTTCTCTGGTATAGTACCCTTGAAGGCTGGTTGTTCCCTGGTGTTCAGCCCCTGGAGTTTGGTTGTTCTCTGGTATAGTGCCCTTGAAGGCTGGTTTTAATCTGGAATGCAGCCTCTGGAGGCTGATTGTACTCTGGTATAGTGCCCTTGTTGTGAACGTATCTAGGACCCTATTTAAATATTCCCGATTTATGCCCTTATGTGGTTATAACAAATCATACCCTTATAAAGGCATAGGAATCATATCCATATTTAGTCATAGCCAATGCAGTCCAAATACGGCAAGGCTACTCCCATAGACTCCTAGAAAGTACAACGCGTTCTTTAAACAAACCAAGCCTCCAGCAGCCCGGGAATTCCCCCTGCTTCTGTTTTGATTTGTCCAAGAACTCCTGGAGTCCTAAAAGAACTGCGACTTCTTAGTGACGTCTTATGTCCAACCTTACGTCAAACTCGGCACCTTCCAGGTATAAATATACCAGCATCTGCCTTAGCAGACACACGGTGGTTTGGAGCAGATCGGCTATCTACTTACCCGAAGCCCAGTTGTAACGAGAGCCGAAGGAAGCCGACCCTCCCATTGACGCACTGAGAGAGACGCTGTCTTTTCTCCTGCCGAGAAATCCAGCTCCAGTGTTTCCAGTCACCCTTGCGGGTTACTGGGAGATCGAGTCCTGAGAAAGAGATACAAGACCTCCTTCATTCTATAACCAAGGTACGGAGCTGATTAGATCCTTAGATAATTCTTGATTCAGATTCATGGCAAAAACTATCTTAACTTAAACTGCAGCTCACTTACTCCTTCCCACGTACTAGGCTTAGGTTAGGTACACCGGGGTAGGCGTATCTTAGAAGCACCAGTTGAGTACGTTTAGTCAATGATTTTATGTATGTATATATTTTATCCGTTTTAAGTATATTATGGCTTAGAAACCATATAAATGCTTTTACAGTATTATTTCATAATACTCCTTTTACTGTACGCACTTTACTTTATGACAAGTATTGCAATTGTGGCAATTCACTTCTCTTGCATGAGAAAGAAGACTGCTCAATAAATAACCACTTTTATTGGAAACACCCATCTCTCTATTTCTCTGTACTCTTGGTGAAACTAAGTATGCACGATTGCCTGAGTGAAATAGTTATCTATTGTTTCCGCCACTCTGAAGATACACTCCTTATTCTGGAGGGAGCAAAGTTGTCATGATTATGCGGTTGTCAGAAACTAATCCCTTCTTGTCTATTCAGGGAAGTTAACACCTCCTTGTTTACTCGAGAAAGTTTCTAGTGACCTCTGAGCTAGCTGGCATTCATAATTAAGTCTAACATATTCAATAGAGACCTAGTCGACCTCAGTCCTACGTCTAAACTATCGTTTATGTTATTCCAATGCGCAGAGCCTATTGGGAATATAGGAACTACACTACATAGCGCCCAACGTTTGGTAAGGCGATAATTGAATGCTAAATACTAGAGTAACTCAGTCGTGCTTTTCACACAGACCCCTTTTTCCCGTAAAAACTCCAATAGACGTCTGGAGTGGGTTATAACAAATCATACCCTTATAAAGGCATAGGAATCATATCCATATTTAGTCATAGCCAATGCAGTCCAAATACGGCAAGGCTACTCCCATAGACTCCTAGAAAGTACAACGCGTTCTTTAAACAAACCAAGCCTCCAGCAGCCCGGGAATTCCCCCTGCTTCTGTTTTGATTTGTCCAAGAACTCCTGGAGTCCTAAAAGAACTGCGACTTCTTAGTGACGTCTTATGTCCAACCTTACGTCAAACTCGGCACCTTCCAGGTATAAATATACCAGCATCTGCCTTAGCAGACACACGGTGGTTTGGAGCAGATCGGCTATCTACTTACCCAAAGCCCAGTTGTAACGAGAGCCGAAGGAAGCCGACCCTCCCATTGACGCACTGAGAGAGACGCTGTCTTTTCTCCTGCCGAGAAATCCAGCTCCAGTGTTTCCAGTCACCCTTGCGGGTTACTGGGAGATCGAGTCCTGAGAAAGAGATACAAGACCTCCTTCATTCTATAACCAAGGTACGGAGCTGATTAGATCCTTAGATAATTCTTGATTCAGATTCATGGCAAAAACTATCTTAACTTAAACTGCAGCTCACTTACTCCTTCCCACGTACTAGGCTTAGGTTAGGTACACCGGGGTAGGCGTATCTTAAAAGCACCAGTTGAGTACGTTTAGTCAATGATTTTATGTATGTATATATTTTATCCGTTTTAAGTATATTATGGCTTAGAAACCATATAAATGCTTTTACAGTATTATTTCATAATACTCCTTTTATTGTACGCACTTTACTTTATGACAAGTATTGCAATTGTGGCAATTCACTTCTCTTGCATGAGAAAGAAGACTGCTCAATAAATAACCACTTTTATTGAAAACACCCGTCTCTCTATTTCTCTGTACTCTTGGTGAAACTAAGTATGCACGATTGCCTGAGTGAAATAGTTATCTATTGTTTCCGCCACTCTGAAGATACACTCCTTATTCTGGAGGGAGCAAAGTTGTCATGTTTATGCGGTTGTCAGAAACTAATCCCTTCTTGTCTATTCAGGGAAGTTAACACCTCCTTGTTTACTCGAGAAAGTTTCTAGTGACCTCTGAGCTAGCTGGCATTCATAATTAAGTCTAACATATTCAATAGAGACCTAGTCGACCTCAGTCCTACGTCTAAACTATCGTTTATGTTATTCCAATGCGCAGAGCCTATTGGGAATATAGGAACTACACTACATAGCGCCCAACGTTTGGTATGGCGATAATTGAATGCTAAATACTAGAGTAACTCAGTCGTGCTTTTCACACAGACCCCTTTTTCCCGTAAAAACTCCAATAGACGTCTGGAGTGGGTGAAAGGTTAATATCCGCCAAAACTTAGTAGGATGAGAATCCTATGTATTAGTTTTTGGTTTAGTCAACGTTGAAGGATACAGTGTTCCAAAATATTGTGCACCTAATCTTTGTTTCCTTGAAACTTGGTCTGCAACAAAAAAACTTTCTGTCAGAAAAATGTCGGATAATGATGAAGAAAGAGAGAGAGAGCTAAATTAGCAGCTCAACTCTTAGCGGAAGACACAAGTCTCCAAAATGATGACCAGAATGCTATAATCATCCCAGTCAATATAAGAAAAAATATAACTATGAAACTTATAAAAAAATGGAGTATCATCAAGAGGTGGTACAGTCATATTTGTGGTAGAGGCCCATGAATATCGGCAAACAGAGGTATTCTATTCCAGGAGACACTTTCCAGCAGCACATGCTGTGACACGCGAGTTTCACTACTACAAAATAGAAGAATCTCCAGAGGAATACGCCCCTTTCGAGGACGTTGAAATTCCACTAACATACCAAGAGCACCAGCTCTGGTTTAATGGCGTCCTAAAACATCAAAATCACATCACCAGGCTCGGTCCACTAGGTAGACCAGGAGCCACATGGCCAGTTCTAGCCGGCTATCCACCACATTCCGATATCGAAAAAATGTCAGACCTTGAACTTTTAGTTAAACTAAAAGAATTAACAAAAGCATATAGAGAATTAGTTCAATTGACAATTGACGGTACAACTTGCCGCCAGAAATTGAAAGAAACAGATATAGCAGAACAACCTTTTGAACTTGCCAGAATAATTGAAAAATCCTATGAAGAGCTAGGTAGAGATAGTTTGGGTGGGAAACCACTAAAACCGCAACTAACTGAAAATCCTGAAAAAACTTTATCAAGAATAATCTCAATACTTCAAAAAAGAAGTGGGAAGGTAATAAACAAACCACTCCCAGAGAAAAACAATTTCAGTCCAGAGGAAGGTCTCCTCAACGGAGAGATAGATCTCCAGAACAGGGGGCACGTCTCCACAACGGGAGCCCTCTGAGAAAAGATACAACCTTAGAGATAGGGATAAATTGAGAAAACCTGACAGATATCAAGATATTGATACACGTCCCTCTCGATCTTTTCAGACTTCCTCACAGAAATCGGAAAGAAGAGGATGGTCAGAACACAAGGAAGAGACCGTCAAGTCCAAAGACAAGGAACCTGCTCATCAAAGTAAAAAATTACAATTTCCCAAAAAGAAGGTAGCTAGTATTAAAATAAAACATGCCGAGGATTCTGAGGACACAACTGAAAAATGAAGAATGGGCCCAGACAATGCTGGACAGCGCAGCAGAAGTGACCATAGCTCTCAAGATCCTGATGAATCTTCTGGAGACAGTGGACACGAATCAATACATTCAGGTGGAAACTGCAGACACCAGAGTTAGCGTGCCTCATAAAATATACGAAATAACATTACGTATAGAAGGGGACAAAACTAGGAAAATAAGAGGTCTCTTTTGGGAGAACCTATCTAAAGGCTATGATATCCGTCTGCCAGAGAAAGACTGGCCACCAGAGTTTGTCAGGGAGTGCCCACATGGTGAAGAAATGATTATGCCTGCCTTCTCAAATCACATTCCAATTCATAAAAAATACACATATGCTAGAAAATGGGCAGTGGCCCAAGCCCCTGCATTATATAAAAATCATGTAGGATGGGAGGAGGAGTCTCCTCACCATAAAATTCAGTTAAAAAATCAACCTACTGCACAAAGGCAGTATATTGTTAAGCAAGAAGCTAAAAAACAAGTCAGGGAGATCTTAGATCAACTTGAACATCAGGGGGTGATTGAAACATGCCCCTCACAAATGAACAATCCTTTGTTTCCTGTCTCCAAGCCAGACGATTCATATCGTCTAGTTTTGGACTGCAGACATCTAAACTCATGCTGCAAAACATTTGCAGTACAAAACTCACAACAGTGCAGCACTAAAGAATAATATCGTGCGCAAAAAATATAAAACAACATTAGATATCTCAAATGGTTTCTTCTGTCAAAACATAGCACCAGAAAGCAGGTATATGACCGCTTTCTCCTGTATGGGTGCTCAAAAGCAATTTTGTCGTCTCCCTCAGGGATTCAAGAACAGCCCAGGATTATTTTCAGCAAGGGTAACAGAGTTACTACAAATGTATGATGATGAGGCATTATCCTATGTCGATGACATCTATCTTACAGATGATTACCTGGAGACACACTTGAAAAGAGTGAACACCATTATACTTGGGTTCACAGCTGAAGGGTACAAATTCAACTTTAAAAAGTCACGAATTGCCCACCCAACAGTCCTATTTTTAGGATATGAATTATCAAGTGAAGGCAAAAGCCTAGCAGACAACTTCTTAGAGAAGTGTGCAGTACTCCAAGCTCCAAAAATGCTGAAGAACTTACAATCAATTCTAGGTTTCCTGAATTTCGGAAGAACATGCATTCTAACTTATGCAGAGAGGGTTAAACCCCTCTAGGAGTTAATAAAACCTGATTTCCAACCAATTAATTAGACTCAGAAACACACAGAAATTTTAAGATCATTACAAACAGATATGTTAACTAAAACAAAACTGCAAACACGCGCAAACGAACGCAACCTTGTAATCCGAGTCATCCCAGGAAGATGCGCATTCACGTACCTGACCTCTAATGAAGGAGAAACGGTACCAATAGCTTATAAATCACACTTGTACACACAAGCTGAAATGAAATTCAGTTCTACTGACAAAATTCTGACTGCGGTTGAAACTGCTGTAGCAAAAGAAAGAGCCCTCGCACAAGGTAAACGTATAATAATCGTTACACCGGTACCTGCCCTAGAAGCAGTAACAAGAGCCAGCATTCCAAATGCTAAAGCTTTACATCCGAGATGGATACAATGGGTTAATTCTCTTGCTGCATCAGACGTAGTATACGAATTTGATCCTAACTTAAAAACGCAAGAATTTCTCCAATACGAATATGAATGTCCTCTGCCGACCGAAATCCTGCCTCTCGAACATTACGGCTGCATAATATATACAGACGGTTCAGCACAACCCGCAGTTGGGGGTAAACAAGCATATAGTGCTGCGTGCGCGATCGTTAAAGGTCGATGGCACGAAGGAAAATTTAGACCCCTGGTCACTAAAACTCAATCACTCGGAGACTGCACAGCTCAGCGAGCTGAACTACAGGCTTTCAAGCTAGCGCTTGAAAATACCGATCGCGAATTCCCCACACTAATAGTGTGCGATTCATATTATTGCGTCCAGTCTTACAACAAATACTTGCAGAACTGGGTTCAAAACGGTTTCAAAGATGCAAAAGGTGGCACAATCAAGCATAAGTTGCTTTGGGAACAAGTAGTTCTTTTACAGAAAGAACTACAAAAGACTCACGTGATACATACACTGAGTCATCAACGAGATGGCGTTCACGTTGCAGGGAATTCATTGGGTGATGAGGCCGCGAAGGCGGCTGTACAAACGGCTTCCGTAGCTGCCATTACTCGGTCAAAAACAAAAATAGACAGCGAGATAATGAAAGCTGTCAGTGCTTCAGTAAAAGACAGCGGTAAGACACTCCCAAAAGGCTTTCCAGTAAAGTACTCATACAAAACTGATGCGAATAATGTTCATTTTGCTGTAATCCCTGGAGTGGGCGATTGAGCAATTCCAAACATGGAACACAGGTTAGGACTCATTTTAGCGGCACATTAAGGGCTAGCCTATGCACATGCAGGTGTTTCAGCCACAGTATCGTTATTAAAACAGAGATATTGGTGGCCACGCATGAGAAAACAAACTAGAAACTATGTTCTAGAATGTGAAATATACCAAAGAATGAAAGTATCAACAGTGAAACGACCTGCACAGACGCCCCTTCTAATCTCAGATAAACCATTAGCGTGTGTTTACCTGGACCACTGTGGTCCCTTACAAAGGGATGACAACTATAAATATATCATGGTCGCAGTGGATTCCTGTACGAGATTCATTTGGATGTGGCCCTAGCGCTCGGCTGACGCCAGAACTGTTATAAAAGATTTGCGAGTCTTTATCGGCACATACGCAGTTGGCATGCTACATTCTGACCAGGGTCCTGCGTTTAGCTCTCGAGCTTACAAGGAGGCCATGACCAGCATGGGCATTGCATTGCGGTACTCTAGTCCATTCCATCCCGAGGGAAATGCGGTAGTGGAGAGAAAAAAACGTGACATAAAGCAACTTATAACAGCGAGGGTATTAGGTTCGGGTGACGGGTGGGTCAAATATCTAATAAGTGTCCAACGTAGTCTTAATAATCTGCCAAGAAATTCTCTAGGAGGTATCACTCCATACGAACTTTTGTTTGGTACTAGAATGATCATTCATGATCTCGATTGTCACACTTCAGTGGTGGAACAAAAAACCTTTGATATCAAAGATTGTTTGGCTGTTTTACAGGACTTAAATGAAACAAGAAGAAGTCTAAGTAACACAAAGCTAAAGCCAACGGCCACTGAAGAAAAACCGCCTGTCCCAGCAAGACCTGTCTGGATTCCAAAGATTGGGGATCTGGTCAGAGAAAAGATTGCGGTGAAGAAGGAATTTGGGCCTTCTTACAGAAAAGCAGTACCTGTCTTAGCTGTCAGCGGAACAAGATCAGTTGTACTACCGCCCCTTGCTGGTAAAAAGGAGAACAGAGTTGTTTCAATCGACCTGGTAAAACCACAACCATGTGGCCAATAATAAGTAGTAGGCCCAGTGGACTCCCAAGAAGTAGCAGAAGATCCAACCTTGCTACAATCCAAGAGGTTCATACTGAGAGACTAATCACATTTGATAAACCTACAGTGAATAAAAAAGGACTATGCAACAAAGCCATGGAACTTGTGCCTCTTGAAATCCAAATTGCAACAGTTTGTCAAGAAACACCTGTCTACAATGATGTAGCATCTGAACATACATATCCAAAGATAAATGAAAATCCGGAAGCAATTCCAACAATTGACAGTACTGCATCTGGCTACTTCATCAATTTCAATGACTTTTCTGATGATCCAAGTGAACATGAAGAAATGCCAGCAACTAAAACTTTCAAAGAAAAAATGACTGAACTCTTTCATCAACTCAAAGAAACATATGTGATTTCACCATGGATTGAATTTTGGATTGTGTTAGGTGTACTTTTCCTCCTACTCTGGCTCATTTTGGTTTTAAGCTTGGGAGAATTCATTGATGGAAAATATAGTACAATGGACACAGCAAGTCAGAACATCAACTTGGTCCTAAAGCCTCACAGATCTTCTCACATTGAAAAAAGAGAACTATCATCAGTAAACATCACAGCCATTCCTATACCTGGTGGTGTAGCATGGGACGCTACTGATTACGAAATCTATTGCCCGATCGAACTCTTGAAATATCCATACCAGTTCAAGGTTTCATTAAGTGACTTTGTGACACCAAGTACTTTCTCTGATGATTGGGACTTTGAAAATATTAATAATATGATGTCAGATTTAGAAATATCAGCAAAAGTTACAGAACATGATTATTTACAAGGTTCATCAAATTATGAAGAAATGTACTGTTTTAATCATTATGGTCATCACTATTTACATAAATCTGCTAATCCTAGAAATGTTTTTACTTATATTCAATGGGAACCTTGTCCAACACCGCCAAAAGGCAGTTCGAAAACATTTTATGAGAAATTCTCATACTTCTCAGGGTTTAACAACACTGATCAAGAAACATTTTATTTTAGAATGTTAAATAAGACAGGAATGAAAAACATGTTGACAAATACTAAATTGATTTATTCTGAAAAATGTTATGAAAAAATGTCTACATTTGGTTTTGAATTTTGGAAAAACAACATTGAGACACAAACCATCTGGGGTACAAACGACTGGCAGGTACAAGGTCTAGAAGCATTATTCAGAGCCTGCATGATCCCAGAACAGATATTGTTCCTGAATGACACCATTCAACAAACAACCTGTCTTGGTCTAGCCAAGATAAAAGACTTAAACAAACCGTCTATTCCAAAGCCCATACCTGATAGTAATAGCATTACGGATGTGGAGATGGACGTATCCCACATTTTACACCAAAACAGAACAAATCCTGATTGGAAAAAATGGTTGATCTGGCCCACAGACACAAATAACTGTCAAGATAGCAGGTCCCGACCAGTTACCAGGGAAAATATACAAACCGTTTTTTGTAGAACCTAAAGAGGTCATGCTTGATACATTTAGGGCTGCTCAAATCGGGGTTGCACTGAAATCATGGGACGAAGCTATTATAGTTGTATTTAGCAAGAAGGGAAAAGAGACTGATCTTCCGGGGTCATATCGTCCCATATCACTCTTAAATTGTGACGGGAGGATTTACTCAAAATTTTTAGCAAATCAGATATCTAAAGTTATCACTTCATTAGTATCTGACGATCAACACGGCTTCATTCCTGGTAGAGGAACATGACACATATCAACAAGGTTAATACTCTGTTTAATATTGCCGAGGTAGAGAAACGCAGCTTACGGGTTGATATTACTTGATGCAGAAAAAGCATTTGATCGTGTGGAATGGCAATATTTATGGACATTAATGGAAAATATGGGATTTCCCCGTAAATTTATGATGGCATTGCAAATTATATATGTGGCACCAACTGCCAGGATAGCGTCCATGGGTGCAATTTCAGATACAGTGCAGATAACTAGAGGTACAAGGCAGGGGCGCCCCTGCTCTACTCTTCTTTTCGCATTAAATATAAACCCCTTTATTGGTATGCGCTCCAGTAGTGAGGCTATCAAACCATTTTGGGTGCGCAATATCCCTAATATTGTTTTCGCCTTCCCTGACGATATTGCAGTGACTACAGAGGACCCGACTCTCGCACTAGTAGAAATTGAACGCTTAGCTAAGATTTTTGGTCAACTATCTGGCTATAAGCTAAATGCCACAAAAACACAGCTGGTTTGTTCTCAGGCAGTGAGGGTCAATGATCCTAGAGTAGTTGTAGAAGCAACTTATTTGGGGGTTAAGATAAGGGCAGCAATGTCGGAAGTAGTTTCGGCTAATTGGGTTTCACTATACAGAAATATAGCGGAATCCTTAGAGAAGTGGGGGAGGTTACATTTTACCTTGATCGGCCGAATCAACGTATTAAAAATGAATGTATTGCAGAGGGTATTATGGGGCATATTATCAAGGGGGTTTATCTCCGCTTTTTTGGCTTTAAAAGCCAAGAAAGCGGGGATAAAATTATCTCCCTATTACCAATCTGTCGCTAACACCAGTTAGTGACAGCTAATAGGAGATAGCGACCATCTTGGGCCCCGCTTTGCATGTCAGTGATATTTATCACTAATGACATGCAAAGTGGGCGTGCCAAGATGTTAGCGACTGGAAACAGTCGCTAACATTGCTATCTCCTATTACCAACTTTTGGAGATATTCGCGCTAAGCGCGAATATCTCCAAAAGCTAACACCTGCCCTGAGCAGTTCTTCACCATGTTATCCAATGGGAGGTGGATAACATGGCTAAGAGCATTTGCTCGATAATGCATGAATATCGCTGACTTTTCAGCGATATTCATGCATTGCGGCCGTTTTTTATCGCATTTGCGATAAACCTTGCTAATAGCAAGGTTTATCTGCGTTAAAAATCGCCTATGTGCGGCGATAATTTTTGTCTCTAAACAAGTTAGAGACAAAAATTATCGCTAGTTGTTGGTAATATGCAGCGTAATCTTTTTAGATCCCTACCATTAGAAATAGTACCAGCCCATATACAGCAACTACAGGCTTTGTGTGCTAGATTTATATGGACTCCTGGTAAACCGCGCAGAGCCATGCGGTTTATGACGCTACCAAAAGACAGGAGAGGACTATCAGTCACTGATTTTTTATTATATTACTATATCTGTTTTCTTCAAAAGATGCATACTTTATTGATGGGAGGTGAAGAGGGAGATAATTTAACAACATCAAGCTACAATACTTCTATATATTATTTAACCTTGGGAACGGCAGCAAATCAGATTTTATTTAGGGATATAGAATGGAGCTACTACAAAAGAACTAAGTTCAAGACGATAGCAGCAGCCTGTAATATTTGGAAGAAAGTACGTAAATTAAAAAATTTAGGAACTTTAGCTTACTATACCTCATTAAATGCGATAAAATTGCTCCCATCTATTTGTGGTGATAGTGTGGCGAGGGCCTGGCAGGCTAAAGGGATTAAGATGCTAGGCGACTTGTATGACCAAAGTGGTACGCTTAAACAGTTTTCATTACTTTCACAAGTTTATGTGATATCACAAACGCAGTTTTTTAAATTTTTACAAATTAGAGACTTTCTAGTTAAAAAAAATCTGAAATTGTTATCTAGCCCTTTGATGGAGGCCCTTAAAGCTCAAAGTAGAATTGGTTGGCTATATAAAATCTTAAATTCAAGAATGAAGGATGATTTGGAAAAGCATATGACATACTGGGTAGAAATTCTTGGCGAAAATGAAATAGATATATTAATGGAGGAAGCAATCGCAAGAGCTAGGGAAGCTCTTATGTCAGCAAACTTACAAGTGCAATTTTTCAAAACTTTATTTAGGCTATATTATACACCTGCGCGGATAAAAAAATGGGGTAGTAAATATGATGGCAAATGTTTTCGATGCGCTTCACCTGATGCGGATATAGATCATATTTTTTATTCTTGTGTTAAATTGTCCCCTTTCATACAAGCCATGGAACGATTCTTATCTGTCATATTAGAGACACCTGTTTGTATAACCCCTGTCTTGATGCTGTTAGGGATGGGGCAGGACGTTTCAAAGGGGGGAAGCCTATATAAGCACAGATATTTTCTATTTGTTGCAATGACTATAGCCCGATTATGTATAGCGGGGGACTGGCTATGCTCGGAGCCTCCAAGATTTGAGATGTGGAGGACTAAGGTATACAGAATTTCAAGCCTGGAATTTAGTCTTTATTCGTTTAAAGGGGCAAAGAAACGGAAATTGGGCTTAATGATTTGGGAACAATTCTTGGCTCAAATGGACAATTGACTGAACTAATTTGTAAATCCCAAAGATTCATGTAAGGTATAAAGACTAATAGTTGCTGAAAATGCAACATGATAACTACAGTAGTTAAGTTAAAACATAAATGGGGATATTCTAGTGATAAGGCAAATTCAATTTTTTTTGTAGTAGCTTAATTGTGTTTATGTTTTGTGATGCATATTTGCTTGATGATTTTTACTGAAAAGGCTCAGCTTGCTAAAACAATGTATGAAAGCTATGTATAAATTACATACATATCGATATTACCTGTTGTCAAAATGTCTATCGTGCTCTGCAAGTGTGGGAAAAAAAAAAATAACTGTCAAGATAGATTCCGGAACAAAACACAGGGGTTCAAACAGACCAGGCCAGACCCAAGATATTCCCAGATACAACATCCAGGGATAGTTACAACATAAAGTGTAGGGAAACTATGCCTCGAATGGCTACAGAAATCCACACTGCCTGAATTTAAGCAACACTTGACTTTACTTTAAGAAGGTGCTGACTTGCGAGATTTCATTTTGGGACCTCGCAAACAGCGTCAAAAACGTTTCATATACGCCGGTATATACGCTGCTTACAACGAAGCTTGGAAAGTAATGCAAATTGAAACTGCTGAAAAAATACGAGAAATTGATCGTATTAATTTGGAAAAATCACTGTCTGTTGTGGACAATGGGTTAACGACTCTGTCCTCCAGAATATATTCACTGGACAGCATTGTATCATCTGCTATTGATATAATAGAACAGGATCTGCTAATGTTACAACATGGCCAGTCCCAATTACGTTCTATTTTACAGTTTGGCTGGACATTGCAAAATCTCCGTTCAGGCTACGTGCCATGGCGTCTAATCAGCAAAACGTCATTATTTTCTATCTTTAACCTTAAAGATAAACAAATCTCTTTGGCACAAAAAGGAGCAGACTATACGATACTGAGCATTGAAAAACTTGAAAAATTACCATTGACAATGTCAGAACGACCTGTCATTGAATGGATAATACATGGTACAATTACAATTCCGATAACAACTTTTCAGTTTCAATATTGCCAAAAGTATATACCAGCAGGCCTGTATGAAAGGTTGGGTAAAGTATACATCAAGTCAATCTGGAATTTATCTTATACACATAGATGTTATTGTGAAGGGAAAAAAGAAGTATTTCTTAGTGGTAACAACTGTAAAAAATCACTAAGCAATACACTTCTGTGTCAAGGTATTAACTTGTATGGAGCCTGCAAAGGTTCATCAAATAACCTTTCATGTCACCTGCACGGCACTCCTGCAACACAGATAGAGACTTTTTTTCAGACAGCTTTCCAACGGCAGCTACGTTATAATAAGTGACCAGAGCTGTTGTGGCATGGTGCCAGGAATAGCCTATCTTGTGAGCGTTACTTTCAGGGTCATTTGCTGTATGCAAGTATTGTATCCAAACAGCAAACCAGACAAGGAGGCAGCAATATGGCCTTCTCTGAATATCTCTTATATTCGAATTGATACTTTAAGCAGAATGAAGCCTATTCTTTTACAGACAACTGTGCCTTTAACCTCGTCTAGAGTAACGTATGATCTGCAAGTTGCAAGGACAGCAGCAGAGATACATACACTATTATCGACAAATTGCCCCGTGCATTTCGTAGAAATTCTAGGTCAAATCTTAAACATATCTGATACCAGTGGCATCGCACATGTATTTAAGACAACTTTTTCCGGGACTATTAGCACCCTTTGAAGCAGTCCTGAACATCTTCCCGAATTTCGTGCACTCTGTGTTCGGCGGCCTGCCTCTTCTTTTGGGACTCGTAGCAGGAATTATATTTTTGTTCCTTTTGCTCCGATATGGCAAGTCAAGTCACAGACAAACCCAGACAACAATGGAAGATACGTTCCTAGCGATGAGATACCGAGAAAGGATTACTAAGGTCCTCGGCTTGGCGAAGCTACGAGATCTGAATACTACCTGGTTTCTTTCATTCAGACCAATCTGGCAAGATTGCATCTTACCTGTTCTACGATGCCTGCTATGCGGAGAAGAATGCGTGTTGGACGTCTGTCTTACACTACCATCAGCAGTGCCTATGGATATCGATACTTTGCTTGGTTCGGTAACGGCTCATGCAACGTGTTGTCCCCAGCGGTTACCTACTCTGATGACGGCATTCGTTGAGACCTCACCATTACGATTAGGTGGCAGTGAGGTACGAGATGAAAGCGGCACACAGGTACAACCTTCTGTGAGCATTGCTGATCCAGACATCGATGATGGCAATGAGTCTCACATATGCACTATTTCCACTTTTTCATACTTGGTCAAACTTTCACCTACTGTTGTAGACGAATTCTTTGCCAGCCTATCTGAGTTAATGTTCTCTCCTAGCAACGAGAATAATTTTTGAATAACTTTTGAAAACATGAGCACACAGCGTTCCCTGAATTCGGCCTTCAGTTTTAATAAACAGAACTCCTAAAAAACTTTTGGAACTATTTTTGCCCTGAAAGCTAAATGCTTTTCCCGTTCCCAAAATATTTACCTTTTTTTGGCACATGGTACTCTGCTTAAAGTAGAACTATTCTTAGAGAACAGAAATTTCTTTTTTTAGAATCTCTATAGGCAATATTTTGACTTAGCCCCTAGCACATGTACAGTCTTGTATAAATATGTGATGAAATGGTCTCAACCTTCTCCTCTGTATTAAGAGCCATTTCATAAATGTAGTTTTCGCAAATCATTCAGCCAACATACCATATATGCATTATCTAAATGTTACCACTGCTTGAAAACGTACAGTATAATACTCATTTTTCGTGTATATACCATTTCAAATGCATTTTTTGTATTTTGGGGTGGGTTGGAAAACACATGCATCGTTATATGTTTAGTATTGCTTAGTATTTAGTAATGATGGACATTATACGTGGAGTGGGTGTTGTGAACGTATCTAGGACCCTATTTAAATATTCCCGATTTATGCCCTTATGTGGATATAACAAATCATACCCTTATAGGAATCATATCCATATTTAGTCATAGCCAATGCAGTCCAAATACGGCAAGGCTACTCCCATAGACTCCTAGAAAGTACAACGCGTTCTTTAAACAAACCAAGCCTCCAGCAGCCCGGGAATTCCCCCTGCTTCTGTTTTGATGTGTCCAAGAACTCCTGGAGTCCTAAAAGAACTGCGAGTTCTTAGTGGCGTCTTAAGTCCAACCTTACGTCAAACTCGGCACCTTCCAGGTATAAATATACCAGCATCTGCCTTAGCAAACACACGGTGGTTTGGAGCAGATCGGCTATCTACTTACCCGAAGCCCAGCTGTAACGAGAGCCGAAGGAAGCCGACCCTCCCATTGACGCACTGAGAGGGACGCTGTCTTTTCTCCTGCTGAGAAATTCAGCTCCAGTGTTTGCAGTCATCCTTGCGGGTTACTGGGAGATCGAGTCCTGAGAAAGAGATACAAGACCTCCTTCATTCTATAACCAAGGTACGTAGCTGATTAGATCCTTAGAGAATTCTTGATTCAGATTCTTGGCAAAAACTATCTTAACTTAAACTGCAGCTCACTTACTCCTTCCCATGTACTAGGCTTAGGTTAGGTACACCGGGGTAGGCGTATCTTAGAAGCACCAGTTGAGTACGTTTAGTCAATGATTTTATGTATGTATATATTTTATCCGTTTTAAGTATCTTATGGCTTAGAAACCATATAAATGCTTTTACAGTATTATTTCATAATACGCCTTTTACTATATGCACTTTACTTTGTGGCAATTCACTTCTCTTGCATGAGAAAGAAGACTGCTCAATAAATAACCACTTTTATTGAAAACGCCCGTCTTTCTATTTCTCTGCACTCCTGGTACAACTAAGTATGCACGATTGACTGAGTGAAATAGTTATCTATAGTTTCCGCGACTCTGGAGATATACTCCTTATTCTGGAGGGAGCAAAGTTGTCATGTTTATGCGGTTGTCAGAAACTAATCCCTTCTTGTCTATTCAGGGAAGTTAACACCTCCTTGTTTACTCGAGAATGTTTCTAGTGACCTCTGAGCTAGCTGGCATTCATAATTAAGTCTAACATATTCAATAGAGACCTAGTCGATCTCAGTCCTACGTCTAAACTATCGTTTACGTAATTCCAATGCGCAGAGCCTATGGGAATATAGGAACTACACTACACCCTTGAAGGCTGATTGTAATCTGGTATGCCACCCCTCGAGGCTGGTTGAACTCTGGTATAGTACCCTTGAAGGCTGGTTGAAATCTGGTATGTCGCCCCTGGAGCCTGGTTGTACTCTGGAATTAAGCTCTTTGAAGCTGGTCGTACTCTGGTATAGTGCCCTTGAGTTTTGGTTGTAATCTGGTGTGCCGCCCCTGGAGGCTGGTTGTACTCTAGTATATAGCCCCTGAAGGCTGGCTGTACTCTGGTATAGTGCCCTTGGGGGCTGGTTGTAATCTGGTCTGCAGCCCCTGGAGGCTGGTTGTACTCTGGTATTAAGCTCTTGGAGGCTGGTTGTACTCTGGTCTGCAGCCCCTGGAGGCTGGTTGTACTCTGGTATCGTGCCCTTGAAGGCTGGTTGTACTCAGGTATGCAGGTCCTGGAGGCTAGATGTACTCTGGTATAGTGCCCTTGAAGGCTGGTTGTAATCTGGTATGCCGTCCCTGGAGGCTGGTTGTACTCAGGTATAGTGCCCTTGAAGGCTGGTTGTACTCTGGTATGCAGCCCCTGGATGCTGGTTGTACTCCGGTATAGTGCCCTTGAAGGCTGGGTGTACTCTGGTATAGAGCCCATGAAGTTTGGTTGTACTCTGGTATGCAGGTCCTGGAGGCTAGATGTACTCTGGTATAGTGCCCTTGAAGGCTGGTTGTAATCTGGTATGCCGCCCCCGGAGGCTAGTTGTACTCAGGTATAGTGCCCTTGAAGGCTGGTTGTAATCGTTATGTCGCCCCTGGAGGCTGGTTGTACTCTGGTATTATGCTCTTGGAGGCTGGTTGTACTCTGTTATTTAGCTCTTGGAGACTGGTTGTACTCTGGAATTCAGAACTTCGAAGCTGGTTGGCGTGTTCTTTTATTTGGAGAGTTGTTGTGGTTGTAGTTCAGTTTAGAGTGCCTTACATTGGAAGTCAAACAAAGAGTTATTGCTTCATTTTCTTCACTCTTGAGCATGAATTGTAGATAACGACAAACTTTCAGCTTTCTTTAAGATGGTTATAGTATCTCCGAAGGTGTGCTGTGTTCCTGTTTCTCGCAATATCTCACTTTCTTTCTCTCTCTTTTCCATTCCAGCTATAATCTCCTATCTGTTCTTGACCTTTTCTCTCTCCATCGCTTCCTCCACTGTTTTTCCTGGTCTCATTTCCTCTCTCATCTAGGCAAGTCCCCATTTTTCTAAGTCTTTCACGCTCACTGTTTCTTGTACCTTCTATTACTCTCTTTGTCTCACTGTCTCTTCATACCACTAACTCTCTCTCTAAATATATGCTGATAACTTTGATATCACTGTTCCTCTTTCACTCTGTCTCTTTCTCTCTTTTCCTATTTTCATGTCTCACTATAGCCATTTCCTACACCATAACTAGCCCTCTCTTTCTTTGCCTCTGTCTCTAATGCTGTCACCCTCAGCTCTCTTTATCTCCATCTCTCAAGCCCATTATCTTTCACTCTCATGCACTCTCTATCATTCTATCTCTCTCACTCTCTCACTTTCTCTCATGTAGCTGCTCTACTGTGTTTCTCTCTCTTCTCCTCTCCCTTTCTTTCATATCTCTCTTTCCATCACTTGCTGGCACCCCACTTAATTTCTCTCTATATCTATGATAAACCTATTTCCTTTGTTTATTTCACAACTTTATTTAAGATTGGCATCTAAATACACAGTTTTAATAATCTGGAGTACAAATACACACGTATTGCCCTTTAAAGGGGTTGCAAACTATCGATAATCCCCACTTTAAGGGGAGTACTAAACGTATAATATCGAGGTTCCCACTAAACATTTGTTAGAAATGGGATTTCCAGTTGGCTGAGGCTTGCGCCAAAGCCAGGCAGAAACCACCACTCTAGTCAGGGCAAGGGAGTTACACGCCAAAGATAACCCCTGCTCACCCTCTCGGCAACGTGGCGCAAGCAGTAAGGCTTATCCCGGAGGCTATGTAAGTTAAGTGTTTGCGCACGCACCCTCAGCAACAACACCCAAGGCCCACCACAAAGGAAACTTCACACAAGATTATGTATAAAAATAAGCTTTGTATTATACCAAACACATTAGATAAAAACACACACTTTACAATGTGCCAACAGGCACGGGCAGAATTTACAGGGGATATATGTACAGGACAGGGTCACATGGACCACTGTCAGGAATATGCACTTTTAGACTTAGAATACTTGTTAGGAATAGCACTTTGTAGAACATAGAATAATAATTACTGTAGCACCAAATAGAAAATAAAGAACACAATCCGTAATCACTGGTAAGAGGTAAGTACCACCCATGCAACCCTAACCACCTTAGGAAAATATTACGCAGGGAACCAGGACCTCACTAGCAACACCTGTACTAGGAATAACAACCACCTGAGCATCAAAATACTTTTAGGGGTGTAGGCATAAAAACATTACACATGATGCATCACAACACAGGGGGCGTGGCTTGGGCGCCGATGGCGATGGTCGCCTGAGAGCTCGGCTCCGGGACTGAGCCCGGGATTATCCTGTTAATCGGAGGCCGCGGGGCACCCTAGCCCCCGCAAATCGTTGTTCAGCCCAACTGGACCCTGCTGGGACGCCTGGCACAGCCTGGACGGGTGGTGATCCGCCCGAAACTTGAAGTTTGTGGTCCCGCGGAGAGCGACCCAATATGGCGCCCGGACCCCTTGGTCCCCTTAGACGGGACCATTAACCTGAGAGAACGTCGCTGGTCATGGCGTGCCCTCCGCTCTTGTGTTTTCCTGGAGAATGAGGAGCTGGACTTTGCACTGCTGAGACTCTGATATTGGTAACTGCGCCCGGGCGGTCGGAGGCCCCTACCATAGTGGACCCCGGCACACGGACGCCTGGAGGGCCTGACGGGGGTGCCGACCCCCGACGCGGCGCTTGGCTGCATCCCCCGTTCGACCCGATCCCATGGGAAGCACAACCCCCTGGCGTCAAAAAGTCTCTGGTGGAGTGGGTGGCCCACGTTCCAGATCCTCGTCAGCCGGACGGGCCTACCCGGCCTGGCGCCGAGTGTCTCCGCCTCCTCCTCGGCGCCCTCAGACGACACGGGGGTGGCGCGAGCCGAAACTGAGGAGACCCGCCTGGCCCTGGAGAGGAGGAACACCGGCCCTCACCCCCGAGGGCCTCCATTCGGGGGAGTTATAGTCGGCGCCCGCACTGGGTGGCGCCCTCCTCTGAGTCCACACTGTGCACTTCCAGCGGCATGGGGAAGCCGAGAGGGGCCAAGGGGGCCACCCCGGCGGCCTCTGACTCGGAGACCACGGACAAGGAAGGCCATGGAAACCCGGGGAGTGCTGGTGGCGCGCCGCTGCAGCAACAGTTTGATCGCGTACTGGAGGCGATTGCGACCACACGCTCGGCCCTCCAGCAGGACATTGCCCAGGTGGCGACGAGCCTGGGCCTCCTCAGGGCGGATCATGGCAAGCTGTCGGACAGGGTCAAAGAAGTGGAGGGCTCGGTGAAGACCTTGGAGCCGGCGCAGCGCACTTTGGCCGCGGCAATGAAAGATGCCCTGACCCGGATTTCTGCCCTGGAGCAGCGAGCGGAGGATGCGGAAGGCCGTAACAGGCGCAACAACATCCGTGTGGTGGGCCTGCCGGAGAAGATCGAGGATGGCGACATGGTGGCCTACTTGGAGGCCTGGCTCCGAGACACGGTGGCCCCGGAGGGCCTATCCTCCTTCTACACCCTTGAACGAGCTCATAGAGTCCCAGCGAGGCCACCGCAACAAGGCCGAGCGCCGCGCCCGGTGGTGGCGCGCCTCCTCCATTTTCGCGACAGGGACCTCATTCTCAATGCCGCTAGACATAATGGCCCCTTCAAGGTGGAGAACAGCCAGGTGAACATCTTCCCGGACTACACTTATGAAACCCAACGCAGGCGGTTTTCATTCTTGGCGGTCAAGCGCGAGCTTCGGAGCGAGGGCATCCAATACTCGCTCTTATTTCCTGCACGGCTCCGCGTCATTGTCGATGACAAGTCTCAATTTTTTGATACCCCGGAAGATGCCTGTAATTGGCTTGAACTTTATAGAGCTGGGAAAGATGGCTTTGCCTCCGCATCTCAACCAACGGCGGAGCCAGGACGGCGACGGCGATCCACGAGGGTGCGGGGTCGACGGGGCCGGTCGGGCGGCCCTTCTACTGCGGAGACATCGACGGAGCGGAAGGGGGTACTGGAGGTGCTGTCTGCGTTGTCTGGTTCACGAGATGATACCATCGCGGAAGAGGAGAACCCTGGTGGCGAGAGGGCATCGACGGACTCGGAGGACTCGGTGGCAGATAGCACCGGCACACCGGAGGTCACGCCAAAATCGGCTGAGGACCTTCTTGATGGACAAGGTTGACGGGGTGAGCTGCATCCTTTTGGGTGGGGGCCCGTAGCGGGGGTGGCGGGAGCCGATGGTTCAGCATGATCCTCGAAGAAGCGGGGGGTTGTTGTATAGCTCCTATATATCCTTATATCGTGTTAAGTTAGCATAGGTACATTTGAGATTTAAACGCCATTTTTCCTTTCTTGCAACTTCTGCACACGACCCTTAATTGTTGACTTAGCTTTCAACCTAGTGGTTTGCCGTGGTGTATGTGAGAATAATATGTTATTGCTCTGATATCAGTTTTGTTTAATAAACCATGTCTGCACGGAGAGTGCTGAAGTTTCAGGAGCAACACGATATGGAATTGTTATGAGGTCTGATCTCCACGCCTTCATAGTCATAACACAAGTGCAGCCTTTGCCAACTTGGGCTTGAGGCGGGATTGATATTGCTTTGCACGAGAATTGTTAACACACTTGATGCGGTGCACATGCAGAGAGAGCTGGTGTATGCTGATGTGATTCCTTCATGCTAGGACACTAAGGTATGGGCCCGCCCTAAAACAACCCAAAGAGACCTTCTTAGCTAATAATATAATATATGTGTTAGGGAGGGTGAGATATAAGTGTTGTTAACTCTTATTCATTACAGCATGTTAACATGCTGTCACCATTCGCTTTTTATGTCTTAGTAACTATGCTGATAATTTTGATACTGATAATAAGTATACTTGTATTATCTAAGATACTGCGCCTGAGAAGACGGCATTAGTAAATAAACATTTCAAATGCACATGTGTCTTCTTTACTCCATGTTCTGGTTTGTAATGATAATATAACAAAAGAGTGTTCATGAGTCCCACGTACCCTGAGGTACTGTAAGTTCATGTTCTGGTTTGTCTAAACATTGGGAGTTTGATATGTCCAATGAGACACTGTAGCTAGCTCGGTAAGGGGTGAGTTGGTTGCTAAGGTAAGTTTTGGGACATCCTAATTTGCCGAGATTCCACTCCTCTGTGCACAGTTCTGTGTGAGTACAGAAACCCTGCAACATGGCGCCCAACGGTTTCGGTGGTCTTATATCATGACACTCGAGTAGTTTATCGTTCATGCCTTAACCCCTTCACATCCGTTTCCGGAAAACGGGGTGTCGGTGAAACCTACCTATTTTTTGAAATAGGTCTTTATTCAAGCTTGATTCTTTCTTAAACGGTTTCTTTGAATTACTACCCAGTTGTGCTACAAAGTATTCTTTGTGTGTTCTTGTTTCCAGTGTTGTCATGGCGGCGGTGGCTATTGCGCAGCATAGTCGCGTAGCGGTACGCAACCATCTTCAGACGTACCAGGTCCCAGTAGATGGGATGGCTGTGATTTTCGTGGTATGTGCAGATCCGGCGTTTCCTTACAAGTTGTTTTACTCTTGGGTTACGTTTCCGGCTGTGGACGCTAATTCTGGTTTGTTCCACTCCTACACCGCCTCGGATGTCCCAGCTGAATATACGCCGTACAGGGCATTGGAAATACCTATTGATCATTGGCAGCATCGAGTTTGGTTTGATGGCGCCCTCCCCCACTCTTTGTCCCCTGCGAGGTTAGGTCCACTCTCAATTCCAGGTACAAATTGGCCTGCGTTGGGTGGCTTTACCCCGCACCCGAATCACGGGGCTTGTACCCTGGCAGAAATTCGCAGGCTACATGTAGTTTCCATTTCCGTGATTCGTGCTTTAGTGCAATACATCGGTCGTCATCTTCCTGGTGGTCCCCAGGGGGGTGCGGCCGCTCCCATGGAACGAGGCGGAATGCGTCTCAATCCAGTGATGGTTAATTCGGTTTTTAGTGCGCGTCCTGTTGACAACGATGACTTCCCATTCTGGCTTGCAGAGAAGTTTGATCAACTGGAGGCGGTTTTTCCGAATTCTACTCCTGCTGATAAACATAGAATGTTAACGATTACTCTACCGAAGGATATTACTCCTGAACTTGCTGACTGTGAAAGCTGGGGAAAAACTTTTGCGGCAGTTTATACGAGGTGCTTCGGCACCCCGTCTATGAATGCTCTGCCTGAAATAATTAGACGTGTTCAGAATGATCACGGTCCAGAGGCTGCGGTTGAATTGGGTATGCGCCTGTGTGGTTCGTTTGAGATTGTAAGTGATCTCATTCTCTCCAATGTTAAAGGAGATGCAGTTAACTTTCAGGTGTCGAATGCTTTGGCTGCTCTGCCCGATGACGACAAACCCCGCCAGTTAGCAAAGATTGTGGTGGCCGCTTATAAGACAATTGGCCGCACAAGTAGAGGTCTGAAATATTTTCCAGTGAAGGATAAAAAACAACCTCAGGGACAATCTGCAGTGACAGATGTCCAGCCCAAGTCCAAAAAACAGAATTGGCCTAAAAACAGACACAGGGGAAGCAGACTAGGCAAACTCTGGATCCTGTTCCTGCAATACAAGCTCCTGCGCCGGCAGACAGAGTTTATGATTTGCGCGATCGCGCGATGATTAAATCACCTGATCGTTTTCAGGGTTCTGATCAACGCTCTCCTCGTTCCTTTCAGGAAACATCGGCCCAGAAGACCGGTGGTGGAGGAGGGGGTGGACGTGGACGTGGTGGCCAGCAAGGACGTGGTCAGTCCCGACAGACAGACGGCGCAGTGAAGCAGGAGGATTCTACGCCTAAGCGTCCGCAGTTTGCGAAGAAGAAAGTCGCCGCCTTAACAGCGCATAGATATGCCACAGATAGTGAGAACGCGGCTTCGGAATCTGACGTGGGCTCTGACCTTGCTGGACAGCGCGGCGGAGATTACCATAGTCAGAGAGGCGCTCCGTCCACTACTGAGGGTGACAGCGACTGAAGTTTTTGTTGTTATAGAAACAGCCGATACGAGATTGGCTCCCCCTGAAAGACTTTTTGAAATTGTCCTGTTAATTGAAGGTGACATACAGCGTACTGTCAGAGGGGTATTTTGGGAGAACCTTTCGTCTACGTACGACATTTTGCTTTCCGAGGCTGACTGGCCCCCACCTTTTGTGCTCGCAGCGCCGCGAGGGGAGGAGGTAATCCTTCCCAGTTTCGCGCACACTGTCTCAACTGAGCATGCGCAGCATTTTGCGGAAGAGTGGGCTCGTGCTCTAGCACCGGCTCTCTACCGCAACCAATGTGGTTGGGACAAATTGTCCCCATGCCACGAAATTCCTTTGCGGTCTGAGCCGCAGCCTCAGCCTCAATATCCCATACGGCGTGAAGCTAAATCAGCCGTCGCAGAAATCCTTGAACAATTGGAATATCAGGGAGTTATTGAAATGTGTGTGTCACCAATGAATAATCCCCTTTTTACTGTGACCAAACCTGACGGATCATATCGTTTGGTATTGAATTACCGGCATTTGAACTCGCATTGCCGTAACTGTGCAGTACAGAATACTCACGGCTCTGCCCTTGTGGATAGTCTAGTGCGTAAGCGTTTCAAGACAACGCTTGACATTTCCAATGGTTTTTATGCCCACAGACTGGATGGCTTTAGCTCCCAATGGACTAGTTTTACGTCCGCTGGTGTGCAAAAATGCTTCCGGCGACTCCCAATGGGCTACAAAAATAGTCCAGGGGTCTTCACCTCCAGAATAGTCACACTATTGGAGGGAATCGATCCGGATGCATGTTCTTATGTGGATGATATTTATCTCACAGACGACGAAATTTGGATGCATCTGTGTCGAGTGAATTCCATAATTTGTACTTTTGCTGACATGGGTTACAAATTTAACTTTGCAAAATCGCACATTGCTGAACACACAGTGTTGTTTTTGGGCTATGAGCTCAACAATGAAGGTAGAGGTTTGGCTCCTCACTTCTTAGAGAAGTGCGCACAATTGCGCGCTCCTACAACACTGAAAAAATTACAATCTTTACTGGGCTTTTTGAATTTCGGCAGAACTTACATTCCGGAATATGCCCAGCGTATCAAGCCTTTGTATGCTTTGATACAACCGACTTTCTCAAAATCATGCAGGCTGATCTGCTCGCTTCTAAATATTTACTGACTCGTGATAACCACACCAACCTGGTAATAAGAATAATTCCTGGGACGGTGGGTTTCACATACCTCACTTTTAATGAAGGTGACACAGTACCTATTGCTTACAAGTCACACTTGTACACTTCGGCTGAGATGCGGTTTCCCACAGTGGAAAAGATTTTAACTGCTGTACAGATGGCTATTCTAAAGGAACGAGCACTGTCTCAGGGGAAACGCATGCTAGTGGTAACACCCTGTCCTCACTTGGAGGCAGTCACGAAAGCCAGTGTACCGAATTCAAAGGCTTTGCACCCTCGGTGGATTCAGTGGGCAGCGTCATTGTCATCCACGGATGTCATGTTTATTTTTGACGCTTCCTTACGGTCGCAGGAGTACTTGCAGTATGAATTCGTTCATCCTGCTCCTCTGGCGATGCGACCTTTGGAGGACTTCCATTGCATCATTTACACTGATGGGTCGGCGCAGGTTGCGCATGGCTCTAAACATGCCTACGTTTCCGCATGCGCCATTGTGGTCGGTGCTATGTTGAATGATGAGTTCATTTCCAGGGAGGTACACACGTTGCCCCTGGGCGATTGCACCGCACAATTGGCAGAGCTTCGTGCTCTCTTACTAGCTTTGGAGTACGCAGATCCAAGTGTTACTACTCTAATTGTAAGTGATTCTTACTACTGTGTCCAGTCTTACAATGAAAACTTGTTCTTTTGGATTCAAAATGATTTTCATGATTCCAAGGGTAGCACAATAAAACATAAAATGATCTGGGTTCGAGTGGCAGAGCTTAAGGCTATGTTGCCACTCGTTTATGTGATTCATACTCTCGGTCATCAGCGCGTGGGAGTTCACGCTGTTGGCAACTCGCTTGCTGATGAAGCGGCGAAATCAGCAGTATCTACATACTTAGTTGCAGCAGTTACTAGGTCTAAAACCAAGATTGATAGCGACATCTTGGCAGCGATTGCTGCCTCTGAGAAGGGAAGTAAACATCCTGCGGGATTCCCTTCGAAGTATAAATACCACTTAAGTCCCGAAAAGGTTCCTTTTGTGACAATTCCTGATGTTGGGGAACGGCTGATTCCCAACTCGGATCGCAGAGCAGACTTGATTACAGCGGCTCATGAAGGTGTGGCGTCTGCGCATGCGGGCGTCTCGGCCACTGTAACTCAATTACAATTACGTTTCTGGTGGCGGGGACTGTACAAACAGACGCGTGATTATGTCCTTCTTTGTGACATATGCCAGCAGATTAAACATTCAACTGCTACGCGTCCGCCTCAGACTCAGTTGTACATTTCTAATAAACCGCTAGGCTGTGTTTATTTAGATCACTGCGGTCCATTTTCATCTGATACTGCGTATAAATACATCTTAGTAGCAGTTGACTCATGCACACGCTTTGTGTGGGTATGGCCACATCGCAGCGCTGATTCACGGACTGTCATTAGAGATTTGCGTATCTTTATAGGGATTTTTGCCTGTGGTACCTTCCATTCGGATCAGGGTCCGGCTTTCGCCTCTAAGGCGTATAAGGATGCCATGACTTCGATGGGGGTCCAAGTCAAGTTTTCGTCACCCTACAGACCTGAGGGTAATAGTGTAGTTGAACGAATGAACCGTGATTTAAAGCAATCTTTGACAGCCCGAGTTATAGGCACTGGCAGAAACTGGCTGGCTCACCTCTATGGCGTGCAGCGTGCTCTTAATAATCTCCCTAGAAGGTCTCTGGGTGGGCGGACCCCATACGAAATGCTCTTTGGCATCAAGATGTACGTCCCTGACCTTGACGGTCTAGACTCTGTGGTTCGCGCCACTTCCTTTGACGCAGATGAACATTGCAATGTTTTACAGAATCTACAAAAGACCAGAGACAGTCTTGCAAAGGAACATTTGCCCTCCACATCGGATGATGCGTTGCAGATCCCGGTAGTTGGCTGGCTACCCCAAATTGGAGAACTGGTTCGAGAGAAGATCGACAACAAGAAAGAGTTTGGTCCCTCCTATCGAGCTCCAGTCCCAGTGCTTGGAGTGAAGGGCACAAGAACAGTCATTTTACCACCACTTCCAGGTCGTAAGGAAAACAGGTTTATTTCTATTGACAATGTCAAGATACACAGAGTGGCCGATTCTTCTTAGCATGACACCGGCTGTTTCCTGTCCTTCCATTGTGAGAAATTCAATTATGCCCACTGCCTCTAATATTGAACCTGAAGTGGCCATCGAATTACCTGCTGTTTCCAGTCCATTATTAAATAATTTGCCCGGAACTAACATGGATGAGACAGACTATACATACCCCACTAATTTGTCCATGCCTGACCTGCAAGCTCGTTTAGCCACGGAATCCAGATTTTCATTTGACTCTGCTTCCCTTGCCTCGAAAAAACCCTCTCAAATTGCGGTATATGCTAGCCTGTTTAAAAAACATTTTTTGATTCCTCCTTGGATATACATTTGGCTGGTTCTTTTTTCGGTTTATCTTTTTATGTCAATTGGTTTTGTGTTTTATTTTTTTCGGATTATGAATGGACACTATGTCGAGGAGAGAACTTGCATTACTCATTTAAATGGAACATTGGCCCCACTTTCCTCTTCACATTCTACACACAGATTAAAAAGAGACTTGACTTTGGTTAACATCACAGCATGGCCTGTTCTGGATGGAATCGCGTGGGATGCAGTTCGTTTTCAGATTCATGGCCCAACGGAAGTCGTTAATGTTCCTAATGTACTAAGAGTTAATATGGGGGATGTGGTGAAACAAAACATTCGTTCTGATGATTGGGATGTTAATGCTGTGGAAAGTTTGTTTTCTGATTTGAAATACTATGCTGCTTTTGATGCTGAGGATTTATATTTAGAATCTGCTAATTATGGTGAATTGTTCTGTTACCAACATTATGGCAATCACTTCTTACACAAAACATCTTCCCGAAGGGAGGCTGTTAATTTTACTCAGTGGGAACATTGCCCAGCTCCTACACAAGGGAGTTCAGAAACGTTTCTTAAAAAGTATACTTATTTCACTGACTTTAACCAGTCCAATCCCGAGTCCTTTTATTTTAAATTTCACAAACAGCCACTGTCCAAGGTTAGACTTACCGATACAAAATTGTTGTACTCGAAGGCCTTCCTAGATCAATTAGTTACTGGGGGCTATGAGTTATGGAAGGAAACAATAGACCTTAAATCAGTTTGGGGTTCACGGGCCTGGCAGGTACGAGGCACTGAGGCTTTGCACCGTGCATGTCTCATCCCAAATCATATGTTGTTTTTAAATGAAACCATTTCCCAGACCACATGCTTTGGATTGGCTACGTCTAAAAGGTTAAACACCCCGTCTTTCCCGGAGTTGGAGGAATATGAGAATTGGAGTAATTTTACTCAATTGTCCATTAAAGATATACAGGCTCTGTTTCTTAATTCCTCCTTTAACATTTCCAGTATGAATCCCAGGGGTTGGCTGCTTTGGCACCGTAGTGCTGATTCTTGCCAAAAAAGATTTTTGAATATATCTGACGGTTTTAAGACTGTTAGATCTGATCCCCGGTTTGATTTGAGTCATACTGTCACCTCTTACTCTGTGGGCAAGTTGTGTCAAGCTTGGCTGAAACATTCAACTTTACCTGCGGTTAAGTATCACCTTTCCAAACTGAATGCAGACGTGGATTTGAATGATTTCATTAAAGGCCCAGCTAGTGGCAGGTCGAAAAGGTGGTTATATGGGGTTTACAATGAAATTTGGAAACTCTCACAGATTGAGGCCGCTTCACGCCTTAGGGCTATTGATCAGGCAAATCTTGAGAAAGTGCTTGCAGTTGTTGACAATAGCATTAACGTGCTTTCCTCTAGAATTTACACATTAGATAATATTGTGTCGTCTGTTGTTGATATTGTGCATGATGAAGTGTCAGTATTATACCATGGTCAAAATCAATTACGGTCAATCATGCAGTTTGCATGGACACTTCAGACTCTGAAAATGGGTAAAGTTCCCTGGGGATACATGAACGTTTCCTCTTTATTTTCCCCGTTTAATTTGACTGACAAACAACGCTTGCTTTCAATGCGTGATGCTTCCTTTTCTATGCTACATATTGAAAGGTTGGAATCTTTACCTTTTTCTGTGGCAGAATCCACTGCTGCTACGTGGCTTATCCACGGTTTAATAACGCTGCCTTTTGCTTTATATAAGTTTTCAAATTGTATGAAATATGTGCCAATAGGTCGTTTTGAACCCTTAGGTAGCGGTTTTCTTCATGAGGTCTGGTCACTCCCATACACATACAGATGTTTCAAGGATGAACAAGAAGTTTATCTAACAGGGGATGAGTGTACTGAGACACCAGATCATTCTTTAATGTGCAGACAAATACAGTTACACGGTTCATGTAACAAGGACCGACCGAATATGGCTTGCGTTTTACAGGGCACGCCAGTTCCTGCTATCATCCCCACGTTTAAATTGTTAGAGAATGGTAGTTATTTAATGCTCAATAATGAAAACTGTTGTGGTTTAATTAAAGGTATAGCTTTCATAGTAACGGTTAGTGAGCGAGTTATTTGCTGCAGAAATGTTCTTTATCCTCCCACACGTGAACATAGGGAGTCTTCCATTTGGCCACAGATACCGACCTTGGGAGCAGAATTCAGCGGCATGGCTAGAATAAGAGCTCTATTGTCCCAGAAAGAGGTGGCCTTGAGCTCGGCCCGTGAAACTTTCGTGCTTCACATTGCTAACACCCGTACGGAGGTTCAGGCTCTTTTAAATACTGATTTGCCTTTGCATTTCGGAGCCATGGTCCGTTCTATCTTTAACGCATCCTCCACAACGGGCCTAGCACATTTTTTTAAAGTTGTTAGCGGTGGTCTCGTGACTTCCTTTGAGAAGATTTTTGGAGTCATCCCTGCCTTCTTCCATTCTATTTTTTCATCCTTATTTGGAGGGTTCCCGTTTTTACTTGCATTAGCGGCTGGCGCATTGGTGGTTTTCTGCCTTTTTAAATATGGATGCCCTTCCTGTGCAAGACCACGCTCAGCTGCTACTGACGCGGTTTCGCAACCGCATGCTTGATTATTATGGCACACTGCCGTTGGCGACTCTAAGCACGGCGTTTGGATTATCTTTTCGGTTCTCCTATTTCACCTGTGTCCAGCCTGTATTTCGCTGCCTGACCTGTGATTTCCTTTGGGCCATTGATTTGTGTCTCTGCGGACCAATATCTTCTGACGTCGATTTTGATCAACTGATGAGTCCTATCATTGCTCACGAGTTGGTTTGTTCTGACGAAAGGATTATGGCCTTGGCGGTGGCACATGGACTAATGGGTCCCTGGGATGTGTTGTCGGCAGCGCGAAATTTCTTGGAACGAAGTTTTCTTGAAAACCCACCGAGCTGTCCTCTGATGGTTATAGAGGATCCGGTGCTGGAAGATCACGTATGTTCCTTTCATCTTTTAAATTGGATGGCTGAACTGTTTTCGGATGAGGACAGTGACTTCCTCCTGGAGGCTGTTGCGGCTTACTTTTCATATACAGTCTTATCATAGACACTGCCTCAAATTGACATGCTGATTGATAGCATTTCCTTGATTTTATTGACTTTTGGTCAAGACATTTTATTTTTGCTTGCCTATTGGCTTGAGCCACATTATACTTGTGGGCTATTTTTTAGCATTAGTTTTTATAATTGAATTTTTATTCATGCTCGTTTATAATTGGATTCTGCTCTCATGTGATGGCACTTCTGTTATCTTATTTAGTCCGTTCTCGGATCATGGGGGGGTGTTGTATAGCTCCTATATATCCTTATATCGTGTTAAGTTAGCATAGGTACATTTGAGATTTAAACGCCATTTTTCCTTTCTTGCAACTTCTGCACACGACCCTTAATTGTTGACTTAGCTTTCAACCTAGTGGTTTGCCGTGGTGTATGTGAGAATAATATGTTATTGCTCTGATATCAGTTTTGTTTAATAAACCATGTCTGCACGGAGAGTGCTGAAGTTTCAGGAGCAACACGATATGGAATTGTTATGAGGTCTGATCTCCACGCCTTCATAGTCATAACACAAGTGCAGCCTTTGCCAACTTGGGCTTGAGGCGGGATTGATATTGCTTTGCACGAGAATTGTTAACACACTTGATGCGGTGCACATGCAGAGAGAGCTGGTGTATGCTGATGTGATTCCTTCATGCTAGGACACTAAGGTATGGGCCCGCCCTAAAACAACCCAAAGAGACCTTCTTAGCTAATAATATAATATATGTGTTAGGGAGGGTGAGATATAAGTGTTGTTAACTCTTATTCATTACAGCATGTTAACATGCTGTCACCATTCGCTTTTTATGTCTTAGTAACTATGCTGATAATTTTGATACTGATAATAAGTATACTTGTATTATCTAAGATACTGCGCCTGAGAAGACGGCATTAGTAAATAAACATTTCAAATGCACATGTGTCTTCTTTACTCCATGTTCTGGTTTGTAATGATAATATAACAAAAGAGTGTTCATGAGTCCCACGTACCCTGAGGTACTGTAAGTTCATGTTCTGGTTTGTCTAAACATTGGGAGTTTGATATGTCCAATGAGACACTGTAGCTAGCTCGGTAAGGGGTGAGTTGGTTGCTAAGGTAAGTTTTGGGACATCCTAATTTGCCGAGATTCCACTCCTCTGTGCACAGTTCTGTGTGAGTACAGAAACCCTGCAACAGGGTGGGGTGCCTTGCCTTTGCCCCGAGGGTTTCCGTTGCTGTTTGGGGCTTGCATTAGTCCTGGTAGCCAGGGCATCGAGGGCCCACTGCCACCACCCAGCCCGCACCCGGCCCTTAAGGCCTTCCTACGGTGGCGACCGTAGGATTAGTTTGGGACGAAGGGTTTTCTGAGGGCTTGGTTTGGATGGGAACTAGATGGAATTATTTGGGTCCTGTTCTGGGGAGGGTGGGCAGGGGTTTGGTTAATGTAAGAGTTGTTGAGTTCTGGTTGGGGGAAATGACCGCCATCAGTGCTGGGGGGATTGTTGTATGCTTTTTGTTGAGACCCAGATGGGGAGACTTTGCACGAACAGTATGGGACAATGGCTGACGTTGCTAATGTGAAGTGTATTACTTGGAACGTGCGGGGGCTTCATACCATGTTTAGGCGGCACAAAGTCCACGCTTATTTAGTGCGTAGGGGAATACAAATGGCGCTGCTGCAGGAGACCCATTTGACCAAGGCGGAAGGGGCGGCGCTACAGCGCAGATGGAGGAGGCAGGTCTTTCATACGTCGTACTCAGCGTATGCCAGGGGGGCGCTAATCTGGATTAGGGCTGGGGTTCCCTTCCAGGTCACAAACTCAGTGGTAGATCCAGAGGGGCGCTACGTGGCCATCTCGGGTACTCTGGGGGGGAGGGCCCTGAACGTTTGCTGTGTTTACGCACCTAACATGGACCAGATTGCCTTCCTTTCTAGGTTATCGGGCTCGCTGGCCCACTTTTTTACGGGGCCCCTCCTGCTCGGTGGGGACTTCAATTCGGTAGTGGATGTGGAGACCGATCGTTCACACCCGCCCCTTCCTGATTCTCCGGTCCGCCGTGTGGCCAAGGGCCGTAGGGACTGGCAGACACGGTGGGGTCTGACGGATATTTGGAGAGCGCAACACCCTGAGGCTAGAGATTACTCCTACTTTTCGGGTCTTCACGAGTTGCACGTTCGGCTGGACGGGTTTCTTGGCTCGACTGAACTGGTTTCAGCGGCCGTCCGTTCCGAATACTTGACTAGGACCGTTTCGGACCATAATCCCCTCCTGCTGGCCCTTCGCTGGTTTCCAGGGGCGCCGGCGGTGCCCACCTGGAAGTTACGCCCTGAGATCCTCGAGGACACTGTATTCAGAGCGGACTTAGGTGATAAGATCGAGGAGTATTTCGCGTCCAATGGGGGCTCTGCGAACTCGAGGGCACTGGAATGGGACGCTTTTAAGGTGGTGGTAAGGGGTTATTGCATCTCCAAGAAGGTAGGGGTGAGGCGGGTTATCCTTGAGGACTTGGGCGTGGCTGATCGGAGGCTCCGTGAGTTGGAACTCCGCCGCCCCGGGCACCCTGAACTCCAGGGACGCACGGCGGAGGCAAGGGAGGCGGTGGCGGCTGAGGTTGAGCGGCTGCGCTGCTTCGACTACAAGGCCTATGCGGTTCGGTCCCTTGCAGAAGGGGATAGGTCGAGCGCATTGCTGGCATGGCTGGCTAACCCTACGCGCCAGACCTCACTGACGACGTCCATGCGCATGGCGAACGGGACCATGGTGCACACTCAACCGGAGATTTTAGGCTGCTACCGGCACTACTATGACCAGTTGTATCGCAGTCGTGCTGCCAAAGACCCTGACCTTCTCGAGGACTATCTGAGGCCCCTGGAACTCCCAGTAGTGGAGCCCGACGTGGCGAAAGCCCTGGGGTCCGATATTGAACTAGGGGAGGTCCGCAGCGCCATTAAGAAGATGGCGCGGAATAAGACCCCAGGCCTGGATGGTCTTCCTGTGGAATTTTACGCGGCCTATGCCGACCTTTTGGCTCCAAGACTGGTGACTGTTTATAGAGAGGCGAAGAGGCTTGGCCGACTGCCTGGCTCGATGCGCGAGGCCCTGGTGGTTCCCCTCCTCAAGCCGGGGCGGGACTCGACCGATCCGGCGTCCTACCGTCCTTTATCGATGCTGACGGTCGATTATAAGATTCTGAGCAGCATCTTGGCCTCGAGACTGCTGGGCCATATGACCTCCCTGGTGCATGAGGACCAGGCTGGGTTCATCCCCAAGCGCAACACAACGATGAACATCCGTAGGTTGTTCCGCTTGCTGGGGGACCCGCTGGTGGATGCCCCGTGCCCGGTGGTCCTATCGGTGGACTTAGAGAAGGCGTTTGATAGCCTGGAATGGGACTACCTACACGCTGTGTTGCGGCGATTCGGTCTCGGCGAGGGCTTCATCAGGTGGACCGCGGTCTTATATACCTCCGCATCGGCCAGGGTTCGGGCGGGTCCATTAATCTCCTCGGAGTACCCAGTAGAAAGGGGTACGAGACAGGGCTGTTCGTTATCCCCACTTCTCTTCGCGCTAGCGGTGGAGCCCCTCGCATTGTTACTCCGTTCGGGGGCGCATTACAGTGGGTTCTGGACACCTTCGGGCCCGCACCACGTTTCGTTATATGCCGACGACCTGTTGCTCTTCCTTGAGGACCCAGTCGAGGCCTTACATGGAGCTGAGACGGCGCTCACGGCGTTTGGGGTGGTCTCGGGCCTACGAGTGAATTGGGCCAAGACATGCCTTTTCCCGGTTCGCAGAGGCACCCCTAGTCCGGTCCTCAATAGAGAGCTTAGATGGGAACCTGACTGCTTCAGGTACCTGGGAGTGTACATCTATCATGATCCATCTGACCTCCTAGACGGAAACATTACCAGATGCAGTCGAGCTTTACGGGGGAATATGGACTTCTGGGCTACGCTACCGCTCTCGTTGGCGGGGCGGGTCGCTCTCCTCAAAATGGTGGCTCTTCCTCGGCTGCTGTACTATTTCCGGGCGCTACCGGTTTGGATCCCGCCAGCCACTTTTAGGCTCCTCCGGTCGATGATAGTCGGCTTCCTCTGGGGCTCGGGCCGCCGTAGAGTGGCCCTTAAGACCCTGATGAGGCCGAAAGCCGAGGGGGGACTCGCGGTGCCGGATCTTGAGAAATACTATCTGGCGGCGCAGCTCCAGACCCTCACCCAGGAGATTGCCAGGGAATTCCGTGGCCCGGAGGACAGGAGGGGTATAGGGATAGCCAGGCATGTCCTGTCCTTCATAGCTCTACGCCAACGCTTGACCTTGCAGGATCTGACGTTGGAGGAAAAGACCCTTCGCCTATGTTGGAACCGGGCTCACGCCCGGGGACAATTGCGGATACCATATGCGCCTGAAATACCGTTGGGGATGTTGACGGCCTTGCCCCATGGCGGCGATTGGTCGCGTTTGGCGGACTGGGAAGGCGCGGGGTTGCAGTTGGTGGGGGATCTTTATGAGGCTGGGGTACTTTTGCCCTTTCAGGAGCTCATTGACCGCTTCGGGATTCCCCACGGTGACTTCCTGTTGCACTCGGCCCTGGTCCGTGCGATCCAGGCACATTGGAAAGGCGGACGGGAGGAACCTCCTACGTCTCCGGTGTGCCAATACGTCATGATGTCTGCGGGCACGGTGAAGGCGGTCACCTGCCTCTACGGTAGGTTGATCAATGAAGGGCTGACCCCCCTTACGACCCTGAAGGCCCGGTGGGAGGCAGACATAGGCAAGGAAATCCCGGAAGCGACCTGGTCTCAGCTCGTACGACGGGCCTGGAAGGGGACGCGCCACGCCCGTTTTCAGTTGGTCCACTATTACATACTCCATCGGGCATATCTGACCCCGGCGAAAATCCAACAGTACTTCGCCACGGGCTCAGCAACCTGCCCCAGATGCCCGGCGCCGGAGGCGGACCTCCTACATATGTTGTGGGCCTGCCCGGGTTTGTCCTCCTACTGGGTGGAAGTGGAGAGGACCCTGACGGAGGTGACGGGGAGACCACTATCGGTCGATGCGGCGGTGGGTCTCTTGCATTGGTTTCCACATACCCCCAAAAACAAAATTTCCAGTAAATTTATTGATTTAGGGCTTTTATTGGCCAAACGAGAGGTGACCAGGAACTGGAAGGCACGTGCTGGTCCGACTGGGAGCAGGTGGCATAACGAACTCTTGAAGTGGGCGGCGGGAGAAAGCACGTTGAGATACCAACTGGCTGGGAGACAGCGTAACGAAAAAGCACAGGAGGCAGCGCTAGAATGGGAGACGCTAGTGCAGGCCCTCAGAGACTATTGCGCCCCTGGCGACTCTGATGGTGAGATTGCAGCGAGCCCTGAGTCCCGATAGGCGATTGCGTTTTCTGTTTCTGATACGCTCATCTTGGGTCTCTCACGAATCCCTTTGCGGCTGCTACCATACACTGATGGCTGGGGTGGGTTAGGGAGGGAATTTTTCCTTTTTTTGTACTGTAGTGTTTTATGGGTGGGACTTTCTTTTGGATTTTGGGGCTTGTTTAGAAAAGCAGATGACGGACAGTGGATCATCCGGACCAGCCTTGCTCTCCTGCTGAGCTCCCGCTGGATTTTATCGCCCAGCCTTTGGACTGTGGGCTGAATGATTATATATGAAAATGTGCTGCGGGGGGTGAGCCGGATGCGGTTAGTTGATTTCAGTGGAATGTTGGTAATGGTCATATATGTAACAGTTTGCTGATTCCTGCAATAAAAATATATTTCAAAAAAAAAATTAAAAAAAATGATGCATCACAACACATTCAGAGGTGTAGGGAAAAACACATGATGCATAAACATACATTCAGCGGTGTAGGGAAGAGCACATGACGCATAAAAACACATTCAGAGGTGCAGCAAAGAACTATTGCGCAGAAATCACATAGGCCACAACCTGTGACTGTCCCCAGGCCAACTGGCCTCTCTGGGGCTGAAACGCTCTGTGTCCCAATGTCAGGGGGACCTAAACGGAGCAGCTGCCCACTAAGTGCTGGGCAGCTGTGGAGATAATGGGACCAACACGGTGGAGCCTCGTGGGCTCTGGCCACCAAAACACTCGTGGCCCCGTGAGCCTCGCTGGGCTCAAGAACAACTGTGGGGCAAGGTGGGAGCCTCGGTGTTCCGAAGAAAGAATGGCCAGTGTGGGGAGAGCGGCCCGCTGCCTGCCGGGGCCACTCTACCACCCAGAAATGCTCCCAAATTGTCGGAGTCCCTCTCGGGGGACTCGAAATTAAATAAATGTGCCCTAGAACCTCGTGGGCTCTAAACAAACAAAATGTGCCCTGAGCCTCTCGTGGCTCTTACGAAATGCTGGCACCTTCAGTGGAGTCCCCCCTCTGGGGACTCAAAAGAAACAACTGCCCCACTCTTGGGACAGGCAACGACAATCTGCCCCGATGTTCCCCCTCTCCCTCTCAGCACTAGGGAGACTCGTCGGAGCGGCCCACTGCCAGTCGGGGCCGCTCGGTGATAGGTGGGAGGAGCCCTGCACCTCCCTGAACCCAACAACCCGGGTCTTCACTCACCAGGACTTCTGCTGCCGAGCCGCATGTCTCTTCTCGCGGCGGCGGCTCCTCTGCTGGGTGGCAGCTCTCACCGGTGCCTCTGCGTCGGTGTCCTCCCTCACTCAGGGCTTCTCCTTGGGGTTTGTGGCGTGGGCAGTACCCGGGGCTCTCCCTCACTCTCGGGAGCCCCGGGGAGAGACGACCACGCACTCCTCTCTTTGTTTCCGGGTCCTGGTCGGAAGCTCTTCCGGATCGCGGCTGCAGGTTGCTAGGGGACGCCAAATGCTGTGGCCAATCACAGCGCGGCGTTCCCCTGACGACAGTGACCTCGGGGAAATGGCCCCTCCGGCGGCGAGTTGAACACGGGGCACAAACACTGGACAAGCGAGGGGTGGGCACCCTCTGGAATGTAAGCCCCAAAAGCGGCAAACCTGCAGGGTGGGCTCCTGCTAGAGTAACAAGAAAGCGCTCCCAAGCGCTAGGGGGACCAACCCAGCGCTTCCAGGTGCTGTAGGGAAAAAAACGCTCCCAGGCGCTGGAGGGAAACAGCCACAAGTACAGAAAAAGTCCTGTAGGAAGGTAGTCAGGGGGGGCAAGGCTGGGCCCAGGATCCAGCTCACAGGGCCCTCCAGGCAGGGAGGCAGTCCCTAGTGGCGGTATCCTCCTGGTGCCCAGCAGCAGCAGGCCCCCCTCTTCTGATCAGGAACAAGATAACAACATTTCTGGGGGCACAGCCCCTTTCTATACAGGTAAATCCTTTGTCTGTGTGCAGGGTGGGGGGAAAAAACAGTTTTGGAGCACTTTGTTGTGCTCAGCCACCCTTTCCATTCACTGGCCAGGCTAGGGACATTAGACGCACCACAGGGGGTGGAGCCAGCATTGCGTGGGGAAAGCCCAGCCCTATTGAGGTCCCAGGTGCACCCGTTCCATTACACATGCAGATCTCCCATTCACCACTGGGGGGGCAGACCCATCCTGACTTCTGGAGCCTGGCACACCAGCCAGCTCCAGCCAATCACACGCCAGCACATTCACTGCACAGACACACCACCTTCTAGAAGTGGCACTTCCACATTAGACACAATCATGCTGTACACATCATTGTGCAGCTTTTAATCACACGAGTCCGCATATACCAAACTCGAGCCTGCACTCCCCACGCATCAGGAACTAACATGGACACATACATTCCACATGCATTCCTATGGGAGGGCAGGCCAACCTCACAACACGCATGCACTTTACCCTGGGACACAGTGGTAAAGTGCGCAGAAAACAAAAATCACTATCACCAGGTCACAATTAAAAAGCAAAAAGTTTAGGGGTGAACCTGCCAGACGGGCCAAGTCCAACAACATTCATGAATGTTCAAAACAAAAATGACCTACAGGTGTATTTCATGAATCCAACAGGTTTCTGATATCTCACACCTGTTTCCTCTTTAAGCACAGATCCATCTCTTCTCTACTTCTAATGGGCCATTAAGACTGGAACTGTGAGCAGGCCCTGCAGGAACGGCCCTGGGGAGAAAAAGGAGACCAAAAATCATGTACCCAAAGAAGCTGTGTTGGCTCAATGAGTTGCTTTCACCTTTTTGTTCCTCTATTAACCTGCCTGACTAACAAAATACTATATATTCACCTTAATGGGTCCACCCCAAAAAAAATTGGCATTCCTCGCATTATTGAGTCAAGAGATTGGCAGGTGTGAAGGAGTGCACTGCACTCTCTCAGCATGGGTGAGAACAGGTGTGAGGAGCCGGTACGGGATAAGGACTGGCTTGCTTTTCCGCATTAGAACCAGTGTGCGGAGCAGGTGCGGGATAAAGGCTGGGTTGCTTCTCTGCATTAGAAATAGTGTGAAGAGCAGGTGCGGGGTAAGGACTGAGTTTTTTTTCTGCATTAGAACCAGTGTGCAGAGCAGGTGCGGGGTAAGGACTGAGTTGCTTCTCTGCATTAGAAATAGTGTGCACAGCAGGTGCGGGGTAAGGACTGAGTTACTTCTCTGCATTAGAAATAGTGTGCAGAGCAGATGCGGGGTAAAGGTTGGATTGCTTCTCTGCATTAGACTTAGTGTGCAGAGCAGGTGCGAGGTAAGGGCTGGGTTGCTTCTCTGTATTAGAACCAGTGCGTGGAGCAGGTGCGGGGTAAGGACTGGGTTGCAACTCTGCATTATAACCTGTGCGCGGAGCAGGTGCAGGGTAAGGGCTGGGTTGCTTCTCTGCATTAGAACCAGTGCGCGGAGCAGGTGTGGGGTAAGGGCGGGGTTGCTTCTCTGAATTAGAACCAGTGTGTGAAGCAGGTGCCGGGTAAGGGCTGGGTTGCTTCTCTGTATTAGAACCAGTGTATGGAGCAGGTGCGGGAAAGGGCTGCTTTGCTTCTCTGCGTTAGAACCTGTGTGCGGAGCAGGTGCAGGGTGAGGACTGGCTTGCTTCTCTGTATTTAAACCAGTGTGCGGAGCAGGTGCAGGGTAAAGTCTGGATTGCTTCCCTGCATTCGACATAGTGTGTGGAGCAGTTGCAGGGTAAGGAGAGGGAAGCTTCTCCTCATTAGAACCACTGCGCGGAGCTAATGCAGGGTAAGGGCAGGGTTGCATCTTTGCATTAGAACCAGTGTATGGAGCCGGTGCAGGGTACGGACTGGGTTGCTCCTCTGCATTAGAACCAGTGTGTGGAGTGGGTGCAGGGTGAGGACTGGGTTTCTTTTCTGCATTAGAACCAGTGTGCGGAGCAGGTGCAGGGTAAGGACTGGGATGCTTCTCTGCATTAGAACCAGTGTGCAGATCAGGTGCAGGATAAGGACTGGGTTGCTTCTCTGCATTAGAACCAGTGTGTGGACCAGGTGCAGGGTAAGGGCTAGAATGCTTCTCTGCATTAGAACCAGTGTGTGGAGCAGGTGCAGGGTATGGGCTGGGTTGCCTCTCTGCATTAAAACCAGTGTGCAGAGCAGGTGCAGGGTAAGGACTGGGTTGTTTCTCTGCATTAAAACCAGTGTGTGGAGCAGGTACAGGGTAAGGGCTAGATTGCTTCTCTGCAGTAGAACCAGTGTGTGGAGCAGGTGCAGGGTAAGGGCTGGGTTGCTTCTCTGCATTTGAACCAGTGTGTGGAGCAGGTGCAGAGTAAGGGCTAGATAGCCTCCCTGTTTTAGAAATATTGTGCGGAGCAGGTGCAGGGTAAGGGCTGGGTTGCTTCTCTGCATTAGAAAAAGTGCGCAGAGTAGGTGTGGGGTAAGGGCTGCATTGCTTCTCTGCATTAGAACCAGTGTGTTGAGTACTTGCGGGGTAAAGGCTGGATTGCTTCTCTGCATTAGATATAGTGTGCAGAGCAGGTGCGGGGTAAGGATTGACATGCTTCTCTGCATAAAAACCAGTGAGCGGAACAAGTGCGGGGTAAGGGCTGGATTACTACTCTTCATTAGAACAAGGGTGCGGAGCAGGTGTGGGGTAAGGGTTGGATTGCTTCTCTGCATTAGAACCAGTGTGTGGAGCAGGTAGGGGGAAGGGCTGGGTTGAGTCTCTGCATTAGAAGCAGTGCCCAGAGCAGGTGCGGGTAAGGGCTGGGTTGCTTCTCTGCATTAGGACCAGTGCACCGAGCAGGTGTGGGGTAAGGACTGGGTTGCTTCTCTGCATTAGAACCAGTGCGCGGAGCAGGTGCGGGTAAGGGCTGGTTTGCTTCTCAGCATTAGAACAAGTGTACGGAGCAGGTGCGGGTAAGGGCTGGGTTGCTTCTCTGCATTAGAACCAGTGTGCGGGGCATGAGTGGGGTAAGGGCTGGGTTGCTTCTCTGCATTAGAACCAGTGCATGGAGCAGGTGCGGGTAAGGACTGGGTTTCTTCTCTGCATTAAAACCAGTGTGTGGAGCAGGTGCGGGGTAAGGGCAGGGTTGTTTCTCTACATTAGAACCTGTGCGCGGAGCAGGTGCGGGTGAGGGCTGGGTTGCTTCTCTGCATTAGAACCTGTGTGGGGAGCAGGTGCAGGGTAAGAGCTGGCTTGCTTCTCTGCGTTAGAACCAGTGCGCAGGGCAGGTGCGGGGTAAGGGCTGGGCTGCTTTTCTGCATTAGAACCAGTGTGCGGAGCAGGTGCGGGGTAAGGACTTGCTTGCTTCTCTGCATTAGAAATATTGTGCGGAGCAGGTGCACGGTAAGGGCTGGGTTGCTCCTCTGCATTAGAACCAGTGTGTGGAGTGGGTGCAGGGTGAGGACTGGGTTTCTTTTCTGCATTTGAACCAGTGTGCGGAGCAGGTGCAGGGTAAGGACTGGGATGCTTCTCTGCATTATAACCTGTGCGCGGAGCAGGTGCAGGGTAAGGGCTGGGTTGCTTCTCTGCATTAGAACCAGTGCGCGGAGCAGGTGTGGGGTAAGGGCTGGGTTGCTTCTCTGAATTAGAACCAGTGTGTGAAGCAGGTGCCGGGTAAGGGCTGGGTTGTTTCTCTGTATTAGAACCAGTGTATGGAGCAGGTGCGGGAAAGGGCTGCGTTGCTTCTCTGCGTTAGAACCTGTGTGCGGAGCAGGTGCAGGGTGAGGACTGGCTTGCTTCTCTGTATTTAAACCAGTGTGCGGAGCAGGTGCAGGGTAAAGTCTGGATTGCTTCCCTGCATTAGACATAGTGTGCGGAGCAGTTGCAGGGTAAGGAGTGGGAAGCTTCTCCTCATTAGAACCACTGCGCGGAGCTAATGCGGGGTAAGGGCAGGGTTGCGTCTCTGCATTAGAAATATTGTGCGGAGCAGGTGCACGGTAAGGGCTGGGTTGCTCCTTTGCATTAGAACCAGTGTGTGGAGTGGGTGCAGGGTGAGGACTGGGTTTCCTTTCTGCATTTGAACCAGTGTGCCGAGCAGGGGCAGGGTAAGGACTGGGATGCTTCTCTGCATTAGAACCAGTGCGCGGAGCAGGTGTGGGGTAAGGGCTGGGTTGCTGCTCTGAATTAGAACCAGTGTGTGAAGCAGGTGCCGGGTAAGGGCTGGGTTGTTTCTCTGTATTAGAACCAGTGTATGGAGCAGGTGCGGGAAAGGGCTGCGTTGCTTCTCTGCGTTAGAACCTGTCTGCGGAGCAGGTGCAGGGTGAGGACTGGCTTGCTTCTCTGTATTTAAACCAGTGTGCGGAGCAGGTGCAGGGTAAAGTCTGGATTGCTTCCCTGCATTAGACATAGTGTGCGGAGCAGTTGCAGGGTAAGGAGTGGGAAGCTTCTCCTCATTAGAACCACTGCGCGGAGCTAATGCGGGGTAAGGGCAGGGTTGCATCTCTGCATTAGAACCAGTGTGTGGAGCAGGTGCAGGGTACGGACTGGGTTGCTCCTCTGCATTAGAACCAGTATGCAGAGCAGGTGCAGGATAAGGACTGGGTTGCTTCTCTGCATTAGAACCAGTGTGTGGAGCAGATGCAGGGTAAGGGCTAGAATGCTTCTCTGCATTTGAACCAGTGTGTGGAGCAGGTGCAGGGTATGGGCTGGGTTGCCTCTCTGCATTAAAACCAGTCTGCGGAGCAGGTGCAGGGTAAGGACTGGGTTGTTTCTCTGCATTAGAACCAGTGTGAGGAGCAGGCACAGGGTAAGGGCTAGATTGCTTCTCTGCGTTAGAACCAGTGTGTGGAGCAGGTGCAGGGTAAGGGCTGGATTGCATCTCTGCATTTGAACCAGTGTGTGGAGCAGGTGCAGGGTAAGGGCTAGATAGCTTCCCTGTTTTAGAAATATTGTGCGGAGCAGGTGCAGGGTAAGGGCTGGGTTGCTTCTCTGCATTAGAACCTGTGTGCGTAGCAGGTGCAGGGTGAGGACTGGCTTGCTTCTCTGTATTTAAACCAGTGTGCGGAGCAGGTGCAGGGTAAAGTCTGGATTGCTTCCCTGCATTAGACATAGTGTGGGGAGCGGTTGCAGGGTAAGGAGTGGGAAGCTTCTCCTCATTAGAACCACTGTGCGGAGCAGGTGTGGGGTAAGGGTTGGATTGCTTCTCTGCATTAGAATCAGTGTGTGGAGCAGGTAGTGGGAAGGGCTGAGTTGAGTCTCTGCATTAGAAACAGTGCCCAGAGCAGGTGCGGGTAAGGGCTGGGTTGCTTCTCTGCATTAGGACCAGTGCACCGAGCAGGTGTGGGGTAAGGACTGGGTTGCTTCTCTGCATTAGAACCAGTGCGTGGAGCAGGTGCGGGTAAGGGCTGGTTTGCTTCTCAGCATTAGAACAAGTGTACGGAGCAGGTGCGGGTAAGGGCTGGGTTGCTTCTCTGCATTAGAACCAGTGTGCGGGGCATGAGTGGGGTAAGGGCTGGGTTGCTTCTCTGCATTAGAACCAGTGCGCGGAGTAGGTGCGGGTAAGGGCTGGGTTGCTTCTCTGCATTAGAACCTGTGTGGGGAGCAGGTGCAGGGTAAGGGCTGGCTTGCTTCTCTGCATTAGAACCAGTGCGCAGGGCAGGTGCAGGGTATTGGCTGGGCTGCTTTTCTGCATTAGAACCAGTGTGCGGAGCAGGTGCGGGGTAAGGACTTGCTTGCTTCTCTGCATTAGAAATATTGTGCGGAGCAGGTGCACGGTAAGGGCTGGGTTGCTCCTCTGCATTAGAACCAGTGTGTGGAGTGGGTGCAGGGTGAGGACTGGGTTTCCTTTCTGCATTTGAACCAGTGTGCCGAGCAGGGGCAGGGTAAGGACTGGGATGCTTCTCTGCATTAGAACCAGTGCGCGGAGCAGGTGTGGGGTAAGGGCTGGGTTGCTGCTCTGAATTAGAACCAGTGTGTGAAGCAGGTGCCGGGTAAGGGCTGGGTTGTTTCTCTGTATTAGAACCAGTGTATGGAGCAGGTGCGGGAAAGGGCTGCGTTGCTTCTCTGCGTTAGAACCTGTGTGCGGAGCAGGTGCAGGGTGAGGACTGGCTTGCTTCTCTGTATTTAAACCAGTGTGCGGAGCAGGTGCAGGGTAAAGTCTGGATTGCTTCCCTGCATTAGACATAGTGTGCGGAGCAGTTGCAGGGTAAGGAGGGGGAAGCTTCTCCTCATTAGAACCACTGCGCGGAGCTAATGCGGGGTAAGGGCAGGGTTGCATCTCTGCATTAGAACCAGTGTGTGGAGCAGGTGCAGGGTACGGACTGGGATGCTTCTCTGCATTAGAACCAGTGTGCAGAGCAGGTGCAGGATAAGGACTGGGTTGCTTCTCTGCATTAGAACCAGTTTGTGGAGCAGGTGCAGGGTAAGGGCTAGAATGCTTCTCTGCATTAGAACCAGTGTGTGGAGCAGGTGCAGGGTATGGGCTGGGTTGCCTCTCTGCATTAAAACCAGTTTGCGGAGCAGGTGCAGGGTAAGGACTGGGTTGTTTCTCTGCATTAGAACCAGTGTGTGGAGCAGGTACAGGGTAAGGGCTAGATTGCTTCTCTGCTTTAGAACCAGTGTGTGGAGCAGGTGCAAGGTAAGGGCTGGGTTGCATCTCTGCATTTGAACCAGTGTGTGGAGCAGGTGCGGGGTAAGGGCTAGATAGCTTCCCTGTTTTAGAAATATTGTGCGGAGCAGGTGCAGGGTAAGGGCTGGGTTGCTTCTCTGCATTAGAACCTGTGTGCGGAGCAGGTGCAGGGTGAGGACTGGCTTGCTTCTCTGTATTTAAACCAGTGTGCGGAGCAGGTGCAGGTTAAAGTCTGGATTGCTTCCCTGCATTAGACATAGTGTGGGGAGCGGTTGCAGGGTAAGGAGTGGGAAGCTTCTCCTCATTAGAACCACCGTGCGGAGCAGGTGTGGGGTAAGGGTTGGATTGCTTCTCTGCATTAGAACCAGTGTGTGGAGCAGGTAGGGGGAAGGGCTGGGTTGAGTCTCTGCATTAGAAGCAGTGCCCAGAGCAGGTGCGGGTAAGGGCTGGGTTGCTTCTCTGCATTAGGACCAGTGCACCGAGCAGGTGTGGGGTAAGGACTCGGTTGCTTCTCTGCATTAGAACCAGTGCGTGGAGCAGGTGCGGGTAAGGGCTGGTTTGCTTCTCTGCATTAGAACCAGTGTGCGGCGCATGAGTGGGGTAAGGGCTGGGTTGCTTCTCTGCATTAGAACCAGTGCATGGAGCAGGTGTGGGGTAAAGACTGGGATGCTTCTCTGCATTAGAACCAGTGCGTGGAGCAGGTGCGGGTAAGGGCTAGTTTGCTTCTCAGCATTAGAACAAGTGTACGGAGCAGGTGCAGGTAAGGTCTGGGTTGCTTCTCTGCATTAGAACCAGTGTGCGGCGCATGAGTGGGGTAAGGGCTGGGTTGCTTCTCTGCATTAGAACCAGTGCATGGAGCAGGTGTGGGTAAGGACTGGGTTTCTTCTCTGCATTAAAACCAGTGTGTGGAGCAGGTGCAGGGTAAGGGCAGGGTTGTTTCTCTACATTAGAACCTGTGCGCGGAGCAGGTGCGGGGTAAGGGCAGGGTTGCTTCTCTATAGTAGAACCTGTGCGCGGAGCAGGTGCGGTAAGGGCTGGGTTGCTTCTCTGCATTAGAACCTGTGTGGGGAGAAGGTGCAGGGTAAGGACTGGGATGCTTCTCTGCATTATAACCTGTGCGCGGACCAGGTGCAGGGTAAGGGCTGGGTTGCTTCTCTGCATTAGAACCAGTGCGCGGAGCAGGTGTGGGGTAAGGGCTGGGTTGCTTCTCTGAATTAGAACCAGTGTGTGAAGCAGGTGCCGGGTAAGGGCTGGGTTGCTTCTCTGTATTAGAAGCAGTGTATGGAGCAGGTGCGGGAAAGGGCTGCGTTGCTGCTCTGCGTTAGAACCTGTGTGCGGAGCAGGTGCAGGGTGAGGACTGGCTTGCTTCTCTGTATTTAAACCAGTGTGCGGAGCAGGTGCAGGGTAAAGTCTGGATTGCTTCCCTGCATTAGACATAGTGTGCGGAGCAGTTGCAGGGTAAGGAGTGGGAAGCTTCTCCTCATTAGAACCACTGCGCGGAGCTAATGCGGGGTAAGGGCTGGGTTGCTCCTCTGCATTAGGACCAGTGTGTCGAGTGGGTGCAGGGTGAGGACTGGGTTTCTTTTCTACATTAGAACCAGTGTGAGGAGCAGGTGCAGGGTAAGGACTGGGATGCTTCTCTGCATTAGAACCAGTGTGCAGAGCATGTGCAGGATAAGGGCTGGTTTGCTTCTCAGCATTAGAACAAGTGTACGGAGCAGGTGCGGGTAAGGGCTGGGTTGCTTCTCTGCATTAGAACCAGTGTGCGGCGCATGAGTGGGGTAAGGACTGGGTTGTTTCTCTGCATTAGAACCAGTGTGTGGAGCAGGTACAGGATAAGGGCTAGATTGCTTCTCTGCGTTAGAACCAGTGTGTGGAGCAGGTGCAGGGTAAGGGCTGGGTTGCTTCTCTGCATTTGAACCAGTGTGTGGAGCAGGTGCAGGGTAAGGGCTAGATAGCTTCCCTGTTTTAGAAATATTGTGCGGAGCAGGTGCAGGGTAAGGGCTGGGTTGCTTCTCTGCATTAGAACCAGTGTGTGGAGTACTTACGGGGTAAAGGCTGGATTGCTTCTCTGCATTAGATATAGTGTGCAGAGCAGGTGCGGGGTAAGGACTGACATGCTTCTCTGCATAAAAACAAGTGAGCGGAAAAAGTGCGGGGTAAGGGCTGGATTACTACTCTTCATTAGAACAAGGGTGCGGAGCAGGTGTGGGGTAAGGGTTGGATTGCTTCTCTGCATTAGAACCAGTGTGTGGAGCAGGTAGGGGGAAGGGCTGGGTTGAGTCTCTGCATTAGAAGCAGTGCCCAGAGCAGGTGCGGGTAAGGGCTGGGTTGCTTCTCTGCATTAGGACCAGTGCACCAAGCAGGTGTGGGGTAAGGACTGGGTTGCTTCTCTACATTAGAACCAGTGCGTGGAGCAGGTGCGGGTAAGGGCTGGTTTGCTTCTCAGCATTAGAACAAGTGTACGGAGCAGGTGCGGGTAAGGGCTGGGTTGCTTCTCTGCATTAGAACCAGTGTGCGGCGCATGAGTGGGGTAAGGGCTGGGTTGCTTCTCTGCATTAGAACCAGTGCATGGAGCAGGTGCGGGTAAGGACTGGGTTTCTTCTCTGCATTAAAACCAGTGTGTGGAGCAGGTGCGGGGTAAGGGCAGGGTTGTTTCTCTACATTAGAACCTGTGCGCGGAGCAGGTGCGGGGTAAGGGCAGGGTTGCTTCTCTATAGTAGAATCTGTGCGCGGAGCAGGTGCGGGTAAGGGCTGGGTTGCTTCTCTGCATTAGAACCTGTGTGGGGAGCAGGTGCAGGGTAAGGGCTGGCTTGCTTCTCTGCATTAGAACCAGTGCACAGAGCAGGTGCGGGGTAAGGGCTGGGCTGCTTTTCTGCATTAGAACCAGTGTGCGGAGCAGGTGCGGGGTAAGGACTTGCTTGCTTCTCTGCATTAGAAATATTGTGCGGAGCAGGTGCACGGTAAGGGCTGGGTTGCTTCTCTGCATTAGAACCAGGCGCGGAGCAGGTGCGGGGTAAGAACTGGGTTGCTTCTCTGCTTTAGAACGAGTGTGTGGAGCAGGTGCGGGTAAGGGCTGCGTTGCTTCTCCGCATTATAACGAGTGCACGGAGCAGGTGCAGGAAAGGGCTGGCTTGCTTCTCTGCATTAGAACCAGTGCGCGGAGCAGGTGCGGGTAAGGGCTGGGTTGCTTCTCTGCATTAGAGGCAGTGCACAGAGCAGGTACGGGTAAGGGCTGGGTTGCTTCTCTGCATTACAACCTGTGTGTGGAGCAGGTGCAGGGTAAGGGCTGGTTTGCTTCCCGGCATTAGAACCAGTGCGCTGAGCAGGTGCGGGGGGAGAACTGGGTTACTTCTCTGCATTAGAACCAGTGTGCGGAGCAGGTGCGGGGTAAGGACTGGCTTGCTTCTTTGCATTAGAAATATTTTGCGGAGCAGGTGCAGGGTAAGGGCTGGGTTAATGCTCTGCATTAGAACCAGTGCGTGGAGCAGGTGCGGGTAAGGGCTGTGTTGCTTCTCTGCATTAGAACCAGTGCATGGAGCAGGTGCGGGTAAGGGCTGGGTTGCTTCTCTGCATTAGAACCAGTGCTTGGAGCAGGTGCTGGTAAGGGCTGGCTTGCTTCTCTGCATTAGAACCAGTGCGCAGAGCAGGAGGAAGGTAAGTAATGGGTTGCTTCTCTGCATTAGAACCCGTGTGTGGAGCAGGTGTGGGGTAAGGACTGAGTTGCTTCTCTCCATTAGAACCAGTGTGTGGAGCAGGTGCGGGGTGAGGGCTGGGTTGCTTCTCTGCATTAGACATAGTGTGCAGAGCAGGGGCGGGGTAAAGGCTGGGTTGCTTTTCTGCATTCGAACCAGTGCGCAGAGCAGGTGCGGGGTAAGGGCTGGGTTGCTTTTCTGAATTAAAACCAGTGTGCGGAGCAGGTGAGGGGTAAGGACTGGCTTGCTTCTCTGCATTAGAAATATTGTGCAGAGCAGGTGCAGGGTAAGGGCAGGGTTGCTTCTCCACATTAGAACCAGTACGCGGAGCAGGTGCGGGTAAGGTCTGCGTTGCTTCTCTGCATTAGAAGCTGTGCACGGAGCAGGTGCGGGTAAAGGCTGGGTTGCTTCTCTGCATTAGAACCAGTGCGCGGAGCAGGTGCGGGTAAGGGCTGTGTTGCTTCTCTGCATTAGAAGCAGTGCACGGAGCATGTGCGGGGTAAGGGCTAGGCTGCTTCTCTGCATTAGAACCAGTGCGTGGAGCAAGTGCGGGGTGAGGACTGGGTTGCTTCTCTGCATTAGAACCAGTGTGTGGAGAAGGTGCGGGTAAGGACTGGCTTGCTTCTCTGCATTAGAAAATTGTGCGGAGCAGGTGCAGGATAAGGGCTGGGTTGCTTCTCTGCATTAGAACAAGTATGCAGAGCAGGTGCGGGGTAAGGGCTGCGTTGCTTTTATGCATTAGAACCAGTGCACGGAGCAGGTGCGGGGTAAGGACTGGGTTGCCTCTCTGCATTAGAACCAGTGCATGAAGCAGGTGCGGGTAAGGGCTGCGTTGCTTCTCTGCATTAGAACCAGTGCGCAGAGCAGGTGCAGGTAAGGGCTGGGTTGCTTCTTTGCATTACAACCTGTGTGTGGAGCAGGTGCAGGGTAAGGGCTGGTTTGCTTCCCTGCATTAGAACCAGTGCACGGAGCAGGTGCGGGGGAAGAACTGGGTTACTTCTCAGCATTAGAACCAGTGTGCGGAGCAGGTGCGGGGTAAAGACTGGCTTGCTTCTTTGCATTAGAAATATTGTGCAGAGCAGGTGCAGGGTAAGGGCAGGGTTGCTTCTTTGCATTAGAACCAGAGCGCAGAGCATGTGCGGGGTAAGGGCTGTGTTGCTTCTCTGCATTAGAACCAGTGCATGGAGCAGTTGCGGGGTAAGGGCAGGGTTGCTTCTCTACATTAGAACCTGTACGCAGAGCAGGTGTGTGTAAGGACTGAGTTGCTTCTCTCCATTAGAACCAGTGTGTGGAGCAGGTGCGGGGTGAGGACTGGGTTGCTTCTCTGCATTAGACATAGTGTGCAGATCAGGGGCGGGGTAAAGGCTGGGTTGCTTTTCTGCATTCGAACCAGTGCGCAGAGCAGGTGCGGGGTAAGGGCTGGGTTGCTTTTCTGAATTAGAACCAGTGTGCGGAGCAGGTGCGGGGTAAGGACTGGCTTGCTTCTCTGCATTAGAAATATTGTGCAGAGCAGGTGCAGGGTAAGGGCAGGGTTGCTTCTTTGCATTAGAACCAGAGCGAGGAGCATGTGCGGGGTAAGGGCTGTGTTGCTTCTCTGCATTAGAACCAGTGCGTGGAGCAGTTGCGGGGTAAGGGCAGGGTTGCTTCTTTACATTAGAACCTGTACGCAGAGCAGGTGTGTGTAAGGGCTGGGTGCATGTGCGGGGTAAGGGCTGGGCTGCTTCTCTGCATTAGAACCAGTGCGTGGAGAAAGTGCGGGGTAAGGACTGGGTTGCTTCTCTGCATTAGAACCAATGTGCGGAGCAGGTGCGGGTAAGGACTGGCTTGCTTCTCTGCATTAGAAAATTGTGCGGGGCAGGTGCAGGATAAGGGCTGGGTTGCTTCTCTGCATTAGAACAAGTGTGCAGAGCAGGTGCGGGGTAAGGGCTGCATTGCTTTTATGCATTAGAACCAGTGTGCGGAGCAGGTGCGGGTAAGGACTGGCTTGCTTCTCTGCATTAGAAAATTGTGCTGAGCAGGTGCAGGGTAAGGGCTGGGTTGCTTCTCTGCATTAGAAACAGTGCACGGAGCAGGTGCGGGGTAAGGACTGGGTTGCCTCTCTGCATTAGAACCAGTGCATGAAGCCGGTGCGGGTAAGGGCTGCGTTGCTTCTCTGCATTAGAACCAGTGCGCAGAGCAGGTGCAGGTAAGGGCTGGGTTGCTTCTTTGCATTACAACCTGTGTGTGGAGCAGGTGCAGGGTAAGGGCTGGTTTGCTTCCCTGCATTAGAACCAGTGCGCGGAGCAGGTGCGGGGGAAGAACTGGGTTACTTCTCTGCATTAGAACCAGTGTGCGGAGCAGGTGCGGGGTAAGGACTGGCTTGCTTCTTTGCATTAGAAATATTTTGTGGAGCAGGTGCAGGGTAAGGGATGGGTTAATGCTCAACCTACCCATGTAGGGGGCCACACATTGGACCCTTTTTTTACCAATTTGGCCGAGGCCAGTGTCGTATCCGTCTCCCCATTAGGGTGGACGGACCACTTCCTCGTGTCCATCCGGTACTCTTTGCCTGAGACCCCTTCTATTCCATCGGTCAGACGGGTGGCCAAGCGGCATTGGAACAAACTTAGGTTGGACGACCTGCATCGTATCTTAGAGGAAGAGCCGTTGGGCCCTCTGGATAATGTGGAAACGGGCTACGATCAGTTTTGTAGATGGATTTCCAGGGCACTGGACTCTCTGATTCCTATCGTCTCGAGTAAATTGAGCTCCAGAGAGTCGAGTCCCTGGTATGATGGGGCATTACGTGCCCTGAAGGGTATATGCAGACGGGCGGAGAGAGCATGGCGGAAGGCATATGATGCTGACATGAAAGCCGCATATGTTGCTTCCGTCAAGATTTACCATCGAGCTATCTGCAGAGCTCGTGCGGCGTTCTACGCCTTGGAATTCCGCAACAGCTCGAACCCGTCTAAGACTATATATATATTTTTTTTTAAAACATCTTTTTATTAAAGCGAAGGCACAGAAAGTAGGATACAGAGCACAAGGGCATTGTCACCAGCAATAGACGATCAATAATAATATGCAATTCTAACAGCACTACACGGCCATAGATGGCCCACATCCCGGAGGCTGGGCGGCGTCAGATCAAAACATGGTCTTAAGTAGAGGATATCGCGGTCATGCTCCAATGATAAAAATCCCAGCAGTAGCTTCGCAATTACTACCATTACACTCTATTGTAATAACAAAGAACTCAAGAACAACTAGTAACCCCACGAATGGCATCGACAGTACTGACTCAATAGTGTAGGACATTTGTGTAGGGGCCAGGGTTGGTCCATGCAATTGACGACAGCATCTACCCATGGGGATCAGATCCACAAACATACATACATATCAAGGGTACGGAACATGGCAACGTGTGACACCTACACCGTCCCACAGCCCTCCCCACCAGTCCCCTCCCCTCCACTCTCAGACTCCGAGGGATCAGAGGAAAACAGCTCAGCACTGGTGGCGTCCGAGTCATCCTCCGCCAATCCCTCCATGCACAGTGTTCTCCAGGCAAGTAAATCATCTTGCAATTTGTCGTCCTTGCGGGTGCGCTGCATGTGAGTCTCCTCCGCCAGGTCCCACTCCCTCGCGTCCCTCAACCACATAAGAACATCAGGGGCTCTTTGACCCATCCAAGTAATAGCCACTCGTCTCCTCGCCAAGACCACTAGGAGTTGCAGTAACTTATACGATAGTTTCTTTTTTTTAGGTCTGGGCACCAACGCCAGGAGGCATTGGAGTGGGTCCAGCCGGAGCCTGAGGTGTGTAGCCCGAACGACGTACCGCACCACCTGTCGCCAAAAATCCTGAACAAGAGGACACTCCCATGCCAAATGCAGGAAGCCCGCCCTCCCCATTCCACATCTAGGACAGTTGTGACTCCTATCCGCCGAAATGCGGTGGAGGGAGACTGGTGTCATGTATGTGCGATGAACGAAGTTAAAGTGGATAAGTTTAAATCGAGCATTACAGGAGACCTTATGGGTCAAGAGACCAATCCGCGTCCTTTGTGCGGGCTCGAACTCCACTCCCAGTTCTGCCTCCCACGCCCCCCATGCTGGGGCTAACGGGGGAATCGAGTCCCGATGCATAGCGGAATAAAGGAGGGAGATCAGTCGTTTACCTCTCCCACAGGACATGATGACGTCAAGGGTATCAGTGAGCAGAGGTGCCTCCGGGAATTGGGGCCACGTGATCCTGGCCACTTCCTGTAGGCTAGCGTAATGAAGATATTGGCCCTCAGTTAGTCCAAACGACTCCCTGGCACTCTCAAAGGTCACAAAGGAGTCGTTCGGGTAGAGGTCTGCAAGAGTCGTACAACCACCAGATCGCCACTCCCGAAAGGACATGGTTTCCTCCAAACGGCGTATCGGGGCAAGGGACCAAACTGAGAGCCCTCTGTGGAATGGCGCTCGCAGCAACACCCTTTCAACAAAGCACTGCCAAATATTAGCCGTGAGACGTACCACGAAAGGTAAAGCGACGTCGGCTCCGCGCCCCTGCATCAGTGCCACCTGCAGGGTCGTATCAGTCGCGGCACCGGCCAGCAAAGCCAGCTCCCAATTCTCACCCGCAGAGAACCATCTGGTGGCAGGGAGAAGCTGCGCCGCGTAATAGTATAAGTCGAAGCGCGGGGCTTCGAGACCACCCTCTTCCCAACATCTTGTCACTGTGCGCAGGGCGACCCTACTGCGTCCACCTGCCCAAAGGAGCGAGGTGAGGAGAGAGTTCAACGTGTGGAACACTCGGGGAGGAAGCGGGTATAGAGAGTTCTGCAGGACATATAAGACCCTAGGAAGCATCACCATTTTGGCAATTGCCAATCGCCCCATAAGAGAAAGGGGGAGCGTGTTCCAAAAGACAATGGATTTGCGGAGGGTCGTGAGTATCCTGTCGATGTTGTAGGCGAGCAGGGCCTCCGTAGATGTGGCCACCTGGACGCCCAGGTACCGGAACGCCGTACTCTCGTACCGGAGACCCAGGTGCTGAAGCTCCAAGCCCAAACCTAGGACAGAGTCCGTCAGCGGGAAGACTAGGGACTTGGTAATATTTATACGCAACCCAGAGGCCGCGCCAAATCGATCCAAGAGTCGCAGTAGTTTGGGGAGGGCCTCAACAGGAGAGGACAAATAAAAAAGTGCATCATCCGCATATAGGGAGATCACATTGGTAGTATCATGCACCACTATACCCCAAGCCCGCAGGTCAGCGCGAGCAGAGACAGCAAGTGGCTCAATTGCAAGAGCGAATAGGAGAGGGAAGAGAGGGCAGCCCTGCCGGGTGCCTCTCCCCAGTGCCCACTCCGCTGAGCGGGCCGATCCCAGCCGTACTCTGGTGCGTGGCGCCTGGTAGAGCACCCGGATCCAATCCCGAAAGCGAGGTCCGAACCCCATTTTCTGGAGAACCTGTAGCAGAAATCCCCAGTGCAGCGTATCAAATGCTTTAGCCAAGTCAACAGCGACAAACACGTGAGTACCCTCCCGTCCCTGCACCTCATGCAGTATATAGTTGAGGCGACGCAGATTCATCGCCGTGTTACGACCAGGGATGAATCCACACTGGTCAGGGTGGACGAGGCTCGTCATAATGGAGCAAGGCGCGTGGCAAGCAACTTGGTAAGGATTTTCGCATCCGTATTCAGCAATGTGATAGGGCGATATGCCGCGGGATCCGTGTTGTCCCCGCCAGGCTTCAGGATCATGCACACATCCCCTTGATTCATGGTAGGTGGAAGGGTGCCAGCGTGCAGAGCCTCATTATAAACCTGCAAGAGGAGGGGGGCCAGGACGTTCCCAAAGGACTGATAGAACTCAGCCGGGTAGCCATCACTCCCAGGGGTCTTGGCACAGGGGAGGGCAGCGATCGCTGCCGTAATTTCACCGAGTGTGAGATTCGCGTCGAGCACCTTCGCCGCAGCCTCCGGCAAATTCTGGAGATGGAGGCCCTCGAGATACGACTGACCGACCGCCTCCGAGATCAACGGGTCAGCCTCATAGACAGTCCGTAAATGGTCACGGAGAACGTCAAGAATCTCCGCCTCAGAGTGGACCACAGCACCCGCGGAGTTCCGTAGGGCCACGATCCTCTCAGGTGCGAATTCTCACCGCAGAATCCAGGCCAACAAGCGGCCGGACTTATCGCCCTCCCGATGGAGGCGTTGCCTGTACTGGCCCAACGTAAATCTATCGAGCCGTGTAAGTATGTCATGGATCGATACCAAGGCCTCCCCCTCCACCTGGCGCCCCAGGGCATCAGGATGAGCACTGGACTGAGCGCGTTGAAGCGCCAGTTCCGCGTCTCGCAAGTCAGACAACAATTGTTTCCGGACTCCATACGTGAGGCCCATACATGCGCCACGCACCACCGCCTTCAACGCTTCCCATTTGGTGGAGTAGGATAAACCATCCCCTCCCCAATTGAGGTCCAAGTAACCCGACAGCGATTCCGCCACATGTTCCTTAGCCACTGGATCCAGTAACAAGTTAATCGGTAACCTCCACGTACGCAGGCGCGCAGCACGATCAGGCCACTCCGCCACACACGCCACCGGAGCGTGATCCGACAAGTATCGAGCCTGATGAGTGACCGACAGGGTAAGGGAGGCAGTTAAGTTTGCTGCAAGTATGCGGTCCAGTCTACTATGCGTACCGTGGGTCAGTGTGTAGCACGTATAGAGCTTCTGGGTGGGGTTCGCCACACGTCACTCGCTCCCAGATTGTGCATCACGTCCCGCAGTCGCGCTGTCATCCGGGGCTTAGTGCCCGCCCTAGGCGGATGACGGTCCAGCTCATGGTCCAGGATGCAATTGAAATCCCCAAACCAAAGGAGGGGCGCATCTAAACTTGGAGCCAAAAGATCCTGAATCTGAGAGAAAAAGGTCGGGTCATCAGTATTTGGGGCATATGTGTTAAGTAGCAGGAATTCCTTGTCATCCAGTTTAAGCCTCACCAATAAATACCTGCCTTCGACATCCGCCTCTATGTATTGTACAGCGCACGGAATCCCCGGGGCCACCCAAATAAGGACCCCCCTAGCGTACGTAGAGTAAGAGGAATGAAAGAACTGGCCTCTCCATTTCCTAGACAATCGCTGCGCACCTTCATCGTCTAGATGGGTCTCCTGTAAGCAAGCCACTGATACTCCATGGCGTTTAAGAAAGGTGAGGACCCTGTGTCTTTTAGTGCAGGTGCCCAGGCCACGCACATTCCACGTCAAAAACTTGAAACCCATTGCAGAGGAGTACGCCCAATCGGGCTATATCGTGGATAGAACGCAAACCCGACCCCCCCGACCCCCACTACGTGTACATCCGGGGGTGTAGCCCAGAAATCAAGGCCCCCATAAGGTCGAATCAGTGTGTACATGATGCCAATACAACTTCTGCGATGAACCCCATCCCACCCCCCAACATCCCCAAAACACTAAACTTTTGCGCACACCCCCAAACCACCCCCACCCACGAGCAAGAGGATAGCAACACAAAACAACGCCACCCCGCCCTTCCCCCGCCAGTGCCAGGACGTGCACAGCCACCCCATACAACCCAATCAACCCACACTCACACACACCAAGTCAACCCCCCCACCACCCTCCCACCCAGCTCCCCGAAAGACCCAACCAACCCGAGAAAGAAATGCCCGGGCATGTCCACTCAATGCTGCGAGCAGTGGGGCTACAGCAACTCACAGATCAAAAGTGCGGTCCCCACACCCCACCCCCCCTCCACAGAACAGCAGAGCCCCAGGTACATGACCTGTTCCAGCGACCAGGAAAGCACCAGCAGTCAGCACGGTGAGCGGGGACCCCGTACAGTTGGTACCCAGTCCGAGGACAGTTCTACACCCAGGCTCTTTAAGGGCAAGATGAATGAACAGAGGAGGCCAGACCAATAGTAGGGAAAAGTCATTCCAACCTTGAGTCAGTTAGGGCCGTCTCCGGGACCACTGGAGCCTCAGGGTCCGCTTCCAGGGACAGTTCCTGCAATGTGTCCGGTACCAAAACATCACCAGGAGTGGGAGCCTCGGGCAACCCCGAGTCCGCCCCTCCCTGCGAGGATTCCATGTGTATAGCCCCATCCGCTCCCACCGTGGGTCGAGATTCAGGAGAACCCCGGGACCTAGATCGGCGCCCTCTCCTACCACGACGTCTCCTCTGTGGCCTGGTCCCCCAAGTCTCACGGGGACCCCCACGTTCACCTGGGGGCAAATCGTCTCCTCTGATCTCCAACCACTCCCAGACCTCCGCTGGCGTCTCAAAGAAGTGGGCACGGCCTTGAGAGAGCACTTTAAGCTTGGCAGGGTATAACAGCATATAATGAAGCAGCATGTCCCGTAACTTTTGTTTCACCCCCAAGTAGGATTTTCTCTGTTCCTGCACCTGCTGGGTATAATCAGGATAGATTGATATTCGACTGTTCTCAATCATGAGGGACTCCGATTCTCTAGCAGCCTTCAGGATGCAGTCGCGGTCTCTATAATTAAGAATCTTGGCGATAAGGGCCCTGGGAGACTCACCCGGTCGCGGAGGGGGGACCAAGGCCCGATGCGCCCGCTCCACCACGAAAACACTGGACAGGCCATGCGGACACAGATGTTCATGGATCCATGTTTCCAAGAAGCGCTCAGGGTTCCCCGCCTCAAGTCGCTCCGGAACCCCAAGGACTCTGATATTACTCCGGCGCGCCCTCCCTTCCGCGTCTTCAGCTCGCCGTTCCAACGCGCGGGTAGTAGAGGTAAGTTGGGCAAGCGACTTCTGTAGAAATGCAACCTCTCCCTGCAATGCTGTTGCCCTCCGCATCCGACACCTTGTCCGCCACTTTGCGGAGGTCTGTCCGTAGCAGATTGACATCGATAGAGACTGTCTCTATCTGGCGCTCCAGAGCAGTGTGGGATCCCTGAAAGGCCTTGAGGATTTCAGCCCTGGACGGCTCCGAGGCCCCCTCTCCGCCATCCTCTGCCCCCGACTGCCGCGTGATTCTCTGTGGCGGGAGGCGCGGGGTGGTATACTGGACGATCGTGTTGGGCTGGGGAGCCTTTGAAGAACGGCCTGAACGGGCCGCCATGGCGGAGACTGAAGCACCAAGTAGTAACGTCCAAGGCAGCTATGCCCACCCCAGGGGCACAGGAGGAACTGCCGAGTCAAATCCGGGCCAAACTCCCGGGGGGGGTAGGAATCCACCGCCGGGTCCACAGGCAACGCAGCGCGGGCGGCACCCAAGAGGAGGGAGCCAGCTCCTCACGACCCCAGCAGAGCAGAGGAGTCCAGGGCCCCGGGACACCCCCGAGACAGCAAGGAGCAAGATCAGCAGCAGGGCAGTGCCGCCCACTCCCTCGCAGTACAATCACTCTCCGCTCCAGGCAGTAGCCGAGTGGAAGAAGCCTCCGGGCTCGCCCTCCCCCCGAAGGGGTCCACAAACGCAGGCCAGGCCGGGGGATAGGTGCAACACTGCACTCCACCGCACCGCTTCTCCCAGGGGCAGTCAAGATGGCGGCCGCGTGGGGGAGGGGAGGGGGCGAGAGGCCACAGAGGAACACCAGCGTCCGTTGTCCCCCAAGGATAGTGCGTTGGCGAGAGATGGAGCCAAAGCGGGGGGGGCCAACAGGAGCCGATGCTCAGTCTTCGCAGGTCGCCGTGGGAGGGTCAGACCAGGTCCAGGCACCAGACATCCAGGATCCCCACTCCAATCGGGGGCACCGGCAAAACAGGGGGCAGCAGTACTCACGCCCTCCGCCACTGACCTCCGACTCCAGCGAGACACCGGACACCCCCGATCCACAGCAGCATCAGGGGCAGAGCCGCGCCTCGGGTTCCCATCCAAAATGGACGGCGGGCCCACTACGTCATCCCCTGCACTCCGGTCCCAAGGTGCAGAGCCGCTACACCCCTCTGGGCCAGGACACCTCCGGAGAAACCAGACAGGGCAGCGGGACCCTCCAGGGGCCTGGCCAGCCCGGCAGGATCAAACGGAACACCCACAGTCCAGCGCCGTCGCACACACAGGCCCAGTCCCCGGCGTCGCGCAGGACAGGACGCCGGAGCCTCCACCAGCCGAGATCTCTTCCCCAAGCACGAGGGGCTCCGGGGCCGCTTCTCCGATTCAAGGGGTTCGGTCGGGTCAGGGCGGGTTCCGACACAACTCGCAGAGAGCAGGACAGCCCAGGCAGGATTTTAAACAGGATTTCGTCGGTCTTCGGGACGGAGCTGGAGGAGCTCACGTCCTGTCGGCCATGCTGCTTGGCCACGCCCCCCGTCTAAGACTATATTTAAAGCCGTTAAAGATCTCTTGGCGAAAAGGAATTCCTCCTTGGCAGTTGGTTCCATCTCCCACTGTGAGGTCCTGGCTTCCTTCTTTCTGGAGAAGGTCCAGGCTATTTACCAGGCCTTCCCTAGTATGGGGCCTGCTCCGGATGTCCAAGACTGTATTCAAGGGCACACTACTCTGCACTCTTTTCCCCCGTTACTACCGGAGGGGTTCAATAAATTTGCTTTGCAAATTAAGTCTGGCTCTCCGTCGGATCCAGTAAGACCAGCCCTTTTTAGAGACCAGTCTTTCCTGGGATGATCTACCGTGTGTTCCCTAATCAACCTCTCGCTGACCTCGGGTGTGGTTCCCATCAGATGGAAGCAGGCGGTGGTCTCTCCAATTTTGAAGAAGCCTTCGATGGATCCTTTGAAACCCGAGAGCTACCGCCCTATTTCATTACTCCCTTGGCCGGCTAAGGTTGCAGAGGCCCATGTCAACCTGGCCCTGTCAGACCACCTTGCTCGGGCCGATGTTCTCGATCCCACGCAGAATGGCTTCCGTGCTGGGCACAGCACTGAGACGGCCCTTCTTGCTATGGTGGAGCACCTGCGTGCGGTGTTGGATGCTGGTCAGACGGCGTCGCTGGTATTATTAGATCTCAGCGCCGCCTTTGACACCGTCTCTCACAGCATTCTGCTGCACCGGTTGGAGGAGATTGGTGTTGGGGGACAGGCCCTGCAGTGGTTCCGCTCCTTTCTCGACAATCGTTCCTTCTGCGTGGCCACCTCACCTTTTCAGTCCAAATTCCATCCTCTGGCCATGGGGGTTCCGCAGGGATCCTCGCTGAGTCCCACGTTATTTAATCTATACGTGAGACCGCTGGCTTAGGTCGCAAGGCAATGGGGCCTGATTATGGTCTCGTATGCCGACGACACTCAGCTGGCGGTTACTCTCAGTGGGGATGCGGAGTTTGATGCCCCCAGGTTTCAGAATGGACTGAAGGCGGTGGCCAACTGGATGACGGCGAACTGTCTCCAGCTTAACGCAACAAAGACAGAGATTATGATTGTCGGAAAGAGAGCGGAGCTCTGGGGGGACAGGTGGTGGCCCTCGGAGTTGGGACCATCTCCGACTCCGGTCTCAGAATTAAAAAACTTGGGAGTTTGGCTGGACTCTAGCCTCAACTTTGTTGGCCACACTAAAAAAAACGCGGCCAGTTGTTTTGGTGTTCTCCGGGGCCTAAGACCTGTACTTAAATTCTTTGATGCCCCGACCAGGCAGCTGGTGATTCAGGCGACGGTAATTTCCCGGCTTGACTACGCCAGCTCCCTCCTGGTGGGGGCCAACCAGGCAGAAATCACCCGCCTGCAGCGGGTCCAAAACGCTGCAGCCAGAGCGATAGTTGGTTTGCCTAGATGCTGCCTGTTAGACGGGGACCTGGAGGGTCGGCCGAGCACAGTGATCGCACAGACAGGTAACTTCCCCCCCACAGATGGACACCACACAAAGTTCAGGGTAACACCTTTTATAGGCACTTCTGGGAGTAGAGTGGTACGATACAAGGCAATCAGGACACGATGATCCTCTCAATTCTAGTCTCTAGTAGGGGAAGGGGGTAGCGGGACAGTCTGGGTACCCACGGGTACGGGTGTGTAACGGTGATGGCTCACAATCCTCGAGCTCGGTGTTCGGAGGGGTCAGACCGCGGCAGCGCCGGGAGGTCCCGAAGAGGTCGTAGGTGGCAACGGGCCGCGGCAGCGCCAGCAGGCCCCAACGAGGATGAAGGTTACAACGGGCCGCGGCAGCGCCAGCAGGTCCCACGAGAATGCAGGTTGCAACGGGCCGCGGCAGCGCCAGCAGGTCCCACGAGGAGGAAGGTTACAACGGGCCGCGGCAGCGCCAGCAGGTCCCACGAGAATGCAGGTTGCAACGGGCCGCGGCAGCGCCAGCAGGTCCCAACGAGGATGAAGGTTGCAGAGGGCCGCGGCAGCGCCAGCAGGCAGGACAATAGTTCACAAGGCAGGGCTGTGGCAGCGCCAGCAGTCCGTCAAGGATGAGTTCGTCGCGGTGTCTCTCGACTCCAGGATACAACTGCCTTCCTGTCCTGGGGCTGCCTCAGTTATAGGTCTGGCGCCCTTTGATGTCCGGACCCTCGCTCTTGGAGGTCGGGAGGTCCGGGATGAGGGAGTCCAGACACCCAGCAGGGGGGTGGAGCCAGCGCCCGAGGAGGCTGGGGGTGCTCGGCACCTGGCGGGGGAGAGCCATCGACACTTCGTACTCCCATTGACCTGCCAAGTGGGCCGTTCACCTCCTGGGTGGAGGGTGGTGCCGGGATGTCGGGGCCTGGCCAGGCCCAGGGTTGGGGTCGGGCTGAGGCCGCACGGCCGCGTGGTGCCGTGTCCAAGATGGCGGCTGGGCCGGGCAATGGTGCTGACGGTGGCCCGGGCCCTGTCCTGCGGGGAGGGAGCGAGCCCTTCATGTGGCCTGTCCAACATGCGTCCCCCCCAGCTGAAGGCGGGGAGAGTCACCCATCTTCTTGGGGACTTTCCTCGTCGAGGCGGAAAAAGCGGGACAGGCCATCCGCGTTGGCGTGGTCTTGGCCGGGTCGATGTTCCACAGTGAAGTCCATCCCCTGCAGGGAGATGGACCAACGTAGTAGTTTCGGGTTTTCCCCCCGCATCTGCATGAGCCATTGCAGGGGTCGATGATCGGTCTGGACCCGGAAGTGGGTGCCGAAGAGATAAGGCCGGAGCTTTTTGAGGGCCCACACCACGGCGAAGGCCTCCCTCTCGATGGTGCTCCAGCGTCGTTCTCGGGCCAGGAGCCGTCTGCTGATGAAAGCCACTGGCTGGTCAAGTCCTTCGGGGTTCAGCTGGGAAAGGACTGCCCCAACGCCATGGTCGGAGGCATCTGTTTGGACGATAAATTCCCGACTGTAGTCGGGGGCCTGGAGCACCGGGGCGGAGCACATGGCGGCCTTCAGCTTCTCGAAGGCCGCTTGACAGTCTGGGGTCCAGTTGACCTTCTTTGGTTGGTTTTTGGAGGTGAGTTCCGTGAGGGGCCCTACGATGCTGCCATAGTCCCTCACGAACCGTCGGTAGTAGCCTGTGAGTCCCAAGAAGGCGCGGACCTCGGTCTGGGTGATGGGGGACTGCCACGATCTTGAGTTGCAGAGGGGCCACCAGACCGCTTCCCACCTGGTGCCCGAGATAGGTCACGGACCCCTGGCCAATTTGGCATTTGCTGGCCTTGATCGTGAGGCCAGCTCGTTGGAGGGCCTGTAGCACCTCTCGGAGGTGGTGGAGGTGGTCGGACCAGTGGTGACTGTACACAGCGATATCGTCCAGGTAGGCGGCGCTGAATCCTTCGAGTCCTGCCAGGACCTGGTTTACTAGCCGCTGAAATGTTGCTGGCGCATTCTTCATGCCGAATGGCATGACCTTGAAGTGATAGTGGCCATCAGGGGTAGAGAATGCCGATCGTTCTTGGGCCCGGGGTGTGAGACCGATCTGCCAGTAGCCCGCTGTCAGGTCGAAGATGCTGAGGTAGCGGGCAGCTCCCATGCGGTCGATTAGTTCATCTGCTCGGGGGATGGGGTGTGCGTCTGTTCTGGTGACCGCATTCAAGCCCCGGTAGTCGACGCAGAACCGGAGCTCCGGCGTGGCGCCGGGGGCGGCCGCTTTGGGGACCAGTACCACTGGGCTGGCCCAGGGGCTGTCTGAGGGCTCGATGATCCCGAGTGTGAGCATCTTGGCCACCTCCTCTTGGATGCAGGCCCGTACCCGATCTGGTACGCGGTAGGCCCGATGGCGGATAGGGGGACTGTCCCCAGTGTCCACGTCGTGTAAGCACCAGGGGGTGACCCCTGGGGTGAGGGAGAACAGGGTGGAGAACTGGAGCAGGAGGACTCGGCAGCCTTGGCGCTGTTCCAGGGTGAGGGCCTCCGAGAGTCGGACCCCGTCCACGGAGCCGTCCTTCTCCCGTGACCGTAGGAGGTCAGGAAGGGGTTCGGAGTCCTCCTCGGTTCCATTGTCGGTTGCCATCAGGAGACTGAGTTCGGAGCGTACAAAGTGGGGTTTCAGTCTATTAGCGTGGAGGACCCGGAGAGGGTTTCGGGACGATTCCATATCGATGAGATAGGTGACAGGGCTCTTGCGCTCGATTACTTTGAAGGGCCCCGTCCATTTGTCTTGCAGGGCGCATGGTTCGGTGGGAGACATTACCCACACTTGTTGGCCGGGTTCAAATTCGATGGAGGATGCATTTTGATCGTACCACCTTTTCATGTCCTCCTGACTGGCCTCCAGGTTTGCTTTTGCCATCTCTCTGAACCTTCTGGTCTGGTTGCGGAGGGTTAGGAGGTACTTGAAAACATCTGGAGGGTTCTTTAGAGGGGGCATTTCCCAGCCTTCTTTGACTAGGCTGAGTGGGCCTCGCACCGGGTGTCCATACAAGAGTTCGAAAGGGCTGAAGCCGAGGGACTTCTGGGGGACTTCTCGGTAGGCAAAGAGAAGGCACGGTAGTAGCACATCCCACTGGCGACGGAGGGGCTCTTCCAACCCCCCAATCATCCCATTGAGCGTGCGGTTGAACCGCTCAACCAGTCCGTTCCCTTGAGGGTGATAGGGGGTCGTGAATCGGTAGGTGACCCCACACTGTTGCCAGAGGGACTTCATGTATTTTGAGATAAAGTTCGTACCCCTGTCGCTGACGACTTCCCGGGGGAAGCCCACTCGAGAGAAGATCCCCATCAAGGCTCGACCCACTACTGGGGCTGTTATCGTACGAAGGGGGACCGCCTCAGGATAGCGGGTAGCGTGATCCACCAGGACCAGGATGAAGCGATGTCCCTGTGCTGTTTGGGGGTCCAGGGGCCCCACAATGTCTATTCCCACCCTTTCGAACGGGGTGGTCACCACGGGGAATGGTTGTAGGGGTGCCTTGAGTTTGCGGCCGCTCTTCCCACTGGCCTGGCAGGTCGGGCAGGACCGGCAATGGTTGGATACGTCATTTCTCATTTTGGGCCAAAAAAAGTGAGTCACCAGGCGGTGGTAGGTCTTGTCTTGGCCCAGGTGCCCGGCCAGGGGGACATCATGGGCTAGGTTCAAGAGGAAGTCTCTGAAGTGGAGGGGCACCACCAGCACTCGCCCGGCCCCCAGTTCTGCGATTTTCTGTTCGCTGTACAAGAGATCATTGTCCCAATAAACCCAGTGGGCCCCGGTGGTGTCTCCTTGGCTCTGGGCGAGCGCTTGCTGTCGCAATCCCTCGAGGGAGGGGCAGGTCTTTTGCTCCTGCCGGAATTGTTCCTGGGTGGGCCCCCCTTCTTGACGCCACTGAGCCAGGTCGGGAAGCTCGGGGGGCTGTGTGGACCCCTCTGGGGTGGGGTCCGGGTGGTCGGTCTGGAGGAAGTCTTCTTCTGGAGTGATCGAGGGCGGAGGTGCTGCCCATTCTGGTTCTTCTGGTCTAGGGATGGTGCGGGTGGCCATGGACCGGGTGGTTACGCACGCCCAGTCCTGGAGACCCAACATCCCCAGATGCTCTCTTCTTTCCACAGCGGCCCACGGGGAGCTCTCGAGATCGTTCCCCAGGAGGCAGTCTACGGGGGCATCGTCACGGACAGTTACTTTCAGCATGCCGGACACTCCTCCCCATTCGAAGGGGACGCAGGCCATCCGACACAGGCTCTCCGAGTTATCTGCCGATCGGACGGGGCAAAGTACGTTTGGTAGGATTTGTTCTGGGGTCACCAGGTGACAGCGGACGGCCGTCACACTGGCCCCGGTGTCACGCAGGGCCTCGGCCTTGCGCCCATTGATGCTCACCCATTGGCTGTACTTCCGAGTGTTGGCGGGCAGGGGAGTCCGCGGGACCATGTCTCTTCCTCCTAGGCATGCCAGGGTCATGGCGGCGGGTTCCCACTCGAACTGCTCCGACTCATAGGTCTCCGTGTCTTCGGAGACTTGTTCTTCTCCCAGGGCGGCGGCCGCCATCTGGCGGGGCCCGGGGGCCTGGTTCTTCGGGCAGGTCGGGTCACTGGCATAGTGGCCGACTCGCTGGCATCGATGACACGTCACGTTAGCTCGGAACCCCGGGCGCATCGGGGGGTTTCCCCGGCCTGCTGGGGCCGGGGTGGCGTTAGTGGGTGCGGCCGGGGCGGCGTCTCTGCCCCGGCCCGGGCCTCCTCCTCCTCCTCGGGGACGATGGTGACCTTGGTTGGTTCTGTTCTGCTCATTCGGCCCACTCCGGGCCACTCGGGTGCTCTCCCACCGGTCAGCCTCGGTGGCGAGCTGCCGGGGTTCAGTCAATTTACTGTCGAGGAGGTGCTGCCTGAGCTCGACAAAGCAGTTGTTGGAGAGGTGCTCCCACACAATGAGATTGAAGAGTTGTTCGTAAGTGGTTACGTTGTTACCCTTGATCCACCCCTCGAAGGCTCGGCTGAAATAGTTCACGTATTCCAACCACGTCGTACCTGGGATCCGGGTACAGTTGCGGAACCTCTGGCGGTACATTTCGGGTGTAAGTCCATATCGACTGAGGAGGGCGGCCTTCATGTGGTCATAGGACGTCATTTGATGGTCCGGAAGCTGCAGCAGGGCATCACGACCCTCGTTGACGAATCTCCCCCATAGACCGGCTCCCCAGTCACTTCGAGCGACCCGGTGGGCGGTCATGGCAATCTCATAGGCCTTGAACCACTGCTGTATGTCGTCGTTCCGGTGATATTCTCGGACCACATCCTTGGGGATGTGGACCTTCTGCTCGGTAGGACCCGGGGAGTGCGGTTGCTCGGGCACCCCTAGGTTTTTGTTCAGTTTGCGCATTTCTATCTCCGCTAGTTTGCACTCGTGCTCGTATGCCAGTCTTTTTTCTTCGAGGTCTCTCTGTCTCTGTTTTTCCTCTCGCTCTTCTCTGAGCCGTAAGTGTTCTAAGTTTATTTTTTGTTCCGCCAGTTTCAATTCTCCGTCTAATCTGAGTCGTGCCAAGTCTAACTCGTGTAATCTATTTTTTTCCCGTTCTTGGATCTCTTCATGGGAGGGGCCTGTTCTCCGCTCCTCCGTCCGGGTGGTGTTGACTTCCGGGGCTGCGGGGTCCCGGGGGGTTGCGGTATTTGTCTCTGTCCAGGCCTCTAGGGCGTTTTTGAAGTCTTCTTTTGTGCTTAGCCCGGTGGTAGCAATGCCTAAGTCCATGCAAAATTGTTTGAGCTCTCGGTGGTTGTATTCTTCCAGCTTTTCCATCTGGAACTTCTCCGCCGATCCGCTCTCTTTGGTCGTCATTGTGGTTTTAGTCGTAGGGTGAGTTACTGTCTGTACGGTACGCGTTGGTTCGGATCGCGCCGCTAGCCACCAATGTTAGACGGGGACCTGGAGGGTCGGCCGAGCACAGTGATCGCACAGACAGGTAACTTCCCCCCCACAGATGGACACCACACAAAGTTCAGGGTAACACCTTTTATAGGCACTTCTGGGAGTAGAGTGGTACGATACAAGGCAATCAGGACACGATGATCCTCTCAATTCTAGTCTCTAGTAGGGGAAGGGGGTAGCGGGACAGTCTGGGTACCCACGGGTACGGGTGTGTAACGGTGATGGCTCACAATCCTCGAGCTCGGTGTTCGGAGGGGTCAGACCGCGGCAGCGCCGGCAGGTCCCGAAGAGGTCGTAGGTGGCAACGGGCCGCGGCAGCGCCAGCAGGCCCCAACGAGGATGAAGGTTACAACGGGCCGCGGCAGCGCCAGCAGGTCCCACGAGAATGCAGGTTGCAACGGGCCGCGGCAGCGCCAGCAGGTCCCACGAGGAGGAAGGTTACAACGGGCCGCGGCAGCGCCAGCAGGTCCCACGAGAATGCAGGTTGCAACGGGCCGCGGCAGCGCCAGCAGGTCCCAACGAGGATGAAGGTTGCAGAGGGCCGCGGCAGCGCCAGCAGGCAGGACAATAGTTCACAAGGCAGGGCTGTGGCAGCGCCAGCAGTCCGTCAAGGATGAGTTTGTCGCGGTGTCTCTCGACTCCAGGATACAACTGCCTTCCTGTCCTGGGGCTGCCTCAGTTATAGGTCTGGCGCCCTTTGATGTCCGGACCCTCGCTCTTGGAGGTCGGGAGGTCCGGGATGAGGGAGTCCAGACACCCAGCAGGGGGGTGGAGCCAGCGCCCGAGGAGGCTGGGGGTGCTCGGCACCTGGCGGGGGAGAGCCATCGACACTTCGTACTCCCATTGACCTGCCAAGTGGGCCGTTCACCTCCTGGGTGGAGGGTGGTGCCGGGATGTCGGGGCCTGGCCAGGCCCAGGGTTGGGGTCGGGCTGAGGCCGCACGGCCGCGTGGTGCCGTGTCCAAGATGGCGGCTGGGCCGGGCAATGGTGCTGACGGTGGCCCGGGCCCTGTCCTGCGGGGAGGGAGCGAGCCCTTCATGTGGCCTGTCCAACACTGCCCCGTCTCCAATGTTCTTCGCTCCTTGCATTGGTTGCCGGTGAGGATGAGAATCCATTTTAAGGTTCTATGTTTGGCCTTCAAAATCTTGAATGGTACCGCCCCTCAGATCTTGTCTAATCTCTTGTCTTTTTATGTCCCGACACGCTCTCTCCGATCACTGGGCCAGGCTTTCGCCGTGGTCCCCCGGTTTAAGCTTTGTCGTGCCGGTGGCCGATCTTTTCGTGTAAAAACCGCGGCTATCTGGAACTCTCTCCCGGTTGAGATTCGGTTGTTGGAGGATCTCTTGCAGTTTCGAAAAGCCATCAAAACTTTTCTGTTTTAGCTTTGCCCCCTAGTTGTCCCTTCTTTGCTTTTCTGTTGGTAGTGTTATGTTTTACCTTGTCGGGCGCCAGGACGCTCCTTTGCTGGAGCAGCTGTGCGCACAATAAATACACATAACATAACATAACATAACAGTTTGTGGAGCAGGTGCGGGTAAGCGCTGGGTTGCTTCTCTGCATTAGAACCAGTGCGTGGAGCAGGTGCGGGTAAGGGCTGGGTTGCTTCTCTGCATTAGAACCAGTGCTTGGAGCAGGTGCTGGTAAGGGCTGGCTTGCTTCTCTGCATTATAACCAGTGCGCAGAGCAGGAGCAAGGTAAGGAATGGGTTGCTTCTCTGCATTAGAACCAGTGTGTGAAGCAGGTGTGGAGTAAGGACTGGGATGCTTCTCTCCATTAGAACCAGTATGTGGAGCAGGTGCGGGGTGAGGACTGGGTTGCTTCTCTGCATTAGATATTTTGTGCAGAGCAGGGGCGGGGTAAGGGCATGGTTGCTTTTCTGCATTCGAACCAGTGCGCACAGCAGGTGCGGGGTAAGGGCTGGGTTGCTTCTCTGCATTAGAACCAGTGAGCGGGGCAGGTGCGGGTAAGGGCTGCCTTGCATCTCTGCATTAGAAGCAGTACACAGAGCAGGTGCGTGTAAGGGCTGGGTTGCTTCTCTGCATTAGAACCAGAGCGCGGAGCAAGTGCGGGGTAAGGGCTGCGATGCTTCTCTGCATTAGAATCAGTGCACGGAGCAGGTGCAGGGTAAGGACTGGGTTCCTTCTCTACATTAGACATAGTGTGCAGAGCAGGTGCCTGTAAGGGCTGGGTTGCTTCTCTGGATTAGAACCAGTGCGTGGAGCAAGTGTGGGGTAAGGACTGGGTTGCTTCTCTGCATTCGAACCAGTGCGTGGAGCAGGTGCGGGGTAAGGACTGGGTTCCTTCTCTACATTAGACATAGTGTGCAGAGCAGGTGCGGGGTAAGGGCAGTGTTGCTTCTCTGCATTAGAAGCAGTGTGCGGAACGGGTGCAGGGTAAGGACTGGCTGGCTTCTCTGCATTAGTAATATTGAGCAGGTGCAGGATAAGGGGTGGTTTGCTTTTTATGCATTAGAACCAGTGCGGAGAGCAGATGCAGGGTAAGGGCTGGGTTGCTTTTCTGCATTAGAACCAGTGTGTGGAGCAGGTGCGGGGTAAGGACAGGCTTGCTTCTCTGCATTAGAAATATTGTGCGGAGTAGGTGCAGGGTAAGGGTTGGGTTGCTTCTCTGCATTAGAACCAGTGCGTGGAACAGGTGCGGGGTAAGGACTGGGTTGCTTCTCTGCATTAGAACCAGTGCGTGGAGCAGGTGCGGGTAAGTGCTGGGTTGCTTCTCTGCACTAGAACCAGTGCGCGGAGCAGGTGCAGGTAAGGGCAGGCTTGCTTCTCTGCATTAGAACCAGTTCACGGAGCAGGTGCGGGTAAGGGCTGGGTTGCTTCTCTGCATTGGAAGCAGTGCGCAGAGTATGTGCGGGGTAAGGGCTGGGTGCTTTTATGCATTAGAACCAGTGAGCGGAGCAGGTGCGTGTAAGGACTGGCTTGCTTCTCTGCATTAGAAAATTGTGCTGAGCAGGTGCAGGGTAAGGGCTGGGTTGCTTCTCTGCATTAGAACCAGTGCACGGAGCAAGTGTGGGGTAAGGGCTGGGTTATTTTCTGGCTTAGAACCAGTGTGTGGAGCAGGTGCGGGGTGAGGACTGGCTTGCTTCTCTGCATTAGAAATATTGAGCGGAGCAGGTGCAGGGTAAGGGCTGGGTTGCTTCTCTGCATTAGAACCAGTGCAGAGCAGGTGCGGGGTAAGGACTGGGTTGCTTCTCTGCATTAGAACCAGTGCGTGGAACAGGTGTGGGTAAAGGCTGCGTTGCTTCTCTGCATTAGAACCAGTGCGCGGAGCAGGTGCAGGTAAGGGCTAGCTTGCTTCTCTGCCTTAGAACCAGTGCACCGAACAGGTGCGGGTAAGTGCTGGGTTGCTTCTCTGTATTAGAAGCAGTGCACAGAGCAGGTGCATGTAAGGGCTGAGTTGCTTCTCTGCATTAGAACCAGAGCCCGGAGCATGTGCGGGGTAAGGGCTGGGTTGCTTCTCTGGATTTGAACCAGTGCGTGGAGCAAGTGCGGGGTAAGGACTGGGTTGCTTCTCTGCATTAGAACCAGTGTGTGGAGCAGGTGCGGGGTAAGGACTGGGTTCCTTCTCTACATTAGAACCAGTGCACGGAGCAGGTGCAGGTAAGGGCTGGCTTGCTTCTCTGCATTAGAACCAGTGCACGGAGCAGGTGCGGGTAAGGGCTGGGTTGCTTCTCTGCATTAGAAGCAGTGCACTGAGCATGTGCGGGGTAAGGGCTGGCTTGCTTCTATGCATTAGAACCAGTGCGGAGAGCAGGTGCGGGGTAAGGGCTGGGTTGCATTTCTGCATTAGAACCAGTGTGCGGAGCAGGTGCGGGGTAAGGACAGGCTTACTTCTCTACATTAGAAATATTGTGCGGAGTAGGTGCAGGGTAAGGGTTGGGTTGCTTCTCTGCATTAGAACCAGTGCGTGGAACAGGTGCGGGGTAAGGACTGGGTTGCTTCTCTGCATTAGAACCAGTGCGTGGAGCAGGTGCGGGTAAGGGCTGCGTTGCTTCTCTGCATTAGAACCAGTGCGCTGAGCAGGTGCAGGTAAGGGCTGGCTTGCTTCTCTGCATTAGAACCAGTGCGCGGAGCAGGTGCGGGTAAGGGCTGGGTTGCTTCTCTGCATCAGAAGCAGTGCACGGAGCATGTGCGGGGTAAGGGCTGGGTTGCTTCTCTGCATTAGAACCAGTGAGTGGAGGAGGTGTGGGGTAAGGACTGGGTTGCTTCTCTGCATTAGAAATAGTGTGCAGAGCAGGAGTTTGGGTAATGACCTGGATGCTTCTCTGCATTAGAACCAGAGCGTGGAGCAGAACTTGTAAGGGCTGGGTTGCTTCTCTGTATTAGAACTAGTGCCCAGAGCAGGTGCGGGTAAGGGCTGGGTTGCTTCTCTCCATTAGAACCAGTGTGCGGAGCAGGTGCGGGGAAGGACTGGGTTGCTTCTCTGCATTAGAACCAGTGCGTGGAGCAGGTGCGGGTAAGGGCTGGGTTGTTTCTCTGCATTAGAACCAGTGCACGGAGCGCACGGAGCAGGTACGGGTAAGGGCTGGGTTCTTCTCTGCATTAGAACCAGTCTGCGGAGCATGTGCGGGGTAAGGGCTGGGTTGCTTCTCTGCGTTAGAACCAGTGCGCAGGGCAGGTGCGGGGTAAGGGTTCGATTTGATTCTTGACGTCTGACCTGAAGATTTGCTGCCAGTACTCTTCCCCGCCGCTCCGTGGAACAGCACGCCTCCTCACTCGACTGCACTCGCTGGTGGGAGCGCCTTCTGCAATCGGCAGAAGTACTCACTTCTCCCAGCCGAGAGCGTCGTGGGTAGAGGCTAGAGGGGCGAAAAAGCAGAACTACACCGTCTGGGGGACTGCGAGGACCAGCAATCCTAAACTAGTGCAGCTGGTGCCTCTTCCCCCGGCGGCCACGCCCACCGCCTCCAGCCGTTTACCTTTCGCGACACCCGCTTCGCGGGTGCCGCTCACATTTGATTCTTGACGTCTGACCTGAGGATTTGCTGCCAGTACTCTTCCCCGCCGCTCCGTGGAACAGCACGCCTCCCCACTCGACTGCACTCGCTGGTGGGAGCGCCTTCTGCAATCGGCAGAAGTACTCACTGCTCCCAGCCGAGAGCGTTGTGGGTAGAGGCTAGAGGGGCGAAAAAGCAGAACTACACCGTCCGGGGGACTGCGAGGACCAGCAATCCTAAACTAGCGCAGCTGGTGCCTCTTCCCCCGGCGGCCACGCCCACCGCCTTCACGGTCTTAAGTGACGGGCCCTTCTCAGCGACGCGGGACGCGCGCTGGACGGAGCTCGGGGCGAAGCCCGGGCCAAGGGCGGGCCCGTTTAAGCCCGTTCAAGACCGGCTAAGACTGGACTGGGCCACGGTATTTTCATTTTCCTTCTTGCCAGACATTGTGTTGACACACGTGGTTGTCGCATATTGCTGACTGTCATTACCCGTATTCTATCACTTTTATTGCGTAGTCATGAATAAGGGCACTAGAAGTTAAATGACGCTTAAAACCGCCCAGATAACAGGCCCAATAGATCTATTCATAACCAAGACTAATGAAGTGATTGAGCAGAGTATACACATGCTGGAGCGTCGAGTATCTCACGAACTGGAAGTCGCGAGAAGATCCTCTATGGGTCCTCTAGCTTCTGCCCAAACTCCGACCCACCAGGGACCGATTACTTCTTTGCTCAATCCAGCCGAAAATACTAATGCCTTGATACACACTGTTCCAAATTCCGTGGATCTATCTGCTACCCAATTGTCACTAGGTTCACATTATAGTGAGGATCTTGAAAAAACACCTGATCTACAACTTTCTCACACCTATGTTGATACAATAGAGGTGAACCCTATGGGTAGGCGGGAGGGTGCAATAGCCAAAAGGACGAATAGGGAGATAAATACACACGAGAATACTCTAGATTTACATAAATCTAAACCATCTTCTAACACAAACACTTACACAATTGTGTTAGATCAGCCCACTCCTATCTCCACAAACGTCAATAACATCCCTGTAACTCAGAACATAGACCCGCGGGAGATTCCAAACACCATGGGAGCAGTGGGCGGTATACATGACTCATGCACCTCATGCGCAACACTACACCAACTTCTTATAAATAGTATGGGGGAGCTGCTAAAACGTCATCTACAACCTATGGAAAAGAGCTTGATGAACATTGAAAAACAATTAGCAAAACTAAACACCCCAGTTTGTACACAGAAAACATTGGGCTCATTTACCATAAGGGAGGGGAAACCCAAAGAGGCCAGTAAACCGCCTCAACTGTCTCTACCAGTTACCCGACCACAGCCTGTACCACCCGAAAGAGCTATAAACACACAACTTGTCCAGAAGGCCACACAAAATACCCCAAGATTTACTCCAACAGATGGGAAGGGAAAATTAAATAGCGTTACAGATACTTCCCAAGTAACTCTGGGTCCCCTAGAAGGCAAAATTCAGGCAGTTAAGCCGAAGGACATTCCATCCACAGCACATAAAGGCCTGTCTTTACAGTCTCAGGCCGACGGTAGGAAAGGTGCAAGGTATAGGCGTTCAACACATCTGCCACCTGAGGCGACCCCATATACTGCCATTCTTACTGGGGTGCCCGAGTTGGCAGATAATGCCGAACAACCCCCATGGTCACTGCGAAATAAGGTACTGCAGTGGTTGAGCCAAAACAGACCCCTCCAATCTACAAATTCTAGTAGAATTACCTCAATAAGAAGAGTGTTCTGGATTGGTGAAACCAAAAAAAGTATACAGGGTGATTGTGTTATAGTCAACTGTGATGACCCCTCCACAGTTGACTATATTTGTTCCTGGCCAGCGCTAGAGAAAAGGGGAGGGATTGATGTACACCGTCTTTCCTTCTTCTATCCATCAATAAATACTCTTAATTATGGTGAATCCTCCAGCTGGGATGAAGGCCAGGAATGGCCTTGGACTCAGGTGGGGCAATGGAATAGAAATAGAAACAGAACCAGAAATAGTCAATGGTCGAGAGAATGGGATGCCCGCCCTTGGTTACCAAGAAGAGAAGAGTTAAATCCTGAATGGTGGAGGGGTTTCCCCACAAGGAATAGGTTCGACTGTTTAGATATGGTCGACTGACCAATAATGCCTGCAATAGGGGAACAAGGGGCCCAACAGCCAGCAACTCCCTGTCCCGTATATCTGGTTTTAGATTATCCAGCTCAGTCGCACAATAACCCACAGATCCCTTGCTACACTAGTCCGCCCCTGTGGAACACAGCTGATGCCACCGACTGGGAGACAGTGCCCCCGGACCAGCAGTCATCATATCAATCAGTTACGGGTTTAACATCGGAAGGACTCCCTGCCTCTAAAAAAATTGAGAGTTTGAGCACACCCTTAGGATTGTTAGAGATCACACAAACTCAAAAAGATACAGGACACAGGGTAGATAGCACTGAGATTTTAATTCCACAGGCTAAAGGCTGTGTACAAAACGAGGGTAAAACCAGCCTAAAAATAACATCTTGGAATATTGCAGGTTTAGCAAAAAAAGCAAGGGACCAGACACTCTTAACCTTTATGGAAAACTTGGATATAATTTGTCTTCGAGAGTGCTGGGATCAGGAGGCGACCCACATAGAGGGCTTTAGCACTTTCTTTACTCCGTCTACACAGGGCAATCGAGGTAGAGGCTCTGGTGGTCTGTGTATTTTTGTTTCTAACTTGTGCAATCTGAAAGGGATCATATATGAGGGGGCAGGACTCAAAATAGGAGTGTGCAAATCACTACAGGGACTTGTGATTAAAGGGAAAGGGCGGACCCTTCTCTTGATCAATATATATAACAACGTGCCAAAAGAAGAGCTTAAAGTATTAGTAGATGAGCTGATTTCTATCTTAGAGAGAGGTGCTGGGGAGGCAGATTGCATCCTCATAGCTGGAGATTTTAATTGCCATTTATGCCCCCACAGTGACACAAATATTTGTGGCATACTTAATCTAAAAGGGGATCCCAGTACACATTTTGAACATTCCACCTTTGGCAATATGTTAAATCAACTTATGCACGATTGGGATTTAGGTTTCGCTAATGAACTCTGTGAACCAATGGTAGCATTTCAACCAACCTTTCATGGACGAGGGGCAGGCACTGTAATTGATTTTATCCTAGTGTCTAACAATAACCAGGGTTGTATGCAGGGGTTCGATACGGAAGAATTGGCAATGAGTGACCATTTCCCAATTAGCGCCAGTATCTCTGTAGGAAATTGTGGGAGCCATATAACAAGTATATCCGATAGACTCTATCGTCATTCCGTCTCTTTGGCTAGGAAAAACGGATATGCTATCAAATGGGCTAAGATCGACTCCCCAAAAATTTTGGAGGATTTAATCCATGAAGAATTGGAACATTTTTCTACTTGCTTGGAACAATGTCCTAATCCCTATCTGATTTCAGCGGCCTACGGTAAGATAGTGGCCACTATAAATGAGAAACTAACCAAGAAGAAAAAAGCTGGTGAGGAAAGAAGATCAATTGGTTGGTTTAACTCTGCTTGTACTAAAGCTCACAAAGCTCTCTTAGAGGCTCTAAAGAGTGTGCCAAAAGATATTAGCTTAGTCAAGGCTGCCAGGCGAGCCTATAAGCAGACCCTTCGAGGCAGGCAGGAAGAACTGAAAAAACATGCCTGGGAAGCTTTGATAAAGGCAAGCTCCCTGCGGGACAATATTTCCTTCTGGAGAGAAATTAACGCCCCTTTTTTCTCTGATAGTAAGGCAGACTCTATGGAGGTAGCCATAACGGAAGACGCATGGGTTAGTTATTTTACGTCTCTGTACAAGAGTGACTCACTTGTAATGCTAAATCCTTGTATGGCATCACATGGTGATGTTATTACTGGGCAGCTGGAACCTTTACCAATTCAAGATAGTTTCCCACTCAACATAGTTATCACCCCATTTGAGGTTGAGCAAGCTATTTGTCAGAGTGCTAACTTAAAGGCCCCAGGACCAGACGGAGTCCCTATTGACTTATTTAAAGAAAACGTCGATCTATGGGCCCCACTGCTTGCAAATGTAATAAATGCCTATAGTAAAAAAGGCTTCCCTGATACAGGGCATGAAGCCATAGTAATCCCAATATTCAAAAAAGGGGACAGGCAGGACCCAAAATGCTACCGTCCCATTTCTTTGCTAGACACTCTGATGAAAGTAGCAGGCAGAGTGCTGCTAACTAAACTGCAAGCCTGGACCAAAAATAATGGGATTCTTTCTAAATTCCAATATGGCTTCAAGAGCGGCCTGGGTACCGTAGAGCAGGGATTAAACCTGACCCTAATAACGAGCAAATACATTGGAGTAAAAAAAGGGAATTTGTTCCTAACAATCGTCGATCTAACCTCGGCTTTTGATTGTTTGGATCATAGAGTGCTATGGAAAACCTTGATTAATATGGGGATAGACCTACATATTCTATCTTTTATACAGGAGCTTTATAGAGATGCAGGTGCCACGGTTAGATATGGTAAAAATGGAGAGCGAACCAGAAAATTTCCCATAGAAAAGGGTGTTCGCCAGGGCTGCATCCTCGCCCCATTCCTTTTTAATTTATATATTAACGAGGTAGCAGATTTTTTAACCGACCTAGAAGTGGATTATCCCAAAGTAAATGGCCTCTCGGTCCCGCTACTATTATATGCCGACGACGCTGTGATTATGGCGCGTACGCAGTTGGGCCTTCAGAGGGCTTTAACGGGATTTTCAACTTTCATGAGTACTAGAGGACTAAAAATTAATGTCGGAAAAACTTTTACAATGTGTTGTACCTCTAGAAAGAACTCCAAGATAGAATGCAAAACCTTCGTAAACCACACAAAGATAGCTACGACTAAAACATTTTCTTATTTAGGTATCACTTTCAACAATAGGGGCACATGGACAACAGCAATCACTACTCGTAATTTGGCTTTTTCCCGCACCATAGGCGCAGTTAAACAATTTGCCAAAAGATTGGGTGGGAAACCTGTAGACATACTGCTTAAGATTGTAGTGTAGTTCCTATTATGCCAATAGGCTCTGCGCATTGGAATAATATCTTCAATAGTATAGACCTAGGGCAGAGGTTAACTAGGTCTTCTACCGACGATATTAGACTTAAAGTTTTGTGTTTGCCAGCTAGCTCAGAGTTCACTAGAAACTTTCTCGAATAGGCAAGGAGGATTTTAACCTCCCTGGATAGACAAGAAGGGATTTAGTTTCTGACAACCATAGAACATGACAACTTTGCTCTCCCCTAATCAAGAGTGTATCTCTAGAGTCGTGTGAAAACAAAAGACAACTTATTTTACTCAGTCAGTACGTGCATTCTTAGTTTCACCAGCTTGTAGAGAAATAAGAGATGGGCGTGGTTCAATAAAAGATGTTATTTATTGATCAGTCTCTTTTCTCATACAAGAGAAATGAATCGCTATTATTGCAATACTTGTAGTTAAGTAAAGTGCATACAGTAGAGACAGAATTATAAAATAATACTGTAAAAGCATTGATATGGTTTCTGAGCCATATGATACTTTAAAATGGATAAAATAGATACATACATATATACATTTGCCTAATCATACTCAACTGGTGCTTCTAATTACGCCTACCCCAATGTACCTGACCTAGGCCTAATACGTGGGCGGGAGTAGATAAGTAGCAGTTTAAGTTAAGTTTGTTTTGCCAAGGGACTGATTCGAGATTTCTCTGCGAGGGGTTATTCAGTTCTGTACCTGAGATCTAGAATGATGGAGGGCTGGTATCTCTTATCCCAGGTCTTGATATTCCAGCTGCCTGCGAGGGCTGCTTGGAAGCGCCGGAGCTGGATTTCTCTGCAGGAGAAAGGCAGCGTCTCGTTCTCAGCGCGTCAGGAAGGCGGGGCAGCGTCTGTGGGCTTCGCTCTCTGCTGGGCTCTTCAGCACGTCTCGCTGCTCCAATCTCGTCACCACCGCATGTGTTTGCTTAAGGCAATGTCGGTAATATTTATACCTGAAAGGTGCCGAGATTGACGTAAGGATGGACATATATACGTCAATAAGGATGTCGTATGAACGGGCTCGTTCGCACATTCTTTTGCTGAAGTTCTCGGTGAAATCAAAACAATGGCTATGGGAAATTCCCAGGTCGCTGTAGGTTTGATTTGTTTTGAGAACTCCGTATGCCTTATCAGGGGCTGGAGGAATATCGCTTGTCTAATTAGATGGCATGCGTTATGACCTAATCAGATAACGCGCTTCTGTGCCGTGGTGTGGCTTAATCAGATAACGGTTTTTGCACCGTTGGATGGCTGCTAGTTAATTATTAACCAAACCAGGGTCAGGAATAGGGGAATCGATACAGTACCTATAGGAATACATCACACCCACTCCTTGTAGACTATGTCCATATTTACAAATCTAGGCATAGTGAATACCAGTAGCGTTTGTGTATACCGTACCACCCCAAAATACATTTATATGCATTCCGAAAATTGGATTTTATAAAATATACGAAACACAATCACATGTACTGTCACTTATACTATATGCACAAGCAGTCTAATAATGCTACTCATATGTTAAAAATTCAGCATAATCTAAATGCGAAAACCACACATGAAATGGCTCTTAATACAGAAAAAAAAGTGCGAGACCATTTCATCACAATCATAAATTTATGTATAACAGTGCTAGCATAGCGAATGTCTTGTGACTACCTAAAAATAGAAATTTAGTTCTCTAAGAATAATGTCTACTTTAAGCAGAAGATAAGTGTCCCAAAAATCGTAAATATTTTGGAATTGGGGAAAAAGGTTCTTGCAGTCTGAACAAACTTGATGAGAACATTTTTCATATCGCTTTTCTTTAAAAAGTTGAAGGCCAAATTCAGGATGTGGGGAACTCCAAGTGCTAATTTGCTCAAAGTTATTCCTGCTGCTCTTGTGAAAACATCATATCATTTAGACTGTTGAAAAAACTGTCAACAGCTTCTTGCGTAAGTTCCACTAACTCGGAAAAAGTTGTTACCATGCATTCATGAGCCTGAGCATGATTGCCTCCATTGATGTTTTGATCAGCATAGCTGACTGAAGGTCGTACCTGATTGATGCTGCTTTCATCTTGTACTTCACTACCCCTCAATCGTAGTGGTGAAGACTCCACGAATGCCGTCATCAGGATTGGTAGCCGCTGGGGACAGCACAATGCATGAGCCGTTACCGGACCCAACAAGGTATCTGCGTCCATTGGCACATCCGATTGTAGTGCCAGACAGGTGTCCAACACGCATTCTTCACCGCATAGCAAGCACCTTAATACAGGCATAACACAACTTTGCCACATTGGTCTAAATGAAAGAAACCAAGTCATGTTCAGGTCCCGAAGCCGTGCTAGTCCAAGGACTTTAGATATGCGGTCCCGGTAGCCAATGGCTAGGATCATTTCTTCCCTTGTCGCAGGTGTTTTGTCTGTGACATGGTTTGCCATAGCGAAATAACAGGATCAAAAATAGAATACCCGCTACTAGTCCTAAAAGGAGAGGAAGTCCGCCAAAAATGGAATGGACAAAATCTGGAAAAATACCCAGGATGGCTTTGAATGGAGTTAAAGCACCCGAAAACACTGCTTTAAATACACTGGAGATACCAGTGGTATCAGAAATATTTAAGATTTCGTTCAGTATTTCTGCGAAATGTATGGGGGAATTAGTTGATAATAATGAATGAATCTCTTCTGTTGTCCTTGCAACTTGGAGATCATACGTTTCTTTTGATGACGTGAGCCTGGTCGGCGTCTGTAGGAGCACAGTCTTCATTCTGCTTAAAGTATCTATTCGAATAGAAGCAATTTTCAAATCGGGCCATAACCTTGCCTCCCTGTCTGGAGAATCGCTGGGGAACAATACATGTTCACAGCACATGACCTTCCTAGTCACAGTTATGAGATAAGGTTTTCCGGGCAGCAAACTAGAACATCTGCGATCTACTATTAGAATGTAACTCCCGTTCGAGAGTCTCCTAAAGAATGGTTCTATTCGTGTTGCAGGTGTGCCTAGCTGGTAACATGAAAGGTTATTTGAAGTCCCTTCACAGGCTCCATGCAAACTAATACCCTGACACAGAAGTGTACCGCTCAGTGATCTTGCACAATTATCGCCACTGAGAAACACTTTCTGGCCTTTATTACTGACACATTCGTGTGTATAGGGCAAGTTCCATATTGACTTAATGTATCCTTTACCCAACCTTTCATACTGGCCTGCCTGTATATATTTTTGGCAGAATTGAAACTGGAAAGTAGTTATCGGAATATTTATTATTCCATGTATTATCCATTCAATGACAGGTCGTTCTGACCTTGTCAATGGTAATCTCTCAAGTTTTTCAATGCTCAGAATTGTATAGTCAGCACCCTTCTGTGCCAAACTGATTTGTTTATCAGTGAGGTTAAAGATATTAAATAATGACGTTGTGTTGATTAAACGCCAAGGCACATAGCCAGAACGCAGATTTTGTAACGTCCAGCCAAGCTGTACAATAGAACGCAATTGGGACTGACCGTGTTGTAACATCAGTAAGTCTTGCGATATTATATCGATTGCTGAAGACACAATGCTGTCCAGAGAATATATTCTGGAGGACAGAGTCATTAACCCATTGTCCACCACAGAAAGTGATTTTTCCAAATTAATACGGTCAATTTCCCGTATTTTTTCTGCTGTCTCAATTTGAGTTACTTTCCATACTTCGTTATAAGCTGCATATATAGAGGCCGCTATGAAACGTTTTTGACGCTGTTTGCGTGGTCCCAATATGAAATCACGCAAGTCAGCACCTTCTGTAAGTAAAGTTAGGTGTTGCTTAATTTCAGCCAGTGTGGACGTTTGTAGCCATTGAAGGCAGAGCTTGCCCACGCTGTAGGTGGTTACTATCCCTGGATGTTGTCTTTGGGAATATCTAGGGTCTGGCCTAGTCAATGTGAACCCCTGTATTTTGTTCAGGAATCGGTCTTGACAGTTATTTGTATCTGTGGGCCAGATCAACCATTTTTTCCATGCAGGATGTGTTCTGTTTTGATTTAAAATATGGTTTACACCTATCTCAACATCTATAGAGCTATTAATGTTCACTGTTGGCTTTGGAATAGACGGTTTGTTCAAATCTTTGATTTTGGCTAAGCCAAGACAGGTAGTTTGTTGAATAGTGTCATTCAAGAATATAATTTGTTCTGGGATCATGCAGGCTCTAAACAATGATTCTATACCTTGTACTTGCCAATCTCTTGTACCCCAAACAGTTTTTGCTTCAATAATATTGTTCCAGAAATCAAACCCAAATGTATTCATTTGTTCAAAGAATGAATCGGAATATATCAATTTTGTGTTTGTAAGCATGGTCTTCATACCTGTCTTATTTGACAATTTGAAATAAAATGTTTCTGCATTACTTGTGTTAAACCCTGAAAAGTATGAATATTTATCATAAAATGTTTTTGAGCTGTCTTTTGGAGGAGTAGCACAATGTTCCCATTGGTTATAATTTAAAACATTTCTAGGTTGAGCAGATTTATGTAGATAATGGTTACCATAATGGTTGTAGCAGAACATCTGATCATAATTAGACGAACCCTGCAAATAATCATGTTCTGTAAATTTAGCAGACATCACAAGATCAGACATCATATCATTAATACTTTCAAAGTCCCAATCATCAGCAAATGAGCTTGGTTTTACAAAGTCACTCAATGAGATTTTGAATTGGTGTGGATACTTCAGGATTTCAACCGGACCATAGATTTCATAATCAGTTTTGTCCCATGCTACACCGCCTGGTATAGGATTGGCTGTGAAGTTCACTGAAGAAAGTTCTCTTTTCTCGATGTGTGAAGATGTGTGTGGTTTAAGGACCAAGTTGATTTTCTGGCTTGCTGTGTCCATTTGAGCATATTTTCCTTCAATGAAATGTCCCAAGCATAGTACTAAGATTAGCCATAGAATGAGGATAAATGCACCAAAGGCCACCCAAAATTCAATCCATGGAGAGATCAGATAGGTTTCTTTCAGCTGTTGAAAAAGTTCCTTAGCTTTGTCTTTAAAAGTTGTTGTTGATGGCTGTTTCTTTGCTTCACTCAGGTCTTCAGATGAATCATCGAAGTTGATGAAGTAGCCGGATGCTGTTCTGTCAATTGTTCCAATTGCTTTTGGATTTTGCTTTGTTCATTAGCAAGGTCTGCAGTTACATCATCATAGGTTGTTGTTTTTTGATGAAAAGCTTTGATTTGGGTTTTAAGAGGTTCAAGTTCCATTGCTTTGTTGCATAGTCCTTGTTGATTCACTGTAGATTTTCCAAATGTGATCAGTCTTCCAGTTTGAGCCTCTGTATTTGTAGCAAACATTGGTGTTCTGCTACTTCCCGGGAGTCCACTTGGCCTACTGTTTGTTATCGGCCACATGATTGTGGTTTTACCAGGTCGATGGATACAACTCGGTTCTCCTTTTTACCAGCAAGGGGCGGTAGTACTACTGATCTTGTCCCGTTGATAGACAAGACAGGAACTGCTTTTCTGTAAGAAGGCCCAAATTCCTTCTTTACCGCGATCTTTTCTCTGACTAGATCCCCGACTTTTGGAATCCAGACAGGCCTTGCTGGGACAGGTGGTTTCTCTTCAGTGGTTGTTGGCTGTTGTTTCAACTTTAGGTTGCTCAGGTCTTTCCTTGTTTCATTTAAGTCCTGTAAAATAGCCAAACGATCTTTGATATCAAAGCTTTTGTCTTTAACCACTGAAGTCTGACTATCAAGATCTTGGATCATCATTCTAGTCCGGAACAATAGTTCGTACGGACTGAACTTTTTCAGAGAATTCCTTGGCAGGTTATTTAGACTACGTTGGACACTTATTAGATGTTTGACCCACCCAGCACCCGAACCTAATACCTTTGCTGTTATAGATTGCTTTATGTCACGGTTTTTTCTTTCTACGATTCCGTTTCCCTCGGGATGAAATGGACAAGAGTACCGCAATGCAATGCCCATGCTGGTCATGGCCTCCTTATAAGCCCGGGAGCTAAAAGCAGGACCCTGGTCAGAATGTAGCATGCCAATTGCGTATGTGCTGATAAAGACTCGCAAATCTTTTATAACAGTTCGGGCGTCAGCCGATCGCTGGGGCCACATCCATATGAATCTCGTGCATGAATCCACTGCGACCAAGATATATTTATAGTTAACATCCCTTTGTAAGGGACCACAGTGGTCCAGGTAAACACAGGCTAATGGTTTATCTGAGAGATCGTTTCACTGTTGATACTTTCATTCTTTGACATGTTTCACATTCTAGAATTGCCCTATCCCCCACTCCAGGGATTCGAGCAAACGGAACATTATTTGCATCAGTTATGTATGAGTACTTTACTGGAAAGCCTTTCGGGAGTGTTTCTATCGCATCTTTTTCTGTAGCGCTGACAGCCTGTAATATTTCGCTGTCTATTTTTGTTTTTGACCGGGTGATAGCAGCTACGGAAGCCGTTTGCACTGCTGCCTTCGCTGCTTCGTCAGCCAATGAATTCCCTGCAACGTGAACGCCATCACGTTGATGACTCAGTGTATGTATCACGTGAGTCTTTTGTAGTTCCTTTTGCAAAAGAACTATTTGTTCCCAAAGCATTTTATGTTTGATTGTGCCACCTTTTGCATCTTTAAAACCATTCTGAACCCAGATCTGCAAGTATTCATTGTAAGATTGGACGCAGTAATACGAATCGCACACAATAAGTGTGGGGAATTCTCGATCGGTATTTTCAAGCACCATCTTGAATGCCAGTAGTTATGCTCTTTGAGCTGTACAGTCTCCTAGAGATTGCGATTTAGTGACCACAGGTTTAAATTTTCCTTCGTGCCAGCGACCTTTAACAATCGCGCACGCAGCACTGTAGGCTTGCTTACCCCCCACTGCGGGTTGTGTTGATCCGTCTGTATATATTATACAGCCGTGGTGTTCTAGAGGCAGAATTTCGGTCGGCGGAGGACATTCGAATTCATATTGGAGAAATTCTTGTGTTTTTAAATTGGGATCAAATTCGTATACCACGTCTGTTGCAGCAAGAGAGTTAGCCCACTGTATCCACCTTGGATGGAGTGCTTTAGCATTCGGAATGCTTGCCTTTGTTACCGCCTCTAGGGCTGGTATAGGTGTCACGATTATTATTCGTTTACCCTGTGCTAGGGCCCGCTCCTTTGCTACAGCAGTCTGTACCGCGGTCAGAATTTTTTCCGTTGGGCTAAATTTCATTTCAGCTTTTGTGTACAAGTGTGATTTGTATGCTATTGGTACCTTCTCTCCCTCATTAGAGGTCAGGTATGTGAATCCGCATCTTCCTGGGATTACTCGAATCACAAGGTTGCGTGTGTTCTCACGTGTTTGTAATTTTGTTTTAACTAACATATCTGTTTGTAAAGATCTCAAAATTTCTGTGTGTTTTTGAGTCCAATTGATTCTTTTAAAATCTGGTTTTATTAGATCATAGAGAGGTTTAATTCTCTCTGCATAATTTATAATGTAAGTTCTTCCAAAATTTAGGAAGCCTAGAATTGATTGTAAGTTTTTTAGTGTTCTAGGTGCTTGGATTACAGCACATTTCTCTAGGAAATTGTCAGCCAGGCTTTTGCCTTCACTTGATAGTTCATATCCTAAAAACAGGACTGTTAGATGGGCAATTCTTGACTTTTTAAAGTTAAATTTGTAACCCTCTGCTGCGAACCCAAGTATTATGGTGTTCACTCTTTTCAAGTGAGTATCCAAGTCATCATCTGTTAGATAGATGTCGTCGACATAAGATAATGCCTCGTCATCATATGTTTGTAGTAATTCTGTTACTCTCGCTGAGAATAATCCTGGGCTGTTCTTGAACCCCTGGGGCAAACGACAGAAATTTTTTTGGTGCCATTTATTGAGAACGCCGTCAAATATCTGCTCTCTGGTGCTATATTTTGACAAAAGAATCCATTAGAAATGTCTAATGTGGTTTTGTATTTTTTGCGCACTATGTTATTCATTAGTGCAGCACTATGCGAGTTTTGTACTGCAAATGTTTTGCAACATGAGTTAAGGTGTCTGTAGTCCAAAACAAGACGATATGAATTGTCTGGCTTGGAGACAGGAAACAAAGGGTTGTTCATTTGTGAGGTGCAGGTTTCAATCACCCCCTGGTATTCAAGTTGATCTAGGATCTCTTTTACCTGTTTTTTAGCTTCTTGCTTAATCGGGTACTGCCTCTGTGCAGTAGGTTGTGATTTTAACTGGATTTTGTGAGGAGGAGAGTCCTCATCCCATCCCACATGATTTTTATATAAGGCAGGGGCTTGAGCTACTGCCCACTTTCTTGCAAGTGTATATTTTTTATGAATTGGAATATGGTTTGAGAAGGCAGGCATAATTATTACTTCGCCATGTGGGCACTCCCTGACACACTCTGGAGGCCAGTCTCGTTCAGCTAGAAGGATGTCATAGCCCTTGGACAGATTATCCCAAAATAGTACCCTTATTTTTCTAGTCTTATCCCCCTCTATACGCAATGTTATTTCATATATTTTATGAGGTTTGCTAACTCTGGTATCTGCAGTTTCCACCTGAATGTATTCATTCGTGTCCACTGTCTCCAGATGATTCATAAGGACTTTGCGAGCTATGCTCACTTCTGCTGCGCTGTCTAGCATTGTCTGAGCCCATTCTCCGTTTTTCAGCTGTGTCCTCAGTATTCTCGGCATTGTTGATTACTTTAATACTGGCTACCTTCTTTTTTGGAAATTGTAATTTTTTATTCAGATGAGCAGGTTCTTTGTCTTTGGACTTGACGTGCTCTTCCCTTTGTTCTGATCGTCCTCTTCTTTCCGATTTCTGCGAGGAAGTCTGAAAAGATTGAGAGGGACGTGTATCAATATCTTGATATCTATCAGGTTTTTTTATATTATCCCTATTTCTAAGGTTGTATTTTTTCACAGAGGGCTCCCTTTGGGGAGACTTGCGTCCTTGGTCAGGAGATCTTTCTCTCCGCTGAGGAGACCTTCCTCTGGACTGGAATCTTTTTTCTTTAGGATTGGATTGCTTATTTCTATCCCAGCTCTTTTTTTGAGTGTTTAAATTATTTTTTATAAATATCTTTTCAGGACTTTCAACTAGTTGGGGTTTCACTGGTATTCCACCCAAACTATCTCTTCCTAGTTCTTCATAGGATTTTTCTATGATTCTGGCAATTTCAGATGGTTGGTCTGCTATATTTGTCTCTTTTAACCTCTGGCGAATCGCCACATTTGCTGCTTCTCCCTTTATGTTGGCTAATAATATTGCAGATACCTGCTTGAAGTCTTTCAGTAATTTCATACCGAGAGTTAAAGCGGGTTCTGGACCGTATTCATCTTGAATCTGTTTTAGCACATCTGGTATTACTGACATGGATGGTACACCATGTGTTTTTGTGTAAATGGAAGCAAAGACTGTTCCCCCAGTGTCACAGTCCTCCACATGTGGTGCGATTCCCATTGGAAGACAGATAGTCAGAATCCTATGTTTCTCAACAGGGGTGGTATCTGGAAACACCGCCTCTATTTGAGTTATTTTTTGTGCTAGCCAGAAAGGAATTTGTTCCCGTTTTGCGGGTACCTTACCTAGACAGGACTGTATGTTCTGTGGTGTAATTTTATTTGTGTTCCCGTGATGACTGGTCAGCTGTGGAATTTTAATAGCTGGTTGGATTGTTGAAGTCCGCATTACATATTGGACTAATTGTCTATGTATTTTTATTAATTGTTTTAGCTGTGCTAAAAGTTCTGGTGCAGGCATTTCTTCAATGTCTGGATGTGGTGTGTATCCGGCTAGGACCGGCCACGTTGCTCCTGGTCTACCTAGTGGACCGAGCCTGGTGATGTGATTATTATGTTTTAGGGCGCCATTAAACAAGAGCAGGTGCTCTTGGAATTTGAGTGGTATTTCCACCTCCTCGAAAGGAGTGTACTCATTAGGAGGTTCCTCTATTTTGTAATAGTGGAAGTCCTTTGTTACAGCGTTTGCTGCTGGAAAGTTTATCCATGAATAGAATACCTCTGTCTGCCGATATTCGTGTGCCTCAATTACGAATATAACTGTACCACCTCTTGGTGTTAGTCCATTTTCTATAAGTTTTAAGGTTATAGATTTTCTTATGTTGACCGGGATGAGTATTATATCCGGGTCATTTTGCTGCAGAGTATTATCTGCTTCTAGGAGTTCAGCTGCTAGTCTAACTGTCTCCCTTTCTTCTTCAGTTTCTGACATACTATTGTCAAGAAGATTATTTTATTTATTTGCAGATCAGGTTTCTATGGAAACAAAGATTAGATGCACAATATTTTGGAACAGTGTATCCTTCAACGTTGAATATACCAAGAACCATACATAGGAGTCTCCTCCTGCGAGGTTTGGCGGATATGACCTTTCACCCACTCCAGACGTCTTTGGAGTATTATGGGAAAAAAGGGGTCTGTGTGAAAAAGCACGACTGAGTTACTCTAATGTCTTGCGTTAGTTTTATCGCCTATCCAAACGGTTGGGCGCCATGTAGTGTAGTTCCTATTATCCCAATAGGCTCTGCGCATTGGAATAATATCTTCAATAGTATAGACCTAGGGCAGAGGTTAACTAGGTCTTCTACCGACGATATTAGACTTCAAGTTTTGTGTTTGCCAGCTAGCTCAGAGTTCACTAGAAACTTTCTCGAATAGGCAAGGAGGATTTTAACCTCCCTGGATAGACAAGAAGGGATTTAGTTTCTGACAACCATAGAACATGACAACTTTGCTCTCCCCTAATCAAGAGTGTATCTCTAGAGTCGTGTGAAAACAAAAGACAACTTATTTTACTCAGTCAGTACGTGCATTCTTAGTTTCACCAGCTTGTAGAGAAATAAGAGATGGGCGTGGTTCAATAAAAGATGTTATTTATTGATCAGTCTCCTTTCTCATACAAGAGAAATGAATCGCTATTATTGCAATACTTGTAGTTAAGTAAAGTGCATACAGTAGAGACAGAATTATAAAATAATACTGTAAAAGCATTGATATGGTTTCTGAGCCATATGATACTCTGAAATGGATAAAATAGATACATACATATATACATTTGTCTAATCATACTCAACTGGTGCTTCTAATTACGCCTACCCCAATGTACCTGACCTAGGCCTAATACGTGGGCGGGAGTAGATAAGTAGCAGTTTAAGTTAAGTTTGTTTTGCCAAGGGACTGATTCGAGAATTCTCTGCGAGGGGTTATTCAGTTCTGTACCTGAGATCTAGAATGATGGAGGGCTGGTATCTCTTATCCCAGGTCTTGATATTCCAGCTGCCTGCGAGGGCTGCTTGGAAGCGCCGGAGCTGGATTTCTCTGCAGGAGAAAGGCAGCGTCTCGTTCTCAGCGCGTCAGGAAGGCGGGGCAGCGTCTGTGGGCTTCGCTCTCTGCTGGGCTCCTCAGCACGTCTCGCTGCTCCAATCTCGTCACCACCTCATGTGTTTGCTTAAGGCAATGTCGGTAATATTTATACCTGAAAGGTGCCGAGATTGACGTAAGGATGGACATATATACGTCAATAAGGATGTCATATGAACGGGCTCGTTCGCACATTCTTTTGCTGAAGTTCTCGGTGAAATCAAAACAATGGCTATGGGAATTTCCCAGGTCGCTGTAGGTTTGATTTGTTTTGAGAACTCCGTATGCCTTATCAGGGGGTGGAGGAATATCGCTTGTCTAATTAGATGGCATGCGTTATGACCTAATCAGATAACGCGCTTCTGTGCCGTGGTGTGGCTTAATCAGATAACGGTTTTTGCACCGTTGGATGGCTGCTAGTTAATTATTAACCAAACTAGGGTCAGGAATAGGGGAATCGATACAGTACCTATAGGAATACATCACAAGATCTACGCAGCCAAATGTGTCTCCACTGCAACATACGGGGCCGGTATTTGGGGGATGGCTGATTGCACCCAAATACAAACAGTTGAAAACGCATTCCTTAGGTACCTGCTATCAGTCCCAAGATCCACTTCTACGACCATATGCCATAAAGAACTAGACAGAGCTCACATTACTGATCTAATAAAAATAGCTCCAGTCATGATGTGGTATAAGATTTGGACATGTGATGATACAATATTTAGTAGGGAAGTAATTCAAGACTGTTTAAACCAATCAGATCCCAGCAAGTTTGCATGGTTAGCCTATGTTAAAAAATTTCTGAACTCCATTGGTCATCCAGAGTTTTATCTAACTCCCTCCTCATGCATACGAATGACTAAAAGAGCTCTAAAAGTAGCATGCCTCGACTTATTGGAGGAGAGGCGGTGGTACTTAGATGGGAACAAGTCTACAATCGTAGCTCACCGTCGTATCCTCCATAGTCCAGGCCTTCACCCTTATCTGGCACCAGCTTTTTCTTGCTACCAAAGAATGCTTCTAACACGATTGAGGACTGATTGTTTTTATAGGTTAATATCATTCCCTGTTCCTAATGATTGGTCTGCAAAATTGATAAAATGTCCGTGCGATGACATGTCTACCCAGTCAAATATACATTGCATCTTTTTTTGCAACTACTATCAGTGGGGTAGAAAAAGATACTTGATACCAATTTTAAAGCTCTGGGGTTTGAGAAAATGTAAACCTGCACTGATTGGACTGTATATGCTGCAAGATGAACCCACCATCGCTGCAGCGATTACAATTTTGACATTTGCTGTAAAATGTAGAGGGACATTGGTCTAATGATAATGATTACTGAGCAAGATTGTAAAACGTATTACTTTGTGCATAATTACATCAAATAGTACTTACTCGCTTCAATGACCACAAGTGGCGCTCGAAAACTTATGAACGGTATGAATTTTTATGAATTTTCCGCATTTATATGTATTTTAAGAACCGTTTTTTATATGCACTGTTTTTTATTAACACGTAATTTGCAATAGGATTTTTAAATTTAAAGCAAATGTTTGTGATCCATGTTATGTATGCTGCATTTTTTGTGCTTTTATGGTTTTTTGTCAAAATACCGAATAAAGCTATCTTTGAATTGAATTGAATTGAATTGCTTCTCTGCATTAGAAGCAGTGCACGGAACAGGTGCGGGTAAGGGCTGGGTAGCTTCTCTGCATTAGAATCAGAGCTCGGAGCATGTGCGGGGTAAGGTCTGGGTTACTTCTCTGCATTAGAACCAGTGGTGGAGCAAGTGCGGGGTAAGGACTCGGTTGTTTCTCTGTGTTAGAACTAGTGTTCTAATGCAGAGCAGATGTGAGTAAGGGCTAGGTTGCATCTCTGCATTACAACCTGTGTGTGGAGCAGGTGCAGGGTAAGGGCTGGTTTGCTTCTCTGCATTAGAACCAGTGCGCGGAGCAGGTGCGGGGGAAGAACTGGCTTGCTTCTTTGCATTAGAAATATTGTGCAGAGCAGGTGCAGGGTAAGGGCTAGGTTAATGCTCTGCATTAGAACCAGTGCATGGAGCAGGTGCAGGTAAGGGCTGGGTTGCTTCTCTGCATTAGAACCAGTGCGCGGAGCAGGTGCGGGTAAGGGCTGGGTTGCTTCTCTGCATTAGAACCAGAGCACGGAACAGGTGCGGGTAAGGGCTGGCTTGCTTCTCTGCATTAGAACCAGTGCATGGAGCAGGTGCGGGTAAGCGCTGGGTTGCTTCTCTACATTAGAACCAGTGCGCGGAGCGTGTGCGGGAAAGGGCTGGTTTGCTTCTCTGCATTAGAACCAGTGTGCAGAGCAGGTGTGGCATAAGGACTGGCTTGCTTCTCCGCATTAGAAATAGTGTGCAGAGCAGGTGCGTGTAAGGACCTGGATGCTTCTCTGCATTAGAACGAGTGCGTGGAGCAGCTGCTTGTAAGGGCTGGGTTGCTTCTCTGCATTAGAACCAGTGCCCGGAGCAGGTGAGGGTAACGGCTGGGTTTCTTCTCTGCATTATAACCAGTGCGCGGAGTGGTTACGGGGTAAGGACCGGGTTGCTTCTCTTCATTAGAACCAGTGCGTTGAGCAGGTGCGGGCAAACGCTGGGTTGTTTCTCTGCATTAGAACCAGTGTGCAGAGCAGGTGCGGGTAAGGGCTGGTTTGCTTCTCTGCATTAGAACCAGTGCACGGGGTAGGTGCGGGTAAGGGCTTGGTTGCTTCTCTGCATTAGAACCAGTGCGTGGAGCAGGTGCTGGGGTAAGGACTGGGTTGCTTCTCTGCATTAGAACCAGTGTGTGGAGCAGGTGCGGGGTACGTACTGGGTTGCTTCTCTACATTAGAACCAGTGCGTGGAGCAGGTGCGGGGTAAGGACTGGGTTGCTTCACTGCATTAGAACCAGTGTGTGGAGCAGGTGCGGAGTAAGGACTGGGTTGCTTCTCTGCATTAGAACCAGTGCATGGAGCAGGTGCGGGTAAGCGCTGGGTTGCTTCTCTGCATTAGAACCAGTGCGCGGAGCGTGTGCGGGAAAGGGCTGGTTTGCTTCTCTGCATTAGAACCAGTGTGCAGAGCAGGTGTGGCATAAGGACTGGCTTGCTTCTCCGCATTAGAAATAGTGTGCAGAGCAGGTGCGTGTAAGGACCTGGATGCTTCTCTGCATTAGAACGAGTACGTGGAGCAGCTGCTTGTAAGGGCTGGGTTGCTTCTCTGCATTAGAACTAGTGCCCGGAGCAGGTGAGGGTAACGGCTGGGTTTCTTCTCTGCATTATAACCAGTGCGTGGAGTGGTTACGGGGTAAGGACTGGGTTGCTTCTCTTCATTAGAACCAGTGCGTGGAGCAGGTGCGGGCAAACGCTGGGTTGTTTCTCTGCATTAGAACCAGTGTGCAGAGCAGGTGCGGGTAAGGGCTGGTTTGCTTCTCTGCATTAGAACCAGTGCACGGGGTAGGTGCGGGTAAGGGCTTGGTTGCTTCTCTGCATTAGAACCAGTGCGGGGAGCAGGTGCTGGGGTAAGGACTGGGTTGCTTCTCTGCATTAGAACCAGTGTGTGGAGCAGGTGCAGGGTACGGACTGGGTTGCTTCTCTACATTAGAACCAGTGCGTGGAGCAGGTGCGGGGTAAGGACTGGGTTGCTTCTCTGCATTAGAACCAGTGTGTGGAGCAGGTGCGGGGTACGGACTGGGTTGCTTCTCTACATTAGAACCAGTGCGTGGAGCAGGTGCGGGGTAAGGACTGGGTTTCTCCTCTGCATTAAATCCAGTGTGTGGAGCAGGTGCGGGCTACGGACTGGGTTGCTTCTCTACATTAGAACCAGTGCGTGGAGCAGGTGCGGGGTAAGGACTGGGTTTCTCCTCTGCATTAAATCAAGTGCGTGGAGCAGGTGCGGGGTAAGGGCAAGGTTGCTTCTCTACATTAGAACCTGTGCGCGGAGCAGGTGCGGGGTAAGGGCTGGTTGCTTCTCTGCATTAGAACCAGTGCACCGAGCAGGTGTGGGTAAGGGCTGGGTTGCTTCTCTGCATTAGAACCAGTGTATGGAGCAGGTGCGGGGTAAGGACTGGGTTGCATCTCTGCATTAGACATAGCATGCGGAGCAGGTGCGGGTTAAGGGCTGTGTTGCTTCTGTGCATAGGAACCAGTGCGCGGAGCAGGTGCGGGGTAAGGGCTGGGTTACTTCTCTTCATTAGAACCAGGGCGCGGAGTAGGAGTGGGATAAGGGTTGGATTGCTTCTCTGCATTAGAACCAGTGTGCAGAACAGGTGGGGGGAAGGGATGGGTTGCTTTTCTGCATTACAACCAGGGCACGGAGCAGGTGCGGGGTAAGGACTAGGTAGTCTCTCTGCATTAGAAACAGTGCGTGGAGCAGATGCGGGCAAGGACTGGGTTGTTTCTCTGCCTTAGAACCAGTGCGCGGAGCAGGTGCGGGTAAGGGCTAGTTTGCTTCTCTGCATTAGAACCAGTGCGGGGAGCCGGTGCGGGGTAAGGACTGGGTTGCTTCTCTGCATTAGAACCAGTGCGTGGAGCAGGTGCGGGTAAGGGTTGCATTGGTTCTCGGCATTAGAAGCAGTGCCCGGAGCAGGTGGAGGTAAGGGCTGAGTGTCTTCTCTGCATTAGAACCAGTGCGCAGAGCAGGTGCGGGTAAGGGCTGAGTTGCTTTTCTGCATTAGAAGCAGTGCACGGAGCAGGTGCGGGTAAGCGCTGGGTATCTTCTCTGCATTAGAATCAGAGCTCGGAGCATGTGCGGGGTAAGGTCTGGGTTGCTACTCTGCATTAGAAGCAGTGCGTGGAGCAAGTGCGGGGTAAGGACTGGGTTGCTTCTCTGCGTTAGAACTAGTGTTCTAATGCAGAGCAGATGTGGGTAAGGGCTGGGTTGCATCTCTGCATTACAACCTGTGTGTGGAGCAGGTGCGGGGGAAGAACTGGCTTGCTTCTTTGCATTTAGAAATATTGTGCAGAGCAGGTGCAGGGTAAGGGCTGGGTTAATGCTCTGCATTAGAACCAGTGCATGGAGCAGGAGCGGGTAAGGGCTGGGTTGCTTCTCTGCATTAGAATCAGTGCGCGGAGGAGGTGCGGGTAAGGGCTGGGTTGCTTCTCTGCATTAGAACCAGTGCACGGAACAGGTGCGGGTAAGGGCTGGCTTGCTTCTCTGCATTAGAACCAGTGCATGGAGCAGGTGCAGGTAAGGGCTGGGTTGCTTCTCTGCATTAGAACCAGTGCACGGAGCAGGAGCGGGTAACGGCTGGGTTGCTTCACTGCATTAGAACCAGTGTGCGGAGCATGTGCAGGGTTAGGGCTGGGTTGCTTCTCTGCATTAGAACCAGTGTGCAGAGCAGGTGTGGCATAAGGACTGGCTTGCTTCTCCGCATTAAAAATAGTGTGCAGAGCAGGTGCGTGTAAGGACCTGGATGCTTCTCTGCATTAGAACAAGTGCGTGGAGCAGCTGCTTGTAAGGGCTGGGTTGCTTCTCTGCATTAGAACCAGTGGCCGGAGCAGGTGATGGATAGAGCTGGGTTTCTTCTCTGCATTATAACCAGTGCGCGGAGTGGTTACGGGGTAAGGACTGGGTTGCTTCTCTGCATTAGAACCAGTGCGTGGAGCAGGTGCGGGCAAACGCTGGGTTGTTTCTCTGCATTAGAACCAGTGCGCAGAGCAGGTGCGGGTAAGGGCTGGTTTGCTTCTCTGCATTAGAACCAGTGCACGGAGCAGGTGCGGGTAAGGGCTGGGCTGCTTCTCTGCATTAGAACCAGTGTGCGGAGCATGAGCGGGGTAAGGGCTGGGTTGCTTCTCTGCATTAGAACCAGTGCGTGGAGCAGGTGCCGGGGTAAGGACTGGGTTGCTTCTCTGCATTAGAACCAGTGTGTGGAGCAGGTGCGGGGTAAGGACTGGGTTTCTCCTCTGCATTAAATCCAGTGCGTGGAGCAGGTGCGGGGTAAGGGCAAGGTTGCTTCTCTGCATTAGAACCTGTGCGCGGAGCAGGTGCGGGCTAAGGGCTAGTTGCTTCTCTGCATTAGAACAAGTGTACCGTGCAGGTGTGGGTAAGGGCTGGGTTGCTTCTCTGCATTATAACAAGTGTGTGGAGCAGGTGCGGGGTAAGGACTGGGTTGCATCTCTGCATTAGAAATAGCATGCGGAGCAGCTGCGGTGTAAGGGCTGTGTTGCTTCTGTGCATAGGAACCAGTGTGCTGAGCAGGTGCAGGCTAAGGGCTGGGTTACTTCTCTTCATTAGAACCAGGGCGCGGTGTAGGAGCGGGATAAGGGTTGGATTGCTTCTCTGCATTAGAACCAGTGTGCGGAGCAGGTGGGGGGAAGGGCTGGGTAGCTTCTCTGCATTAGAACCTGTGTGCAGAGCAGGTGCAGGGTAAGGACTGGGATGCTTCTCTGCATTAGAACCTGTGTGCGGAGCAGGTGCAGGGTAAGGGCTGGTTTTCTTCTCTGCGTTAAAACCAGTGTGCAGGGCAGCTGTGGCATAAGGACTGGCTTGCTTCTCTGCATTAGAAATAGTGTGCAGAGCAGTTGCGGGGTAAGGACCTGGATGCTTCTCTGCATTAGAACCAGTGTGTGGAGCAGGTGCTTGTAAGGGCTGGGTTGCTCCTCTGCATTAGAACCAGTGCCCAGAGCAGGTGCGGGTAAGGGCTGGGTTGCTTCTCTGCATTAGAACCAGTGCGCAGAGCAGGTGCGGGGTAAGGACTGGGTTGCTTCTCTGCATTAGAACCAGTGCATGGAGCAGGTGCGGGTTAGGGCTGGATTGTTTCTCTGCATTTGAACCAGAGTGCGGAGCATGTGCGGGGTAAGGGCTGGGTTGCTTCTTTGCATTGGAACCAGTGCGCGTAGCAGGCGTGGGGTAAGGGTTGGATTGCTCCTCTGCATTAGAACCAGTGTGCGGAGCAGGTGCAGGTTAAGGACTAGGATGCTTCTCTGCATTAGAACCTGTGTGCGGAGCAGGTGCAGGGTAAGGGCTGGGTTGCTTCTCTGCATCAGAAACAGTGTGCAGAGCAGGTGTGGCATAAGGACTGGCTTGCTTCTCCGAATTAGAAATAGTGTGCAGAGCAGGTGTGTGTAAGGACCTGGATGCTTCTCTGCATTAGAACCAGTGCGTGGAGCAGGTGCTCGTTAGGGCTGAGTTGCTTATCTGCATTAGAACCAGTGCCCGGAGCAGGTGCGGGGTAAGGACTCACTTGCTTCTCTGCGTTAGAACCAGTGCACGGAGCAGGTGCGGGTAAGGGCTGGGTTGCTTCTCTGCATTAGAACCAGTGCACGGAGAAGGTGCAGTTAAGGGCTGGGTTGCTTTTCTGCATTAGAACCAGTGTGCGGAGCATGAGCCGGGTAAGGGCTGGGTTGCTTCTCTGCATTAGAACCAGTGCGTGGAGCAGGTGCGGGTTAATGACTGGGATGCTTCTCTGCATTAGTACCAGTGTGTAGAGCAGGTGCGGGGACGGACTGGGTTGCTTCTCTGCATTGCTACAAGTGCGTGGAGCAGGTGCGGGGTAACGGGCAGGGTTGCTTCTCTGCATTAGAACCTGTGCAGGGAGCAGGTGTGGGGTATGGGCTAGTTTGCTTCTCTGCATTATAACCAGTGCCCGAAACAGGTGCGGGTAAGGGCTGGCTTGATTCAATGCATTAGAACCAGTGCGCGGAGCAGGTGCTAGGTAAGGGCTGTGTTGCTTCTGTGCATAGGAACCAGTGCGTTGAGCAAGTGCGGGGTAAGGGCTGGGTTACTTCTCTTCATTAGAACCAGGGCGCGGAGTACGTGCCGGATAAGGGCTGGGTAGCTTCTCTGCATTAGAACCTGTGTGCTGAGCAGGTGCTGGGTAAGGACTGGGATGCTTCTCTGCATTAGAACCTGTGTGCAAAGCAGGGTAAGGGCTGGTTTGCTTCTCTGCATTAAAACCAGTGTGCAGAGTAGGTGTGGCATAAGGACTGGCTTGCTTCTCTGCATTAGAAATGGTGTGCAGAGCAGGTGCGGGGTTAGGACCTGGATGCTTCTCTGCATTAGAACCAGTGCGTGGAGCAGGTGCTTGTAAGTGCTGGGTTGCTTCTCTGCATTAGAACCAGTGCCCGGAGCAGGTGCGGGTAAGGGCCGGTTTGCTTCTCTGCATTAGAACCAGTGCATGGAGCAGGTGCGGGGTAAGGGCAGGGTTGCTTCTCTACATTAGAACCAGTGCGTGGAGCAGGTGCGGGTTAGGGCTGGATTGTTTCTCTGCATTAGAACCAGTGCGTGGAGCCGGTGCGGGTAAGGGCTGATTTGCTTCCCTGCATTAGAACCAGTGCACGGATCAGATGCAGGTAAGGGCTGGGTTGCTTCTCTGCATTAGAACCAGTGTGCGAAGCATGTGCCGGGTAAAGGCTGGTTTGCTTCCCTGCATTAGAACCAGTGCCCGAAGCAGGTGCGGGTAAGGGCTGGGTTGCTTCTCTGCATTAGAACCTGTGTGCGGAGCAGGTGCAGGGTAAGGACTAGGATGCTTCTCTGCATTAGAACCTGTGCGCGGAGCAGGTGCAGGGTAAGGGCTGGGTTGCGTCTATGCATTAAAACCAGTGTGCATAGCTGGTGTGGCATAAGGACTGGCTTGCTTCTCTGCATTAGAAATAGTGTGCCGAGCAGGTGCGAGTAAGGACCTGGATGCTTCTCTGCATTAGAACCAGTGCGTGGAGCAGGTGCTTGTAAGGACTGGGTTGCTTCTCTGCATTAGTAACAGTGCGTGCAGCAGGTGTGGGTAAGGGCTGGGTTGTTTCTCTGCATTAGAACCAGTGCACGAAGCAGGTGCGGGTAAGGGCTGGTTCGCTTCTCTGCATTAGATCCAGTGCACGGAGCAGGTGCAATTAAGGGCTGGGTTGCTTCTCTGCATTAGAACAAGTGTGCGGAGCATGAGCCGGGTAAGGGCTGGGTTGCTTCTCTGCATTAGAAGCAGTGCATGGAGCAGGAGCGGGTAAGGGCTGGTTTGCTTCCCTGCATTAGAACCAGTGCACGGAGCAGGTGCAGGTAAGGGTTGGGTTGCTTCTCTGCATTAGAACCAGTGTGCAGATCATGTGCGGGGTAAGGGCTGGGTTGCTTCTCTGCATTAGAACCAGTGCGCGGAGCAGGTGCGGGGTAAGGGTTGGATTGCTTCTCTGCATTAGAAGCAGTCTGTGAGCAGGTGGGGGAAGGGCTGGGTAGCTTCTCTGCATTAGAACCAGTGTGTGGAGCAGGTGCTTGTAAGGGCTGGGTTGCTCCTCTGCATTAGAACCAGTGCCCAGAGCAGGTGCGGGTAAGGGCTGGGTTGCTTCTCTGCATTAGAACCAGTGCGCAGAGCAGGTGCGGGGTAAGGACTGGGTTGCTTCTCTGCATTAGAACCAGTGCATGGAGCAGGTGCGGGTTAGGGCTGGATTGTTTCTCTGCATTTGAACCAGAGTGCGGAGCATGTGCGGGGTAAGGGCTGGGTTGCTTCTTTGCATTGGAACCAGTGCGCGTAGCAGGCGTGGGGTAAGGGTTGGATTGCTCCTCTGCATTAGAACCAGTGTGCGGAGCAGGTGCAGGTTAAGGACTAGGATGCTTCTCTGCATTAGAACCTGTGTGCGGAGCAGGTGCAGGGTAAGGGCTGGGTTGCTTCTCTGCATCAGAAACAGTGTGCAGAGCAGGTGTGGCATAAGGACTGGCTTGCTTCTCCGAATTAGAAATAGTGTGCAGAGCAGGTGTGTGTAAGGACCTGGATGCTTCTCTGCATTAGAACCAGTGCGTGGAGCAGGTGCTCGTTAGGGCTGAGTTGCTTATCTGCATTAGAACCAGTGCCCGGAGCAGGTGCGGGGTAAGGACTCACTTGCTTCTCTGCGTTAGAACCAGTGCACGGAGCAGGTGCGGGTAAGGGCTGGGTTGCTTCTCTGCATTAGAACCAGTGCACGGAGAAGGTGCAGTTAAGGGCTGGGTTGCTTTTCTGCATTAGGACCAGTGTGCGGAGCATGAGCCGGGTAAGGGCTGGGTTGCTTCTCTGCATTAGAACCAGTGCGTGGAGCAGGTGCGGGTTAATGACTGGGATGCTTCTCTGCATTAGTACCAGTGTGTAGAGCAGGTGCGGGGACGGACTGGGTTGCTTCTCTGCATTGCTACCAGTGCGTGGAGCAGGTGCGGGGTAATGGGCAGGGTTGCTTCTCTGCATTAGAACCTGTGCAGGGAGCAGGTGCGGGGTATGGGCTAGTTTGCTTCTCTGCATTATAACCAGTGCCCGAAACAGGTGCGGGTAAGGGCTTGCTTGATTCAATGCATTAGAACCAGTGCGCGGAGCAGGTGCTAGGTAAGGGCTGTGTTGCTTCTGTGCATAGGAACCAGTGCGTTGAGCAAGTGCGGGGTAAGGGCTGGGTTACTTCTCTTCATTAGAACCAGGGCGCGGAGTACGTGCCGGATAAGGACTGGGTAGCTTCTCTGCATTAGAACCTGTGTGCTGAGCAGGTGAAGGGTAAGGACTGGGATGCTTCTCTGCATTAGAACCTGTGTGCAAAGCAGGTGCAGGGTAAGGGCTGGTTTGCTTCTCTGCATTAAAACCAGTGTGCAGAGTAGGTGTGGCATAAGGACTGGCTTGCTTCTCTGCATTAGAAATGGTGTGCAGAGCAGGTGCGGGGTTAGGACCTGGATGCTTCTCTGCATTAGAACCAGTGCGTGGAGCAGGTGCTTGTAAGTGCTGGGTTGCTTCTCTGCATTAGAACCAGTGCCCGGAGCAGGTGCGGGTAAGGGCCGGTTTGCTTCTCTGCATTAGAACCAGTGCATGGAGCAGGTGCGGGGTAAGGGCAGGGTTGCTTCTCTACATTAGAACCAGTGCATGGAGCAGGTGCGGGTTAGGGCTGGATTGTTTCTCTGCATTAGAACCAGTGCGTGGAGCCGGTGCGGGTAAGGGCTGATTTGCTTCCCTGCATTAGAACCAGTGCACGGAGCAGATGCAGGTAAGGGCTGGGTTGCTTCTCTGCATTAGAACCAGTGTGCGAAGCATGTGCCGGGTAAGGGCTGGTTTGCTTCCCTGCATTAGAACCAGTGCCCGAAGCAGGTGCGGGTAAGGGCTGGGTTGCTTCTCTGCATTAGAACCTGTGCGCGGAGCAGGTGCAGGGTAAGGGCTGGGTTGCGTCTATGCATTAAAACCAGTGTGCATAGCTGGTGTGGCATAAGGACTGGCTTGCTTCTCTGCATTAGAAATAGTGTGCCGAGCAGGTGCGAGTAAGGACCTGGATGCTTCTCTGCATTAGAACCAGTGCGTGGAGCAGGTGCTTGTAAGGACTGGGTTGCTTCTCTGCATTAGTACCAGTGCGTGCAGCAGGTGTGGGTAAGGGCTGGGTTGTTTCTCTGCATTAGAACCAGTGCACGAAGCAGGTGCGGGTAAGGGCTGGTTCGCTTCTCTGCATTAGATCCAGTGCACGGAGCAGGTGCAATTAAGGGCTGGGTTGCTTCTCTGCATTAGAACAAGTGTGCGGAGCATGAGCCGGGTAAGGGCTGGGTTGCTTCTCTGCATTAGAAGCAGTGCATGGAGCAGGAGCGGGTAAGGGCTGGTTTGCTTCCCTGCATTAGAACCAGTGCACGGAGCAGGTGCAGGTAAGGGTTGGGTTGCTTCTCTGCATTAGAACCAGTGTGCAGATCATGTGCGGGGTAAGGGCTGGGTTGCTTCTCTGCATTAGAACCAGTGCGCGGAGCAGGTGCGGGGTAAGGGTTGGATTGCTTCTCTGCATTAGAAGCAGTCTGTGAGCAGGTGGGGGAAGGGCTGGGTAGCTTCTCTGCATTAGAACCTGTGTGCGGAGCAGGTTCAGGGTAAGGACTAGGAGGCTTCTCTGCATTAGAACCTGTGTGCGGAGCAGGTGCAGGTAAGGGCTGGGTTGCTTCTCTGCATTAGAACCAGTGCGTGCAGCAGGTGTGGGTAAGGGCTGGGTTGTTTCTTTGCATTAGAACCAGTGCACGAAGCAGGTGCGGGTAAGGGCTGGTTCGCTTCTCTGCATTAGAACCAGTGCACGGAGCAGGTGCAGTTAAGGGCTGGGTTGCTTCTCTGCATTAGAACAAGTGTGCGGAGCATGAGCCGGGTAAGGGCTGGGTTGCTTCTCTGCATTAGAAGCAGTGCGTGGAGCAGGAGCGGGTAAGGGCTGGTTTGCTTCCCTGCATTAGAACCAGTGCACGGAGCAGGTGCAGGTAAGGGTTGGGTCGCTTCTCTGCATTAGAACCAGTGTGCAGATCATGTGCGGGGTAAGGGCTGGGTTGCTTCTCTGCATTAGAACCAGTGCGCGGAGCAGGTGCGGGGTAAGGGTTGGATTGCTTCTCTGCATTAGAACCAGTCTACGAGCAGGTGGGGGAAAGGGCTGGGTAGCTTCTCTGCATTAGAACCAGTGCCCGGAGCAGGTGCGGGTAAGGGCTGGGTAGCTTCTCTGCATTAGAACCTGTGTGCGGAGCAGGTTCAGGGTAAGGACTAGGATGCTTCTCTGCATTAGAACCTGTGTGCGGAGCAGGTGCAGGTTAGGGCTGGGTTGCTTCTCTGCAGTAGAACCAGTTTGCGGAGCATGTGCGGGGTAAGGGCTGGGTTGCTTCTTTGCATTAGAACCAGTGTGCGGAGCACGTACAGGGTAAAAGCTAGATTGCTTCTCTGCATTAGAACCAGTGTGTGGAGCAGGTGCAGGGTAAGGGCTGGGTTGCTTCTCTGCATTTGAACCAGTGTGTGGAGCAGGTGCAGGGTAAGGGCTGGGTTGCTTCTCTGCATTAGAAATTGTGCGCAGAGCAGGTGTGGGGTAAGGGCTGCCGAGCTTCTCTGCATTATAACCAGTGTGTGGAGTACTTGCGGGGTAAAGGCTGGATTACTTCTCTGCGTTAGAGATAGTGTGCAGAGCAGGTGCAGGGTAAGGACTGACATGCTTCTCTGCATAAAAACCAGTGAGCGGAACAAGTGCGGGGTAAGGGCTGGATTACTTCTCTTCATTAGAACCAGGGTGCGGAGCAGGTGTGGGATAAGGGTTGGATTGCTTCTCTGCATTAGAATCAGTGTGCGGATTAGGTGGGGGGAAGGGCTGGGTTGATTCTCTGTATTAGAACCAGTGCCCAGAGCAGGTGCGGGTAAGGGCTGGGTTTCTTCTTTGCATTAGAACCAGTGCACCGAGCAGGTGTGGGGTAAGGACTGGGTTGCTTCTCTGCATTAGAACCAGTGCGTGGAGCAGGTGCGGGTAAGGGCTGGTTTGCTTCTCAGCATTAGAACAAGTGTATGGAGCAGGTGCGGGTAAGGGCTGGGTTGCTTCTCCGCATTAGAACCAGTGTGCAGAGCATGAGTGGGGTAAGGGCTGGGTTGCTTCTCTGCATTAGAACCAGTGCATGGAGCAGGTGCGGGTAAGGACTGGGTTTCTTCTCTGCATTAAAACCAGTGCGTGGGGGGCGTGGCTTGGCCAGCGTTCATGGCGGTCGCGTAGAGCGTGAGCTCCGGATCAGCCTTTCCATATCCTGAACGAATATCCTTGCCCTGAGCATTTACTGGGCTTCCTGCAGGAGGATTCTGGTGCGGGACCGGTGCGCTACACTCGGTAGCAAGATCAGCCGGGTGGGTGCACTGAGGACGGCGGGAGGGATCCCGCAACATCGCGGGCCCCAGCAGCTCCGACGAGGCCTGCAACGCGGGGCCTCGATTTTGACGTTGCCCGGGTCGGACGCGGCTGTTGGCGGCGGTGAAGGATGCCGCGGAGTGCCAGAGCCGGGTAGAGGGCCTGGAGGTGCTGACCGGGGAAAGAAAAGAAACCCCCCCTGTGCCCCGTGGCAGATACGCCGGTAGCCATTGGTGTGGAGCTTGGCCTGGGGCTGCCTGGGTGGACATTGGAGGCAACATCCCTTGAAGCAGCCGCCATTTTGTGCTGTCCTGTCGGCCCTGAGAGCCCACGGCCGGGAGATAGCAGCGGACTGGTGAATGGCCCTGGCGGGAGCTAGGGGAGCGCTCGGCTTGCCCTAATTGATGAGAGCTGCCCGACGCTGGTCTGGGCCCCGCACAGCAGAGAGCCCCGGCACGGAGCGGACGGACCCGGCCTGCCCGATATCAGAAGGGAGGTGCAGCGTAGCCCGGCGGAGTCGTCACGGTGGCGGTGAGTGGAGCTAGCCCAGGGAATAATTGCCTCGGGGGTCAGATCAGGCCCCGGTGGGGAGGACGGGCAGCGCCCGGCTCGGACGGGGACTGCGGTCGGCGTGGCCCCTGGTGGAGTCCCAAGGCAGTCATTGGTGGTTCTGGGTGTGCGCGAGCCCTGAACTGTGGTCTGGCACGCTGGGACCCGTGAGCAGAGGAGGACGGGGGCCGGTGGCCGGAGTGTGGAGCCGGGGATGGTGCCTCGTCGTGGACAGTCATAAGTCGTGCCACGGACTGCTGCGCCTGGCTCTTGAGGTGCGCCCGGTGCTCGGGGGATCCACTGTCCGGGACGCCCTGGAGCATCTCACTTGTTGGGGAGTGCGGGGTGTATGTTGGAGCTGCCTGGACATTGTTGGCTGGCGGCACCCACAGAACGCACTGGCTTGGGGCCCGGTGGTGCACAGACCCTGTCGGACTAACGAGAGCTTGGGGTTTTGGAGGCCGCACCAGGGCCGCCATTCTGCGTTGGGCAGAGGACTGCGTGCTTCTGACCTGTACGGCCTGCCCAGTACTGTGAACGCACCTACACAGGGAGCTACTACCGCTGAGGGCACGGAGAGATAACGCGGGGTGGGGCCGGAGGTAGCCAGGGCAAGCAGGGGCCGATGGACAAGTTTACTGGGGCTGCGGGACCTGGGGGATCCCAGACACCGGCGCCGGCACCTGACAATGTGGCGCTGCTGGCAGCCATCACGCAATCGAGGGATATGCTGGATGCTAAAATAGACGCGGTCGGTGCCGATGTCACCCTTCTCCGCCAGGACCTGCGGAATGCAGTGGAGCGAATCACTAGAGCAGAGACCCGTATCACCGGGGTTGAAGATGACGTCTCCATCCTAAAGAAGAAGGTAGCGTCCATGGAACAGATACAGAAGGGCCTGGTAATGAGGGTCGAGGACGCTGAAGGACGCGCTCGGCGGAATAACCTCTGCTTCGTAGGTTTTCTGGAGGGTTGCGAGGGAGACAAGGTCGAAGACTTCCTGGCGCAATGGTTGGAGGGCTGGATCCCGGCGGACACGCTGTCCTGCTGCTTCGTGGTGGAAAGGGCACATTGGGCGCTCGTGAAGAAACCCCCTGTGGGAGCGCGCCCGCGGCCGATCATAGCCCGATTTCTGAACTACTCGGATAGGGATGCCATCCTGCGGCAAGCAAGGCTCAAGGGCGAACTACTGCACAACAACATGAATATCCTCCTCCTTCCGGACTATACGAGACTGGTACAGCAGCAGCGTCAGTCGTTTCTTGCGGCCAAGGCTCGCCTTCGTGGTCTTAAACTCCAGTATGCATTGCTTTACCCGGCGCGGTTGCGGGTGATTTAAAAGTCCCGAACACTATTCTTTGATACTCCGGAGGAGGTTTTCCACTGGACAGATGAAACCGTGAAAATTAGGGTCAACACGGCTAGAGATGATGAGTCGGACTCCTCCTCCAGTGGAATTGCCCGTGGGGGGCCTCAGAAGCAGGAGTCGGCGCCGTGGAAGACAGCGCTGAAATAGGGGCTCGCGATCGGGCTTGGTCGCCCACAGAGACAGTCCCCCACAGGAACAGCAGACTGATGGAACTGGATGATCCGGGACTGAACGAGATTCAATGCTTATAGGGGAGATAGATGCTCAGGTGCACTGATGCTTTGGGCTGGGAGCTCTTCCCGGTCTGAATGGGTGGGTTGGAGTGACGGCCTAGTTCCTATGGGCTGCCGCAAGGGGATCCATTGGAGGACGTGGGGCTGGGTCTCCCGTTGGGGATCAGGCCGCGATCCGACCGCGACAGGTGCTTCCATGTTCGGGAGGTACAGGGTGGGGGGAGGATGGGGGGGTCGGGAGTTGGGGGTTAGGGTTGGGGGGGTGTGCGTATGCCTTGCTGCTCGTCATTAGCCATGTGCTGCACCGGAGGTGCCTTGGGGACAGCTGTCCCACATGTGATAAGCCGATCAAATGTCTGCTGTCCGGGGGGGAGGGCGGATAGGCCCTGGATCACTGCGAATCTTGAGTTGGAATGTGTGGGGAATGCTGGGCAAAATTAAGCAGGGGACAGTCTTTCAGTGTGCCAAGAGAATGGGAGCAGACATTCTGTCCCTGCAGGAGACCCATCTGCTGGGCACAAAGGCCCTATGCCTCCAGCGCTCGGGGTTCACGCATGCATATCACGCGGGCTTCTCGAGGGGCTCAAGGGGAGTGGCAGTCCTTATCCATCGGAGATTACCGTACATACACAAACGCCTATGGACTGACGCGCAGGGCAGGTACCTCTTTCTGCACGGCAAAATTGGAGGGGATAGCGTGATTCTTGGCAGCGTGTACGCTCCGCCGCCACTACAGTGGTCATTGGTGGAGCGGCTATTGTCCTTCTGGGGCGCCATGCCGGACGCCTTATCCATTGTGGGGGGAGACTAGAATGATGTCCTAGATAGGAGCTGTGATAGATGGCGGAGTGGGGTGGTAGCTCCGGCGCAGGAAGGGAAGGGCCCACCACTAAGTTGCATGCATTGACAGTAGGTCTTGACTGGACAGACGCATGGAGGTATAAACATGGGGCGCGTAGGGATTACACATACTTCTGCGCAGCACGCGATTCATTCTCCAGATTAGATTATATTTTTATCCCCAGAGCGCGGTCCCATAGGGTGCTGTCAGCGGAGATTCTGCCGCGGGAGCTTTCAGATCATTCACCGTTGGCCGTCACGATCAGCGAGGGCCCGGCCAGACAGCCGTTTCGGTGGCGAATGTCAGCCTGGCACTTGACGAAGGACGACTATAGGGCGCACATGACGGTTGAGATAGATCACTACTTGGCTGTGAACCTGGGCTCCGTGGACTCCCCGACTGTCCTCTGGGAAGCCATGAAGCCGACAATACACATTGTGGACATATCCTGGTGCGCTGCGGCCCGAAGAGAGAAGCATCAGGAATTAGTGTGGCGCGAGGCTGAGCTTGTGGCATTGGAACGTAGGGGTCGGGAGGAGGCTGGCGGGCCCGCCAGACGGCAACTGGCACTGGCGAAACAGCAATACGCCATGGTCCTGATGGATGAGGCGAGGCAGGCCTGGCTGGCCACCCGCGGTCGGATTTAACAATGGGGGGACAAATCGTGCAAGATGCTGCACCGCCTATGTCAGGGTGTCCTGCATGCTCAGCCGCTGCCCCAAATCAAGACCCCGGAGGGGGAGCCCCTACTTGAACCCGTAGCGATAGCGGAGAGCTTTGCCGGATACTACGAGGAGCTGTTCATGCCCAGGGAATGTCTGGAGGCCGAAACGGTGCAGCGCTTTATAGACGATCTTCCCCCGAGAGCCATCTCAGATGAGGTACAGGAACTCCTAGACCGGCCCCTGACAGATGAGGAGCTGGGTGAGCTTGGGCGAATTGAATCCGGGTAAGGCGCCAGGTCCCAACGGATTTTCGAGCGAATTTTTCCGCTGGTTCCTGGTCCAGCTAGGCCCGCACTTTCGGCCGATACTGGAAGAAGCGTGCGAGAGTGGGGCGCTCCCACCAGACTGGCGGCATGCTGAGGTCGTAGTCTTCTTGAAGCCCAGGCGACCCCCCAAAAATCATGCGTCCTATCGCCCTATCTCCCGACTGAATACGGAGGCGAAGATCCTTGCGAAGGCCCTGGCCACTAGGCTCAGACCCTATATCGCTGACCTGGTTCATCCGGATCAGGCGGGGTTCATGCCGCTGAGGGCAACTCGGCACAATATTAGGAGGGCCCAGGTCGCGATCTCTGCCTGGAGGCACCTTGGGGAGCCGGCGGCACTGTTCCTAGCGAACATGGATAGGGCGTTTGACTCCCTGAGCTGGACATATTTGTTCGCAATGCTGAGGCGCCTTAATCTAGGTCCGAGATTCTTGACGTATGTATGTGCAGCTCCTGTACACTGGTCTTACGGCGGCGGTGCGCATTGGAGGGGCAGTCTCCCGATCATTCCCGGTCCAGCGGGGGACGCGACAGGGCTGTCCCCTTTCCCCATATCTTTTCACGCTAGCAATGGAACCCCTTGCGGCGTGGGTGCGCATTGACGCCCAACTTGAAGGCTTCCGGTGGTGTTCGGACCATACTGATAGGATTGAGTTATACGCAGACGGTGTGCTGTTCTTTCTTACTGACTTGGACCGTTTAGGCCCGCAACTTATGCGCATACTTCAAATCTTTGGTGAAACCTCTGGCCTCTACATGACCCCGAGCAAATCTACACTTTGGACAATGGGTGGTGAGCGAGCGATAGGCGACTGGGCGTCGGGTCTCCAACTAGCGACGGATGGGGTGAAATATCTGGGAGTGTACCTAACTGAGGATGCAACATTGTCCCGCGATCACAACCTTACCCCGGTTTGGGATCGAACACGCGAGGACTTTAAGGTATGGACTAAGATGCCATTGTCTATACAGGGCAGGTCTGCCATTTTTAAGATGGTAACGCTGCCATGCCTGGTATATCAACTACAAAACCATGCACATGTGATCCCAGCCCGCAGGTTCAGACAGTTAAATTCGGCACTGAGCGGGTTTCTGTGGGAGGGAGTAGCGGTGCACCTGGCCCTGAAGACGTGTTTCCTGTCCACATACACTGGGGGATTGGCTACATCAGACGTACTCTCATATTACCAGGCGGCGCATCTTCTGGTGTTGAACGACTGGTAGTATGGGGACAGGGGCGACCCGGCCTATGCGGTGGAGAGGATGCTGATGGGATCTGCTTCTCTACATGCACTGCTGTATTCGGCGCCGCTCCGGAGGTTTCTTCCCGCAGCAACGCAAGTGATTTTTCGCGTGTGGAGGCAGGCTCTGCGTAGGATGGGGTGGTGGAACGTGCTTACCCAGAAAACCCCTCTCTGGAAGAACGGCAGACTGCCCCAGTTGTATGCGTTGAAGGGCTTTCAGGGGTGGGATGCCATAGGTATCTCTACCCTCGGGGATGTTATGTCTGGGTGCCCCCTTAAATCATTCACAAACCTGCAGGAGGAATTTGGGATGCCCCGCACCCAGTTCTTCCGCTACCTCCAGTTTCGCCACGCTTTGGTGCCCCATCTGGTAGGTTTGGAGCAGCTCCCCGAGTTTAGCCCTCTGGAAGCCAAGATTTTCATGGGGGAACTGCCGGATAAGAAACTGTCGCGCATATATCAAACGCTGGTGCGCCACTGCTCGTCGGATCTACGTGGCCTTAGGACTAAATGGGAACAGGATGTTGGAGAGTTGGATGAGGAGGACTGGGTGGAGGTCCTGGAGAGCCTATTGTATTACTATCTAGGACCCTAATTCAATATTCCTAATTTATGCCCTTATATGGCTATAATACATATTATCCTTATAAAGGCATAAGAATCATATCCATATTTAGTCGTAGCCCATGCAGTCCACATTAAGCAAGGCTACTTCCCCAGACTCCTAGAAAGTACAACAAGTTCTCTAAACAAACCAAACCTCCAGCAACCTGGGAAATCCCCATTGCTTTTGTTTTGATTCGTCCTAGAACTCCTGTGAGCACTGTAAGAATGGCCAGTTCTTAGTGACATCTTTATTGACGTCTTATGTCCAACCTTACGTCAAACCCGGCACCTTTCAGGTATAAATATACCAACGTTGCCTTAAGCAAACACACAGTGGTGGTTTTGGAGCAGAGCGGCTATCTACTTGCCCGAGAGTCCAGCTGATGCGAGAGCCCACGGACGCCGCCCCTCCTTTTTGACGCACTGAGAGAGACGCTGTCTTTTCTCCTGCAGAGAAATCGAGCTCCGGTGTTTCCAGATACCCTCGCGGGTTACTGGGATATCGAGTCCTGAGAGAGAGATACCAGACCTCCTGCTTTCTATTACCCAGGTACGGAGCTGACTAAACCCGTAAAGAGAATTCTTGAGTCAGATTCTTGGCAAAACCAACTTAACTTAAACTGCTACTTACTTACTCCTTCCCACGTATTAGGCTTAGGTCAGGTACACCGGGGTAGGCGTATTTAGAAGCACCAGTTGAGTACGTTAGTCAATGTATATATGTATGTATATATTTTATCTATTTTAAAGTATCATATGGCTAAGAAACCATATCAATGCTTTTACAGTATTATTTCATAATACTCCTTTTACTGTACGCACTTTACTTTACTATGAGTATTGCAATTGTGGCAATTCATTTCTCTTGCATGAGAAAGTAGACTGCTCAATAAATTACACCTTTTATTGAAAACGCCCGTCTCTCTTTTCTCTGCACTCTGGTGAACCTAAGTATGCACACTTGACTGAGTGAAATAGCTGTCTATTGTTTTAAGCATGGGCGAATTTTGGGAATTGGCAATCCGCGAAATTGCGTATTTACGGATTCGCAATCTGCAAAATCCGCGAACTCCCGCGAATTTTGCGGATTTTTTTTTTTTGGATTAGCAAGTGTTTCTGCCGTTTCGTGAGGGTTTTTTACCAGTACGCGAACTTACTTGTCGGTAGCACCGGTCGCGACCATGTTGTTTCTACGTCTGGTTCATCACAGCACCCTCTTTTCCACCACTGCCACCCTCTGTTTCACCACTGCCACCCTCTGGCTCACCCATGCCACCCTATGTTTCATCACTGTAGATTATGGGGGGAAAAGCACACCTGCCCTGCCTCAACTGCGCCTGGACGCCTGAGGGCAACTGTTGCGCTTTATACATTTTATTTTCATTTCATTTCATGAATGAATTAGGGGCTGATTGATTAATGTGTCACTGAATTTGAACTTCCAGTCTGGCACCTGCTTCCTTATCTGTAATTGCTTTCTGTTACAGTCTAATTTTTTTAGCAGGACCTTTGTGGCATACTTGTAGCTATTCTCTGAGCCTGCTGTGAGGGTCAGAGCAGGGTCATATAATAGTTGCAAGTAGGCAACTGAACTCTGGAGGGGCCCTTCAGAAAGCACTAGAGGGAATGGTTACTAATGATAAGATTGAAATTTTGCACCTGCTGAGTGCTTTCAGTTTAGCAAAAATTGTTTTTCTGCAATTTCACGCGATTCACGGGGTGCAAATTCGGGTGAGATCGATTTCGGAAGACGCGAATTCGTGCGAATACACGATTTGTTTTTTTTGCGGCGTGTTTGTTCGCGTGATTTTTTGCGTGTTCGCAAGCCGCTTGTAGCGCAACGTTTGCGAAGTTACCCTAGCGGTCGTACATGGGCGCGGCCATCTTGTTTGCGTGACGTAATTCCGTTTCCGGGCGCTATGTGAAATCTCGCAAAGTGTGCGGCTCGCCAGTACATGTTCGCGTGTGATCGCGGGGAAAATCTCGCGCGAACTTACCCACGCGGTCGTGAACAGGCGCGGCCATCTTGTTTTTCATTCACTGCTATGGTTCTGGGCATGCTTTCTGTATCCTCTGTCAATCTCTGCCATCCTTTGCTTGTTTGAAGTTTTTTTAATCTATTTTACTTATTATCTATCCCTCTATTTTTCTAGCTCTATACTTTTGTGTTTTCTGCTACTTTGGGTTAATTTTAAAGTACTTTTTTGTAACTCTTTTCTTTTCTTCTTCGCTATTCTATTGCTTCTTTATTATTTACCTTCCTTTCTGTCCAGACCATGGTAAAGGGAGCCGGGAAGCAGCCCGCGAAGGGAAGGGTCCCGCACCCCGTGCGCGGCTCCCGTGCGGGCGTTTGAGGGGGGAGCAAGTTATAGCTCGGGAGATTTTTAGTGCGGAGGTGGTGGCCGCACTAGTCTTTTATGTCCAGTGCCGCCTCCCCAAGACCATCATGGGAGGCGGCAAGATCGCTACCGGCTACGGGATCCGGGAGCGCCGGAAGCGGTGGGAGAAGGTGTGCCGGGCCATGTTTGAACACTCTGGGGTCCGGCGCTCCTACAACCAGGCCACCCACCGCTGGACGGATCTCATGGACCGGGAACGCGACTTGCTGGACGTGCTCGGCATCGAGATCCCCAGGCTTGGTGAGTAGTAGTAGCTATTTCTAGCTATTTCATCACTACTCTGTTTTCTCCCGCTCTGTGTGTTATTATATTGCAAATTTTTGTTTTTTACCAAGAGCAATAATGCTGCCGATTACATTGTAGGTAATTTATATTTCAAAATCTTCTGTGCATTTCAGGTGCACTGCTCTCCTTCTCAGTAGCGTTGCTACTATGCTTATTTGTTTTCTATTTTGTGTTCATTTCATTGGCCTGAGAAATTATGTATGAGTGCAGTGTAAAGAACTGCGTAATGCTAGACACTAAGGGTCAGATTTTCAATTACCAGCGCATCCCTGCAAAGTAGCAGGGATGCGCCAGTAATTGTGCGCCACGCCACCACCACCCATGGTGCGCCGTATTTACAATGCGGCGCACGATGGGCCCAAAACGTCACAGAAGCGTTACGCATCTGTGCCGTAAAGGCGGCACATTGCTGGAGTTGCGTCACAACGATGGCGCAGCTCCAGCAATGCTCTGGGGTGCCCTATCTCCCCAATGCTGCGTCAAGCCATACGTCTGCTTCAAGCAGGCGCAGGGTTTGAGTCACGCATCATTGTCCTAAAAGTGACTGATTGACATCTTGTAGATTTCCCTCAGCCACTTTTAGGATGCGTTCCTGCGCAGGAACGCCCTCCCTTGCGCCGGAACACCCCCTGATGACGCAGGGCTTTACAACGTGATGCATCTGGATGTATGACATTACAACGCATGCTTTTACATCGCATGCTTTTACAACGCGGTTTTTACAACGCATGCCATTACAACGCATAGTGATTTGGGGCGCTGGATAGTGAATAGTTTAATTTACTATTCCAACTCCAGTCCCCGTGGATAGTAGGGAAGGTGTTGGACAGTAAATTAAACCTATTCCCTATCCTAGAGCGCCCCCCAGCGCAATGCATTGTAATGGTTTGCGTTGTAAAAGTTGCGATGTAACAGCACTGCGTGGTAAAAGTTCCGTTGTAAAGGATGTTTCCCCATGCATCTCCCATATGCGTCACGTTGTTAATATACGCCGCACCATGGCGCCTCTTTTGTTATGCCTCTGCGTCACAAAAGTCACGCAACAATGGAGCAAAAGAGCCGCAAGGGGCTTGTAAATCTGCCCCTACAGACTCAAGTCCAGTCCTTCCTTTGTACACCTGGCAATAAGAAGAAATAGTGGTGGTGGATTGATAGTTTGAGTATTTTAATGACTGGTTAATGTAGTAGGAAATTTTTTTGTGTTGTCGCTGATCTGCAATCACAATGGAGTTTGTCTGTCACTTCGCGTGTTGCGGACTGCTGCCTGCCAGTCCTAGGCGAACCTTTTTAGTAGTTTGTTTAGTGAGTTGCATAACTTTCCAAGTCGACGGTCCCCAAATCAAGCAATACTAATATCGTAGTAGACCACATGAGATAGGTCAATATATCCAGTGGAATAGTTGTCTATTTGCTATTTCGCCAACATATTTTGTTATTGTTCTTTTGAAATGTTTGATTTGGTTGACAACAATCATCCATGTTTTCGGGTCTTTCTTTCTTTCATGTTGTACATCAGCTCCCCCCAGGGGCAAGAGGACAGAGGAGGAGGGGTTATCGGCTGCTACTGCTGTTTAAGGCCAGGATCGGTCAGGCGAGGGCTCCTTTGCTGGCCCCGGTAAGTTTTAATTTTAATATAGAGTAACTATTTTTTCCTAGCGTTCCTCATTCGATTTTTTCTAAATCGTCTTTGATCTTCTTGTAGACTGTATCTAAATTCTTATCCTGCCTCTACTATGACTCCCTGTGGTATTACTAGATTATTCTTAGTTATTAGTCTGTCTGTGTAGCTAACTAAGATTGCACATTTGGCAAAAGGTGTTAAACGAAACTCCCATTCTAGTCAGCAATAGCTCTATGCACTGAGTGCAGTCCTCTGGGATTGTCCATAATGTCTTTTCAAGTCTTCTAAATGTTTATGCTTTGACAATTACCAACAATAAAAAGGTGAATGACCACCAAGAAAGAATAAGATACTACTTTACTTTTGGTTTGGATAGGAGGACAATTCATACTACTACTGTTGCAGGGACAAATCTGTACAAACAGAACTATGGACACTAAATAGTGCATTGTTTATCACTTATAATAGGCGCAGGTAGACTTTCCACATACCTCAGTGATATCAGACTTTGAAGAACCCCCAATCTCCTTACTGACTAGATAGTGTGGCAGAGTCATTTAGCTCCCGAATTCATCGATGATTGATCCCCAATGATGATTATCCAACGCAGGACAAGAGTACGGAGTCAGAGTCCAGAAGTGTCAGAGGCACGGGCTCATGCATTGCAAATTGCAAAACCTTTTGCTCATTCACTCATGACCAAAAACCACAGAGTCTATTTAAGTTTTAAAGCTTTATTAAAAGTAAAAATATTTATTAAAATCAAGCTTGTCATAAAACATAAACGGTTGATTAAAAATGGAAAAGTGCTTATAGTGATTTATTTCACACATTTATTGTGGGCGAGCCGAGCCCTCACCTGGTTTGAACTTTAATTTTTCTTTTTGGTGCTGAATCGTTGGTCCCTCCGTCTTAGTGATGATGATTTGTTCTTAGAAGTGAAGCTTCTGTCTGTTATGAGACAAATGGTGCGTGTTAAAAAGCAAGCATTCATCAGTTGTGCCAATAAGTGCAGCAAGACAACACCCTTCCCTGGAAAAAGGGACATTTTTACTTTAGAGTAGACAGTCACAAATTATTAGATAGGTTTCTGTATTCACATTTCTTCATTCCTAGACAAAATACTAGTCATTGGTGTATGTCTATGACATCTAACATTCTTAAATGTACTTTGTAGGTGGAACATCTGGTGCTAGGCCCAGCGCGGAGGTGGAGGAGGAAAGTTCTGGGGAGGAGGCGGTGCAAGTGCCAGGCCAAACTGCTGTGCGGGTTGCCACGGTAGTGGTGGGCAGTGGTAAGCTCCTATATTCCTTAATTATTGAGATTGCAGACTGCATAGTGTGCTCCCCGTGAGAAAACGTAAGGTTTGTCCAGATGAGAGACATGAAGAAGAATGATTGACATATAGTTTGAATGGATAGATGCCTGGATCATGGTACTATCTGACTCTTAGATAGCATATGTGTATCTCAAGAGAGTAGACGGTCACTGGATGAACTAAGTGTTACTTTGAAGAGCATGTAACACCGCACCCGCACGTCCGTCCCAGTGTAGGAAAGGCAAGGAAAAGAAGTTGTAATTTTGTCCGAATACTACCATGAATAGTAGCAGTAGTTTGTATTGCAAGCACAGCATATATTCGGCTATTACGATGGCCACTCACTACCTCTGTTAATAAGTTTAGTAGAACTCGGTCATTCTTGTGTGGATGTATCACTGTTCACTCAATAAAAAGCAAAGCACCTAAAGTCATCCCATATGTAAGCAAATACATACCATGTGCAGTGATAGATAATCAGATTATTTATCTTCTTCATTTTCCATTTCAAGTATCTATTCATTGGCACTGTAGGGTGAAAGTTAAATTAATTAAGCAGTAGCCCTTGTAACAGAGTATTCTCAGTGCCACCCGTAATAGAAAAGTAAGAGCATCACCACCTGCATGTACTGGACTGGTACAGTAACGCAAGTCTATCTCACTCATCATGGCGGGCGTCTGTTTTTCTCGGGTGCAAGTTGACTGCGCTGGCATTATGCCGGCTTGCAGAAGTTAACGTACCAATTTTGCTAAACAAGAGAGAAGAAGAAGAATAAGACTGGTATACTGTCATAGTCGACTCTAATGGAGTGAGTCCATATTGCTCGTAGAATTGATTCCTTAAACTCCCACTAATGTTAGAGCAAGGATGAAGAAGTGGGAGGTTAGATAGATACTGGACACAATAGTTATGTACTGCGCTTGCAAGTTGCTACTTCTACTGTGACACAACTTTCTGCTGAATCATTTTGTGTTAATCTTAAAGAGCATTGGTTACAGACTATGTCTTTCTTTCTTCATATAGATGCTCCTTCCAAACCAACAAGGAAGGAGCTGGCTGAAAGGGCCCGGCAACGGAGGCTGGAGGCCACTGTCGCTGAATATCGCGGCTGGTGGCCCAGGAGGAGGAGGACACGCAGAGTACGTCAACAACATCCACAGCGACACCAGCATCCTCCTCCGCGCTCCCTGGGTCAGCCAGTCAGCGCAGCAGGTCTCCAGCGGTACGGAGCCGGGGTACCGCAGCCACCCGCCACCGCCGAGCAGCAAAGAAATCAGCTGCCCCCCACAGCAGTTGCAAAAAAAGGATGCACCGCCTTTTTCCTGAGGGTTTCCTACCTCGAGCAGGAGCTCCTCAACACCAAAACCCTGCTCGAGACCCTCTGCAAGGAGCATGCTGACCTGGCCCGAAAAGTCAACAGCAGCCAGTAGGAGGAGACTGTCCCTTGCCCCTTTTTTAAAGACTTCTGGGGGGTGGGAATTGGGAGTTGGGTTTTCTACTTTTTTGGACTTAGTTTTCAGGGACATTCGTTGGGGTTCGGGAGGGGGGGTGGGTTGGTTCTTGCAGGAGATTTTTTATGTTACTGGATATTTAAATATACTTTAAACTTAATCTTAGCATACATGTTTTTTACTGCGTTTGAGGCTGGTGGGTGGGGGTTTAACAGTCCTGAAACTTAAGTGGCATCTTGATTCAAGTTGTGTAAGTACTAACGGCACAAATGTTTTCAAAACTAGGTGCCTCTCACAGAGTAGGTGAATTCAATAGTCCTAGGACCGTCACTCTCTCGTCTCTCCTAATACTCCATTATACTACCTCCCCCCAAACGCTTATCTTACCTGTAATTTGTGTTTGGAAATAGGGCTAGGCACAGGGCTGGCTGCACGCGAAATGGCGATTAAGGTTGGCAATCCTGGGCGGATGAAATGTCATAAATGCGGTGGTACTTGTGGTGTTACACAGTGGCAGTTGCAGCATCTGGAAAAAAAGAAAATGAAACCTTGTTTGTCCTTACCGTAGCATTAGAACGGTACGATAGAGAATATAGCAGGTGACAGTACACTAGAACAGTGCCACAATGTATCCTAACAAATGGTAAAGTATTGAAACTATAACTACTACTTGCGTTGAATTTCTTTGACATTGGCTACTATTACAAGAAATAGTACTGAAGGTGAAGGACACAGCAGCGTAATAATTTCATTTGCCACGTCTAGGAGGAGGATGTTCTTGATGACCAATCAAGTTGATGGCGCACATGAAAATCTGCTTTCATTTTCCAATAGTGACTCAGTGTCAAGCTGAGTAAGAATATATCCTCGGATTCCTTCACCAGCCTGTTGCTATGACCTTATCCTCCCCAGCAAGTGTGTGGAATTATTGCTGTCATTTAGTCACACATCAATCAAAACCACACAGCCCGGGGGAAGAGGGTTAGGGTTTGGAAAATGGATGGGAATGGGGGTTTTTGGGAAAGTTTTGTTGAGAGAAGAAAAAAAAAGCACAGCATGGACAAACAATAATTGAAGATAAAGAAATCTTTGGGTACAAAGCTAACCATAAATCTTTTAAGTGACATAAAGGAAGTGCGTGCACTACTGCATGCATGGTTACTGAAAAGTAAGTAGTACTTTCGACAACCGTGAATGAAAGAATGCGACAGTACAGGGCTGCAGTAATAATTATGCGTTTTCACTTGCCCATCTCTGCACTCAGAGAAACACTTCGTACATTAAATTAGGTTTGAAAAAAAGTAGAAGTAAAACCTATCCAATGGCTGTAGGGATGAATTTAGAAGCAGAGATCAAAGAAATCACACTCATAGAAGTTCACAGCAATAACATTACTTAAAAGATAATAAGAAAAGAATGGATACTGTATCTGTGTGTTGTTGTAGTTGTCCTGTTGAATTTGGGAAGTTGTAAGATGCATCCAACCATTCCTCTTATTAGCGGGACTCCTCCATTCCATCTGACGCTCCGTCCATCAATGTTGGTGACCAGAAGACACCCTGTCCACTGCCTGCCTGGCGGATAGTGAATTGCGGCTCGCTAATGTGAAGCCTGACTTCATCCTTTTCCCATTGCACAGGCTGAAACCCGGCCTGTAATTATTGATGGAAAAACAGGAAGTGATATTAGAACACCACTGACAAATAAATATAAGGTATGTACGCTGTGTAGTGCAAAAAGTCACACTTTGAGTTTCCTAATAGACAGTACAATATTTTTGAAAGTGCGTACTCTGTCTGAGTCTCCTTTTGAAGGATAAATAAGTATGTCGCAAAAATGTAGAAGACCCCCAATCAGATCTCAAAAAACGAGGCCTAGTAGAAAATGGTGACAAAACGTACTTTGAAAGTAAAGTAGGCCCAAATCCCCCCTTACCCACCGTGGATTGTATTCAAACCACTCGCAAGCAAGCAAAAGTATCCATACCCAGCATCGCTCCAAGACTCGCAAACCCCCCCGCAAACAGCCCTCCGCCCAAACACATGCAATAAAATACTGCTAACCCTAACGAGCCCTAAGTTAAGAATAGTGGCAAACGCTTTCTTTAACTAGGCCAAATCCCCCCTTTCCCACCATGGATTTTCTTCAAACCACTTGCAACCAAAATTACACATTCCCACGAGTGCTCTAAAACCCCAGAACTCAGTTGAAAAAATCTAGAACACCCCGAAACACATGCAATCCTGCTGCAAGTGCTAACCCTAACGAGCCCTAAGTTAATGTGCCAAAACGCTTTTCCTCATGGATTTTCTCCAAAACACTTTTATCCGGTAACTATTAGACCTTCCCAGCAATGCCCCAAGACCCGACAACCCACCCGCAAAAAAGCACAACACCCCCAAACAGGCAAAAAGCAAAAATGGAAAATCTCATACTTTATTTTTCGGCCTTCTTTCAATTCTGTCCAAACGCGCTGTGCAGCAAGGTCATAACTCCACTTTTCCACCATGGATGTCCTGGAAAACAAATGCAATCAACATTAGACTGTGCCAGTGTTGCTCCCAGACCCCAAAACCCACCCCCAAACACCATGAACCCCCCAAACTGGCCACCGAAAACATGATAGTGAGCAAAAAGGCAAAAACTTTTTTTGCTCCGATTTTCTCCAAACCACTTTTATCTGGTATTAGACCTTCCCAGCAAGGGCCCCAGAGCCGTCAACCCAGGCGGAAACAAGTAGAAGACCCCGAAACAGCCAAAAAGCAAAACTACAAAAATGGGGACTTAGTAATTTTCCAGGCAAATTTCCAACATCACTCCACGCGCTCTCTGCAGCTAGCCCCTAACTCCCCTTTGCCACCATGGATTTTCTTCAAACCACTTGCAATCAAAAGTATCCATACCCAGCGTTGCTCAAAGACCCCAAAACCCACCCACAAATACCAGGAAGCCCCCCAAAAAGGCCCCCGAAAACGCTGTAGTGAGCGAAATGTCAGAAAATGCAAAAACGTTTTCCTCATGGATTTTCTCCAAAACACTTTTATCCGGTAACTATTAGACCTTCCCAGCAATGCCCCAAGACCCGCCAACCCACCCACAAAAAAGCACAACACCCCCAAACAGGCAAAAAGCCAAAATGGAAAATCTCATACTTAGAATATTTTTCGGCCTTCTTTCAATTCTGTCCAAACGCGCTGTGCAGCAAGGTCATAACTCCACTTTTCCACCATGGATGTCCTGGAAAACAAATGCAATCAACATTAGACTGTGCCAGCGTTGCTCCCAGACCCCAAAACCCACCCCCAAACACCAGGAACCCCCCCCCAAACAGGCCACCGAAAACATGATAGTGAGCAAAAAGGCAAAAACTTTTTTCCCTCCGATTTTCTCCAAACCACTTTTATCCGGTATTAGACCTTCCCAGCAATGGCCCCAGAGCCGTCAACCCAGGCGGAAACAAGTAGAAGACCCCCAAACAGCCAAAAAGCAAAACTACAAAAATTGGGACTTATTTTCCAGGCAAATTGCCAACATCACTCCACGCGCGCTCTGCAGCTAGGCCCTAACTCCCTTTTGCCACCATGGATATTTCTTCAAACCACTTGCAATCAAAAGTATCCATACCCAGCGTTGCTCAAAGACCCCAAAACCCACCCACAAACACCAGGAAGCCTCCCAAAGAGGCCCCCGAAAACGCTGTAGTGAGCGAAATGTCAGAAAATGCAAAAACTTTTTCCACATGGATTTTCTCCAAAACACTTTTATCCGGTAACTATTAGACCTTCCCAGCAATGGCCCCAGACCCGTCAACTCACCCGCAAAAAAGCACAACACCCCCAAACAGGCAAAAAGCAAAAATGGAAAATCTCATACTTAGAATATTTTCAATTCTGTCCAAACGCGCTGTGCAACAAGGTCATAACTCCACTTTTCCACCATGGATGTCCTGGAAAACAAATGCAATCAACATTAGACTGTACCAGCATTGCTCCCAGACCCCAAAAGCCACCCCCAAACACCAGGAAACCCCCCAAACAGGCCACCGAAAACATGATAGTGAGCAAAAAAGCAAAAACTTTTTTTGCTCCGATTTTCTCCAAACCACTTTTATCCGGTATTAGACCTTCCCAGCAATGGCCCCAGAGCCGTCAACCCAGGTGGAAACAAGTAGAAGACCCCCAAACAGCCAAAAAGCAAAACTACAAAAATGGGGACTTAGTAATTTTCCAGGCAAAATTTCAACATCACTCCACGCGCGCTCTGCAGCTAGGCCCTAACTCCCCTTTGCCACCATGGACTTTCTTCAAACCACTTGCAATCAAAAGTATCCATACCCAGCGTTGCTGAAAGACCCCAAAACCCACCCACAAACACCAGGAAGCCCCCCAAACAGGCCCCCGAAAAGGCTGTAGTGAGCGAAATGTCAGAAAATGCAAAAACGTTTTCCTCATGGATTTTCTCCAAAACACTTTTATCCGGTAACTATTAGACCTTCCCAGCAATGCCCCAAGACCCGCCAACCCACCCACAAAAAAGCACAACACCCTCAAACAGGCAAAAATCCAAAATGGAAAATCTCATACTTAGAATATTTTTCGGCCTTCTTTCAATTCTGTCCAAACGCGCTGTGCAGCAAGGTCATAACTCCACTTTTCCACCATGGATGTCCTGGAAAACAAATGCAATCAACATTAGACTGTGCCAGCGTTGCTCCCAGACCCCAAAACCCACCCCCAAACACCAGGAACCCCCCCCAAACAGGCCACCGAAAACATGATAGTGAGCAAAAAGGCAAAAACTTTTTTTTCCTCCGATTTTCTCCAAACCACTTTTATCCGGTATTAGACCTTCCCAGCAATGGCCCCAGAGCCGTCAACCAGGCGGAAACAAGTAGAAGACCCCCAAACAGCCAAAAAGCAAAACTACAAAAATGGGGACTTATTTTCCAGGCAAATTTCCAACATCACTCCACGCGCGCTCTGCAGCTAGGCCCTAACTCCCCTTTGCCACCATGGATTTTCTTCAAACCACTTGCAATCAAAAGTATCCATACCCAGCGTTGCTCAAAGACCCCAAAACCCACCCACAAACACCAGGAAGCCTCCCAAACAGGCCCCCGAAAACGCTGTAGTGAGCGAAATGTCAGAAAATGCAAAAAAGTTTTCCTCATGGATTTTCTCCAAAACACTTTTATCCGGTAACTATTAGACCTTCCCAGCAATGGCCCCAGACCCGTCAACTCACCCGCAAAGAAGTAGAACACCCCCACAAGTGCAGAGTCTTTCTTCATTGGGCGTAATCCAGCCATCTGCTTTGAGGGAAATAGGAGTCTGGAGGAGGAGGATAGAGGAGCATGTTCTTGTGAACTTGTGAACCTGAGGAATGCAGACTGCGGCACCTTCAAATCAATAAGCAAATAAGTGAAGACAGTTCTGCTGATGGGCTTGTTTTTGTGATTAGGTGATTAAAGTTTTTTTTTATATAGATTTTGCAAAACAAAGAAAGAGAGACACACAGGATTAAAAGTGATTAAGGACGAAAAAGAAAGTTAGTGATTCATTGACTCATTTTCAAGGCTCGGTGTCAGGGAAGAAGAGCCCGTCCTCAAACTCTGCGAATTCATACGGGAGTAGGTCACTTAACAGAGAAGAACTTCCCTCAACTAAGTTGGTGTCCTCCTCGTCTTCTTCCTGCGTGCATTCTCGTATTTTGTAATCTGGTGGTATGAGGTGCTGATTCATCTTGATCATTGTTAACCTCTCCACAATTTTGGGCGAGAGACGGGTCCTTTTGGAAGTTACAATGCCACCAGCAGCACTGAAAATACGTTCAGAAGACACACTTGCGAGTGGGCAAGACAAGTAATTTATAGCCAGGTTGGTGATCTCTGGCCAAGCAACTATTTTCCCATGCCAATACGCTAATGGGTCATGAGAAAGATGGACCTCTGTTGAGTCATTCAGATAGGCCTGCACCATCAACTCAAGGTTCTCCCGGGTTCCTCCACTTTGCTTACTTTTTTCTGGGACCATTTCAGAAGCAAACCCAAGCCAATCCTCTTCATCACCCAATATTACTGTTGTGTCTGGTGCAGATGATACGGTTGCTGGTGTCGTTAACGGCTGAGAGGGAAAATCACTCACTTCTGCCACAGCCACAAATGCAGAAGGGGATTTTTTTGACTGCGGACGGCCTGCTGATGCTGATGTACTGACTTTTCCTTCAATTTCCTGCTGTTCTCTTTCAACCCGAGTGGCTGACACAGCTAGCCAATGTTTGTACTTTGTAACACCTGCGTCATCAAAAGGAAAGAATACTCTGCCTGCCACTGCCTTTTTGTACCGTGGATCCAGAATAGTAGCACAAATGTAATGCTGTTTAGTCTTGATCATTTCAAGACGATCATTGCCAAGTAGGCGTGTAATAACTTCTCCGCCAACTCTAATGCTTCTTCCTTTCCATCTTTTTCAAACTTAGAACACACCGCCTTCAGTCGATGCTCTAGCATGCTCAACAATGGGATAGCTTTTCCCAAATTACAGTCCTCCCTGCTGACTGCACGTGTAAAGACCACAAAAGGACAAAGCATGTCTGTCAGGCTTTTAACTAGGTGCCATTGCTCCACCTGTATCCTCATGTCCATCATAGGTGTACCCAGTTTAAAGAAATACTGATCGACTACCGCATACTGCTCATACAGAGGCTCAAGCATGTAGAAGGTTGAATTCCAACGTGTTGCCACCTCCTGGATGAGTGCTTTCACTGGCAATTTATGTTCATATTGCAGGCACCTCAGCTGCTTCCGGGCCTTAAAGGAATGGATGAAATGTGTGCACATTCTTCGGCAGGTGGTCAGTAACTCGGAGACTGGACTTTCTTCACTCAAGAATTTTTTAACAACCAGGTTTATACAGTGCGCCAGACACGGCACTCTGAAATAGTTACCCATATCCATGGCCTTAACTACATTGGCGCCATTATCCGTGGAAACATACCCAATCATGCGTTTTCTTGGGGACAGCCATTCAAAGACCTTTGTGTTAAACTCATGCAAAATGTTTTCTGCTGTAAGAGTTTTCTCCATGGCAAACATGGCTATTGTTGCATGTTTCCGAGCAGCTTTAAAAACTTTGTCCTTGTCAACACCTGCGTTTATCTTGCCTTTAACCCCTGAAAAAGAGACCCAGTGTGCAGTGATGCACATGTAATCAGTGGCTGCGCAACTGCTCCACATGTCTGTTGTCAGATGAATAGTGTGAATAGCACTCTTCTGCAAAGCTGCCCCAATCACCTCCAGCACATCTTCATGTAGTGCTGGAATCGCAACTCTGGCAAAATAGAACCGGCTAGGAACCTTCCATTTAGGGCAGAGCGTTGCCACCATTTCAAGAAAACCCACCCCTTCCACAAAAGAAAAAGGGAGAAGGTCCAGCGCTAGCATTTTAGCCAGCTTACTGTTATGCAGACGCGCCATTGGGTGGTTGCGTTCATATGGCGCTTCTGAAAACAACGTGCTTCTAATGGTGGGCTGGACCATTTTACGGGATGATGATGACTTCTGCGACCCAGTTACGCTCCGTGATGAACTTTTTCGCGTTGGTGTCTCACTCTCTCCCACACTCTTAGTGTGGCTCATAGATCTGCTGCTGACAGGGGTACTGGGTGTATGTGAAGAAATGTTTGACGCTTCTTCTTCCTCCTCGTCATCAGCAGATGAAACATCAATGGATACAATTTGTTGACTTGCAATTCCGGCATCCTTGATCTCCCTTAGGTGCGCATGCCATTTGACAGTGTGCTGTCTCTCAAGATGACCTCTCTGGCCTCCGGTACCATAGTTGGTACCAAGCTTACCACGACTAACTCGAACCTTACAAATGGTACAAATGGCTATGTTTTCCCTTGTTGGGCTAACACTAAAGAAGTCCCAAACTGCGGACTTCAAATGTCTGTGGGGAGCGGAGGAGGCGATACTGGGAATGCTGCTAATGCCAGATGAACTGGAGGATGTGTGTTGCCGAAATTTAGTATGTTGTGCACTTACAGCACCACTAATTGAAGAAATGGAGGTCGAGGTGGATGGAGGTCCCTTCTGGCGAGAAAATATGGAAGCTGTAGGTGGTGGTGTTGGTGTACTAGTCAACTGCATTCGTGGTGGTCCCATTTCCATGTCGCCATCATCATCATCACGCTCAGCAGCATTTCGGGCTGGGGTGAAAATGTCTGTGTGCTGCATGCCCGCTGAGGCTGGAGTGACGCCTATGATGACTGCGTCGTTGTCGTGAGAGTCTTCATCAGCAGGAGCAGTATATGCCCCTTCTTGTTCAGCGTCATCATCACACTCCATGACTCTGAGACTTTTGGGGACCTTCCTTTTACGCTTAGCTACCTTTGTCAGATCATGGTGTGCCTCACTCTCAGACGGCCGTGGTGGTTCCCAAGTTTCATCCATATCATCAGAAGGAAGGGGGCTTGAAGAAGAAGTAGACACCATCCTTGATCTTTTCCTTGCTGGGGATCTGGAAGACAATGAATCATCAGGAGGAGTGGCTTCCTCATGTGATACCTCGGCTTGAATGTCGATTTCCTGATGTGCCCCTACTTCAGGAGGAACAACTATTGTGGGCACTTGTGGCGCTCCATGCACCTCTGCTTGCTCCTCTCCTTGCACCGCCTCTCCTTCCACATGTACTTGGGCTTGTACTTGCATATGTGGTTGTTGTTGCGGCTTTGGCTGTTGAACACTCGTCAGATGAGTTACAACAACCTGTGTTGATTGAGGGATGCTGCTACTTTCTTGCGATGAGCCAACATCACTGGTCGATGGGGATTGAACAACTATACTGGCTGCCTCTGCAGCACTCAAGGGCTTGGACCTAAGTTGGCGTGGTGGTGGTGGCACTGAGCCCAATGGAGCGGAGGTGCTGCTCCCAGCTTGGTCCCCAGCAGACCCTGCTGCTGCTGCAGGCGTACTTTTTTTAATCCCATAAAATGTGGCGGTCGTCACACCAGTCTCCTTGGTAAGTGGCGCCAGTTGCTTCTTCTGCTCCTTACTGGCAACTTTCTTGCTAGAGGAGCTACGGGCAACTTTTTGCGGGGCCATCTTCTTCAGATGTCAGAACAGCAGGCCGCAGTTGCACAAGTTGCAGAGTTGTCTGTGGCCACACGTGACGTTGTGCTGCACACACCGCAGCAGGACTTCTTCCTGGCACTGATGAGGAACGATGAGGCTGATGATTCGTATTTCTGCACCTAAAAGCAAACAAAGCCAGAGGAACATCAGTTAAATAAATGTTGCATATATAGCGCTTCCATTAATAGTTTGCAAGTAAGCATTTTTATTATACCTACCCCCCAAATTGGAAAGACCAATAAAATGCACCACTGACAGAGTACCCCTGGGCATAATGGATGAAAGCATGGCAGACTGGGTGCAGGCCTATGACACAACAAAGAGCACTGCCTGGCTTCAAAATTACCCCTAGACCCCCACCCACATGGCCAGGCCCTGCCTGGACCAGGCCTCAAAATGGCCCCCACCCACATGGCCATGCCCCATCAACACCCCCAAAAATCGAAAAACACACAAAAATCCCCACAATCCAATGCCATTCATGCCCTCCATGATGTTTACATTAAAGAGACCCCACAGAAAGACTCAGTCCATGCACCACTGGGTGCCCCTGGGCAAAAGGCCCCATCAACACCCCCAAAAATCGAAAAACACACAAAAATCAGCATAATCCCATGCCATCCATGCCCTCAATGATGTTTAAATTCAAGACACCCCACTTAAAGACTTGGTCCATGCCCACTCACTACCCCTGGGCATAATGGATGAAAGCTAGGCAAAATGGGTGCAGGCCTGAGAACACTGCCTGCCTTCAATATGGCCCCTTTCCCCCCAGCACTTGGCCAGGCCCTGCCTGTACCAGCACTCAAAATGGCCCCCACCCACATGGACAGGCCCCATCAACACCTTCAAAAATCAAAAAACACGCAAAAATCACCACAATCCAATGCCATCCATGCCCTCCATGATGTTTACATTAAAGAGACTCCCCTCAGCTCGGGACACAATCCAGCGACGACAGGCAGTGATTCCTTGATCCTCTGGTCAGCAAGCAGCAAGCAGCAAGGTTTCCCGCAGTTTGGCAAACACGGAGCTGTTTTTACGATGTCGGGGGGCGTGGCCGGCAGGGAGAGCGGCCACAGGTGTAACACGCAGGGACTCCTGGTCAATGGAGTCCCTGCTAGGCTGCTCGCAGCCCTGCCGGTGCACCAGGGCTTAGTTGGTCTTCTACTCCACTCCCCAAAGAGGACTCCTGGTGCAGCGGGACCCGCGCAGCGGGTCCGGCAAGGTACAAAATCCTCCCCTCAACTCGGGACACAATCCAGCGACGACCGGCAGTGATTCCTTGATCCTCTGGTCAGCAAGCAGCAAGCAGCAAGGTTTCCCGCAGTTTGGCAAACACAGAGCTGTTTTTACGATGTCGGGGGGCGTGGCCGGCAGGGAGAGCGGCCACAGGTGTAACACGCAGGGACTCCTGGTCAATGGAGTCCCTGCTAGGCTGCTCGCAGCCCTGCCGGTGCACGAGGGCTTAGTTGGTCTTCTACTCCACTCCCCAAAGAGGACTCCTGGCGCAGCGGGTCCGGCAAGGTACAAAATCCTCCCCTCAGCTCGGGACACAATCCAGCGACGACAGGCAGTGATTCCTTGATCCTCTGGTCAGCAAGCAGCAAGCAGCAAGGTTTCCCCGCAGTTTGGCAAACACGGAGCTGTTTTTACGATGTCGGGGGGCGTGGCCGGCAGGGAGAGCGGCCACAGGTGTAACACGCAGGGACTCCTGGTCAATGGAGTCCCTGCTAGGCTGCTCGCAGCCCTGCCGGTGCACGAGGGCTTAGTTGGTCTTCTACTCCACTCCCCAAAGAGGACTCCTGGCGCAGCGGGACCCGCGCAGCGGGTCCGGCAAGGTACAAAATCCTCCCCTCAGCTCGGGACACAATCCAGCGACGACAGGCAGTGATTCCTTGATCCTCTGGTCAGCAAGCAGCAAGCAGCAAAATGGCCCCCACCCACATGGACAGGCCCCATCAACACCCCCAAAAATCGAAAAACACACAAAAATCAGCACAATGCCATGCCATCCATGACCTCAATGATGTTTAAATTCAAGACACCCCACAGAAAGACTTGGTCCATGCACCACTCACTACCCCTGGGCATAATGGATGAAAGCTAGGCAAAATGGGTGCAGGCCTGAGAACACTGCCTGCCTTCAAAACGGCCCCTTTCCCCCCAGCACATGGCCAGGCCCTGCCTGTACCAGCACTCAAAATGGCCCCCACCCACATGGCCAGGCCCCATCAACACCCCCAAAAATCGAAAAACACACAAAAATCACCACAATCCAAAGCCATCCATGCCCTCCATGATGTTTACATTAAAGAGACCCCACAGAAAGACTCAGTCCATGCACCACTGGGTACCCCTGGGCAAAAGGCCCCAACAGCAGCTAAAAAAATCGACAAACACACAAAAATCAGCACAATCCCATGCCATCCATGCCCTCAATGATGTTTAAATTCAAGACACCCCACAGAAAGACTTGGTCCATGCACCACTCACTACCCCTGGGCATAATGGATGAAAGCTAGGCAAAATGGGTGCAGGCCTGAGAACACTGCCTGCCTTCAAAATGGCCCCTTTCCCCCCAGCACATGGCCAGGCCCTGCCTGTACTAGCACTCAAAATGGCCCCCACCCACATGCACAGGCCCCATCAACACCCCCAAAAATCGAAAAACACACAGAAATCACCACAATCCAATGCCATCCATGCCCTCCATGATGTTTACATTAAAGAGACCCCACAGAAAAACTCAGTCCATGCACCACTGGGTACCCCTGGGCAAAAGGCCCCAACAGCAGCCAAAAAAATCGAAAAACACACAAAAATCAGCACAATCCCATGCCATCCATGCCCTCAATCATGTTGTTTAAATTCAACAAAACAGTTGTATCATGCACCCATAACTAACCCTGGTCCTACTGGATACTGTGGCTACCCACAATATATTTTATTTAATGTTCTGAAAAAGTTCCAAAATTGTAGTTTCAGCAACTGTAATGCCCCAAACAAACTTACTTGTGAAATTTGATTTCTAATCCAAAAGTGATCCAAAGAAAGTCAAAAAGGCCTCAAATCCAAATATCCAGCAGCATCCACAAAAAGTAATCCTTCCAGGTCAAGATCCAAATGAAAGTGACCAGCACATGAACAAAGCACTAGGAGGAGCCTGCTGGACAGTAACAGGAAGTTGGAGACTGTGGGGCACTTCCTTCCTCCCCCCCCCCCCCCCCCCAAAATGGACTCCTTGCAAAAAAAAGTGCAGGCAAATGTCAACCTGAGGAGTTATTCTGATAAAAATCATCATTTTCAGAAGGTTTATGCTGCTTGCTGGTGGATTTCTTGTGCAGAATTGCAAATTTTGCAATTTCGCGAGTGCCAGATTGTTGCTGCCCGCCGCATCTACGGGTTCGCAATTGGGAACTCCCGCGATGCGTGCTGTGCAAGGTGGCAAGCTGCGATAACGTAATCGCGGTTTCCAAACTCCCACGGGATCCCGCAGCAAGATACAAAATGGCATAGCACACGCAAAATATGGAGAAAAACAACTCTGCAAACGCTGAATGACGGTAAGTGAACGCCGCGCGCCGCAATATTGTATCACCAAGAAAAAAAATCCGCCGCGTGCGAATTTGCGAATTTTCGGCAAATTCGCCAGAGTTCGCGGATTGCGAATTTGCCGAAAATCCGCAAATTCCTCGAGCGGAACGGATTTTACGTCCACGCTTACAAAGTTGTCATGTTTTATGGTTGTCAGAAGCTAATCCCTTCTTGTCTATCAAGGGAAGTTAAACTCCTCCTTGTTTATTCGAGAAAGTTTCTAGTGACCTCTGAGCTAGCTGGCAAACCTTAAGTCTAATATAGTCAGTAGAGACCTAGATGACCTCAGTCCTACGTCTACACTGCTGTTTATATTATTCCAATGCGCGGAGCCTATTGGGAATATAGGAACTACACTACAAGCGCAAGGGGGGCAGCCATATCCACGCGCCTGCACCTGATTCAGTTCCACTACATACACCGCACGTATTGTACCAGGCAGCGCTTGTGGAGGGCGGGCATGATAGCGTCCCCCGAGTGTCTTTGCTGTGGGGTGGAGGTAGGCACCCTGCTGCACACAGTCTGGTATGGGGTTCTGGGATGGGGTACATCGCTGCCTGACGGAGGGTCTGGCCTGGGATTTGCAGAGGGACCCCAAGTTAGGTCTATTGCATGTCATGGCAGGGGTGGGGGGCAACCGCTACAAGAGCCACTTATTGCTACTGGGCCTCACACTGGCAAAGCACGATATAGCTAGGGAGTGGAAGGCGCCTCGGGCCCCGTCACTAGTCGCCTGGCAAAATGGAATGGACTACAATATGGGGTTGGAGCAGCCTGTGTTTTTGGCCAGGGGGTGCCCCAGGAAACTCTTCAAAATTTGGAATAGGTGGGCAGACTACAGGGGGCTGGTCCTGGACCCGCCACACGAGGAGGCCGCCCTCCCAACTCTTGGACAGTCTGGACTGTGAAAGGACACCGTTGGTGTGTGATACACATGGCAAGTGATCTATTATTGTATTATGGTTGGAGGAGCGAGCAGCTACGCAAAGGGGGGGGGTCATTTGGGGGAAGGGTGGGGGTGTTTAAATCTACTGTTGCTGACACTCTGAATGGGGAGTTCCCTGTTCCTAATACACGTTGTGAGAAATGATGTAGTTTAATTGATCATGGCAGTAGACTCCGGTTTACGGAGCGTTGCATACTATGTGTGTTTCAACAATAAAATATGTTTAAAAAAAAAAACTGCGTGGAGCAGGTGCGGGGTAAGGGCAGGGTTGCTTCTCTACATTAGAACCTCTGCACGGAGCAGGTGTGGGGTAAGGGCTGGTTTGCTTCTCTGCATTAGAACCAGTGCGTGGAGCAGGTGCGGGCAGGGTTGCTTCTCTATAGTAGAACCTGTGTGCGGAGCAGGTGCGGGTAAGGGCTGGGTTGCTTCTCTGCATTAGAACCTGTGTGGGGAGCAGGTGCAGGGTAAGGGCTGGCCTGCTTCTCTGCATTAGAACCAGTGCGCAGAGCAGGTGCGGGGTAAGGGCTGGGTTGCTTTTCTGCATTAGAACCAGTGTGCGGAGCAGGTGCGGGGTAAGGACTTGCTTGTTTCTCTGCTTAGAAATATTGTACGGAGCAGGTGCACAGTAAGGGCTGGGTTGCCTCTCTGCATTAGAACCAGGCGCGGGGTAAGAACTGGGTTGCTTATCTGCATTAGAACGAGTGCGTGGAGCAGGTGCGGGTAAGGGCTGCGTTGCTTCTCTGCATTATCACCAGTGCGCGGAGCAGGTGCAGGTAAGGGCTGGCTTGCTTCTCTGCATTAGAACCAGTGCGCGGAGCAGGTGCGGGTAAGGGCTGGGTTGCTTCTCTGCATTAAAAGCAGTGCACGGAGCTGGTGCGGGTAAGGGCTGGGTTGCTTCTTTGCATTAGAACCAGAGCGCGGAGCATGTGCGGGGTAAGGGCTGTGTTGCTTCTCTGCATTAGAACCTGTACGCAGAGCAGGTGTGTGTAAGGGCTGGGTTGCTTCTTTGCATTACAACCTGTGTGTGGAGCAGGTGCAGGGTAAGGGCTGGTTTGCTTCCCGGCATTAGAACCAGTGTGCGGAGCAGGTGCGGGGTAAGGACTGGCTTGCTTCTTTGCATTAGAAATATTTTGTGGAGCAGGTGCAGAGTAAAGGCTGGGTTAATGCTCTGCATTAGAACCAGTGCATGGAGCAGGTGCGGGTAAGGGCTGGGTTGCTTCTCTGCATTAGAACCAGTGCGTGGAGCAGGTGCGTGTAAGGGCTGGGTTGCTTCTCTGCATTAGAACCAGTGCTTGGAGCAGGTGCTGGTAAGGGCTGGCTTGCTTCTCTGCATTAGAACCAGTGTGCAGAGCAGGAGCAAGGTAAGGAATGGGTTGCTTCTTTGCATTAGAACCAGTGCTTGGAGCAGGTGCTGGTAAGGGCTGGCTTGCTTCTCTGCATTAGAACCAGTGCGCAGAGCAGGAGCAAGGTAAGGAATGGGTTGCTTCTCTGTATTAGAACCAGTGTGTGGAGCAGGTGTGGGGTAAGGACTGGGTTGCTTCTCTCCATTAGAACCAGTGTGTGGAGCAGGTGCGGGGTGAGGACTGGGTTGCTTCTCTGCATTAGACATAGTGTGCAGAGCAGGAGCGGGGTAAAGGCTGGGTTGCTTTTCTGCATTTGAACCAGTGCGCAGAGCAGGTGCGAGGTAAGGGCTGGGTTGCTTTTCTGCATTAGAACCAGTGTGCGGAGCAGGTGCGGGGTAAGGACTGGCTTGCTTCTCTGCATTAGAAATATTGTGCGGAGCAGGTGCAAGGTAAGGGCAGGGTTGCTTCTCCACATTAGAACCAGTGCGCGGAGCAGGTGCGGGTAAGAGCTTCGTTGCTTCTCTGCATTAGAAGCAGTGCACGGAGCAGGTGCGGGTAAAGGCAGGGTTGCTTCTCTGCACTAGAACCAGTGCGCGGAGCAGGTGCGGGTAAGGGCTGCGTTGCTTCTCTGCATTAGAAGCAGTGCATGGAGCAAGTGCGGGGTAAGGACTGGGTTGCCTCTCTGCATTAGAACCAGTGCGCAGAGCAGGTGCGGATAACGGCTGCATTGCTTCTCTGCATTAGAAGCAGTGCACGGTGCATGTGCTGGGTAAGGGCTGGGTTGCTTCTCTGCATTAGAACCAGTGCATGGAGCAAGTGTGGGGTAAGGACTAGGTTGCTTCTCTGCATTAGAACCAGTGTGCGGAGCAGGTGCTGGTAAGGACTGGCTTGCTTCTCTGCATTAGAAAATTGTACTGAGCAGGTGCAGGGTAAGGGCTGGGTTGCTTCTCTGCATTAGAACCAGTGCACGGAGCAGGTGCGGGGTAAGGACTGGGTTGCCTCTCTTTTTGGACAGGCCTCGTGGCCGGGCCTTCCCCCCTTCGCACGACGGGGCCCGGACCCCGGCTCTTCCCGAAACCTCAGCAAGAGCTACCCCGGGAACCCCCCGAGGCAACCCACAACCCGTCCTCAACGGGACCCCAGCTCCTGAACACTCCGTACCGGCTGGCCCTGGTCCCCGTCAGCACCATGGCCCCGGCCCAGCTGCCATCTTTGGACATTCCAGCACGAGGCCGCGTGGCCTCGACCCGACCCCAACCCTGGGCCTGGCCATGCCCCGACATCGAGGCACCAACCTCCCCTCCGGGAGGTGAAGAGACCACTTGGCAGGTCCATGGAAGGAGGAGTCGTCAACGACTCTCCTCCGCCAGGTGTCGATCGCCCCCGGCCGCCCTGGACGCTGGCTCGACCCCCCTGCTGGGTGTCTGGACTCCCTCACCCCGGACCTCCCGACTTCCAGGCGCGAGGGTCCGGACATCAAAGGGGACCAGACCTATAACTGGGGCAGCTCCAGACCAGGAAGGCAGTTGTATCCTGGAGTCGAGAGACACCGAGAAGAACTCATCCTTGACGGACTGCTGGCGCTGCCGCAGCCCTGCCCTGTCAACCCTTCGTCTTGGCCTGCTGGCGCTGCCGCGGCCCTTTGCACCGTGAACCATCGTCGTGGCCTGCTGGCGCTGCCGCGGCCCTCTGCAACGTGAACCATCCTCTTGGCCTGCTGGCGCTGCCGCGGCCCTCTGCAACGTGAACCATCCTCTTGGCCTGCTGGCGCTGCCGCGGCCTTCTGCATTGTGAACCATCCTCTTGGCCTGCTGGCGCTGCCGCGGCCTTCTGCAACGTGAACCATCCTCTTGGCCTGCTGGCGCTGCCGCGGCCCTCTGCAACGTGAACCAACGCCTTGGCCTGCTGGCGCTGCCGCGGCCCCCTGCACCGTGAACCATCCCCTTGGCCTGCTGGCGCTGCCGCGGCCTTCTGCAGCTTGAACCAACGCCTTGGCCTGCTGGCGCTGCCGCGGCCCAACCTTGCATACTCTTAAGCTCGAGGATTGTGAGCTTCCCTCTTGCCACCCCCCGTACCGATCCGGTACCAAGACTGTCCCGCTACCCCCTTTCCCTACAAAGACTAGAATTGAGGGGACCCTCGAGTCCTAAATCACCTGTATCGCTGATAACCTTGGCATAAGAACCCTATATAAAGATTGTTGTCCTCATCCTTGTGTGGTGCCTGTCTGTGGGGGGGAAGTGACTTGTCTGTACGATCGCCGGAGACGGCCCTCATCGGAGGCCTCTCCCCCAATACTCGGCCGACCCTCCGGGTCCCCGTCTAACATTGGTGGCCAGCGGCGCGATCCGAGCCAACGCATAATCGTACAGAGAGTAACTCGCCCCACGACACACAACCACCATGACAACAAAAGAGAGTGGAACAACGGAAAAATTCCAGATGGAAAAACTGGAAGAATACAACCACAGAGAACTGAAACAATTCTGCATAGAACTAGGCATTTCAACTACAGGACTAAGCACGAAAGAGGACTTCAAACGAGCCCTAGAATCTTGGGCGGAGACGGGTACGACCCTACCCCGAACACGAAGCCCCGAGACACCCGAAACGAGCCCCCCGCCGAGGGAAGAAAGAAGATCGGGTCTCTCTCCAGAGGAGGTCCGAGAACGGGAAAAAAGCAGACTCCATGAATTGGAACTGGCGCGACTTCGCTTAGACGGAGAGCTCAAACTGGCGGAACAAAAAATAACGTTGGAACACTTACGGCTCCAAGAGGAGCGAGAAGAGAAACAAAGGCAGAGAGAGCTAGAAGAGAAGAAGCTCGCCTACGAACATGAGCGCAACCTCAAGGAACTAGAGATTCAGAAACAGAACAAAGAGCTCGGGGTCCCCGAGCGCACGAACACTCCTGCCACTATCGATCCCAAGGTCCACATCCCCAAAGATGTCATCAGGGAGTACTACAAGAATGATGATATCCAGCAGTGGTTTAAAGCCTACGAGGTAGCCATGACCTCCCACCGGATTCCCAGGAGCGACTGGGGGGCCGGGTTATGGGGGAGGTTTGTCAACGAAGGACGAGACGCCCTGCTGCAACTCCCGGACCATCTAATGACATCCTACGACCACATGAAAGCCGCCCTCTTCACTCGATACGGACTCACCCCCGAGATGTACCGCCAGCGGTTCCGCGACTGCAAACGGATCCCGGGTACAACTTGGGTGGAGTACGTGAACTTCTTTAGCCGAGCCTTCGAGGGGTGGATCAAGGGCAGCAAAGTGACCACCTACGAGCAACTTTTTGACCTTATTGTGTGGGAGCACCTTTCTAACAACTGCTTCATCGAACTCAGGCAGCACCTCCTGGACAGTAAACTAACGGAACCTCGGCAACTCGCCGCCGAAGCTGACCGATGGGAGAGCACACGAGTTGGCCGAAACGGGCCCAGCGAATCGCACAGAACTAACCAAGGGCCCCATCGCCCCCGTGGGGGAGGAGGAGGCCAGGGTCGGGGTAGAGACACCGGCCCGATGACTCCCACAAACAACCCCCCGCCCCCGGCCGGCAGGGGGAGCCCCCCGATGCGACCCGGCTTCCGGGCCAACATTATTTACCACCGATGCCAACGACCCGGCCACTACGCCAATGATCCCAACTGTCCAAAGAACCAGAGCACTATACCCCGCCAGGTCGCTGCTGCCGCCCTGGGGGAAGAGCCAACCCCGGAAGACCAAGAAGCGTACGAGACCGACCAGCCTGAGTGGGAACCGGCCGCCATGTCCCTGGTTTGCTTAGGGGAAAGAGACATGATCCCGCGGGCCCCACTTCCCGCCAACACGCAGAAGTACAGCCAGTGGGTCAACATTAATGGCCGCCGGGCTGAAGCACTCCGCGACACCGGGGCCAGTGTGACCGCAGTCCGCTGTCATCTGGTGACCCCAGACCAAATCTTGCCGAACATTCTTTGCCCTGTCCGATCAGCTGACAACTCAGAAAGTCTGTGTCGCATGGCCTACGTCCCCTTCGAGTGGGGAGGAGTATCCGGGATGCTAAAAGTAACTGTACGCGATGATGCCCCCGTGGATTGCCTCCTGGGGAACGACCTCGAAAGTTCTCCCTGGGCAGCAGTCGAACGGAGAGAACACCTGGGGATGCTGGGCCTCCCCGAATGGGTCTGTGTCACGACCCGGTCCATGACCGCCCGGACTGTCCCCAGTCCAGAAGAGCCCGAGTGGCCGGAGCCTCCTCCCACGAACGTCCCAGAGGAGGCCGCCCCAGAAGCAAGTCTCCCGACCCAAACCGAAGAAGGATTCGATCGGCTTCAGGACCTCCCTGACCTGGCACAGTGGCGTCAGGAGGGGGGTCCCACCCAGGAACAATTCCGACAAGAACAAAGAACCTGTCCCTCCCTCGAGGGACTCCGGCAGCAAGCCCTTGCCCAGAGCGCAGGGGACACCTCGGGGGCCCACTGGATCTACTGGGACAATGACCTGCTCTACAGCGAGCAAAGGATTGCAGAGCTGGGGGCCAGTCGGGTGCTGGTGGTGCCCCTTCGCTGCAGAGATTTCCTCCTGAACTTAGCACACGATGTACCCCTTGCCGGACACCTGGGACAGGACAAAACGTACGACCGCCTGGTGACCCACTTTTACTGGCCCCAAATGCGAAAGGATGTTACCAACCACTGCAGGGCCTGCCCCACCTGCCAGGCCAGTGGAAAAAGTGGCCGAAAAACCAAAGCACCTCTACAGCCTTTTCCTGTCGTCACCACCCCGTTCGAACGAGTGGGAATAGACATTGTGGGGCCCCTGGACCCCCGAACAGCCCAAGGACATCGGTTCATCCTGGTCTTGGTGGACCACGCCACCCGCTATCCCGAGGCCATCCCTCTTCGAACCGTCACGGCGCCCGTGGTGGGCCGAGCCCTGATGGGGATCTTCTCCCTGGTGGGTTTCCCCCGGGAGGTCGTCAGCGACAGGGGCTCAAACTTCATCTCGAAATACATGAAGTCCCTCTGGCAACAGTGCGGGGTCACCTACAAATTTACGACCCCCTATCACCCGCAAGGAAATGGATTGGTCGAGCGGTTTAACCGCACTCTCAAGGGAATGATCATGGGCCTAGAAGAACCCCTCCGTCGCCAATGGCACGTGCTACTCCCATGTCTCCTGTTTGCCTACCGAGAGGTCCCTCAAAAATCCCTAGGCTTCAGCCCATTTGAACTCCTGTACGGACACCCCGTCCGGGGGCCCCTCAGCCTAGTCAAAGAAGGTTGGGAGAGGCCCCCCCAGAAAACTCCACCTGACATATACAAGTATCTCTTGGCCCTTCGCAACCAGACCCGCCGATTCAGGGAGATCGCCAAAGCCAACCTTGAAGCCAGTCAGGAAGACATGAAGAAATGGTATGATCAGCACGCCTCATCCGTCGAGTTCGAGCCGGGACAGCAGGTCTGGGTGATGTCCCCGGTGGAACCCTGCGCCCTACAGGACAAATGGTCCGGACCCTTCAAGGTGATCGAACGCAAGGGGCCCGTCACCTACTTAATCGACATGGAAACCTCCCGGAACCCCCTCCGGGTCCTCCACGCCAACAGGCTCAAGCCCCATTTTGTACGCTCAGAACTCAGCCTCCTGATGGCTACTGATAATGGGACGGAAGAAGACTCCGAGCCCCTTCCGGACCTGCTGAGGACCCTCGAGCAGGATGGCTCAGTGGAAGGGGTCAGACTCTCCGAGGCCTTGTCCCCGGAGCAACGCCAAGACTGTCAAGCTCTCCTGACACGATTCGCCACCTTGTTCTCTCTTACCCCCGGGGTCACCCCCTGGTGCCTTCACGATGTGGACACCGGGGACAGCCCCCCCATTCGACACCGGGCGTACCGCGTACCAGATCGGGTGCGCGCCTGCATCCAGACCGAGGTATCCAAGATGCTGGCCCTGGGAGTGATCGATCCCTCTGACAGCCCCTGGGCCAGCCCCGTCGTCCTGGTCCCCAAGGCGGCCGCCCCGGGCGTTGCCCCCGAGCTCCGGTTCTGTGTGGACTACCGGGGACTGAATGCCGTTACCAGGACCGACGCTCACCCTATCCCCCGGGCGGATGAGCTCGTCGACCGTATGGGGGCCGCCCGCTACCTGAGCATGAGCCCCACCCTCTTCAACGTCTACATGAGCCCCCTCGCGACCATCGCACGCCAACACAACCTCAACATAATCTCCTACGCCGACGACACCCAGCTGATCCTCTCCCTGACCAACGACCCCGCCACCGCCAGAGCCAACCTGCACGAAGGGATGAGAGACGTAGCCGAATGGATGACGACCAGCCGCCTGAAACTGAACTCAGACAAGACGGAGGTCCTCATCCTGGGCTCCACGCCCTCCGCCTGGGACGACTCCTGGTGGCCCCCCGCCCTGGGCACCGCACCCAAACCGACGGACCACGCACGCAACCTGGGCTTCATCCTGGACTCCTCCCTCTCCATGACCAGACAAGTCAACGCCGTCTCCTCGTCATGCTTCAACATCCTGCGCATGCTACGTAAGATCTTCCGGTGGATCCCCACCGAGACGAGGAAGACGGTCACCCAAGCCCTCGTCACCAGCCGACTGGACTACGGCAACGCCCTCTACGCCGGAACCACTGCCAAACTCCAGAAGAGACTCCAGCGGATCCAGAACGCCTCGGCGAGACTCATCCTCGACATCCCCCGACGCAGCCACATCTCCGGACACCTGAGAGATCTGCACTGGCTCCCGGTCAACAAGAGAATCACCTTCCGGCTCCTCACCCACGCGCACAAAGCCCTACACGACCAAGGCCCGAGCTACCTCAACAACCGGATCACCTTCTACACCCCCAAGCGCCTCCTCAGATCTACCAACCACGCCCTCGCCGCCGTCCCCCGCATCCGAAGAGCGACAACAGGAGGACGATCCTTCTCCTACCTGGCCGCCAAGACCTGGAACTCACTTCCGACCAATCTGCGCCTGACCCAAGACCACCTCTCCTTCAGGAAGAAGCTCAAGACCTGGCTGTTCGAGCAGTAGCGGCACCCCCCCCCCCTCCCAGCGCCTTGAGACCCTACGGGTGAGTAGTGCGCTCTACAAATGACCTGATTGATTGATTGATTGAGCATCTTCGATTTAACAGCGGGCTACTGGCAAATCGGCCTCACCCCTAGGGCCCAAGAACGATCCGCCTTCTCTACCCCGGACGGCCACTACCACTTTAAGGTGATGCCATTCGGCATGAAGAACGCTCCAGCAACATTTCAACGACTCGTGAACCAGGTACTGGCGGGCCTCGAAGAATTCAGCGCCGCCTACCTAGACGACATCGCTGTGTACAGCCACCACTGGACCGACCACCTCCGCCACCTGCGGAAAGTTCTACACGCCCTCCAGCAGGCCGGGCTCACCATCAAGGCCAGCAAATGTCAGGTTGGCCAAGGGTCCGTGACCTACCTAGGACACCAAGTGGGCAGTGGCCTGGTGGCCCCCCTCCAGCTCAAAATCGCTGCTATCCAGGCCTGGCAACCCCCTACGACCCAAACCGAGGTCCGGGCCTTCCTGGGACTCACCGGGTACTACCGGCGGTTTGTGAAGGACTATGGCAGCATCGTGGGGCCCCTCACGGAGCTCACATCCAAAAAGAACCCTAAAACAGTCGACTGGACCCCGGACTGCCAATCGGCCTTCGAGAAGCTGAAAGCCGCCATGTGCACGGCCCCCGTGCTCCAGGCTCCCGACTACGGCCGGGAATTCATTGTGCAGACGGACGCCTCCGATCATGGCGTGGGGGCCGTCCTCTCCCAACTCAACACCGAGGGAGTCGATCAGCCAGTGGCATTCATCAGCCGACGCCTGCTGGCCCGGGAACAGCGCTGGAGCACCATCGAGAGGGAGGCCTTTGCCGTAGTATGGGCCCTCAAGAAGCTCCGGCCCTACCTCTTCGGCACCCACTTTCGGGTGCAGACAGACCACCGACCCCTGCAATGGCTGATGCAGATGCGGGGGGAAAACCCGAAACTGTTGCGCTGGTCCATCTCCCTGCAGGGGCTGGACTTCACTGTCGAACATCGCCCAGGCCAGGACCACGCCAACGCAGACGGCCTGTCCCGCTTTTTCCGCCTCGACGAGGAGAGTCCCCAAGAAGATGGCTGACTCTCCCTGCCTTCAGCTGGGGGGGACGCATGTTGGACAGGCCTCGTGGCCGGGCCGTCCCCCCTCCCACGACGGGGCCCGGACCCCGGCTCTCCCCGAAACCTCAGCAAGAGCTACCCCGGGAACCCCCCGAGGCAACCCACAACCCGTCCTCAACGGGACCCCAGCTCCTGAACACTCCGTACCGGCTGGCCCTGGTCCCCGTCAGCACCATGGCCCCGGCCCAGCCGCCATCTTTGGACATTCCAGCACGAGGCCACGTGGCCTCGACCCGACCCCAACGCTGGGCCTGGCCAGGCCCCGACATCGAGGCACCAACCTCCCCCCGGGAGGTGAGGAGACCACTTGGCAGGTCCATGGAAGGAGGAGTCGTCAACGACTCTCCTCCGCCAGGTGTCGATCGCCCCCGGCCGCCCTGGACGCTGGCTCCACCCCCCTGCTGGGTGTCTGGACTCCCTCACCCCGGACCTCCCGACTTCCAGGCGCGAGGGTCCGGACATCAAAGGGGACCTTAGAAAAATTAGAAGCAGTGCACGGAGCAGGTGCGGGTAGAGGCTGGGTTGCTTCTCTACATTAGAACCAGTGCGCAGAGCAGGTGAGGGTAATGGCTGCGTTGCTTCTCTGCATTAGAAGCAGTGCACGGAGCATGTGCGGGGTAAGGGCTGGGTTGCTTTTCTGCATTAGAACCAGTGTAGGGAGCAGGTGCGGGGTAAGGACAGGCTTACTTCTCTGCATTAGAACCAGTGCGTGGAGCAGGTGCGGGTAAGGGCTGCATTGCTTCTCTGCATTAGAACCAGTGCGCGGAGCAGGTGCAGGTAAGGGCTGGCTTGCTTCTCTGCATTAGAACCAGTGCGCGGAGCGGGTGCGGGTAAGGGCTGGGTTGCTTCTCTGCATTAGAAGCTCTGCGTGGAGCATGTGCGGGGTAAGGGCTGGTTTGCTTCTGTGCATTAGAACCAGTGCGTGGAGCAAGTGGAGGGTAAGGACTGGGTTGCTTCTCTGCATTAGAACCAGTGTGTGGAGCAGATGCGGGGTAAGGACTGGGTTGCTTCTCTGCATTAGACATAGTGTGCAGAGAAGATGCGGGGTAAGGGCTGTGTTGCTTCTCTGCATTAGAACCAGTGCATGAAGCAGGTGCCGGTAAGGGCTGCGTTGCTTCTCTGCATTAGAACAAGTGCGCGAAGCAGGTGCAGGTAAGGGCTGGGTTGCTTCTTTGCATTACAACCTGTGTGTGGAGCAGGTACAGGGTAAGGGCTGGTTTGCTTCCCTGCATTAGAACCAGTGCGCGGAGCAGGTGCGAGGGAAGAACTGGGTTACTTCTCTGCATTAGAACCAGTGTGTGGAGCAGGTGCGGGGTAAGGACTGGCTTGCTTCTTTGCATTAGAAATATTTTGCGGAGCAGGTGCAGGGTAAGGGCTGGGTTAATGTTCTGCATTAGAACCAGTGCGTGGAGCATGTGCGGGTAAGGGCTGGGTTGCTTCGCTGCATTAGAACCAGTGCGTGGAGCAGGTGCGGGTAAAGACTGGGTTGCTACTCTGCATTGGAACCAGTGCTTGGAGCAGGTGCTGGTAAGGGCTGGCTTGCTTCCCTGCATTAGAACCAGTGCGCAGAGCAGGAGGAAGGTAAGGAATGGGTTGCTTCTCTGCATTAGAACCAGTGTGTGGAGCAGGTGCGGGGTAAGGACTGGGTTGCTTCTCTCCATTAGAACCAGTGTGTGGAGCAGGTGCAGGGTGAGGACTGTGTTGCTTCTCTGCATTAGACATTGTGTGCAGAGCAGGGGCGGGGTAAGGGCTGGGTTGCTTTTCTGCATTCGAACCAGTGTGCGGAGCAGGTGCGGGGTAAGGACTGGCATGCTACTCTGCATTAGAAATTTTGTGCGGAGCAGGTGCAGGTTAAGGGCTGGGTTGCTTCTCTGCATTAGAACCAGTGAGCGGAGCAGGTGCGGGTATGGGCTGCCTTGCTTCTCTGCATTAGAAGCAGTGCACGGAGCAGGTGCGGGTAGAGGCTGGGTTGCTTCTCTGCATTAGAAGCAGTGCACGGAGCATGTGCGGGGTAAGGGCTGGGTTGCTTCTCTGCATTAGAACCAGTGTGCGGAGCAGGTGCTGGTAAGGACTGGCTTGCTTCTCTGCATTAGACATAGTGTGCAGAGCATGTGCGGGGTAAGGGCTGTGTTGCTTCTCTGCTTTAGCAGCAGTGTGCGGAACGGGTGCAGGGTAAGGACTGGCTGGCTTCTCTGCATTAGTAATATTGTGTGGAGCAGGTGCAGGATAAGGGCTGGCTTGCTTCTATGCATTAGAACCAGTGCGGAGAGCAGGTGCGGGGTGAAGGCTGGGTTGCTTTTCTGCATTAGAACCAGTGTGCGGAGCAGGTGGGGGGAAAGGACAGGCTTGCTTCTCTGCATTAGAATTATTGTGCGGAGTAGGTGCAGGGTAAGGGTTGGGTTGCTTCTCTGTATTAGAACCAGTGCGTGGAGAAGGTGCGGGTAAGGGCTGCGTTGCTTCTCTGCATTAGAACCAGTGTGCGGAGCAGGTGCAGGTAAGGGCTGGCTTGCTTCTCTGCATTAGAACCAGTGCGCGGAGCAGGTGCGGGTAAGCGCTGGGTTGCTTCTCTGCATTAGAAGCTGTGCGTGGAGCATGTGCGGGGTAAGGGCTGGTTTGCTTCTCTGCATTAGAACCAGTGCGTGGAGCAAGTGCAGGGTAAGGACTGGGTTGCTTCTCTGCATTAGAACCAGTGTGTGGAGCAGGTGCGGGGTAAGGACTGGGTTGCTTCTCTGCATTAGACATAGCATGCAGAGCAGGTGCCGGGGTAAGGGCTGTGTTGCTTCTGTGCATAGGAACCAGTGCGCTGAGCAGGTGCGGGGTAAGGGCTGGGTTACTTCTCTTCATTAGAACCAGGGCGCGGTGTAGTAGCGGGATAAGGGTTGGATTGCTTCTCTGCATTAGAACCAGTGTGTGGAGCAGGTAGGGGGAAGGGCTGGGTAGCTTCTCTGCATTAGAACCAGTGTTCAGAGCAGGTGTGGCATAAGGACTGGCTTGCTTCTCTGCATTAGAAATAGTGTTCAGAGCAGGTGCAGGGTAAGGACTGGGATGCTTCTCTGCATTAGGACCTGTGTGCGGAGCAGGTGCAGGGTAAGGGCTGGGTTGCTTCTCTGCATTAGAGCCAGTGTTCAGAGCAGGTGTGGCATAAGGACTGGCTTGCTTCTCTGCATTAGAAATAGTGTGCAGAGCAGGTGCTGGTAAGGACCTGGATGCTTCTCTGCATTAGAACCAGTGCGTGGAGTAGGTGCTTGTAAGGACTGGGTAGCCTTTCTGCATTACAAACAGTGCGTGGAGCAGATGCGGGCAACGACTGGGTTGTTTCTCTGCATTAGAACCAGTGTGCAGAGCAGGTGCGGGTAAGGGCTGGGTTGCTTCTCTGCATTAGAACCAGTGCGTGGAGCAGGTGCGGGTAAGGGTTGAATTGCTTCTCTGCATTAGAAGCAGTGCACGGAGCAGGTGCAGGGTAAGGACTGGGTTGCTTCTCTGCATTAGAACCAGTGTGTGGAGCAGGTGCGGGGTAAGGACTGGGTTGCTTCTCTGCATTAGACATAGTGTGCAGAGCAGATGCAGGGTAAGGGCTGTGTTGCTTCTCTGCATTAGAACCAGTGTGCCAAACAGGTACAGGGTAAGGACTGGCTGGCTTCTCTGCATTAGTAATATTGTGCGGAGCAGGTGCAGGATAAGGGCTGGGTTGCTTCTCTGCATTAGAACCAGTGCCTGGAGCAGGTGCAGGGTTAGGACTGGCTTGCTTCTCTACATTAGGAATATTGTGCAGAGCAGGTGCAGGGTAAGGGCTGGGTTAATGCTCTGTATAAGAAACAGTGCGTGGAGCAGGTGCGGGTAAGGGCTGGGTTGCTTCTCTGCATTAGAACCAGTGCGCGGAGCAGGTGCTGATAAGGGCTGGCGTGCTTCTCTGAATTAGAACCAGTGCACAGAGCTGGTGCGGGTAAGGGCTGGCTTGCTTCTCTGCATTAGAACCAGTGCGCAGAGCAGGTGCGAGGTAAGGACTGGGCTGCTTCTCTGCATTAGAACCAGTGCATGGAGCAGGTGCGGGTAAGGGCTGGGTTGCTTCTCTGCATTAGAACCAGTGCGCGGAGCATGTGCGGAGAAAGGGCTGGGTTGCTTCTCTGCATTGGAACCAGTGAGTGGAGGAGGTGCGGGGTGAGGACTGGGTTGCTTCTCTGCATTAGAAATATTGTGCGGAGCAGGTGCGGGGTAAGGGCTGTGTTGCTTCTCTGCATTAGAACCAGTGTGCGGATTAGGTGCAGGGTAAGGACTGGCTTGCTACTCTGCATTAGAAATATTGTGCGGAGTAGGTGCAGGGTAAGGGTTGGGTTGCTTCTCTGCATTAGAAATAGTGTGCAGAGCAGGAAATGGGGTAATGACCTGGATGCTTCTCTGCATTAGAACCAGAGCGTGGAGCAGAACTTGTAAGGGCTGGGTTGCTTCTCTGCATTAGAACTAGTGCCCAGAGCAGGTGCGGGTAAGGCTGGGTTGCTTCTCTCCATTAGAACCAGTGCACGGAGCAGGGGCGGGGTAAGGACTGGGTTGCTTCTCTGCATTAGAACCAGTGTGCGGAGCATGTGCGGGGTAAGGGCTGGGTTGCTTCTCTGGATTAGAACCAGTGTGCGGATCAGGTGCAGGGTAAGGACTGGCTTGCTTCTCTGCATTAGAAATATTGTGCGGAGCAGGTGCAGGGTAAGGGCTGGGTTGCTTCTCTGCATTAGAACCAGTGTGCAGAGCAGGTGTGGCTTAAGGACTGGTTTGCGTCTCTGCATTAGAAATAGTGTGCAGAGCTGGTGCGGGGTAATGACCTGGATGCTTCTCTGCATTAGAACACGAGCATGGAACAGGTACTTGTAAGGGTTGGGTTGCTTCTCTGCATTATAACCAGTGCCCGGAGCAGGTGCGAGTAAGGGCTGGGTTGCTTCTCTGCATTAGAACCAGTGCACGGAGCAGGTGCGGGGTAAGGACTGGGTTGCTTCTCTGCATTAGAACCAGTGCGTGGAGCAGGTGCGGGTAAGGGCTGGGTTGTTTCTCTGCATTAGAACCAGTGCGCGGAGCAGGTGCGGGGTAAGGGTTGGATTGCTACTCTGCATTAGAACCAGTGTGCGGAGCAGGTGGGGGGAAGGGCTGGGTAGCTTATCTGCATTAAAACCTGTGTGCGGAATAGGTGCAGGGTAAGGACTGGGATGCTTCTCTGCATTAGGGCCTGTGTGCGGAACAGGTGCAGGGTAAGGGCTGGGTTGCTTCTCTGCATTAGAACCAGTGTTCAGAGCAGGTGTGGCATAAGGACTGAATTTCTTCTCTGCATTAGAAATAGTGTGCAGAGCAGGTGCTGGTAAGGACCTGGATGCTTCTCTGCATTAGAACCAGTGCATGGAGAAGGTGCTTGTAAGGGCTGGGTTGCTTCTCTGCATTAGAACCAGTGCCCGGATCAGGTGCGGGTAAGGGCTGGGTTGCTTTTCTGCATTACAACCAGTGCACGGAGCTGGTGCGGGGTAAGGACTGGGTAGCCTCTCTGCATTCGAAACAGTGTGTGGAGCAGATGCGGGCAAGGACTGGGTAGTTTCTCTGCATTAGAACCAGTGCGCAGAACAGGTGCGGGTAAGGGCTAGTTTGCTTCTCTGCATTAGAACGAGTGCGCGGAGCCGGTGCAGGGTAAGGACAGGGTTGCTTCTCTGCATTAGAATCAGTGCTCGGAGCAGGTGCGGGTAAGGGCTGAGTTGCTTCTCTGCATTAGAAGCAGTGCACGGAGCAGGTGCGGGTAAGGGCTGGGTATCTTCTCTGCATTAGAATCAGAGCTCGGAGCATGTGTGGGGTAAGGTGTGGGTTGCTTCTCTGCATTAGAACCAGTGCATGGAGCAAGTGCGGGGTAAGGACTGGGTTGCTTCTCTGCATTAGAACCAGTGTTCTAATGCAGAGCAGATGTGGGTAAGGGCTGGGTTGCATCTCTGCATTACAACCTGTGTGTGGAGCAGGTGCGGGGGAAAAACTGGTTTGCATCTTTGCATTAGAAATATTGTGCAGAGCAGGTGCAGGGTAAGGGCTGGGTTAATGCTCTGCATTAGAACCAGTGCGTGGAGCAGGTGCGGTTAAGGGCTGGGTTGCTTCTCTACATTAGAACCAGTGAGCGGAGCAGGTGCGGGTAAGGGCTGGATTGCTTCTCCGCATTAGAACCAGTGCTTGGAGCAGGTACTGGTAAGGGCTGGGTTGCTTCTCTTCATTAGAACCAGTGCACGGAACAGGTGCGGGTAAGGGCTGGCTTGCTTCTCTGCATTAGAACCAGTGCATGGAGCAGGTGCGGGTAAGGGCTGGGTTGCTTCTATGCATTAGAACCAGTGCGCGGAGCGTGTGCGGAGAAAGGGCTGGGTTGCTTCTGTGCATTGGAAGCAGTGCGTGGAACAGGTGTGAGGTAAGGACTGGGTTCCTTCTCTGCATTAGAACCAGTGTGTGGGGCAGGTGCCGGGTAAGGACTGGGTTGCTTCTTTGCATTAGAAATAGTGTGCAGAGCAGGTGGGGGGTAAGGACCTGGATGCTTCTCTGCATAAGAACCGGTGCGTGGAGCAGGTGCTTGTAAGGGCTGGGTTGCTTCTCTGCATTAGAACTAGTGCCCGTAGTAGGTCCGGGCAAGGGCTGGGCTGCTTCTCTGCATTAGAACCAGTGCGCCGGAGCAGACACGGGGTAAGGACTGGGTTGCTTCTCTGCGTTAGAACCAGTGCGTGGAGCAAGTGCGGGTAAGGGCTGGGTTGTTTCTCTGCATTAGAACCAGTGCGCGGAGCAAGTGCGGGGAAGGGCTGGGTAGCTTCTCTGCATTAGAACCAGTGCACGGAGCAGGTGCGGTTAAGGGCTGGGTTGCTTCTCTGCATTAGAACCAGTGCGCGGAGCAGGTGCGGGAGAGGGCTGGGTTGCTTCTCTGCATTAGAACCAGTGCTGGGAGCAGGTACTGGTAAGGGCTGGGTTGCTTCTCTGCATTAGAACCAGTGTGCAGAGCAGGTGTGGCATAAGGACTGGCTTGCTTCTCCGCATTAGAAATAGTGTGCAGAGCAGGTGCGTGTAAGGACCTGGAAACTTCTCTGCAATAGAACGAGTGCGTGGAGCAGGTGCTTGTAAGGGCTGGGTTGCTTCTCTGCATTAGAACCAGTGCCCGGAGCAGGTGAGGGTAAGGGCTGGGTTTCTTCTCTGCATTATAACCAGTGCACAGAGTGGGTACGGGGTAAGGACTGGGTTGCTTCTCTGCATTAGAACCAGTGCGTGGAGCAGGTGCGGGCAAGGACTGCGTTGTTTCTCTGCATTAGAACAAGTGTGCAGAGCAGGTGCGGGTAAGGGCTGGTTTGCTTCTCTGCATTAGAACCAGTGCACGGAGCAGGTGCGGGTAAGGGCTGGGTTGCTTCTCTGCATTAGAACCAGTGCGTGGAGCAGGTTCATTCTTCCAGACCGGAGCCAACATCTTACAAATCCCTTTTGAACTGATGTGCGCTGTTCCATGTGCCATCGTCACTACTGCAAGCACATACGCATCAGGCAACATCCAACGCTGTTGTTCCGACAAGTCAATCCAACACCCACTCGAGTCCAATTTACCCGTGCTCTCTTTCCATGCAAGTTTTTCCTCCTCAGTCGCCTCTTTCTGAATTTCTTTCACGCTTTCCACTGTGTCTTCACACATTCCAGACTCAGAAATCCATCTTGCAGACGTTGCAACATACATTCTACTCATCATATTTCTGGCTGTCTGTTTTGCAGTCTCATCAGCAAAAGCATTCCCACGACCAACATCATCCGTGATTGCTTTATGAGCACTGCATTTCACAATCGCAACTTCAGTCGGTAAGGTTAGAGATTCCAACAAGTCATTAACTAGCTGACCATGTTGAATCTTAGTCCCATGGGACGTAATGAAACCTCTCTCTTTCCACAAACGGCCAAAACTATGGGCCACGCCGAACGCGTACTGACTATCTGTGAACACGTTCACTCTCTTTCCCTTAGCTAAAACGCACGCTTTTGTTAGCGCGATCAATTCTGCAGCCTGGGCAGAATTCTGACTCACTCTTGCAGTCTCCACAATCGTACTCAAAGTCGTTACTGCATAAGCAGCAGTCACATCACCATTCTCCAATTTGAAGCAAGACCCGTCAACATACAACGTGCCATCTGGTTCTGACAACGGAGTGTCTTTTAAGTCGATTCGTCCTTTTGTTTCTTCCTCAGTTCTGAAACAACAGTCGTGTGGTTCGGAATCACTCGACTCTTCGCTAGTCGGCAACAATGTTGCTGGATTCAATACATTGCATCTTTTGATCTGAATATGACTAGCTAACAGTGTCAGTTCATAACCTGATAATCTAGCACTGGTAAGGTGTTGCGTCTTGGTTCGGTTCATGAGTGTATCCACAGCATGAGGAACCATGACTACTAGCATGTTGTTCATTACTAAACCAGCAGATTGTCGAATGGAAGCTGCAGCTGCGGCTGTAGCTCTCAAGCAACTAGGCAATGCTCTAGCTACTGGATCTAATGTTGATGAAAAATACGCACAAGGGCGTTGTTTATCACCAAATTTCTGCGTCAAAACACTCAATGCACAACCTTCTCTCTCGTGGACATAGAGCGTGAATGGCTTACTGTAGTCGGGTGTACCCAATACAGGTGCTGAACACAGTGCATTTCGTAACTCAGAAAAACTCTGCTGACATTCAGCAGACCATGGTACCGGACTCGGGACACCTTTCCCAGTCAAGGCTACCAATGGTTTTGCTAGAAGAGAAAAATTTGGGATCCATTGCCTACAATATGAGGTAATACCCAAAAAGGCACGTACTTCTCTCTGCGTGCTAGGAACGTTCATCTGTGTAATTGCTTTTATTCTCTCTGGGGTCAACTTCCTTCCCTCCTTTGACAAGAGATGACCTAGGTAGGTCACTTCTTGGCAGCAGTATTGCATTTTTGAAGGTGACACCTTGTGATTCAAATCTGACAAGTGATGCAATAAAGAAATCGTAGCTGTTTTGCAAGTTTCCTTGTCATCGGCAGCCACTAGAAGATCATCGACATACTGTACTAAAGCAGAACCACGAGGAAGTACGAAGGAATCTAACTGGCTTTTTAATGCTTGACTGTAAATGGATGGGCTTTCACAATAACCTTGTGGAGCGCGTTTAAATCTAAAACTTCGTCCTCCTAGAGAGAAACCGAAGATATCTCTGCTTTCCTCGGCTATCGGAATGCTGAAAAAGGCATTTTTCAAGTCGACAACCGAAAACCATGCTGCTGTAGCAGGAATCAACGTTAACAATGCAGTAATGTCTGGAACCACAGGAAACTGTGGGATCACAATTTTATTAACCTCTCTAAGATCAATTACGAACCTATATACTGGAGGCTTTGTAGGGTCAGTTCGTTTCAAAATAGGCAGTACAGGACTATTACAGACATTACTTCTAGTCTCTTCTACAACATCTTTCTTGATCAGGTCTTGTACTATCAGTAGGAGCGCACGCTCACCTTCACTAGAGATTCTGTATTGTGGAATTCGTGGAAGTTTGACATTTGCTTTCAAAGTTACTACATAGGGTGGAATTTCCAATAGACCTACATCATTAGGACCAGTCGCCCAAAGAGTATCAGGGAGTGAACGCAGCTCTGGTGGGAGCGCATCCATCGACAAGTACATCGGGGAGATTATTCCTTTACCCAACGTAAGCTGTACACCTGCTGGAGAACAGTACAATGTCGCGTACAGGCGTTTTAACAAGTCTAAACCAAGCAGATTTTCGTTACAACCTGTCGTCAAAATCAGGGGTGCTTTCAATTGACGGGGTCCAACAGAAATAGACAAAGGACCAGAAACAGGGTTGTGAACAGGGGCGCCCGAAAAACCTACTGAAACGTTTGTTGAGCCAGACAAAGGTGCGCCAGGGAGTTTCGCATGTATGATAGAACTTTTTGCTGCACCAGTATCCAACAGAAACGGTTCGACTATACCTGATGTTGCTACCGCGACATAAGGCCCACTCTGATCTACTGGTACTGATACTACTCCCTCTCTTTGTCCATGGCTGTCCTAGTATTCACTTTGCTGACCTTCCTCACTAGCTTCATAATAGTCTTCAACATGATACTGTGGAGACCTATTCTGTTGGGCAGATTGTCCATTACGCTGGTCGAAATAATTAGAGGGGCGATCACTTGTCTGTGGAGGCATAGCACCTCGTCCTCGACCTCTAGAGTTTTGCATAGAACTACCACGACCTCTCTGAGCGGCCGCATCATTATTTTGCGCCCGAACTGGACAATCACTTTTGTAATGACCTTCCTTTTTGCAATAAGCACATTGATTCCATTGGTATTGTGGCCTTTGAAAATTATAATCCGTTCTTTGATATGACCCTTGCTGCATATTAGTTTGATTCATGCGAGGCGGATAAGCTTGCTGTAAAAGTACTTTAGTTTTTAAATCTTTCGTCTTTTTATCTGATTTTTCCTTCTCTTCTTTATCCCTATTTTCGTAGTACTGAGCAGTCGCAAGTATTTGCGCAGTCGTAGAGACAGCCCACGCACTTTCAGAATTCTTTAATTTACCACTAAGTTCTGGCAACAGATTGTGCACAAATTTATCAACAAATAATCTCTGGCCCCCTTCTGTGCTCATATCCTGACCACTATGATCTACGAAAGTCTCTTCGAATCTTGTGAAAAAGTCGGAGACGCTTTCGTCTTTCTTTTGTTTGCATGCGGACAATTTATCCCAGTTAACGCGTAATGCAGGCATTAAGGTTTTCATTAAATCGATTATTCTACCAGGCAAGTTAGCAATTAAAGGTTCAGGTTTGGAACCACCTATTTGTTGACCATCCGCTGCAGTTATAGCTGCCCAGTCACCACCTAGGGCAACTGGATGATTCTCTTTACGAATTTTAGCCCAAATTGGTTGCGGTACTACGTTACCAAATAGCAGATCTATGTCAGCAAGATTCAATACACAAGCGTCAACTGTTTGAGCCAACTCTTTGTAGTACCCTGCAGGATTTTTACGCGGATCTGGCAAGGCCTGTTTTACTGCTAACACTTCAGCTCGTTTCCATGGAATATGTATCCAGACTCTCTGGAATTAGGCCGGAGCGGCTGCAATACCAAGCGGTGCATTAGCTTGCACAGCTTCACGCCAAATTGGTGGAACCTCTCTCATTGGATATTGACGATTTCGTTTCGTACTACGTTTCTCTAACTCTCTCGGTGAAAGAAGGGATGAGTCGGATCTATAACTTAAAATTAGTTCCATCGCTTCTTTTATATTTTGACCAACTATCATACCTGTAGCAAACTCTTTCTGAACATTAATTAATTCTCCTAAATTTGATTCAGGGTCATCCTCTTCCAATTCCTCACGTAGAAGGAAACACATTTCATCGAACACATATCGTTGTGTCGGTTCGTTCCATTGCATAAATGTATCTAATACATTTTGTACATTATATCTTCCAACTTTCGAAACCCATCTAAGGGCAGTGGAATCTAGTATTCCTCTTTCTTCAGTACTGGGAAGCTGACTACGTCTCTGCACAGAGTCAGAGGTAGGAGTCTTAATCAGAGTTTTATAGAAGGGAGATAGAATATTAGAGACAGAATCAGTGATTCTTCGTCGAACAGAAAGCGGAGTCATAATACTTGCAGAGGCAGTGAATAGAGTAGTAGTTGGAATAGATAGATCAGGAATAGTAGGAGTAGCAGGCAAAATAGCTTGTGAAGTGGCAGGTGTGAGTGACACAGGCATAGGAAAAGAAGCCGGCAACCCTAGAAGAGGGGTTGTCGAAGGAACATTAATATTGACCACAGGAGGTACAGGAACTAGATTCAGGGGAGCGGGAACAGGGACACCAGGTTGTCCAGCAACCGGTAATTGAACATTCGGTATAGGTGGAGCCGTAGCACCCTGTGCATACGGTGGGGGTGATCGTAACAAGTAAGACAATAGGGGATCCTTTTCAGGGTCCTCTACTGTCTTAGCCGTACTCGATGGCAAAGCAGGATAGCACTTGTCTATCGCTAAATTACGCTCTCTATCGGCCACCTCCATCGCTTTCTCAGACTCGTTGAGTTGCAGCTGCCTAGCAGACTGTTCTAAAGTCAACTCTTGCTCTTTCTGTTCTTTCTTCAACTTTTTAATTTCTCTCTGTTTAGATTCTTTTCGCCAATAACGGAAAGAATCAAACATTGCCGGCCGGGCTTTCTTCTTAAACAACCTTCTTTCTAAATTATCAAGAACTTCAGGTTCAAAACTACCATGTAGTGGCCAACTAAGGACACCGTCTTTCTCTGTGAAGCGGATCCATACCTCATTATAAGAGATAGGGCCCACACCAAATTTGCAATATAGATCATAAAGGGGAGTTCCAATCGGAGGAACCAAACACGAGTCCTCCAACCGGGAATCACTGTTGCAACTAAAACAAGACAACATACAATTTTTCCGACTTACCATTTTATAATCCGGAACACAAGACAAACAAGACACAAACAGAAAAGATGCGCACTCGAACCACGAACTTAGGCCTACCAGAACTGACAAATGTATCGATACCTGAACTGAACAGAATGATTATCGTAACCAGAATAACCAGTGATAATCTTACAGAACTGAACTGAACTGAGAACTAAAAGGATTATCCAAACAGGAGCAATCCTCACAAAATATTTAACTAGCAACCACTGAATACTTAACTGAGGCACTGAAGACGTCACCAAGGAGAAACCCGTCACGTTTCGCCGTACTGAGGACTGCACCTCGGGTCCAAGACAGGGCGATGGTCAAGGCAACGGAGCACTGCAGCCGTCTGAACGGGAACCCTCGTGGAAGAGGACGTCGGGGCCACTTTTGCGATATGCCGGGATCGATGAAGTGGGGCGCCTCCCTCTGAAATCTTCACACGAAGCTCCTCGAACTCTTCAGGCTTTTGGACCGGTACCGAATGACGTCGCCCCACGTTGGGCGCCAATTGGAGTTCTGGACTTTTTAGTTCCGTCCAGAGGTGTCAGGGACAACACCCGAAGACCCCGGAGTTCAACCTGTCTTGGTACACAAACAAACAGAAACACGGGCTTCTCGATGGTGGCGTCAAAGACCAAAGGTTTATTACTGCAGGGACACAGAAGTCACAGAAACTACACATGGGCAGTATCTAGGAGCCTGTTCGATTTGTACAAAGAGGATTGCTCCTTATATACTAAATATTGGGCTTCAGGCAAATTCTTTACATGTTACCACAGTTCTAAACATTCGTGTCTTAAACAATAAATATTTGGCGTTGCACAGGAATCGTCAACAGTATCTGATGTCAAAACATTACGAATGAGGGGTTCCCACTAGTCCATCATAATCCCATGTCAATTCTTCATTCAAGACCCGGACCGCCTCATCGTAAATTTCGTTACCTCCCCCTAATAAAGGCCCAGAAGGAAAGGAGCAGAGCCAGGTGTAGAAGATAGAAAGACAGGATAAGAAATGTTTGTGGGTCGTAAATGGGCACGGTTACCAGTTTCGGCCGCCTAATCATGATCAGGCCAACGAACACAAGAACCAGTATAGCAGGACTGGCCTCAGGCTGGGGAGGCAGTTCTTGCCGAGTCATGCTGCTACAGCGTTGCTGGCCTAAGGTGCACGTGTCACTAGCAAGGTGAATTGCCGGTTAAAGCCTACGTGTCCTTTAATGGAAAGAGATCATTGCGTGTCCATTGACTATGTGAGGGCAAGGAATACAAAATGGCTTCCGTGTTCTAAAATGGATGCCACGGGTAGAACAGAAATGTTTTTGTAACTGGAGTGCTCTTGCTCGTAGCATAGCGAAAACACCAGGATGTACTAAATGGATCATTTGCGGTTCACTGATACCAAAATTATGTATTTACGACAATGTTATAAACACGAGTAAAATCGTCACGGAACCTCAGGACTGGGTTGCTTCTCTGCATTAGAACCAGTGTGTGGAGCAGGTGCGGGGTACGGACAGGGTTGCGACTCTGCATTAGAACCAGTGCGTGGATCAGGTGCGGGGTAAGGACTGTGTTTCTCCTCTGCATTAAATCCAGTGCGTGGAGCAGGTACGGGATAAGGGCAAGGTTGCTTCTCTACATTAGAACCTGTGCGCGGAGCAGGTGCGGGGTAAGGGCTGGTTGCTTCTCTGCATTAGAACCAGTGTACCGAGCAGGTGTGGGTAAGTGCTGGGTTGCTTCTCTGCATTAGAACCAGTGTGTGGAGCAGGTGCGGGGTAAGGACTGGGTTGCTTCTCTGCATTAGACATAGCATGCAGAGCAGGTGCCGGGGTAAGGGCTGTGTTGCTTCTGTGCATAGGAACCAGTGCGCTGAGCAGGTGCGGGGTAAGGGCTGGGTTACTTCTCTTCATTAGAACCAGGGCGCGGTGTAGTAGCGGGATAAGGGTTGGATTGCTTCTCTGCATTAGAACCAGTGTGTGGAGCAGGTGGGGGGAAGGGCTGGGTAGCTTCTCTGCATTAGAACCAGTGCGTGGAGTAGGTGCTTGTAAGGACTGGGTAGCCTCTCTGCATTAGAAACAGTGCGTGGAGCAGATGCGGGCAAGGACTGGGTTGTTTCTCTGCATTAGAACCAGTGTGCAGAGCAGGTGCGGGTAAGGGCTAGTTTGTTTCTCTGCATTAGAACCAGTGCGTGGAGCAGGTGCGGGTAAGGGTTGCATTGCTTCTCTGCATTAGAAGCAGTGCACGGAGCAGGTGCAGGTAAGGGCTGGGTTGTTTCTCTGCATTAGAACCAGTGCGCGGAGCGTGTGCGGGAAAAGGCTGGTTTGCTTCTCTGCATTAGAACCAGTGTGCAGAGCAGGTGTGGCATAAGGACTGGCTTGCTTCTCCGCATTAGAAATAGTGTGCAGAGCAGGTGCGTGTAAGGACCTGGATGCTTCTCTGCATTAGAACCAGTGCGTGGAGCAGGTGCGGGTAAGGGTTGCATTGCTTCTCTGCATTAGAAGCAGTGCATGGAGCAGGTGCGGGTAAGGACTGGGTTGCTTCTTTGCATTAGAAATAGTGTGCAGAGCAGGTGCGGGGTAAGGGCTGTGTTCCTTCTCTGCATTAGAACCAGTGTGCAGAGCAGGTGGGGGTAAGGACCTGGATGCTTCCCTGCATAAGAACCGGTGCGTGGAGCAGGTGCTTGTAAGGGCTGCGTTGCTTCTCTGCATTAGAACTAGTGCCCGTAGTAGGTCCGGGCAAGGGCTGGGCTGCTTCTCTCCATTAAAACCAGTGCGCCGGAGCAGACACGGGGTAAGGACTGGGTTGCTTCGCTGCGTTAGAACCAGTGCGTGGAGCAAGTGCGGGTAAGGGCTGGGTTGTTTCTCTGCATTAGAACCAGTGCGCGGAGCAAGTGCGGGGAAGGGCTGGGTAGCTTCTCTGCATTAGAACCAGTGCGCGGAGCAGGTGCGGTTAAGGGCTGGGTTGCTTCTCTGCATTAGAACCAGTGCGCGGAGCAGGTGCGGGAGAGGGCTGGGTTGCTTCTCTGCATTAGAACCAGTGCTTGGAGCAGGTACTGGTAAGGGCTGGGTTGCTTCTCTGCATTAGAACGAGTGCACGGCCCATGTTCGGGTAAGGGCTGGCTTGCTTCTCTGCATTAGAACCAGTGCATGGAGCAGGTGCCGATAAGGGCTGGGTTGCTTCTCTGCATTAGAACCAGTGCACGGAGCGTGTGCGGGGAAGGACTGGTTTGCTTCTCTGCATTAGAACCACTCCACGGAGCAGGAGCGGGTAACGCCTGGGCTGCTTCTCTGCATTAGAACCAGTGTGCAGAGCAGGTGTGGCATAAGGACTGGCTTGCTTCTCCGCATTAGAAATAGTGTGCAGAGCAGGTGCGTGTAAGGACCTGGAAGCTTCTCTGCAATAGAACGAGTGCGTGGAGCAGGTGCTTGTAAGGGCTGGGTTGCTTCTCTGCATTAGAACCAGTGCCCGGAGCAGGTGAGGGTAAGGGCTGGGTTTCTTCTCTGCATTATAACCAGTGCACAGAGTGGGTACGGGGTAAGGACTGGGTTGCTTCTCTGCATTAGAACCAGTGCGTGGAGCAGGTGCGGGCAAGGACTGCGTTGTTTCTCTGCATTAGAACAAGTGTGCAGAGCAGGTGCGGGTAAGGGCTGGTTTGCTTCTCTGCATTAGAACCAGTGCACGGAGCAGGTGCGGGTAAGGGCTGGGTTGCTTCTCTGCATTAGAACCAGTGCGTGGAGCAGGTTCTGGGGTAAGGACTGGGTTGCTTTTCTGCATTAGAACCAGTGTGTGGAGCAGGTGCGGGGTACGGACAGGGTTGCTTCTCTGCATTAGAACCAGTGCGTGGATCAGGTGCGGGGTAAGGACTGTGTTTCTCCTCTGCATTAAATCCAGTGCGTGGAGCAGGTACGGGGTAAGGGCAAGGTCGCTTCTCTACATTAGAACCTGTGCGCGGAGCAGGTGCGGGGTAAGGGCTGGTTGCTTCTCTGCATTAGAACCAGTGTACCGAGCAGGTGTGGGTAAGTGCTGGGTTGCTTCTCTGCATTAGAACCAGTGTGTGGAGCAGGTGCGGGGTAAGGACTGGGTTGCTTCTCTGCATTAGACATAGCATGCAGAGCAGGTGCCGGGGTAAGGGCTGTGTTGCTTCTGTGCATAGGAACCAGTGCGCTGAGCAGGTGCGGGGTAAGGGCTGGGTTACTTCTCTTCATTAGAACCAGGGCGCGGAGTAGTAGCGGGATAAGGGTTGGATTGCTTCTCTGCATTAGAACCAGTGTGTGGAGCAGGTGGGGGGAAGGGCTGGCTTGCTTCTCTGCATTAGAAATAGTGTTCAGAGCAGGTGCAGGGTAAGGACTGGGATGCTTCTCTACATTAGAACCAGTGTTCAGAGCAGGTGTGGCATAAGGACTGGCTTGCTTCTCTGCATTAGAAATAGTGTGCAGAGCAGGTGCTGGTAAGGACCTGGATGCTTCTCTGCATTAGAACCAGTGCGTGGAGTAGGTGCTTGTAAGGACTGGGTAGCCTCTCTGCATTAGAAACAGTGCGTGGAGCAGATGCGGGCAAGGACTGGGTTGTTTCTCTGCATCAGAACCAGTGTGCAGAGCAGGTGCGGGTAAGGGCTAGTTTGCTTCTCTGCATTAGAACCAGTGCGCGGAGCAGGTGCAGGGTAAGGGCTGGGTTGCTTCTCTGCATTAGAACCAGTGTTCAGAGCAGGTGTGGCATAAGGGCTGGGTTGCTTCTCTGCATTAGAACCAGTGCGCAGAGCAGGTGCGGGAGAGGGCTGGGTTGCTTCTCTGCATTAGAACCAGTGCTTGGAGCAGGTACTGGTAAGGGCTGGGTTGCTTCTCTGCATTAGAACGAGTGCACGGCCCATGTTCGGGTAAGGGCTGGCTTGCTTCTCTGCATTAGAACCAGTGCATGGAGCAGGTGCCGATAAGGGCTGGGTTGCTTCTCTGCATTAGAACCAGTGCACGGAGCGTGTGCGGGGAAGGACTGGTTTGCTTCTCTGCATTAGAACCACTCCACGGAGCAGGAGCGGGTAACGCCTGGGCTGCTTCTCTGCATTAGAACCAGTGTGCAGAGCAGGTGTGGCATAAGGACTGGCTTGCTTCTCCGCATTAGAAATAGTGTGCAGAGCAGGTGCGTGTAAGGACCTGGAAGCTTCTCTGCAATAGAACGAGTGCGTGGAGCAGGTGCTTGTAAGGGCTGGGTTGCTTCTCTGCATTAGAACCAGTGCCCGGAGCAGGTGAGGGTAAGGGCTGGGTTTCTTCTCTGCATTATAACCAGTGCACAGAGTGGGTACGGGGTAAGGACTGGGTTGCTTCTCTGCATTAGAACCAGTGCGTGGAGCAGGTGCGGGCAAGGACTGCGTTGTTTCTCTGCATTAGAACAAGTGTGCAGAGCAGGTGCGGGTAAGGGCTGGTTTGCTTCTCTGCATTAGAACCAGTGCACGGAGCAGGTGCGGGTAAGGGCTGGGTTGCTTCTCTGCATTAGAACCAGTGCGTGGAGCAGGTTCTGGGGTAAGGACTGGGTTGCTTCTCTGCATTATAACCAGTGTGTGGAGCAGGTGCGGGGTACGGACAGGGTTGCTTCTCTGCATTAGAACCAGTGCGTGGATCAGGTGCGGGGTAAGGACTGTGTTTCTCCTCTGCATTAAATCCAGTGCGTGGAGCAGGTACAGGGTAAGGGCAAGGTCGCTTCTCTACATTAGAACCTGTGCGCGGAGCAGGTGCGGGGTAAGGGCTGGTTGCTTCTCTGCATTAGAACCAGTGTACCGAGCAGGTGTGGGTAAGTGCTGGGTTGCTTCTCTGCATTAGAACCAGTGTGTGGAGCAGGTGCGGGGTAAGGACTGGGTTGCTTCTCTGCATTAGACATAGCATGCAGAGCAGGTGCCGGGGTAAGGGCTGTGTTGCTTCTGTGCATAGGAACCAGTGCGCTGAGCAGGTGCGGGGTAAGGGCTGGGTTACTTCTCTTCATTAGAACCAGGGCGCGGAGTAGTAGCGGGATAAGGGTTGGATTGCTTCTCTGCATTAGAACCAGTGTGTGGAGCAGGTGGGGGGAAGGGCTGGCTTGCTTCTCTGCATTAGAAATAGTGTTCAGAGCAGGTGCAGGGTAAGGACTGGGATGCTTCTCTGCATTAGGACCTGTGTGCGGAGCAGGTGCAGGGTAAGGGCTGGGTTGCTTCTCTGCATTAGAACCAGTGTTCAGAGCAGGTGTGGCATAAGGACTGGCTTGCTTCTCTGCATTAGAAATAGTGTGCAGAGCAGGTGCTGGTAAGGACCTGGATGCTTCTCTGCATTAGAACCAGTGCGTGGAGTAGGTGCTTGTAAGGACTGGGTAGCCTCTCTGCATTAGAAACAGTGCGTGGAGCAGATGCGGGCAAGGACTGGGTTGTTTCTCTGCATCAGAACCAGTGTGCAGAGCAGGTGCGGGTAAGGGCTAGTTTGCTTCTCTGCATTAGAACCAGTGCGCGGAGCAGGTGCGGGGTAAGGGCTGGTTGCTTCTCTGCATTAGAACCAGTGTACCGAGCAGGTGTGGGTAAGTGCTGGGTTGCTTCTCTGCATTAGAACCAGTGTGCGGAGCAGGTGTGGCATAAGGACTGGCTTGCTTCTCCGCATTAGAAATAGTGTGCAGAGCAGGTGCGTGTAAGGACCTGGATGCTTTTCTGCATTAGAACCAGTGCCCGGAGCAGGTGAGGGTAACGGCTGGGTTTCTTCTCTGCATTATAACCAGTGCGCGGAGTGGTTACGTGGTAAGGACTGGGTTGCTTCTCTTCATTAGAAGCAGTGCACGGAGCAGGTGCGAGTAAGGGCTGGGTATCTTCTCTGCATTAGAATCAGAGCTCGGAGCATGTGCGGGGTAAGGTGTGGGTTGCTTCTCTGCATTAGAACCAGTGCGTGGAGCAAGTGCGGGGTAAGGACTGGGTTGCTTCTCTGCGTTAGAACCAGTGTTCTAATGCAGAGCAGATGTGGGGAAGGGCTTGGTTGCATCTCTGCATTACAACCTGTGTGTGGAGCAGGTGCGGGTAAGGGTTGCATTGTCTCCTGCATTAGAAGCAGTGCACGAAGCAGGTGCAGGTAAGGGCTGGGTTGCTTCTCTGCATTAGAAACAGTGCGCGGAGAAGGTGCGGGTAAGGGCTGAGTTGCTTCTCTGCATTAGAAGCAGTGCACGGAGCAGGTGCGGGTAAGGGCTGGGTATCTTCTCTGTATTAGAATCAGAGCTCGGAGCATGTGCGGGGTAAGGTGTGGGTTGCTTCTCTGCATTAGAACCAGTGCGTGGAGCAAGTGCGGGGTAAGGACTGGGTTGCTTCTCTGCGTTAGAACCAGTGTTCTAATGCAGAGCAGATGTGGGTAAGGGCTGGGTTGCATCTCTGCATTACAACCTGTGTGTGGAGCAGGTGCAGGGTAAGGGCTGGTTTGCTTCACTGCATTAGAACCAGTGCGCGGAGCAGGTGCGGGGGAAGAACTGACTTGCATCTTTGCATTAGAAATATTGTGCAGAGCAGGTGCAGGGTAAGGGCTGGGTTAATGCTCTGCATTAGAACCAGTGCATGGAGCAGGTGCGGGTAAGGGCTGGGTTGCTTCTCTGCAATAGAACCAGTGCGCGGAGCAGGTGTGGGTAACGGCTGGGTTGCTTCTCTGCATTGGAAGCAGTTTGTGGAACAGGTGTGAGGTAAGGACTGGGTTGCTTCTCTGTATTAGAACCAGTGTGTGGAGCAGGTGCCGGGTAAGGACTGGGTTGCTTCGCTGCATTAGAAATAGTGTGCAGAGCAGGTGGGGGGGTAAGGACCTGGATGCTTCTCTGCATAAGAACCCTTGCGTGGAGCAGGTGCTTGTAAGGGCTGGGTTGCTTCTCTGCATTAGAACTAGTGCCTGTAGCAGGTCCGGGCTAGGGCTGGGCTGCTTCTCTGCCTTAGAACCAGTGCGCCGGAGCAGGCACGGGGTAAGGACTGGGTTGCTTCTCTGCTTTAGAACCAGTGCATGGAGCAAGTGCGGGTAAGGGCTGGGTTGTTTCTCTGCATTAGAACCAGTGCGCGGAGCAGGTGCGGGGAAGGGCTGGGTTGCTTCTCTGCATTAGAACCAGTGCGCGGAGCAGGTGCGGGAGAGGGCTGGGCTGCTTCTTTGCATTAGAACCAGTGCTTGGAGCTGATACTGGTAAGGGCTGGGTTGCTTCTCTGCATTAGAACCAGTGCACGGAACAGGTGCGGGTAAGGGCTGGCTTGCTTCTCTGCATTAGAACCAGTGCATGGGGCACGTGCGGGTAAGGGCTGGGTTGCTTCTCTGCATTAGAACCAGTCCACGGAGCAGGAGCGGGTAACGGCTGGGTTGCTTCTCTGCATTAGAACCAGTGTGCGGAGCATGTGCAGGGTAAGGCTGGGTTGCTTCTCTGCATTAGAACCAGTGTGCAGAGCAGGTGTGGCATAAGGACTGGTTTGCTTCTCCGCATTAGAAATAGTGTGCAGAGCAGGTGCGTGTAAGGACCTGGATGCTTCTCTGCATTAGAACGAGTGCATGGAGCAGGTGCTTGTAAGGGCTGGGTTGCTTCTCTGCATTAGAACCAGTGTGCGGAGCATGAGCGGGGTAAGGGATGGGTTGCTTCTCTGCATTAGAACCAGTGCGTGGAGCAGGTGCTGGGGTAAGGACTGGGTTGCTTTTCTGCATTAGAACCAGTGCGTGGATCTGGTGCGGGGTAAGGACTGGGTTTCTCCTCTGCATTAAATCCAGTGCGTGGAGCAGGTGCGGGGTAAGGGCAAGGTTGCTTCTCTACATTAGAACCTGTGCGCGGAGCAGGTGCGGGGTAAGGACTGCGTTGCTACTCTGCATTAGACATAGCGTGCAGAGCAGGTGCGGGGTAAGGGCTGTGTTGCTTCTGTGCATAGGAACCAGTGCGCTGAGCAGGTGCGGGGTAAGGGCTGGGTTACTTCTCTTCATTAGAACCAGGGCGTGGAGTAGTAGCGGGATAAGGGTTGGATTGCTTCTCTGCATTAGAACCAGTGTGCGGAGCAGGTGGGGGGAAGGGCTGGGTAGCTTCTCTGCATTAGGACCCGTGTGCGGAGCAGGTGCAGAGTAAGGACTGGGAGGTTTCTCTGCATTAGAACTTGTGTGCGGAGCAGGTGCAGGGTAAGGGCTGGGTTGCTTCTCTGCGTTAAAACCAGTGTGCAGAGCAGCTGTGGCATAATGACTGGCTTGCTTCTCTGCATTAGATATAGTGTGCAGAGCAGTTGCGGGGTAAGGACCTGGATGCTTCTCTGCATTAGAACCAGTGCGTGGAGCAGGTGCTTGTAAGGGCTGGGTTGCCCCTCTGCATTAGAACCAGTGCCCGGAGAAGGTGCGGGTAAGGGCTGGATTGCTTCTCTGCATTAGAACCAGTGCGCGGAGCCGGTGCGGGGTAAGGACTGGGTTGATTCTCTGCATTAGAACCAGTGCGTGGAGCAGGTGCAGGTTAGGGCTGGATTTTTTCTCTGCATTAGAACCAGTGTGCGGAGCATGTGCGGGGTAAGGGCTCGGTTGCTTCTCTGCATTAGAACCAGTACGCGTAGCAGGCGCGGGGTAAGGACTGGCTTTCTTCTCTGCGTTAGAACCAGTGCACGGAGCAGGTGCGGGTAGGGGCTGGGTTGCCTCTCTGCATTAGAACCAGTGCACGGAGAAGGTGCAGTTAAGGGCTGGGTTGCTTTTCTGCATTAGAACCAGTGTGCGGAGCATGAACCGGGTAAGGGCTGGGTTGCTTCTCTGCATTAGAACCAGTGCGTGGAGCAGGTGCGGGTTAATGACTGGGTTGCTTCTCTGCATTAGTACCAGTGTGTAGAGCAGGTACGGGGACGGACTGGGTTGCTTCTCTGCATTGCTACCAGTGCGTGGAGCAGGTGCGGGGTAAGAACTGGGTTTCTTCTCCTCATTAAAAAATGTGCGTTGCGCAGGTGCGGGGTAAGGGCAGTGTTGCTTTTCTACATTATAACCTGTGCAGGGAGCAGGTGCGGGGTAAGGGCTAGTTTGCTTCTCTGCATTAGAACCAGTGCCTGGAGCAGGTGCGGGTAAGGGCTGGGCTTGCTTCTCTGCATTAGAACCAGTGCGCGGAGCAGGTGCTGGGTAAGGGCTGTGTTGCTTCTGTGCATAGGAACCAGTGCGCTGAGCAGGTGCGGGGTAAGGGCTGGGTTACTTCTCTTCATTAGTACCAGGGCACGGAGTAGGTGCGGGATAAGGGTTGGATTGCTTCTCTGCATTAGAACCAGTGTGCGGAGCAGGTGGGGGGAAGGGCTAGGTAGCTTCTCTGCATTAGAACCTGTGTGCGGAGCAGGTGCAGGGTAAGGACTGGGATGCTTCTATGCATTAGAACCTGTGTGCAGAGCAGGTGCAGGGTAAGGGCTGGTTTGCTTCTCTGCATTAGAACCAGTGTGCAGAGCAGGTGTGGCATAAGGACTGGCTTGCTTCTCTGCATTAGAAATGGTGTGCAGAGCAGGTGCGGGGTTAGGACCTGGATGCTTCTCTGCATTAGAACCAGTGCGTGGAGCCGGTCCGGGTAAGGGCCGGCTTGCTTTTCTGCATTAGAACCAGTGCACGGAGCAGGTGCGGGGTAAGGACTGGGTTGCTTCTCTGCATTAGAACCAGTGCGTGGAGCAGGTGCGGGTAGGGGCTGATTTGCTTCCCTGCATTAGAACCAGTGCACGGAGCAGATGCAGGTAAGGGCTGGGTTGCTTCTCTGCATTAGAACCAGTGTGCGGAGCATGTGCGGGGTAAGGGCTGGTTTGCTTCTCTGCATTAGAACCAGTGCCCGGAGCAGGTGCGGGTAAGGGCTGGGTTGCTTCTCTGCATTAGAACCTGTGTGCGGAGAAGGTGCAGGGTAAGGACTAGGATGCTTCTCTGCATTAGAACCTGTGTGCGGAGCAGGTGCAGGGTAAGGGCTGGGTTGCGTCTCAGCATTAAAACCAGTGTGCTGAGCAGGTGCGAGTAAGGTCCTGGATGCTTCTCTGCATTAGAACCAGTGCGTGGAGCAGGGGCTTGTAAGGGCTGAGTTGCTTCTCTGCATTAGAACTAGTGCCCGGAGCAGGTGCGGGTAAGGGCTGGGTTGCTTTTCTGCATTAGAACCAGTACACGGTGTAGGTGCGGGGTAAGGACTGGGCTGCTTCTCTGCGTTAGAACCAGTGCGTGCAGTAGGTGTGGGTAAGGGCTGGGTTGTTTCTCTGCATTAGAACCAGTGCACGGAGCAGGTGCAGTTAAGGGCTGGGTTGCTTCTCTGCAATAGAACCAGTGTGTGGAGCATGAGCCGAGTAAGGGCTGGGTTGCTTCTCTGCATTAGAACCAGTGCGTGGAGCAGGAGCGGGTAAGGGCTGGTTTGCTTCCCTGCATTAGAACCAGTGCACGGAGCAGGTGCAGGTAAGGGTTGGGTTGCTTCTCTGCATTAGAACCAGTGTGCAGAGCATGTGCGGGGTAAGGGCTGGGTTGCTTCTCTGCATTAGAACAAGTGCGCGGAGCAGGTGCGGGGTAAGGGTTGGATTGCTTCTCTGCATTAGAACCAGTCTGCGAGCAGGTGGGGGAAGGGCTGGGTAGCTTCTCTGCATTAGAACCTGTGTGCGGAGCAGGTTCAGGGTAAGGACTAGGATGCGTCTCTGCATTAAAACCAGTGTGCTGAGCAGGTGCGAGTAAGGTCCTGGATGCTTCTCTGCATTAGAACCAGTGCGTGGAGTAGGTGCTTGTAAGGACTGGGTAGCCTCTCTGCATTAGAAACAGTGCGTGGAGCAGATGCGGGCAAGGACTGGGTTGTTTCTCTGCATTAGAACCAGTGTGCAGAGCAGGTGCGGGTAAGGGCTAGTTTGCTTCTCTGCATTAGAACCAGTGTGTGGAGCAGGTGCGGGTAAGGGTTGCATTTCTTCTCTGCATTAGAAGCAGTGCACGGAGCAGGTGCAGGTAAGGGCTGGGTTGCTTCTCTGCATTAGAACCAGTGCGCGGAGCGTGTGCGGGAAAGGCCTGGTTTGCTTCTCTGCATTAGAACCAGTGTGCAGAGCCGGTGTGGCATAAGGACTGGCTTGCTTCTCCGCATTAGAAATAGTGTGCAGAGCAGGTGCGTGTAAGGACCTGGATGCTTCTCTGCATTAGAACGAGTGCGTGGAGCAGCTGCTTGTAAGGGCTGGGTTGCTTCTCTGCATTAGAACCAGTGCCCGGAGCAGGTGAGGGTAATGGCTGGGTTTCTTCTCTGCATTATAACCAGTGCGCGGAGTGGTTACGTGGTAAGGACTGGGTTGCTTCTCTTCATTAGAAGCAGTGCACGGAGCAGGTGCGGGTAGGGGCTGATTTGCTTCCCTGCATTAGAACCAGTGCACGGAGCAGATGCAGGTAAGGGCTGGGTATCTTCTCTGCATTAGAATCAGAGCTCGGAGCATGTGCGGGGTAAGGTGTGGGTTGCTTCTCTGCATTAGAACCAGTGCGTGGAGCAAGTGCGGGGTGAGGACTGGGTTGCTTCTCTGCGTTAGAACCAGTGTTCTAATGCAGAGCAGATGTGGGTAAGGGCTGGGTTGCATCTCTGCATTACAACCTGTGTGTGGAGCAGGTGCGGGTAAGGGTTGCATTGTTTCTCTGCATTAGAAGCAGTGCACGAAGCAGGTGTGGGTAAGGGCTGGGTATCTTCTCTGCATTAGAATCAGAGCTCGGAGCATGTGCGGGGTAAGGTGTGGGTTGCTTCTCTGCATTAGAACCAGTGCGTGGAGAAAGTGTGGGGTAAGGACTGGGTTGCTTCTCTGCGTTAGAACCAGTGTTCTAATGCAGAGCAGATGTGGGTAAGGGCTGGGTTGCATCTCTGCATTACAACCTGTGTGTGGAGCAGGTGCAGGGTAAGGGCTGGGTTGCTTCTCTGCATTAGAAACAGTGCGCGGAGCAGGTGCGGGTAAGGGCTGAGTTGCTTCTCTGCATTAGAAGCAGTGCACGGAGCAGGTGTGGGTAAGGGCTGGGTATCTTCTCTGCATTAGAATCAGAGCTCGGAGCATGTGCGGGGTAAGGTGTGGGTTGCTTCTCTGCATTAGAACCAGTGCGTGGAGAAAGTGCGGGGTAAGGACTGGGTTGCTTCTCTGCGTTAGAACCAGTGTTCTAATGCAGAGCAGATGTGGGTAAGGGCTGGGTTGCATCTCTGCATTACAACCTGTGTGTGGAGCAGGTGCAGGGTAAGGGCTGGTTTGCTTCTCTGCATTAGAACCAGTGCGCGGAGCAGGTGCGGGGTAAGAACTGACTTGCATCTTTGCATTAGAAATATTGTGCAGAGCAGGTGCAGGGTAAGGGCTGGGTTAATGCTCTGCATTAGAACCAGTGCGTGGAGCAGGTGCGGGTAAGGGCTGGGTTGCTTCTCTGCAATAGAACCAGTGCGCGGAGCAGGTGCGGGTAAGGGCTGGCTTACTTCTCTGCATTAGAACCAGTGCATGGAGCAGGTGCGGGTAAGGGCTGGTTTGCTTCTCTGCATTAGAACCAGTGCGCGGAGCATGTGCGGAGAAACGGCTGGGTTGCTTCTCTGCATTGGAAGCAGTGTGTGGAACAGGTGTGAGGTAAGGACTGTGTTCCTTCTCTGTATTAGAACCAGTGTGTGGAGCAGGTGCCGGGTAAGGACTGGGTTGCTTCTCTGCATTAGAAATAGTGTGCAGAGCAGGTGGGGGGTAAGGACCTGGATGCTTCTCTGCATAAGAACCCTTGCGTGGAGCAGGTGCTTGTAAGGGCTGGGTTGCTTCTCTGCATTAGAACTAGTGCCCGTAGCAGGTCCGGGCAAGGGCTGGGCTGCTTCTCTGCATTAGAACCAGTGCGCCGGAGCAGGCACGGGGTAAGGACTGGGTTGCTTCTCTGCTTTAGAACCAGTGCATGGAGCAAGTGCGGGTAAGAGCAGGGTTGTTTCTCTGCATTAGAACCAGTGCGCGGAGCAGGTGCGGGGAAGGGCTGGGTTGCTTCTCTGCATTAGAACCAGTGCGCGGAGCAGGTGCGGGAGAGGGCTGGGCTGCTTCTCTGCATTAGAACCAGTGCTTGAAGCAGGTACTGGTAAGGGCTGGGTTGCTTCTCTGCATTAGAACCAGTGCACGGAACAGGTGCGGGTAAGGGCTGGCTTGCTTCTCTGCATTAGAACCAGTGCATGGGGCAGGTGCGGGTAAGGGCTGGGTTGCTTCTCTGCATTAGAACCAGTGCGCGGAGCGTGTGCAGGGAAGGGCTGGTTTGCTTCTCTGCATTAGAACCAGTCCACGGAGCAGGAGCGGGTAACGGCTGGGTTGCTTCTCTACATTAGAACCAGTGTGCGGAGCATGTGCAGGGTAAGGCTGGGTTGCTTCTCTGCATTAGAACCAGTGTGCAGAGTAGGTGTGGCATAAGGACTGGCTTGCTTCTCCGCATTAGAAATAGTGTGCAGAGCAGGTGCGTGTAAGGACCTGGATGCTTCTCTGCATTAGAACGAGTGCATGGAGCAGGTGCTTGTAAGGGCTGGGTTGCTTCCCTGCATTAGAACCAGTGTGCGGAGCATGAGCGGGGTAAGGACTGGCTTTCTTCTCTGCATTAGAACCAGTGCGTGGATCTGGTGCGGGGTAAGGACTGGGTTTCTCCTCTGCATTAAATCCAGTGTGTGGAGCAGGTGCGGGGTAAGGGCAAGGTTGCTTCTTTGCATTAGAACCAGTGTACCGAGCAGGTGTGGGTAAGTGCTGGGTTGCTTCTCTGCATTAGAACCAGTGTGTGGAGCAGGTGCGGGGTAAGGACTGGGTTGCTTCTCTGCATTAGACATAGCGTGCAGAGCAGGTGCGGGGTAAGGGCTGTGTTGCTCCTGTGCATAGGAACCAGTGCGCTGAGCAGCTGCGGGGTAAGGGCTGGGTTACTTCTCTTCATTAGAACCAGGGCGTGAAGTAGTAGCGGGATAAGGGTTGGATTGCTTCTCTGCATTAGAACCAGTGTGCGGAGCAGGTGGGGGGAAGGGCTGGGAAGCTTCTCTGCATTAAGACCCGTGTGCGGAGCAGGTGCAGAGTAAGGACTGGGAAGCTTCTCTGCATTAGAACTTGTGTGCGGAGCAGGTGCAGGGTAAGGGCTGGGTTGCTTCTCTGCGTTAAAACCAGTGTGCAGAGCAGCTGTGGCATAATGACTGGCTTGCTTCTCTGCATTAGAAATAGTGTGCAGAGCAGTTGCGGGGTAAGGACCTGGATGCTTCTCTGCATTAGAACCAGTGCGTGGAGCAGGTGCTTGTAAGGGCTGGGTTGCCCCTCTGCATTAGAACCAGTGCCCGGAGAAGGTGCTGGTAAGGGCTGGATTGCTTCTCTGCATTAGAACCAGTGCGCGGAGCCGGTGCGGGGTAAGGACTGGGTTGATTCTCTGCATTAGAACCAGTGCGTGGAGCAGGTGCGGGTTAGGGCTGGATTTTTTCTCTGCATTAGAACCAGTGTGCGGAGCATGTACGGGGTAAGGGCTGGGTTGCTTTTCTGCATTAGAACCAGGGTGTGGAGCATGAACCGGGTAAGGGCTGGGTTGCTTCTCTGAATTAGAACCAGTGCGTGGAGCAGGTGCGGGTTAATGACTGGGTTGCTTCTCTGCATTAGTACCAGTGTGTAGATCAGGTGCGGGGACGGACTGGGTTGCTTCTCTGCATTGCTACCAGTGCGTGGAGCAGGTGCGGGGTAAGAACTGGGTTTCTTCTCCTCATTAAAAAATGTGCGTGGAGCAGGTGCTGGGTAAGGGCAGTGTTGCTTCTCTACATTAGAACCTGTGCAGGGAGCAGGTGCGGGGTAAGGGCTAGTTTGCTTCTCTGCCTTAGAACCAGTGCCCGGAGCAGGTGCGGGTAAGGGCTGGGCTTGCTTCTCTGCATTAGAACCAGTGCGCGGACCAGGTGCTGGGTAAGGGCTGTGTTGCTTCTGTGCATAGGAACCAGTGCGCAGAGCAGGTGCGGGGTAAGGGCTGGGTTACTTCTCTTCATTAGAACCAGGGCACGGAGTAGTTGCGGGATAAGGGTTGGATTGCTTCTCTGCATTAGAACCAGTGTGCGGAGCAGGTGGGGGAAGGGCTAGGTAGCTTCTCTGCATTAGAACCTGTGTGCGGAGCAGGTGCAGGGTAAGAACTGGGATGCTTCTATGCATTAGAACCTGTGTGCAGAGCAGGTGCAGGGTAAGGGCTGGTTTGTTTCTCTGCATTAGAACCAGTGTGCAGAGCAGGTGTGGCATAAGGACTGGCTTGCTTCTCTGCATTAGAACCAGTGCGTGTGGCAGGTGCGGGTTAGGGCTAGATTGTTTCTCTGCATTAGAACCAGTGCGTGGAGCAGGTGCGGGTAAGGGCTGATTTGCTTCCCTGCATTAGAACCAGTGCACGGAGCAGATGCAGGTAAGGGCTGGGTTGCTTCTCTGCATTAGAACCAGTGGGCGGAGCATGTGCAGGGTAAGGGCTGGTTTGCTTCTCTGCATTAGAACCAGTGCCCGGAGCAGGTGCGGGTAAGGGCTGGGTTGCTTCTCTGCATTAGAACCTGTGTGCGGAGAAGGTGCAGGGTAAGGACTAGGATGCTTCTCTGCATTAGAACCTGTGTGCGGAGCAGGTGCAGGGTAAGGGCTGGGTTGCTTCTCTGCATTAGAACCAGTGTGCGGAGCATGAACCGAGTAAGGGCTGGGTTGCTTCTCTGCATTAGAACCAGTGCGTGGAGCAGGAGCGGGTAAGGGCTGGTTTGCTTCCCTGCATTAGAACCAGTGCACGGAGCAGGTGCAGGTAAGGGTTGGGTTGCTTTTCTGCATTGGAACCAGTGTGCAGAGCATGTTCGGGGTAAGGGCTGGGTTGCTTCTCTGCATTAGAACCAGTGCGCTGAGCAGGTGCGGGGTAAGGGTTGGATTGCTTCTCTGCATTAGAACCAGTCTGCGGGCAGGTGGGGGAAGGGCTGGGTAGCTTCTCTGCATTAGAACCTGTTTGCGGAGCAGGTTCAGGGTAAGGACTAGGATGCTTCTCTGCATTAGAACCTGTGTGCGGAGCAGGTGCAGGTAAGGGCTGGGTTGCTTCTCTGCATTAGAACAAGTGTGCGGAGCATGTGCGGGGTAAGGGCTGGTTTGCTTCTCTGCATTAGAACCAGTGCCCAGGGCAGGTGCTGGTAAGGGCTGGGTTGCTTCTCTGCATTAGAACCTGTGTGCGGAGAAGGTGCAGGGTAAGGACTAGGATGCTTCTCTGCATTAGAACCTGTGTGCGGAGCAGGTGCAGGGTAAGGGCTGGGTTGCGTCTCTGCATTAAAACCAGTGTGCAGAGCAGGTGCGAGTAAGGTCCTGGATGCTTCTCTGCTTTAGAACCAGTGCGTGGAGCAGGTGCTTGTAAGGGCTGAGTTGCTTCTCTGCATTAGAACCAGTGCCCGGAGCAGGTGTGGGTAAGGGTTGAGTTGCTTCTCTGCATTAGAACCAGTTTGCAATGCAGGTGTGGCATAAGGACTGGCTTGCTTCTCTGCATGAGAAGTAGTGTGCAGAGCAGGTGCGAGTAAAGACATGGTTGCTTCTCTGCATTAGAACCAGTGCCAGGAGCAGGTGCGGGTAAGGGCTGGGTTGCTTTTCTGCATTAAAACCAGTGCACGGAGCAGGTGCGGGGTAAGGACTGGGTTGCTTCTCTGCGTTAGAACCTGTGCGTGCAGCAGGTGTGGGTAAGGGCTGGGTTGTTTCTCTGCATTAGAACCAGTGCACGGAGCAGGTGCAGGTAAGGGCTGGTTCGCTTCTCTGCATTAGAACCAGTGCACAGAGCAGGTGCAGGTAAGGGCTGGGTTGCTTCTCTGCATTAGAACCAGTGTGCGGAGCATGAGCCGGGTAAGGGCTGGGTTGCTTCTCAGCATTAGAACCAGTGCGTGGAGCAGGTGCGGGTTAATGACTGGGATGCTTCTCTGCATTAGTACCAGTGTGTAGCGCAGGTGCGGGGACAGACTGGGTTGCTTCTGTGCATTAGTACCAGTGCGTGGAGTAGGTGCGGGGTAAGAACTGGGTTCCTTCTCTGCATAAAAACCAGTGCGTGGAGCAGGTGCGGGGTAAGGGCAGGTTTGCTTCTCTACATTAGAACCTGTGCAGGGAGCAGTTGCGGGGTAAGGGCTGGTTTGCTTCTCTGCATTAGCACCAGTGCGTGAAGCAGGTGCGGGGTAAGGGCAGGGTTGCTTCTCTACAGTAGAACCTGTGCACGGAGCAGGTGCGGGTAAGGGCTGGGTTGCTTCTCTAGTCTGCATTAGAACCAGTGTGCGGAGCATGTGCGGGGTTAGGGCTTGGTTGCTTCTCTTCATTAGAACCAGTGTGCAGAGCAGGTGTGGCATAAGGACTGGTTTGCTTCTCTGCATTAGAAATAGTGTGCAGAGCAGGTGCGAGTAAGGACCTGGATGCTTCTCTGCATTAGAACCAGTGCCTGGAGCAGGTGCGGGGTAAGGACTAGGTTGCTTCTCTGCTTTAGAACCAGTGCACGGAGCAGGTGCGGGGTAAGGACTGGGTTGCTTCTCTGCTTTAGAACCAGTGCGTGCAGCAGGTGTGGGTAAGGGCTGGGTTGTTTCTCTGCATTAGAACCAGTGCGTGGAGCAGGTGCGGGTTAATGACTGGGTTGCTTCTCTGCATTAGTACCAGCGTGTAGAGCAGCTGCGGGGACGGACTGGGTTGCTTCTCTGCATTAGTACCAGTATGTGGAGCAGGTACGGGGTAAGGGCAGTGTTGCTTCTCTACATTAGAACCTGTGCAGGGAGCAGGTGCGGGGTAAGGGCTGGTTTGCTTCTCTGCATTAGAACCAGTGCATGGAGAAGGTGCGGGGTAAGGGCAGGGTTCCTTCTCTACAGTATCACCTGTGCACAGAGCAGGTACGGGTAAGGGTTGGGTTGCTTCTCTGCATTAGAAGCTGTGTGCGGAGCAGGTGCAGGTTAAGGGCTGGCTTGCTTCTTTGCATTAGAAATATTGTGTAGAGCAGGTGCAGGGTAAGGGCTGGGTTGCTTCTCTGCATTAGAACCAGTGCGCGGAGCAGGGGCTGGGTAAGGTCTGTGTTGCTTCTCTGCATTAGAACCAGTGCGCGGAGCAGGTAAGGGCTGGGTTGCTTCTCTGCATTAGAACCAGTGCACGGAGCAGGTGCGGGTAAGGGCTGGGTTGCTTCTATGCATTGGAAGCAGTGCACGGAGCAGGTGCGGGTAAGGGCAGGGTTGCTTCTCTGCATTAGAATCAGAGCGAGGATCATGTGCGGGGTAAGGGCTAGGTTGCTTCTCTGCATTAGAACCAGTATTCGGAGCAGGTGCAGGGTAAGGACTGGCTTGGTTCTCTGCATTAGTAAAATTGTGCGGAACAGGTGCAGGGTAAGGGCTGGGTGACTTCTCTGCATTAGAACCAGTGCATGGTGCAGGTGCGGGGTAAGGGCAGGGTTGCTTCTCTACATTAGAACCTGTGTGCAGAGCAGGTGTGGGTAAGAGCTGGGTTTCTTCTCTGCATTACAACCTGTGTGTGGAGCAGGTGCACGGTGAGAGCTAGCTTGCTTCTCTGCATTAGAACCAGTGCGCGGAGCAGGTTCGGGGGAAGAACTGGGTTACTTTTCTGCATCAGAACCAGTGTGCAGAGCAGGTGCGGGGTAAGGACTGGCTTGCTTCTTTGCATTAGAAATATTGTGCAGAGCAGGAGCAGGGTTGGGTTAATGCTCTGCATTAGAACCAGTGGGTGGAGCAGGTGCGGGTAAGGGCTGGGTTGCTTCTCTACATTAGAACCAGTGCCCGGAGCAAGTGTGGGTAAGGGCTGGGTTGCTTCTCTGCATTAGAACCAGTGCACGGAGCAGGTGCGGGTAAGGGCTGGCTTGCATCACTGCATTAGGAACAGTGCACGGAGCAGGTGCGAGGTAAGGACTGGGTTGCATCTCTACATTAGAACCAGTGCATGGAGCAGGTGCGGGTAAGGGCCGGTATTTTTTCTCTGCATTAGAACCAGTGCGCGGAGCTTGGGCGGGGAAAGGGCTGGGTTGCTTCTCTCCATTGGAACCAGCGCGTGGAGCAGGTGTGTGTAAGGACCTGGATGCTTCTCTGCATTAGAACCAGTGCGTGGAGCAGGTGCTCGTTAGGGCTGAGTTGCTTATCTGCATTAGAACCAGTGCCCGGAGCAGGTGTGGGTAAGGGCTGGGTTGCTTCTCTGCATTAGAACCAGTGTGTGGAGCAGGAGCGGGTAAGGGCTGGTTTGCTTCCCTGCATTAGAACCAGTGCACGGAGCAGGTGCAGGTAAGGGTTGGGTTGCTTCTCTGCATTAGAACCAGTGTGCAGAGCATGTGCGGGGTAAGGGCTGGGTTGCTTCTCTGCATTAGAACCAGTGCGCGGAGCAGGTGCGGGGTAAGGGTTGGATTGCTTCTCTGCATTAGAACCAGTCTGCGAGCAGGTGGGGGAAGGGCTGGGTAGCTTCTCTGCATTAGAACCTGTGTGCAGAGCAGGTGTGGCATAAGGACTGGTTTGCTTCTCTGCATTAGAAATAGTGTGCAGAGCAGGTGCGAGTAAGGACCTGGATGCTTCTCTGCATTAGAACCAGTGCCTGGAGCAGGTGCGGGGTAAGGACTGGGTTGCTTCTCTGCTTTAGAACCAGTGCACGGAGAAGGTGTGGGGTAAGGGTTGGATTGCTTCTCTGCATTAGAACCAGTGTGCGGAGCAGGTGGGGGAAGGGCTAGGTAGCTTCTCTGCATTAGAACCTGTGTGCGGAGCAGGTGCAGGGTAAGAACTGGGATGCTTCTATGCATTAGAACCTGTGTGCAGAGCAGGTGCAGGGTAAGGGCTGGTTTGTTTCTCTGCATTAGAACCAGTGTGCAGAGCAGGTGTGGCATAAGGACTGGATTGCTTCTCTGCATTAGAACCAGTGCGTGTGGCAGGTGCGGGTTAGGGCTAGATTGTTTCTCTGCATTAGAACCAGTGCGTGGAGCAGGTGCGGGTAAGGGCTGATTTGCTTCCCTGCATTAGAACCAGTGCACGGAGCAGATGCAGGTAAGGGCTGGGTTGCTTCTCTGCATTAGAACCAGTGGGCGGAGCATGTGCAGGGTAAGGGCTGGTTTGCTTCTCTGCATTAGAACCAGTGCCCGGAGCAGGTGCGGGTAAGGGCTGGGTTGCTTCTCTGCATTAGAACCTGTGTGCGGAGAAGGTGCAGGGTAAGGACTAGGATGCTTCTCTGCATTAGAACCTGTGTGCGGAGCAGGTGCAGGGTAAGGGCTGGGTTGCTTCTCTGCATTAGAACCAGTGTGCGGAGCATGAACCGAGTAAGGGCTGGGTTGCTTCTCTGCATTAGAACCAGTGCGTGGAGCAGGAGCGGGTAAGGGCTGGTTTGCTTCCCTGCATTAGAACCAGTGCACGGAGCAGGTGCAGGTAAGGGTTGGGTTGCTTTTCTGCATTGGAACCAGTGTGCAGAGCATGTTCGGGGTAAGGGCTGGGTTGCTTCTCTGCATTAGAACCAGTGCGCTGAGCAGGTGCGGGGTAAGGGCTGGGTAGCTTCTCTGCATTAGAACCTGTTTGCGGAGCAGGTTCAGGGTAAGGACTAGGATGCTTCTCTGCATTAGAACCTGTGTGCGGAGCAGGTGCAGGTAAGGGCTGGGTTGCTTCTCTGCATTAGAACAAGTGTGCGGAGCATGTGCGGGGTAAGGGCTGGTTTGCTTCTCTGCATTAGAACCAGTGCCCAGGGCAGGTGCTGGTAAGGGCTGGGTTGCTTCTCTGCATTAGAACCTGTGTGCGGAGAAGGTGCAGGGTAAGGACTAGGATGCTTCTCTGCATTAGAACCTGTGTGCGGAGCAGGTGCAGGGTAAGGGCTGGGTTGCGTCTCTGCATTAAAACCAGTGTGCAGAGCAGGTGCGAGTAAGGTCCTGGATGCTTCTCTGCTTTAGAACCAGTGCGTGGAGCAGGTGCTTGTAAGGGCTGAGTTGCTTCTCTGCATTAGAACCAGTGCCCGGAGCAGGTGTGGGTAAGGGTTGAGTTGCTTCTCTGCATTAGAACCAGTTTGCAATGCAGGTGTGGCATAAGGACTGGCTTGCTTCTCTGCATGAGAAGTAGTGTGCAGAGCAGGTGCGAGTAAAGACATGGTTGCTTCTCTGCATTAGAACCAGTGCCAGGAGCAGGTGCGGGTAAGGGCTGGGTTGCTTTTCTGCATTAAAACCAGTGCACGGAGCAGGTGCGGGGTAAGGACTGGGTTGCTTCTCTGCGTTAGAACCTGTGCGTGCAGCAGGTGTGGGTAAGGGCTGGGTTGTTTCTCTGCATTAGAACCAGTGCACGGAGCAGGTGCAGGTAAGGGCTGGTTCGCTTCTCTGCATTAGAACCAGTGCACAGAGCAGGTGCAGGTAAGGGCTGGGTTGCTTCTCTGCATTAGAACCAGTGTGCGGAGCATGAGCCGGGTAAGGGCTGGGTTGCTTCTCAGCATTAGAACCAGTGCGTGGAGCAGGTGCGGGTTAATGACTGGGATGCTTCTCTGCATTAGTACCAGTGTGTAGCGCAGGTGCGGGGACAGACTGGGTTGCTTCTGTGCATTAGTACCAGTGCGTGGAGTAGGTGCGGGGTAAGAACTGGGTTCCTTCTCTGCATAAAAACCAGTGCGTGGAGCAGGTGCGGGGTAAGGGCAGGTTTGCTTCTCTACATTAGAACCTGTGCAGGGAGCAGTTGCGGGGTAAGGGCTGGTTTGCTTCTCTGCATTAGCACCAGTGCGTGAAGCAGGTGCGGGGTAAGGGCAGGGTTGCTTCTCTACAGTAGAACCTGTGCACGGAGCAGGTGCGGGTAAGGGCTGGGTTGCTTCTCTAGTCTGCATTAGAACCAGTGTGCGGAGCATGTGCGGGGTTAGGGCTTGGTTGCTTCTCTTCATTAGAACCAGTGTGCAGAGCAGGTGTGGCATAAGGACTGGTTTGCTTCTCTGCATTAGAAATAGTGTGCAGAGCAGGTGCGAGTAAGGACCTGGATGCTTCTCTGCATTAGAACCAGTGCCTGGAGCAGGTGCGGGGTAAGGACTAGGTTGCTTCTCTGCTTTAGAACCAGTGCACGGAGCAGGTGCGGGGTAAGGACTGGGTTGCTTCTCTGCTTTAGAACCAGTGCGTGCAGCAGGTGTGGGTAAGGGCTGGGTTGTTTCTCTGCATTAGAACCAGTGCGTGGAGCAGGTGCGGGTTAATGACTGGGTTGCTTCTCTGCATTAGTACCAGTGTGTAGAGCAGCTGCGGGGACGGACTGGGTTGCTTCTCTGCATTAGTACCAGTATGTGGAGCAGGTACGGGGTAAGGGCAGTGTTGCTTCTCTACATTAGAACCTGTGCAGGGAGCAGGTGCGGGGTAAGGGCTGGTTTGCTTCTCTGCATTAGAACCAGTGCATGGAGAAGGTGCGGGGTAAGGGCAGGGTTCCTTCTCTACAGTATCACCTGTGCACAGAGCAGGTACGGGTAAGGGTTGGGTTGCTTCTCTGCATTAGAAGCTGTGTGCGGAGCAGGTGCAGGTTAAGGGCTGGCTTGCTTCTCTGCATTAGAAATATTGTGTAGAGCAGGTGCAGGGTAAGGGCTGGGTTGCTTCTCTGCATTAGAACCAGTGCGCGGAGCAGGGGCTGGGTAAGGTCTGTGTTGCTTCTCTGCATTAGAACCAGTGCGCGGAGCAGGTAAGGGCTGGGTTGCTTCTCTGCATTAGAACCAGTGCACGGAGCAGGTGCGGGTAAGGGCTGGGTTGCTTCTATGCATTGGAAGCAGTGCACGGAGCAGGTGCAGGTAAGGGCAGGGTTGCTTCTCTGCATTAGAATCAGAGCGAGGATCATGTGCGGGGTAAGGGCTAGGTTGCTTCTCTGCATTAGAACCAGTATTCGGAGCAGGTGCAGGGTAAGGACTGGCTTGGTTCTCTGCATTAGTAAAATTGTGCGGAACAGGTGCAGGGTAAGGGCTGGGTGACTTCTCTGCATTAGAACCAGTGCATGGTGCAGGTGCGGGGTAAGGGCAGGGTTGCTTCTCTACATTAGAACCTGTGTGCAGAGCAGGTGTGGGTAAGAGCTGGGTTGCTTCTCTGCATTACAACCTGTGTGTGGAGCAGGTGCACGGTGAGGGCTAGCTTGCTTCTCTGCATTAGAACCAGTGCGCGGAGCAGGTTCGGGGGAAGAACTGGGTTACTTATCTGCATCAGAACCAGTGTGCAGAGCAGGTGCGGGGTAAGGACTGGCTTGCTTCTTTGCATTAGAAATATTGTGCAGAGCAGGAGCAGGGTTGGGTTAATGCTCTGCATTAGAACCAGTGGGTGGAGCAGGTGCGGGTAAGGGCTGGGTTGCTTCTCTACATTAGAACCAGTGCCCGGAGCAAGTGTGGGTAAGGGCTGGGTTGCTTCTCTGCATTAGAACCAGTGCACGGAGCAGGTGCGGGTAAGGGCTGGCTTGCATCACTGCATTAGGAACAGTGCACGGAGCAGGTGCGAGGTAAGGACTGGGTTGCATCTCTACATTAGAACCAGTGCATGGAGCAGGTGCGGGTAAGGGCTGGTATTTTTTCTCTGCATTAGAACCAGTGCGCGGAGCTTGGGCGGAGAAAGGGCTGGGTTGCTTCTCTCCATTGGAACCAGCGCGTGGAGCAGGTGTGTGTAAGGACCTGGATGCTTCTCTGCATTAGAACCAGTGCGTGGAGCAGGTGCTCGTTAGGGCTGAGTTGCTTATCTGCATTAGAACCAGTGCCCGGAGCAGGTGTGGGTAAGGGCTGGGTTGCTTCTCTGCATTAGAACCAGTGCGTGGAGCAGGAGCGGGTAAGGGCTGGTTTGCTTCCCTGCATTAGAACCAGTGCACGGAGCAGGTGCAGGTAAGGGTTGGGTTGCTTCTCTGCATTAGAACCAGTGTGCAGAGCATGTGCGGGGTAAGGGCTGGGTTGCTTCTCTGCATTAGAACCAGTGCGCGGAGCAGGTGCGGGGTAAGGGTTGGATTGGTTCTCTGCATTAGAACCAGTCTGCGAGCAGGTGGGGGAAGGGCTGGGTAGCTTCTCTGCATTAGAACCTGTGTGCAGAGCAGGTGTGGCATAAGGACTGGTTTGCTTCTCTGCATTAGAAATAGTGTGCAGAGCAGGTGCGAGTAAGGACCTGGATGCTTCTCTGCATTAGAACCAGTGCCTGGAGCAGGTGCGGGGTAAGGACTGGGTTGCTTCTCTGCTTTAGAACCAGTGCACGGAGAAGGTGCGGGGTAAGGACTGGGTTGCTTCTCTGCTTTAGAACCAGTGCGTGCAGCAGGTGTGGGTAAGGGCTGGGTTGTTTCTCTGCATTAGTACCAGTGTGTAGAGCAGCTGCGGGGACGGACTGGGTTGCTTCTCTGCATTAGTACCAGTGCGTGGAGCAGGTGCGGGGTAAGAACTGGATTTTTTCTCTGCATTAAAACCAGTGTGTGGAGCAGGTACAGGGTAAGGGCAGTGTTGCTTCTCTACATTAGAACCTGTGCAGGGAGCAGGTGCCGGGTAAGGGCTGGTTTGCTTCTCTGCATTAGAACCAGTGCATGGAGAAGGTGCGGGGTAAGGGCAGGGTTCCTTCTCTACAGTATCACCTGTGCACAGAGCAGGTACGGGTAAGGGTTGGGTTGCTTCTCTGCATTAGAAGCTGTGTGCGGAGCAGGTGCAGGGTAAGGGCTGGCTTGCTTCTCTGCATTAGAAATATTGTGTAGAGCAGGTGCAGGGTAAGGGCTGGGTTTCTTCTCTGCATTAGAACCAGTGCGCGGAGCGGGTGCGGGGTAAGGTCTGTGTTGCTTCTCTGCATTAGAACCAGTGCGCGGAGCAGGTAAGGGCTGGGTTGCTTCTCTGCATTAGAACCAGTGCACGGAGCAGGTGCAGGTAAGGGCTGGGTTGCTTCTATGCATTCGAAGCAGTGCAGGGAGCAGGTGCGGGTAAGGGCAGGGTTGCTTCTCTGCATTAGAATCAGAGCGAGGATCATGTGCGGGGTAAGGGCTAGGCTGCTTCTCTGCATTAGAACCAGTGTGCGGAGCAGGTGCAGGGTAAGGACTGGCTTGGTTCTCTGCATTAGTAAAATTGTGCGGAACAGGTGCAGGGTAAGGGCTGGGTGGCTTCTCTGCATTAGAACCAGTGCATGGTGCAGGTGCGGGGTAAGGGCAGGGTTGCTTCTCTACATTAGAACCTGTGTGCAGAACAGGTGTGGGTAAGAGCTGGGTTGCTTCTCTGCATTACAACCTGTGTGTGGAGCAGGTGCACGGTGAGGGCTAGCTTGCTTCTCTGCATTAGAACCAGTGCGCGGAGCAGGTTTGGGGGAAGAACTGGGTTACTTATCTGCATCAGAACCAGTGTGCGGAGCAGGTGCGGGGTAAGGACTGGCTTGCTTCTTTGCATTAGAAATATTGTGCGGAGCAGGAGCAGGGTTGGGTTAATGCTCTGCATTAGAACCAGTGGGTGGAGCAGGTGCGGGTAAGGGCTGGGTTGCTTCTCTACATTAGAACCAGTGCCCGGAGCAAGTGTGGGTAAGGGCTGGGTTGCTTCTCTGCATTAGAACCAGTGCAAGGAGCAGGTGCGGGTAAGGACTGGGTTGCATCTCTGCATTAGAACCAGTGCACGGCGCAGGTGCGGGTAAGGGCTGGTATTTTTTCTCTGCATTAGAACCAGTGCGCGGAGCTTGGGCGGAGAAAGGGCTGGGTTGCTTCTCTCCATTGGAACCAGTGCGTGGAGCAGGTGTGTGTAAGGACCTGGATGCTTCTCTGCATTAGAACCAGTGCGTGGAGCAGGTGCTCGTTAGGGCTGAGTTGCTTATCTGCATTAGAACCAGTGCCCGGAGCAGGTGTGGGTAAGGGCTGGGTTGCTTCTCTGCATTAGAACCAGTACGTGGAGCAGGAGCGGGTAAGGGCTGGTTTGCTTCCCTGCATTAGAACCAGTGCACGGAGCAGGTGCAGGTAAGGGTTGGGTTGCTTCTCTGCATTAGAACCAGTGTGCAGAGCATGTGCGGGGTAAGGTCTGGGTTGCTTCTCTGCATTAGAACCAGTCTGCGAGCAGGTGGGGGAAGGGCTGGGTAGCTTCTCTGCATTAGAACCTGTGTGCGGAGCAGGTTCAGGGTAAGGACTAGGATGCTTCTCTGCATTAGAACCTGTGTGCGGAGCAGGTGCAGGTAAGGGCTGGGTTGCTTCTCTGCATAAGAACAAGTGTGCGGAGCATGTGCGGGGTAAGGGCTGGTTTGCTTCTCTGCATTAGAACCAGTGCCCGGAGCAGGTGCGGGTAAGGGCTGGGTTGCTTCTCTGCATTAGAACCTGTGTGCGGAGAAGGTGCAGGGTAAGGACTAGGATGCTTCTCTGCATTAGAACCTGTGTGCGGAGCAGGTGCAGGGTGAGGGCTGGGTTGCGTCTCTGCATTAAAATCAGTGTGCAGAGCAGGTGCAAGTAAGGGCTGGGTTGCTTCTCTGCATTAGAACCAGTGCGTGGAGCAGGAGAGGGTAAGGGCTGGTCTGCTTCCCTGCATTAGAACCAGTGCACGGAGCAGGTGCAGGTAAGGGTTGGGTTGCTTCTCTGCATTAGAACCAGTGTGCAGAGCATGTGCGGGGTAAGGGCTGGGTTGCTCCTCCGCATTAGAACCAGTGCGCGGAGCAGGTGCAGGGTAAGGACTAGGATGCTTCTCTGCATTAGAACCTGTGTGCGGAGCAGGTGCAGGGTAAGGGCTGGGTTGCATCTCTGCATTAAAACCAGTGTGCTGAGCAGGTGCGAGTAAGGTCCTGGATGCTTCTCTGTGTGAGAAGTTGGCCTGGTATATGATGCTCACTAGTTCTAGTGATCACCTTGTACCATGCCAAGCAACCCTTATGGTGCAGGTTGTAAAGTCAACCTTATAGACAAGCTATCCTAGGGGTAGCATGGACTAAGCAGTCTTAGGCTAAACTCTGTAAAGGCATGTGAAGCAAGCTGTTTTACCATACACAATCCCTTGAATACCAAATGAAAGGACACCACACAGATATATATTGAAAATATAAATGGATTTATTACTACAATTATACCTGATACTCTTTAGGAGCACAGAAGCAAATGCATTAAAACAAAACACAGTTTAAATACACAAAGGTTGCACAATATGGATGAGACCTAGGGGCCACGTAAACCATATACTAAAATAGTGGTATAAGAACCACTATGGGGAATGTGAAGAGGCCTAGGGCCTGGGGAATTGCTGGAGCTGTTCGGGACTAACAGTGAAGAAGTCAGGAAAGGCCCGTGGGACTCGGGTGCAGTGTTTAAAGTGCACGCACTCACCAATGCAAAGTCTATGGTGCGTAAAAAGTACAAAGTTAGTTAGAAAGGAACCTTCCGAGTGACCTAGAAAGCTGAATTTTTAGACACAGGCCCTAGAGGTGTGTACCAGTGTGGGAACACCGGCAGAGCTGAGTTACCTCACCCACAGGAAGCGGGTGCATAGGGTCGAAGTAGTGTCGGGTTTCGTCACGCAGGTCGATGGTGCTTGGAGCTGAAGATGCTGCAGGCGGCTCGATGTGAAGAGTTCCGGTCGATCCAAGGGTGGATCTGAAGAGGTGAAGACCTGAAAGCAGAGGGGACAATGTTCAAAGTCACTAGCCAGGGACTACCGTGGAACCAGAGTGGAACCAGGCGATGTCGGGTGCAAACAGGCGTCGACGTGTAGCTTCTCTCTGCAGCCACGTGGACACGAGGGGTCGAAGACGTCCAGGAGTCGGTCACGAGCTGTCCCATGCAGGCTTCTCGCTGTTGGCGGTGTCGGCAACTTGATTGAAGCAAACAGGCCTTGGCTAATGCAAGCCACGCAGGAATCGAAAAAGGCTTGTCACTCGGACCAGCAAGGTCAGAGCAGGTACTCCTTTTTACAAGAGCAAGGGCAATTCTGGAGCAACCAGACCCGCAGTGAAAGTTGTAGGTTTCGTCGCCAAGATGGCCGCTAGCTACGTGGCAAGTGGCCGGGATGGCGCCTCGAGTGGCACGGTGCAAAAGGGCCCCACGCAGGTCGTGGAGATGCTGGGGGGCTGATCTTTGGTGCAAAGGTTGCTCGAGGTTAGGGCTTCTCAAACCCCAAAGCACAGCGTCGAGGGTGCATCTGATGCTGCGCAGTCAGCGTTTCGGGGGTCTTCCAAGATGTCCGGTCCCACGTCTCTCGGTGCCTCCACGGGTCCCTTCTTTGCAGGGACTGTGGATCGGGCGGTGAGAAGTCTGGGAGTCTGGGTCTTGTCAGGCTCTGGGCTCGGGCTCCGGCGGGAGGCGGCGGCAAAGCAGACGTCAAGTTGCTGGTTGGTGCCTGTGTTCACAGGGTGGTCACTCCTTGGCCACAAGGGAGATTCTCTTCCGTCTTCTGTGCAGCAGAATGTCAAAGTCCAGTCTTCTTCTGTATTTCAAGTTGATTCAGGATGATCTGAAGTCTCAGGACACAGCTCCCACTCTGATTCGAATCTGGGGGGCCGGATCACCTACTAGGTCCCTCCTCTGGGTGGGACCAGGAAGGGGGGTGGTTACACCCCCTTTCCTTTGTCCAGTTTCGCGCCAGGACTGGGGCTGGAAAGCCCCAGCACCGGTTTGAACTGGCCTATGCACAGGGACACCTTGTGTGCCCCAGGCATGTCTGATTCTATTCAGCCCTGTCCTACCCAATACACAAAATCCTGTCTGGAGTGGTGCTAGCACCTCCCCAGGCAGGAAACCCTTTGTCCAAGCTGCCCTCGCTGGAAGGACTCCCAGCAGCAGGAGGTCAGACTTGTGTCTGTGGTGGCAGCATCTATTTTGGGATGCTAAGGCTCTGTTTAACTTTAACCGGGGTTCAGGCTAGGTACATGTCGTGCCCCTCTAGAAGGGTGGAATGCTACCCCCGTCGCCAGAACTGGCGAGGGGGTAGTATTCCAATTCGTATGACACCTTACTCGACATGTTTTGATAAAGCCAAACCCAAGATAGCATTTAACCGCGAGACTCATAATGCACTTAAGAGTATATGGTATGGCAATATCATGAAACAGCTAAAGGACATGGTTCCGAAAGCTGCAGACAGGCTCAGCTCATGCCAGAGCACCATCTCACATATTTCCAAGCACTCTGCCTCCAGGATTGATGAGGCCTTCCATAGGAGTGACTGATAGGAACATATGTGTCCATTTTAGGTTAGGTATGGGCATACTACACCTAAGGAAGGGGTGGTTACACCGACTTACCCCAGCTGAGTGATCAACCAGTTGTGTCAAATATGGAGGCCAGGCCAGGGGTGGCACAATACATGCTGCAGCCCCTGGTAGGCCTTGGAAGCACCGATGCCCTGGGTACCTGGGTACACTGTTACAGGGGCCAATAAGGTGAACCAGTTCCAATTTCGTTATACACCTAAAGTACATGGGTAACAATTTAGAGAGAGAACAGCAGGCTGTGGGTCTGATTAGCAGGCCCACAGCCACATTAAGTCATAAACCAGTGAAGCAAAAAGCAAAAATGTGGGGTGACCATAGGATAGCAGACCCTACTCTCCTACACAACCCCCCCCCCCCAAACGCAGGGACATTAGACTAACCTTGACCAGTTGTGTCTTCATGTTCTAAGTGGAAGTACCTGGAGAGACCATCTGCATTAACATGGTCAGTCCCTGGGCGGTGCTCCACTGTAAAGTCCATCCCCTGTAGGGAAATGGACCACCTGAGCAGTTTGGGGTTTTCACCCTTCATCTGATTAAGCCACAAGAGGGGCTTATGGTCGGTCTGAATCTTGAAGTGAGTGCCAAACAAGTATGGTCTCAACTTCTTCAGGGCCCACACCACAGCAAAGGCCTCCCTCCCAATGTCTGACCAACGTTTCTCTCTGGGGGTCAGCCTGTAGTGTAGCTCCTATCATCCCAATAGGCTCTGCGCATTGGAATAATACCTACAGCAGTAAAGGCCTAGACCAGACGTTAACTAGGTCTACTACTGTCGATACTAGACTTAAAGTTTTGGGTTTGCCAGCGTAGCTCAGAGTTCACTAGAAACTTTCTCGAATGTTCAAGGAGGACTTAACTTCCCTGATTAGACAAGAAGGGATTTAGTTTCTGACAACCATAGAACATGACAACTTTGCTCTCCCCTAATCAAGAGTAAATCTCGAGAGTCGTGTGAACAAAAGGCAAATTATTTTACTCAGTCAGTACGTGCATTCTTAGTCTCATCAGATTGTAGAGAAAAGGAAGAGACGGGCGTGTTCAATAAAAAGGTGTTATTTATTGATCAGTCTCTTTTCTCATACATGAGAAATGGATCGATATTATTGCAATACTTATAGCTAAGTAAAGTGCATACATTAAAAGCAATAGTATAAAGTAATACTGTAAAAACATTGATATGGTTTCTAAGCCAAATGATGTTTAAAATGATTAAAATAGATTACATACATATATACATTTGACTAAACGTACTCAACTGGTGTTTCTAAATACGCCTACCCCGTGTACCTGACCTAAGTCTAATGCGTGGGCGGGAATAGAAAGTTACAGTTTAAGTTAAGTTTGTTTTTGCCAAGTGAATAACTAAAGAATTCTCTTCGAGGGGTTATTCAGTTCTGTACCTGGAAGTTAGGATGAATGAGGAATGGTATCTCTTTCTCTGCTCTCGATATTCCAGGCTGCCTGCGAGGGCTACCCGGAAGCGCCGGTGCTGGGTCTCTCGGCAGGAGAAAGCAGCTTCTCTCAGCGCGTCAGAAAGGCGGGGCTGCTGCCAGCGGGGTCTGCTCTGCTCTGGGCTTCGGTAAGTATGGCTGCTCCGTCTCGTCACTACGCGTGTGTTTGCATAGGGCAAGATCGGTAATATTTATACCTTTAAGGTGCCGAGATTGACGTAAGGATGGACATAGATACGTCAATAAGGATGTCATACGACTTGCTCGTTAGCACATTCTTTCGCTGAAGTTCTCTGTGAAATCAAAACAATGGCCGCACGGTTTTTCCAGGTTGTCATAGATTTGATTTGTTATGAGAACTCCGTATGCCTTATCAGGGGCTGGAGGAATATCGCTTGTCTAATTAGATCTCAAGCGTTATGACCTAATCAGATAACACGTTCCTGTGCCGTAGTGTGACTGCGTCAGATAACGGTATCTGCATCATGGGGGTTTTCCTTGCCTCATGGGCTGACTGCTAGTTAACTTGTTGGTTAGTTTAACCAGAATAGGGTCAGGAATAGGGGGATTGATTCAGAACCTATAGGAATACATGACACCCACTCCACACTAACTATGGACATATTTACTAATCTAGGCATAGTATAACATAGTACAACATACTATAGAGTAGTGTGTATACCTTACCACCCCAAAATACATAAATGCATTTTGAAATTTTCAAATATACGAAAAAATTGCAGTCATATATATTGTATGCACTCAAGCTATGAATTAAATGCTAAAGTAATCACGCATTTGTATACATTATTGCTTATTTGGTATATGAGAAATTACACATGAAATGGCTTCTTAAATACAGAAAAAAGTTTCGAGACCATTTCATCACATAATAAAATATTTGTGAACATACCAGCGGGCAGCTAAAGTCTATAAAGTATCTAAAAATAGAAATCTTAGTTCTCTAGGAATAGTTTCTTACTTTAAGCAGAAGATAGTGTCCCGAAAAAATTGTAAAAATAATTTGGGGCTGCTGAAAAAATTGCTGTCCGTGAACTGGAGGTAAAATTGTTCATGTGACTTTATTTTTAAAGTTGAAGGCCGAATTCAGGGAACGCCGAGTGCGAGCTTGCTCAAAAGTCTCTATTTCTGTTCGGGTGAGAACATCATATCATTTAGGCTTTCGAAAAAACTGTCAACAGCTTCATGGGAAAGTTCCACTAACTCGGAAATAGGTGTAACCATGCATTCGTGCGCATGATTGTCTCCATTGACATTCTGATTCGCATTGCTGACAGAAGGTCGTACCTGATCGATGCTGCTTTCATCTTGAACTTCACTACCCATCAATCGTAGTGGTGAAGCTTCCACGAATGCCGTCATCAGGATTGGCAGCCTTTGAGGGCAGCACAAAGCATGAACCTTTATCGGGCTCAACAATGTTTCTGCATCCATTGGCGCATCCGATTGTAGCGTCAGACAGGTGTCTAACACGCATTCTTCTCCGCATAGCAGACACCTTAGTACAGGTAAAACACATCTTTGCCACATTGGTCGAAATGATAGAAACCAAGTCATGTTCAGGTCTCTAAGCCGGGAGAGTCCCAGGATTTTTGTTATCCGGTCCCGGTATCCAATGGCTAGGATTGTTTCTTCCATTGTCGCGAGAGTTTGGTCTGTGACATGGGTTGCCATAACGAAAAATAAGGACTAAGAATAGGATTCCTGCAATTAGTCCCAGGATCAGGGGAAGTCCGCCAAAAATCGAATGGACGAAATCTGGAAAAATACCCAGTATGGCTTTGAATGGTGTTAATGCCATCGAAAATACTGTCTTAAATACCTTTGAGATCCCAGTGGTATCAGAAATATTTAAGATTTCATTAAGGATTTCCGCGAAATGTATGGGGGAATTAGTTGATAACAACGAATGTATCTCTGCAGTCGTCCTTGCGACTTGGAGATCATATGTTTCTTTTGATGACGAGAGCCTTGTAGGCGTCTGAAGAAGCACTGTTTTCATTCTGCTTAAAGTATCTATTCGAATAGAAGTAATTTTCAAATTGGGCCATGCCCTTGCCTCCCTGTCTGGAAAGGAGCTGGGGAACAATGAGCGTCCACAGCACTTGACCTTCGCAGTCGTAGTTACTAGATAAGGAGTCCCGGGCATAAGACTACAACATCTGCGATCTACAATTAGAATGTAACTCCCATTATAGAGTCTTTGAAAGAATGGTTCTATCTCAGTTGCAGGTGCGCCTTGCTGGTGACATGAAAGGTTGTATGAATTCCCTTCACAGGCTCCATGCAAACTAATTCCGTTACACAGAAGTGTGCCGCTTAGTGACATCGCACAATTGTTGCCACTAAGAAACACTTTCTGTCCTTTATTACTGACACATGCATGTGAATAGGGCAGGTTCCAAGTTGTTTTAATGTACCCCTTTCCCAATTTCTCGTACATGCCAGCCTGTATATATTTTTGGCAGTATTGAAACCTGAAGGTTGAGATTGGAATATTTATTATCCTATGTATTATCCATTCACTGACAGGTCGTTCTGACATTGTCACTGGTAATTTTTGTACAGTCTGTGAGCAGGTTTTTTAGTGTTCAGAAATTTGGCGCTCAACTTCTCACGGTAAAGTTTCAGAGTATCGTGGCTTTAAGGTAGGTGCTTCTTGGCCAGAGGAAAACCTTAACCTCTGTAAGGAGAAGAGGTTCCGGGACCCCCCTCTTATTGTGATTGAGCAGAAATCCAGAGCACACTATACGTATCAAATAAAATTTCAATCTTCAAGTAGTCATATATATGGGATAGATCAGACCAAACGTAAGTTTTCAAATGTTTTATTCATCAACAGTGTTCTCTTCTCGGGAATCACTGTACCTGTCACTCTAGCCTACACGTGTTTCATCACAGCATGTGGCTGTGAATCTTCAGGGCTGATCTTAATGATCGAGGCGCGTTGGCGGGTGACCGGTGATAATTCCGACCCGGTCCTTATCGGGTAGTTTCTGTTGAAACGAGAACGGCACCGATGGTATTCGGTTGCCGTCAGTCAGAAAGTTGGGTGTAGGGTTTCACAGCGTAAATAATCAAATATCTGTATATTAGGGCCGTTTGTTGCCCCTTGTTCAAGCTTGGTGCAGCTTCGGTTTCCAAGTGCGGGTTCCCGCACTTGGAAACCGAAGCTGCACCAAGCTTGAACAAGGGGCAACAAACGGCCCTAATATACAGATATTTGATTATTTACGCTGTGAAACCCTACACCCAACTTTCTGACTGACGGCAACCGAATACCATCGGTGCCGTTCTCGTTTCAACAGAAACTACCCGATAAGGACCGGGTCTGAATTATCACCGGTCACCCGACAACGCGCCTCGATCATTAAGATCAGCCCTGAAGATTCACAGCCACATGCTGTGATGAAACACGTGTAGGCTAGAGTGACAGGTACAGTGATTCCCGAGAAGAGAACACTGTTGATGAATAAAACATTTGAAAACTTACGTTTGGTCTGATCTATCCCATATATATGACTACTTGAAGATTGAAATTTTATTTGATACGTATAGTGTGCTCTGGATTTCTGCTCAATTGTCACTGGTAATCTTTTGAGTTTTTCAATGCTCAAGATTGTATAATCAGCACCCTTTTGTGCCATACTGATTTGTCTATCAGTAAGGTTAAAGATTTGGAATAGTGACGTTGTGTTGATTAAACGCCAAGGCACATAGCCTGAACGTAGATTTTGTAACGTCCAGCCAAGCTGTACAATAGAACGCAATTGTGACTGACCGTGTTGTAGCAACAGTAAGTCTTGCGATAATATATCGATTGCTGAAGACACAATGCTGTCCAAAGAAAAAATTCTGGAGGACAGAGTCATTAACCCATTGTCCACTACAGAAAGTGATTTTTCCAAATTAATACGGTCAATTTCCCGTATTCTCTCTGCTGTTTCAATTTGAGTAACCTTCCAGGCCTCATTGTATGCTGCATATACAGAGGCTGCTATGAAACGTTTTTGACGCTGTTTGCGTGGTCCCATAATGAAATCACGCAAGTCAGCACCATCAGTAAGTAAAGTTAGGTGTTGCTTAATTTCTGTCAGTGTGGAAGTTTGTAACCATTGAATGCATAATTTGCCCACACTGTAGGTTGTTATTATCCCTGGGTGATGTCTTTGGGGATATCTAGGGTCTGGCCTGGTCATTTTGAACCCCTGTGTTTTATTCAGGAATCTGTCTTGACAGTTATTAGTATCTGTGGGCCAGATCAACCATTGTTTCCACTCAGGATGTGTTCTGTTTTGGTTTAATATATGGTTTACGTCTATCTCTTCATCTGTATCAGAGCTATTGCTAAACATTGTTGGCTTTGGAATAGACGGTTTATTTAGGTCTTTGATTTTGGCTAAGCCAAGACAGGTGGTTTGTTGGACAGTGTCATTTAAAAATATAATTTGTTCTGGGATCATGCAGGCTCTAAACAAAGCTTCTATACCCTGTACTTGTCATTCTTTTGTACCCCAAACACTTTTCAATTCAACATTTTTGTCCCAATAATCAAAACCAAAGGTATTCATTTTTCAAAAAATGAGTCTGAATATATCAATTTTGTGTTGGTTATCATGGTTTTCATCCCTGTCTTGTTCGACAATTTAAAATAAAATGTTTCAGCATTGCTTGTGTTAAAACCTGAAAAGTATGAATATTTGTCATAAACGGTTCTTGAGCTCCCTTTTGGAGGTGTAGCACAATGTTCCCATTGATTATAATTTAAAACATTTCTAGGCTGTGCAGATTTATGTAGAAAATGGTTACCATAGTGGTTATAGCAATACATACTATCATAATTTGTAGAACCCTGCAAATCATCATGTTTGGTAAATTTAGCAGACATTACTAAGTCAGACATCATATTATTAATGCTTTCGAAGTCCCAATCATCAGCAAATGAGTTTGGTTTCACAAAGTCACTCAAGGAGATCTTAATTTGGTGTGGATATTTCAGGATCTCGACCGGACCATAAATTTCATAGTCAGTGTTGTCCCATGCTACCCCACCCGGTATAGGATTGGCTGTAAAGTTGGCTGAAGAAAGTTCTCTTTTCTCGACGTGTGAAGATGTGTGTGGTTTGAGGATCAAGTTGATATTCTGACTTGCTGTGTCCATTTTAGCATATTTTCCCTCAATGAAGCGCCCCAAAGTAAGTACCATGATGAGCCAAAGTATGAGGATAAATGCACCAAAACCCACCCAAAATTCAATCCATGGAGAAATCAGATATGTTTCTTTCAGTTGTTTCAAAAGTTCTTTAGCTTTGTCTTTAAAGGTTTTTGATGATGGCTGTGTCTTTGATTCACTGAAGCCTTCAGAGGAATCATCGAAGTTTATGAAGTAGCCGGATGCAGTTCTGTCAATTGTTCCAATTGCTTCAGGATTACTGTTTCTTGCATTTTCACTTGGTACTTCATTGTAGATTGGTGTGTCTCTGCTAAAAGTTTTTATTTGGGTTTTCAGAGGTCTGAGTTTTATTGCATTGTTGCATAGTCCTTGTTGTTCTTCTGTAGGCGTTTCGAATGTGATGAGCCTCTTAGTTAGGACCTCTGTACTGGTAGCAAACCTTGGTGTTCTGCTACTTATTGGGAGTCCACTTGGCCTACTGTTTGTTATCGGCCACATGATTGTGGTTTTACCAGGTCGATGGATACAACTCGGTTCTCCTTTTTACCAGCAAGTGGCGGTAGTACGACTGATCTTGTCCCGTTGACAGACAAGACAGGAACTGCTTTTCTGTAAGAAGGCCCAAATTCCTTCTTTACCGCGATCTTCTCCTTGACTAGATCCCCGACTTTTGGAATCCAGACAGGTCTTGCTGGGACAGGTGGTGGTTCTTCAGTGGTTGTTGGCTGTTGTTTCAACTTTATGTTGCTCAGGTCTTTTCTTGTTTTGTTTAAGTCCTGCAAAATAGCCAAACGGTCTTTGATATCAAAGCTTTTTTCTTTCACCACTGAAGTCTGACTGTCAAGGTCAGAGATAATCATCCTAGTTCCGAATAATAATTCGTACGGACTGAATCCCTTCGGAGAATTTCTTGGCAAGTTATTTAGACTACGTTGGACACTTATTAGATGTTTGACCCACCCAGCTCCCGAACCTAATATCCTTTCCGTTATAGATTGCTTTATGCCTTGGTTTTTTCTTTACACCATCCCGTACCCTCAGGAAGGAAGTGAGAAGATTCCCGCTGGGCTATGCTCATTTGGCCATGATTCCCCTCAGGCTTAAGGGCTAGAGTGAAAACAATGGTCAAACGTAGCATGCTCTTAGCGTATATGCCATTTAGACTCGCAAATCTTTGTATAACAGTCCAGACGTCAGCCGAGTGCCGAGGATCTACATTATAAGTGGAAACTAGCCTGTATATGTTAATCGCAAGCCTTGCTCTTTACTGGTGATATTATCTGCAGTCAGATTCCACCGTATTACACTTTTTCTCTCCCCACTGCGATTTCTGTTGCAGTTTGGGCAGTTTTTTACAAACATGGTATGATGCAGGCTCATGCCTGGCCACCAGTACCTTGATTGTAATTCTTCCAGAGAATCTTTTAGTTTGAGGTGTCTGAGACCCTCGCCCATATGTGCGTCTGCGATTAACAAGTTTCTCCTGTCCATGTTTGGAATCACTCTATCCCCCACTCCAGGGATTCGAGCAAAAGGGACGGAGTTTGCATCGATTATGTATGTATAATTGAGTGGATAGTTGATCGGTAACGCTGAGCAGTCGCCAATTGATGACGTTTTCACCGCCAGCACTGTTTCACCGTCAATGTATTTTAATGTACGCTTTTTTAGAACTACGGGAGCCGATTTAGTGGCTGCCGCTGTGGCTGTCTCAGCCAATGAATTCCCTGCAACGTGAACGCCATCACGCTGGTGACTCAGTGAGTGTGTCACGTGAGTCTTTGGTAGTTCTTTCTGTAAAAGAACTATTTGTTCCCAGAGCAGTTTCTGCTTTATTGTTGCATCTGTGTCATCTTTGTAACCGTTTTGAATCCATGTCTGCAAATCCTTGTTGTATGATTTGACGCAGTAATATGAATCGGACACTATAAGTGTCGGGAATTCGCGATCCGCATTATCTAGCGCCATTTTCAATGCTATTATTTCAGTTTGTTGTTCTGAATTAGTTTCTACTGAGTGTGTCTTTGTTAATAGAGGTTTTAGTTTACCTCCGCGCCACACTTCTTTTGTAATCCCACATGTGGGGTTGTATGCTTGTTCTCCCCAAACGGGGGGTTGAGCATGTCCGTCTGTATAAATTACACAGGCGTAATGTCGTAGAGGCAGAATGTCGATTGGCAGGGGGAATGTTTTTTCATATTCTAGATTTTTTAATTCTTCTAGTTCTGGATCAAAGTAGTAATATACTTTGTCCGTTGTAATTGAATTCACCCATTGTATCCATTCCGGATTCAATGTTGTTGTTGGTAAATTACATGGTGTTGTTAATGCCTCAAAGGCTGGTTCTGCTGTTCTGACTATGATCTGTCTACCGTCTGCTTTGTCTTTTCCTCTAGCTATTGCGGTTTGAACTGCATGAACAATTTTTTCTTTGTTACTGAATTTCTGTTCAGCTTCTGTGTACAAGTGTGATTTGAATGCAATTGGTACCTTTTCTCCCTCATTAGAGGTCAGGTATGTGAATCCGCATCTTCCTGGGATGACTCGAATCACAAGATTGCGTGTATTATCACGTGTTTCTAATTTTGTTTTAATTAGCATGTCTGTTTGTAAGGATCTCAAAATTTCTGTGTGTATTTGAGTCCAATTGGATCTTTTAAAATCTGGTTTTATCAGATCATAAAGGGGTTTGACCCTTTCTGCGTAATTTGCAATGTATGTTCTTCCGAAATTTAGGAAGCCTAGAATTGACTGTAGGTTTTTTAGTGTTCTAGGTGCTTGGATTACGGCACATTTCTCTAGGAAATTGTCTGCCAGGCTTTTGCCTTCACTTGATAATTCATATCCTAAGAGCAGGACTGTGAGATGGGCAATTCTTGACTTTTTAAAGTTGAATTTGTAACCCTCTGCAGTGAACCCAAGTATTATGGTGTTCACTCTCTTCAAGTGAGTATCCAAATCATCATCTGTTAAGTAAATGTCATCGACATAAGATAATGCTTCATCATCATATAGTTGTAGTAATTCTGTTACTCTTGCTGAGAATACCCCCGGGCTGTTCTTGTACCCCTGGGCTAATCGACAGAATTGCTTTTGAGTGCCATTTATTGAGAATGCAGTTAAATATCTGCTCTCTGGTGCTATATTTTGACAAAAGAATCCATTTGAGATGTCTAAGGTTGTTTTGTATTTTTTGCGCACTATGTTATTCATTAGTGCAGCACTATGTGAGTTTTGCACTGCAAAAGTTTTGCAACATGTGTTAAGGTGTCGATAATCCAAAACTAGACGATATGAATTGTCTGGTTTGGAGACCGGAAACAAAGGGTTGTTCATTTGTGAGGTGCAAGTTTCAATCACCCCCTGGTATTCTAGCTGATCTAGTATTTCATTTACCTGTTTTTTAGCTTCTTGCTTAATTGGGTACTGCCTTTGTGCAGTAGGTTGTGATTTTAACTGGATTTTGTGAGGAGGGGAGTCCTCATCCCATCCTACATGATTTTTATATAAAGCAGGAGCTAGAGCTACTGCCCACTTTCTAGCAAGTGTATATTTTTTATGAATTGGGATATGATTTGAGAAGGCAGGCATAATTATTTCTTCGCCATGAGGGCACTCCCTAACAAACTCTGGTGGCCAGTCTTTTTCAGCTAGAAGGATGTCATAGCCCTCGGAGAGATTATCCCAAAATAGTCCCCTTATTTTCCTAGTCTTATCTCCCTCTATACGTAATGTTATTTCGTATATCTTGTGAGGTTTGCTAACCCTGGTGTCTGCAGTTTCCACTTGAAGATATTCATTCGTGTCCACTGTCTCCAGATGATTCATAAGGACTTTGCGAGCTATGCTCACTTCTGCTGCGCTGTCTAGCATTGTCTGAGCCCATTCTCCGTTTTTCAGTTGTGTCCTCAGTATTCTCGGCATTGTTAACTACCTTGATACTGGATACCTTCTTTTTTGGAAATTGTAATTTCTTTTTTAGCTGAGCAGGTTCCTTGTCTTTGGACTTGGTGTGCTCTTCTCTTTGTTCTGATCGTTCTCTTCTTTCCGATTTCTGCGAGGAAGTCTGAAAAGATTGAGAGGGACGTGTATCAATGTCTTGATATCTATCAGGCTTTTTTATATTATCCCTATTTCTAAGGTTATATCTTTTCCCAGAAGGGTCACTCTGGGGTGACCTTTGTCTCTGGTTTGGAGATTTTTCTCTTCGCCTAGGAGACCTTCCTCTGGACTGGAATTTCTTTTCTTTAGGATTGGATTGTTTGTTTCCATCCCAGTTCTTTTTTGGTGAATTATTATTAAAAAATATTTTTTCAGGACTTTCAATTAGTTGCGGTTTTACTGGTATTCCACCTAAACTATCTCTACCTAGTTCCTCATAGGATTTTTCTATGATTCTGGCAATTTCAGCTGGTTGGTCTGCTATATCTGTCTCTTTTAACCTCTGGCGGATCGCCACGTTTGCTGCTTCTCCCTTTATGTTGGCTAATAATATAGCCGAGACCTGCTTGAAGTCTTTCAGTAATTTCATACCAAGAGTTAAAGCGGGTTCTGGACCGTATTCGTCTTGAATTTGTTTTAGCACATCTGGTATCACCGAAATGGATGGAACACCGTGCGTTTTTGTGTAAATGGAAGCAAAGACTGTACCCCAAGTGTCACAGTCCTCTATGTGTGGTGCGATTCCCATTGGGAGACATATAGTCAGAATCCTGTGTTTTTCTAGCGGGGTGGTGTCAGGAAACACCGCCTCTATTTGGGTAATTTTTTGTGCCAACCAGAATGGTATTTGTTCCCGTTTAGTCGGTACTTTACCTAGGCAGGACTGGATGTTCTGTGGTGTAATTTTGTTTGTGTTCCCCTGGTGAGGGGTCAGCTGTGGAATTTTAATCGCTGGCTGAATTGTTGAAGTCCGCATCACATACTGGACTAATTGTCTATGAATTTTTATTAATTGTTTTAGCTGTGTTAAAAGCTGTGGTGCAGGCATCTCGTCGATGTCTGATGTGGTGTGTATCCGGCTCGGACCGGCCACGTTGCTCCTGGTCTACCTAAAGGACCGAGCCTGGTGATGTGATTGTTATGTTTTAGGGCGCCATCAAATAAGAGCAAATGCTCTTGGAATTTGAGTGGTACTTCCACCTCCTCGAAAGGAGTGTACGTTTCAGGAGGTTCCTCTATTTTGTAATAGTGGAAGTACTTTGTTACAGCATTTGCTGCTGGAAAATGTATCCATGAATAGTATACCTCTGTCTGCCGATATTCGTGTGCCTCAATTACGAATATGACTGTGCCACCTCTAGGTGTCAGTCCATTTTCTATAAGTTTTAGAGTTATAGATCTCCTTTTGATGACCGGGATGAGTATTATATCCTGGTCTGCATATAGTGCTGCAGCATCAGCTGCTGCGAGTTCAGCTGCTAATTTAACTGCCTCTCTTTCTTCTTCATTGTCTGACATTTTACTGTCTTGAAGGTTATTATGCTTGTTTGCAGATCAGGTTTCTTATGGAAACAAAGATTAGATGTACAATATTTTGGAACAGTGTATCCTTCAACGTTGACTATACCAAGAACCATACATAGGAGTTCCCTCCTGCGAGGTCTGGCGGATATAACCTTTCACCCACTCCAGACGTCTTTGGAGTATTGTGGGGCAAAGGGGTCTGAGTGAGAAAGCACGACTGAGTTACTCTAAATGTCTTACGTTAGTTTTATCGCCCTTTCCAAACGCGTTGGGCGCCATGTAGTGTAGCTCCTATCATCCCAATAGGCTCTGCGCATTGGAATAATACCTACAGCAGTAAAGGCCTAGACCAGACGTTAACTAGGTCTACTACTGTCGATACTAGACTTAAAGTTTTGGGTTTGCCAGCGTAGCTCAGAGTTCACTAGAAACTTTCTCGAATGTTCAAGGAGGACTTAACTTCCCTGATTAGACAAGAAGGGATTTAGTTTCTGACAACCATAGAACATGACAACTTTGCTCTCCCCTAATCAAGAGTAAATCTCGAGAGTCGTGTGAACAAAAGGCAAATTATTTTACTCAGTCAGTACGTGCATTCTTAGTCTCATCAGATTGTAGAGAAAAGGAAGAGACAGGCGTGTTCAATAAAAAGGTGTTATTTATTGATCAGTCTCTTTTCTCATACATGAGAAATGGATCGATATTATTGCAATACTTATAGCTAAGTAAAGTGCATACATTAAAAGCAATAGTATAAAGTAATACTGTAAAAGCATTGGTATGGTTTCTAAGCCAAATGATGTTTAAAATGATTATAATAGATTACATACATATATACATTTGACTAAACGTACTCAACTGGTGTTTCTAAATACGCCTACCCCGTGTACCTGACCTAAGTCTAATGCGTGGGCGGGAATAGAAAGTTACAGTTTAAGTTAAGTTTGTTTTTGCCAAGTGAATAACTAAAGAATTCTCTTCGAGGGGTTATTCAGTTCTGTACCTGGAAGTTAGGATGAATGAGGAATGGTATCTCTTTCTCTGCTCTCGATATTCCAGGCTGCCTGCGAGGGCTACCCGGAAGCGCCGGTGCTGGGTCTCTCGGCAGGAGAAAGCAGCTTCTCTCAGCGCGTCAGAAAGGCGGGGCTGCTGCCAGCGGGGTCTGCTCTGCTCTGGGCTTCGGCAAGTATGGCTGCTCCGTCTCGTCACCACGCGTGTGTTTGCATAGGGCAAGATCGGTAATATTTATACCTTTAAGGTGCCGAGATTGACGTAAGGATGGACATAGATACGTCAATAAGGATGTCATACGACTTGCTCGTTAGCACATTCTTTCGCTGAAGTTCTCTGTGAAATCAAAACAATGGCCGCACGGTTTTTCCAGGTTGTCATAGATTTGATTTGTTATGAGAACTCCGTATGCCTTATCAGGGGCTGGAGGAATATCGCTTGTCTAATTAGATCTCAAGCGTTATGACCTAATCAGATAACACGTTCCTGTGCCGTAGTGTGACTGCGTCAGATAACGGTATATGCATCATGGGGGTTTTCCTTGCCTCATGGGCTGACTGCTAGTTAACTTGTTGGTTAGTTTAACCAGAATAGGGTCAGGAATAGGGGGATTGATTCAGAACCTATAGGAATACATGACAAGCCTTCTGCTAATAAAAGCAATGGGCTGGTCTTGACCATCTACATTAAGTTGTGAAAGCACAGCTCCCACTCCCAACTCAGAAGCATCTGTTTGGACAATAAACTCTCTGGAGTAGTCAGGACTCTTCAGGATAGGTGCAGAGCACATGGCCTTCTTCAGGTCATCAAATGCCTTTTGACAGTATTCTGTCCACTGAACCTTTTTGGGCATCTTTTTGGATGTCAGATCATTAAGAGGAGTCACAATGGACCCATAGTTCTTAACAAACTTCCTGTAGTACCCAGTCAGGCCCAAGAAAGCTCTGACCTGAGTCTGGGTAGTTGGAGGAGTCCAGTCCTTTATGGTCTGAATCTTACTCTCCAGTGGTTGAACTTGGCCTCCACCCACAAGGTGGCCCAAGTACACAACCTTACTCTGCCCTATCTGGCACTTGGTTGCCTGATAGTGAGGCCTGCCTTTTGCAGAGCCTCTAGCACTTCCTTCAGGTGGACCAGGTGATCCTCCCAGGTGGAGCTAAAGACAGCAATATCATCCAGATATGCTGCACAAAAGTCATCCAACTCAGTAAGGACTTGATTCACCAACCTTTGGAAGGTGGCAGGTGCATTTTTCAAACCAAAGGGCATCACCACAAACTGGTAATGCCCACTGGGGGCAGAAAATGCTGTCTTGGCTTTGGACTCCTCAGCTAACCTGATTTGCCAGTAGCCAGCTGTCAAGTCAAATGTGCTCAAATACTTGGCAGAAGCCAATTTGTCTATGAGCTCATCTGCTCTTGGAATTGGGTGTGCATCTGTCCTGGTGACAGCATTGAGTCCTCTGTAATCCACACAGAACCTCATCTCTCTCTTTCCATCTTTGGTGTGAGGTTTGGGGACCAGAACCACTGGGCTAGCCCAGGGGCTCTCTGAAGGCTCAATGACACCTAACTCCAGCATCTTTTGCACCTCAGCCTTGATACAGTCTCTGACATGGTCAGGCTGCCTGTAAATTTTGTTCTTTACAGGAAGACTATCCCCAGTGTCCACCACATGGGTACACCAGTTAGTCTGGCTGGGTGTCAGGGAGAACATATGTCGATATGACTGCAAAACCTTTCTACAGTCATGTTGCTGATGTTCAGTGAGGCTGCCATCTAAGGCCACACCATCAACTGAGCCATCCTCAGGGTTCTGAGTCAGCAGGTCTGGGAGAGGGTCACTCTCTTCCTCCTGCCCCTCATCTGTAGCCATGAGCAAGCCCATGTCTGCCCTGTCAACATATGCTTTCAGCCTGTTAACATGGAACACCCTGTGGGGGCTCCTGGGAGTTCCAAGGTCCACCAAGTAGGTAACCTCTCCCTTTTTCTCCATGATTGTATGGGGTCCAGACCATCTGTCTTGGAGTGCTGCTGGGCCCACTGGCTCCAACACCCATACCTTCTGTCCAGGCTGGTACTCAGTCAGGACAGCCTTTTGGTCATGCCAGGCTTTCTGTAAGGCCTGGCTAGCCTCAAGGTTTTTGGATGCCTTCTCCATATACTCAGCCATCCTGGAGCGGAGACCAAGTACATAGTCCACTATGTCTTGCTTGGGCTTTTTGAGAGGTAACTCCCATCCTTCCCTCACCAGACATAGGGGTCCTCTTACAGGATGTCCAAACAAAAATTCAAAGGGGCTGAAGCCAACTCCTTTTTGTGGGACCTCTCTGTAAGCAAACAGAAGGCAGGGCAGAAGGATATCCCATCTTCGCCTGAGCTTCTCAGGTAATCCTTTGATCAGGCCCTTTAGGGTCTTGTTGAATCTCTCAACAAGCCCATTGCATTGTGGATGATAGGGAGTGGTGAACTTATAGTTGACACCACACTCCTTCCACATAGCTGTCAAGTAACCTGACATGAAGTTTGCACCTCTATCAGATACTACCTCCTTAGGAAACCCCACTCTGGAGAAAACTCCAAGTAAGGCCCTGGCCACAACAGGAGCTGTTGTGGTCCTAAGTGGAATTGCCTCTGGGTACCTGGTGGCATGGTCCACCACCACCAGTATGAATCTGTGCCCAGATGCTGTAGGGGGATCCATTGGACCAACAATGTCAATCCCCACTCTTTCAAAGGGCACCCCCACCACAGGTAGTGGTATTAGGGGGGCCTTTGTGGTACCACCTGCTTTGCCACTTGCTTGGCAGGTTACACAGGAGCGACAAAACTCCTTTGTATCTTCTGACATGTGAGGCCAGTGAAAGTGACAGACAAGTCTGTCCCATGTTTTGTTCTGGCCTAGGTGTCCTGCTAAGGGAATATCGTGTGCCAAGGTAAGAAGGAAGCCCCTAAATTGCAGAGGTATGACCAACCTCCTGGTTGTACCAGGCTTGGGGTATCTACCATCTGAATAAAGGAGCCCATCATCCCAATAAACCTTATGGGTACCTTGAGCATTCCCAGCAGCCTCAGCAGCAGCCTGCTGTCTGAGGGGTTCAAGAGAAGGACAGGATAACTGAGCCTGCCCCAAGTCTGCCCTAGAAGGTCCCCCTGTCCCCAGAAACTCAACCTGATCAGGTTCAAGCTCTATAGGGACAGTTCCTTCAGGGGTCTCAGAATCATCTTCCTGTGAAGGCTGATCTTCACTTGTAGGCATTTGGGAAGGCACAGCCTTTGCCCTCCTGTTCCTTGTCTTGGAAGATACTTGGTCCATTGTTCCAGGATCCAAGACCTGAGGTTCAGAGAGGCACTTTTTGGCCTGTGACCTGGTCACAGCAAGGACATGTGATGATATCCCTAACATCTCTGCATGAGTCCTGTACTCAACTTCTGACCATAGAGAGCTCTCCAGGTCATTGCCCAACAAACAATTCAATTCAATTCAATTAAATCTTTATTTCGACTTTTTCAGCCATAAAAGATACATATAAAACAACGGCCTAGCACACAGCAAATAAATTGCATATACAGGTTAAAAAGAGAATAAAAAAAACATCGTATTGTAAAATGCTAGTACCATTTCCAATAAAATACATGATAAAAAAGTGTCACCAATTACATTTTTCCTCAAAGTGCAACGTCATACACCATATTAATTAACAGAGATATTTACATAATTTATCTGCTCATAATGGTTGACCAGCCCTCCTTCTTGCATAGTGAACTGACAGGAGAAATTTGCTAATGCTAAATACAACAATTTGTAGGGTATTTGTCTTTGCAATCCTATACGCCTGGGAGCATGTTCTTATTCCTAAAATATTGCACAAGGCTTTGATCCATTTTTTCCTTGCTTTGTCATACGCTGAGCAGAAAAAAAGGATATGTCTCTCGTCTTCCATGTGCATGCCTGGGCACATTACACACTTCCCTAATGTAGGGTCAACACCGTCCCCATTTTTCCTAGTCCAGCGTTCAACATTACAGCTTGTCATAAGGTTCCCATACCTAAACTTCAAAAATAGGGACTTAGCGAGCAGTGGCTCGATCTCGTCCAAAAAAGTTTCAAAAAAAGGCTCTTCCTTGAACTTTAGGAAGTTTTGGGTAAGGGATCCGATACTGTTACCGCTTACTAGACGGGTTGTGATGAAAGACCAGAATATGTGTTTTACCATGAGTTTTGCATTAGACGGTAACCCTTCCGGGCATTCCCAAAACTGTGATAAGCCCAGGATAAAGAACCATTTTTTTACATGCCTAAGCCATACAATGGAATGCAGGGAATCAAGACCCAATATCTCCTGGAGTCCTTTCCTATAATCAATTAGTTCAGGGGTTGACCATAGACGTACCCAAAACATTAATGGCCTTAAAGTAGCATAGTTATCAGTTCTTTTAAAGTTCAAATCCATTTGAAGTGGAATCAATGGGGTGCTTTTAGGGACCCTTACGATTGATCTCATGAATCTATTATCAGGCCCATAAAAGCTTTCTTTCGACCAAGCTCCCCATATCTCTGCCCCATAAAGGGCAGCAGACTGTGTTTTGAATTTGAATAGCTCAAGTGCAGGAGTAATACTTTTACTTGAGCAATTTTTTAGTTTACTGATAATTGGTCTGACGTTGTGGGCATATGACATCTTACTTTTTTCTATTTGGTTTTTCCATGTTAGATTCGAATCTAACACTACACCCAAGTAGGAAAAGTTGTCCACTATTTCCAAAATTTGGCCATCCAAACTTAAGGTCCCCCTGTCAGGCTTGGGTGGGTTTAGAGCCATACATTTAGTTTTATTAATATTTATCTCTAGGCCCTTCTTAATGCAATATATGCTGAAGGAGTTCAAAAGAGTTTGCAGACCCTTCTTGGTTTGTGATACCAAGATGGTGTCGTCCGCAAAAAGTAGTGCCGGCACCAACTCCCCACTAAGTTTTGGTGAATCATTGGAACTACTGTTCAGATAATCAGGAATGTCATTTACAAAGAGCGAAAATAAAGTGGGTGCCAGGACGCATCCCTGGCATACTCCACGCTCTATGGGAATATCGCGTGTCAATTCTCCAGATGGTCCCCACCTGATATTTGCATGGTTCCTATCATGTAGATCGATTATTTGAGCCAGGAGGCATCCAGGAAGACCAGCTTCACTGAGTGTTCTCCAGAGCAGATTACGAGGTACGAGGTCGAAAGCCGCCCTCAAATCCACGAAGGCGACATACAAACGACCCTTCCTGATAAGCACATACTTCCAATATAAACAACAAAATCTAAACACCTGGTCTATGGTGCTGATCTTGCCCCTAAACCCAGCTTGTAATTTGGTAAGTATGGCATTTTCCTCGATCCAATCATTCCTTCGAAACAATAAGTGTTTGGAGTAAAGTTTTTGCAAAATATCCATCAAACTAATTGGTCTATAGTTCGAAGGAACCGACCTACTGCCCTTTTTGAATATAAGAACAACCTCCGCAGCGCGCCAGCTGTCTGGAAATTGACAATTCATAGACAGGGCATTGAACAAGTGATTTATATAGGGGGCCCAAACTTCCACCTCGTGTTTATACAAATCACCTGGAATTTTGTCGGGGCCAGGGGCTTTGCTACTTTTTAAATCAGCAATGGCTCTTTCTGTCTCACTAATTGTGAAGTTCATACACTCAGTTTGTGGCGAAGACCAAGTTGTAACATCAGTCCCATCGTCATATTGTTTATTGAGAGATGTGAAGTGATTTACCCAGGTCAACTCATCAAGAAAAACATCCTTCACAACTCTACCTGCATGGGACCCATTGGCCACCAACCTCCAGAACCCCACATTATCTTTTGCCTTAGCTGCAGTCAGCATCTCTGCCCAAATTGACTCCTCCCATCTTCTTCTTGCGCTATTTTGGGTAGATTTATAAAATTCCCTAGCCACTCTCACATCCTCCTTCGATTTATTTTTTATTGCCACCAATAAATCCCTTTTGGCTGCTCTACAAAACTTGTCATACCATAGTTTCCCATGGCACCCCATTCTCACATTTTGGTGTTTTTTTTTCGGCATTTTTGTCAGACATATTTTTAATTTTTCAAAAAATACATGGTGGAGTTCGATGAAACTATCATAGCATTCGGGCAAGAACATTTGATCATCTAAAGACCCAAAGATTGAGTCAAAGGTTGAGTATACATTTGCCAGTGCGTTTTCGTGATCAAGAACTTGGCACCATTTCAGCGCACGCCTATTATTACTGACATGGTGCTCATCACATGAATTTAGGTTAGAAACCTCAGCTGTTACATAGGAAGGTATTTCACTGAACAAAGTACCATCAACCAATAATTCTAGTGGGTAGTGATCGCTCTCACCCCTAATAGACACCACAAAATCCAACATATATTGCCAGATGCTTAGTGAAACAAATATAAAGTCCAGATTACTTGTCATATTGGACCTTGCAAACGTGGGGCATTTTGACAGATCAGAGGGGAAACGACCATTACATGCTCTGAGATTATGATCGATTGTTAAACCTACCAATTGTACGACCAATACAGAGCAGTTAACAAATTTTGTGCTCTCAAGTTAGGGGATGTTATTAGCAAGGTCTTCCTCCTCAAAAATGTCCACAAGTCCCAGGACGGGTTCGAAGTTACAATTAATATCTCCACCCATGATTACTGGGACCTCACTAACCACCCTTTTTAAGAAGTCGTCTAAGACTTCGATAGTGGGGGATTTTTTAGAGTGCATGGAAGGTCTATTATAGATATTAATCAAGTAACATTCTTCATCTTTTGCAGATGTAATTTTCAAAGCCAGGATGTCTAATGAACCCGTGTCAATTATTTCGATCTTAATTTTCAATGTGACTTTGGCCCATATGATAAGACCCCCCGAGGGTCTTCCCCTACCTGCTTGGACAGCCTCAATACCATAAGTTTTATACCCCATCCTGTGTGGTATATCTATTGCCCAGGTTTCTTGCAAAAAGCAAAAATCACAGGAGTCTATGTATTCTGCCCATTCTGGGTCCCTCAGATTTTTACGTACCCCAGCAATATTCCAGGGGATAATAATAAGCAAAGAAGATTTTACCCCATTTGTACTACAGATAGGATTTAAAACCAATTCTGGTCCTATCGTTGGGTCTTTGGCTATTCCATCTCCATGGTACAGGACTGGATCAGATGGCCAGTCCACTACATAATTAGATACAGCATCAGCTAGAACAATCTGATTATCCCCACAGTTATTCATACTAGACGCAGTGCCGTGCTGCATATCTAAAGGCCCGCTTATGACTTGACAATCCTTAACACCCTCTCCAACACGAGTCATTGCTTTTTTATTGACAGACTTACTAGAGATACCATCGGTACCAACTAGGCGATCATTGGTGTATCCAATAGGGGGCCCATTTCTCTGTATTCGGAGTCAATCGACTCCATCCAGAGGGCTGAACCTATTGTAGGTAGAGGCACCATTCCACCCAATCCCAGTGCCATGTCTGCCATGTCGCATACCAGGCATGGAACGGTAGTTAACCGTGGTCCAGTTACCTCCGTTGTTCACATGCCTTAAGGAGGGGTAAAAGGGCGTCAGGGGCCTAACTTCAGGCATGGGGCGGTAATTAACCATAGTCCAGTTACCTCCATTATTCGCATGCCTCAAGGGGGGATAAAAGAATGTCAGAGGTCTTACTTCAATGGATGATGTGCCTGCATAAACGGTTTGTGAGCAGATATATTGGGCGGTAAGAGAACCCTCAAAAGAAACAACAATACAGTCTCCCTTAATGGTTTTATGTGTGGGGCCAATCCACGGTACCCTTCTTACCATAAGGATTTTACTTTTAGTGTCATTTGAAATGGGCTTATTCTTGTTTAACCAATGTATTACCTTATTTTTCAAGGACAAAAAATTCTCCTCATATTGGTCATCTAACTCAGGAACCCCGGTTAGTACAATTACAAAAGGACTTGCATCGGGTGGAAGATCTATAAATCCCCCCCTAGGAATCTTACTAGATTGGGCGGAGTGATCATTTTGAATAGTCTTTTCTGTTGTTTTGCTCGATGAAGTCACCCTAGGGGTAGATACTGCACATACAGGGGGTTTGGGAACAGTCAATTTATTAGGACATACGTTTTTTGTACCCACAGTTCCTGTATTAGCTACAAGGGCAGGACCTTTACCATTCTGAGTATTTGCATTATTATCTTTTGGAGGAGCCAAAGGGGTAGCAGAGAAAGTAAAAACTTGGGTCACTCCGCGATCAGGTATTTGAGGAACACTTGTTAAAGTAGTTTGTGTGACACCCATATTTGTTGTAATAGGCACGGGGCAAATGGAAACATGAGAGCTGCTAGTGGCAGCATCTGGGGGCTGTGATTTTATACCGCAAGTGTCTAAGCTGATACTAGACAAGGTGATTATACTTTTCTCCAGTTCCATTAATTGGTTTTCAATACTAGATAGCCTAACTTCGAGTGGCCTTAACAACTTTTTTAGGGTCTCCCATACAGTTTTAACAAAGTCCTCCCTCCCCCCCTCCGATTCTAGCAGAGATGTATCTGTTTTCTCTGCCATTGCGGCATCCTGCACATCAATGTTAATGACATCTGCTGTACTATTAGTTTCCTTCACATAACATGCGTTAGACAGCTCTATACTGGGTAAACACTGAAAAGATGGATCATTCGTACCCCCCTTCAGGTTTGAACCAGCTAATAAACACTGGCTTTGCGCCACTTTAGCTTTTTTCCTAAGATACGTTGAACCAAACGTACATTTTCTCTTTAGGATTGGCGTTACCTTAATGGGATACAAAACTTTATTGATGTCCTCAATGGTTTTGATGTCTTTGGCAGCAATGTCCTTCGGTGTCGTATCCATTTTGGGTGATACTTCAGGTATCGTCCTATCTGGCGTTTCCTCAGAACAATCCAGTGAGACATTAACAGATGGCAAGACTTCCTCGGGAACAGGGTGTACCTCAACCGGAATAACAAGTGATTTGACAGCAGTGGAACGATCCGGAGTCCTAGCTAAGGCAATACTACCCAAGGATGATTTTTTGGCCAACCCTAGATCAATGGAGAGTCTCCTTGCTTCCTCCAGCTCCAAGGAAACTCTATGCTGGAGTTTGGAAATTTCATTATCAATACTTGTGTTGGTCCTTGTAATAAAGTCATCCAAAGGTCCCGTGACTTTTTTAACTTTTTTTGCCATGTGGCGAGTCACACGTGACGACATTATTAGAAAAGGTGCCCTAGTCAAAATGATGGACCATAATAATTGATGCCTAAAATACAATAAAGCAACCACACAACCAAGAGAGGTGGCCCGGTCCGGTCTCTCACGGTCTAGAACGGGCTAAAACGGGCCCGCCCTTGTCCCGGGCTTCTCCCGGCGCCCTCCCGCGCGCTCCCGCGCAGCGGGTAGGGTCACTTGTTAATATTGGCTACTTGTGAGAGGGGCGGAGCGTGCAGGGAGAGCGGCCCAGGTGCTACCAATTGGGTCTGGCGGGCGCTCCTGGGACTTGAAGTCCTGCGCCCGCACTCGCTCGCAGCCCTGCACGCCTCCCCGCTGTCCCTACCTCCCAAACGGTGCAGTAGCCCACGGATACTGTTCTTTGTTGAATGAGCCCCCAAGGGCGAAGCGGGACCCGCGGAGCGGGTACCGCGAGCTGTGATCGCAGGTCCGGTAGAGAAGGTGAGAAACAGTAGCTGAAGCGCTGTGCCTTGATTCACAAACAAAGTGGTGACAAACATTCTACTGGGAGATCAGCACTAACCACAACCCTTTTTAGGCCAGTTACCCCTCCCCAGGAAAAGTTAACAATTGCCACACTATGTGTAGTAGTGACATTGCTGGCATTGGTCACCAGGTAATTATCACCTGATATGTACTGTCCAGGGTCCACAAAGCTAGGTGTCACCATAGTGACACTGGCACATGTGTCCCTGTATGCTTGAGCCACGTTTTCATTAATTAAAGTTGTCTGTCTGTACTTACCCAAATTATTGGGACTGACAGTAGAGGAGAAATCAATCTCCCCATCACAGATCAGAACAGCCTGTGTGGGGACTCTGACTAGGTCAGAATCTCCATCAGTTCCCAAGGTGATACCCACTACCCCCTTAGTCTGTGGTCCAACACTGCCAGCTGTACTAGTGGGTGCAGGTGCCTTAGGGGCTGCAGTGTTGGTGGCTCCACCCTTTTTACAATCACTTGTCCAGTGATTGGTGTTTTTGCAAAAGCTACACCAGGGTTTTCTTTGAACTTCTTTCTTCTTCTTCTTGGAAGTTTGGGACCCACCCTCAGTATTAGTTTGGGGCCCTGTTGATGACTTCTGGTCTTTAGCTTTCTGCTCCCCACCCTTCTGGTCTGTTTTCTTTTGGTCACCACCCTGGTTCTGGTTCTGGTTCTTTTGCTTAACTCTGGTTCTAACCCATTTGTCTGCCCTCTTTCCCAATTCTTGGGGAGAGGTTAGATCTGAGTCAACCAAATGTTGATGCAACTGCTGGTTCTGACAGTTATTTAAAAACTGTTCTCTCATAAGCAAATTGTACAATCCTTCATAGTCTGTAACCTTACTTCCCAGCAACCAGCCCTCCAGAGCCTTAGTGGCACATTCAACAAATTCAGACCAGTCCTGAGTCTGTGTCTTCTGGGTATCTCTGAACATTAACCTGTACTGTTCAGTGGTTAAGCCTAACCCATCAATCAGAGCACTCTTCAGGACCAGGTAGTTTCTAGACTCCCCATCACTAACTGTGAGGAGTCTGTCTCGGCCTCTACCTTCAAAGGAGAGCCACAAGATTGCTGCCCACTGCTCCTGTGGAACCTGCTGTACTTTGCAAGCTCTCTCAAGTGCAGTCATCCACTTGTGGATATCATCCCCAGCTTTGTAGGGGGGCACAATCTTACTCAGGTTTCGATTGTCATAGGACCTGTCTTTATCCTTCTGGATAGTGCTGCCACCAGTGGAATATAATCCACTCTCTCTAGGCTGCCTTGCTCTAGCAAGTTTCTCTTTGGCCAGGGCAACTTCTAATTCTTGTCTCTGGATCCTAAGTTCAGCCTCTCTCGTTTCGTTTCGTTTCAAAAACTTTATTTCGATTTCATATAGAAACCATAAAAGTGTACATAAACAATTTTAAAAAGACAGTAGAATTAATCAATCACAATACATGTTTACATAGTTTTTCTTAAAACCAAATACCATCAATATCTGTTTCTAATCACCAGAGCTGATCTGATAAAATTTAAAACTGCATTACAAATAGGTGCGGTTGACAGGGATAACAAACAATCATACGCTTCTTTATAATAACGCGTTTCAAATGATTCCAATAATGGTTTAAGGAAAGTGTTTCTTGGTACTTTATACAAAGTGCAAAAAAGCAGAAGGTGGAGAGTATTTTGTGAAACCCTATTGTTGCAGGGGCAGTGGGGTAACTTTTCCCACCAACCCCCCTGCTTTGGGAAAGCGAACAGAAAGTGTAGGGTGCCAAGGTGAAATCTTGTAAGATAAAAACGCCATTGCGTGTTCATAATATATGACAGATAAAACTGGCGAGCTGGTTTTCCCCGTACACTTAATGCATGGTCATCTGTCTTAAAAGAACCCAAACTAATATTGAAAGCATTTTTAATAATCTCCTTGGCATCCCTACCAAGCAATTCGGGATTTGTAAACATTTTGCCTAAACCTATATTATAGAAAGTCTCTCTAACATATCGTAGCCACGGGATTTGGGTGTAATAATCAAGCTTAAGACAATCTTGAATGATATCTTTTGTTAATTTCAGATCTTCAGATTGCCAAACCTTAGCCCATAGTATTAAAGGGGCAACGTGAATAATATCACTTATAAACTCGATACCAACTTCTCCATGGCAGAATATATTAGATGTGCCCATTGGGACAGATAATAAACGTTTAACAAACTTGTTTTCCACAATTTGTATTTTTTCACATTTATGCGAACCCCAAACCCCTGCACCACAGGCCAAGACAGAAACACACTTGGCTTTATATAATGATGTAATTTCTGCTACACGTCGCTGGCCTAATTTACTAGCAAAGCGGAAAAGAGCTTCAGTTAACTGTGCAACCTTCTGAACCCGTGCTATCAGCAAAGGTTCCCAGCTCAATTTTTTGTTAAAGAGATTACCCAGATAACAGAAGTTATCCACTTTCTCAATAGTAGCGTTCTTTACCACATATTTCCGTGTTTTAAATTTTTTTTGACCACAGGTCATGGCAAAAGATTTAGTAAAATTAACACCTAATTCTAAATTGCCCATAAAAGTGTCAAAAGCATTCAGAGAAATCTGCATGCTATTGGGGGTAAGTGCCATTAAAACAGTGTCATCTGCATAAGACAACATTGGGATTCTTTTTCCATTTATCTTTGGAAAATCAGCAGATGTTTCTAACAAAAAGCCCTCCAAGCCATTTGTATAGACCAAAAATAAAAAGGGTGCTAAAATACATCCTTGTCGGACACCTTCAGTGGATAAAATAGGTTCTGATTTCTCTCCACCACGGCCATATCTAACCCTAACCGTTGTGGCAGTATGTAACCTGCGGAGCAGGGTGACCAGTGGTTCTTCAAAATCCATAGAGTCCATCATACGCCATAATTTTTCCCTACATACTGTATCAAAGGCGCTGGACAAGTCCATGAATGCCAAGTGTATAGAACCATTCTTGGCACCCATGTACTTGCCCATAATCAAAGCGAGGTTCAGACACTGCTCGTTGGTTCCTTTCCCTTTCCTAAAACCATATTGCGATTCTACCATTACCCCTGATGACTCAGCCCATGTTTCCAGCCGTGCCAATATCACCCTACCCATCAACTTACATGTTGAGTCTATTAGTGATATTGGCCTGTAACATCTTGGATCATACTTGTCACCCTTTTTAAAAATTGGAACCAAAACGGCCTCTTTCCATGAGGTCGGAATAGGGCCAAGTATTAGTGCCTTAAAAACATTCATGAGTAGAGGAGACCAAAACTCTCGATTACATTTAAAAAGATCTAAAGGTACTGAATCAGGGCCTGGGGCCTTTGAGGATGCCCCCATAGTCAGAGCTAGCTCTACTTCTGCAAGCATTATTGATTCGCTAAACTTCTTAGCTGAGTCCATATTAACGTAACAGGAATCATCCTCCTCCGAGGTAGCAGTATATAATATCTCTTTGGGATTAAAAATTTTGTTGTAATGAGTTACCCAGGTTTCCTCTGGTAAGTGAACTCAAATGGTATTTTCGTCCCCTGATTTTAAAAAGGGCCTATTTATTACTTCCCAAAAGAGTCTATTATCCCTTAAATCAACTGCCTTATCTAAATCTTCCCATGCTTTAGACTTCAGTTCATTTTTCCTTTTTTTAATTGCTTGCCTTTATTGTTTCCTAGCTAGTATGACCATATTTCTATCTCTAGGATTTTGACGCAAAGCTTTAGTTAAGATAGTTTGGGCTGCAGAACATTCTGCGTTGAACCATTTGGGCCCCTGATCTTGATTCTTCCCCCCTACCTTTACTAGTAAATGTGTAGCTACATTTTCCATTAGCTTCTCGAAGCTCGTGATTATATGGACTGGGTCGGGATTGGGTGATAGGCAGATATCTATCTGAGCCACATTTTCCTTAAAAATATCCATCTCCAGTTCCCTCACGGCTACTTTATTCCATTTCACTGTAATACCCTGATTCTTATTATATACTACTGGTTGTTCTTGATACGATTTTGGGTCAGAAGCAATGGTAAAACTCAGGGTTAGGGGGTTATGATCGCTAGCCGGGTTTACCTCAATTTTAAAATCATTTAAATGACTAAAAAGTCCCATGGATACTATTGCAAAATCAATTGTGCTTGTTCTGCCCCTTGTGCCCTGTAAGGTGGGTATATTCATATTACCCGAAAAATTATTCACATCGAGAATACATAAATTATTATTTATTAGGATACTGTTTATGGCCTCGCCTTGTTTTGTATGGGAAAAATGGGCCATAGGGTGGTCATTTAAGTCCATCATCCCACAGGCTCTGGACCCACTAAATTTACACAACTCACAATTAAAATCACCTAACCACATGATAAGGAGGGGGAAGACTCTGTTTCTCACTTTGGCAATCTCTTCCTGCAAATTATCAATAATTTCCGTTTTATTTGGGTCAAATATGTTGTAATACCAATTAATAAGAAGAACAGTTTCTATGAAAAGGTTCTTGATAGTAAATAATTGGTACCAAGGTCTTTCCACCACTAGGTTAACGATTGTTAGATTATGTTTTACAGAGATTGCTGTCATAAGTCCACCCTTAGCTCGCCCTGTATTTGATGGTATTGCTGAGGTGTTAAAAGCTTGAAAACCATCCACACTCAAATCCACTATGCTCCAGGTCTCTTGTAAACAGGCTAGATCAAAGGAATCTACAAATTCTACCCATGCCGGATCCTCCACCCTATGGGCAAAACCCGCTATGTTCCAAGAAAGTACACGGAAATTACTGACCTTCTCACAAGTATTACAAACCTTCTCACAATTACCCTCTTTTTCCACTTGCAATCTATCTGAGAAAAGGGCTTGGGCACATTGATCTGCCTTAGTTCCTATAAAGTTAGTTCCCAGATCAGCGACCTCATATACCTCATTTATGTGGGTATCCTTATCAACATTACCCACATCCAAATCCTCACCCATATTTGTAGCTCTACAAAAGACTGTGCTATCCCCCCATCTTGAGCCAGAGTCGCTTGTTCGATATTTAGTTAGAGGGAGTCAATCATTTAAGTTCAGTGGAGTCAGGGGGTAGAACATGTTTGACAATGGAATATTCAAGTCAAAAAACAAAAAGGTATCTGTTTCCAGATACCTAAGAGCCTTTCTAGGAGGAAGACAGCCAGTACTCAATTGGGTTGGCTGTTGGGATTGTGTATAATGTATAAAAAGGAAAAAAAATTCCTTTTTTAGGTGTCCCCTCACTCACCGGGGTTGCCCCACGGTGACATGCTTCATCATTGGGGCCATCCCAGTCCTCTACGGGCTGGGGCGTGCTACAACTTGCGGAGTTACGTAGGAGCACTTAAATGGACTATGTGTGGTGCATGTGTAATTGTGGGGAGTGGACTATGTGATGAGTTTAAAAATTACCTGCCCAGTAGGTTACTAATAAACTTTATTCTGACCTCTAGGTGGTAGAATTAAAAACGGGGTGGGGAGATAGGCTGTACTAAACTTGATGTGTCCAGATGTACCAATCAACTCCTAAGTCGACATGTTTCGTGCATACCCCAAGCACTTCTTCGGGACTACACAGGGACCAGCCCTGTGTTCGCCACTCCTTAACTCTGTCACTGAGATATTTACAAAAAGATTATAAACTGCAGCAAACTCTGCTAAGTGCATGCGTTTATACCTACGTATTTTGTTCCAAAAACACGTGGTTCCTGAAAGATAGAAAACAACTTTAAAAATCACGGGGTGATTAGCCCCATTACTTATCACACACAGTTCATTGCAGAAGTGGTGTATTCTGTGAAATTCGGAAGCGGACTCAGTGGCCGTGCTTGTTTTCATGCACAAAAACGTGATTTTCTCGAACGTGGTTTTTAAAAAAAAACACCTTTCTTAGTGTCACACCCAATCATTCAACAGTCATACACACTCAAACATACTTTTTTTGAGACCTAACTGGGCCCCATGGAGTCGGAGGGGTATCAGTATCCTAGCAACTCTAAAGGGGGAGAAATAGAGTTGTTCAGTTGCCCAGCACTACTCGTTTTGTTGGCGGTGTTCCGTGTCCACATCGGCAGTCCTAATTACCATATTGTCACTTACTTGTGCTCAGGTTACCTCCTGCATTCAGGCACCTACTCTGTCTCCCTCCGGTCCGAATGTTATCGGACTTGGGGTTCCGTGGTGTTTATATGTTGATGCAGTTCGCGGTTTCCCAGTGTTGGCGCGAGAACGCCCTTGCGCAAGCTAGAGCGTGTAGTTCTCTACCCGTGTCCCGCCAACGTGGCGGCCATCTTAGGGGTATCGATCTTCGCTCTTAGGTGGTTATCAAGTATCTAGCATGACAATTTTTGTATTAACACACCACTAAATAAATTTAGGGTGTTGGACGGGGTATTTGGAATATTATCAGGCTGTTAACCCGCCGAATCAAAAAAATCGAAAAAGGTGGTAAATATTTCGAAAATAAGGCTATGTACCGGGCTCGCTAGTAATACCCTCCGGATTTTTAGTGCGGAGAAACACAACTATCTAGTGATAGTTATAAGAACAAAATACAGTATTTCATCAGAAATTGTGACCATCCAGTGTTTGATTTAGGCAATCAGGATAAACTTCAGTATTTTGTCAGGGATTACACAGTTATTACCTTAGGGTGGTAATGCTTATACTCGTGAGACTTCAAGAAATTAACACATTCTGGGTCTGATCATTATGTTTTCCGCATTAGTTAATCAAGTGAACTGTCCCCAGGGAATATCATCATTCAATCCCACGATATGGGAACGGAGTCTGAACACCCAACGTTGCTCCTTTTCTAGCAATTTCTTTTCCATATCAGCATGTGGGGGTTGAGTTTCCAGCACTACCCAGCGCATATCGTTCGGTGTGTGTCCCTTCTCCAAAAAGTGTGTTGTCATTTTGGTGTTCGAGTGTTTGCACCTGAAGTTACTGCGATGTTCAACCATTCTGGTGTTAACCTTTCTGGTTGTCATCCCTACGTAATGCAAATTACACACACATGTGATCATGTAAACGACCCCTGATGTATTGCAGTTTGAGAAGTTTTTTAAGGTCCATATGAGGCCTGTGTTACAAGTCACCTGTTTTGTGGTTTTAGTCAGGTGGCACACACTACAGTTGGAACATGGATAGTGTCCAACTGGTAAGGGGTGCTGTCGTCGGACAGGGCCTTCCATTAATCTTGGGCGTGTGTGTACCATCAAATCCTTCAGGTTTTTCCCTTTCCGATGACTGAACATTGGTTGGGTGATGTTAAGACCTCCGCTGTTCAGTGTTCTCCAATGTTTTTTTACGATCTTTGTCACCTGCTGTGAAGCTACGGTGTATGTAGTGATGCAAATAGGTCTTTTCTCAGATGGATTTTGTGGTGGTTCCTTAGGTTTGGACTCCAACAATGAATCCCTGTTATTGTTGGATGCCCTTTTCTTAGCTTTCTGTACAATTTTTTTGGGGTACTGTCTGTGATATAGCTTGTCACATAGTTCCTTGGCCTGCATCTCATAATCACATTTTTCAGAGCAGTTCCTTCTTAATCTTAGAAACTGTCCAAAAGGCAGGTTTTCCCGAAGTTGGCGTGGGTGGAAGCTCTCAAAACTTAGTAGGCGATTTCTAGATGTTGGCTTAAAATGTGTCGTAGTTATTAGTATCCCTCTTTCAGCCTTAATGTTTAAGTCTAGGAAGACTAAATTCTCACGACTCATTGTTGAGGTGAACTTTAGAAAAGGGTCCTGCAGATTTAGCCAAATCAGGAACTCATTTGCCTCCTGCTCATTTCCATTCCAGATGAGGATGACGTCATCGATGTATCGTCTCCACATTTGGATTTTCGTGGAATGGGGGTTGTCTCTACTCAGAATCTTTTTTGTCTCTAACCAGTGCACATACAGTCCCGCCACGCTCGGCGCGAATGTGCTTCCCATGCTAGTTCCATGGGTCTGTTTGTATATGGTTTCCTGGAAGAGGAAGAAGTTCTCGGTTAGGGCAAGGCGGCAACATTCTAGCACTACATGTCTGGGTGTTTTGTAGTCCCACTGGTTTTCAAATAGGATGTCCTCCAGAATCTGCAGTGTCTCTCTGTAGGGCAAGCTTGTGTATAGGCTCTCTACGTCGAGGCCTATTAGTATCTGTGTGGAGGGGTCAAAAGGTAGGTTTTTTAGGAGGCATAGTACTGATTTTGTGTCTTGTAGGTATGTGTCTGTTTTCTGTACCAGCGGTCTCAGAAAAGCGTCTGCAAACTTAGACAAAGGTTCTAGTATTGATCCTATACCTGAGACGATAGGTCTCCCAGGTGGTTTTTCCAATCTTTTGTGGATCTTGGGGATAGTATAAAAGTACGGGGCCCTTGGGTGCTTGTTTTCCAGAAAGTCAGCTTCCTTTTTAGTTAGCCAGTCGTTAACCAGACATTCTTCCACCATCCGAGCAATCTCGATTCTTAGGCGTTCCGTCGGGTCTGCCCTCAGAACCTCATAATTCCTTTGGTCTGCCAGTAATCTTAGGCATTCAGTCTCATAGTCTATTGAGTTCTGTATCACAATTGCCCCGCCTTTGTCGGCTGGTTTTATTGTGATTGCGGTATCATTGGCTAGTTCGTATATGGCTTCCTTTTCAGCTTTACTGGTATTATAGAACGTATTCAAAGCCCTAGTGTCCAGATCCATTACCTCCTTTAGGATTGCCTTTTCAAAAGCCAGTACCTCAACTGGTAGGCTATTCGCAGGGGGGGTGAAAGATGATTTTTTCTTAAGTCCTGTGTCACTTGCAGTTCCCATTGGTTGTGGTTTATCTTTGAAAAAGACTTGCAATTTGATGCTGCGTACAAATTCTTTTAATTCACAATACAGCTTGAATTTATCCACGGTTGTGGTCGGGACAAAACCCAAACCTTTTTCCAAAACTCTCTTCTGAACCGGTGTCAAAACTTTGTCAGAGAGGTTTACCACTAGGCTTAAATGTTGCTGGTTGATGGTGTTGTTACCGGTCCTTGGCTCCTTGTGTGTGTCCTGTTGGTTTCCAGAGGTTGGGCCCATTGGACTTGCTGCCCTCTGGTTTTTCCTCGGCCTGGTCTCTTGTTCAGTCATCGGAAAGGGAAAAACCTGAAGGATTTGATGGTACACACACGCCCAAGATTAATGGAAGGCCCTGTCCGACGACAGCACCCCTTACCAGTTGGACACTATCCATGTTCCAACTGTAGTGTGTGCCACCTGACTAAAACCACAAAACAGGTGACTTGTAACACAGGCCTCATATGGACCTTAAAAAACTTCTCAAACTGCAATACATCAGGGGTCGTTTACATGATCACATGTGTGTGTAATTTGCATTACGTAGGGATGACAACCAGAAAGGTTAACACCAGAATGGTTGAACATCGCAGTAACTTCAGGTGCAAACACTCGAACACCAAAATGACAACACACTTTTTGGAGAAGGGACACACACCGAACGATATGCGCTGGGTAGTGCTGGAAACTCAACCCCCACATGCTGATATGGAAAAGAAATTGCTAGAAAAAGAGCAATGTTGGGTGTTCAGACTCCGTTCCCATATCGTGGGATTGAATGATGATATTCCCTGGGGACAGTTCACTTGATTAACTAATGCGGAAAACATAATGATCAGACCCAGAATGTGTTAATTTCTTGAAGTCTCACGAGTATAAGCATTACCACCCTAAGGTAATAACTGTGTAATCCCTGACAAAAATACTGAAGTTTATCCTGATTGCCTAAATCAAACACTGGATAGTCACAATTTCTGATGAAATACTGTATTTTGTTCTTATAAGCTTAAAACTATCACTAGATAGTTGTGTTTCTCCGCACTAAAAATCCGGAGGGTATTACTAGCGAGCCCGGTACATAGCCTTATTTTCGAAATATTTACCACCTTTTTCGATTTTTTTGATTCGGCGGGTTAACAGCCTGATAATATTCCAAATACCCCGTCCAACACCCTAAATTTATTTAGTGGTGTGTTAATACAAAAATTGTCATGCTAGATACTTGATAACCACCTAAGAGCGAAGATCGATACCCCTAAGATGGCCGCCACGTTGGCGGGACACGGGTAGAGAACTACACGCTCTAGCTTGCGCAAGGGCGTTCTCGCGCCAACACTGGGAAACCGCGAACTGCATCAACATATAAACACCACGGAACCCCAAGTCCGATAACATTCGGACCGGAGGGAGACAGAGTAGGTGCCTGAATGCAGGAGGTAACCAGAGCACAAGTAAGTGACAATATGGTAATTAGGACTGCCGATGTGGACACGGAACACCGCCAACAAAACGAGTAGTGCTGGGCAACTGAACAACTCTATTTCTCCCCCTTTAGAGTTGCTAGGATACCGATACCCCTCCGACTCCATGGGGCCCAGTTAGGTCTCAAAAAAAAAAGTATGTATGAGTGTGTATGACTGTTGAATGATTGGGTGTGACACTAAGAAAGGTGTTTTTTTAAAAAAAACACGTTCGAGAAATGCACGAAAAGAATCACGTTTTTGTGCATGAAAACAAGCACGGCCACTGAGTCCGCTTCCGAATTTCACAGAATACACCACTTCTGCAATGAACTGTGTGTGATAAGTAATGGGGGTAATCACCCCGTGATTTTTAAAGTTGTTTTCTATCTTTCAGGAACCACGTGTTTTTGGAACAAAATACGTAGGTATAAACGCATGCACTTAGCAGAGTTTGCTACAGTTTATAATCCTTTTGTAAATATCTCAGTGACAGAGTTAAGGAGTGGCGAACACAGGGCTGGTCCCTGTGTAGTCCCGAAGAAGTGCTTGGGGTATGCACGAAACATGTCGACTTAGGAGTTGATAGGTACATCTGGACACATCAAGTTTAGTACAGCCTATCTCCCCACCCCGTTTTTAATTCTACCACCTAGAGGTCAGAATAAAGTTTATTAGTAACCTACTGGGCAGGTAATTTTTAAACTCATCACATAGTCCACTCCCCACAATTACACATGCACCACACATAGTCCATTTAAGTGCTCCTACGTAACTCCGCAAGTCGTAGCATGCCCCAGCCCGTAGAGGACTGGGATGGCCCCAATGATGAAGCATGTCACCGTGGGGCAACCCCGGTGAGTGAGGGGACACCTAAAAAAGGAAATTTTTTTCCTTTTTATACATTATACACAATCCCAACAGCCAACCCAATTGAGTACTGGCTGTCTTCCTCCTAGCAAGGCTCTTAGGTATCTGGAAACAGATACCTTTTTGTTTTTTGACTTGAATGACTGGAGGGCGAGCCGAGCTAGTAACCCTCTAACTCCCTTTCTCTTTTTCCTGACAATGGAATATTCCAGAATTCCCTAGGATCAGTCGGATAATGATTATTTGACTCAAAGTACAAATTTGGGTAATTTACTGTAGGGTGGAATCTGGAATTTCTATTTGTATAATTGAAAGTTGGATTTTTTATGGGTGGTTTCTGATAATGGTTAAAATTTAAACCATATCTCTGCCGATCTTTATTTGGTGGAAGCATCATATTTTCTGGGTAGAAATATGTCAGGCTTCGTGTGGAAACTCCACCCTCATTACTACCAACAAACCAATCATTTATATAAGATACCACCCTATGGTCCTTAAAATTCACTATAATCAGGTCACCATCTATATCCTTGGGGCGTATGCCTACCCATTGGCACCTCCTAACAGATACAATGTCCCCATTCAAATATGCAGGTAATGGTCTATTCATGCACAACCAATGAATCACTTTGTTTTTTAGACTTGTGTTCGGTTCAATATCCCCCTCCCCAACTACTGGGACTCCAGTTAAGACAATAACAAAACCATATGATTCTGGGGGTAATTGTATCGTATTTTTATATTGTAATTTAGCCTTGTTAATGTGCGTTGTTTTTGGGTTAGTTGCTTTATTACTTTCGGTAGGCTTCAAGACCACAGCAGATACTTTTCCTTTTTCCATGTTTTTTAAACCTGGAGTTACTTGTATATTTGATGAAGGGGGAGGGTTTTTATCAGCAGCTAATTTCTTTGATTTATTAGGGGAATTATGTTGACTAGAAGGTTTACTAGTATTTTGTTCTCTAGGCTTAATAGCCGGAGTAATTGGTGCTACATTCTCTGGGGGTATAGATTGGGGAAGAAGACAGTCTAACTTTTTTTCTAAACTTTTTAACCTTTCTACAAGCGGAAGGACAAGAGCTTTTAAAAATTTTTCAAGCGCTTCCAGCAGCTCGACATTAGAGCTTTTTTTGTCCTCCCCATCTACATTCCTTTGTGTTGTTTCTATTCCCTCTGACACCCTATCCCCCGTATCTACTAGCGAGGTTGATCTAGGCGATACCATCTCAGAGGGTTTCCATAGGTTAAGAGACCTATTTTTATTTTTTGTTCCCTTCCTCCTTCTTTTCCTTGCTGGGGAGGATACACCATTTTTACGCTTCTGACCATGATGTACCTTGATCGTTTCAGCGGAAGGGGGAGAAGGAAGCAATGAAACAACCTCTGTTTGTATCTTCAGGGGGGGGGGGGGGGGAATAACATTAATGTGACAATGAGTATCAATTTCCTGGGGTAACGGGGTGTTAAGATCTATAAGATTGTCTGATATTACCGTGGACAAGTCGCTCAAACTTGTCACCGTCATACCTCGGTCCCCCAGGGGTGGCTGATTTTCCTGAAAAATTAAAGGTATGCTATCTGTATTAAAAAGCTCTGCATCTATATCCGCCTGTTCTACTATGGATGCAGAAAGTATCCCTTTATTAACAGAAGAAGCCTGTCTTTTAAGTGCCTCAACAGATAAACGCCGTTCGGACCTTTTTTCCGCCAATAACAATTCACGGTCAATGTCCTTAGTGGCTTTAGAAAAGAATTTATCTAAAGGACCGAGTATGGAAATACTCACATGGTCAGGTAGAGATTTTGGGGTAGAAGCAGACATCCTTTAACAGAATATAAGGTAAAATGCAAGAGAGATTAAACTAACAGTATATTATTAAAAACAATAAGAACCAATAAGGGTAACAGATATGAGGGACAACAATTGACCCACATGAGATTCTAGTCCACTTATCAGAGCGGCAGCCCGGCCCGGCCTCCTACGGCCCCGGACGGCCACAGACGGTCCCGCCCTTGTCCCGGGCTTCTCCTGGGACGCTCCCGCTTAGCGGGTAATGACCTTCCCTTAAATAGGTAGTCCGTAGATTTGCAGGCGGGGCGTGGTGGCCAGGGAGAGCGGCCAGGTGACGAGAGGCGCGGTGTGCAGAGGCTTCTGGTATTCGAAGTCCTGCCCCGCAAGCTCGCAGCCCTGGACCTACACACGCAGCACAATCAGGCTTCCCAGTGACTCCGGTGCGCAGCGGGACCCGCGAAGCGGGTTCCGCAAGTTGTGAAGCAGGTAGAAGGGGTCCAACAGCGTCCTCGACCCTCAGCAACAGTCGGTAAAATATTCAATGGTATCCCAGCATATAACCCTTGATGGTTTTGTTAGGATTCTTGTAACCTATGCTATCTCTTGACCGGCGGGGAGGTGGGGGGTCACTATGCTATCTCTTGATCGGGTGGGATCCGGAGGGATCCTACCCAGAGTAATGCATTCATCACAGCCTTAGATTCAGTTTGGAGAAGTGACAGCCTCTATCACTGGCTCTTAACCCTACAAAGGCTAACGATATAAAGTAGATAGCGAATCAAACAACTAGGGATATAACATTCCCAGGCAATCGTACTGAAGGCTACCAATTCCAGTTCAACCAGGATGCTATCCAATCGAGCGGATACATTTCCACCAATAGTGTTCTTTCGAAACCGTAAGCACAACAGAGCTGACCATATTATATGCCGAGAGACAGAGCCAGTCCTGAGTCTGTGTCTTCTGGGTATCTCTGAACATTAACCTATACTGTTCAGTGGTTAAGCCTAACCCATCAATCAGAGCACTCTTCAGGACCAGGTAGTTTCTAGACTCCCCATCACTAACTGTGAGGAGTCTGTCTCGGCCTCTACCTTCAAAGGAGAGCCACAAGATTGCTGCCCACTGCTCCTGTGGAACCTGCTGTACTTTGCAAGCTCTCTCAAGTGCAGTCATCCACTTGTGGATATCATCCCCAGCTTTGTAGGGGGGCACAATCTTACTCAGGTTTCTATTGTCATAGGACCTGTCTTTATCCTTCTGGATAGTGCTGCCACCAGTGGAATCTAATCCACTCTCTCTAGGCTGCCTTGCTCTAGCAAGATTCTCTTTGGCCAGGGCAACTTCGAATTCTTGTCTCTGGATCCTAAGTTCAGCCTCTCTCATTTTGGCCTCATGTTCCCTTCTCTGAGGGCTAGTGAACTCCCTTCTGGAGTTACCATGAGAACCTTTAGAAACATGGGAAGTATTGGACTCACCTGAGTGATTTCTCCTCCTCCTCCTATGCTCCTGGTTAAGTCCATTTGGGGGTCTGAATGGGTTGGACCCACCTTCAGTCCCAAATAAGCTTAAGTTAGCCTGGTTAAGCCTGCTGACTAACACCTGGCTATCTCTATCATCATCAGAATCACTTTCTTCTACCTCCTCCCCCTCTTCTTCCTCAGGCTGAGAATTCCCAGGGGTCTGGTCTTCCTCATCTATCTGGATGACAGGGGTAGGGGCATCAGGGCTATCATCTTCAGAAGGAGAAACTTCCTCACCAGTCCCTGAGGTGCCTGGTTTGGAGTTCTTTAGAGCTTCAGACTGGTCTAATAGCTCTCTGAGGTGTCCTGCTGTAGGAGAAGGACCTGTTTTGATTCCTCTCATGGAACACAGTTGCCTCAGTTCCTTAAATGGAAAGGTAGCAAATTTGGATGGTGCCCCTGGAGGGTCACTCTCAACAGAGGTGGTTCCATTGGATCCCACTGCTCCAGACATTGCTCTAGTGTGGTGGATGTGTGGCAATCTACCTACACTGGTGTTTTCCTACAAAACCTATCTAGTAGTTGTAGTCAGGGTGTGCTACTCCCTATCCTCTACAACAACTAAGTTCAGTAGAACTTAAGTATATCTAGTCTTGTTTTAGTGTACCTATCAGGTACCTGTATGATCTTTCAAATGATATTTTCAAAGATTGTAATGGTAAAACAACAGCAAGCTCAGATCCCAATCCGCTGCTCACCAATGTGAGAAGTTGGCCTGGTATATGATGCTCACTAGTTCTAGTGATCACCTTGTACCATGCCAAGCAACCCTTATGGTGCAGGTTGTAAAGTCAACCTTATAGACAAGCTATCCTAGGGGTAGCATGGACTAAGCAGTCTTAGGCTAAACTCTGTAAAGGCATGTGAAGCAAGCTGTTTTACCATACACAATCCCTTGAATACCAAATGAAAGGACACCACACAGATATATATTGAAAATATATATGGATTTATTACTACAGTTATCCCTGATACTCTTTATGAGCACAGAAGCAAATGCGTTAAAACAAAACACAGTTTAAATACACAAAAGTTGCACAATATGGATGAGCCCTAGGGGCCACCTAAACCATACACTAAAATAGTGGTATAAGAACCACTATGGGGAATGTGAAGAGGCCTAGGGCCTGGGGAATCGCTGGAGCTGTTCGGGACTAACAGTGAAGAAGTCGGGAATGGCCCGCGGGACTCGGGTGCAGTGTTTAAAGTGCACGCACTCACCAATGCAAAGTCCATGGTGCGTAAAAAGTACAAAGTTAGTTAGAAAGGAACCTTCCGAGTGACCTAGAAAGCTTAAACTTTAGACACAGGCCCTAGAGGTGTGTACCAGTGTGGGAACACCGGCGGAGCTGAGTTACCTCACCCACAGGAAGCGGGTGCATAGGGTCGAAGTAGTGTCGGGTTTCGTCACGCAGGTCGATGGTGCTTGGAGCTGAAGATGCTGCAGGCGGCTCGATGTGAAGAGTTCCGGTGGATCCAAAGGTGGATCTGAAGAGGTGAAGACCTGAAAGCAGAGGGGACAATGTTCAAAGTCACTAGCCAGTGACTACCGTGGAACCAGAGTGGAACCAGGCGATGTCGGGTGCAAACAGGCATCGAGGTGTAGCTTCTCTCTGCAGCCACGTGGACACGAGGGGTCAAAGACGTCCAGGAGTCGGTCACGAGCTGTCCCACGCAGGCTTCTCGCTGTTGGCGGTGTCGGCAACTTGATTGAAGCAAACAGGCCTTGGCTAATGCAAGCCACGCAGGAATCAAAAAAGGCTTGTCACTCGGACCAGCAAGGTCAGAGCAGGTACTCCTTTTTACAGGAGCAAGGGCAAGTATGAAGCAACCAGACCCGCAGTGAAAGTTGTAGGTTTCGTCGCCAAGATGGCCGCTAGCCACGTAGCAAGTGGCCAGGATGGCGCGTCGAGTGGCACAGTGCAAAAGGGCCCCACGCAGATCGTGGAGATGCTGGGGGGCTGATCTTTGGTGCAAAGGCTGCTCGAGGTTAGGGCTTCTCAAACCCCAAAGCATAGCATCGAGGGTGCCTCTGATGCTGCGCAGTCAGCGTTTCGGGGGTCTTCCAAGATGTCCGGTCCCACGTCTCTCGGTGCCTCCACGGGTCCCTTCTTTGCAGGGACTGTGGATCGGGCGGTGAGAAGTCTGGGAGTCTGGGTCTTGTCAGGCTCTGGGCTCGGGCTCCGGCGGGAGGCGGCGGCAAAGCAGACGTCGAGTTGCTGGTTGGTGCCTGTGTTCACAGGGTGGTCACTCCTTGGCCACAAGGGAGATTCTCTTCCGTCTTCTGTGCAGCAGAATGTCGAAGTCCAGTCTTCTTCTGTATTTCAAGTTGATTCAGGATGATCTGAAGTCTCAGGACACAGCTCCCACTCTTATTCGAATCTGGGGGGCCGGATCACCTACTAGGTCCCTCCTCTGGGTGGGACCAGGAAGGGGGGTGGTTACACCCCCTTTCCTTTGTCCAGTTTCGCGCCAGGACTGGGGCTGGAAAGCCCCAGCACCGGTTTGAACTGGCCTATGCACAGGGACACCTTGTGTGCCCCAGGCATGTCTGATTCTATTCAGCCCTGTCCTACCCAATACACAAATTCCTGTCTGGAGTGGTGCTAGCACCTCCCCAGGCAGGAAACCCTTTGTCCAAGCTGCCCTCGCTGGAAGGACTCCCAGCAGCAGGAGGTCAGACTTGTGTCTGTGGTGGCAGCATCCATTTTGGGATGCTAAGGCTCTGTTTAACTTTAACCGGGGTTCAGGCTAGGTACATGTCGTGCCCCTCTAGAAGGGTGGAATGCTACCCCCGTCGCCAGAACTGGCGAGGAGGTAGTATTCCAATTCGTATGACACCTTACTCGACATGTTTTGATAAAGCCAAACCCAAGATAGCATTTAACCGCAAGGTTCATAATGCACTTAAGAGTATATGGTATGGCAATATCATGAAACAGCTAAAGGACATGGTTCCGAAAGCTGCAGACAGGCTCAGCTCATGCCAGAGCACCATCTCACATATTTCCAAGCACTCTGCCTCCAGGATTGATGAGGCCTTCCATAGGAGTGACTGATAGGAACATATGTGTCCATTTTAGGTTAGGTATAGGCATACTACACCTAAGTAAGGGGTGGTTACACCGACTTACCCCAGCTGAGTGATCAGCCAGTTGTGTCAAATATGGAGGTAAGGCCAGGGGTGGCACAATACATGCTGCAGACCCTGGTAGGCCTTGGAAGCACCTATGCCCTGGGTACCTGGGTACACTGTTACAGGGGCCAATAAGGTGAACCAGTTCCAATTTCGTTATGCACCTAAAGTACATGGGTAACAATTTAGAGAGAGAACAGCAGGCTGTGGGTCTGATTAGCAGGCCCACAGCCACATTAAGTCATAAACCAGTGAAGCAAAAAGCAAAAATTTGGGGTGACCATAGGATAGCAGACCCTACTCTCCTACACAACCCCCCCCCCAAACGCAGGGACATTAGACTAACCTTGACCAGTTGTGTCTTCATGTTCTAAGTGGAAGTACCTGGAGAGACCATCTGCATTACCATGGTCAGTCCCTGGGCGGTGCTCCACTGTAAAGTCCATCCTACGTATGGAAATGGACCACCTGAGTAGTTTGGGATTTTCACCCTTCATCTGATTAAGCCACAAGAGGGGATTATGGTCGGTCTGAATCTTGAAGTGAGTGCCAAACAAGTATGGTCTCAACTTCTTCAGGGCCCACACCACAGCAAAGGCCTCCCTCTCAATGGCTGACCAACGTTTCTCTCTGGGGGTCAGCCTTCTGCTAATAAAAGCAATGGGCTGGTCTTGACCATCTACATTAAGTTGTGAAAGCACAGCTCCCACTCCCAACTCAGAAGCATCTGTTTGGACAATAAACTCTCTGGAGTAGTCAGGACTCTTCAGGATAGGTGCAGAGCACATGGCCTTCTTCGGGTCATCAAATGCCTTTTGACAGTATTCTGTCCACTGAACCTTTTTGGGCATCTTTTTGGATGTCAGATCATTAAGAGGAGTCACAATGGACCCATAGTTCTTAACAAACTTCCTGTAGTACCCAGTCAGGCCCAAGAAAGCTCTGACCTGAGTCTGGGTAGTTGGAGGAGTCCAGTCCTTTATGGTCTGAATCTTACTCTCCAGTGGTTGAACTTGGCCTCCACCCACAAGGTGGCCCAAGTACACAACCTTACTCTGCCCTATCTGGCACTTGGTTGCCTTGATAGTGAGGCCTGCCTTTTGCAGAGCCTCTAGCACGTCCTTCAGGTGGACCAGGTGATCCTCCCAGGTGGAGCTAAAGATAGCAATATCATCCAGATATGCTGCACAAAAGTCATCCAACCCAGTAAGGACTTGATTCACAAACCTTTGGAAGGTGGCAGGTGCATTTTTCAAACCAAAGGGCATCACCACAAACTGGTAATGCCCACTGGGAGTAGAAAATGCTGTCTTGGCTTTGGACTCCTCAGCTAACCTGATTTGCCAGTAGCCAGCTGTCAAGTCAAATGTGCTCAAATACTTGGCAGAAGCCAATTTGTCTATGAGCTCATCTGCTCTTGGAATTGGGTGTGCATCTGTCCTGGTGACAGCATCGAGTCCTCTGTAGTCCACACAGAACCTCATCTCTCTCTTTCCATCTTTGGTGTGAGGTTTGGGGACCAGAACTACTGGGCTAGCCCAGGGGCTCTATGAAGGCTCAATGACACCTAACTCCAGCATCTTTTGCACCTCAGCCTTGATACAGTCTCTGACATGGTCAGGCTGCCTGTAAATTTTGTTCTTTACAGGAAGACTATCACCAGTGTCCACCACATGGGTACACCAGTTAGTCTGGCTGGGTGTCAGGGAGAACATATGTCGATATGACTGCAAAACCTGTCTACAGTCATGTTGCTGATGTTCAGTGAGGCTGCCATCTAAGGCCACACCATCAACTGAGCCATCCTCAGGGTTCTGAGTCAGCAGGTCTGGGAGAGGGTCACTCTCTTCCTCCTGCCCCTCATCTGTAGCCATGAGCAAGCCCATGTCTGCCCTGTCAACATATGCTTTCAGCCTGTTAACATGGAGCACACTGTGGGGGCTCCTGGAAGTTCCAAGGTCCACCAAGTATGTAACCTCTCCCTTTTTCTCCATGATTGTATGGGGTCCAGACCATCTGTCTTGGAGTGCTGCTGGGGCCACTGGCTCCAACACCCATACCTTCTGTCCAGGCTGGTACTCAGTCAGGACAGCCTTTTGGTCATGCCAGGCTTTCTGTAAGGCCTGGCTAGCCTCAAGGTTTTTGGATGCCTTCTCCATATACTCAGCCATCCTGGAGCGGAGACCAAGTACATAGTCCACTATGTCTTGCTTGGGCTTTTTGAGAGGTAACTCCCATCCTTCCCTCACCAGACATAGGGGTCCTCTTACAGGATGTCCAAACAACAATTCAAAGGGGCTGAAGCCAACTCCTTTTTGTGGGACCTGTCTGTAAGCAAACAGAAGGCAGGGCAGAAGGATATCCCATCTTCGCCTGAGCTTCTCAGGTAATCCTTTGATCAGGCCCTTTAGGGTCTTGTTGAATCTCTCAACAAGCCCATTGCATTGTGGATGATAGGGAGTGGTGAACTTATAGTTGACACCACACTCCTTCCACATAGCTCTCAAGTAACCTGACATGAAGTTTGCACCTCTATCAGATACTACCTCCTTAGGAAACCCCACTCTGGAGAAAACTCCAAGTAAGGCCCTGGCCACTACAGGAGCTGTTGTGGTCCTAAGTGGAATTGCCTCTGGGTACCTGGTGGCATGGTCCACCACCACCAGTATGAATCTGTGCCCAGATGCTGTAGGGGGATCCATTGGACCAACAATGTCAATCCCCACTCTTTCAAAGGGCACCCCCACCACAGGTAGTGGTATTAGGGGGGCCTTTGTGGTACCACCTGCTTTGCCACTTGCTTGGCAGGTTACACAGGAGCGACAAAACTCCTTTGTATCTTCTGACATGTGAGGCCAGTGAAAGTGACAGACAAGTCTGTCCCATGTTTTGTTCTGGCCTAGGTGTCCTGCTAAGGGAATATCGTGTGCCAAGGTAAGAAGGAAGCCCCTAAATTGCAGAGGTATGACCAACCTCCTGGTTGTACCAGGCTTGGGGTCTCTACCATCTGAATAAAGGAGCCCATCATCCCAATAAACCTTATGGGTACCTTGAGCATTCGCAGCAGCCTCAGCAGCAGCCTGCTGTCTGAGGGGTTCAAGAGAAGGACAGGATAACTGAGCCTGCCCCAAGTCTGCCCTAGAAGGTCCCCCTGTCCCCAGAAACTCAACCTGATCAGGTTCAAGCTCTATAGGGACAGTTCCTTCAGGGGTCTCAGAATCATCTTCCTGTGAAGGCTGATCCTCACTTGTAGGCATTTGGGAAGGCACAGCCTTTGCCCTCCTGTTCCTTGTCTTGGAAGGTACTTGGTCCATTGTTCCAGGATCCAAGACCTGAGGTTCAGAGAGGCACTTTTTGGCCTGTGACCTGGTCACAGCAAGGACATGTGATGATATCCCTAACATCTCTGCATGAGTCCTGTACTCAACTTCTGACCATAGAGAGCTCTCCAGGTCATTGCCCAACAAACATTCTACTGGGAGATCAGCACTAACCACAACCCTTTTTAGGCCAGTTACCCCTCCCCAGGAAAAGTTAACAATTGCCACACTATGTGTAGTAGTGACATTGCTGGCATTGGTCACCAGGTAATTATCACCTGATATGTACTGTCCAGGGTCCACAAAGCTAGGTGTCACCATAGTGACACTGGCACATGTGTCCCTGTATGCTTGAGCCACTTTTTCATTAATTAAAGGTGTCTGTCTGTACTTGCCCAAATTATTGGGACTGACAGTAGGGGAGAAATCAATCTCCCCATCACAGATCAGAACAGCCTGTGTGGGGACTCTGACTAGGTCAGAATCTCCATCAGTTCCCAAGGTGATACCCACTACCCCCTTAGTCTGTGGTCCAACACTGCCAGCTGTACTAGTGGGTGCAGGTGCCTTAGGGGCTGCAGTGTTGGTGGCTCCACCCTTTTTACAATCACTTGTCCAGTGAGTGGTGTTTTTGCAAAAGCTACACCAGGGTCTTCTTTGACCTTCTTTCTTCTTCTTCTTGGAAGTTTGGGACCCACCCTCAGTATTAGTTTGGGGCCCTGTTGAAGACTTCTGGTCTTTAGCTTTCTGCTCCCCACCCTTCTGGTCTGTTTTCTTTTGGTCACCACCCTGGTTCTGGTTCTGGTTCTTTTGCTTAACTCTGGTTCTAACCCATTTGTCTGCCCTCTTTCCCAATTCTTGGGGAGAGGTTAGATCTGAGTCAACCAAATGTTGATGCAACTGCTGGTTCTGACAGTTATTTAAAATCTGTTCTCTCATAAGCAAATTGTACAATCCTTCATAGTCTGTAACCTTACTTTCCAGCAACCAGCCCTCCAGAGCCTTAGTGGCACATTCAACAAATTCAGACCAGTCCTGAGTCTGTGTCTTCTGGGTATCTCTGAACATTAACCTGTACTGTTCAGTGGTTAAGCCTAACCCATCAATCAGAGCACTCTTCAGGACGAGGTAGTTTCTAGACTCCCCATCACTAACTGTGAGGAGTCTGTCTCGGCCTCTACCTTCAAAGGAGAGCCACAAGATTGCTGCCCACTGCTCCTGTGGAACCTGCTGTACTTTGCAAGCTCTCTCAAGTGCAGTCATCCACTTGTGGATATCATCCCCAGCTTTGTAGGGGGGCACAATCTTACTCAGGTTTCTATTGTCATAGGACCTGTCTTTATCCTTCTAGATAGTGCTGCCACCAGTGGAATCTAATCCACTCTCTCTAGGCTGCCTTGCTCTAGCAAGTTTCTCTTTGGCCAGGGCAACTTCTAATTCTTGTCTCTGGATCCTAAGTTCAGCCTCTCTCATTTTGGCCTCATGTTCCCTTCTCTGAGGGCTAGTGAACTCCCTTCTGGAGTTACCATGAGAACCTTTAGAAACATGGGAAGTATTGGACTCACCTGAGTGGTTCCTCCTCCTCCTATGCTCCTGGTTAAGTCCATTTGGGGGTCTGAATGGGTTGGACCCACCTTCAGTCCCAAATAAGCTTAAGTTAGCCTGGTTAAGCCTGCGGACTAACACCTGGCTATCTCTATCATCATCAGAATCACTTTCTTCTACCCCCTCTCCCTCTTCTTCCTCAGGCTGAGAATTCCCAGGGGTCTGGTCTTCCTCATCTATCTGGATGACAGGGGTAGGAGCATCAGGGCTATCATCTTCAAAAGAAGAAACTTCCTCACCAGTCCCTGAGGTGCCTGGTTTGGAGTTCTTTAGAGCTTCAGACTGGTCTAATAGCTCTCTGAGGTGTCCTGCTGTAGGGGAAGGACCTGTTTTGATTCCTCTCATGGAACACAGTTGCCTCAGTTCCTTAAATGGAAAGGGAGCAAATTTGGATGGTGCCCCTGGATGGTCACTCTCAACAGAGGTGGTTCCATTGGATCCCTCTGCTCCAGACATTGCTCTAGTGTGGTGGATGTGTGGCAATCTACCTACACTGGTGTTTTCCTACAAAACCTATCTAGTAGTTGTAGTCAGGGTGTGCTACTCCCTATCCTCTACAACAACTAAGTTCAGTAGAACTTAAGTATATCTAGTCTTGTTTTAGTGTACCTATCAGGTACCTGTATGATCTTTCAAATGATATTTTCAAAGATTGTAATGGTAAAACAACAGCAAGCTCAGATCCCAATCCGCTGCTCACCAATGTGAGAAGTTGGCCTGGTATATGATGCTCACTAGTTCTAGTGATCACCTTGTACCATGCCAAGCAACCCTTATGGTGCAGGTTGTAAAGTCAACCTTATAGACAAGCTATCCTAGGGGTAGCATGGACTAAGCAGTCTTAGGCTAAACTCTGTAAAGGCATGTGAAGCAAGCTGTTTTACCATACACAATCCCTTGAATACCAAATGAAAGGACACCACACAGATATATATTGAAAATTGTTGGACAGGCCGCATGATCGGGCTGCCCCCCTCCCCGCAATGGGACCGGGACCCTGGCTCTTCCTTCATCCCCAGCCAGAGTCCCCCACCGACCACCCGAAGTACCCTGCAATCCCTCCACTACAAGACACCAGCGCCGGACCCAGCTGTCCCGGGTCACCATCCACACCACGACATCGACCCGGCCGCCATCTTGGGGCACTGCAGCACGAGGCCGCGTGGCCTCCACTCGACCCTAACCCTGGGCCCGGCCGGCCCCGACATCGAGGCACCAACCTCCCCCCAGGAGGCAGAGTGACCACTTGGCGAGTCAATGGGAGAAGGAATCGTCAACGGCTCTCCTCCGCCAGGTGTCGATCACCCCAGGCCGCCCTGGGCGCTGGCTCCACCCCCCTGCTGGGTGTCTGGACTCCCTCATCCCGGACCTCCCGGCCCCCCAGGCGCGAGGGTCCGGACATCAAAGGGGACCAGACCTATAACTGGGGCAGGGCCAGACCAGGACGGCAGTTGTATCCTGGAGTCGAGAGACCCGAGAAGAACTCATCCGTAACTGGCCTGCTGGCGCTGCCGCGGCCCTCTGCCTCGAGAAACCATCGACTTGGCCTGCTGGCGCTGCCGCGGCCCTCTGCTTTGTGAGACTACCATCTTGGCCTGCTGGCGCTGCCGCGGCCCGATCCACAGACACTCCAGCTCGAGGATTGTGAGCTCGCCTCTTACCACCACCTGTACCGATCCGGTACCAAGACTGTCCCGCTACCCCCTTTTCCCTACAGAGACTAGAAGTGAGAGGACCCCCGGGTCCGAGATATCCTGTATCGCTAATATCCTTGCTTTACGAACCTTATATAAAGCATTGAACTCGACTTGGTGTGGTGCCTGTTTGTGGGGAGGGAGGTAACTTGTCTGTACGATCGCCGGAGACGGTCCCCCTCGGGGATCTCTCCCTCAGTGTCCGGCCGACCCTCAGGGTCCCCGTCTAACATTGGTGGCCAGCGACGGGATCCGAACCTACGCATAATCGTACAGAAAGTCACCCGACCCACGACACACGACCACCATGACAACAGAGAGCGGAACAACGGAGAAATTCCAGATGGAAAAATTGGAAGACTACAACCACCGAGAACTGAAGCAATATTGCATGGAACTTGGTCTCCCAACCACGGGTCTGAGTACGAAGGAAGACTTCAAACGAGCCCTAGAAGCCTGGGCGGAAACGGGTACGGCCGTACCCCGAACACAAACATCCGAACCGAGCCTCGCACCAACTAACGAAAGAGCGGGTCTCTCCCTGGAAGAGATCCGAGAAAGAGAAAAAACCAGACTCCACGAATTAGACCTAGCCCGACTTCGCCTGGATGGAGAACTCAAGCTGGCAGAACAAAAAATAACCCTGGAACACTTACGGCTCAAGGAAGAGCGAGAAGACAAGCAAAGACAGAGAGAGCTAGAGGAAAAGAGACTAGAGTACGAACATGAGCGCAATCTCAAAGCACTGGAGATCCAGAAACAGAATAAAGACCTCGGGCTCCCCGAACGACCGACCCCGTCTGCCTCGACCGAACCCAAGGTTCACATCCCCAAAGATGTCATCCGGGAATACCACAAGAACGATGATATACAGCAGTGGTTTAAAGCCTATGAGGTGGCAATGACCTCCCACCGGATTCCCCGAAGCGATTGGGGAGCCGGATTATGGGGGAGGTTTGTCAACGAAGGGCGGGACGCCCTGCTGCAACTCCCGGACCAGCTGATGACCTCCTACGACCACATGAAGGCCGCCCTCCTCACTCGATACGGGCTCACACCTGAGATGTACCGCCAACGGTTCCGCGACTGCAAAAGGATTCCGGGTACAACTTGGGTGGAGTACGTGAACTTTTTTAGCCGAGCCTTCGAGGGGTGGATCAAGGGCAACAAAGTAACCACCTACGAACAACTCTTTGACCTTATCGTATGGGAACACCTGTCGAACAACTGCTTCGTGGAGCTCCGGCAACACCTCCTGGACAGTAAGCTAACCGACCCGCGACAACTCGCCGTCGAAGCCGACCGGTGGGAAAGCACCCGAGTTGGCCGGAACGCACCCAGCGAATTATCCAGACCGTATCGCCCCCGAGGGGGAGGAGGAAGTCAGGGTCGGGGGAGAGACCCCGGCCCCTCGTCACCCCCCAGAAACCCCTCGACCCCGGTTTGCCGAGGAAGCCCTGCCATCCGGGCCGGTTTCCGGGCCAACATTACGTGCCACAGGTGCCAGCGGCCCGGCCACTACGCCAGTGACCCCAACTGCCCAAAGAACCCGAACACTACCCCCCGCCAAGTTGCAGCAGCGGCCCTAGGGGAAGAACTAATCCCGGACGACCAAGAAGAGTACGAGACCGATCCCTCTGAATGGGCACCCGCCGCCATGGCACTGGTCTGCTTAGGGGAGAGAGACATGATTCCGCGGGCCCCCCTTCCCGCCAACACACAGAAGTACGGTCAATGGGTCAACATTAATGGCCACCGGGCGGAAGCCCTCCGCGACACCGGGGCCAGTGTAACGGCGGTCCGACGCCACCTCGTCACTCCAGACCAAATCTTGCCGAACATTCTCTGCCCTGTCCGATCAGCCGACAACTCCGAAAGCCTATGCCACATGGCCTGCGTCCCCTTCGAGTGGGGAGGAGTAACAGGGATGTTAAAAGTAACTGTCCGCGATGATGCCCCCGTGGACTGCCTCCTAGGAAACGACCTTGAAAGCTCTCCCTGGGCAGCTGTCGAACGGAGGGAGCACCTGGGGATGCTTGGCCTCCCCGAATGGGTCTGCGTCACGACCCGATCCATGACCGCCCGCGCGGTCCCCAGCCCAGAGGAGCCCGAGTGGCCAGAACCTCCTCCCGCGCTCATCCCAGGGGAGGCCGCCCCAGAAGCCAGGCCATTGACCCACCCCGAAGAAGGATCCGACCAGCTTCGGGCCGTCCCTGACCTGGCACAATGGCGGCAGGAAGGAGGCCCCACGCAGGAACAATTCCGGGCCGAACAGAAAACCTGTCCCTCTCTCGAAGGACTCCGGCAGCAAGCCCTGGCCCAGAGCACCGGGGATACCTCGGGGGCCCACTGGATCTACTGGGACCAAGACCTGCTCTACAGCGAGCAGAAAGTTGCAGAACTAGGGGCCAGTCGGGTACTGGTGGTGCCCCTTCGCTTCCGAGACTTCCTCCTGAACTTAGCCCACGATGTCCCCCTTGCCGGACACCTGGGGCAGGATAAAACCTACGACCGCCTGGTGACCCATTTTTTCTGGCCCCACATGCGGAAGGATGTCACCAACCACTGCAAGGCCTGCCCCACCTGCCAGGCCAGCGGAAAAAGTGGCCGAAAAATGAAAGCACCGTTGCAACCCTTTCCTGTCGTCACCACCCCGTTTGAACGAGTGGGAATAGACATTGTGGGGCCCCTCGACCCTCGAACAGCCCAAGGACACCGGTTCATCCTGGTCCTTGTAGACCACGCCACCCGCTATCCCGAAGCCATCCCTCTTCGGACAGTGACGGCCCCCGTGGTGGGCCGGGCCCTGATGGGGATCTTCTCCCGGGTGGGGTTCCCCCGGGAGGTCGTCAGTGATCGGGGCACGAACTTTATCTCCAGATATATGAAGTCCCTCTGGCAACAATGCGGGGTCACCTACAAATTCACGACCCCCTATCATCCGCAAGGGAACGGACTGGTTGAGAGATTCAACCGCACCCTCAAGGGGATGATTATGGGTCTAGAAGAACCCCTTCGACGCCAGTGGGACGTGCTACTTCCATGCCTCCTGTTTGCCTATCGGGAGGTCCCGCAGAAGTCCCTCGGCTTCAGCCCCTTTGAACTCCTGTACGGGCACCCCGTCCGGGGCCCCCTCAGCCTAGTCAAGGAAGGTTGGGAGCAGCCTCCCCAGAAAACCCCCCCGGACATCTACAGGTATCTTCTGGCTCTCCGCAACCAGACCCGGCGGTTTCGAGACACCGCCAAAGCCAACCTCGAGGCCAGTCAGGAGGACATGAAGAGGTGGTACGATCAGCACACGTCCTCCATTGAGTTCGAACCTGGACAACAGGTCTGGGTGATGTCCCCGGTTGAGCCCTGTGCACTCCAAGACAGATGGTCCGGGCCCTTCAAGGTAATCGAACGCAAGGGGCCCGTCACCTATTTAATCGACATGGAGACTGCCCGGAACCCCCTACGGGTCCTCCATGCCAACAGGCTCAAACCCCATTTTGTGCGATCCGAACTCAGCCTCCTGATGGCTACCGATACGGGGACCGAAGAAGACTCCGAACCCCTTCCGGACTTACTGAGGGCCCTCGAGCAGGATGGCTCAGTGGAAGGGGTCCAGCTCTCCGAGGCCCTGTCCCCGGAGCAACGCCAAGACTGCCAAACGCTCCTGAGGCAGTTCGCCTCTCTGTTCTCCCTCACCCCCGGAGTCACCCCCTGGTGCCTCCACGATGTGGACACCGGGGACAGCCCTCCTATTCGACACCGAGCGTACCGCGTACCAGACCGGGTACGAGCCTGCATCCAGACCGAGGTGGCCAAAATGCTGACCCTAGGAGTGATCGAACCCTCAGACAGTCCCTGGGCGAGCCCAGTCGTCCTGGTTCCCAAGGCAGCTGCCCCGGGCATTGCCCCTGAGCTCCGGTTCTGCGTGGACTATCGAGGGCTGAATGCAGTTACCCGGACCGACGCTCATCCCATCCCCCGGGCAGACGAGCTAATTGACCGGATGGGGGCCGCCCGCTACCTGAGCATCTTCGACCTCACAGCGGGCTACTGGCAGATCGGCCTCACCCCTAGGGCCCAAGAACGATCCGCCTTCTCTACCCCAGACGGGCACTACCATTTTAAAGTCATGCCCTTCGGCATGAAGAACGCCCCGGCAACATTCCAACGGCTGGTAAACCAGGTACTGGCGGGCCTGGAAGACTTCAGCGCCGCCTACCTGGACGACATTGCTGTGTACAGCCACCAGTGGACCGACCACCTCCGCCACCTGCGGGAGGTTCTACACGCCCTCCAGCAAGCCGGGCTCACCCTCAAAGCCAGCAAATGCCAGGTTGGCCAAGGGTCCGTGACCTACCTAGGACACCAAGTGGGAAGCGGTCTGGTGGCCCCCCTCCAACTCAAGATTGCTGCCATCCAGGCCTGGCAACCCCCTACGATCCAAACGGAGGTCCGGGCCTTTCTGGGGCTCACCGGATACTACCGGCGGTTCGTGAAGGACTATGGCAGCATCGTGGGGCCCCTCACAGAGCTCACCTCCAAAAAGAGCCCCAAAACCGTCAACTGGACCCCGGCCTGCCAATCGGCCTTCGAAAAGCTAAAGACCGCCATGTGCACGGCCCCCGTGCTCCAGGCTCCCGACTACAGCCGGGAGTTCATTGTGCAGACGGACGCCTCCGATCATGGTGTGGGGGCCGTCCTCTCCCAACTCAACGCCGAAGGGGTCGACCATCCGGTGGTCTTCATCAGCCGACGCCTCTTGCCCCGAGAACAACGCTGGAGCACCATTGAGAGAGAGGCCTTCGCCGTAGTCTGGGCACTCAAGAAGCTCCGGCCATACCTCTTCGGCACCCACTTCCGGGTGCAAACAGACCATCGACCCCTGCAATGGCTGATGCAAATGCGGGGGGAGAACCCGAAGCTGTTGCGCTGGTCCATCTCCCTGCAGGGGATGGACTTCACGGTGGAACATCGTCCAGGCCAGGACCACGCCAACGCCGACGGCCTGTCACGCTTTTTCCGCCTCAGCGAGGAGAGTCCCCAGGAAGATGGCTGACTCTCCCCGCCTTCAGCTGGGGGGGACGCATGTTGGACAGGCCGCATGATCGGGCTGCCCCCCTCCCCGCAATGGGACCGGGACCCTGGCTCTTCCTGCATCCCCAGCCAGAGTCCCCCACCGACCACCCGAAGTACCCTGCAATCCCTCCACTACAAGACACCAGCGCCGGACCCAGCTGTCCCGGGTCACCATCCACACCACGACATCGACCCGGCCGCCATCTTGGGGCACTGCAGCACGAGGCCGCGTGGCCTCCACTCGACCCTAACCCTGGGCCCGGCCGGCCCCGACATCGAGGCACCAACCTCCCCCCAGGAGGCAGAGTGACCACTTGGCGAGTCAATGGGAGAAGGAATCGTCAACGGCTCTCCTCCGCCAGGTGTCGATCACCCCAGGCCGCCCTGGGCGCTGGCTCCACCCCCCTGCTGGGTGTCTGGACTCCCTCATCCCGGACCTCCCGGCCCCCCAGGCGCGAGGGTCCGGACATCAAAGGGGACCAGACCTATAACTGGGGCAGGGCCAGACCAGGACGGCAGTTGTATCCTGGAGTCGAGAGACCCGAGAAGAACTCATCCGTAACTGGCCTGCTGGCGCTGCCGCGGCCCTCTGCCTCGAGAAACCATCGACTTGGCCTGCTGGCGCTGCCGCGGCCCTCTGCTTTGTGAGACTACCATCTTGGCCTGCTGGCGCTGCCGCGGCCCGATCCACAGACACTCCAGCTCGAGGATTGTGAGCTCGCCTCTTACCACCACCTGTACCGATCCGGTACCAAGACTGTCCCGCTACCCCCTTTTCCCTACAGAGACTAGAAGTGAGAGGACCCCCGGGTCCGAGATATCCTGTATCGCTAATATCCTTGCTTTACGAACCTTATATAAAGCATTGAACTCGACTTGGTGTGGTGCCTGTTTGTGGGGAGGGAGGTAACTTGTCTGTACGATCGCCGGAGACGGTCCCCCTCGGGGATCTCTCCCTCAGTGTCCGGCCGACCCTCAGGGTCCCCGTCTAACAAAAATATATATGGATTTATTACTACAATTATCCCTGATACTCTTTATGAGCACAGAAGCAAATGCGTTAAAACAAAACACAGTTTAAATACACAAAAGTTGCACAATATGGATGAGCCCTAGGGGCCACCTAAACCATATACTAAAATAGTGGTATAAGAACCACTATGGGGAATGTGAAGAGGCCTAGGGCCTGGGGAATCGCTGGAGCTGTTCGGGACTAACAGTGAAGAAGTCGGGAAAGGCCCGCGGGACTCGGGTGCAGTGTTTAAAGTGCACGCACTCACCAATGCAAAGTCTATGGTGCGTAAAAAGTACAAAGTTAGTTAGAAAGGAACCTTCCGAGTGACCTAGAAAGCTGAAACTTTAGACACAGGCCCTAGAGGTGTGTACCAGTGTGGGAACACCGGCGGAGCTGAGTTACCTCACCCACAGGAAGCGGGTGCATAGGGTCGAAGTAGTGTCGGGTTTCGTCACGCAGGTCGATGGTGCTTGGAGCTGAAGATGCTGCAGGCGGCTCGATGTGAAGAGTTCCGGTGGATCCAAGGGTGGATCTGAAGAGGTGAAGACCTGAAAGCAGAGGGGACAATGTTCAAAGTCACTAGCCAGTGACTACCGTGGAACCAGAGTGGAACCAGGCGATGTTGGGTGCAAACAGGCGTCGAGGTGTAGCTTCTCTCTGCAGCCACGTGGACACGAGGGGTCGAAGACGTCCAGGAGTCGGTCACGAGCTGTCCCACGCAGGCTTCTCGCTGTTGGCGGTGTCGGCAACTTGATTGAAGCAAACAGGCCTTGGCTAATGCAAGCCACGCAGGAATCGAAAAAGGCTTGTCACTCGGACCAGCAAGGTCAGAGCAGGTACTCCTTTTTACAGGAGCAAGGGCAAGTCTGGAGCAACCAGACCCGCAGTGAAAGTTGTAGGTTTCGTCGCCAAGATGGCCGCTAGCCATGTGGCAAGTGGCCGGGATGGCGCGTTGAGTGGCACAGTGCAAAAGGGCCCCACGCAGATCGTGGAGATGCTGGGGGGCTGATCTTTGGTGCAAAGGCTGCTCGAGGTTAGGGCTTCTCAAACCTTAAAGCACAGCATCGAGGGTGCCTCTGATGCTGCGCAGTCAGCGTTTCGGGGGTCTTCCAAGATGTCCGGTCCCACGTCTCTCGGTGCCTCCACGGGTCCCTTCTTTGCAGGGACTGTGGATCGGGCGGTGAGAAGTCTGGGAGTCTGGGTCTTGTCAGGCTCTGGGCTCGGGCTCCGGCGGGAGGCGGTGGCAAAGCAGATGTCGAGTTGCTGGTTGGTGCCTGTGTTCACAGGGTGGTCATTCCTTGGCCACAAGGGAGATTCTCTTCCGTCTTCTGTGCAGCAGAATGTCGAAGTCCAGTCTTCTTCTGTATTTCAAGTTGATCCAGGATGATCTGAAGTCTCAGGACACAGCTCCCACTCTTATTCGAATCTGGGGGGCCGGATCACCTACTAGGTCCCTCCTCTGGGTGGGACCAGGAAGGGGGGTGGTTACACCCCCTTTCCTTTGTCCAGTTTCGCGCCAGGACTGGGGCTGGAAAGCCCCAGCACCCGTTTGAACTGGCCTATGCACAGGGACACCTTGTGTGCCCCAGGCATGTCTGATTCTATTCAGCCCTGTCCTACCCAATACACAAAATCCTGTCTGGAGTGGTACTAACACCTCCCCAGGCAGGAAACCCTTTGTCCAAGCTGCCCTCGCTGGAAGGACTCCCAGCAGCAGGAGGTCAGACTTGTGTCTGTGGTGGCAGCATCCATTTTGGGATGCTAAGGCTCTGTTTAACTTTAACCGGGGTTCAGGCTAGGTACATGTCGTGCCCCTCTAGAAGGGTGGAATGCTACCCCCGTCGCCAGAACTGGCGAGGAGGTAGTATTCCAATTCGTATGACACCTTACTCGACATGTTTTGATAAAGCCAAACCCAAGATAGCATTTAACCGCGAGGTTCATAATGCACTTAAGAGTATATGGTATGGCAATATCATGAAACAGCTAAAGGACATGGTTCCGAAAGCTGCAGACAGGCTCAGCTCATGCCAGAGCACCATCTTACATATTTCCAAGCACTCTGGCACCAGGATTGATGAGGCCTTCCATAGGAGTGACTGATAGGAACATATGTGTCCATTTTAGGTTAGGTATAGGCATACTACACCTATGTAAGGGGTGGTTACACCGACTTACCCCAGCTGAGTGATCAGCCAGTTGTGTCAAATATGGAGGCCAGGCCAGGGGTGGCACAATACATGCTGCAGCCCCTGGTAGGCCTTGGAAGCACCTATGCCCTGGGTACCTGGGTACACTGTTACAGGGGCCAATAAGGTGAACCAGTTCCAATTTCGTTATGCACCTAAAGTACATGGGTAACAATTTAGAGAGAGAACAGCAGGCTGTGGGTCTGATTAGCAGGCCCACAGCCACATTAAGTCATAAACCAGTGAAGCAAAAAGCAAAAATTTGGGGTGACCATAGGATAGCAGACCCTACTCTCCTACACTCTGCATTAGAACCAGTGCGTGGAGCAGGGGCTTGTAAGGGCTGAGTTGCTTCTCTGCATTAGAACCAGTGCCCGGAGCAGGTGCGGGTAAGGGCTGGGTTGCGTTTCTGCATTAGAACCAGTGCACGGTGTAGGTGCTGGGTAAGGACTGGGTTGCTTCTCTGCGTTAGAACCAGTGCGTGCAGTAGGTGTGGGTAAGGGCTGGGTTGTTTCTCTGCATTAGAACCAGTGCACAGAGCAGGTGCAGTTAAGGGCTGGGTTGCTTCTCTGCATTAGAACCAGTGTGCGGAGCATGAGCCGAGTAAGGGCTGGGTTGCTTCTCTGCATTAGAACCAGTGCGTGGAGCAGGAGCGGGTAAGGGCTGGTTTGCTTCCCTGCATTAGAACCAGTGCACGGAGCAGGTGCAGGTAAGGGTTGGGTTGCTTCTCTGCATTAGAACCAGTGAGCAGAGCATGTGCGGGGTAAGGGCTGGGTTGCTTCTCTGCATTAGAACCAGTGCGCGGAGCAGGTGCGGGGTAAGGGTTGGATTGCTTCTCTGCATTAGAACCAGTCTGCGAGCAGGTGGGGGAAGGGCTGGGTAGCGTCTCTGCATTAGAACCTGTGTGCGGAGCAGGTTCAGGGTAAGGACTAGGATGCTTCTCTGCATTAGAACCTGTGTGCGGAGCAGGTGCAGGTAAGGGCTGGGTTGCTTCTCTGCATTAGAACAAGTGTGCGGAGCATGTGCGGGGTAAGGGCTGGTTTGCTTCTCTGCATTAGAACCAGTGCCCGGAGCAGGTGCGGGTAAGGGCTGGGTTGCTTCTCTGCATTAGAACCAGTGCGCGGAGCGTGTGCAGGGAAGGGCTGGTTTGCTTCTCTGCATTAGAACCAGTCCACGGAGCAGGAGCGGGTAACGGCTGGGTTGCTTCTCTACATTAGAACCAGTGTGCGGAGCATGTGCAGGGTAAGGCTGGGTTGCTTCTCTGCATTAGAACCAGTGTGCAGAGTAGGTGTGGCATAAGGACTGGCTTGCTTCTCCGCATTAGAAATAGTGTGCAGAGCAGGTGCGTGTAAGGACCTGGATGCTTCTCTGCATTAGAACGAGTGCATGGAGCAGGTGCTTGTAAGGGCTGGGTTGCTTCCCTGCATTAGAACCAGTGTGCGGAGCATGAGCGGGGTAAGGACTGGCTTTCTTCTCTGCATTAGAACCAGTGCGTGGATCTGGTGCGGGGTAAGGACTGGGTTTCTCCTCTGCATTAAATCCAGTGTGTGGAGCAGGTGCGGGGTAAGGGCAAGGTTGCTTCTTTGCATTAGAACCAGTGTACCGAGCAGGTGTGGGTAAGTGCTGGGTTGCTTCTCTGCATTGGACGCAAGCTTAAGTACAATTCATGTTGTTCCTCCCTGATGCATATAAGATTGTGAGGTTATAACACCAGGGCAGTTTGAAACTTTTTCTGTGAATGTATGCCTTGTAAAACTTTCAAATTTTATGATTTACATTTTAGTTTTGTCTGTCCTATATTTTTGTGCAGGTCACAAAAAGATATATCTGTTTTTAATTGTGTGTTTATACTATTTTATAAATGTATTGTAAGCTTTTTTAATATCTCAATAAATTGTTATGTACTTTGAATGTTGTTTATATTCTTAATTTGAGGAGCAAAATTTCACTTTGTTATAGCTAATGTTTTAGCTTTCTGTGCACATTACCCAAGGGAATCAATCTGTTTCTTACTTCTCTGCATTAGAACCTGTGTGAGGAGAAGGTGCAGGGTAAGGACTAGGATGCTTCTCTGCATTAGAACCAGTGTGCAGAGCAGGTGCAAGTAAGGGCTGGGTTGCTTCTCTGCATTAGAACCAGTGCGTGGAGCAGGAGAGGGTAAGGGCTGGTTTGCTTCCCTGCATTAGAACCAGTGCATGGAGCAGGTGCAGGTAAGGGTTGGGTTGCTGCTCTGCATTAGAACCAGTGTGCAGAGCATGTGCGGGGTAAGGGCTGGGTTGCTCCTCCGCATTACAACCAGTGCGCGGAGCAGGTGCGGGGTAAGGGTTGGATTGCTTCTCTGCATTAGAACCAGTCTGCGAGCAGGTGGGGGAAGGGCTGGGTTGCTTCTCTGCATTAGAACAAGTGTGCGGAGCATGTGCGGGGTAAGGGCTGGTTTGCTTCTCTGCATTAGAACCAGTGCCCGGAGCAGGTGCGGGTAAGGGCTGGGTTGCTTCTCTGCATTAGAACCTGTGTGCGGAGAAGGTGCAGGGTAAGGACTAGGATGCTTCTCTGCATTAGAACCTGTGTGCGGAGCAGGTGCAGGGTAAGGGCTGGGTTGCGTCTCTGCATTAAAACCAGTGTGAAGAGCAGGTGCGAGTAAGGTCCTGGATGCTTCTCTGCATTAGAACCAGTGCGTGGAGCAGGTGCTTGTAAGGGCTGAGTTGCTTCTCTGCATTAGAACCAGTGCCCGGAGCAGGTGTGGGTAAGGGTTGAGTTGCTTCTCTGCATTAGAACCAGTTTGCAATGCAGGTGTGGCATAAGGACTGGCTTGCTTCTCTGCATGAGAAGTATTGTGCAGAGCAGGTGCGAGTAAGGACATGGTTGCTTCTCTGCATTAGAACCAGTGCCAGGAGCAGGTGCGGGTAAGGGCTGGGTTGCTTTTCTGCATTAAAACCAGTGCACGGAGCAGGTGTGGGGTAATTACTGGGTTGCTTCTCTGCGTTAGAACCAGTGCGTGCAGCAGGTGTGGGTAAGGGCTGGGTTGTTTCTCTGCATTAGAACCAGTGCACGGAGCAGGTGCGGGTAAGGGCTGGTTCGCTTCTCTGCATTAGAACCAGTGCACTGAGCAGGTGCAGGTAAGGGGTGGGTTGCTTCTCTGCATTAGAACCAGTGTGCGGAACATGAGCCGGGTAAGGGCTGGGTTGCTTCTCAGCATTAGAACCAGTGCGTGGAGCAGGTGCGGGTTAATGACTGGGATGCTTCTCTGCATTAGTACCAGTGTGTAGCGCAGGTGCTGGGACAGACTGGGTTGCTTCTCTGCATTAGTACCAGTGCGTGGAGTAGGTGCGGGGTAAGAACTGGGTTCCTTCTCTGCATAAAAACCAGTGCGTGGAGCAGGTGCGGGTAAGGGCAGGGTTGCTTCCCTACATTAGAACCTGTGCAGGGAGCAGTTGCGGGGTAAGGGCTGGTTTGCTTCTCTGCATTAGCACCAGTGCGTGAAGCAGGTGCGGGGTAAGGGCAGGGTTGCTTCTCTACAGTAGAACCTGTGCACGGAGCAGGTGCGGGTAAGGGCTGGGTTGCTTCTCTAGTCTGCATTAGAACCAGTGTGCGGAGCAGGTGCGGGGTAAGGGTTGGATTGCTTCTCTTCATTAGAACCAGTGTGCGAGCAGGTGGGGGAAAGGGCTGGGTAGCTTCTCTGCATTGGGACCTGTGTGCGGAACAGGTACAGGGTAAGGACTAGGATGCTTCTCTGCATTAGAACCTGTGTGCGGAGCAGGTACAGGGTTAGGGCTGGGTTGCTTCTCTGCATTAGAACCAGTGTGCAGAGCAGGTGTGGCATAAGGACTGGCTTGCTTCTCTGCATTAGAAATAGTGTGCAGAGCAGGTGCGAGTAAGGACCTGGATGCTTCTCTGCATTAGAACCAGTGCCTGGAGCAGGTGTGGGGTAAGGACTGGGTTGCTTCTCTGCTTTAGAACCAGTGCACGGAGCAGGTGCGGGGTAAGGACTGGGTTGCTTCTCTGCTTTAGAACCAGTGCGTGCAGCAGGTGTGGGTAAGGGCTGGGTTGTTTCTCTGCATTAGAACCAGTGCGTGGAGCAGGTTCGGGTTAATGACTGGGTTGCTTCTCTGCTTTAGAACCAGTGCGTGCAGCAGGTGTGGGTAAGGGCTGGGTTGTTTTCTGCATTAAAACCAGTGTGTGGAGCAGGTACGGGGTAAGGGCAGTGTTGCTTCTCTACATTAGAACCTGTGCAGGGAGCAGGTGTGGGGTAAGGGCTGGTTTGCTTCTCTGCATTAAAACCAGTGCATGGAGAAGGTGCGGGGTAAGGGCAGGGTTCCTTCTCTACAGTATCACCTGTGCACAGAGCAGGTGCAGGGTAAGGGCTGGCTTGCTTCTCTGCATTAGAAATATTGTGTAGAGCAGGTGCAGGGTAAGGGCTGGGTTGCTTCTCTGCATTAGAACCAGTGCGCGGAGCAGGTGCGGGGTAAGGTCTGGGTTGCTTCTCTGCATTAGAACCAGTGCGCGGAGCAGGTGCGGGGTAAGGTCTGGGTTGCTTCCCTGCATTATAACCAGTGCACGGAGCAGGTGCAGGTAAGGGTTGGGTTGCTGCTCTGCATTAGAACCAGTGTGCAGAGCATGTGCGGGGTAAGGGCTGGGTTGCACCTCCGCATTAGAACCAGTGCGCGGAGCAGGTGCGGGGTAAGGGTTGGATTGCTTCTCTGCATTAGAACCAGTCTGCGAGCAGGTGGGGGAAGGGCTGGGTAGCTTCTCTGCATTAGAACCTGTGTGCGGAGCAGGTGCAGGTAAGGGCTGGGTTGCTTCTCTGCATTAGAACAAGTGTGCGGAGCATGTGCGGGGTAAGGGCTGGTTTGCTTCTCTGCATTAGAACCAGTGCCCGGAGCAGGTGCGGGTAAGGGCTGGGTTGCTTCTCTGCATTAGAACCTGTGTGCGGAGAAGGTGCAGGGTAAGGACTAGGATGCTTCTCTGCATTAGAACCTGTGTGCGGAGCAGGTGCAGGGTAAGGGCTGGGTTGCGTCTCTGCATTAAAACCAGTGTGCAGAGCAGGTGCGAGTAAGGTCCTGGATGCTTCTCTGCATTAGAACCAGTGCGTGGAGAAGGTGCTTGTAAGGGCTGAGTTGCTTCTCTGCATTAGAACCAGTGCCCGGAGCAGGTGTGGGTAAGGGTTGAGTTGCTTCTCTGCATTAGAACCAGTTTGCAATGCAGGTGTGGCATAAGGACTGGCTTGCTTCTCTGCATGAGAAGTAGTGTGCAGAGCAGGTGCGAGTAAGGACATGGTTGCTTCTCTGCATTAGAACCAGTGCCAGGAGCAGGTGCGGGTAAGGGCTGGGTTGCTTTTCTGCATTAAAACCAGTGCACGGAGCAGGTGCGGGGTAAGGACTGGGTTGCTTCTCTGCGTTAGAACCAGTGCGTGCAGCAGGTGTGGGTAAGGGCTGGGTTGTTTCTCTGCATCAGAACCAGTGCACGGAGCAGGTGCGGGTAAGGGCTGGTTCGCTTCTCTGCATTAGAACCAGTGCACTGAGCAGGTGCAGGTAAGGGGTGGGTTGCTTCTCTGCATTAGAACCAGTGTGCGGAACATGAGCCGGGTAAGGGCTGGGTTGCTTCTTAGCATTAGAACCAGTGCGTGGAGCAGGTGTGGGTTAATGACTGGGATGCTTCTCTGCATTAGTACCAGTGTGTAGCGCAGGTGCGGGGACAGACTGGGTTGCTTCTCTGCATTAGTACCAGTGCGTGGAGTAGGTGTGGGGTAAGAACTGGGCTCCTTCTCTGCATAAAAACCAGTGCGTGGAGCAGGTGCGGGTAAGGGCAGGGTTGCTTCTCTACATTAGAACCTTTGCAGGGAGCAGTTGCGGGGTAAGGGCTGGTTTGCTTCTCTGCATTAGCACCAGTGCGTAAAGCAGGTGCGGGGTAAGGGCAGGGTTGCTTCTCTACAGTAGAACCTGTGCACGGAGCAGGTGCGGGTAAGGGCTGGGTTGCTTCTCTAGTCTGCATTAGAACCAGTGTGCGGAGCATGTGCGGGGTTAGGGCTGGGTTGCTTCTCTGCATTAGAACCAGTGCGCGGAGCAGGTGCGGGGTAAGGGTTGGATTGCTTCTCTTCATTAGAACCAGTGTGCGAGCAGGTGGGGAAAGGGCTGGGTAGCTTCTCTGCATTGGGACCTGTGTGCGGAACAGGTACAGGGTAAGGACTAGGATGCTTCTCTGCATTAGAACCTGTGTGCGGAGCAGGTACAGGGTAAGGGCTGGGTTGCTTCTCTGCATTAGAACCAGTGTGCAGAGCAGGTGTGGCATAAGGACTGGCTTGCTTCTCTGCATTAGAAATAGTGTGCAGAGCAGGTGTGAGTAAGGACCTGGATGCTTCTCTGCATTAGAACCAGTGCCTGGAGCAGGTGCGGGGTAAGGACTGGGTTGCTTCTCTGCTTTAGAACCAGTGCACGGAGCAGGTGCGGGGTAAGGACTGGGTTGCTTCCCTGCTTTAGAACCAGTGCGTGCAGCAGGTGTGGGTAAGGGCTGGGTTGTTTCTCTGCATTAGAACCAGTGCGTGGAGCAGGTGCGGGTTAATGACTGGGTTGCTTCTCTGCATTAGAAATAGTGTGCAGAGCAGGTGTGAGTAAGGACCTGGATGCTTCTCTGCATTAGAACCAGTGCCTGGAGCAGGTGCGGGGTAAGGACTGGGTTGCTTCTCTGCTTTAGAACCAGTGCACGGAGCAGGTGCGGGGTAAGGACTGGGTTGCTTCCCTGCTTTAGAACCAGTGCGTGCAGCAGGTGTGGGTAAGGGCTGGGTTGTTTCTCTGCATTAAAACCAGTGTGTGGAGCAGGTACGGGGTAAGGGCAGTGTTGCTTCTCTACATTAGAACCTGTGCAGGGAGCAGGTGCGGGGTAAGGGCTGGTTTGCTTCTCTGCATTAGAACCAGTGCATGGAGAAGGTGCGGGGTAAGGGCAGGGTTCCTTCTCTACAGTATCACCTGTGCACAGAGCAGGTGCAGGGTAAGGGCTGGCTTGCTTTTCTGCATTAGAAATATTGTGTAGAGCAGGTGCAGGGTAAGGGCTGGGTTGCTTCTCTGCATTAGAACCAGTGCGCGGAGCAGGTGCGGGGTAAGGTCTGGGTTGCTTCTCTGCATTAGAACCAGTGCACGGAGCATGTAAGGGCTGGCTTGCTTCTCTGCATTAGAACCAGTGCACGGAGCAGGTGCGGGTAAGGGCTGGGTTGCTTCTATGCATTCGAAGCAGTGCACGGAGCAGGTGCGGGTAAGGGCAGAGTTGCTTCTCTGCATTAGAATCAGAGCGAGGATCATGTGCGGGGTAAGGGCTAGGTTGCTTCTCTGCATTAGAACCAGTGTGCGGAGCAGGTGCAGGGTAAGGACTGGCTTGGTTCTCTGCATTAGTAAAATTGTGCGGAACAGGTGCAGGGTAAGGGCTGGGTGGCTTCTCTGCATTAGAACCAGTGCATGGTGCAGGTGCGGGGTAAGGGCAGGGTTGCTTCTCTACATTAGAACCTGTGTGCAGAGCAGGTGTGGGTAAGAGCTGGGTTGCTTCTCTGCATTACAACCTGTGTGTGGAGCAGGTGCACGGTGAGGGCTAGCTTGCTTCTCTGCATTAGAACCAGTGCGCGGAGCAGGTTCGGGGGAAGAACTGGGTTACTTATCTGCATCAGAACCAGTGTGCGGAGCAGGTGCGGGGTAAGGACTGGCTTGCTTCTTTGCATTAGAAATATTGTGCGGAGCAGGAGCAGGTTTGGGTTAATGCTCTGCATTAGGACCAGTGGGTGGAGCAGGTGCGGGTAAGGGCTGTGTTGCTTCTCTACATTAGAACCAGTGCCCGGAGCAGGTGCGGGTAAGGGCTAGGTTGCTTCTCTGCATTAGAACCAGTGCACGGAGCAGGTGCGGGTAAGAGCTGGCTTGCATCACTGCATTAGGAACAGTGCACAAAGCAGGTGCGAGGTAAGGACTGGGTTGCATCTCTGCATTAGAACCAGTGCATGGAACAGGTGCAGGTAAGGGCTGGTATTTTTTCTCTGCATTAGAACCAGTGCGCGGAGCTTGGGCGGAGAAAGGGCTGGGTCGCTTCTCTCCATTGGAACCAGTGCGTGGAGCAGGTGTGGGGTAAGGACTGGGTTGCTTCTCTGCATTAGAACCAGTGTGTGGAGCAGGTACGGGTAAGGGCTGGGTTGCTTCTCTGCATTAGACATAGTGTGCAGAGCAGGTGCGGGGTAAGGGCTGTGTTCCTTCTCTGCATTAGAACCAGTGGGCGGATCAGGTTCAGGGTAAGGACTGGCTTGCTTCTCTGCATTAGAAATATTGTGCGGAGCAGGTGCAGGGTAAGGGCTGAGTTGCTTCTCTGCATTGGAACCAGTGTGTGGAGCTGGTGCGGGGTAAGGGCAGGGTTGCCTCTCCTAATTAGAACCTGTGCTCGGAGCAGGTGCGGGTAAGGGCTGGGTTACTGCTCTGCATTAGAACATGTGTGCAGAGCAGGTGTAGGGAAAGGGCTGGGTTGCTTCTTGGCATCAGAACCAGTATGTTGAGCAGGTGTGGGGTAAGGACTGGCTAACTTCTCTGCATTAGAAACATTGTGCGGAGCATGTGTAGGTTAAGCGCTGGGTTGCTTCTCTGCACTGCATCAGAACCAGTGTGTGGAGCAGGTACTTGGTAAGGACTGGTTTGCTTCTCTGCATTAGAAATATTGTGCGGAGCATGTGCAGGGTAAGCGCTGGGTTGCTTCTCTGCATTAGAACCAGGGCGTGGACCAGGTGCGGGTAAGGGCTGGGTTGCTTCTCCGCATTAGAACCAGTGTGTGGAGCAGGTGCGGGTAAGGGCTGGGTTGCTTCTCTGCATTAGAACCAGTGGGCAAAGCAGGTGCGGGTAAGGGCTGTGTTGCTTCTCTACTTTAGAACGAGTGCATGGAGCAGGTGCGTGGTAAGGACTGGGTTGCTTCTCTGCATTAGAAACAGTGTGCGAGCAGGTGAAGGGTAAGGATTCGGTTGCTTCTCTGCATTAGAACCAGTGTTCGGAGCAGGTGTGGGTAAGGGATGGGTTGCTTCTCTGCATTAGAACCAGTGGGTGAAGCAGGTGCGGGGTAAGGACTGGCTTGCATCTCTGCATTAGAAATATTGTGCGGAGCAGGTGCAGGGTAAGGGCTGGGTTGCTTTTTTGCATTAGAACCAGTGCATGGAGCAGGTGCGGGTAAGGGCTGGGTTGCTTCTCGGCATTAGAACCAGTACGCAGAGCAGGTGCCTGGTAAGGGCTGGGTTGCTTCTCGGCGTTAGAACCAGTGCGCAGAGCAGGTGCGGGGTAAGGACTGGGTTGCTTCTCTGCATTAGAACCAGTGCGTGGAGCATGTGCTGGGGTAAGCACTGGGTTGCTTCTCTGCATTAGAACCAGTGTGTGGAGCAGGTGCGGGGTAAGGACTGGGTTTCTCCTCTGCATTAAATCCAGTGTGTGGAGCTAGTGCGGAGTAAGGGCAAGGTTGCTTCTCTACATTAGAACCTGTGCGCGGAGCAGGGTAATGGCTGGTTGCTTCTCTGCATTAGAACCAGTGTACCGAGCAGGTGTGGGTAAGGGCTGGTTGTTTCTCTGCATTAGAACCAGTGTGTGGAGCAGGTGCGGGGTAAGGACTGGGTTACTTCTCTTCATTAGACATAGCGTGCGGAGCAGCTGCGGAGTAAGGCCTGTGTTGCTTCTGTGCATAGGAACCAGTGTGCTGAGCAGGTGGGGGGAAGGGCTGGGTTGCTTCTCTGTATTAGAACCAGTGCGCGGAGCATGTGCAGGTAAGGTCTGGGTTGCTTCTCGGCGTTAGAACCAGTGCGTGGAGCAGGTACGGGGTAAGGGCTGGGTTGCTCCTCTGTTTTAGGGACAAGACCTACTTATGCACAGTTGGAAACCTATAACTGCACTGGTGAGAACGAATCTGTGAGACCTGTGTCCCTTTATGCTAAAGCATATGGATAGCACGCGCTCGTTGTGTGCAGAGGAGACCTCACCCAGTCAGACAGAGAGGACGGATTGTTTTAGGTCAGATCAATGGCTGATGTGCAGAGGTCCCTTCTGTAATGACTCTACTGAGGTATAAAATGGTAGACACATTAACGTGAATATATCCATGCGTCTCTTTTTCTGTGCCTGTGTTCTGGAATAAGGTAATAAATAAGGGAGTTGCACAGGGTACTTACATTAGACAGCTATACTCAGATCAGAGAGGATTCTAGTTCCTGAACTTCACACACCCATGTTCATCTCTGCACATCCATGATCCTGCGATCAGCTGGTGACCCCCTGTCAGCTGCACAACTTGTCTTCCATCTTATAATAAAATCGCCTCACTCCTGCCTGCCTTGGAATCAACAGTACACACAGTCCGGCCCCTTCTCGTGTTTTTTTTACTAATTTTGAACCTCGCGTCGGTAAAGTGAATAGAGAACAGAAATTACAGAATTCTCTATTCTTCTCAGGTACAGAACTGTCGACTCTCAGTGTGACGATCATTTTCATTGTGCAATTATATTCGCATTTAAAGATTTTTTATTTATTGCTGATATATTGTTGTATAGCTCCTATATATCCTTATATCGTGTTAAGTTAGCATAGGTACATTTGAGATTTAAACGCCATTTTTCCTTTCTTGCAACTTCTGCACACGACCCTTAATTGTTGACTTAGCTTTCAACCTAGTGGTTTGCCGTGGTGTATGTGAGAATAATATGTTATTGCTCTGATATCAGTTTTGTTTAATAAACCATGTCTGCACGGAGAGTGCTGAAGTTTCAGGAGCAACACGATATGGAATTGTTATGAGGTCTGATCTCCACGCCTTCATAGTCATAACACAAGTGCAGCCTTTGCCAACTTGGGCTTGAGGCGGGATTGATATTGCTTTGCACGAGAATTGTTAACACACTTGATGCGGTGCACATGCAGAGAGAGCTGGTGTATGCTGATGTGATTCCTTCATGCTAGGACACTAAGGTATGGGCCCGCCCTAAAACAACCCAAAGAGACCTTCTTAGCTAATAATATAATATATGTGTTAGGGAGGGTGAGATATAAGTGTTGTTAACTCTTATTCATTACAGCATGTTAACATGCTGTCACCATTCGCTTTTTATGTCTTAGTAACTATGCTGATAATTTTGATACTGATAATAAGTATACTTGTATTATCTAAGATACTGCGCCTGAGAAGACGGCATTAGTAAATAAACATTTCAAATGCACATGTGTCTTCTTTACTCCATGTTCTGGTTTGTAATGATAATATAACGAAAGAGTGTTCATGAGTCCCACGTACCCTGAGGTACTGTAAGTTCATGTTCTGGTTTGTCTAAACATTGGGAGTTTGATATGTCCAATGAGACACTGTAGCTAGCTCGGTAAGGGGTGAGTTGGTTGCTAAGGTAAGTTTTGGGACACCCTAATTTGCCGAGGTTCCACTCCTCTGTGCACAGTTCTGTGTGAGTACAGAAACCCTGCAACATGGCGCCCAACGGTTTCGGTGGTCTTATATCATGACACTCGAGTAGTTTATCGTTCATGCCTTAACCCCTTCACATCCGTTTCCGGAAAACGGGGTGTCGGTGAAACCTACCTATTTTTTGAAATAGGTCTTTATTCAAGCTTGATTCTTTCTTAAACGGTTTCTTTGAATTACTACCCAGTTGTGCTACAAAGTATTCTTTGTGTGTTCTTGTTTCCAGTGTTGTCATGGCGGCGGTGGCTATTGCGCAGCATAGTCGCGTAGCGGTACGCAACCATCTTCAGACGTACCAGGTCCCAGTAGATGGGATGGCTGTGATTTTCGTGGTATGTGCAGATCCGGCGTTTCCTTACGAGTTGTTTTACTCTTGGGTTACGTTTCCGGCTGTGGACGCTAATTCTGGTTTGTTCCACTCCTACACCGCCTCGGATGTCCCAGCTGAATATACGCCGTACAGGGCATTGGAAATACCTATTGATCATTGGCAGCATCGAGTTTGGTTTGATGGCGCCCTCCCCCACTCTTTGTCCCCTGCGAGGTTAGGTCCACTCTCAATTCCAGGTACAAATTGGCCTGCGTTGGGTGGCTTTACCCCGCACCCGAATCACGGGGCTTGTACCCTGGCAGAAATTCGCAGGCTACATGTAGTTTCCATTTCCGTGATTCGTGCTTTAGTGCAATACATCGGTCGTCATCTTCCTGGTGGTCCCCAGGGGGGTGCGGCCGCTCCCATGGAACGAGGCGGAATGCGTCTCAATCCAGTGATGGTTAATTCGGTTTTTGGTGCGCGTCCTGTTGACAACGATGACTTCCCATTCTGGCTAGCAGAGAAGTTTGATCAACTGGAGGCGGTTTTTCCGAATTCTACTCCAGCTGATAAACATAGAATGTTAACGATTACTCTACCGAAGGATATTACTCCTGAACTTGCTGACTGTGAAAGCTGGGGAAAAACTTTTGCGGCAGTTTATACGAGGTGCTTCGGCACCCCGTCTATGAATGCTCTGCCTGAAATAATTAGACGTGTTCAGAATGATCACGGTCCAGAGGCAGCGGTTGAATTGGGTATGCGCCTGTGTGGTTCGTTTGAGATTGTAAGTGATCTCATTCTCTCCAATGTTAAAGGAGATGCAGTTAACTTTCAGGTGTCGAATGCTTTGGCTGCTCTGCCCGATGCCGACAAACCCCGCCAGTTAGCAAAGATTGTGGTGGCCGCTTATAAGACAATTGGCCGCACTAGTAGAGGTCTGAAATATTTTCCAGTGAAGGATAAAAAACAACCTCAGGGACAATCTGCAGTGACAGATGTCCAGCCCAAGTCCAAAAAACAGAATTGGCCTAAAAAACAGACACAGGGGAAGCAGACTAGGCAAACTCTGGATCCTGTTCCTGCAATACAAGCTCCTGCGCCGGCAGACAGAGTTTATGATTTGCGCGATCGCGCGATGATTAAATCACCTGATCGTTTTCAGGGTTCTGATCAACGCTCTCCTCGTTCCTTTCAGGAAACATCGGCCCAGAAGACCGGTGGTGGAGGAGGGGGTGGACGTGGACGTGGTGGCCAGCAAGGACGTGGTCAGTCCCGCCAGACAGACGGCGCAGTGAAGCAGGAGGATTCTACGCCTAAGCGTCCGCAGTTTGCGAAGAAGAAAGTCGCGGCCTTAACAGCGCATAGATATGCCACAGATAGTGAGAACGCGGCTTCGGAATTTGACGTGGGCTCTGACCTTGCTGGACAGCGCGGCGGAGATTACCATAGTCAGAGAGGCGCTCCGTCCACTACTGAGGGTGACAGCGACTGAAGTTTTTGTTGTTATAGAAACAGCCGATACGAGATTGGCTCCCCCTGAAAGACTTTTTGAAATTGTCCTGTTAATTGAAGGTGACATACAGCGTACTGTCAGAGGGGTATTTTGGGAGAACCTTTCGTCTACGTACGACATTTTGCTTTCCGAGGCTGACTGGCCCCCACCTTTTGTGCTCGCAGCGCCGCGAGGGGAGGAGGTAATCCTTCCCAGTTTCGCGCACACTGTCTCAACTGAGCATGCGCAGCATTTTGCAGAAGAGTGGGCTCGTGCTCTAGCACCGGCTCTCTACCGCAACCAATGTGGTTGGGACAAATTGTCCCCATGCCACGAAATTCCTTTGCGGTCTGAGCCGCAGCCTCAGCCTCAATATCCCATACGGCGTGAAGCTAAAGCGGCCGTCGCAGAAATCCTTGAACAATTGGAATATCAGGGAGTTATTGAAACGTGTGTGTCACCAATGAATAATCCCCTTTTTTACTGTGACCAAACCTGACGGGTCATATCGTTTGGTATTGGATTACCGGCATTTGAACTCGCATTGCCGTAACTGTGCAGTACAGAATACTCACGGCTCTGCCCTAGTGGATAGTCTAGTGCGTAAGCGTTTCAAGACAACGCTTGACATTTCCAATGGTTTTTATGCCCACAGACTGGATGGCTTTAGCTCCCAATGGACAAGTTTTACGTCCGCTGGTGTGCAAAAATGCTTCCGGCGACTCCCAATGGGCTACAAAAATAGTCCTGGGGTCTTCACCTCCAGAATAGTCACACTATTGGAGGGAATCGATCCGGATGCATGTTCTTATGTGGATGATATTTATCTCACAGACGACGAAATTTGGATGCATCTGTGTCGAGTGAATTCCATAATTTGTACCTTTGCAGACATGGGTTACAAATTTAATTTTGCAAAATCGCACATTGCAGAACACACAGTGTTGTTTTTGGGCTATGAGCTCAACAATGAAGGTAGAGGTTTGGCTCCTCACTTCTTAGAGAAGTGCGCACAATTGCGCGCTCCAACAACACTGAAAAAATTACAATCTTTACTGGGCTTTTTGAATTTCGGCAGAACTTACATTCCGGAATATGCCCAGCGTATCAAGCCTTTGTATGCTTTGATACAACCAACTTTCTCAAAATCATGCTGGCTGCCTGAGCATTCAGCCATTTTGCTATCCTTGCAGGCTGATCTGCTCGCTTCTAAATATTTACTGACTCGTGATAACCACACCAACCTGGTAATAAGAATAATTCCCGGGACGGTGGGTTTCACATACCTCACTTTTAATGAAGGTGACACAGTACCTATTGCTTACAAGTCACACTTGTACACTTCGGCTGAGATGCGGTTTCCCACAGTGGAAAAGGTTTTGACTGCTGTACAGATGGCTATTCTAAAGGAACGAGCACTGTCTCAGGGGAAACGCATGCTAGTGGTAACACCCTGTCCTCACTTGGAGGCAGTCACGAAAGCCAGTGTACCGAATTCAAAGGCTTTGCACCCTCGGTGGATTCAGTGGGCTGCGTCATTGTCATCCACGGATGTCATGTTTATTTTTGACGCTTCCTTACGGTCGCAGGAGTACTTGCAGTATGAATTCGTTCATCCTGCTCCTCTGGCGATGCGACCTTTGGAGGACTTCCATTGCATCATTTACACTGATGGGTCGGCGCAGGTTGCGCATGGCTCTAAACATGCCTACGTTTCCGCATGCGCCATTGTGGTCGGTGCTATGTTGAATGATGAGTTCATTTCCAGGGAGGTACACACGTTGCCCCTGGGAGATTGCACCGCACAATTGGCAGAGCTTCGTGCTCTCTTACTAGCTTTGGAGTACGCAGATCCAAGTGTTACTACTCTAATTGTAAGTGATTCTTACTACTGTGTCCAGTCTTACAATGAAAACTTGTTCTTTTGGATTCAAAATGATTTTCATGATTCCAAGGGTAGCACAATAAAACATAAAATGATCTGGGTTCGAGTGGCGGAGCTTAAGGCTATGTTGCCACTCGTTTATGTGATTCATACTCTCGGTCATCAGCGCGTGGGAGTTCACGCTGTTGGCAACTCGCTTGCTGATGAAGCGGCGAAATCAGCAGTATCTACATACTTAGTTGCAGCAGTTACTAGGTCTAAAACCAAGATTGATAGCGACATCTTGGCAGCGATTGCTGCCTCTGAGAAGGGAAGTAAACATCCTGCGGGATTCCCTTCGAAGTATAAATACCACTTAAGTCCCGAAAAGGTTCCTTTTGTGACAATTCCTGATGTTGGGGAACGGCTGATTCCCAACTCGGATCGCAGAGCAGACTTGATTACAGCGGCTCATGAAGGTGTGGCGTCTGCGCATGCGGGCGTCTCGGCCACTGTAACTCAATTACAATTACGTTTCTGGTGGCGGGGACTGTACAAACAGACGCGTGATTATGTCCTTCTTTGTGACATATGCCAGCAGATTAAACCTTCAACTGCTACGCGTCCGCCTCAGACTCAGTTGTACATTTCTAATAAACCGCTAGGCTGTGTTTATTTAGATCACTGCGGTCCATTTTCATCTGATACTGCGTATAAATACATCTTAGTAGCAGTTGACTCATGCACACGCTTTGTGTGGGTATGGCCACATCGCAGCGCTGATTCACGGACTGTCATTAGAGATTTGCGTATCTTTATAGGGATTTTTGCCTGTGGTACCTTCCATTCGGATCAGGGTCCGGCTTTCGCCTCTAAGGCGTATAAGGATGCCATGATTTCGATGGGGGTCCAAGTCAAGTTTTCGTCACCCTACAGACCTGAGGGTAATAGTGTAGTTGAACGAATGAACCGTGATTTAAAGCAATCTTTGACAGCCCGAGTTATAGGCACTGGCAGAAACTGGCTGGCTCACCTCTATGGCGTGCAGCGTGCTCTTAATAATCTCCCTAGAAGGTCTCTGGGTGGGCGGACCCCATACGAAATGCTCTTTGGCATCAAGATGTACGTCCCTGACCTTGACGGTCTAGACTCTGTGGTTCGCGCCACTTCCTTTGACGCAGATGAACATTGCAATGTTTTACAGAATCTACAAAAGACCAGAGACAGTCTTGCAAAGGAACATTTGCCCTCCACTTCGGATGATGCGTTGCAGATCCCGGTAGTTGGCTGGCTACCCCAAGTTGGAGAACTGGTTCGAGAGAAGATCGACAACAAGAAAGAGTTTGGTCCCTCCTATCGAGCTCCAGTCCCAGTGCTTGGAGTGAAGGGCACAAGAACAGTCATTTTACCACCACTTCCAGGTCGTAAGGAAAACAGGTTTATTTCTATTGACAATGTCAAGATACACAGAGTGGCCGATTCTTCTTAGCATGACACCGGCTGTTTCCTATCCTTCCATTGTGAGAAATTCAATTATGCCCACTGCCTCTAATATTGAACCTGAAGTGGCCATCGAATTACCTGCTGTTTCCAGTCCATTATTAAATAATTTACCCGGAACTAACATTAATGAGACAGACTATACATACCCCACTGATTTGTCCATGCCTGACCTGCAAGCTCGTTTAGCCACGGAATCCAGATTTTCATTTGACTCTGCTTCCCTTGCCTCGAAAAAACCCTCTCAAATTGCGGTATATGCTAGCCTGTTTAAAAAACATTTTTTGATTCCTCCTTGGATATACATTTGGCTGGTCCTTTTTTCGGTTTACCTTTTTATGTCAATTGGTTTTGTGTTTTATTTTTTTCGGATTATGAATGGACACTATGTCGAGGAGAGAACTTGCATTACTCATTTAAATGGAACATTGGCCCCACTTTCCTCTTCACATTCTACACACAGATTAAAAAGAGACTTGACTTTGGTTAACATCACAGCATGGCCTGTTCTGGATGGAATCGCGTGGGATGCAGTTCGTTTTCAGATTCATGGCCCAACGGAAGTCGTTAATGTTCCTAATGTACTAAGAGTTAATATGGGGGATGTGGTGAAACAAAACATTCGTTCTGATGATTGGGATGTTAATGCTGTGGAAAGTTTGTTTTCTGATTTGAAATACTATGCTGCTTTTGATGCTGAGGATTTATATTTAGAATCTGCTAATTATGGTGAATTGTTCTGTTACCAACATTATGGCAATCACTTCTTACACAAAACATCTTCCCGAAGGGAGGCTGTTAATTTTACTCAGTGGGAACATTGCCCAGCTCCTACACAAGGGAGTTCAGAAACGTTTCTTAAAAAGTATACTTATTTCACTGACTTTAACCAGTCCAATCCCGAGTCCTTTTATTTTAAATTTCACAAACAGCCACTGTCCAAGGTTAGACTTACCGATACAAAATTGTTGTACTCGAAGGCCTTCCTAGATCAATTAGTTACTGGGGGCTATGAGTTATGGAAGGAAACAATAGACCTTAAATCAGTTTGGGGTTCAAGGGCCTGGCAGGTACAAGGCACTGAGGCTTTGCACCGTGCATGTCTCATCCCAAATCATATGTTGTTTTTAAATGAAACCATTTCCCAGACCACATGCTTTGGATTGGCTACATCTAAAAGGTTAAACACCCCGTCTTTCCCGGAGTTGGAGGAATATGAGAGTTGGAGTAATTTTACTCAATTGTCCATTAAAGATATACAGGCTCTGCTTCTTAATTCCTCCTTTAACATTTCCAGTATGAATCCCAGGGGTTGGCTGCTTTGGCACCGTAGTGCTGATTCTTGCCAAAAAAGATTTTTGAATATATCTGACGGTTTTAAGACTGTTAGATCTGATCCCCGGTTTGATTTGAGTCATACTGTCACCTCTTACTCTGTGGGCAAGTTGTGTCAAGCTTGGCTGAAACATTCAACTTTACCTGCGGTTAAGTATCACCTTTCCAAACTGAATGCAGACGTGGATTTGAATGATTTCATTAAAGGCCCAGCTAGTGGCAGGTCGAAAAGGTGGTTATATGGGGTTTACAATGAAATTTGGAAACTCTCACAGATTGAGGCCGCTTCACGCCTTAGGGCTATTGATCAGGCGAATCTTGAGAAAGTGCTTGCAGTTGTTGACAATAGCATTAACGTGCTTTCCTCTAGAATTTACACATTAGATAATATTGTGTCGTCTGTTGTTGATATTGTGCATGATGAAGTGTCAGTATTATACCATGGTCAAAATCAATTACGGTCAATCATGCAGTTTGCATGGACACTTCAGACTCTGAAAATGGGTAAAGTTCCCTGGGGATACATGAACATTTCCTCTTTATTTTCCCCGTTTAATTTGACAGACAAACAACGCTTGCTTTCAATGCGTGATGCTTCCTTTTCTATGCTCCATATTGAAAGATTGGAGTCTTTACCTTTTTCTGTGGCAGAAGCCACTACTGCTACGTGGCTTATCCACGGTTTAATAACACTGCCTTTTGCTTTATATAAGTTTTCAAATTGTATGAAATATGTGCCAATAGGTCGTTTTGAACCCTTAGGTAGCGGTTTTCTTCATGAGGTCTGGTCACTCCCATACACATACAGATGTTTCAAGGATGAACAAGAAGTTTATCTAACAGGGGATGAGTGTACTGAGACGCCAGATCATTCTTTAATGTGCAGACACATACAGTTACACGGTTCATGTAACAAGGACCGACCGAATATGGCTTGCGTTTTACAGGGCACGCCAGTTCCTGCTATCATCCCCACGTTTAAATTGTTAGAGAATGGTAGTTATTTAATGCTCAATAATGAAAACTGTTGTGGTTTAATTAGAGGTATAGCTTTCATAGTAACGGTTAGTGAGCGAGTTATTTGCTGCAGAAATGTTCTTTATCCTCCCACACGTGAACATAGGGAGTCTTCCATTTGGCCACAGATACCGACCTTGGGAGCAGAATTCAGCGGCATGGCTAGAATAAGAGCTCTATTGTCCCAGAAAGAGGTGGCCTTGAGCTCGGCCCGTGAAACTTTCGTGCTTCACATTGCTAACACCCGTACGGAGGTTCAGGCTCTTTTAAATACTGATTTGCCTTTGCATTTCGGAGCCATGGTCCGTTCTATCTTTAACGCATCCTCCACAACGGGCCTAGCACATTTTTTTAAAGTTGTTAGCGGTGGTCTCGTGACTTCCTTTGAGAAGATTTTTGGAGTCATCCCTGCCTTCTTCCATTCTATTTTTTCATCCTTATTTGGAGGGTTCCCGTTTTTACTTGCATTAGCGGCTGGCGCATTGGTGGTTTTCTGCCTTTTTAAATATGGATGCCCTTCCTGTGCAAGACCACGCTCAGCTGCTACTGACGCGGTTTCGCAACCGCATGCTTGATTATTATGGCACACTGCCGTTGGCGACTCTAAGCACGGCGTTTGGATTATCTTTTCGGTTCTCCTATTTCACCTGTGTCCAGCCTGTATTTCGCTGCCTGACCTGTGATTTCCTTTGGGCCATTGATTTGTGTCTCTGCGGACCAATATCTTCTGACGTCGATTTTGATCAACTGATGAGTCCTATCATTGCTCACGAGTTGGTTTGTTCTGACGAAAGGATTATGGCCTTGGCGGTGGCACATGGACTAATGGGTCCCTGGGATGTGTTGTCGGCAGCGCGAAATTTCTTGGAACGAAGTTTTCTTGAAAACCCACCGAGCTGTCCTCTGATGGTTATAGAGGATCCGGTGCTGGAAGATCACGTATGTTCCTTTCATCTTTTAAATTGGATGGCTGAACTGTTTTCGGATGAGGACAGTGACTTCCTCCTGGAGGCTGTTGCGGCTTACTTTTCATATACAGTCTTATCATAGACACTGCCTCAAATTGACATGCTGATTGATAGCATTTCCTTGATTTTATTGACTTTTGGTCAAGACATTTTATTTTTGCTTGCCTATTGGCTTGAGCCACATTATACTTGTGGGCTATTTTTTAGCATTAGTTTTTATAATTGAATTTTTATTCATGCTCGTTTAAAATTGGATTCTGCTCTCATGTGATGGCACTTCTGTTATCTTATTTAGTCCGTTCTCGGATCATGGGGGGGTGTTGTATAGCTCCTATATATCCTTATATCGTGTTAAGTTAGCATAGGTACATTTGAGATTTAAACGCCATTTTTCCTTTCTTGCAACTTCTGCACACGACCCTTAATTGTTGACTTAGCTTTCAACCTAGTGGTTTGCCGTGGTGTATGTGAGAATAATATGTTATTGCTCTGATATCAGTTTTGTTTAATAAACCATGTCTGCACGGAGAGTGCTGAAGTTTCAGGAGCAACACGATATGGAATTGTTATGAGGTCTGATCTCCACGCCTTCATAGTCATAACACAAGTGCAGCCTTTGCCAACTTGGGCTTGAGGCGGGATTGATATTGCTTTGCACGAGAATTGTTAACACACTTGATGCGGTGCACATGCAGAGAGAGCTGGTGTATTCTGATGTGATTCCTTCATGCTAGGACACTAAGGTATGGGCCCGCCCTAAAACAACCCAAAGAGACCTTCTTAGCTAATAATATAATATATGTGTTAGGGAGGGTGAGATATAAGTGTTGTTAACTCTTATTCATTACAGCATGTTAACATGCTGTCACCATTCGCTTTTTATGTCTTAGTAACTATGCTGATAATTTTGATACTGATAATAAGTATACTTGTATTATCTAAGATACTGCGCCTGAGAAGACGGCATTAGTAAATAAACATTTCAAATGCACATGTGTCTTCTTTACTCCATGTTCTGGTTTGTAATGATAATATAACGAAAGAGTGTTCATGAGTCCCACGTACCCTGAGGTACTGTAAGTTCATGTTCTGGTTTGTCTAAACATTGGGAGTTTGATATGTCCAATGAGACACTGTAGCTAGCTCGGTAAGGGGTGAGTTGGTTGCTAAGGTAAGTTTTGGGACACCCTAATTTGCCGAGGTTCCACTCCTCTGTGCACAGTTCTGTGTGAGTACAGAAACCCTGCAACAATATTAATTTGAACCTGGAGGCTGTAGTGTCCTGCTGGACACGGTCTAGTTGTTTTAGGTGATGTAACCCACACTCTACACCCACCCACCACTGGTGTCATGAGTCACGTGACCCAGTTAATAAAGGGGGCCGTGCGCTCGGGCTCAAGGCCAGTTTTACTAACCCACTACCTCGTGTCTGCGTCTCTATCTTCACCGCAATGTGGGCCTAGCGCCCAACATTACAGAGGCGTCTCCAGTAAGGACATTTGGAGAGGAGTCGGGGGTGGCTTGGTGAATTTCATGAGTGTGGTTTTCTTTCCTATAGAGAGACCTGGCCAGTGCCCGGTGCCACCCACCATTTGCATACCAGTCGAAGCTCCATCAGAACCTCCACGGTGTATCCGAGACTGTGATTGCCCAGGAGCACAGAAGTGCTGCATCCCGGTGTGCATCCTGAACTGTACGGATCCCATAATAGGTAAGAGGCAGACACAATGTGTGGGATTCAGAGCTCAGAGCACTCACCACGTGAGCACCCAGTGGATACACACACACTGCAGCATCATTCTTCGTCAGGTTTCTGTATTAACTGGGGCTTATAGTGGGGGCGTGGCCAGGGTTTACGGAATCACTTCCGGTGCCTCCCACATATATATATCCCTGATCTAGCCTAGTGCAAGGGACCTCAGCGGGAGGTTCTTGTAGACACCTCTTTCGCTGATACAGAAAGGAATGTGATGTCTTGGAAAGTTTCCTGATACTTTCATCACTCTCTTACCAAAACTGTTTTTTATCTATATAATATTCTATCATATAATTGAGAGGATAGCTTGATGGTGTTCCCTGCTGCTGCTTAACTCTGTTTGTGGTATTTAGTAAATGGCACATACATGTGACTGAACTGGATGTTGAATCACTCATTTAAGGCCAAACGCATGTCAGCAACACCACTCCTCCATCACAACCTATCAGAGGCGCAGCTAGAGACAAATTTCGGGTGGGGGGGGGGGGGCTACTAAAAATTTTGGGGGGGGGGGCTGTGCTGATTCTTCTAGCAATATGCAGAGTGCAGATGCATGGACTCTAAGAAGGGGTGGAAATACGACAAAGCCATGTTAGCAAGTAAATTCTCTTTTTTTTGTTAAATAATTTTTATTAAGGATAAATAACACAGGAATACAAATATAATATTCCGTTCAGATGAAAATACAAGTAGACAGTTATATAATAATATCATCAGCAGATAAGTGCATTAAAAATATAAGATGAATAGATTGTTTAACACTTGTATCAGTGTTCCTAAAAATTAACAAATAAATAACATATAATAAAAATAGTACTGAACTTTGTACTGGTATACTAAAAACCTGTGAAAATATGAGTGAGCATATAATATTAGAAGAACACAATTTTTATAGGAAAGAAAGAAAGAGGAGGGAAGAAATAAGAAGAGATAGAGAGAGATAGGAAAAGATGAATGGAGAGAAAGGAAAAGGAAAGAAAAGGGAAATAAATAGACAATATTGGATATAGAGAAAGAAGTTACGTAGAAGTTAAATTCGATGACAGCGAAGTACTAAACGGTAGCCATAGTAAATCAGATTTAATTTGTAAATTAATTGAAGCATGAGGTACTGAGGCAATTCTATGCTCATCACATATCAAATTACACCAGAGTAAAAAGGATATTTTAGAATTGTCTTTCCAACATGTTAATATAATCTTAAAAGCTACAGCAATAAATAGATCAAATAGAGTCGATTTGGAGATGGTTTGATCAAAATCAGGCGACATAGTACCTAAAAATACATTATTAATGTTAAATTGAATATTATAAGAAAAAATCAATATACACTTTGACCAAACAGCTCTCCAGAAAGCAGAAACTTTAGGACGATAGTAAAGTAAATGTATTAAAGAACCTTCAGCATTGAGACATGACCAAAAGGATGTTGAGATTGATTGGTTAAAAGTATGTAACAGTAGGGGAGTAATAATGACTCTATTGTAAATAAAATATAAGGATTGTGTGATATTTGCAGCTTTGGATGTCTTGAAGAGTTTTTGCCAAAACTTGTCCCATTGAGAAACAGACAATGTTTGGAATAAGTCTTGTTCCCATTCAAGCTCAATAGTTGATTTATTCCGTGTGGAATTAGACGTAGATAAAGTTCTATATATAAACAAGGCACTGGAAATAATGTCTGAAGAAACTTGGTACAAGGGTGTATCAGGTGTGAATGAAGTTGGAACTGACTGAGAGGTGAAATTCTGTAAATAGGTCTGGAGTATTGGAGCTAGAATGTTATATTGTTGAATACATGAATCAGGTAAATTAACAGTCTCTTGTAATTGATGGAAAGATAAATTCTTATTATTAACAATCATTTGGTTAACTTAAAAAAATACGCTTTTCTTTCCAATGTTTGTAGTAAAATGATTTTTCACGAAATTTGATGTGTTTATGTATTTATAGAAATAAAGCTATTTCTCCTCGTTACGCCTCACCTGGGAGGTCAAGCATTTTGACCTATTCCCACGTTCACCGGTGTTGGTAAATCTGGGAATGCACCAAAATCCATGGGCGGATGCGTGGGAACACCCCAGCTCATCCATGGAACTCCTCCCAGGGCAGAGTAACGTAACGCAACAATTTTCAGTTTGTTGCGTTAACCCAGATTCATCAGGCCTCACAGGGCCGCGCACGGTGGCTTTGCAGTGGCTTGAAAAATCGCACAGGTGCAGCGCTCATGCAACACATTGCGTGGTGCAAAAGCAACAGCACTCTTTAAGAAATATGGCTCAGATTCTTTTTTGTGAAAGTTATTCTGCAAGAATAATCTGTTCAAAACCACATCAACTTAGTTTTGATGTTCTTTTCATCTTCAAGTCACTGTATTCTGTAAGACTACACTGTCCCTGGATGCGCCATGGCCCACCTTTAAAAAAGAGTTCAGGATACCAACAGGGGTGCTGTGTCCGATTACCAAAAAGTTGTAATATACACCTCAAACATGATAAACCCAAACTAGCCCTTGTGTATCAGATGGCAGTCACTAGGGGACAACTCTCACTCAGTTCTTAGGAGGCCTTATTGGTTTCTATATTCAAGCCCGGGCGGATCCTATAGACCTATAGTCGGCCTACATTCTGACTACTAAATCCTCAATAAAATTCTAGTGATTTGTACCATTATAATGCTTCCTCAGATAATTCATCCTGACAAAAATGGGTTTAACCCAGATAGGACCCCGTCCCTGATCATAAGGAGGCTATGCAATGAACGGAAGCTCCCCCTCTGACACGGTCCAAATCCGCTTGAAAAACCATTGACGCTAGAAAGCCATTGATACCCTGAAATGGAACTACCTCTTCCATGTACCGGCTAGGTTTGTTTTCATGAAGCATGCCATATAGATGATCAGGCGACTTTACACAGAACCTACGGCTAGAGTCTGAGTGGGTAGATTGATATGGCGCCTGTTAAGTGTTGGCAGAGGGGCCTGTCATGGATACCCTCTCTTCCCTTTGCTGTTTGCATTAGCCATGGAACCCTTGCTGCATGGCCAGGGCAAGAGGGTCTTACATGGAGCATTCCTCTTACTGACCTGACACATTCTATGTCACGGTATGCATCAAGGATATCAAGGGGGACCTTTCTGCCATAAAGTGCTGCCCCCAGCAGTATTCTCCTTACTCACCTTACTCAGCGTGAAATATCACACCCCGCATACACCTCCCTGGCCAAGCTCCCCTCTTCCTTACGACAGGCTCACTGACCCAAGGTTCAGCCTGTTCTGGTGATTGTTCTCTTTTATTTTTATGACAATCCAAATTCGCTATTGAAGCATTACATGCACTGTGAATGGTAACATGTTTTGTAATGAGGGAATGGCAGACAGAACAGACGTATTCCTTTCAAGTAAGGAGGACTTCTTTGTTGGCACATTCACAATGACAAAAAAATGGGAGAGACCACAGTTCATGAATGAAGCAGGCTCCTAGGGGCTCATATCTACCGACAGGGAAATGTTTCATGCAAGCTGTGAATTGAAATGGTGAAATTGAAAAACATAGTATGCCATGAATTGCCCATATGTCAGAGGGTGTTTCTGCTATATTAATGAGATGTAACATTGTGAAAGTTGCGTCTTTTTTTTTCCATGAGCTGTTGTGTACATGTCAGATTGAAAGGCATGAATAGGTGGCTGAAATTATAATGCCAGGGGATACGAACATTTAAAAAATAAATATTTTATTAGGCATTTCAATAAATAAAAATATACAATACAAATGCATGGAAAAGACGAGAAGTAAACAACAGTACAGTAAATTCCAATTAGCACCTTTGAGTTCATCTTACAAGAGTAAGCATTTATACATCTCAGGTGTTATAGACCACAGTAGACTGTATGTCAGTTTGAGATATTAATGCATCGATTGAGTTATTTGCTATATTGTCATCAACATTCCGGTGGTCAGAAAGGGTTTTACTTCTTGTTGACAAAAAGAAATAAGAAAAAAGAGAGGACAGAAGAGAGGGGGTAGAGAGAAGGAGGAAGGAGGTAGTGGATCTGAATAGTAGGGTGGCAGGTTAGGAGCGGGGGATGGGGATATCCCAATATTCAGATGAGGTGTTTAGTTATCTAGGGGTTCTTTCTTGTCAGTTGGTTTGGGGAGTGTTTGTTTGTTGGGTGAGCGTCTAGGGCGAACCAAAGTAGTCTCTTATCATGATCAACATTTTTGTTAAGGATGATATTGTCTGCGCTCCCAAGAAAGTAAACCCAGGCCCACCAAGTATGGTAAGATATAGATATGAAATATTTCCAGTGCAAAGAATTGTTGTGACACCCAGTGTGAGCAGCAAGTCAAATAATAGTAGTTCAGTTGTGTTGAGTGTTGGGGGGTTGGGTAGAGCCCAAGGGCTTTGGTAGAGTGACACTGGGTCTAGCGATACCTTGCAGTGAAAGATATCATTAATAGTTTTGTTGATGTCTTCCCAGTATGAACGGAGCAGGGGATAATAAAAGATCATGTGGTCAAGGTCGACCACAGACGCAACCATTTTTAAGGGTCTCAAGGGTCCACCTAATCTGCATAATGGATCTAAGCTGACTTTGCCAATTGTGCAATGTAGACATGCCACTTTGCATGATGTCAATAACAGATGACACAATGTTATTTATATTATAAATGTGAGAATACAATGTATTTAATACTATTATCAACAAAAGCAAACATGTTATCCAAATTATCTTGATCAATTTGTTTTTAACGTGCGTCAGCTTCCATTTGTGACAAATTTTCAAATGTCATTATATGTAGCATAAATAAATCTTTTAGAACATGGAGACTTAGGAACCAATAGAAAGTCTGATAAGTCCATGTTCTTCAATAGAAGAGAAAGATGTTGTGTCATTGCAGATAGTGTGGAATGTTCTAACCATCATCAACATAATTTCTCCACTGAATAGGTGGCAACAATTCCTGAATGTTGGGATTGGGAATAAAAAGGGTCAGGTGGTATAGTTTTAAATCCTAGTGTGGAATTTAAAACACATGTATGACAACCATTTGTGTCGAAAGGGCCACAATAACCACCTGTGTAGACCTAACAGTGTGGAATGAAATGTACCATTCTGTAAGATACTATTGAGCTGGTCCTCTGTGTAATTTTCAAACTGTTGCCAATGTTCACACCAGGCAATGGTGAGAATTGTGGGTGCAATCATTCGTTTTATTTTAGCAAATCATAGACGACAAAGTGTGTTGGACAGTGTCCTTCAGAAAAATCTTCTGTGTTGGGGTTAAACAGGAATAAAACAAGGTTTCTGCTCCCTGAACTTCATACCCCAAATGGACTTCATGTCAATTGTATCCGTCCAGTAGTCACAATCTTTGACAGCCAATTGTGTAACAAACAAGTCCATATATATGAGCTTAGTTTGTGTAGGCATGTATTTTTTCAGCGGTGGAGGGTCAAGTTTAACATTTAAGATGTTGTATCTGATGTGTCATATCTTGAAAAGCATGTGAATTTATATTTATATGTTTTGGAACTCCCTTGCTGGGGAGTGGGACAACGTTCCCACTGTTTGTAATTAAAAAGTGTATGTTGATGACTAGATCGATGTAGATAATGGTGATATAAAAATAAATAATTTACAAACAAAACATATTGACATTTCCAATTATTATTATTATAAAAAACTCAAATACATATTTATCTAAATTACAACATGAAATAAATTATTAACTATTAAAAAGATTGTTATACTAAATGAAAATAAGTACTGACACCTAAAAAATCCTTTACATCACACAAAAATAAAATGTACTACTCTAACTTCAATATTTATAAAAGGAATTAAAATATTACAATGGAAAATACTACAATTTACCAGTACAATTAACACAACAATAAATATTATAAATAGCAAAACAAATATTCCCACTCCAGTCAATGCAACAGTAAGGAAAATGTTGGAATACAGAGGGGTAGAATTTACTATTCCCACTCCCATCAATGCAACAGTAGGAAAAGTGTGGGGAAAAATGTAATATTCCCACTCCAGTCAGTGCAACTGTAGGGAGAGTGTTGGATTGCAGAGGGGAAACATGTAATATTCCCACTCCAGTCAGTGCAACTCTAGGGAAAGTGTTGGAGTGCAGAGGGGAAACATTTAATATCCCCACTCCAGTCAGTGTTGTATTGCGGAAGGGAAAATGTACTGTTCCCACTCCAGTTAGTGAAACAATAGGAAAGGGGTTGGATTGCAGACAGTTCAAATTTACCACTCCCACTGCAGTCAGTGCAACACTAAAACAAGGAAAATATCTTTAACAATTATATAAAAAACAGTAAATAACTTAATAAGTGTGTTGAAACAATCAAACGGTAGTTCATGGGGATATCCCTAGCTCCCTTCTTAAAAATAGGGACCAATATACTTCCCCTCCAAGAGGCAGGGACCATTTTAGTATCAAAGCAGGATTTAAACAATGGGTAAAGAATCTTACTCCATAGTAATGGTTCCTGCTTCAGAACCGTCATAGGGAGTTCGTCAGGTCCCATTGCGCCGGAGGAGCGCATGTTCTTAATGGCCATTTCTATTGTTTTCTCTGTAGGATAATTAATCGGACCCTCAGATGTTGAGTCAGGGTCACTATCTGTAGCCGATGTTACGTTCCCTGCATACAGCTTCCGGATGTAAGAGGACCATACTTCTTCCGAAATAGGGATGGGGAGAGGGCTCGTTCTAGTGCCACATCCCTTCCCAACTATGGACTAAAATTCTCTGGCTTTGCCATGCGCAACTGCTTCCCGCAAGTTTATCCATACTGAGTCTTCCTTCTCCTTTTTTTAGTCTCGCTTTTAATCTAGTTCTCCTTCTTTTTAACCTCGATATTTCTTTAGCTAATTCATCTGATCTACCTAAAAATTGCTCTCGCACTAATTTATTTATTTCCTTATTCAGGATGCGCAATGCACTAGGAAAAAATACCTTTTTCCTAGAACAACTAACCTTTTTTACATCTAAAATGATCTTCCTCATAAATTTTTCAAAGTTAACAATTTCGGAACCATACCAGTCGTTTAGTTCTAATATAGTTTTGCATAAAGTATCATGCACACCTATAATGGCAGTTGGATTCCAAAAACATCTACCCGAAGATCCATGGAAAGTAACATCATTGTTATTGAAGGACCAAGACTCAGTGGGCGGAGGTTTTAAAGAAAGAGTTATAATAATTATGCTGTGATCACTCAAGGATGTAGGGGCTATCGTGAGATCCTCGATACATGGGAAAATGTCATAATCTGAGATCACATAGTCAAGAATTGAGGCACTAAAAGGTGACCTATGAGTGAATTTCGCGGGCACATCAGAGGGAAATCTCCCATTTAAAATGAGCCCCTCAACTGCCGATAATTCTTCCAGCAGAATCTTCCCTCTTTTATTAGTTATTATTTTGTCTGGAAAGAGGGATTGTGGGATAAAATAAGCCTCTACTTTGGGTTTATTTCTAAATAGATTTAAACTAGCATTAGAAATTTTACAGTTCAAATCTCCAACTAGGATAACTTCGGGTGGAGTAGAAACATTTTTAATCTGTCCAATATACTGAAATACGTGCTTCAATAAAATATTAAAACGCTCTTCGGGAGGAATATACACATTAATGATTACGACAGCAGACTTATTTAGAGAGCTGGGGAGATTTGCTATTGTTATAGCTTGAAAAAGATTACTTGGGTCAATATAATGCGAGAATCTCCAATGCAGTTTGTTAGATAACAAGCAAGCAATTCCCCCTTTGGCATGACCTTTCTTGGATGGGGCAGCCGGCGCTTCCAACACATAGTAATCCTTCCCTACATGGATATTATCAGTACACCATGTTTCTTGGATGCAAATCACATTTGCTCCCAGCGAGAATAAAAATTCAAGTTTCTCTGGATTACTATGTATCCCAGCTGCATTCCAGGAAATAATTTTCAATTGATTATTAAAGATGATGGAATAATTTGGAGTTTTCTGTGCTCTTAGTTGATAGGGCACTATGCAGCCAATTCCACCGATGATTATCCTCTGATGGCGAAGAGTTCTGGATTAGTGGAGGAGGCAGTGCCTGAGAGACCGAACGTTTCCCCTTAGAGACCCAAATCTTTAGATCTCTAAAAGGAGAAGAAACCCCATCTTGCTTATCACCCTTTTGGGTCATCCTATGGGGTGAAGAGGGATTACCAGAACTAAAAATAGGCAGAACGTCAATACCTCTACATTGGAAATTCTCCGCTTGCTGTAATATCAGATTTACAATAATTTTAGAGTAAAATTTGACCCGTATACTTGATACACTATCTCCACCTAACAAAGAAACTAACTCAATATCACTTGATTGAATGAGGTGAAGACTTTCCAAGTCACTGAAACATTTAAGCAACCATGATCTATTTAAGGGCAAATTCGCATCAAATAGAGGGAAAAAGTCCAAAACCAAAGTGTCCACATAAGACATTGATATTTTTGCCTTGGAAGAGAGGAGTGGGCATACACCGACCCCATCCATAGGAGCTAAAGAAGGAGCCAAAGGGTTGAGAGCCCCCAGTTCAACCGGAATAGTGCTCCCTGTCTCTACCATAGGAGGGGCAGTCAGCCCATGTCCACCCTTCTGGGGTAAGTCTTCCACAGTCGTAGGCAGAGTATTACAAATGATCTCTGGATGGCAGGATTCACTTGCCAATTTTGTGGTCAGCAGGTTAGAGTCAATGGCATTCTCTTCATTGTCAGTTAAAATAATAGAATTTTGGAAGATTATCCGCCTTTGTCTTTTCTTCCTGTATTTGCGCACAGGTTTCCTTTTTTTCCCTTTATCATTTCTATGTTTGTAGGTTTTTTCCTTTATTTCTTGATCATCTTCTTTTTGCCCTTTTTTTTCAGGGATAAAAATTGGAAATAGTTTCTGTGCTACTTTACAGACTGAGCCAGACAGATTTTCCTCCTCTATTTCCAGATCAGAGTTCTTTACACAATTAGTCGCCGCAGAAACTGGCAGGGCCGTAGCATTATTTTCTTGAACTATTACTGATGGCTTTATACCAGAATTCTCTGCAGGCGCATTTGCATTCCCCGTTGCCAAGCTAATATCGGCCGCGGTGGAGGGGGCACTGCTCATTTCAGGAGCCATTTTGCAGCATTATATTCAGTATTTTAGTGACAGAATCCAAGATACAGTCAGAGCTGCCCACAAATTTGCCCAAAAGACATAATATGGAGGATAACAGATGTTCCAGGGCAATCAGAGATTCCGATATAGGTTTTTCGCCAGCAGCAGCAGAAGTACAAATTCTAGATAGATTGAGCTCCGGGCTCATAGAAACATTTAACAACGCGGACATGTCCTGCACATTTATAGAAGGAGTGCTACTACATAACAATAACCCAGATGGGGTGGCACCCGCTGATGGCTTAGTGGCTTCTAAAGATTTCAAACTTCCTGCATTCACATAACGGCCACAAAGTTCGAGGTCAATGGATGACAATGAGGGATCTCCACCTGACCTAACGTACGTTGTAGAGGCTTGTGGCACTGGAGAATTGTTAGCTTGTTTTCCTTCCATAGAAAGAGCGTGAAGCTCAATAACACCATCAACTTCGGGATGTACGAGGCTGGTCCTCGCAGTGGATTCTATTTGGAATGTGTCTGTCATTAATGAGAGGGAGACCGGATTATCCACCACTTGAGTTGGGCCAACCTGTGCGACAGAAAGTGAGCCATCATTTTCAACAACAGATACTTTTTTATTTAATTAATTAACATCTAATTATTAATAAATTATAACTAAATTACTTCCCAACCTTTACCCCTATGACCCCAAATCCCACATCTAAAAAAATTAATTGCACAATTTGCATACTTAATTATCAGTTCATTCATTATGATTTATTAACAACTATTGATTAATAAATTTAAATTGAAAATAAATTACATCCCATGCTTTACCCCAATAATCGAACAACCCACAACGAAAAAAATACACGATTAACATAATTAATTATCAATTAATTAATTATTATTAATTAATGACTAATATATAATAAATAAAAAATAAATCACATCCCAATCTTAACCCCACAACTCACACCTAAAAACTATAGAAAATACGCAATTACCATAATTAATTATCAATTAATTAAATAATATTAATTTACAACCAATTATGAATTAATAAAATAAATACTTCCCAGTCTATACACCTCTAAACCCACAACCCACTACAGAACTAAAAAAAATAATTAAATTAAATTTCACATCTACTTAAAATGTAATTAATGTTGTATGAAACATAAACAATAATGAAACAGAAAAATAATGTTATATACATTTAAAATAAATACCAAAAAACATAACAATAATTAAAAAACGATATTTTAAACAACTATATTTTTGGAAACGGTATTAATGACTTCTATATTTCTTAAATCGATATTACTTACCCTCAAATCGATATTCTTGACAAAGATATTCTTGCACTCGATATTTTCATTCCACTATTTTTTTCACTCGATATTATTGTAGTTTGAATTTTTTTACTCAATGTTCTTTCTCATTACCAACCAAGATTTCAGAATCTATTCTCATTTTAGAACGAGTAATTGCAGCAACAGTAGCAGTCACAACTGCAGATTTGGCCACTTCATAAGCCACCTTAACCCAAAGAGTTTTTTCCCTGTGTTGCCTTTAGAGTCTTTGAATACATTCTAACATGAATAACGTAAATACTAATTACTATACTGTACACTGTCACACACAGTAAGTACAGGGAATTTGGGATCAGTATGTTCAAGTGCAAGAAGTAAAACATTTAGGGGCATATTACCAAGCAATAGCGATAATTATCGCTATTGCTTGGTTAGAGAGAAAATTTTACCGCTAAGCTGCGGCGATTTTTACCGCAGATAAACCTTGGTACTACCAAGGTTTATCGCAAATGCGATAAAAAACGGCCGCAATGCATGAATATTGCTGAAAAGTCAGCGATATTCATGCATTACCGAGCTAATGCTCTTAGCCATGTTATCCACCTCCCATTGGATAACATGGCTAAGAACTGCTCAGGGGCAGGTGTTAGCTTTTGGAGATATTTACGCTTAGCGCGAATATAGCCAAAAGTTGGTAATAGGAGATAGCGATGTTAGCGACTGTTTCCAGTCGCTAACATCTTGGCACGCCCACTTTGCATGTCATTAGTGATAAATATCACTGACATGCAAAGTGGGGCCCAAGATGGTCGCTTTCTCCTACTAGCTGTCGCTAACTGGTGTTAGCGACAGCTAGGTAATAGGAAGATTAGTTCAGCCAGCTGAGCAGTGCAGTCCACTAAGGACTGGGTGCGAGTTTTTGAGGTTGGAAGTTCCCTTCCAATATAACACTAACAACGGTGGCGCATGCCACCAAATATTACTGTTTAGAATCTATGGCAGGTTGGGCTGAACCATCAGTGTAAATAATATATTTATATTGTTCAAGAGGTAAAACAGAAGAAGGCATGGGAAAGACATGATTATACTGTAAACATTCTTGTATCTGTAAAGGTGGGTCAAAGGCAAAGTCTAGATCAACAGATGTTAAGAATGTGTTGCCCAATATATCTATCTAGGATAGACTGCATTAGCATTTAAGAACTCTAGCCTTGGTGGCTGCCTCTAAAGCTGGCATTGAAGTAACAACAATAATGTGTTTCCCATGTGGAAGTGGCCGTTCTTTATGAATAGCCATTTGCACTGCAGTCAGTGGGGGGCAAAGCCCATTTCCACCCTGGAATATAAATGCGATTATTCGCCATTGGCACTGTTTCATCCTCTTTGAAGGTGATATAAGCAGACCCCAGACCACCCGGCAAGACCTGGATGACAAGGTTAATTTGTTTTACATGTGTATGTAAATTACATGTTGCATGTAAGTCAGATTGCACAGATATAATTATATCTGTGCGATCTGATGTCCAGTGTTAAGTGGAAAAATCAGGATGAATTAATTCGTATAGTGATTTAATGCACTGGGCATAATCAGGAATGTATGTTCTGCCAAAATTAATTAATCCAAAGATTGTATTTTTTTCAGCATAGTTGGAGGTTGCAATTGTGCACATTTCTCAACAAAATGAGGGGAAAGATTCTTACCCTGATGTGTATGTTCATATCCTGAGAAAAACACAGTGGAAATGCAATATGTGATTTCTTAAAGTTTGATTTATAGCTGTTTGCAGTGACTCCTAAATGTATGTGTTTCAATCTGGCCAAATGTGAGATTAACTCATTGTCTGTAGGAAAAAGTGCTTGGGTGAATATCATGTAGAAATAACACTATGCAGGCAGCAAACAGTCCTGGACTGTTCTTATGGACCATTGCCAAACTAGTAAAGCGATAATATAATCCTAACGTGGAAAACGGTATCCAATCTCTTGTTTTTTAGGAGCTAGATTTTGGCAGAAAAGAACATTAGAGATATGACTATATGATTTATCAGTGCCATACTTTGTGTATTTTATATAACAAAAGTGTGTGTATGACTGTTTAAATGACTTTAGTCTAAGACTGTATGATCGATATGAATGATCCGGGTTCAGAACAGGAAAAAGAGGCTTATTCATTTGAGAGATACAGGGTTCGATTACACACTGGTACTCTAAAGTGGGAGAGTATGTCTCAAACAGGTGCTTTAGCATCACGTTAAATAGGATAATGTAGTTGCACCTGTGGGCTAGACCTTATGGGTTTAACATGATAAGGAGAATCTTTATCCAAGCCGACATGATTGTGGTATAAAACCAGGGTTTGTTCAAGAGCCCATTCTGCATCATAAGCTTTTGTTTGACTGCGTCAGGCACAAGTATAGAAAATTACAGAAGTATTACATCCTCACCTAGTGGGCAGGTTGAATCAAAATTTGGAGGCAAATCAACTTCCGCTAAATGGATGTTATGAGACAAATTTTCCAGAAAATGACTGTAATGGTGTGCTTTATGTCACACTCAATTTGTATATCCAAGTCATATAACCTATCTGGAGGGGCTATGCATCAATCTGGGATTGTTATGTGTACGAAATGTATCAGTTGCTCTTGTTGTCAGAAACTCCTGGAGATTCTGGTGCACTATGGTGACTTCTGCTGCGCTGTCGAGGGGAATCACTGGCCAGCTCTTGTTCAGGAGGAGGTTTCTCAGAGTTAGTGGCATATTTTGTGGTAAGGGCCGGAACATTCTTTTTCTGAAATCAGTGTTTAAATAAAGGAGTTCTGTTCTCCTTCTTTATCTTTACATTAGACGAGTGTTGTGAGTCCCTTTTCAATGTGACATTCTCTTCTTGCCTGCACTCAGATCGCCCTCCTCCATCGTATTGCTTCAGATGAGTCCTGTAAGGAACAAGGAGAACGTGTTCTCAGAACTATGTTACTTGTCTGGAGCCTTGATTTTGTTAGAGTTATCAATTTTTATTTAACAAACTCATGGGTTTGTACGACTTTCTTGTCTGTAATAAGTTTGCCAAGAGGTGATTTAATCCATCTAGTTCTCAAATTATTGCGTCCTAAGGATGTGTACACATTTTCAATCATTATAGGCAGCTCATGTTCACGGTCTACCAGTGCGACCGCTGCGAGCCTCTGGCATATAACTAGTGATGCCACTTCACCTTTAATGTTAGACAGAATTATTGCAGACACAAAGGGATCATTTCCCATTAGTTTCATCTCCAAATCTAGGACAACAGCTCCCCCTATTCATTCTGCATTTGCTTTAACATGTCCAGCAAAACTGACATGGACGGAGTACAGTGACTGATGGTATAGACAGCCACAAAGACTTTCCCACATGTGTTACAATCACCTATTCTTGGAACCAGTCCGTGGGTCAAGCACACATTTAACATTCTGAGCCTGTCTTTTGGTCCCTCATTGAGAAACACAGCTTCAATTTGGTCAATCTTTTAGGCGATCCAAAATGGAATTTCCTCAAGATTAGGGGGAATGTTGCCCAAAACTGAATGAACAATTACGGGACTTATGGTCATCACAGCCAGCACAGCCAACAGGGTGCATGAAACATATTGTGTCAAGCGTTTGGAGTAACTAGAGCCTCATACTGAGTTTGCATGTGGTATATGTATGAAATTCAGTAGTATTAGTATCCACAGCGGTAATATTCACCAAGGAATAAAAGATTTCATAGCGGTAGGCATAATTGCCTTCAATGATGAAGATAAAAGCACCACCTGCATTAGTAAGTCCATGATTCAGTACATGTGGAGGACAGTAGTTCTGCAGTTAAGCGTTATGGCCACAGGTGCTGCAGTCATAAGGAAAACAGGAAGGGATAAAAAGTGCAACACAAAAAGGGCTATCCTTTAAAACTTTTTAAGCTTGAAAATAACACAGAATTTGGTACTCCCTAAACACTGCAGAGGATTAATCCCTAACACCATGGAAATCTCCAGTAAGAGGTGTAATGGCTATTATGGATTTGATTAGTTTGATCTGATTTGTAGATTTATTAAGCGTGCAATTGCCCATGGGCGTCTTGGCGGTAGGTGAAATAGCAGAACAGCTAGTTGCTAGGTTTTATGTTCTAACCTGTGGTGAATAACCAAGTTTTTATCTATTTCCGAAATGAAAGCAGCGAGGGGTTGTTTTTAATTGCAATCAGGAGCAGATTCCATGCCTTTGCTTCTCCCCCCCACCTGACCTGTCACTTGAATCAACTTTAGGTGACTAGATCTCAAGGTCCTGGAAGGCTCATACAATTTCAGGTGAGTTTTCAGAAACTGCGAACCCATCCCGTGGAGGGCTTTGTAGGCCAGGCAAAAGGATTTGAATATTATTCTTTTTCCAATTGGGAGCCAGTGTAGGGAACTCAATTTGTGTGCTATTGGCTCGTATCTGCGGACATCCAGCACCCGCCTGGCTGCTGCATTTTGTAAACGCTGTAGTTTTGCCAGATGCTGGACCTGGATCCCTGCATATAGGGCGTTTCCATAGTCCAGTCTTGATAAGGCCAGCATTGTTACCACTGTTTTGCAGGAATCTTGGGGATGAAAGGCAGGAGTTTCCTGATCATTTTCAGGATATACCAAATGGAAAATGTTAGTTTATTAGACTGTGCCTCATATGACAAATTATTGTCCAGGAGCACTCCTAGGTTTTTTACCTTATTAACAGGGGTTGGGCGGTTGCCTAGGCTGTCTGGCCACCAGTCCTGGGACCAGATTTGCATGTCTGGGCCCAACAGGATAACTTCGCTTTTATCCCAATTTAATTTTAGGCAATTGGCCTGCATCCATTGATTGATCTGTTCCATGCAGTTTTTGAACCTGTCTGCTGTCTCTTTAGTATTGTTTGCAATTGACAACTCGATTTGGGTGTCGTCAGCGTAGGAGACCGGGAGGAAGCCCCAGTTCCTTATTATTGCCGCCAGGGGTGCCACGTACAAATTAAATAGGGTGGGACTTAGCGAGGACCCCTGAGGTACCCCACATGGGGAGTTGAAAGATTTCGATTTAGCCTCTCCCAGCTCGACCGTGAATGTCCTATTAGACAAGTAGGAAGCCAACATAGTCCAAGCCGTCTTGTGCACTCCTGCTTCTGCAAGACAGATGAGGAGAGTGTCATGGTTTACCGTATCAAAGGGCGCTGAGAGATCCAGCAAGATCAAGGCGGCCTTTCCTCCAGTATCCAGTACATTCCTAGGTTCCTCCGTAGCCATTAATAATGCTGTTTCCATTCCGTGCCCTTCTCGGAAGCCAAATTGCTAGTAGTCCAATGCATTTGTATCCACGAGGAATTGAGAAAGCGGCGAACAGAATTCTCGTGATGGGTCTGTAATTTCCTGGTTCTATGTGGGTCTGAACTAGGTTTTTTTAGTAGCGACAGCACTGATGCTGTTTTCCATGCCTCTGGAAAGTGGCCAGATTAAATTATTTCTGTGAAAAGCAGACCTAATTACTCACTCAGTAGGTCAGGGAAGAGGTGCATCACCTTAGGTGGACAAGGGTCAGTTGTACCCCCGGATGTCATTGACCTAACCACCTGGAGAATCTGTTCGATGGAAGGTTGCTGAAAGTAAAATGAGTGATCCTTAATTTGTGGTGAAATCTCTTCCTGCAATTCTGTGTTAAGCAGTGTATGTTTAGGGTTGACTGACCTCTTGAATGACTCATATACTACAGAGACTTTGTCTACAAAAAAACTGGCCCAGAATTACAGAAATCTGAGCTCATTTCTTTTTGACTGAAGCTAACAGTTTTCGTTAGCTTTTTGATTGTAGAGAAGAGTACTTTTCTAGAGTTTTTTGCCTCCTCTATTTTTTACGTAAAGTATTTGCTTTTCTCTGTTAGTATTAGTTTTTTATAAGTGGCCAATGAGGTTTTGTAGTCCTCTTTTAGCCCTTGATCATAGCTTGGCCTCCATCTTTTTTCTAACTTTCTGCAGTGTTGTTTTTGTAACCTTAGTGCATTCGGTGTTGGGATGGAGTTTTCCTCCTTGACATATTGGACACACGCAAGCACCACTCAGGAGACCCGTGAATAAATACCAGCCCAAACGTTGGTGGTGCCATGTTGTAGGGATTCTCTTCTTGGGACAGAATTATGCTGGGATCACAGAACGTCAGTCTGTAGGAACTGAGTCCCAACACCACATCATTACCTATGCACCCCAATCGAGACTAGCTCAAAGTACCTCACCTACAATCCTAACCTTCCCAGAGTAGCAGGTAATTTGGCACCTCAGAGCACAACGCTCTAGTCCCTTCAGGGAACCACAGTACCAGTTCATCACCTTTCTTTCTCTCACTTATGCACCAGTGGTCAGACCACCATGGTACCGCTACTACCCCCAGCCATCCACGATCCCTGGTTTGTCTTGCAGTGATCAGAGGCTTGCAATATGCTTGCGGTGCTGCTGTGACCACGAGTAAAAGAAAAGGGAGGCCCCTTACTCATCCAATATAGGACAAGGGGAGTCAGGTATCAAGAAGTAAAAAATGTCCCAGTTCGTCAAAGACACCTATAAAAATGATTACAGGTACACAATATCACGTGAAAAAACACTCAAATTGAACCAATCATTGTGCCAGTACATTTAAGCAAAATCAATGTGTATATCAAGACATTTTTATAAAACACCACCAACAAGACTGTCACAAATTATTGCAAGAAGATTTCATACATATTTATTCAGTACAATATTATCAATAGAACTTTTGTGTGTATACAATACAAGCATAATAAAATCACAAAAGAGTTAAAAACCAGTATCACAGTACTGTATGATGAACTAAAAAGAAGCAGTTGCCGACGCAGCGTTTCGGTGTTTTTGAAGTTAAATACACCTTCTTCAGGACAGTTTCTAATTTGACAAAAACACATACAGCCTGATTCATGAAGCGAAATAGCGCCCGCAATGGCTGCGAAAATGCAATTGCGGGTGCAAAACACGGAATCGGCATTCAAGTACGAAATAGCGAATTCGCAAACACAGAATAGCGATTTAAATAGCGATTACGCTATAATAGTCGCAGACTCCGGGTAGTCGAGCATTAGCGATACGGAAATAGCGACCAACCACGGAATCTGCGAAATGAATAGCGAAACGCAATATTGTCTCAATCGGCATTCATGAAAAATATACAATAGCGAAAAAGCGCAAATTCGCACGTTTGCGCGGCGCAATTTAAGGACAACTCAAAGCAGGTGGTAACCATAAAAGCCATGATTAAGTAAAATTTGAAAAACTGTTGGCCAATCACCAACAGGTCCAGGCCTGACCAATCACACATAAGGACATTCAGCAGCAGCATTAGGCGTTCCACAATGCCAGGGATGTACATGGTGGTGAGGCGGCGAAGGCTACAGCGAGCAGCACGGAGGAGACGCATGAGGCAGGAAAGGATTTACCGGCAGCGGGTCACCTTGCTGGGCCAAACCAGAGAACAGATTTATGCTAAATACAGGCTGAATGGGGAAATGATCACCTGGCTGATACAAGAACTCGACCCCATCATGCAGCACCCAACAAGGCGAAACAATTCTGTGCCCACACATGTGCAGGTATTGTGCAGCCTGCACCTCCTGGCCTCCGGCAGTTTCCAGGGCATAGTAGCCGCTGCTGGGGGGATATCCCAGCCCACCATGTCACGCTGCCGCCACACTTTTGTTGACGCCATGCTCAGCCAGCTCCACCGCCACATCACATTTCCCACGAGCCAACAGGAATTGGACCTGACAAAACTACAATTTTACAATGTCGCCCATTTTCCCCATGTCCTCGGCTGCATAGACTGTACCCACGTCGCCATCTGCCCACCAGCTGCCATGGAGTATATGTACCGCAACAGGAAGTCCTACCACTCCCTCAACATACAGATGGTCTGCAATGCCAAGACCATCATCACTGACATTGTGGCCCAGTACCCAGGGAGTACCCATGACTCCTTTATCTTCAGGCACAGCGGACTCCACACACGACTGCTCAGGGGAGAGTTTGGGGAAGGACACCTACTTGGTAAGTACACTTTGTCGACAATGTCACATTGCTATGAAGTAACTGCGCTGCACAGGCAATCAACATCTGCTCCTCTCATTCAGGTGACAGTGGCTACGCCCTACGGGAATACCTCCTGACCCCTTACCTCAACCCTGCCACACCTCAGCAACGGCGCTACAATGTTGCGCACATCCGGACAAGGAACTGTATAGAAAGGACATTTGGCCTGCTCAAGAGCAGGTTCCGTATTCTGCACAAGACAGGTGGGGCGATGTATTACAGTCCTGCAGCGTGCTGCCGCATTGTGGCTGTCTGTGCAATGCTTCATAACATTGCAACCAAGCGCCGGATACCTGTTGACATCTCAGGCAGTGAATCTGAGGGGGACGACCGGCCACCAGCACATGCGCACCATGCACGCGGGGAGAACCCAGCTGAAGGCCACAGACGTCGCAACCACATCACAGCGAACAGTTTCTAGCCCACCCTCTTCCCCCAACCCACATATCACAATTGCATGCAAAATGTAATGATTACACAAGGCTAATGTGTGCAGCAAAATAAATGTATTTGTTTCATTCACAAGAAAAAGGTTATGGTTTCAACTATTTACAAATTACAGTATTCCTGCATACTGCAGCGTGAAGAAGGTTCTTGGCAGGCTTAGCGTCAGCCTGTGGCAGTGTCCCTCAGACAATGTCAAAGGCGCCTCCGGCGCGTAATGCCCAGGCGCCTGTGAGGTTCATCCTCATCCTGGGCAGCTGTACCAGGCGTTGCCCTGGTGCTGCGCCTAGGTGGCGGGACCTGCGTGGCAGATTGGCTGCTCACGCTGGAGGCACCCTCACTGGCATCGTCTCCCCCTACAGTGGCCGGTAGCACAGGTGTGTGAAGTGCCGTCACGGCGGTGGTTAGGTGCTCCAGGACCCGTGTTATGTCCTCGCAGCACTGGACCAGTTGGTGCTGCTGGGTGAGAGAGCGCCGCGACAACTGGGTGGTGGCATTTGCTGCCACATAATTCGACCTACTATAGGACGACAGCCGACTCATTAGCTGGTGGTGGCGCCTGCTTGCTACACTGCGGTGCTTGATGAGCGCAGCAGTGTTATCCTCCATGGCTGCTGTCATGCGGCACATGGCCGCCGTCATGCGGTCCATCCTGTCTCCAACTCCCGCCACATTGCGGCCAATTTTGTGCAGCTGGAGCTGGATGGCTCCTTGCTGCTGCGACTGGCGCTGGTGGATTCTGAGCATGCGCCGCTCGACGCTCATACAGGCATGGAGATGCCCATTGCCCCTCCTGCTGATCGGCCGCTGTGTTGCCGCTGTCGCAGGCCCAGATCTCGTTGCACGAGCTGCAGGTGGTGTCGCAGCAGGTGTTGCTGGTGCGGCAGGAACTGGAGGCACATTGGTGGGGTGCCTGGCTCTGGCTGCCGGTGGGCTGGCAGATGCAGGAGCAGGTACGGTGGGGGGCCTGGCCTTGGCTGCGGGTGGTGCGGCAGATCCAGATGCAGCTACGGTGGGGGGCCTGGCCTTGGCTGCCGGTGGGATGCTAGTTGCAGGGGCCACAACGGTGGGGGGCCTGGCTGCTGGTGTTGGTGCAGCGGCAGATGCAGGAGCAGGTATGGTGGGGGGCCTGGCTGCTGGTGTTGGTGCAGCGGCAGGGGCTGGTGCCTGTGTTTCGGGTTGTGAGTCCTCCTCCTGGGCCTCCTCATCAATCTGCAGCCTCTCGCTGTCGCTGCTATCTGCGCCACCTGTGAGGGTAAGTGGATACTCATTAGTTGCATGTGACTGTCAGACGTGCAGATGTTACATGCATGCTGGGTGACATTCCCTGGATGGCTGTGGATTTGCGTACTTTGGAACCTTTCTGGCTGCATTGTGGTACTACTACATTGTGGACATACTACATCTCACACAATGCTTCAGGGCATTTCCTGATGCACAACATAGGCATGACTAAGGGCCAATGAGTGAGCCTATTTGGTCAGGGACGGTCATAGGGGACAGGGTCGCAGTCGCATGCCACTTACCTTGGGTGTCTTGGGTGGGGCGGGAGGAGTCCAGAGGGGTCACGCCAACGCACGCCTCCCTCTCCAAGGTGTTCTCAACCTGGTCCTCCAGGGGTGTGTTGGGTGGGACTGTCGGTCCGCCACCTCCAGTGCCCGATGCCTCACCAAGGCGCTCCGCCACCCTCTCCTTGGCACGACCTCAGAGGTCGTACCAGCGCTTCTTTAGCTCCTCCAAGGACCTATCGGCCACACCCACCGAGTTCACGCTGGCGGCTATACCCAGCCAGATCCTCCGCTTGTCCTGCTCTGGGACCTTTCTGGAGTTGGTACCAAAGAGCCGGTCATGGTTGGCCACCACCCCTTCAATTAGGTTCTCGAGCTCCTGCTCTGAGAACTTGAGCTTGCGCTTTCGTCTTGCGCTGTTGCTGGGGCCAGGGACAGGTTCCTCAGACATGGCGGTCGCTATTTCAGGCGTTTCTGGAGTCGCTATCGCTGGTTAGGCGTCTGCTTTCCGACGTGCTCACTCGTAGGATAGCGTCACTGTGGTGTTTGGGGGTGGGAACTGCCTGCTTCCTGGATGTGATGTCATCACGGTGCTCGGAATGCGTCTTCCCGTTTTCCCGATCGCGCGAGAATGCGAGTCGCAATCCCGATCGCACGGGATTGCGAGTCGCAATCCCGATCGCACGGGATTGCGAATCGCAATCCCGATCGCACGGGATTCCGACTCGCAATCCCGATCGCAGGTAGCCGGGAATAGCGATTTTTCTGCGTTTTTAGTTGGTCGCTAACGGCTTTAGCGCCCGCGTGCGAGTCGCTATTTTTTCCCCGAAAAGTACATGAATGCCGTTTTGCGTTTCCTCTATAGCGAGTCGCTATGAATCGGTATTAGGGACACGCAAAACGGCCCGTACATGAATCAGGCTGATAATTACTCTCTATTACAATACAGTGACAGTCATTGTTCTTACAGATGTTACAGTGGCACAGTTGGATACAATAAACAACATTGGCACATTACCCTAAAGTTTACATTACATTTTCTATTCAGGAAATAGCATCTCCTATAATAATGCAACTATAAAAATTAAAAGCTTCATTAACTGCAGGACCAAGAACCTTATTTATTTGATACAATGCCCTTGTAATCATGCATATGTAGGGAGATACACATCAGATTGAACGAACACAGATCCGCAATCAGGACGTTCAAACAGGGTGCCCCTCTTACTGAACATTGGAGAGAGGCCGGCCACACCATTAATGATTTAAAACGGTGCAGACTGGAGGTAGTAGAAATGAACATGAGTGGTGGCGACATCAATAGCAATAGAAAGAAACGTGAACAATACTACATGTCACGCCTGGATAGTGTGAGAGCAGGGATGAACAATAAAGAGGACTGGGAACGCATAGTTTAATAGCAATCCCTTTAGATTAATGAGGTAGTACTGCTACGCAGTGATGTCAACACTACATCGTACCTTTGTGATCATATACCCTCGGGCGGTATAGGCAACATTTTTCCGCCCCTTTTACTGAATTACCTATATTATCAGGGTGGTGCCAAATACTAATGCTTGGATAGAACCCCCAAATGAGCATCAGACAATTTATGCCCTGATACAAGGAAATTTGGTCTACATATTAAATCAACACAGCCTCGATCCGTGTTTTCTCTAAATGTAATATTTAAGTTCAGAGATACAAGTATCATAACCTGTGTTCAATAGAGTAGAGAACGTAATTCATCTTTAGGTAAACTTTAGAGGAAGGGCACCTTTATGGTACAACACGCTGCCCTCCTCCTGGAATATCTGCCACTAAAATATTTATCAGATAGGCAATTTCGTTATATATTCTGTAGAACGGGGTGAGGACAATAACGTTTTTAGTCCCCAAAAAAACGCAAAACAGCAACATCAAGCGGTAACATTTACCATCAATTAACATTCAAGCTATATGGTGACACGTGATAGGAGTAGCCACATCCAATAGGCTCCGGTTTCCTATTTAGGAGTAGGTCGAGACAGCCAATCACATTTCGTGTTTCAACTACCGAGGTGTGACGTCAGACGCCATCACGAAGACAGACGGAGCAGGTAGGCCGATTAATTTATCTAGGTAAGATTATAAAGCCATATCCAGAATACTTCCAAGCTGCCTTCGCCTTCGAGGCAGTTTAGCCCTCCTCGCTCAATCAAGAGAACATGCGATGGAATCGGCGACATTATTAAGTACTAAAGCCATGAGCAATTAAACTTTGACGCAATATAGCGGGACAAGCTTTCTGGGTGTGTTTTTGAGCATTAAATGTAGGTATTTGTGAAACACACGAGATTGTTGCTAGATTAAAGTAAAATTGGTGAAAGCTTGGTAAATTTAAATTTAAATTTGAAATTCGTTAAAAACTTAGAAATATACCAATAGCGGTAAGAGCATTTGAGAAAGGAAATTGCAACAAAAGAACTTCTTATACCTACCTTTAAATTGGTCTCTTCCCCAGATTGTTCTAACTGAGAAAAGAAAAGCCTAGGAGGTTATCCCTTTACGTGTGTTGCCATCTGTGTTAGCAGGACTGTGACTTCAACAGAGGACTTTTATAGATATCGACTGCCCTTATGCACAACGTAGGTGAGTGGATTATAAGATGTTAAAACCGGAAGTAATGATAATACGATAAAAGTCTTCTAGCTAAGAGTTATACCCATTGTTTCTTGTAGCCTCAAGGCCTAATATCCGAATTTAATAACGGTGGCTCCGCTGAATCTTTCATGCAGCTCCCCTTGCCGAGACTAAAGGTAAAGAGGTCAATACGCAAGAGAGAGCGAGTGATAGATAGATACTGCATATGAGGATATACGATTACAAGTATTATATAAAAACACTTTCTATTTAGGCAATTTGAATATACAGAGTGCCAAACAGGACCCACAAATCCACAATTGGGCCGGTGGTGGTGTAACATATTAGTCTGGGAGAATCAACATGTCTCCATCGTTGCTAAACTAAAAGTATGGATTCAGCATATTTTCCCTTTTCTCCTAGTTAAGGTATGGAGAGGGTCTATGGGAAGCTCATGTATGGTTAGTAGAACCTGACTAGTATTCTTCATGAGAGATAAAACTAGTGATAGGACCGAAAAAACAAGAAAAAAGATTGAAAAAAGAACTCCTTATAACTGTTAAGTCAACATCCTTGTCGGTCTGAATAGAAAATGTAATGTAAACTTTAGGGTAATGTGCCAATGTTGTTTATTGTATACAACTGTGCCACTGTAGCATCCGTAAGAACAATGACTGTCACTGTATTGTAATAGAGAGTAATTATGTGTTTTTGTCAATTTGGAAACTGTCCTGAAGAAGGTGTTTTAACTTAAAAAAAAACGAAACGCAGCGTCGACAACTGCTTCTTTTTAGTTCATCATACAGTACTGTGATACTGGTTTTTAACTCGTTTGCGATTTTATTATGCTTGTATTGTATACACACAAAATTTCTATTGATAATATTGTACTGAATAAATATGTATGAAATCTTCTTGCAATAATTTGTGACAGTCTTGTTGGTGGTGTTTTATAAATTCCTTGATATACACATTGATTTTGCTTAAATGTACTGGCACAATGATTGGTTCAATTTGGGTGTTTTTTCACGTGATATTGTGTACCTGTAAGCATTTTTATAGGTTTGTGATGCATTGTGGTCTTTGACCAACTGGGAAATTTTTTACTTCTTGGTGCTGCTGTGACACCACTAAACATATTGCAAGTTTCCTAAATGCCACAGATTTCATGGTAGTGAGCCCTCCTTGAAAAGTGTGATGGTAAGGATGTTGTCTCAAGGCCTGTGTGCATGCACCCCCTGTTCCTACATGGGATGTACTATACAGTTCATGTCGTGGAGGAATGGACTTTACGCAGACCCTCTGCACTGCCTTTATATGGCTCACTTATGGGCCTTAGAATAGCCGTGCCACAGGACTGCCAAAGAACCCCCCCCTGCGAGACCAGGAAGAAACTCCTACTCTAGCAGGTAGTCGGCGGTCAACTCTGGTGGCCTGAGACTGGTGCAGTGGCATGGTGGCCCGCTTCCACAGTGCCCAAGTCTAATTAGGCCCTTATTGTCTTGGGGACATGGTCAGCAACCACTTCAAAAACAGAGAATGGACACGGTCTGCATGTACTTTAAAGGCTCCTTGCACAATGCATATGCACTTTACAGTCAAAAACAGGAAGGGGAAAAAGTACTGCATAGCTCAATGAGTCACCCCACAACCCCAAGTTAAAGGTACACAGGAGTGGGTCTCTGATGAGCAAAAACAAAAATACATGTATTTACCCGAGAATCTGTGACAAAAACGCTAATTTGCATAATACGAGGATGGGCTTATAATGAGCATAATATAAAACAAGCCAAATGAGGACATTAACAGACCCAAATAGCCCAAGTGTTTTTTATTTTGTCATTTTATTGACAAATGTAAAAGAGTCCTTTTTACGTGTCTTTATTAATTCAATTGAGTGCCACCCGCCAATATTGCAAGAACCTCTATTGTTATTAGCTGTAGGCAATGATTTCTATTAACTATGCAAATAAACGTACTCACTAGAGCTGAAACTGGATCATAAATTCAAATTTGGGCTGAATTTGGCCCACAAAATACACTTGGCCCAGGGCCCACAAAATCCTGAAAATGTCTCTGCATCAGGCATCAGTTTGCACAATGAATTCCATTTCTCCAGAATTGTGGCAGAGAGATCTGCAGTAGTAAAGCCATTTAGGCCTGCCAAGAGTCCAGGATGGTGTAGAGGTATTTTTACTCCTAAATGTAAGTATACCTCTGAAAATACCCTATTTAATGTGGCTCAGTAACTATTCCCCACGCCTGTTGTCTGTAAAAACCTCTTGTAACAAATACCACATTGAGCCTCATGGATTTGACATAAACATTAAATTGGATCTAGGAAAATTAAATAAAGTTATAGAAAGTAAAAAGAATCATGGGAAGCATTTTCAACAAGACAGCACATTAGCTACATCCAACTGTAAGAAGAATTATTGGGACAACCCATAGTAAATGCTATTTGGAGGGACATGCAAGATGATCCGAAGTGTGTGGTATTAAATGTAATTAATGAAATGATATTGTACATTCACAGGGAGTGTAATTAAGGGGGATACTTAATTTAAAAAGGGCTATGAGGGAGCTAATCCAAGGCTTGATAAGCATCTCCATGGGAGTTTTTAAAAACAGATCAATACTCCATAATTGGTCATTTATAGAAAAATGATCAGTCACATATCTGTTTTCAATTTGATAGTGATGTTGTACACTGTTAATATTTTCATATTTAGTAAAATTCCTGTTGATATTTATTGTTTTCATTTTGATTTGTTAAAAGTTTATATGGCCTGTGACACATCTTAAAGAAATATACAAAACCATATAGTGCATGCTGTTTTCAAGATCTCTTTTTTCAGTGTGTGTTGGCAGTGCACATATTGTGATTGTGTCTTGCTCATTGTGTACTTGTTTGCTTCCAGATTCTCCCACATCAGTTTGAATCCATCTTCAAATGAAGCTCATGCCCTATTCCAGGAAGAAGGTGGTTCTACAGGGTCCCCATCTCCACCCACCAATAGGTGTGTGTACATTCTTAGTTTGTAGCAAGGATGTGCCTTGGATATTGATGCTTTACTCACCTCTTGTACTGCCTCATAGTTTGGAATAATGATGGGATAATGCTTTATTTAGTGTTAAATATCAGACGTGGGCTCACTGATTCAGATATATATAGAATATCTTCAAGGATAATTATTCAGCTTTATTCTAAAATGTACCTTTGATCACAAAGTTCATTCAATTATTATTAAAGGTATTGATATTTAACATCAAGAACGTTCCAATGTTCTAGTGAAGCCTCAATCTATTACATGGCCTTGTTTCCTTATGATTGGATTACATAATGTAGAAGCTATGCCTTTATTGTAAGTGTCCACCTTGTAAAAAGGATGAACACAGTGACACATATGAAATAAAGCTCTTTAAAGATTAGTTTTTATTGTCCTCAGTTCATAAAACCATAGCATATCTAGTAAAATCTAAAGTCCTTTGTTTACGTCAAACACAATTTTTTTATTCATTCTGTTATCCATAATGTACAACAACCTCGGATACAATTTTGCCCTTTGCCAAACAGGTGCTGGATAAATTAGTGTGCCTGGCAAAGGGAAACCCCAGAATGAATGTACTAATGTACAAACCCAGCAGAAATGGAGATGGAAAAATGATATTTTGTAAACATGGATTAAACTCAATATAAAAAACTGAGAGAAACATTTTGGATAAAATAGCAAGGAACCTATTTTTGGCCCCTGCAGTGGAACGTTTGTGCCGATTACATTGCAGGAATTTTCGAATACTTTATCGAGTGTTTTCTTTCACTACTTTGGCCAGCAACATGGTACAGGGCTGAAAATATATATGTGAAATATTGCAGAGTGGAGAAGTTTTCTGTTACAATCAACCAAGTTCTAGTTGTCATGGCAACTCACTACGTTCATTACGAGTCTTTGCAAATTGCAAGACAGAAGAGGTGGCAAAAGGGGGTTTCCCTCTTTTCTTGCATCTCACAGAGGAATGAGTCATTGATAGATGTATTTATAAAGTTTTATACAGCATGAACATTACCCCTGAGGTTATTGGAGCAATTTACAATTAAGCGAGAAAGAGGAGGCATATAGATCAAACAACAGTGTAATTGTAAAAAGGTACAAGGAGAAGTAATTAGAGGCCAAACGAACAAAGCACAGTCAAGTAATACACAACGGTGAGGGTAACCTGTCAAAGCGGGCCTGGCGATAAGCAGATCCAGAATGAGCATAGCCCTTTACAGGTGCACAGGAGGAGGAATCCAGAAGATCCATTGCCAAGGTAAACACTAAAAGCAGAAGAAGCAGTACCTCTCTAAACACCCGCAGATCAAAATACAATCATAACAGTCAAAACAGTAAACAAGGATGAGGAGAGAGAGTCATACAGTGCTTCGTGAACTGGAGGTTGGAGGACAAACATTTGTTCATCAATAGCACTTTAACTTTCTTTTTGAAATATGCCATGGAGTGGTTCATCTGGATTTTAGGGGGAAGGAAATTCCAAATTCTCGGGCGATACCCAAGAAAGCTTGATTGTAAGTTTTCTTTTTATGGAATTTCTGTGGCTTCAGAAGTAGGGTGCTGTCAATTTGAGAGGCTCTGGAGCCACCAGATAGCATGAGTTTTTGTGCGAGGTGTACCGGGGTGTTGAAGTGCCAGGCTTTATGGGTAGTGCAGACAATTATAGTTGTATCCTTGCTTCATATAGACGATAGGTTAGGGATTTCAGCTCCAACATGATATGGTTGTTACTTTTAGAATCTGTGATGAGTCTTGCAGCAGAGTTAAGAGAGGCCCATCTTAGATCTCGGACGGCCGCAGAGAGTTGCGCTTCCATCACAAGAGTTTGCACAGCAAATTTGTAGGCATTGGTGGGAGGGAAGGTTTTATTTTCCTTAAGATGATCATTTGGATTTATCGCTCCTTCAGTGAGAGCACTGATGTGCTTCTGCATGTTCAAACTATTATCTAGTATTATATCCAGTGAGCTTCTGGAGTCATTGATGTGTGGTATGCATTTAAGAGCTGATTAATCCATTCTTTAATAGCTGGTAACTGTTTGGGTAAGTGGATTTCGAGGAATTGTGTTTTAAGAGCATTTCATTTAAGGTGATTGAGGGTCAGCCATTTTGGGCTTTCAGTAGAGTTATGTTGAGGGACCTGATATCTTCAGTTGAAGAGTTTTTCAGGACAGTTTGGTATCATCGGCATAACAAGTTGAAGAGAGTTGGGGAGAGCGTGGACCCTTGCGGTACCCTTAGATTGACCGGTGAGGGATTAGACAGAGAGTGAGTTCTATTGTGGAGAAATGAGGTGCATCAGTTTAGGATGGCCACTGATAGCCCAATCCTATTTTCCAATAGGTTGAGTAAGCAGCATGTTTAACAGTATCGAAAGCTGATGATAGGTCGAGGAGGATCAGAAGGCAGGAATCATTCTGATCTGAAATTTTTAGTGCGTCATTCACAATGTGAGGTAATTGCGGATTCAGTGATGCGACTCTGATGAACACTGGTTTGCAATTGGTCTAGTAGTTGAAATTGTTCTATATGGTTACAAAACTGGATGGGGATGCATTTCTCCATGAGCTTCGCCAGAGTCGAAATGTTGGAAATTGGGAGGAATTTCTGTAGGTCATTGTGATCTGTGTTACTTTTTTTCAGAATTGGGGTAATTTGCCCATACTTTAGGCAGTCTGGGATAGAGCCTTGAAGCAGTCATGCGCTGATTATCCTCGCACATAATGGGAGTATGGATGATCTTATCTCACTAAACAAATTGGATGGCAAAGGGTCACTAAAGTGGGTAGATGATCTCAAGGCTGTAAGAGTTTTGAGAATGGTGTTTTCATCCAGGGTTTTGATTAAGCTGTTCTTGGGGTTGTGAACTGGAGTGAGAAGGGGTACCACAGATTGAGGAGGGTGGAGGGTGATAGGTGGTAAAATCAGCAGGTGCTCCATTGCAGTCTGCAGACCATAATGCATGTTTGTTGTTGTCTTTTCAAACAAGAAGTCAGCAAAATCCTTGTAGTTCAGCTGTGGACAAGAACTCACTGGGGAGATGTTAAGTTGGCTATTTTATTGATGATTGACAAGTCCAAGCTATTTTTTGGGTAAATTTTTAGCACGCGCAAGTTGTTTCTAAAGTAATTATCTTGAGAAAACCTAATGCTTTTGTTATAGATGTTCCTTAATGATCTCAGATGAGATGTTTAAGGGACAGGGAGTATCTCAACAATCGTTCTGCTAGTCTCAGATTTTGTCTTTTTTAGCTGTAAAGGGGCAGTCGAGTATAAAATGTTCATCATGGATCTGTTGTAGTGTTCTGTGAGGTCATGGACATCAGACATACCCAAAAGAGGGGGCAACATTTTATTAGTAAGGGATGTCGGATCCTTCTGGTTAATGTTCCACAGGCTTCTTTGCCAGTGTTTGAGTTAATTCAGCTGCGCTGTATCAGTTCTCACACATTCTGTGATGAGGAAGGCGATGCAGTGGTGTTCTGTCCAGTTGTAAGGGACGATAGATACAAGTTGAATGGAGTTGGACTTAACAATGATTAGATCTAAGGTTGCTCCCTTGATGTAATTAGGGTTATCACATATTTGGATTAGATTGAGGTCCATTAGAAAGGTTTTAAAGCTATTTACTGAAGGGTCATTCATGTCATTCCAGTGGAGGTTAAAATCTACGAGTAAACCTGGGTGCTGTGAAGATCTGCGTTGGTTGAGATGATTTCTATAACTTGTTCAATGAAGGAAAGGTTGTCTCATGGAGGATGTTAGAGCATGTGAAATGTGAATACTTGCCTGTTTTTACATGCAACCTCAATGCATAGGTACTTCCATGACGAAAGAGCGGCGGATTGTTGTTTGACGGCTAGATTCTTACGGTACCTACAGGCAATATCTCCACTTTGCCCACTTGATCTGTCTAATCTTATGAAGTCGTAGATAGGAGGGACTAATAGGTCATGGATAGGTTCAGAGGGGTTGTTTAGTCGGGTTTAGGTCAGCATTAAGAGATCAGGATCAATGTTCAAGGATGAGGGCAGCGATATCTGCTGCGTGTCTTGCTGCAGATCTGCAGTTAAGAAGCATGTATTTAAGCTTAGGATTGGTGTCAACTAGAGTCGTTGTGTGGTGATGACTCATGTGAGGTTGTTCTTGTTTAATGATCTGGAATTGACCCTAGGTTCTCTGTGTGTGTTGGCATGGATTGTCTCGATTTGACACTTATTGTATATGTTGGCGGTGTACGTTAGGTCATAGGAGTGTAGGAGGGAGTGAATATCCTTGTCAGACAGTGGCTCGTGTAGTCAAATGGCTCGAGAGGGGTCTTTGGGGAGGGGTGAAGTTTTCATCTAGAGTGAGGAGAGGTCAAGATTGGTGAGAACACAGTGAATGGGTGGCGTGCTGGAAGCCTGGTGCAGTAGTTAGTGGGATGGGCGTGATTATGACTATTTGATTTCGGAGACTTTTTGGTTTCTTTTATTTTAAGTAGCTTCAAAGGTCTAAGGCCCGGGTTTACTCATATATCACACAGTGAAGTTGCTGCGCTGTGTTGTATCAACGGGGGAGATCAGAACAGTGACATATATTCAAAGATGTTAAGCACTTTATACTGCCATATGCCAATGCAGACACCCTTGCACAATGGTGAAAAGGCACCTGCATTGTGGTCACCATGTGTTTGCGCAGGAAGGAGTCCCTTCCTGCACAAACCTTCTGTTGAATGGCAATTTCCTATTTGTATGTGTACTGCAGAATGCAAATAGGAAAAAAAGAGGCAAAATACAAATATTTTTCCTTTTTACACCAGTCTCGGGGAGGTGTAAGGTTTTGGCACAAATCCATAGGCCTCATTCACAGAGTTAAACTTACACTTTTGTGTTTTGTCACAAAATACATGCAGAGTTTTATGACTCAGCACTTCCTATACTTTAAAAAAAAAAGTGTTTTATTTTTTTTATTTATTACTTTCAAAGCAATGCATACAATGAAGATTGCAAAACTGAATGATGGATAGATCATATACGACCCACAAAACTCCCTTCAACCCGCCCCTCCCAGGCAAAACAGCTATACCATAATCACCACTCCTCCTTGATATATATCAACACATGTTTGCATGTCATAGAAAAAACAAATAGGAAGTGCATATCCTGAGGCATCTGCCTGAAGATCAGCCAGCCAGTAGAAGTAGGAGTAAAAACAGTCAGGTTTAGGGCTGTCGCAGTTCGAGTCGAAGCACCAGCACATTAGGCAGCACATTCAAAATATGTCAGCGTATGCCATCAGATAGGATGTAACAGGGGCCCAAAAATCCTTAGGGTGGGAGGACTCCGGTAACTCCTCCTCATACACTTGCAATTGATCCCTACAATAAACTAAATCACGAAGCCACTGCCTTCCAGTTGGGGCAGACCTGGAGCCCCTGCGTTGCGCCACCGCCCTTTTTGCAAACAGGATGGAGATCGCAACAAGACATCTGCTAGCCGGTTTCAGGCATTTAACATAACCAAGGAGGCACAGCTCAAGTGTACAACCTACCAGCTCTGACATCACATCCGTCAAAATGCGAACCACTTCAGTCCAGAAAGCATACACGCCACTACACAGCCATGCAACATGATAAAAATCTGCATTCGCAGCACCACACCACACACAGTCCGCAGTCTCTCTCAGGCCATATTTATATAGCTTCAGAGGGGAGTAATATACCTGAAGTAGGTATTTAAAATGTATAATTCTGAGGTTACAATTGGCTGTGAGGCAACCCAGGAGTTGACAGCACCCCGGCCAGACCTCCAGCGTGATAGGGCTGCCTATCGCAGTCTGCCAGCTCAGGCATGATGGATGCTCCTCAAGCTCTCGTTCCCGCAGGGAAGAGTTATAGAGTTTATTAATGAACCCTTTGCGACTCTCCCCTGTCAACAAGGCCTGTAGTGCACGAAGTGCGATGGGCTCCACAGGAAACTCAGGATATGCAGCGCAGATAGCCTGACGAACTCGGACATATGTGTAATTAAACATAAAACTGCGGTCTATGCCATTCTGAGCCTCGCGCAGTGTTTTAAAACGGCCCTCCTTATAAAGATCCCCACTCTGGCAATGCCCCCGACCGACAGCTCCCTCAGGGCAGAGGACTCCCGTGCCGCAGATATAGTCGGATGAAACGCTTGTGGCAACAGTACAGCATATAGATAAGACAACTAAGTTTTGGACGCCAGTGCCCGCCATGCCTATGATGTACACAACGGAGGATTTTTTTCTGTCCGGGGCCCACCCGAACCGCCCGAGAGGACCAGCACCTGCAATGGGATGGGGAGAACTGCATCAGTTTCAATAGCCACGTGAGGCTGGAAGCGTTGCGGGAAATGCCAGTAATGAGCGAAGTGTGCCTGTGCACATATATAATAGAGACGTTGATCCGGAGCCTCAAACCCCCCCATCAAAGGGCTGCACCAGTAAATCCCATCTACATCTGGGCTGTTTCCCTCCCCAAACAAAGGTTAATAGAGCTGATTGTAGTGTGCGGAACAGCACTATATTCAATATGGGTATGTTGACAAAGAAGCATAGCATCTTAGGCAAGAAAAGCATTTTTACAACTGCTATCCTATCTGCCAACGACAGGGGAAGATGTGACCACCGTTCGGCCTGCTCAGAAATGGAACGCCCATAATTCTCAGATATCACCACAGCGGGATCTCGATGTACCACACCTCCAAATGTTTCAAGGGGTCGGAGGTCCAGGATGGTGTAAAGTCAAATTATATTTCTTTGGTGTGTGCAGTAAGTGTGAAGACCACCGATTTGGACCAGTTGATTCCGAGTCCCGAGAACCTTTCCAACTGAACATACTCCCTGAGTAGCGGGGACGATATACTGAGGGCTTTCAGACATAAAGCATCATGTCGTCCACATATAAGGAGACAATCAGTGGTCGTTGTCGAAACCTCAATGCAGCAGCTGAATGTTTCTGGCGCAGCTTACATTCCAGAGGCTCTAGTACTAGGAAAAAGAGAATGGGTGACAGGGGACAGCCCTGGCGCGTGCCCCTCTCAATAGGAAATAAGGATGGCACCCTGCTGTTGCCTCGCACCCGAGCAACCGGCCCGCTGTAGAGGACCCTAAGCCAGTGCACGAGGAAAGAGGGGAATCCCATCCTGCTCAGTACAGTGAACATGTAGGACCAGTGCACAGAGTCAAAGGCTTTTGCTGCATCATACAGCCCAGCAACAGCTTGGAAATCAGGTTCAAAATAGTGCAGTTTGGAGAACAGCGTGCGCAGGTTATGAGTTGTGGAGCGTTCCGTGGCAAAGCCAAATTGATCCGGCAGTACTAATAGGGGTATAACAGGCTGTAGCCTAATGGCAATCATTTTCGCCAAAATCTTCGTGTCAATGTTGATGATTGAGAGAGGGCGATACGACCCACACTTATTGGGGGGCTTGTCTGGTTTTAGCAAGGTGACAAGGAGGGCCTCCCGGAGGGAGGGCGGAAGGATCCCAGTTTCATAAGCCTCTGCGTAGACTGCCAATAACCTAGGAGCTAGGGTTGCCGCATATGCTTTATAGAATTTGTTTGGCAAGCCATCTGGACCAGCAGCTTTACAAGTTGGCAGGGACATAATGGCTTCCCTCACATCCTCCTCATCAAATGGCTGCACCAAATATTCACAATGTACATTGGACAGCCATCCTAAAGCCACATCATCAAGATAATCATGTGTCTCCTCAGTAGAAGGGGATTCCTTAGCTGCATATAGATCCGTATAAAATTTTAGGACAATGTCACAGAGTTCCTCCATCGAGTGACGAGGCTCACCATTGCCATCAATAAGCTCGGTGATAGTTTCCTGGCTTTGTGGCTCTGCGAGTTTTTGGGCAAGGGAGCAGCTAGGCCGCCCACCCTCGCCATAATATCCAGCTATTCTGCAACGCGAGCCATGCAGCAGCTCCTGGTCCACAGTTTCATTGTGCTCCGTAACTAGTTCCCTTATTTTTGCTATTTTGGCGGCGGAGGGAACCACGTCAAATGCACGCCCCAGTTTTGAGATGTCTGTCGCCAGTTTCCTTATCCTACGCCGAATATCCCTCAGAACACCGGACTGTATCCTGATACAGGCTCCTCAGATGGTGACCTTAAAGGCCTCCCAGAGAACACCAGCCCTCTCCACATTGCCTTCATTTTCTATGAAATAATTTCTGATCGCCTCCGCTATAGTGTGCTTAAATACCGGGTCCTTAAGCTCAGAGAGTTGAAGCCGCCACGCAAAAGGCGGTGGCTGATACTCCGGAAGCTGTATCTCAAGGAGTACGGGAGAGGGATCTGATAAGGAGGGGGCCTTGTGTGAAACCTTCATTGTCCAGGTACAGACCACCTCCGAGGCCAGCCAGAAATCAATGCGGGACCAAGAACCGTGCACCAACGAGGCAAACGTGCTCTCCAGAGCAGCGGGATGACACTGGCACCACACATCATGAAAGTGGTCTGCGTCTATGAGCCCCAGTAACATATCTGCTGCACGTTCGGACCGGGCCTTACTGACTCCATGCCTATCCATAGTGACATCTAAGCATAAATTGAAATCCCCTCCCCAAATGTTTGCTGCGGGTGGAAACAATGATATTCTGCGCCACACGTCTGAAAAGAACGAGGGGTCATCAATATTGGGCCCATAAATATTTACCAGCGACACACTCTCACCACCCAACCTGCCATGTATAACCACAAGCCGGCCACTACCATCCGACTCAGTTCTAATCACCGTAAAGTGGACCCCCTTTTTCACCAAGTTCAACACCCCCCTAGCAGAAGATGAGTAGGAGGACGACGCTTTCACACTCGCCCAACGCGCACCTATGTTTTTTACCGAATCAATGGTGAAATGGGTTTCCTGAAGAAGGGCGACATGCACTACCATACAATCCAGACACGCAAACATCATCCTGATCTTCTTTTGCGTGTTAAGGCCGCGTATATTCCATGTGAGAAACTTAATACCGTTACTCATTACAGGGCATCAACAAAAGTAGATACTTGACAAGAGATCATGAACAGAGTAATATCTAGCAGTGGCTAATGACATACACACTTATTATGTGCCTAGGAAAGGACCAAGAACATTCCCCCGTCCCCACCCCGAACACCCGCATCCCCCACCCACTTCACCACCCCAACCATGTCAAAGCCATCCCAACACCCATCCTAATCCCCCCCCACAACAGCAAACCAAATTCAGGGTACACCCATATGCGGGGGCACAGATACGCAACCCTCCCACAGAGTAGGAGTCAACCGAGCAAAACATGTCAGAGCAACGCATCCCATAACCAATACTCCATCACTTCACTGAAAAAAAGCATACAGTGACTTACGGGAAACCAACAGTGCTAAATGTTGCTGTTCAAAGATACAATAAAGACATAATATGAGCTGAACCCTGTGTAGAAAACTAGTAGTGCTGACAGCTAAGAAAGAGGCAGCTGAGCTATCTAACAAAGTAAAGAGGCTGCAGAGCCAGTCCAGAGTCCACAGTGATGCTAAATGTTAGCAACCCACAATAAATGCACCAGTAGCGTGAACATTAAGTGAGCTTGAGAGCAATGAGACCATGCGGACATCGTATCATGAGCAAGGGGCTAAGAGAAGAAATCCAAAAATGTCGTCAGAGGTTATGCACATTACAAAGTGTCCCACTACTCCTCATCTTCGGGCGCTGCCGTGGAGTCACGTTTCCTGCGTTTCAGTTTTTTAGCATGCTCCATTGCGGCTTTCGGGGAGGAGAAAATCTTGTTGTGATCCGCAGCACCTATGCGAAGCCGGGCAGGGTATAACATAACGTAAGGGACCCCCTCATTCCTCAAAAACTGTCTCACAGTGCTAAATTCACTCCTAGCAGCCTGGACGGAAACTGTAAAATCCGGAATAAAGGCCAATGTGTTGTCCTGATGCCTAATATTGCCTTCCTCCCTAGCCAGGCGCAAAATGCTGTCACGGTCCTTATAATTCAAGACCCTGGCTATGATAGGGTGAAGAGGAGCCCCCGGGACCCGTCGCGCAGCCAAGGACCGATGAGCACGCTCCACAATGAACTTGCTGGACAAGTGTTCTGTACCAAAGACGTCCGAGAATAGGTGCTCAATGAAAGTCTCCATCTTTCCCACATTTGTCAATGCCAGGAGCCCAGTAATACCTATGTTATTGTGCTGGGACCGCGCTTCTAAATCCTTGTTCTTTGCCCGGATAACTGAGAGGACTTTTTCCATATTTAAGGTTTTATCAGAAACTGTAGGCAAGCCATCTTCAGCCACAGAGACCCTCTGTTCCACCTCCCCCATGCGAGTGCTCTGTTTCTCAAGTTGTGAGGACATGTGGTCAAGGCGATGATTCACCGCAGCCATCGCGCCCTCGATAGATTGCAGAGTGTGCTGCATGGCCACCAATGTGGATTCCAGCGTGGGGGGGCCGTCCATGTGTGTGTCTGCTTCAGAGTCAGCATTGATATGGTTTCTAAGCCATAAGATACTTAAAACGGATAAAATACATACAATGATAAAAGTTGACTAAACGTACTCAACTGGTGTTTCTAAAATACGCCTACCCCGGTGTACCTAACCTAAGCCTAGTACGTGGGTAGGAGTAAGTGAGATGTAGTTTGAGTTAAGATAGTTTTTGCCAAGAATCTGAATCAAGAATTCTCTAAGGGTCTAATCAGCTCCGTACCTTGGTTATAGAATGAAGGAGGTCTTGTATCTCTCTCTCAGGACTCGATCTCCCAGTAACCCACAATGGTGACTGGAAACACTGGAGCTGGATTTCTCGGCAGGAGAAAAGACAGCGTCTCTCTCAGCGCGTCAATGGGAGGGTCTGCTTCCTTCGGCACTCGTTTCTGCTGGGCGTCGGGTAAGTAGATAGCCGATCTGCTCCAAACCACCGTGTGTTTGCTAAGGCAGATGCTGGTATATTTATACCTGGAAGGTGCTGAGTTTGACGCAAGGTTGGACATAAGACGTCACTAAGAACTCGCAGTTCTTTCAGGACTCCAGGAGTTCTTGGACAAATCAAAACAGAAGCAGGGGGAATTCCCGGGCTGCTGGAGGCTTGGTTTGTTTAAGAACACGTTGTACTTTCTAGGAGTCTATGGGTGTAGCCTTGCCGTATTTGGACTGCATTGGCTATGACTAAATATGGAAGTGATTCTTATGCCTTTATAAGGATAAGATTTGTTATAACCACATAAGGGCATACATCGGGAATATTTAAATAGGGTCCTATATACGTTCACAACAATATAATTGACCTCACCATCTTCGTCTGAGTGCCTCTTCCTCGCACCCAATCAAATTGGACTCTTGAAGGAGTGCAATATAGACTCCACTTCTATTCAAGTAGGACTGAATTTTATACTGTGTGATATAGTATGCATCCCTCTTTTGTTCCAGGAAATTATCCTATATGTTTGGTGTGTAGCCAGCAGTGTGCATCATTTGTATTCCCCATTAAGATTTGGCAGGCTGCTGTCTCTGGCCTCTGCCGGCAGGAGGGAGGTGCAGGTCGACACTTTACCAATAACTGGACTGTGAGATCTGCAACCCCCCTTAAACATAAATGCATAGCAACCCCATTTTATTTTCCAAAGGTAACACCATATCTCTGTTTTCCATTATGTCAATAAATGATTGCTACTTCTTTATTAGACAAAACCAAAGGGGATGATGGACGAAGTGCTGTACTTGCTTGTCCCATTCCCCAGGACAAGCAAGTAAACTCCCCTCATCCAAACTTTCAAAAACCATATCCAACAATGGAAAAAGTGGGGAGGAGTAGGTCCTCCTCCCATTTAATACATTCAAATGTGTAGCCCGCCACTCTCTCACCCATCCAGTAGGTTGAATAGTCTGTACATTGTCCCCAGGCGGGTAGTGTACTGTTCCCTCCCCTACTCTTTCCCTCTTTCCCCTCATCTACTAGTGTCAATGGGGACTTTTCCCACTTTCAAGTTCCTTTCTTCAATAATACTTTACTTTTTATGTGATAGTCAAATTATTTCATCTGCTGTGGTCGGAGTGACCACTGGCAGCTCCTGACTAGCCCCCTATATCATGCTGGTGCTGAGTTCTGAATCTGAGTCTCATGTTTCCTTCCGCACAGGGCTAGTGGCCCCACTTGGGCCAGAAGCGCTCAAAGATGCCATCGCTGCCATGACCTGTTCTAGTTTTCACTGCTTCTCAGTTCTGGAAGGAGCAGCCAAGGATTTACTGTGGCCCCTCCAAAGTTGAGTGACCCCTCTCTTCAGATGCTCCTGTGAGGTTTTCCCATTCACCTGACCTTCAATCCAGTCCCATGCCTCCTGAGGGGAACTAAAGAAGACCGAATCCGATGGAGTCACAATGCGTAGTTGGGCCGGGAAAATCATTGCTTACTTATGCTCCATTTGCCTCAGCTGATTAACGGCCAGTTGGACTTCCCTGGAAAAATCCAGGAATAGCCTGACAGTGCTGTGGTCTACTGTCAGGGGTTCCTTCTTCTGGGCCTGTGCAAGTGTATGGTCTCTGTACTTGTAAAATAATATTTGTGCCACTACAGGAGGCAGTGTTCCCCCGGGAAAGAGAGGGCTTCGCAGGGACCCTGTGTGCCATCTCCAGTGTGAAAAAGGGGGACAAACCTTCCATTGCCACCTCTTCCCTGAACCATTTCGCCAGGAAGGACACCATGTCCCGTCCCTTAACTTTCTCCGGCAGCCCGGTGAGGCACACACTGTTGTCAATCGATTTTCAGAGTCTTCAGCTCTCATTGATAGGATCTTCACTTGGGCCTCTACCGCTTTTAGCCTGTCTGTAGCCGTATGTACCACTCGTGTCAAGATCTCCATGTTTTGACCGTGGTCACTCTCTCGGCCAACCGCTGATGATCGGCTCTGAGTAGGCCCAGTTCTTCCTGAACTGTACGGTATCTATTTTATTATCAACTGCGAGTCTCGAGGCAGTTATGGCCTGGAGAATATGCTGGATCGTTGGGGCTGATGTTTTTCTACCTGCGACGCATGAGTGGAGGCCGGGACTGAACAATCTTCCGGGTCTGTCATGCTTTGGGATGAAGGATCGACCTCTCTGCGCTTGCTCGATTTCCCCATCTTTGGCTCGCGGTGTATGGGATCAATGTCCCTGAAACGCCAGTCGGGGCAGCTCTCTGACTCTACTCTCCCTTGTGTGAAACACAAGGGAGAGTAGAGTGCGTCTCTCCAATTGACCCCCTCTCAGATACTCACTCCACTCTTAATGCAAATCCCCTTATCCCTCAAAAGAACGGTTCCTCCCCTTTTTGCAGCATGGACCAGGAGCCCAGCATGCGACTCAGTTCTGCATTTGTCCCAAGTCCAGTCTCTGTGTTGATCCATCTATCTGTGGATGATTGATTGTTACAAAGGGTCAAACACTCTTCCAGCTTCCTTAATCCTAGGCGTGGGCTCCCTTCCCAAGGCTAGACACATTGTGCTGCTCTACTAGGAGCAATCAGTGGGCTCTTGCTGGATATAACCCTGGATTTCCTATGCGCTTACAGGTAGGTTGCTATATCTCTCGCTAGAGTACTCCCAGCGTCCACATTGTGCTCTTTCTTTGTACTGCTAAAACCTCACTCCTGGTATTTCTTTAGGATGTGGAGTCCACGCCCCAGGGGCCTCCACAGCGCCAGCCCATCCCCTCAGGCACGCTGCAGACTTCAGCGATCCTGGATCCCTGTAGATACAGAGCTTCCTCGCTAGTATAGTCTTGAGTCTGGGGTCGCGTCACCGTCAACAAAGACCCTGAGGTTGGCCAGATGTGGATCCGAGCATCCAGTTGCCCCCAGGCCTCTTACATGGGGGGGGCGAAATGCACTCCGGCAGCCCACGCTCAACCCTCCTTGTAGTGTTTCTGCGGCCTGATATTCCTGCGCTATTTCCAGGCTCACTCACTGCCCCTCAATGAAGTTGGTTAGGCCGCTCCCATATTGTGCCCGTTGCTGAACTGTTACATCCCTTCTCCTGGCACCTCTTCAAGGGGGGGAATCCAATCGCCCGTACCCCCAAAGGTACCCACTCACCTCCTCGTACAGTCTCCAGACCCATGTGTTCTCAGCCCCCCACGGTTAACGGGACTCCTCGTCAGACTCGGTCTAGGCACAGGGTCTCACCAGAGCCCGCAAGGGTCCCTGGCATAATCCTCGCCGCTCCCCGCTTACCAGATCTCACTTCCAGCGGGCGCAGCGCAAGCTCCTTGTCATCCCTGTTGCTGGCCCCGGCAGTCTCAGCCCTCCGCTTGAACTTTCAGGCTGATGGCAATCCTCTCTCTCTCCTCTCCAGTGATGCACCTCGGCAGGTGCTCTGTCAGGATTATTTTCCGGTCCCGGTCCCAATCTACACCTCGCTGCCTTATGCTGTTTAGTTGTGGGACTGGATCACTCTCTCCGCAGACTTCTGCCGGCCCTATACCTCTTATCGGCGTCCAGGCCTTCTCAGAGATTCATCTCCCGAGGGCTGCTGCCATCTTGGGTGCAAGCCAGACGGCACTCGCGGGCTCCGTTGTAGTGTAGTACCTATATCCCTGATAGTCTCTGCGCATTGGAATAATATACACTATAGTTTTGACATAGGACTTAGGTCAGTATTTCTCTATTGAGTACATTAAACTTAATTGTGTGTGTGCCAGCTAACTCATAGGTCACTAGAAACTTTCTCGAATGAACAAGAAGGGATTCGTTTCTGACAACTGCATAAACATGACAACTTTGTTTCCCTTTAGAGTCGGAACAATATCTTCAGAGTTGTGGAAACAATAGATAACCGTTTCACTCAGTCAATCGTGCATGCTTCATTTCTACAGAGTTGCATAGAAATAGTGAGACGGGCGTTTCGAAAAAACGGTTTATTGAACAGTCTTATTTCTCATGCAAGAGATATGAACTGTTACAATCGTAAGACAGAATGCGAAGTATAAAATGTACAGCGTTAGCAGTAAGATTAAATAATACTGTAATAGCATGTCTTGTAGCTATGACATATATTCATTAAAAATACATGCATAAATAACACAGGCTAAAATACTCAACTGGTGCTGCTAAAATAATCCTACCCCAGTGTACCTAACCTAAGTGTAGTACGAGGGAAGAAGTAGGTGCTGTCTTAGTCTGGTTTAATTATGCCAAAAGTTGCCAAAAGTTCCTCTAGGTTCTTTTCAGCTCCATACCTTAGAATGAGAGAGGTTGTTATCTGTTTCCGGGACTCGTTCTCTAACACCCCGCAAGGGGAGCCAGAGACACTGGAGCTGGATTCTCGGCAAGGAGGATGACAGCGTATGGTCAGTGCATCAGTTGGGGACTTGACTTTCTTCTGTACTTGCTGTGGCGAGCCTCGTTGTGCAAGTAGGTAGCCGAACCCGACCTTGGTGTGCCATAGCAAGTACAGGTATATTTATACCTTGAAGGTGTTTAGGAATGCCAATATTGACGTGAAAGTCAGGCATAAGAACGTCATAATGAACCCCTAAAGAATAGATGTTCAGAAATTAGAAATGAGTTCTTGGAGAAATCAATATCCAAGCAAGGGGAAGTCCTAAAGGCTTAAGAGTCAGGTTTTCCAAGAACTCGCTGTGACGTAGATGAACGGGTGTAATTAGCCATGCATGTATTTAGTTAGCATAAGCATTGCCTAAATAAGGGCTGGATATCTATGCCTAAATAAGGGCAATGTGAATTGTACCTATATAAGGGCATGTATCGGGAAATTCATACAAAATCTAAATCAACACACAACACCGTTCTCGAGCGTACCCGCTCCCTGTTTTGTCAAAGTTTTCATCAATGCTTTTAAGACTGATGATTACCGCATATGGAATTTGAAGAGAGTGGTGGTGCTCAGAGGAGGTAATCTGCAGGAGTTCAGAGAATCTTGGTGTCCCAGGGGGCAGTAAGGATGCACTGTCCAAAGGTTCAGTGGGCTCTGGTTCCTCAGAGTGATCTCCCAGAAGGTCTATAAGAAAAGCTACAGCACCCCCTTAAATGGGAGTGTATGTGAGAAATACATACCCTTTACATAATAAGGAGCACGTCAAACTCAATCTCTTTCGCATTTATGTTTTCAATGTATAGTGTTGTATAATACGTTATGTTGTTCAGGAGTATGTAAAACTCAATGTCTTTTGTATTTATCTTTCCCATGTATATTGCTGTATTATTGGTTATGTTTTACTAACAGTTTTTAAACCAGCATGTTTAAACACAGCTATGTGGAAGTAACTATGGTTATGGGATGAGGCCATGTCACGGAGAATGTTCAGTTACTTTGTGACTTCCAGATTTCCTCAGCAGCTTTTGGGAATAGATGGATGTGAACCTGCTGAAGAATAAACCATCTTACTAAATTGCCGCCTGACTCCTGTCCTTCATACTTAAAGGTTTACCTTGGTTGCCCTTAATTGAAAAAAGAACAATGTAATGCACTCACTAATATGTATTACCCAGCAGATCTCTTTCCTTAGAGTCCCTTCTCTGATTACCCTTCCAGGGAGTCTGGCAGTCAGGCCCAGTGCCTCAGGAAGATGGGCTTCTGGGAGTGGTCGGTCCCAAAGAATCATTAATCCATCAGCTGCAATTCGATTTACAATGTGGACTGATGTACCTTCAAATACTTTTCTCTTAGATCCAGGATAGAGGTGTTGTTCCCCAGTGACCCAGTAGCTCCTCAGCTGTCACTGTGATGGACTGTGCAGTCATCCAAGAATGGGACACCTTTCCATAGCTCTCATAAACTCTCCTGCAACTACTGCAGCATTGAGAAGCTTCCCAGGTCATCACTAATCTTCTGCGCCCCACTCATGTGTCACCTGTTTTAGGACACAACTCCGACTACTACACTGGAGACAGCCATTGGACGGGCCTTCTTTGTTTGCATCCCTTAAAGTATCCCCCCAGATCAGCTAAAAGTAAGTCAACACAGCATCCATGTATGGTCACGGGTCTACTGTGCAGTAGTCCTCTGCTACCCTGCTGCTCTTTTCAACATTCCTGACTTTTTTAATGTTTACTACTACACAGGATTTCAGGGCTCTGGTGTAGATGAGGTTAACACACATAGATCTGTTTTTATTTTATTAGCATCAGATTAATCAGTAACCTTGAACGTGTTGGTGATTGCGCACTCAGTGACATTTAGTTCACATCCAAATTGCTTGAGGCACTTCCAAACTTAGGTACACATTACTGCAGTCAAACATCTATTCTGGATCTAACAAAGGGAGAAAAGGCTGAACAAAACAAGTTTGTTGAGGCGCTGTCCTGCAATACTGTAGCTTGTGACAGGGATATAATTAAATATAATTGGCTGCTGTCCAGTCTGTGGTTGCCTGCTTCAATCCCAGTCACAGGAGCAGCAGGCATTCAGATATTGCTGTCCACGCCATGATGAAGACTCCAGCAGCCACCTTGCTCCTAGCTGCTCTCCTTGGGCTCTGTGAGGCACTTCCAGTAGAGGAAGGGTGCTCTCCTGCAGGTGAGTACACAGGGCTCAGGCCCTCAGCATCTGACTGCACAAATCATCTGAGGGGTTGAGGCTGTATCTCATTCTGCAGAAATGCATGCATACTCTTTTCTTGTGTAAGAGACACTACGGAGTCAGCAACTGTGCATAATGTTGATCTGGGTAATGTACCTTTTTTAGTAGAGGGAGCCGTTTTTGTTGGGAGAGTAGGTGTAAACGACATCCATTAAAGTGTTTTGTGCCAGGGGTGTAAAGTAGGCACCAGACGTCCCTGTGGTACGGGGAGGAGATACTCACTCTAAGGTCTTTGTATGTCAGTAAGATGCCAGAACTCAGGGACTCCTTATAAAATTCGCAGTGGGAGAAGAGCGGTCACTGCTTTCCGTCGCACCACTAGTGTGTGTATTACTAGTTAAAGCGCTGCAATGTTGCGTTGCGTTACTTTCCATCTGGCAGGTGTTACATGGTTCGAGGTTGTCTGTTCCCAAGCATCCACCCATGGGTTTTTACATAAATCCAGATATACTAACACTTGTAAACCTGAGTTTGTGCCCCTGTGGTGTGCCTACCCAATAGAGGCATTACTTCCTCTCTCCATGTGTGCTGCATCCTGCAACACATATGGAAAGAGGAGTATGCCTCTAAGGATTGTTTTTGTGCCAAGAAGCCTCCCTTCCTGCACAAAAACAACTCTGCCCTTAACGCAGGCATCCTTGCACCTTGGCACAAGTATGCCTGCATTAGCGTTAGACAGCTAAAAGTTGATGGCCAGTGCACGGAGAGAGCTGAATAGTGCCACATCTTGGTAAGAATGGCAGTGTTCAACTTTCCCCTGTGCACACAACACAGTGAAGTGACTTGATGTATTCATGAACATTTAGTAGATATGTCCCCAGATGTTGGTATTCAGGCGAACTGCAGGGGCATATTTCGGTAGGACCGACACCGACATGCCGCCTGTGTTGGTCCCATCAACATCATAATTCAGTCCTAACTGTATATCATTTTTGTGTTTAAGGACTACACATCTTTAAGTTTGACGGCCATGACCACTGGTGATGTGTATGTGGTGTTTTTGGGGGGCGCGTGATATTTCCTGGTGGCATGTGCTGCAAAATACTACTGGACATTGATCAATCCAATGTGTTTGCCAGATGCTAGCATCTGAATTATCACGGGGATATAAGGTTGTAAACATAGTGTAGCCAATGGCAGCATACCTGTATTGTGCTGCATGCATGTACATTTTTCCGTCTTATATATCCTGATGTAAAGCGTACAAGTTAAACACATTTGTGCACCGGAACCAGGCACTGTGCAGTCGCTTCTGTACTTTGAGGCATGTAAACATGCCGAACAAGCACATGTTTAGCCTTGGAGCGTGAATCTGTAGTTTAACTAGAGTTACATGCCCATCCACTGTCTCCTCTGTTTCATACTCATAGGTGTGGAGGAAAGCTGCTGCAGCATCCAGCCGTGCTCACAGCTGGCGAGTGACATTAGTTGTTAGCCCACTGCCCGAGACGCTGACTGCAGTTCTAAGGCAGCACATGGCACATGCAGAGCATAATGTGGGAGTGTTTCTCCTGTCCTGGGCAGACTGGAAACCCCATACCTTAACAGGAAGGATATTATGGGGGTGTAGAGCTGAAAAGGGGAAGAAGAAGGGAACTGAGAAGACATTAGGGGACGTGTCATATTCTGCAAGGGGTGGGACTGGAAATAGTAACCAAATCAAGGTTAACCCTACTCAGTGCTACGAATTTGTATTTGAAAAATTTAAGCCATTTAAACACTGTGGTGTGCCAACAAGAAACTAGACTATGGGTCCCCAAAATTAAAAAAGAGTATGGGATATTCCTTTAACGGGGTACTATTGTATAGATCTCCAGCTCCTAGTGCAGCTTTTTACATAATAGCAGTCAACTGCTACACATCAAAGCTTTGTCTCTGGACTTTACTATCCTTAGAGATTTTATTATTCACCTTGCAAACGCTGCAGCTAAAGACATGGCAACCTTCACTTACCTTCTGCGAAGTGTGGGCCTCACACAACTAGTGCCAGGCTCCGAGAATCGTGACCAGGCTGAGGCGAAGAAACATTGACCTTGTAACTATGGGGACTTAAGGAGACGTCAAATTACTGTGAATTGCTGTGGGTTATGTGGGGGTGTGTAGATGTATCCCCGGACTAGCTAAGTCCTGAAAGTTATCTTTGTAGTTTGAATATTGCTGGGGTAGCAATGAGTGGGTCAGGGGGGTGGGGGGAAGCGGGCCTGCCAGACGGCCCTCCTCTGTTTTCTACTTTTAGTTACTTATAGTTTAGTGTGGGGGCGACAGGCACACTGCTAGTTGGGGATGAGCGTTAGCTATATGCAGGGGTGCAGGGTGGGGGGAGGGGGGTTAAGAACTTGGTGTTGTGTTAAGTGTCAGTTTAATTTTGCATCGCATCGGATGACGGTTCGGCAATTCAGCGCTTGTGATGTGGGGTAAATGTCTTGTGTTGGTCCGCGATCGGGGATAAGAGTGTAAGTTGGAATGTTAACGGTCTGGGTGACAAGATCAAGAGGGGGATGGTTAATCAGCTGATCAGACGACACTCCCCAGAGTTTGCACTTCTGCAGGAGACACATCTAGTTGGGAATCGTTGCATGGCCCTTCATAGAGGGAGATATAAATGAATAGCGCATGCTGGGTTCACATCCGGGTCTAGGGGAGTTGGTATACTCATCAAGAATTCCTTTCCATTTGATCCGCAAGCTACATGGTCCGATCAGAGGGGCAGATATGTGGATGTTTCTGGGAAAGTGGGGGGTAAAGTGGTTACCTTTTTGTCGATATATGTGCCGCCGGGCCTTCAATCTGATACCTTTAAAGATTTGAGTGCCGTCTTTTTGACCCTGCCCCTGGGCCTCCTGGTACTGGGGGGAGATTTTAATGCAGTGCTGGATGGGGGTATAGATCGATTCCCGTCACGACTTCTCACATCATCGCAGAGGTGGTTGCCTGACTTTCTTGAGTCGTTGGGACTAGTCGATGGTTGGAGAGTACGTAATCCGACTCAGAGATACTTCACCCACGTGTCAGCAGCACACAATACTATGTCCAGACTAGACTATATATTAATCCCAGCGGCAATGGCGGACACAATTAGAGAAGCCCAGTACTTGGGAAGGGGCGTTGCGGATCACTCCCCCATGTGGTTACAGATAGAGATTGGGCAACCTGCGGTTGGCAGAGTTGCTCCATATAATGCATGGCACTTGAAAGACCCGGCTATAAAAAAAGAAATACACTGGATCTCGGAACACTACTTCCGGGAGAATGTGGGTACTGTTGCCTCAGCACAATGTCTGTGGGAGGCATATGAGGTGGTGCTCCGGTGGAAGGTTCTCTCCTTAATTGCAGGAAAAAGAAAAAACACCAGACGGAGGTAACTAGGGTGGAGGCGGAAGTGATAGCTTTAGAGAAACGCGTGGCTGACACTGCCGCTCTGGAGGACCAGCATCTTTTGAATTTGAAGCAAGACGAGTAGAAAGGCCTCTCCAGGGAGTGGGAAGTCTCGTAGAATAATGACGTACAAAGTCGGGTGTATGAGCATGGAGATAGGGCTGGTAAGCTTATTGCCTGGTTAGAACGTGGAGAGCGGGCCTCTCGTTTTGTGCCAGAATTGGATGGGGTGGGGCCCGATAGGATTACCAATCCACATGAAGTGGCGGCCGCCTTTTATGATTATTATCAGGGTGTCTATGCCTCTGCGAACGACTTCACCGAGACCGAAAATAGCAAAATGATTAGGGATATAATCATGCCGCACCTCACGGAGGACCGTCAACAGTATGTAGATTACCTCATTACAAATGATGAAATTGTGCAGGCAATCAAAAGCATAAATTCCTAATGGGGTCCCGATAGAACAGTATAAATTAAATGCCCATAAGATTGCTCCACATATTCGAGCTATGTTTCTGGAAAGCAGGGAGTAAGGGCAACTTCCGTACGACCAACGGATTGCCAATGTGGTGGTAATTCATAAGACAGGCAGGTCTCGGACGTCCCCTTCCTCTTATCGACTTATTTCACTTCTCAATACAGAGCCCAAGATATTGGCGAAAGTGCTTGCCAATAGATTGGTCAAGGTAATTAGCCCTCTGGTGCATCCCGATCAATCTGGCTTTATGCCGCGTCGAAATACAGCCCTGAACCCGAGAAGGCTTCATGGGGTATTGGGTAGGTCCCGAGATTTAGTGCAACCAGCGGTTTCAGTATCCCTAGATGCCACTATGGCGTTTGATCGAGTTGAATGGGCTTACTTGTTTGCGGTTCTGACTAAGATGGGCTTTGGCCCGGAGTTTATCGAGTGGGTTCGACTGTTGTATGCCGCTCCTTTGGCCAGAGTAATCATAAACAATTGTAAATCAGTGGACTTTAAGCTTCAGAGAGGCACGAGACAGGGGTGCCCGTAGTCCCCACTTCTTTTTGCGCTGGATTTGGCGGCTTGGGTCCGGTGGGACAGGTCGATCCGTGGTCTGAGGTGGACACCGGAGTGGGAGGATAAAATCTCGCTTTATGCTGATGATATCCTCTTATAACTTACCAACCCCAGAGCGTCCCTGATTTTCTTCCTGGATGTCTTGGCCGCGTTTGGTAGATATTATTATTATTATTATTATTAATGGAAATTTGTATACAGAGAGCGCAACTAAACCCGAAGGCATCAAGGCGCTGGAGATGGTAACAGAGAGCTCAAATATCAACCAGAGGGGGAATTAGAGATAGGCTTCTTGGAATAGCCAAGTCTTGAGTGCCTTACGAAACTGAATGTGTGAGGAAATCACCTTGAGGTCATTAGGGAGCGTATTCCAAAGTCTGGGTGCAAGGAAACGATGATACTCTGGGTTTGCCATAAACTGGACTAAGTCGGTGTTGCTGGTCTTGTCGGGTGATCCGGCAGTGGTCCCACAGTCTTGCCCACTAAAGATTGAGCCAGTGGGATTTAAATATCTTGGCATATATATAACACTGGACTCGGGGGTGCGGTATATTGAGAATTTGGGACCCCCGTTGCGTCGGTTCTGGAAGGATGTGGAGCATTGGAAGGCTCTCCCCTTGTTGCTGCTGGGCAGAGCAGTATTATTTAAAATGATGGCCTTGCCCTGGTTCCTTTATGTGCTTCAAAACACGATGGATCCAGTGCAGAGTACTTATTTCAGGGAGATTGAGGCACTCCAGCGACAGCTTCTCTGGGATGGCAGACCCTGCATAGCTCTCGTCAAGCTGACTCCCCCGTGGTACGATGGAGGTATTGGCCTCCCGGATCTGAAGAAATATTACTGGGCCTCGCACTTAGCAGCGGTGAATCATGTGGTCTATGGCACTCCGGGAGACCCGGGATATGCTATGGACCGGGGACAGGCACCAGATGGAGACATCATTAGAGCCCATTATGCCAGGCCTGGGAAGTTTGCATTGGCGGGCCCGACGGCGCATGCCGTGCGGGTCTGGCATACTGCCACCAAGAGTCTGGGTTGGGAAGGGAAACTGACCATGGCTACCCCCCTGTTTAGTTCAGAGAGACTTGGAAATTTGTGGAAGACTAAGGGTTTCGATAAATGGGATCTCATCGGAATCAGTCAGATTAAGGATGTGGGGGGGAAAAGCGGTATCCAGACTTCCGAATCCCGTCAAAAGCAATACCATCTTCATGGTAGGGAGCATTTTCGATATTTGCAGATTAGACATGCTCTCCTCGCCCACATACCTAAGGACTCGGAGCTTCCGGAGGCTTCTCCTCTGGAGGATCGTGTGCTTGACGGTCACATCCCGGAAAAAAACATCTCCCTAATATATAACAGAAGATACTGCATAGATCGTATGTCACGGGGCCTGGATTGGTGCGAATGGGACGAGTAACGAGTGGGGACTGTAGGAGAGGAAGTGGCGCGCTGGGCACTTTCATGCACATTCTATGGCACTGTGAGGAGGTTCAGAGTTATTGAATGAAGGTACATGATGTAATCGGGGAGGTATTGGGACATGAGCTACGACCAGAAGCCCGGAGATGTATACTGAACGTGTGGGAGCCCACGGATTTGAATGGGTATCAGAAACAGTGGGTGACGTCGGCGTGCATGTTGGCAAAGCGTAATATTGCTCAGCTGTGGGGAGCCGGCCAGTCACCCCGGCGTACCAAGTGGGTTTAAGATTTAGACTGGTGCATGTTTCGGGAACGGGCAGTGTACGTAGCCAGGGGTTGCCCGGAGAAGTGGGGGAAGATCTGGGGAGCCTGGAATAGCTATTGTGGTGATCTGTGTACGCCCCCGATGAGGCAAAGTGAACTGGACACTCAGGATTCCCGGAGATCCCACATTTTTTACATATTGTAATTTTGATTCTGAATGTAAGACAATTCAAACCCTGCAATGTGTTTCTATGTTGTTCATCTGATGCAGATGTTTTGTTTGTTTTTATAATAAAAAAGAAATTAGAAAAATATATATACATATGTTATAATATTTAAAATTCATAATTAATATACACAATTTAATAAAAAAGAAATTAAACATATACATATAATACATAATATATATTTACTTAGTCATACCTTTTAATCATTTTTTAATAACTTATAAATAACTACAAATATTAAAAATTACAAATACATCTACAAACATAAAAAAGATAATATAAATGAAAATTAAACAAAAAAGTTAAACAAATTAAAAAACGTAAGGAGCATGTTGGATAGGGTAAGGATTAAAATTACTATTCCCACTCCAGAGAGTGAAAAAGTAGGGAAATCGTTGGATAGCATAGGGGTAAAAATTACTATTCCCACTACAGAGAGTTCAACAGTAGGGAAAGCGTTGGATAGCGTAGGGGTAAAAATTACTATTCCAACTACAGAGAGTGCAACAGTAGGGAAAGCGTTGGATAGTGTAGGGGTAAAAATTACTATTCCCACTCCAGAGAGTGCAACAGTAGGGAAAGCGTTGGATAGCGTAGGGGTAAAAATTACTATTCCCACTCCAGAGAGTGCAACAGTAGGGAAAGCGTGGGATAGCGTAGGGGTAAAAATTACTATTCCAACTCCAGAGAGTGAAACAGTAGGGAAAGCGTTGGATAGCGTGAGGGTGAAAATTACTATTCCCATAGCGTAGAAGTTAAAATATAACAAAATTATAAATACATTAAAATGTTAAATATTTTAAAAATTAATTACTAAATAAATCTAAACTATTTACAAATACCAATACATAATTATTAAAAACATGATTACCAAAGAATAATTAAGTAACAATAAATTAATAATAAATGCCAATTATTAAAAATTAATTACCAATTAATAATTAATTAACAATAATATAATTACCAAAACAATTAATGAAAATAAATTATTACTTAATTACATTTAAATTACTTCCCACCCTATTCCCCTATAAACCCATAACCCGCTACAGAACATAATTATGAATTAATTAAAATGAATTACCAATTAATACAATTTAATTACCAATTAATATTTAAACAACAATAATATAATTAGCAAAAATAATTAACGAAAATATATTACTACTTAATTACATTTAAATTACTTCCCACTCTATTCCCCTATAAACCCATAACCCACTCCAGAACATAATTATCAATAAATCAATGAATTATAAGTAATTACCAATTAAAAAATGTAATTACCAATTCATTAAAATTAATTTATAATTCCTAAAAATTAAAAATTAATTTAATATAATTAAATTACTTCTTACCCTATTCCCCTATAAACCCATAACCCGGTACAGAACATAATTATCAATTAACAATTAATTATAATTAATTACCAATTAATAAAATGTAATTACCAATTAATTAAAATTAATTTATAATTCCTAAAAATTAAAAATGTATTTAATATAATTAAATTACTTCCCACCCTATACCCCTGTAAACCCACAACCCGCTACGGTACTAAAATACAAAATTTACTTAAATTACATTAAAAAAAAATTAAAACATATAAAATACATAATAATATACATCAAAATCCTATAAAAATCGATATTAGTGACATCGATATTACTAACATCGATATTAGTAACATCGATATTACTTTCATCGATATTTACAATATCGATATTACCTTCGAAATTCTGTCCCTTCGATATTTAAAAAATAGATATTACTTACCTTCTATATTCTTTAGCTTCGATATTTAAACATCAATATTATTGTATATCGATATTTAAAAATCAATATTTTGTCTGTCTACCGCCCCCCAAAAGTCCTCCACTCAGTCTCTGAGGTCACAGCTAACATACCTCAAAGATATCTTCAACTGTACGTTCCCCAATGGATATTTTCCTCTACAAAATGGAAGAGGGCATCCATTCTCTGATCGCTGAAAAAAAGCAAATTTAGACTATAAAGTCCCAAACAGCTCTAGGCCAAACTCCTGATTTCCTGTGACGGCCAAGATTGTGGAAAAGGCCATGAATATAGAGCTTACCCATTTTATTAATAAGAATAAACTTCTGAATAGCTCTCAATGTGGCTTTAGGAGTCTACATAGCATGGAGCTGTCCCTGATCAATGTGTTGGAGGAAATAAGAGAGGTCGTGGATAAAGGCGGGAAGTCGGCCTTGATCCTGCTGTCAATCATGCTGTTCTCATTAGCTGTATCTTCTCCCTTGGCATTAGGGGTAGGGCACTGGATCTACTGAAGTACTTTCTAAGTGACAGAGAGCAACTGGTAGAGTTTGGGAGATACAAGTCCCAGTTGTTCTCTTTTCCTTGCGGTGTGCCACAGGGTTACTTATTGAGTCTGACCCTTTTCAACATCTATGTCACTCCTCTCTGGTTTTAACAAAGCATCATACACAGATTACACGCAAATCGTAGCATCCTTTGCAAGGGATCCAACAAACCCCACGTCAAGATTCCATGATTGTATGCATGAAGTAGGTAGTTGGACGTCCCAAAACTGCCTGAAGCTAAATTTAGGGAAAACTGAAGTCAAGGTCATTCTCTTTGGACGAGATAACTCCTTCTGGACACCAAGTTGGTGGCCACAAGAATTGGGATAAATCCCCAAGCCAGTAACAAAGGTGAAAAACTGAGGAGTTTACTTTGACACCAACCTGTCCTTCGGAAGACAAATCAATGCCATCACCTTTTCCTGCTTCTTTATGATTAACACATTCAAGAAAATATTACCTTTCATTCTATTAGAACTCCAGAAAGCTGTGGTTGCTGCACTCATCTTGTCTAAAATTGATTACTGCAATGGGCTTTTTCTCAATATGCATCACATCTTAATAAATTGCAGGTCCTCGGGGACAGAACTTGCCTGATTCCAAGATGGCCGCAGCCTGAGCGAGCTCCGGCTGCCACCCACACCATCCTACATGAATCTGCGTCATCCAGGCAGATGAAGCCATAAAAAACGGTGTAATCCGTGCACCAAGGTGTAACCTAAGGACCTTGTAGGCTTGGCGATTGGGCTCGGCTCCTATCCTAAACAGTGCAGAGTATTGCAGTTGTGGCCTATCTGAGGCCTGTGAGGCGGTAAGCGAAGCAGTGGATGCGTGGCGTAGCAGTGAAGCCCAGTCCATGTGACGCAGTCCAAAGAACATAAGGAGAGAGGCATCTGCCTGCCTCCGGCCAGAATCAGTACGGCGGACTGGGACGTGGATGTACCTGCTGTCTGAAAAGTATCCGTGGTAAGACCGTGCTGGACCTTTGTAGTGCGCGGTGCGGCCTGGTGTGTGGAGCTGCGGCCTCCGGACTGTGGATGCGAAGGCCCCGGCACCGAATACAAACAGCGTAGGGTAATTATCCCAGGCTCCCCCACTAAGACATTGTTTGTACTTCCCCCTCATGTGCGATCACCAGGATTTAACAAGCAGGGGGCCTGAGGCATTCACACCCGGCGGCTGCCCAGACCTCTTAGACGTTGTATAGCTGGACATGCTGACCGTGTGACTTAACGGAGTCTTGTTGCTGGAGGTGCGGGTGAAAAGTAGTTGTCACACAGCGAGGGGCTGTAACGGACCCCATGAGCAGTCCATGAGGCCTGGTATACAACATCACACTCCTTGAGCAGATGCAAAAGCATTCTAGTACCAGCAACAATCAGCAGGAAGGAGTGTGCTCGAACTCCCTTATCTTTGCTGCAGTGGCATTCCCCCCTCTCTTCTCTCAACGGCAGTGGGGAACCGGATCAAGTTTGGAGCTTGGTGCTGCTCTCCCCCCACAGTGCCCCCTCACCCTCTGGCCCTGACCAGTGGAGCCCAGACATAGATTCAGCAGATCCCAGCATAAGGGTAGTGATATTGGAACCGGTTGCAAAGGATACTTGTCTGAGCCTTTGACCGCCCCTGTGAGCGCCCCCCAGCGCATACCTGGTTGAGCCTGGTCGTGGTACGGGTGGGCACTGGAGACCCAGCAAACTGAACTACCTATCAGCGCATCAACAGGGTACAGCCAGGGAACTTACTGCCAACCTTGTGCACCATTGGAGTTGGCTATACTATGCAGAAATATTTTAGAATTGCCTGGTGCCCTATGGTAGTGGTGATAATGGGGAAAGGTGATAAAACGCAATCAAAAGTTCAGTTTGATCGGCACAAGTCGATCAGGAATAGAAACTAGATTCCCAACCCCCTAGCTGCGAACAAACTGAGGAACTAACTGCCACTGGGCACGACATCTCACATATACTAGCGGCCATGCAACAGAGCTTGGCATCTATTGACGGCAAGATAGACTCACTGGCTTCCTGTATGGACCGGATGTCCAAACCTGTGGATGAACATGCCGAAAGGCTTTACATGGCGGAGCACAGAATATTGAAGGCCGAGGATGCACAGACCTAAATGGGGACGACGCAGAAACAAATGGCAAAATAATTGACATTAATGCGCCACAAAGCCGAAGATCTCAAAGCGCGCTCTAGGCGCAATAATGTGCGTAGCCTGCCTGAGACCACGGCTACCGGAAACATGGAGCTAATCGTAGAACAATTGCTGGTTTCTGTGTTGGGCCGTGAAACATTCTCAGAAGTGTTCATTGTTGAACGTGCTCATCGCACTCTGAGCCCCAGACCTCCTCCAGACCTCCTCCGGGTGATTCGCCTTGCCCCCTAATTACGAGAAATGTTAACTATAGAGACAGAGATGCCGCGTTGAGGTGTGCTAGCCCTCTTTCCGCAGGTACAAGAGGCATGCAAGAAATTTGGGCCTGTACAGCACAAACTAAGGGAACTCCAACTGGACTATGCGATGCCCTACCCGACTAGACTCAGGGTGAACTTTGCTGGCAAATCCAAAATATATGGCGATCCCAACCAACTACAACAAGACCTAATAAATTACAGTACTGAAAAGACTGAGAAATCAACACGGTCACCAGTATCAGAGCTGGACTCTGAGCTCGAGAACATGGAACAGGATAATCTGTTTGGGCCGGCAAGCCTAGCATCGTTAGTGCAAAGCAGGACACAAGTTATAGCACAGTTAAAATAGACATTATCTGCACTGAACTGCCTGGGTCACGGGCACATTGATGTAAACACACTGTGTAGATTAACATAATGTATAACAACTGCATATATATGGGGGGGCATGGCTAAGCGAACAAAGAACATCATCTCACGCCTGTGCACTTGTATGCTAAGGTACAGGCACCGGAGTCCTTACACAATCCTGCATTTTGTTGCAATATAGCGCCAAGATGACATGGGAACATAAATCAGAGCACTGTATTCGTTTCTTATGTGAAGCGAACCAGTCACAGAACAGCTGGATGCTTAGTTTCTAAACAAAGAACCAGCGCCTTGCGCAAGCAGCGCTATACAGGTCCCCGCTCACAGCAGCGGGACGGAAAAAGGGATGAGAAGAAAGGTATGGTGTACTATGTACTATCGCACCATCCTTTACTTGTGTGCGCGCGGAGGTGGCCGCTGTGGGATTGCGCGAGCCCCCATCCTTCACCTGCAGACACTTTTAATAGAATACCTACCTGCTTTGTCAAGCCATGCTTTGGACTCTGAGCCCAGGCGCGCTCTATAACGAAACTATATAATTCAGCCCTTTGTTATCACTGACCGCACCTTGTGAGGACAGGGCAGCCATTACTAGATAGAGGTGTGTGGGATGGATAGGGGGAGATCCATGGAAGAGTCTAAGAGTTAACAAGACCAGCATGCCTTGCCTGTCCGCCCATTCATGATATAGTGCTCTGAGGCCCTCAGGGGGCTCTTTTACGCTACATAAAACCACATGAAAAATGCATTTCAAATATGTACACTTGCATATTATACTCTGAGTATGCCAGGTTCTACCTTTATTCAATTTAATGGTGCCCAGTTTGCAAACATTAAAAGTAAAGCTGCTGGGACTTAAACTGAGCAATTAACTAGCGAGCTGTGTTCTAACAGTGGAGCGGAACAGATTGGACAGACTGGGAATTCATTAATATATTTAAGGAGTATAAATACAGGGGAGGAATTAAGTAAAAGAAAGCTTACGAAGGAGCTAGCCGCTTTATATTCTGCTGACGTTATCAATGCTCGGTCAGAGAACACCGCCAAGCACTACACACACTCCAAAGATTATGATTTATAGCAGCATATGGGATACCGGCTGCTACCCCTTCCACAGACTGGCAAAGGGAAACCTCGCGGGGATCCAGAGAGATGCCAGCACGCACCCGTAAAAAAAATGAGATAAAAAAATTATGAAACAAATGCACATGGCCCATAAGGCACTTGTAGTAATTACTCAGGAACAATCTTCAAGTAAAGTGGTTGTTTATTGGTAATCTCTTCCAGCGCATAGGCCAAGCTGCGAACACATCCTCTGCTACACCACACCTGATCCTAACATTCTCTCCTACTAAGGAAAACAGAATACAAGAACATTCTACATTCTACACTCTTCATACTAAGCTATACACAATACTATATGTATAAATACTACATTATTACACATTCCTTTTCTGCAATAAAAACATACCTATATCCCCCACTTAAAAAATAAAATAAAATAAAACTAATTTAATTGAAATAACAAACATAATCATTAAGTTTCCTCGGTTTGACAATGTTTCTGCCAAAACTGCTGGTTTTTCCTTTGCTACTGTCAGATTGAACATCAGGATGATCGGTAATACTGGCTGAGAGTCCATAATACATTCTTTCCAAATTATTTTGTTTTCTTTGTTCATCCAACCTTGGTTGACTTTTGAGAGAGGAACTCTGCCTCTCATGACACCAAAAGGACTAAAGCCTGTTGAGTCATGGACAGTAACTCTGTAACTCTACACCATTTTTAGTAATTCAATATCCAAATCTTTTCTATTACGCAAGGCTTGTTGTATAGTGCCTTTGATAACTCTATTGACTCTTTCAACAACAGCATTACCCCTGGGATGATAAGGTGCTGTGAATTTATGTTCAATACAAGCATAGCTTAAAAATGGTTTCATTTCTAAGGACTTAAACTGAACCCCATTGTCGGTGAATCAAGATTTTGGGAATCCCTCTCTAATAAAAATACTTTCAAGAAATTTAATAACAGAACGTGTGTCAACTTTTGACACAACTTTCAGTTCCAACCACTTAGAAAACATATCCATTAGGACAATAATGAAGTTTTGAGAACCATCATTTCAAGAAACAGGGCCCATTATATCTAAAACAATATCCTCCCACGGTAGGTTAGGACAAGCAAGTGAACTTAAAGAAGGGTTCAAAGTTTTTTGTGATTCATCAGCTGTTTTACATTCTAAAAATGATCTAACAAAGCGTTCTGTTTCAATATGAATTTTGGGCCACCAATATAAAGATTTAATGTTGAGTTTGGTTCTGGAAATACCAGGATGTCCTTCATGGCATAGAGCTATGATTTTATTTCTTAATTTAGATGGTAGAACAATTTTTTCTCCTCTAACAACAAATATTCCATCAATACCCAACTCATTTCGTACTTCCCAGAACACTTTCAAATCACCAAGAAGTACATTTTTTACGCAATCTGTCCAACCATTCTCAATTTTATGTTTTACTGATTGTAAAATATCATCATTTTATTGCGCATCTGACCCATTCTTTTTCTTGTAACACATCACAGTTCTCATTAACAAAAATACCTGCAACACACACATCATTCCAAGGATTTGTGTCAATTTTTGTCAAAGACAGAGACATTCTGCTCCAAAAATCTGCAGTTGTGTTCATTTTCCCTGGTACATACTGCACCTTATATATGAAATCTTGTAATCTCATGGACAATGCTCTTGACAACCCTTCCTTGGTAAGTATTTTCGTTAAAGGTTTGTGGTCTGTTCTTACCACAAACTCCCTTCCCCAAACAAACTTTCTAAAATGTTCAAGGGCCCATACACACGCGAGTGTTTGCCTTTCTATAACTGAATATTTTTCTTCAGTTGGAGAAAGTGACCTGGAGGCACAAGCAATAACACTTTCACCACCACTAATATTACCTTGGGTAAGAACTGCGCCTAACCCTTTCCCACTCGCATCGGTGGTGATGTAAGTTTTGGCAGAAGGATCAAACCCTTTCAGATCAGGTGATTTTGCAATCACAGATTTGATATCAAGAAAAGACTTTTGACAAAGGTCAGACCATACAAACTTGTTCTTGTTCTTTAGCAAAGAACGCATTTCATGTGTTTTTTCTGAGAACTTGTCAACACATTTGGAGTTGTACTTTGCAAGGCCTAAAAAGGAACGAAATTCATCTTTATTCTGAGGTGGGGGAGCTTTAAGAATAGCTTTAATCAATTTTTCTTTAGGTTTGATACCATCTTGACTAATTTCATGTCCTAGATAAGTAACTTTTGATTCAACAAATTTGCACATTCCTATTTCACCCGTTAAACCCTTCTGCTCAAGAACTTGCAGTACCTTACGCAAAGTGTCATCATGATGTTTTTTAGTTTTTCCCATGATGAGAATATCAACTTGGAAAAATATTACATCATAGATGTTTCCAAACAGCTGTGTCATGAGTCTTTGAAAGACAGCAGCTGCCGATGCCAATCCGAATGGCAATAGGCGGAATTGATAGCATCCAAATGGTGTACAGAAAACAGTTAGCTGTTCGCACTCAGGATCAAGCATTATTTGATGGTATGCTGAGGACAAATCGAGTGTGTAAAACAACTTAGCATCCCTTGTCAAAGACAGCATTTCATTAATGCGAGGCAATGGAAACTGATCCACAACAATGTTATTGTTTAATCCTCTTAAATCGACACATATACTGACCTTGCCGTTGGAACGTCTAGCGACAACCAACAGAGAGATCCATTCAGAGGATTGAACAGGTTCAATTATGTGAGATTTAATTAATTCTTCCAATTCAAGCTTAACCTCATCTCTGACAATTAGTGGAATATTCCTTGCTTTATGATTCTTGGAAACAGTGTTGCTTTTCAATCTAATAGAATGTAAAAAAACCTTTACATTTTCCAATTTTTCAACTGAAAACATTGGGAAATTCATTTAACACCCATTTCTTGGTGTCTTCAGAGTCACAAGCTACTAAAACTTCTTCTGGACTATTTGGATCTAAGATTATATTTAATTTACGTTGGTCTTTCCATCCCAGTACCGACGGTCCTTTCTTGGCAACATATAACTTACATAGAGCATGTCTACTTTTAAACCTGAAAACTAATTCTCGAAATCCAATTATGTCAATCTTTTCACCAGTATAGCTTTCAGGATTAATGTCAGATTCTTCTAAATGACAACCAATGGTGGAATTAAAATGTTGCAACCAAGTATTTTCTGCAATAATTGTATAAGGCGAACCTGAGTCTGCAGCGACCTGTAAATTAACACCACCAAAGGAAATCCAACATAAAGGTTTGTTGTCACCCTCACCAGAAATTTTTAGAACAACCTTTTTCTTAGAGTCATACTTACTGTTGTCCTCATAGTCACTGTCATCAGATGAGTACTCATCAATATCACTTTCTTTCACACACGCTACATTACCCATTTTTTTATAACTCTTGCATCTGCATGCTCGTGCAAAATGCCCAATTAACCCGCACTCTAAGCACTTAGCAGGTCTAGCAGGACATTTGTCGTACCATGCAGCATGAGAACTACTATCACAGCGATAGCAAATATACTTAGGTTGTCTATTTTTAACAAAATTATCACTTTTCTTAACGTCTTTTTTTTCATGCTTTGAATCCGCATTACGAGAAGTTTTGTTTTTAGTATCTGAAATGTCGTTGTCTGGCTCACTACCATCTTTCTTTTCAGTGGATAAAGTAGCTTTAGAGCAACGCTCTGACAGCTCTGCTTTTTTCACAATAGCAATAATGTCTTTTAGGCTTGAGTCTCCTTCCACCCATAATCAATCTTGAATGGCTTTGTTGTTAGCGTACATGACAATTTGGTCTCTAATTAGCTCTTCGTGTAAATTGCCAAATTTGCAAGATATAGATAATTTTCTCAAGGCTGAAACGTAGTCTTCAATAGACTCATGTTTCTCTTGTTTACGCTGAAAGAAAGCATGACGCATTACACCAACGCAGACTGCAGGAGAAAAATGCTTATCAAGGTCAAGTAAAGCAGCTTTAAATACATCCATATCAACAGATCTGTTGTGTTTCTCTAATTGAAAATATATGCGAGGCCCTTCCGAACCAAGACAATATAACAAAATTATTTTCTTTCTCTCAGGAGAAAATAATCCACTGCAGTCTTCAAGATTAGCGATATATTTTAAAACATACTCCTTCCATTCACTCCATTTGATGACCGGCTCTCCAGGACAAGACAGAAATTCTCTAGGAGTATTAAGATGCAGCACAGAATCACCACGTGGAGATGCTTCACTTCGAGTAGCCTCTGTAGACATTGTTGCAAATTTATAAATAAACTGAAGAAAAGAAAGTATTTACGTCCTCAATTCCTGAAAAGTATTATTCGGTTAAATAATTCTGTGAAGATCCAAACAGGAAATTCACCGGTGAGCTACGAGGATCCAAAAGGCAGTCGCCACGTAAGGTTACAACCTTCGTGATGACGATAGCGCGCACACTTGTATCTGCATAGACCAAAAGGGCAAGACGTCATGAAGAAGAGCTCACGGACAATGCCGCTCGAGCCTCCGGAACGCTCGTCTTTGAATCAACACAGCCCCTAGTCAAGGCAGTTAACCGCTGCAGCAACATGCAAGCAGGCTTTAAAAATGTATTTTTTTAAGAAAGTCTTCTCTATGCTTAAGGGAGACACGGTTGTTGCTGTTGCAATGTTCACTGTTCAAGCTTCCCTTATTCAAGATGCTGGATGTTCCGAATATAATTAAAAGTCCAAGTACAACCTCCGACCTTTTAAGTTGTAACGAAGACAGCGTGGATTAGTTCGAGATTACCTCCCGCTCATCGCCATATTCTGTAGTAATTACTCAGGAACAATTTTCAAGTAAAGTAGTTGTTTATTGGTAATCTCTTCCAGCACATAGGCAAAGCTGCGAACCCATCCTCTGCTACACCACATCTGATCCTAACATTCTCTACTGCTAAGGAACACAGAAAAACAAGAACATTCTACATTCTACACTCTTCATACGAAGCTATACACAATACTATATGCATAAATACTACATTACTACAGCACTTTTCCGCTCTTTGACAAGACATCTTTCCCAGTCTGTGAACGCTACCGCCAGACCCCGTCATTCAAAATTCAGAGAGATGACAGGGGGCGAACGGACAGCAGGAGGGGGAAAGCTTTGTGAGTGGTGTGGACAGGGCAGTAAGGGAGGGCCCGGGGCTGCGGCTTGGACGTGGTGGGGGCTGCAGGCGCTCAGCGCACTTGGGCAGCAGATGTCCAGCCTATGCGAGACTCAAAAAACAATGTAGTGCTTACGTTGAAAGATACGGCCCTGCAGTGTAAGTTTACTGTAGTTGGTCAATGCTGCTTCCGGACAACACGGAAGTTAGGTATCGGATCAACAGCCAACAAAAAGCAAGATAAAAACAGCAATGACACAGTTAAACGAATCACAAGTGGTATGACAAATCACAAGAATTTTCACACAACATACAGATTACTTTATCTCTCGCTGAGACAGCGCATGCTTAGTCCCATCAGGGCCACAGGAAGTCTCCCGCCCCCTAGTTCCCCAAACATGCAAATAATACACAGACAATGTATTAGTTTGGGAGAAAATTGCTGCAGGTTTATTTACATACAACATATGTAATGATGGTGGGTAGACATTACGGGCGATCCCGGGCAGGCTGCATTCTCGCCACCTGCCCGCCTGTTGAGCCAATCAGCACAGTGGCAAAGCACCCAACTGCTGAAAATAAAATTATAAATACTGACACGCCCCCTGTGGGGCGTGCCCAGGCAAACCCCCGGTTGCACAGGCCCACAACCGCCCGAAGGACTACTGGGGCGCCGACACGAATTCCTGCACCTCCCATGAGGATACAGGTTAGGCTCTGGCACCCCCATGTGCCCGCTGAAGTACATCGTTTGCACCTCTCTTCTTCCGGATCGCCCAGTAACTCCGCTTAACTCCAACCTGCAATGATAAATTGACACATTAAAAACCTCCACAAATCCCCCCATACCAACACTCTGGGGTAGAGGCATGGGAGGGAAAAGAGTGTCTCGATGAGAACAGACGGCATCCGGGGCGGCAAAGAGGCCCACCAACGTGGTGCAGAAACCTAAGTACCCACGGAGGCCCCTCCCCGCCGCCCCGGACGAGAATCACGTCCAGCCGCCTCCTCCAACCAGTGCGGAGGAGAAGCTACATCCTGCTGGGGGCAGGACAGCCCTCCGCGACTAGTGGCCCGCCCTCTCTATGGCCACTGCGTGGCCTCGGGCAGGCGCATAGTCCCATCAGGGCCACAGGAAGTCTCCCGCCCCCTAGTTCCCCAAACATGCAAATAATACACAGACAATGTATTAGTTTGGGAGAAAATTGCTGCAGGTTTATTTACATAAAACATATGTAATGATGGTGGGTAGACATTACGGGCGATCCCGGGCAGGCTGCATTCTCGCCACCTGCCCGCCTGTTGAGCCAATCAGCACAGTGGCAAAGCACCCAACTGCTGAAAATAAAATTATAAATACTGACACGCCCCCTGTGGGGCGTGCCCAGGCAAACCCCCGGTTGCACAGGCCCACAACCGCCCGAAGGACTACTGGGGCGCCGACACGAATTCCTGCACCTCCCATGAGGATACAGGTTAGGCTCTGGCACCCCCATGTGCCCGCTGAAGTACATCGTTTGCACCTCTCTTCTTCCGGATCGCCCAGTAACTCCGCCACAGCCTGTGCGGTGGTACCCGCTGCCGCACAGGCACCCCCACCTTTGCTACCTTTACTACCTGCAACCTTTACTCATGAGTGCTTCTTTCAAGTCCAGCAGAAAGAGGTCTAAACCTACAGTCGTGAGGTGAACACCATCCTCCTCAAAGTAACCTTTCACTTTGTCTTGAATCATTTCATGTTTAATAAAGCCTAGGCCTCTGCGCTGGGCGAATTTTTTCATGGCAGCATTGATCCGCCTCCTAGACCTCTCGATTGCCTCAGAGGAATTAGCACCCCGCCAGGATCTCCTGGGCACAATTTCGGACCACCAGATCTCGCAATCCCGCAACAGGCCACTGATAATGCCCAAGTCAGTCTTCATTTTTTGTAAAAGAGTGGATTTCCCCAAGTATGTAATGTCATTGCCACCCAGGTGGATTATCAAGTGGCGGGGAGGTGGACCACCCCGAGCCAGGGCCTCCCGAAGTCTGAAGAGGAGGCTATGCCAGCGCATGCCCGGAAAACCCCACCACACACAGTAGGTACTTGTGAAGGTGCTGGTCCACTGCCTGACCTCTGCCCATCGGGCCAATCTGTTGACCATGGAATGCCCCATGACCCATACTTGCGAACCTGCCAAGGAAAGACGCAATAAGTTCAAGGGTGTTTATTGAATAAACCACGAGTAAAACAAATAACGCCACATCAAAACAGTAGTCAAAAGCATGACATTTTATACATCCTTATGTAGCGTAATCAAGGCCTAATGTAACGTCTATAGCAAGACGATTCCCAGCGCCCCACAGACTGAACCTGAACTGGCTGCATGCCGGCGCGGAAGGCCGATGTGGCCGCCCCTATGCGGAAGGAATGGCTGGAGAACTTCTTGCCCTGCACTAACAGACCTGCCCGGTCCAGGCAGGCCAGCATTATCTTGTCCATCTGATATTTAGTCAAGGGGCTGAGGTCAGCATGGACAAACAAGTAACCCGGCCCCACGGGGCGGAGGGCCATAAAGGCCCGAAGGACCGCTAACGGGCAGAAACGTGGATCCCCCAGGGGGGAGAGCCTGATGACAGACCCCTTACCGGCCTGATAAGTCTTAGACCGCCTGAGCGTGATGGCCAACACATCCCCAAAAGCGACATCCCCCACTCCCAGCGCATCCCCAGAGACATCTGTCTTTGAACGGGCCACAAGCTCGCAACTCCGGAATGCGCCAAAGAATGCTAGACAGAAGGCTGCAGAAAACAAGGCCGCTTCATACTGGGAGTGCACAACTGCGCGCAACACTTGTAGCATGGCTTGAAGCGATGGAAAATCAATGGGGGACCTGTCATCCGGGACCTTTGGATCTTCCCGAGCCCACCCTTTCAGGGCAGCCCTAATGACAAAGGAAATGGCTGGATCATTCCTACCGCACAACCTAGCCTCATGACTAATGGCCGCTAAGTGGCCGCAAATCCAAGAGTGGGACTTTTTCTGCTTCCTAGCCCACACAATGAACGCCTGAACTCTAACCTCCAGTGCCAGGGCCTGCAAGCCTAAGTCAGCGATGACCTTAAGGAAAGTAGCACGTTGACTCGCATAGCGTTTCCTTGTACCCGGGGCTAAAGATTTCTCTCCTAATTCTCTCAATTGTTGCTCCACTCCAAGATGTGCCAGAGCCTTGGTGCAAAGGGGGTCATCTCCTCTCTCGCCTGGGGGCATGCCGCCCGAAAAGGGTCCAGCTGTAAACGAGAAAGAGCATCAGCTGCGACATTCGTGACCCCCGCAATGTGTCTAGCTCTAAACTCAACATTGCAGCGCAAGCACCTACTAGCCAATTCCCGGAGTAGAGACAGCACTAGCGGACAGTTGGCCGATAGACCATTGATTGCCTGCACGACAGCCATATTGTCCGACCAGAACAGAACCTTCCTGTTGGACAGAGTATCAGGCCATAGGTGTAGAGAGATCACAATGGGAAAGAGTTCCAGGACAGTGATGTTAGCAGTGATCCCACGCCTGCGCCAAGCATTGGGCCAACCCTGCGCGCACCAAAACTCACCTAGAATAGCACCAAACCCCTCGCGACCAGAAGCGTCAGTGTACAAATTCAACTCTTTACTCTCCACCCACGGGGACCTCCAAATCACCGTACCATTAAAATCAGAAAGAAAATCATTCCACATTAGCAAATCTTTTTTGAGAGCCGAGGTCAACCTAACAAAATGATACTGTCTGTGGACCTTGGCGGTAGCCCTGGCGAGGCGCCTCTCAAAAACTCTCCCCACCGGAATGACCCTGGCAGCGAAGTTCAGCTTGCCTAAAAGACTCTGAATGACCCCCAGAGGTGCCTTGTCCCTACCTAGCAAAGCATGGATATCGTTCTTCAGCCCCACCACCTTTTCCGGCGGGAGACGAGACACTCCCTGAACTGTGTTTAGCTCAATTCCCAGGAAGGTCAGCACCTGAGCAGGACCCTCCGTCTTACCTGGCGCCAGCGGCACACCTAAGCGACTAGCTAGGTCAACAAAACAGTCCATACCCTCCTGGCACTCCTGCATGCCCTCCCGTCCTATGAAGAGGAAGTCATCCAGGTAATGTGACACTGCTGACACTTTGTATTCTTCAGTGAGGGCCCACTGTAGGAAGGTGCTGAAGGCCTCAAAAAAGGCACACGAGACAGCGCAACCCATCGGCATGCATCTATCAAAGTAGAAACCCCCTCTCCACTTGAAACCCAGCAAGTGCTGGCTGTCTGGGTGTACAGGTAACAAGCGGAAAGCTGCCTCAATATCCGCCTTCGCCAGCCAGGCCCCCTCCCCAGCTCTCCTCACTAAGTCGATGGCCAAATCTAGGGAACAGTATGAGACAGAACAAGCCGCTTCTGGGAGCCACGAATTGACAGAGTTGCCCTCTGGAAAAGACAAGTTATGAATCAGCCTGAAAGCCCCGGGTTCTTTCTTGGGGACTACACCCAAAGGGGACACCACAAAGTCAGGAAGAGGGGGGGAAAGAAAGGGGCCCGCCACCCTCCCTAGGGCCACCTCCTTGCTAATCTTTTTGTCAACCACCTCAGGGAGCTCCCTGACCGATTTCTGGTTCTCTGCATCCCTGCTGACCCGGGGACCCTGATATGGGATTTTGAAGCCGTCCAGGAAACCCGCAGTCAGGACCTCCCTATCCTTTTCATTGGGATAAGCTCGCAACAGGCGCAACAGGGTGTGGATGATGACTGGAGAAGGGCCTTTTGAGCTAAGGGGGTGGGGGTCCCCACCAGGCAGCACAGCGGCTGAACACCCCCCGAGGGGGGTTGACGCGGAAGGCAAGGCCGTGGGGGGGGGCACAGCAGGGGGGGCAGGGAGATGGGATGGGATCTCGGGGTCATTATTTATCCTTATTGGCAGCGCTGGCTGAGGAAGACCGCTTCTCACAGGAAGACTCTGGGTGGGAGCCACCACATTTGTTGCACGCGTGTGAGAATCGACAAGCTTTCCCCCACGTGCAATTACCTGCGTTCAACAACCTGCAAGTGGAAGAGACATTCTTCTTGGCATACTGTCTATTGAAACTTCCCCCCCCACGCCCCCCTCGAAAGGGCTGCCTGAAATTATTTTTCCTCTGAGAAAAAGACATCACTTTCCGACTTCTTAACTTGGACAACACTATTGGCACCACTCTCAGCCTTTCCTTTACCCATGTGTACGATCCACAGTCTAACTTCAATCTGGTCCCACTCGAGTTCTGGACAGACAGACATCTTTTTGCGGAACTCACAGTCATATGAGTACCACCCCATCCCGGAGGCTGCTTCAGCTTCATTGGTTATGATACTATTATACTGAAATAAACCTTGCGCCTGATCAGGGAAGCGCTCTGTGATTACCGCTGCCAGAATAGCGAATGCCTGACGCCAGTTCTTTATTGTCTTTTCTGGCCATGACTGGAATCGGGCCTTCTTAACCTCCTCCTTGGAGCCCATTCTAGTCACATCCGACCCCTGCGCCCCCAACATCAACAGGGAAAAAATGTCTATAAATTCTCTACGCCATATGCCCTCCTTCACCGCCTGCGGAACTAGCCAGGCTAGGGAACATTTGCCTGACAAGAGGGGCGCCATGGTCATCAATACTGTGGGCGCAGGAAGGGCCACCCCCAAGGTCGAGGAGGCCGCGGGGGTACTGGGTGCCATAGGGGAGGGAGCAGCCAGTGACACCGCCTGGGTCGGGTCCGGGGCCACCACGGGAGTAAGGGGCTCCTGGGACACACTTGGGACCGATGGGAGCACTTGGGTAGGAAGCGCTGAAGGCACGATGATGGGTGGCGTGCTGGCAGGCAGAGCAACCACACCAGACAAAGGACTGGCAATGTCCCCCCCTGAACTGTAAGACCACCCCACACCCGTGCCACGTCCGCCTCCCCCGCGGCGTGAGGTGACACCGCAACTGACGGAGCTGCAGTCTGAGAGTGCATTGAATGAGGGAGCTGCACGGGAGGTGCGCGCAGACCGGCTCTTATTTCCGACATGAACAAAGCCAGCGAGTCTGTAATCTTACCCAGATCTTCCCGGGTAGCAAATTCCACAGTAGGCACCACCGGGCGAGGGGGGGACGGAGGGCACACCCGGATCACCGCCGGGGGGGATGCCGGGGCGTGCACAATGACATTCCTGACAGGGTCCGCTGCCCTGGTCTTGGTGGGGGGTTCTGCCGGGAAGTCCTTCACTGTCGGCTTCCTAGCGCGCTTAGGCCTCCCAGTGGCCGGGTCCTCTGCCACCTCTATTTCAGAGATCTGTGGGGTGGGGGGTGGCCCTGGGGCTTTCGGGGGGTTGGCCAACAAAAGTTCACTGGCCCATGCCACCCCATTAGCTTTTATCATGTCCAACAAGACTTTCATCTGAGGGTCCTGGGAAGGTCCTAGACCCGAGTCATCAACCTGGGACGTCTGCGTAAAGAGCGATGGGGACCCCTGACTCTCCATGGTGCCTTCGAGTGTATCCTGAAAAAGAGATAACCATGAACCACCATCTCCAACATCTTTGTCACGAAAGCACACACGCCCCACCCGGCGACTAGCCGCCACCCCCAAAACTACCCTGCATTCTCCCACCCAAGGGGGGGGGAATGGACACTCGGTACCTGTTGGGAAACGATCGGGTATAGCCGGTATCTAAGAACATACTTAGTTCAGGCCCACTCTAATGCGTACATACCTCAACCGCTATTCCTGAGAGAGTTCGCAAGGTCCGACGAGAGGGTGCCCTGGGATCTGCTTCAATGGCTGAGTGCACTGTGTGAGACAAAGGAAAATCAAACACTGGACCTAACATGTTGTACCGGCCGTAACCGGAAGGCAAGCGCCCATGACAGCACTCAATTTGGCCGATAGGCGCCTCCCCACCCCTCCCGGGCCCCATGGCAGGGCGTTATCATTTAATGAACGAAGTAGCGCCAACCTCTCTGGGTCGTACATACCTTGCGCTAGCCCCCGTGGGCGGGGGGGGGTTCGGGCTGAAGCTCTGAAATGGGGGGAGGGGGGGCCACGATGCAAAATCGATTTCACGACAGAATCTGCAAGACAAATTCGAAAATGTCACCCAACTCACTCGCCATATGCATTAACAACCCCAAACACCTAGAAGACAATGAGCATTAACCGCGCTGTGCACAAGCCAGGGGGGGAGCTGCTCTTCACACTGCTATCAGAATGAGGCCCCCCCGAGCTACGACCCACGCACCGATATTGGGTGGGGCAGGGCGTGCAACCTACCACGTTATCAATGGCACGGTGGAATGAGTGCCTAACCCAGGCGGCAACGCAATTCCTAACGGAAACGCAACCTTATCAAACAAAATTGGTTTACATACGTCGCTGGCCCTGCGCGGGGGCAGGCGGCTGCCAGACGCTCCAAAAACATGCGTGAGCCGTGATGGGGCAATATCTTTCTTGAACTAACACATCCCCTCAGCACTGTACCCTTGTGTGTCAGCGAGGTGCCCAGAGATAGGGCCACCTTCCCCCCCCCCCCCCCCCCCCCCCCCCTGAGCCCGAGCCAATTACCATGTGCTCGAATGCCCGCGGCTGTCGGGGAGGGGCTGGAGGCACTCGGTTAGATTAGCGAAATTAAACATTTTGGAAAATGCAGACATCAATCCCGCTAGCTCTCGCATGCTAAGCGAGCGCTCTACCAATTGGGCTTGTCATCTCTGTCATACGAATAAATCATCATCATTGAGCCCCAGGAGAATATGCGCAACCGCAATGTCGGAACTCGGTTAAATTAGCCTCAGTACGGGCATCGAACATTGTCTAGCATTCCTGGCATACAAATACATTGTCAGAATACCTCATTGTGTACCAGTATAATAATCGCAACAGCACAATTTGTGAACACAACCTGAAGCGTACGGGTCCCAAACCCGCCTTACAAATGTCTAAACGAAGGGCGGGCGCCCGACCACGGGCCCACTAATATAGCCGCCCGACACTCCCCCTCCCAAAATGGCCGCTGGGGCCTTCGAACCTCGTGGTGGAGTGAGGGGGGGGGAGGGGGGGGGGGTGGGGGGGTTAGAGAGAGCACTCCGCTGCCAGCTAAGGGAGGCGGGATTCCCCCCCCCCCACCACCACAACGAAGATACGAGTGCAAGCGTTGCCACGCGGTAAGACGGGGGGGAGCAGGAAACAGAGGCCGCATCGGGAACCGGACGTCCCCCCCCCACAGCAGCCCACGCCAACATGGGCCGCCTCGCCAGGCGCATACTCCGGCAGAGGGAGTAGGCGGAGGGGAAGGGGGGGGGGAAATATTGGCCGGGAAAGGCCACGCTCAACTCCATGGAATGAACCGAGGAGCTCCAGGTTGAGGCCACCTCTGGGAAACGGACGTCCCCCCCCACAGCGGCCCACACAACCTGGGCCGCCTCGCCAGGCTCACGCTCCTCGGCGGGAGCAGGCGGAGCGGAAGGGGGGGGGGAATATATAGGCCAACAGACGTCCCCCCCCACAGCGGCCCACGCAACATGGGCCGCCTCGCCGGGCCCACTAATATAGCCGCCCGACACTCCCCCTCCCAAAATGGCCGCTGGGGCCTTCGAACCTCGTGGTGGAGTGAGGGGGGGGGGAGGGGGGGGTGGGGGGGTTAGAGAGAGCACTCCGCTGCCAGCTAAGGGAGGCGGGATTCCCCCCCCCCCCACCACCACAACGAAGATACGAGTGCAAGCGTTGCCACGCGGTAAGACGGGGGGGAGCAGGAAACAGAGGCCGCATCGGGAACCGGACGTCCCCCCCCCCACAGCAGCCCACGCCAACATGGGCCGCCTCGCCAGGCGCATACTCCGGCAGAGGGAGTAGGCGGAGGGGAAGGGGGGGGGGGAAATATTGGCCGGGAAAGGCCACGCTCAACTCCATGGAATGAACCGAGGAGCTCCAGGTTGAGGCCACCTCTGGGAAACGGACGTCCCCCCCCACAGCGGCCCACACAACCTGGGCCGCCTCGCCAGGCTCACGCTCCTCGGCGGGAGCAGGCGGAGCGGAAGGGGGGGGGGAATATATAGGCCAACGGACGTCCCCCCCCACAGCGGCCCACGCAACATGGGCCGCCTCGCCAGGCTCACGCTCCGCGGAAGGAGCAGGCGGAGGGGAAGGGGGGGGAAATCTAGGCCGGGGAAGGCCTCGCTCACCTCGAAGAGAAGCCCGACGAGCTCCAGGGTGAGGCCACATCGGGGACACAGGCTTCCCCCCCCACAGCAGCCCACGCAACATGGGCCGCCTCGCCAGGCTCACGCTCCGCGGGGGGAGCAGGCGGAGGGGAAGGGGGGGGGAAATCTAGGCCGGGGAAGGCCTCGCTCACCTCAAAGAGAAGCCCGACGAGCTCCAGGGTGAGGCCACATCGGGGACACAGGCTTCCCCCCCCACAGCAGCCCACGGAACATGGGCCGCCTCGCCAGGCTCGCGACTCCAGCGGAGGGAGCAGGCGGAGGAGAAGGGGGGGGAAGGATAGGCTGGCCAAGGCCTCGCTCACCTCAAGAGTGTGTCCAAAAGAGTGTCCCGATGAGAACAGACGGCGTCCGGGGCGGCAAAGAGGCCCACCAACGTGGTGCAGAAACCTAAGTACCCACGGAGGCCCCTCCCCGCCGCCCCGGACGAGAATCACGTCCAGCCGCCTCCTCCAACCAGTGCGGAGGAGAAGCTACATCCTGCTGGGGGCGGGACAGCCCTCCGCGACTAGTGGCCCGCCCTCTCTATGGCCACTGCGTGGCCTCGGGCAGGCGCATTGCCAAGGCGAAACCTAAAAAGGGAGTTGCACAGGGCACTTGCATTAGACAGCTATACTCCGATCTGAGAGGATTCCTGTTCCTGAACTTCAAACACCCATGTTCATCTCTGCACATCCAAGACCCTGCGATCAGCTGGTGACCACCTGTCAGCTGCACAACTTGTCTTCTTCCATCTTATAATAAAATCACCTCACTCCTGCTTGCCCTGGAATCAACAGCCCACCCACCCTAATCCGGCCCCTTCTCATGTTTTTTGTTTTCATGTTTTCATTTTGAACCTCGGGTTGGTAAAGTGAAGTGAAGTGAACTGAACTGAAATGACAGAATTCTCGATTGTTGTCAGGTACAGAACAGTCGACTCTCAGTATGACGATCATTTTCATTGTGCGATTATATTCGCATTTGAAGGTGTCTAATAAAATACTAATATATTAATTTGAACATGGAGGCGTCTCCATTAAGGACATTTGGGGAGAGGTCAGGGGGTGGCTTGGTGAATTTCATGAGTGTGGTTTTCTTTCCTACAGAGAGACCTGGCCTGTGCCCAGTGCCAAAAACCAGGTGCCAAGCAGTCCAAGCTCCAACAGAACCTCCACCGTGTACCCGCGACTGTGACTGCCCCGGAGCAGAGAAGTGCTGCATCCCGTTGTGCACCCGGAACTGTACGGAGCCCATAAAAGGTAAGAGTCAGACACAATGTGTGGGATTCAGAGCTCAGAGCACTCACCACGTGACCACACGAGACCCCAGCGGATGCGCACACACTGCAGCACCATTGTTCGTCATGTTTCTGTACTAACTGGGGCTTACTGTGGGGGCGCGGCCAGGGTTTATGGAATCACTTCCGGTGCTCCCCACACATACCCCCCTTATCGAGTCAGGTTCCAGGGACCTCAGCGGGAGGTTCTTGTAGACACCTCTTTGGTTCGCTGATACAGAAAGGAATGTGATGTCTTGGAAAGTTTCCTGATACTTTCATCACTCTCTTACCAAAACTGTTTTTTATCTATATAATATTATATCATATAATTGAGAGGATAGCTTGATGGTGTTCCCTGCAGGTGTTTAACTCTGTTTGTGGTATTCAGTAAATGGCACATACATGTGACTGAACTGGATGTTGAATCACCCATTTAAGGCCAATCTTATGTCAGCAACACCACTCCTCCTCCATCACACCCTACCCCCTCACACATTCGGAACAGTTTGCATTTGTGTGGCATAGCCCATAAAACGTCACCAAGTGACGGCTTCCACTCTAGGCTTACATTTCAGACTAAGATTATTTCTATTTTGGGCGCTCCTATTGAGGTCTTTTATTGCCAGACACCCTTGAGACAGTCACCTTTAGCTGTGAAGACCGAAGTGAAATCTAGACGGCTGAATGTTCTATCTGTAAGAGCCCCTGAATTACAAGTTCCTAGGCCCCTCTAACTTTGGAAATGTTATACCACAGAAACATTGAAAATTATTATTAGCCCGTACCTAAAACCGTGATATGCAGTCTTATCCTTAACCACTTAGTGTTCATGTTTCCTGTATGCTTTCTATTGCTTGACATTATTTACATTCCTAATAGGTCAAAAGCTGTTTATTTTATTGCCCAAAAATCTCCTCTCAGGCATAAAGTTTGTCATTACTCTCCATCAAATCATCAGAGCTGGGAGATGTGTCATTTAGACAGCAGAGTTCTCCTTAAGACTGGGGTTGAGGAAGCTCTTGTGGCAGCCTTGTTTTATTAGCTCCAGCACCCCAAAAGTGACCATTAGTGGTAAGGAAAGGGGCGTGTAAACCTCTATGAATGTTATGGTGCCCCACTTTTTGGTTTGTTCCCCTTTCCATATTTAAGGTCTCTTAGATTTGCTAAGCACAGAGGGGGCATATTTTTGAAATCATCACACAGTCACCTTGCTGCGCTGTGTGATAGGTAAAAGGCACGTATGTGCTGTACTTAACAATATTCGGCACATTGCTTAGCACCAACACAATAAAAGTAAAAGATGGCTGCAAGGGATTTGGTTTATATATTGACTTGTTATCAATTAGTGAGTAAGTTCAAAAAGATCTAACTCTAATGTACCCATGGGATAACAGCGAGACTTTTCTTTGATGAAGACAATTAATGATGAGTGAAGAATAAGGGAAAAAGGGAAAAAGGGAAAAAGCACACGGAAAAGTAATTCCAATACATATGGCCCTAAGTATTCCTCCATCAAACTCGAAATCAGGCCCTTTGCGATTCACTGCCTTCGACATATATTGCTGTAAGTTGAGCCTAGAGTCAAAGCTGATTGAAAATAAAACAAACTACAATAAGATATACTTCCTAATTGCACACTTTCAATTACTTTCCTTGGGATGCCAAAATCGTATCCCCTGGTTTCTGTTGTATGTTATCTCTATGTTGGGATTATCATTGGTACCCCACCTTATCACATGTGCATGAAAACAGCCATCCATCCTGTCGTCACACCTGTCCCAGGCACTTCAAATAGCCCCAGGCATTGGTGTTTCAGTGAAATTTAAATAATTAGGTTGAGAAGGCAAAGGCCCAAGAACATCATGAATAAAAAGAATAAAAGAGGGTTTTCTGCTTGTAAATTGGCCTTAGTATAGCCATGGGCCTCTCTTGGGCGGCCCTAGTCCATCTGCCCCAATCTAGAACCTAGCCTGGTCCCAAGAGCACCGACCTCCAGTGAGGAGGATGGGGTCGATGGGGGTTATTATGAAATTTGGCTAAATGGTGCCTTCTACAGCAGTGTCTTCTGAGTTTGACCCTGTAGTTCTTGTTGCATCCCATCCACTGCCTCCTCTAATGCACCGCTAGGGGTGGAGGAATGTGCTATCTCTGAGTGGGACCCTGTAGTTATTGTTGCATGTCCATTCACTGTCTCATCTGACACACTGCTAGGTGTGGAGGAAGGAGTTATCTCTGAGTGTGACCCTGTAGTTATTGTTGCATGTCTATGCACTGTCTCCTCTGACGTATTGCTAGGTGTGGAGGAAGATGCTATGTCTGAGTGTGACCCTGTAGTTATTGTTGCATGCCCATTCACTGTCTCCTCCGACACACTGCTAGGTGTGCAGGAAGGTGCTATCTCTGAGTGTGACCCTGTAGTTATTGTTGCATCCCATTCCGTGCCTCCTCTAATGCACCGCTAGTTGTGGAGGAAGGTGCTAGCTCAGATTGTGATCCTGTAGTTATTGTTGCATGCCCATTCACTGTCTCCTCTGACACACTGTAGGTGTGGACGAAGGTGCTATATTTGAATGTAACTCTGTAGTTTTTGTTGCATCCCATTCACTGCCTCCTCTAATGCACCGCTAGGTGTGGAGGAATGTGCTATCTTTGAGTGTGACCCTGTAGTTATTGTTGCATGCCCATTCACTGTCTCCTCCAACACACTGCTAGGTGTGCAGGAAGGTGCTATCTCCAAGTGTGACCCTGTAGTTATTGTTGCATCCCATTCCCTGCCTCCTCTAATGCACTGCTAGATGTGGAGGAAGGTTATATGTCTGAGTGTGATCCTGTAGTTATTGTTGCATGCCCATTCACTGTCTCCTCTGACACACTATAGGTGTGGACGAAGGTGCTATATTGGAATGTAACCCTGTAGTTATCGTTGCATCCCATTCCCTGCCTCCTCTAATGCACTGCTAGGTGTGGAGGAAGGTTATATGTCTGAGTGTGATCCAGTAGTTATTGTTGCATGACCATTCACTGCCTCCTCTAATGCACCGCTAGGTGTGGAGGAAGGTGCTATCTTTGAGTGTGACCCTGTAGTTATTGTTGAATGTCCATTTACTTTCTCCTCTGACACACTACTAGGTGTGGAGCAGGGTGCTACAGTGCTCTGCTTTCTTTGCTCATGCTCAACTTCTGATACCTCTGCAGGAAACCTCTCCAACATAAGGGGTTAGCACACTGTAGAAGACCATGTCTGCTGTTGTGATTCAAAGAGTAAGGCCAGGGAATAGAACCACAATTAAGATTAATCTTTACAGTGATTAAAAATTCTACTAGAAACAATTCTGTCATTTAAACACTATGGTGTGCCAGAAAGAAACTTGTCTAAAGGTCTCAAAGGAGGAAGCAAGGGAACATGTGAGAACAACCCAGCTGAATAAAACCAAATAATACTATGTAAATCCAGCAGCTTATCTAGAGCATGTAATAATACTGCTGAGGATGGAACTGACACTGCAGTGGATACACTGTAAGATCATTTCAGAATATGAAGGGACTGAGACTAAGGGCATCATTATGATGGCGGGCGGCTCACGGTAAAAGGGACAGCCCACTATAAGGGCGGGGGTCCCAAGGGGAAATTAGGATGCGCCCGCCACAGTGGCGGGTGCATCCTGCATTCCTGGCATTGTGGCGGGCGGTGCACTCATTACCGCCCGCCACAATGCCAGGAAGGCATGTTGTGCACTTCCATGCACAACATGGCAGGCACCGCGCGGAGCCTGCCATGTTGTGCATGGAACTGCTGGGTGGTACCATAGGTACCCCCATGTGCACCCCTCACCCCCCAGAGTACCTGGGGGCCAGCAACGGGCCCCCAATGTCAAACACCGCATGCCTTTCCGTGGCGGCGTTGCCGTCACAGAAAGGCATGTCACCGCCTGCTTAGGAATATGGCTGGCGGTGTCTGACAGACACCGCCACCATATTAAACCCTTTTCCGCCCGTTCAACTCGTTGACCGGGCGGAAAAGCGGCGGATGGCCTTTCCGTCCACCGTGGTCCCCCGCCATAGTAATATGGCAGGGGGAATTGGGTGGCGGGCGGGGTCAGATAATGGGCGGATCGCCACCGCCATGCAGGCGGTGGCGATCCGCCCGTGATCCTAATGGGCCCCTAAGAGCGCTCATCACAGTGATTGCAGGCACTTGTTCTTCCCCTTGGGTCCAAGGGTCCATGGCTTTTAGTCCTTCCAGCAGAGCACTCTCTTCTAGGCAGACTCCTCTCCAGGAGTGCACTCCAGCACCCCCTCCTCAAGAGACTGGCGGTAGTCCTATTGGAAGTGGATACAGATGATCTGTTCCCACCCTGGCAGGGTAGCTTGCAGTCTTAGCTCCTCTCCTGGAGCTCAGTAATCTGCTTGGCCTCATCTCTGTGCACAGTGGTGCTACCTGTGAATTTTGGAGGCTCCTTCAATCCGACTGTACCTGGACACTGCTCAAACACCTCATGCTAAGGACATGGGTACACAGAAGGTTCTTCTGGGCACATCTGAATAAGTCCTGACACTTTTATATATTTGGGTGAGACAGCCCAACTACATGTTTTGTTGAGCAGAGAGAGTGACTAGGAGCACCAGGGCAGAGGAACAGGAGGCAGCTTCAAAGGATGGAAACTCCCACCCACATGGGTTCCAGCTCTTAAGTATTGCCACCCTAGAAGAAGAGAAAGGATTGTTCAAAGGAGGGCTTGAAGGTCAAGGAACTGTTGAAGCCTAAACCAAAGCCCAACATTTTGCTTTGCCATTCGCTCAGACTGAGTTTAATATGCATTCTCTCCTGCATCTACCCAAACATGAAATCACAGTTAAGCAGGACTGGCGGGCTAGGGAAGACCATGGCACACCCAACAGAATGAGCCAGGTAAAGCTAGGCCAACAACTTGGCAGATGTGCTTTGCTGAGGGGCCTGTGCCATACCCATCCATCCATAGTCATCCCGACCCCTCATGGGTACCTGGGATGGATTGATGCTGCTGAGGTGCTTCTCACACCTGATGGACTATTAAATAGAGATGGAGAGGTGTGGTGCAGCGGCCAGGGCATCTGAATTCAGAGCACAGGGTTCACAGTTTGATCCCCAGCTGTGGCGGCAGCTCAGCTCAGCACCATGTGAATCTGGCAATAGCTTGCTTAATATCCACGACGGCCCTCAGCGCCTTGAGACCTGTATGGGTGAGTAGTTTGTGCTTTACAAATACGGATTTACATTTTTACATTTACAAATATCAAGAATAAACTCGGGGCAACAAACACTACCAGGGGCTGTGGCTAAGAAAATGGAGACAGCATGTCTCTGTGTGAGGACCTCAGTGATGCTCTGGGCAGGAGGCTGAGAACTGAATAGCAGAACTGAAAGACATAGTTAAAAAAATCTAGATGACAATTTTCCACTCTTACTCCTCCTCAATAGCACCACTGCAACGTGGGGACGATGCAGGAGAGCACTCCCAAAGGAACATATAACAATAAGGAGGCAAGATACAATTATTATACATTAAATAAGAAATGAAAACAATCAAAGTTATCTGCAACCAACCTATCAAATTACATTAAAAATCATATAATATATGGAAACACTTTCCCAATTAACAAACAATAATAATAAGACCAGAAAATGCTCAACAAAATGCTTTCCAAAAAGAATTACAACCATGCACTACTGGATTGCAAACCTAAAAAAGAAGGCTGCAATATTTTAACACAGTTTGCACAAGCCACAAATAATGCAGAAAAGCAATTTTACCTGAAAATGGAAGATGGCAAAATTAATAAATATCTAAAAGTATGTTAAAATAACAATTCTCGCATGCCTCATTAGGAACACTGCTCTGTCGCATTCCAACATTTCCTTATGGGAGCATGCATTAAGGCTTTAAACCAGCCGTAATACATGCTCCCATAAGTAATTGGGAGGTGTGCCTCATCCCTGCACCCCAAGTGCCTGCCATGCAGTGCAGGCATCAACAGGGGGCAGCATAGGTGTCCCCCTCAGCCACCAACTGCAGGCCGCACACACAAGGGGGCCCTTCTGGAGGCCCCAAACACGCTTTCCAACATGGTTTGCATGTCAGACTGGCCGGTATGTAAACCGTGCATCATAATCTCAAGGGCGGAAAGGCCAGCCCTTTCAACAAGAATTTAAAAGGAAAAGAAAAGAAATACACAGTCAATGACTTACTCAAAAGAAAAAGAAAACCTTCGAAGTAAGTATTGTAACCAAAGCACGGAACTAAATATAATGAGAAATAGCATTTGTCAACAGACTGCAGCAAAAATTGTGCTAGGAACAAAACCAAGCAGAGATGAAAAGCAAAAATCAAGAACTAAAATGAATTAAAGTCGTAACCCAAAACATAAGTTAAAACGGGCTCATGCCATGTAAACATATGAAAATAAATGTAAAATTACATGTTATTTAAAATAATGTACATTGTTGATATTGTAAAACCCACAGATAAAATTTCAGAAAAGGAAAAATACATCAAATTCCCAAAAGGAAGCTGGTATTTAATTGTAGAGGACATACTTCTAGTAAATACTGCGCCACCACAGACAAAACACACTGAAAGGCACCCCAAAAAATATTCAAATGCATGCTATAGCAGGTCTACCACTTAAAATAAATAGTTGAAATTATTAGCTAACACCTCTAGCACTTTAAAAATATGAAGATATATATATACCCCAATATGACAACCTCAATAATGATAAAAGAGTATACCACAATGTAAAATATGCATTATAAATGCCATTTTTAATTTGTGTCTTTGACTATTCAGTCAAATATACCAAATCAATCAATCAGGATTAGTAAAGTGCAACTACCCTCCGGTGAAGGTTTCATGGCCCTGGGGTGGGGGGTGGCTCCATTGAGTGCTGGGGTCATCCAAAAAGCCAGGTCTTGAGGTCCTTCCTGAACTGAGGCAATGTGGGAGTGTTAGACCTGGCATCATTGGCATGAGTCTCTCCTCCATTTTTTCTGTTTGCCTCCTCTGTTTACGATGTTTTTGCTGGTATATGCTTTGGGCACTGTGCCACTGCTGATCAGTGCCACAGTGCAAGTGCTCCCTATGTGAAATTGCTGTATTGATTGACTTCCATGTTTGGCTTATTTGGTTTACTGTCAGTCCCTAGTAGAGTGCACCAGGAGTGCCAGGGCTTGTAAATACAAATGCTGCTAGTGGGCTTGCAGCACATGTTGTGCCACCCACAAGAGCGGCCTAGTAAAAGTATGTCTGAAGGTCTGCCATTGCCAGACCACGGGCAGTCTGACTGTCACGAGGACTGCGCAAGTACACCTACTTGCCAGTCCCTAAACCTTCCCTTAACTTCATGTTAGTCACCCCTATAGTAGGCCCACGGGCAGGGTGCATTGTAAAGCATAAGGTAGGACAAGCCTGACAAGGTTGGCATGTCCTAATAGTGAATTACAGCCATAGTCGTCTTTCACTATTGTAAGGTAACCTGCTCTCCATCAGTTAGAATGGGCTGCCAGGATTATTAATGCTATAATCCTAGCGGGCTCGGGGAGCATGGTGCAATGTCGAGTTTGGTATCCCTGAACTCAGGGTTTAATAACGCATCCGTTTGTGTGGGTGGTTTTTGGACTCTGTGTTTGAAAATAGCACTTTTAGAAAGTAGCTATTTTCTTGTCTAACTGTCTACCGGTCTCTGCTGGTTCTGGTGTGTGTGTGACAGGAGCTGGGTGGCTCCAGAGAGTCTGAATGAGTCAGTGTGGGATGAGTGGGGCATTTGCATTGAGAGTAGGGGAGAGTAGCTCTTGATAGCCTGCCCTGCCTGATACAATGTTGGCTCCGCCCCCCTGCCAGGCGACTGATGACTCTGTGCTTGCCTGGGACTTTCCTGGCCCGCCTCCTGCCGGGCAGCTGATGGCCCTGCCCCTGCCAGTAACAATGCTGGCTCCGCTCCTGCTGAGCGGCTGAGGACCCTGCCCTGCCCAGTGAATAGGCCAGGTGCTCTGGCCTGGCAACACCCACAACAAACCCAGGATGGGGGGAAATTCCCCTGCATGGACAAAGGGATCAAAGCCAAAAAGGGGTATAAGAGAAGGACCCCTGAACCAAGAAATCAGATCACTTCTGACAAGGAAACCTGAACCAAGGACAAGAAGCCTGCTGATCTAAGGACTGCCTACCCCTTCTGCCAGAGTGCTGTTTGTTGGGGGAATCCTGCATTGCTTCTTTATTTTTGCCAAGGAACCAGGAGAGAGGAACTTTGTGTGTACTCTCACTCTTTGCTGAGAAAATCTCCAAGGGCTGGAAGAGTGCCAGTCTCCTGTTGAAGTCACAGGGCTAAAGGACTTCATCTGTTAAAGTGCTATTTGCTAGAGTTTGTGAATCCAGCACCTCTGAAAGAATCCAGCAATCTCGACGCCGACGGACGCCGCCGAATCCAGCTCGACATCGTGAGTAACGGCTCCAGTGTCCCGCTTCCTCGACGCCGGCCGCCGGGCCCGATCGACGCCAGCAGCAACGCCAGTGAGTAGTGAGTTCGGCTCCAGCTCCAAGTGACCCCGTGTCTGCACCGCCGCTGATCGCATCGACTTCGAGCCCTCTCGACGCCGTGAGCGCTGCTCACTCTTGCAACATCGACATCGACGACGCCGTACCCTGCTTCATCCCGTGAGCGCTGCTCCCGCCTGACTTCGGTCGACGCCGCTGCAGATCGCCCCGACTCCGAGGCTCGATCGACGCCGAAGACGCGACGCCGGACATCTCGACGCCGCTGATCATCGAGTGCTTCACTTTTTCCAAGGTACTGTTTTGTTGGGGTCTGTGCGACTCCGGGCTCGACGTAGCGCTCCTCGCGGTCGACGCCGAACCTTTGGATTAACTTTGCCTCGACGTCGTGTGACTCCCGTGTGGGTTACATTGTTGCCAAGAACTTTGATTTAGAGAAGAAGAGTTGCTTTTGATACTAAAGACTTTTGTGCTAAGAAGAAACCGTGCTTGAACTATTATTTTTCCTTCCAAGAGTATTTATTAAGGTTGTGGTATATTTTTGTCGTTATTTGGTCTTGTGCTAAACCTTATATAAAAATACTTATTTTTATAATACTACTGTGTCGTGTCCATTTGTAGTGTATTCACTTTATTACTGTATGTGGTCATAAATGCTTAACGCACTGCCTCTGAGATAAGCCTGTCTGCTTTGCCAAGCTACCAAGGGGGTGAGCAGGGGTTATCTAAGTGTGTGATCTCCTTGCCCTGACTAGAAAAGGTGTGTCCCTATTTGTCAGAAGTGTATACCTCTGCCAACTAGAGACAGCCGCTTCTAACATTGGTGGGTCAGCGGTGGGATTTTGAACTTTGCATTTATGACCCATGTGCAGTGATTAGTGTGCGCTACATAGTGAAAGCAGACCATAGCGCAGCCACAATCTGTTTTGGTTGGATATTCTATTTTTGTTCTCCGCTTTTCCTGAAGCTTGATTTTTTTGAACACTGCCAGTTTAACCATGAGTGATACCGGAGTCACTCCCCTTGTTGTTGTTGAGGAGGAATTTGATAGAGCCAAGATAGGGACATACGAAAAGAAGCAGCTGCAATACTTTTGCAAGCAGTTTAAAGTTCCTACCAAAGGCATCTCCAGGAAACCAGAATTTCTCAAAGCATTGCAGGCCTGGTTAGAGGCCAGAGACCCCTCTGCTCCGGTGGTGGTACCGACAGAGGAAGGGGAGGAGGAAGTGCCCGTGACTGGGCCTGTATCCCCTCCTGGCAGCAGTGTTTCCTCCAAAGGTCTTTCCCCTGAAGAAAGAGAAGAAAGGGCGAAGGAGCGAGCCTACAACGTGGAAATGGCAAAACTTAAGATAAATGGGCAGTTGGAGATAGAGAATGCAAGAGGCAGGAGAGAAGCTGATTTGGAGATCAAAAGATTAGAGTTTGAAAGAGAGAAGTTAGCTTTTGAGCGTGATACCAAGTTGAGGGAGTTGGAGCTCCAAGCTAAAAAGTTAGAATTGAATCCCTCTGGTGGCAGCGTCCCATCTGTGCCTGCAGAAAGTAGGTTTTATTTTCCCAAAGATGTGATCAAAGATTTTCAGAAGAATGAGGATATTGGTCAGTGGTTTAAAGCATATGAGTTAGCATTGTTGGCCCACCGGGTCCCTGAGAAGGATTGGGGAGCGGGGTTGTGGGGTCGCTTTGTGAATGAGGGAAGAGATACCCTGTTAGACATGCCTGTTGAGAATAGGACGTCTTATGCTCATATGAAGGATGCTTTAATGTTAAGGTATGGCCTAACCCCAGAAAAGTACAGACAGGCCTTTAGAGAATGTAAGAAGTTGCCTGGTACCACGTGGGTGGAGTATGTGTCATATTTTTGCAGAGCCATGGATGGTTGGGTAAAGGGCAGCAAAGTGGAAAGTTATGATGCTCTTTATGATTTGTTTGCTTGGGAGCACCTGTCTAATAACTGTTTTCCAGAGCTGCGCCAGCACCTGATTGATAGCAAGATATCTAACCCTAGAAAACTTGCTGAAGAGGCGGACCGCTGGGTCAGTACCAGGGTCCACAAGGGTCCAGTGGGAGACTCAGCCAAAGGTGGGCAGGGTCCCCAGCAGAAGAGTGGGGGGGACAAGGGTAAACAGAAGGAGTCCCAGAAAGGGCCCCAAAGTAATCCCCAAGGGAACCAAGGGAAAGGTTCCCAGCCTCCCTCTGTGAAGAAATCAGAGGCCCCGCCAGGTAAACCTGGTCATAGGGGCCCACTGACCTGCTTCGTTTGTAAGCAGGTAGGACACCGTTTTTATGACCCTCAGTGTCCCTTGAAGAAGTCTGGTGCACTACCCAGTGCACCACCCCGTCAGTTGGCTAGTGTAGCTCTGGGAGGGGAGGAGATGGTTGCCCATGGTGGGGAGGGTCCCGCGGAGATGTCCCTGGTCTCTCTAGGAGACATGGAATTGGTCCCGCCACCCCCTCTGCCTAGTAACACTAAAAAATATAGGCAGTGGGTGACCATTAATGGCCATAGAGTGGAAGCTCTCAGAGACACCGGAGCGAGTGTGACAGCTGTCAAGTGTCACTTGGTGTCCAGAGAGCAGGTTGTCCCCCACGCATTCTACCCTGTGATAGCTGCTGACAACTCCCAGAAAGAGTGTGAGGTAGCTCAAGTTTCCTTTGAATGGGGGGGAGTTTCAGGTACTCTTCAGGTTGCTGTGAGGCCCGCCATGCCTGTTGATTGTCTCCTGGGCAACGATTTAGAAGACTCCCCTTGGGCTAAGGTGGAGAGGGAGACACATTTGAAAATGTTGGGTGTGCCAGAGTGGGTGTGTGCAACCACTCGATCCATGACAGCAAGTAAGGGTGTTGATGGGGTTCTGGAGCCTGAAAGTATGGCCCAGGACCCAGCGGTGAAGAGAAGAGGCAGGGGGCGCGGGAAACCGTCCCCCGTAGTTCCCGTGGTCCAGGAGGAGGCAGACCTCGAGGGGGATGCCCTGGAACCCACAGGTGAACAAGTTGCCGAACTGGGAGACCTGCCCGAGCTGACCCATTGGCAGCAGGATGGTGGTCCCTCCAGGGAGGAATTCTGTGCAGAACAGAAAGTGTGCCCTTCTCTTGTGGGTATGAGGCAGCAGGCCTCAGCCCAAACCTCAGGTGATCAGTCAGGGTCACATTTTGTGTACTGGGAGAACGACCTCCTGTATAGCGAGCCTAAGGCTGCTGAGCCTGGGTCAGCCCGTGTGCTGGTGGTACCCCAGCGCTTCAGAGCCTTCCTACTGGGTTTGGCTCATGACGTTCCGTTAGCTGGACATCTGGGGCAGGACAAGACCTATGACAGGCTTGTCACCCATTTCTATTGGCCTCAGATGCGAAGGGATGTAGACATCCAGTGCAAGACCTGTCAGACTTGCCAGGCAAGTGGGAAGAGCGGGCGGAAGCAGAAGGCTCCCCTCCAACCTTTTCCCGTGGTCAGTACCCCCTTTGACCGGGTGGGGATTGACATTGTTGGGCCACTGGACCCCAAGACAGCCCTGGGCAACAGGTTCATCCTGGTCTTGGTGGACCATGCCACACGGTACCCGGAAGCCATCCCTCTCAGAACAGTGACTGCCCCCGTGGTGGGACGGGCGCTGATGGGTGTTTTCTCCCGAATGGGGTTCCCCAGAGAGGTGGTGTCAGACCGGGGCACCAACTTCATTTCCAACTATATGAAGTCGCTGTGGAAGGAGTGTGGGGTAACTTATAAGTTCACCACTCCTTACCACCCTCAAGGTAATGGGTTGGTTGAAAGATTCAACCGTACCCTTAAAGGCATGATCATGGGTCTTGAAGAACCAATGAGGCGTAAATGGGACGTCCTCTTGCCATGCCTGTTGTTTGCTTACCGTGAGGTGCCACAGAAGTCTCTAGGGTTCAGCCCCTTTGAGCTTTTGTATGGTCACCCGGTAAGAGGACCTTTAAGTCTGGTCAAAGAAGGCTGGGAGCAATCTCCCAGGAAACCTCCCCAGGATGTATACAGTTACATGCTGGCCTTTAGGAACCAGACTAGGCGCTTCAGGGATCTTGCTCAGGCAAATCTGGAGGCCAGCCAGGAGGAGATGAAGCGGTGGTACGACCAGAGGGCCACTCTGGTAGAGCTTCAGCCTGGACAGAAAGTTTGGGTCATGTCCCCTGTGGAACCTTGTGCGCTCAAGGACAGGTGGACTGGACCATTCGAGGTTGTGGAGAAGAAGAGCGATGTCACCTACCTGGTGGATTTAAAGTCTCCCAGGAACCCCTTGCGGGTCCTGCATGTCAACCGTTTGAAGCCCCACTTAGAAAGGTCCGAAGTGGGCATGCTCCTAGCTACAGATGCTGGAATGGAGGAGGAGAGTGAGCCTCTTCCTGACCTCCTGTATGCAAAAGAGCAAGATGGGTCAGTGGATGGTGTTGTCCTCTCTGACACACTGACCCCTGAACAACAGCAGGATTGTCGCCATTTGTTGGGGCAATTCCCTGATCTGTTTTCCTTGATTCCTGGTGTTACTCAGTGGTGTGTCCATGATGTAGACACCGGGGACAGCACTCCTGTCAAGCACAAGGCTTACAGAGTGACTGACAAGGTCAGAGCATACATCAAGGAGGAGGTCTCCAAGATGTTTGCCCTAGGGGTGGTTGAGTCCTCTAGCAGTCCTTGGGCCAGCCCCGTGGTCTTGGTTCCAAAGGCTGCAGCGCCTGGTGCTTCACCGGAACTTCGGTTCTGTGTGGATTACCGAGGACTCAATTCAGTCACCAAGACTGACGCGCACCCCATCCCCAGAGCTGATGAGCTCATCGATCGGTTAGGGGCTGCCCAGTACCTTAGTACGTTTGATCTAACGTCTGGGTACTGGCAGATCGCCTTGACCGATGGGGCAAAAGAGAGGTCAGCATTCTCCACACCAGATGGGCACTACCAGTTCCGGGTTATGCCCTTTGGGATGAAGAATGCCCCTGCCACCTTCCAGAGGTTGGTCAACCAGGTCTTGGCTGGGCTGGAGGATTTCAGTGCTGCCTACCTGGACGACATCGCAGTGTTCAGCGCCAACTGGGAAGAACACTTGTGCCACCTCCAGGAAGTGTTGTTGGCCCTGCGCAGAGCAGGCCTCACAATCAAGGCCAGTAAGTGCCAGATTGGGCAGGGTTCAGTGGTGTACTTGGGGCACCAAGTAGGGAGCGGCAAGGTGGCCCCCCTGCAACCCAAGATTGATACCATCCTGGCATGGGCACCACCCAAAACCCAGACTCAGGTGAGAGCCTTCCTGGGTCTCACGGGTTACTACAGGAGGTTTGTCAAGGATTATGGTAACATTGTGCACCCCTTGACTTCGCTGACTTCCAGGAAGCAGCCCCGACTTGTGAACTGGACTGACGCCTGTCAGACGGCCTTTGACACCCTGAAAACTGCAATGTGCACAGCACCCATACTCCAGGCACCCGACTTTTCGAAAGAATTTGTTGTCCAGACGGACGCTTCAGAGCATGGCGTGGGGGCTGTTCTAGCTCAGGTGAATGAAGAGGGCCGAGACTTACCTGTAGCCTTCATCAGCAGGAGGTTACTTCCCAGGGAACAGAGGTGGAGTGCGATAGAAAGAGAAGCATTTGCTGTGGTCTGGGCACTGAAAAAGCTGAGACCCTACCTGTTTGGAACTCACTTCCGGGTGCAGACAGACCACAGGCCCCTCAGATGGTTGATGCAGATGAGGGGTGAGAATCCAAAGCTGTTGAGGTGGTCCATTTCCCTACAGGGGATGGACTTCACGGTGGAACACCGCCCTGGCACAGATCACGCCAATGCTGATGGTCTGTCCAGATTTTTCCGCCTTAGTGATGAGGACTCCCTAGGGTAAGGGTAGTTCTCCCCACATTTCAGCTGGAGGGGACACGTGTTAGACCTGGCATCATTGGCATGAGTCTCTCCTCCATTTTTTCTGTTTGCCTCCTCTGTTTACGATGTTTTTGCTGGTATATGCTTTGGGCACTGTGCCACTGCTGATCAGTGCCACAGTGCAAGTGCTCCCTATGTGAAATTGCTGTATTGATTGACTTCCATGTTTGGCTTATTTGGTTTACTGTCAGTCCCTAGTAGAGTGCACCAGGAGTGCCAGGGCTTGTAAATACAAATGCTGCTAGTGGGCTTGCAGCACATGTTGTGCCACCCACAAGAGCGGCCTAGTAAAAGTATGTCTGAAGGTCTGCCATTGCCAGACCACGGGCAGTCTGACTGTCACGAGGACTGCGCAAGTACACCTACTTGCCAGTCCCTAAACCTTCCCTTAACTTCATGTTAGTCACCCCTATAGTAGGCCCACGGGCAGGGTGCATTGTAAAGCATAAGGTAGGACAAGCCTGACAAGGTTGGCATGTCCTAATAGTGAATTACAGCCATAGTCGTCTTTCACTATTGTAAGGTAACCTGCTCTCCATCAGTTAGAATGGGCTGCCAGGATTATTAATGCTATAATCCTAGCGGGCTCGGGGAGCATGGTGCAATGTCGAGTTTGGTATCCCTGAACTCAGGGTTTAATAACGCATCCGTTTGTGTGGGTGGTTTTTGGACTCTGTGTTTGAAAATAGCACTTTTAGAAAGTAGCTATTTTCTTGTCTAACTGTCTACCGGTCTCTGCTGGTTCTGGTGTGTGTGTGACAGGAGCTGGGTGGCTCCAGAGAGTCTGAATGAGTCAGTGTGGGATGAGTGGGGCATTTGCATTGAGAGTAGGGGAGAGTAGCTCTTGATAGCCTGCCCTGCCTGATACAATGTTGGCTCCGCCCCCCTGCCAGGCGACTGATGACTCTGTGCTTGCCTGGGACTTTCCTGGCCCGCCTCCTGCCGGGCAGCTGATGGCCCTGCCCCTGCCAGTAACAATGCTGGCTCCGCTCCTGCTGAGCGGCTGAGGACCCTGCCCTGCCCAGTGAATAGGCCAGGTGCTCTGGCCTGGCAACACCCACAACAAACCCAGGATGGGGGGAAATTCCCCTGCATGGACAAAGGGATCAAAGCCAAAAAGGGGTATAAGAGAAGGACCCCTGAACCAAGAAATCAGATCACTTCTGACAAGGAAACCTGAACCAAGGACAAGAAGCCTGCTGATCTAAGGACTGCCTACCCCTTCTGCCAGAGTGCTGTTTGTTGGGGGAATCCTGCATTGCTTCTTTATTTTTGCCAAGGAACCAGGAGAGAGGAACTTTGTGTGTACTCTCACTCTTTGCTGAGAAAATCTCCAAGGGCTGGAAGAGTGCCAGTCTCCTGTTGAAGTCACAGGGCTAAAGGACTTCATCTGTTAAAGTGCTATTTGCTAGAGTTTGTGAATCCAGCACCTCTGAAAGAATCCAGCAATCTCGACGCCGACGGACGCCGCCGAATCCAGCTCGACATCGTGAGTAACGGCTCCAGTGTCCCGCTTCCTCGACGCCGGCCGCCGGGCCCGATCGACGCCAGCAGCAACGCCAGTGAGTAGTGAGTTCGGCTCCAGCTCCAAGTGACCCCGTGTCTGCACCGCCGCTGATCGCATCGACTTCGAGCCCTCTCGACGCCGTGAGCGCTGCTCACTCTTGCAACATCGACATCGACGACGCCGTACCCTGCTTCATCCCGTGAGCGCTGCTCCCGCCTGACTTCGGTCGACGCCGCTGCAGATCGCCCCGACTCCGAGGCTCGATCGACGCCGAAGACGCGACGCCGGACATCTCGACGCCGCTGATCATCGAGTGCTTCACTTTTTCCAAGGTACTGTTTTGTTGGGGTCTGTGCGACTCCGGGCTCGACGTAGCGCTCCTCGCGGTCGACGCCGAACCTTTGGATTAACTTTGCCTCGACGTCGTGTGACTCCCGTGTGGGTTACATTGTTGCCAAGAACTTTGATTTAGAGAAGAAGAGTTGCTTTTGATACTAAAGACTTTTGTGCTAAGAAGAAACCGTGCTTGAACTATTATTTTTCCTTCCAAGAGTATTTATTAAGGTTGTGGTATATTTTTGTCGTTATTTGGTCTTGTGCTAAACCTTATATAAAAATACTTATTTTTATAATACTACTGTGTCGTGTCCATTTGTAGTGTATTCACTTTATTACTGTATGTGGTCATAAATGCTTAACGCACTGCCTCTGAGATAAGCCTGTCTGCTTTGCCAAGCTACCAAGGGGGTGAGCAGGGGTTATCTAAGTGTGTGATCTCCTTGCCCTGACTAGAAAAGGTGTGTCCCTATTTGTCAGAAGTGTATACCTCTGCCAACTAGAGACAGCCGCTTCTAACAGGGAGATTGCCGGAGGAGGAGGGAGAGGGTGTTCCAGGCTTTGGCTGCAAGGTAGGAGAATGACTTTCATCCTATTCTAGTCTTGCTGATACGTGGGATGGTGGCCAGTGAAAGCTGGGCTGACTGGAGGCGTGGAAAGAGAGGCGGCTGTTCAGGTATGCAGGTCTGGTGTTGTGAAAGGCTTTGTATGCATGGGTGAGGAGTTTGAAGGCCATTCTTCTTTTGACTGGGAGCCAGTGGAGATTACTGAGGTGTTAGGTGATGGAGGATGTCAAAGATCAGACTGGCTGTAGAGTTCTGGACAGTCTGGAGTTCGCAAAGGAGTTTCTTGTTGATTCCCAAATAGAGAGTGTTGGCGTAGTCCAGTTTGCTGCTGATGAGTGCATGTCTGACAGTTTTTCTGAAATAGGTTGGGATCCATCTGAAAGTCTTTCAAAGCATGAGGAGGATGTTAAACAGGTCGAGGAGATGGCGTTGATCTGGCGGTTCATTGTGAGTGATGAGTCTAGTATCATGCCAAGGTTTCGTGCAAGGTCCATCGCGGTGGGGGGATTTCCAACGGCAGAGGGCCACCAGGAGTCGTGACATGTGCAGGGGGGAGCCAAGCATGAGGACTTCTGTCTTTTTTGAGTGGAGTTTCAGGCAGCTGTTCTTCCTCCAGGTGGCGATGGCTTTCATCACTCGTTGGAAGTTGTGTCTGGTAATGTTGGGTTCATTGGTGAGGGAGTGGATCAGCTGGGTGTCGTCAGCATGTGAGATGATATTGAGCCTGTGGTTGCTGACGAAGGTTGCAAGGGGAGTGTTGTAGATGTTGGAGAGGGTGGGGCTGAGGGAGGAACCCTGGGCCACTCCATAGTTCGTCTCTGTTGGTTCCGAGAGGTAGGGAGGGAGTCTGACCCGCTGAGTTCTGCAGGTAAGAAAGGAGCGGATCCAGTCGAGGGCCTTGCCGGGTATGGTGGCGGCATGGAGTCTGGTGGCTAGGGTGCGGTGGGAGACAGTGTTGAATGCTGCCGAGAGGTCCAGGAAAATGAAATCTGCCGTTTCGCCCGGTCGAGGAGGGACCGGATGTCGTCAGTGGCGGCAAGTAGGGCGGTCTAGGTGCTGTGATTGCTTTGGAATCCAGATTGGAAGATGTCCAAGACATTGTTAGCTTCGTTGAAGTTTGCTAGCTGGGTTTAATGGCCTTTACAATTACCTTGGCTGCGAAGGAAAGCAGGGAGATGGGCCTGAAGTTCTTGAGGTGCGTCGGGTCTGCGGAAGGTTTCTTCAGGAGGGGGTTGACTTTGGCGTGTTTCCAGTCAATAGGGATGGTGGAGGTCTCAAAGGAGCAGTTGATTGTCTGACATAGTTCTGGTGCGATGGCAGAGGCGGCTCTGAGGACGATGTGGTGTGGGCAGGGGTCTGAGGGTGCTCCAGAGTAGATGCTTTTTATTGTCTTCAAGGTGTTTTCTGTCGTAAGCAGGATCTATTTGAGCAGGGTCCTTTGTGTGGCATCGCATGAGTGGGAGTTGGAGAGTTGGAGCGTTAAGGTGGTCTTGGTTGTCGAAGTTGTCATAGATCATCTTGATCTTGTGGTGGAGAAAGGTGCTGAGTCTGTTGCCGAGGTCTTGGGAGGGTGGGACGTCTGATGTTTCACTGAAGGGTATGGCAGATTACTTGATGATGGAGAAGTGTTCTTTGGTGTTGTGTGCTTTTGTGAGGATTCTGTCTTGGAGGGATTTCTTCCTTGTGGCTTTCATGGATTGGTGGTGTGTGGTGGTGGCTGCTTTGTAGGTGCTGCATGTTTCCGGGGTTTTGTTGTTCCTCCATGTCTTTTTGAGTCGTCTGCAGGAGCGTCTGGATTCTTGGCGTACAGGGATGAACCAGCTTGCTTTCTTGATGTGTCTTCCGGTGGCTTTCTTGAGGGGGGCGAGTGTGTTGGTGCAGTTTGTGATCCAGCAGTGCAGGTTTCATGCTGGGGTGTTTGCGTCTGATGTAGTCAGTGGGAGGGGGGGTGCTGACGAGGGCGGAGGTGAACTGGTCTTCAGTGACTATATTCCAGCTTCTGTGGGGGAGGAGGTGGGCGTGCTTGTGTATGGTGTTTTGAAGAAGTGGATGCAGTGGTGATCTGTCCAGAGGAGTTACATGATGTGGCTGTAGGAGATGCTGTTTCTTCTGGGTCGAGTGTGTGTCCTGCTGTGTGGGGGTGGTGCCTAGTTGTTTCCGTCCCATTTTGGCTAGGATCTCTAGAAGGGAGGTGGTGTTTGAGTCATGGTGGCTATCCAGGTGGAAATTTAGGTCTCCAAGTAGGATGTAGTCCGTGGATGTAAGGGTGTGGGGTGCAACGAGGTCAGTGATGGTGTTGGTAAAACAGTCGGTTTGGGGTTGGTCTGTATCTGGTAGTGGAGGTGGCGGTGCTGCATGAGGGTGTTGTGTCATCTGGCAGGGTGGTCATGCGGAGGGTACTTTTGTGAATTATGCCAATGCCTCCTCGTGGATGGATGTGGCAGTCCTTGCGCAAGATCTTGTAGCCGTTGGGAATTGCAGTGGCAATGTCAGATGTAGAGTTGGCATTGGTCCAGGTTTCCAGGAGGACTGTGACGTTGGATGAGTAGGTGTTGAGAAGGTCCTAGATTGCTGTGCTGTGCTTGTGTAGGGAACGTACTCTTAGGAGGATGCAGATGAGTGGTTTGTGAGCAATAATGTCCGGTAGGTTAAGAGATGCTTCTGGGGTACGGCAGTGGGTTAAGGTGTGGTGACAGTGTTGAAAGCAGAGAGTAAAGAGGAAAAGAGAGGCAGAGGCAGAAAAGCAAAAGAGCAGAGTGCTCTCCACTGGACCACCAGGGATGAGGAGCAGGCACAAGCCTGCTTGTGTGTGGAGGAGGGCCTCGAACACCCTGCAAACAGAGAGCTTAGGGGGCAGCACTTAGTGGTGGAGCTGAAAAGGGGGAGAGCAGTCACACTGACCAGGTCAGTGATCTTGCTCTTTTTTCCGTGCAGCCACCGCCATTAAGGAGGGATTGGGGAGGGTGGGTCAGTTGGGAGGGTAGAACGGGAAGGACCCTCTGGAGGGGGGAGGGGCTGCAGGGGCAGCGGAGGGTGAAAAATGATGGTTAACTGTGGAAAAAGTGAGAAGAGTGAGGAGAGTGAGAAGTCAGAAAGTGAAAAGTGATCACCTGAACATTATTTTACAAACAGGACAGTAACAATCCTTGACTCATAGCCTAATAAATTGGACCCGAACAATTTGTTGAGAACTGCAGTCAGTTAGTTAAAGCTTCATTCCCTCCTCATCTCCTCACTTCTCCCTTTACTTACTCTACAAGAAGTGCACACTTGTTCACCTACTGTTACCACTTCCCCAAGCTGTTCTATACATCTATGATTGGGTAGGGGAACTACTCATAAACCCTCACACACACACACCAATACCATTTTGTGTATTTTCCTTGTGCCCAAGTCGCTCTCCTGTCCTGGTTTGATGGAGGATTGCATAGTCAACCTCTCTGTCTGGAGTACATGGGCCCCCATATTTCAGACTGCTGTAAGGTATAGGATTTATCTCTTTTTTCTTTGGCTGCAGCAGTACCAACCTGGGAGTTTCTTCCTTTATTGTGGCACCAAGGTGTGGCCTTGACTTGAATGAGTGCATTCCCCCTAGTCACAGTGAAGTATTTGACCAGCCATGTCAGTGCTGCCTCAGGGCACACTAGTTCAGGGTTGATTGCTCAAATTTTGTTTGTACCGTTAGCACCAGTTCTGAGACACTTTGCTTTGGTGGAGCAGAGTTTTCCCCTGTGATGCAGCGTGAGGGATAAGGATGTGACCACTTCCCACAACAAGAGCGCTTACTTTCTTCATCATCAGTCACAGAGGCAGCTGGGACAGCTTCTTGCCTCTTGTGTGTTTCTTTTTCAGGGAAAATGTGAGGTTGGGCATGTTTAGGACCCTCGATGGATATTTATAATGCTGGCATTAGTGTGGGCCTGTGTTCCTGTGACAGGTCTGACATCCCACTATAGGCAACCACTCGAGGAAGACACATTTCTCCTCTGAGCCTTCTGACAATTATCTTCATGAGGACAAACATTGGGATGTGTGCCCCTTCCCCGCTTAAGTCAAGGATTTACAACAGACACCTAAAATAAACACTGTAAAATGACCACATCCCTCTCTTCTGATAAGTCTGCCTTTTCCATCGCCTCTCCTTCCTCCTGGACCTCCTCGGGTTACAATGAGGTTGATATGGGGTTTGAAGCAGATCATTCTGTGCCTAACCACAAGATTATTATGAAGGGGGATCTTAAGTCAGGTCTAGGCCATTTCTCCTTCAATCTTCAGCTCCTAGTAGAGGAAGAAAAACCATGAACAACCGGGTTCAGTCAATTCTAAAAATCCTTCATACCCTGAGGCTTCAGTCTTTAGTTATTGATCCGAACTGGCTAAATTGGAAGTCAAACCGTCATTACCGACTGAGGACTTTATTCTCTCCAATCCACAGGAGACCAAGGTGGAGGGACCATTGGAGAGATCTCACTGTGGCTTGAATTTGGCTTTAAGGGAAGGAAAGGTAATACTTCTCTCAGTTGCAGATGGGATGTCCAGGAAAGATTCCTGTCTGACATCATGTTTGACCATTTAAATGCCTCTTCCATGGCACTGGGAGGGGCAGCCTGAAGATATCGTCATCTAAGAAATTGGAAAGTTGACGCCTTTCTCTTACGAATGCCCTTTTCAGCTACAAAGCTCTTTGGAGACAAGTTGGAGTCCTTTAAAAGCCAGAACCATAAGCAGCACTTTCATCAGAGAGCTAGATTGGGGAAAGGTAATAAGAGCTGGCCTCAGTACACTGAAGGTTTCTCAGATTTGCTGTTGGCAGCCTTTATTGGCAGTTCTGAATGTTCTGTTTTGTTTTCAAAACTTCTCCCAGCATCTGTACCAACACTTCCTGGCTCCTGTCATTGGAGTGCCCCATGCGCAGGGGGTTGTAGTCCTAGCTTATTTGGACACTCTACGAATTCAACGCCGTCTTAGGATCAGTCGCTGCAGAGCACTACCCAGACCTTTGTGACACTGAAAGCCATCAACTTCTTGGTAATTTGGCAGAAGTTGCTCCTGAATCCTACTCATGAGCTAGAATACCTAGGGGCAATATTCAACACCATTCACGGAGCAGTTATCCTGCTGGAGGCAAGGAGGAACAGGCTCGGAAGACTCCTGATGGAACTATTGTCAAAGGTACAAGTGCTTGCAGGGGAGTTGACTTGTATTCAGGGAAATATGGTCACTTTATGGTAAAGGTTCTGAAACATTTCTCTTGAATGCCTCACTACAGTAAGGGGAGTTTTGGTAACCCTAGGCTTTTCTCTCTTTTCCTCCCTCCTTTTTGTGGACCGCAATGCTCAACATCATCCCTTGGGCCAGATTCCACTTGGGGCAGCTGATGTCCCACACTCTCCAGGGTTGGATTCCTTTGCTGCATGAGTATGACATGCTTCTTCTGGTTACACCCTCAGTCCAAGAGGTACTCTCATGATGGATGTACACTCCTTCTCCAGACACAGAGATACGCTTTTCCTATCCCGATCCCTGTATCCTAATGGTGACAAGCAGAGTAAGGTGGAGAGCAGTTTTAGACAACCAGGGTTTTTGGACCTTCAAGGAACAGCAGGGACCCGCCAATACAAGAGAACTTCAGGCTGTATGGAACGCGATACAACATTTTGCACGGTGTACGAGTGGCAGGGCAGTGGCGGTACAAATCAATAACACGATTGCCATCTCTTATTTAAATCAACATTTTGGCACAGGTTCCAGGGCACTCCATGCTGTATGGTTGGAGGTCTTTGTGCCGTAATCCACCTGCTGCCCTGATCATCATGTCTGCAGTCCTGACCCCCTCAATATGTCCCCCCTCACAGGAGTACTGGCCTCTGATGAAGGACTCCCTTCAGCAACTGCACAGAGGCCTTATTTCCCTTGAGATTAGATTCACTCATGGCCTTAAATGTTGTTTATGTATTCACTGACATTTATGACATGTGCACATCCCTTGAGGCATTTCCAAATTTAGTCACTGTTCTCAAACATCTGTTCTTTCTATAACGAAATGAGGATAGAGTGAAGAAAACCGGTTTTTCTGGGAGTGTCTCTAATGCTGCAGCTTGCGACAG